>NC_135639.1:13496785-14712857 GCF_053574225.1 Canis aureus | reverse complement strand
ATTAAAACAATATCAGGTTTAACTGAATACAGAAATACAGTAGATACAGAAATCAGTAGAATAAAGAAAATGAAATAATCACAAGTATACATGGTAATTTAGTGCAATAATAAAGAATATCAAATAAGTGGAGGAAGGATGATTTTTCAATAATATTAACAAGAGAGTTGGCTACATGCTATTCAAAAAATATGAATTTGAGCATCACTCCTTCCATGAAAATAAGTTCCACGTGGGTAAAATAACATGCTATAAGAAGATGCACATAAATATATTAAATTAAAATACAAGTAAACGTTTTACAAATTTAATTGGGAGGACCCATAAAGGAAAACACTAATGGTTATGACTGCAGTATTCATGCATAAATTCTATAACCAAAGCCAAATGAAAGACTAAAACCCACTGGGAAACTTTAGGACATTTATAACAGAGTCAATATTCCTAACATAAAGAGTCCTGATTAGTTAATTCTGAAAAATAAATATGCCAATAGGAAACTAGGCAAAGGAAGTGAACAGGCAATTGACATGCATATGTTACCAATGAAAGAAAGAGGAAAGGCCTGTTAGGATATTAAAATATATCCAACTTGGCTAATAATTTAAAAATGCAAGCTGTGATTATAATAAATGATCACCTATAACCTATTAGATAAACAAAGAAGAAACAACTTCATAATATCTAGCATTGGCAGTATGCAAAAAAAGGAGCATGTTTGTGCATTGTTGGAGTAATAGTTTGGCAATATTTATCAAAACGCAGAATGTATTTTATCAATTTCTCTTAAGAATTAGATATTGGAATGAGAATTCAAAGGTAGAGTCAAGGCTGTTGATTTCAGCTTTTTATATAATAATGACAAGTTAGAAATATCCTACATACTAATCAGAAGAGGATACAGTTCATCTAGGTAAATATAAAATACTTAAATGCCTAAGATGGATCATGACAATAGTTAAATAAAGAAAATGGGTCAGGGATAAGACAGTAGAAAGGGATGGGGATACAGATAATGAAGAGCATTTCCTTTCTCAAGGGGGATAGCCATTCTCAGCTCCAACTATTTGTTGCCATGAAATAATGCTAAGCCAGGCTGCAAGATTTTCCAATTTTTCTGAAACAGGAGTTAGAAATTGGATTTGAAATCTAATTGCAAAAGAAGACACTATGTGGGTCATATATATGCATGCCAAATTTGACTTATAAAACCAATCTGTACCATCTGACTTATACAATGAAATACTATATAAACATCATTGTAGTAGATTGTTCCCACATCTGCTTTTCCTTCCTTGAAAAGGAGTTTTATCTCTCATCTTCTGCTGTGCCTACCAGTGCTTCCTGTGGGACTAGTATATTGCCCTACCCTATTAATGTCAGACTCAGCAACGTGTCTCACTTTGACTAAACAAATGTGCATGGAGGTAGCACACACCATGTGCAAGAAGCTTTAAGATCCAGTACATTCCTCCACCTGATATTTCCCTCCACCTCTGTCCTAAATAGGGGCTACCTGAAGTCGAAAATGAAATACCATGTGAAGCAGAACCATAGGAGATGACCCCCCAACCTCCAACATGCCATGTACACAAAAGAATAAATATTTGTGTGTATAAAGCACTGAACTGTTGGGGTTGATATTGCAGCAAAGTGACTAATAAACTGTTTAAAGTATGACAATTTTCATTGACATGGAAAGACCTTTGCCATGTGTCATTGAATGAAAAAAAGTGAGCAATAAAAATGCATAATATGAAACTTTTTATGTAAAAACTTGTATATAAATATATCTCGATATAGGTATATGTATGAAATAAAAGTCTGAAAGGTATATAAAAATTGTTGTTGGTGAATATCTTGAGATGTAGCACTTAGGACAGTTTTTACTTTTGTTTTTGCATTTCCCTGCGTTTTTTTAGTCAAATCCTTTTTTGTAAAAAGAAAATAATATTTTTACATGATTGATGATTTTTTAAAAACCTCAAAGCTACATAGAACATTATAAAATAATCCTGTTTGGAGAATTCCTGCCTCCCCCCCAAAAAAGTAAGTATATGTCTTCTCATAAAAATTTGATTGTAGAGACAAAACTAATTAAGGCATTCCCAAAGAAAATAAGAGTGCAAATGTTTGCTTATCAGGATTTCAAGAATTATTATAAGGCTATAGTAATTAAGACAATGTGATATTGGCACAATATAGGTATATGAACCAATAAAAAGAAAAATTGAGAGTTTACTCATATCCAGAAACTTGATTCATGACAAAGTTGGCATTGTGGACAAGTGGGAAAGGAATGGATTTTCCAATAAATGGTGTTGAAAAATTGGTTGTCCATATAAAAAAATGAGATTGGACACCTACTTCACATCATAGCTCAAAATTAATACCACGTCTTAAAATTTTAATGTAAAAGGTAATATAAAACATTTAGAAGACATTCTACAGAGGATTTTAATGAATTTGGAAGAGAGGAGAAAGAATTCCTTAATATAAAGTTCAAACCATGAAAAAAAATCCAATACATTAGAGAACTTCTGTTCATTGAAAGATGTGATTAAAAAATGAAAATACAAACTACCAAACAGGAGATATTTTAAAAACCTGTAACTGGCAAATAATAATATTTAGTGCTTTTGAGAACTTACTATGTGCCAGACACTGTATGCAGTACTTTACATATATGAATGACTTTTATTTTCACAACTACCCTGTGAGACAAGTTGTATCATCCCTATTTCTAGATATAGTACTGAGGCACAGAGAGGTTAGGAAATTTGCTCAAGTCCCCACAGTAAGTAATAGAGCTAGAATTTGAATGCAGGCAGACTGTTCTTTTAACCACTTCAACACCATTATACTGCTTTAGCTATATTAAATAAAGGAAGATAATCCAAAACATATAAAGAATACCCACAAATCAATAACAAAAAGACAATGCAATGAAAATAGGTCAAAGACTAGGAGATCCCTGGGTGGCTCAGCGGTTTAGGGCCTGCCTTCGGCCCAGGGCGTGATCCTGAAGTCCCAGGATGGAGTCCTGCATCAGGCTCCCTGCATGGAGCCTGCTTCTCCCTCTGCCTGTGTCTCTGCCTCTCTCTCTCTCTCTTTCTGTCTCTCAGGAATAAATAAATAAAATCTTAAAAAAAAAAAAAAACAAAAGAGATCAAAAACTTAACAATTACTTCACACAAGAGGAAATATTATGGTAAATAAACATATCAACAGTGTTCAATTTCATTAGCAACCAATGACATGCAAATTAGAGCTACATAAGAATACAATCGCATCACCTGATTGACAAGGATTAAGAAATTTGCCAGTATACACAATGGCAGGGAAAGAGAGATGGCAAGAGCAGAGGGAGGGAGAGAGAGAACCTCCAGCAGACTCCCCACCGAGTGCAGAGCCTGACCAGAGGCCCCATCCCACCACCCTGAGACCATGACCTGATCCAAAAACGAGAGTCGGATGATTAACCAACTGAGCTATCGAAGCACCCAGTACTTTGTAAAGTTTTGTGGGGAAAAAAAAAATCTATTTTCTTTTTAGGCTACATTTTTCTTTGACACAACAGCTTATCTAACATGGACACATGGCATAGCCCCACTAAATATGGAAGCGGATATGCATAGACAGTGTTTTAAACGGCTTGTAAAATATAAAATTAGTCTTTAAAAATTGTTTGAAAAATTGAGCCTTGTTCAGGTTTATGTTAATTAAAAAGATGTTACATTTTTGAGTGAAAAAAAATTATTTAACTTGTTCTTTGGAGCCTATTTAAGAAGGTTTATATCAACTGGGAGGGGTTGACAAACCAAAATGTTAACTCAATCAACTGCAGGTGTAGGGGAGGAAAAATTTTCCCTTTCCTTCATTGAAGGTTCATTGGCTAATAATTGAATTGACATAAAACAGATTACAGGAGAAAAATTTAATTTCACACGTACAGGAGCTCATAAAAATATGAGACTCAAAATGACCAAAAGCAGGCTGCTTTTATATCTTTCAGCAAAAGAGACAATAAATTTGTGAAGAATTGACAAGACAAAGTTTGGGCTTGGGGTAGCAAATTAATGAAGAAGTAACAAGATTTGCTTTTATACAGCCTTGTAGGCTCTAAATTCCCTATCTTGGGTGATAAGGATGCGTTCTATCCACCAGGTGCAGGGAGGGTCCTGGCACATGGAGAATATATTTCCTGCTTTCCAGGGGACAGAGGAGGGTCAGAGTGTCCTTCTTGTTCTGGCTGTTTCTTAAATAACTTTAATTCAAAATAATCAATATGTCAAAGTGGCATTATTTGGGGGCAGCCTGCCATCACAGGTTTTTAGGCTAGGTTTTTTTTTTTTTTTCATCATTTAATCTGGTGCCTCATTTCTCACTGTTCTTATAGGATCTTTATCTTAAAATATTGAATCAGCAAGGGAAGTGTCAAAAGATTACATTTCAGTTCATCTCAAACCACTGCTTACGTTACCCTGACCTGCAAAACAGTCTTAGTGATGTTACAAAAAGGCCAGAGAGGAAAAGAATTTAAAACAAAAAACAAAGCCTCCCTCCAAAAAAAAAAAAAAAAAAACAAACAAAAACAAAAAACAGAAAAACTTGCTGTTCTGGAGAAGGTTCCTAACATCAGTGCTAAAAATCACTGTGCTTTGAACCATCATTTTTGACTAGGTAGTAGTGATGGAGAGAATGTCCCTTGACCCCTCAGTGCAGTCCTGCAAAAATCGAGTCCTGAAGGCAGCTTTTGTCCAGGTTGTTAGAGATATTGAACTGTGAAAGATCCCAACGCTGTCAGCAGCTTAGGGACCCAAAGTATAATAATAGGGTAAATTATGTTTTCTTTTCCACATCTGCACGCTGAGATTGTTTTGGAGATCTTTCAACTTAACTCATTATAATCAAGTTGTACCAGCCTTTGTTTTAATAAGATTGTAATCTCGAGGTCTATCCTTCTCATCAATGACTTTACACTGTTAATTGCTTTCTTGTCCTCCATTAAATTGCGGTTGCAATTGCTTCATCTTAACAGGCGCTTTGTGCTTTGTAGTCTGCCCCGTGCTCTGCAGACACACTTAGTAACATCATCTTCCTAAAGAACCAAATTACCTATTATCCCTTTAATCTTGATGTACTTTTTTATGTATATTTGGATCCTAGCTAGTGTCCAACCAGGAAGCTACATATTATCATCTCTTAAAAAAAAATGTTTTTTTAAAAGCACCCTAGTATGGATGGCCAGAATTCATTTCTAGATAGAACTCATATAGTGCATTCATTTATTGTTTTATAGGCCCAATTAAAAAGACAAAGGGGTCTATTCTCCCCCTGATACACAAGAGTGACTTCCAT
This sequence comes from Canis aureus, assembly GCF_053574225.1. Taxonomy (NCBI): domain Eukaryota; kingdom Metazoa; phylum Chordata; class Mammalia; order Carnivora; family Canidae; genus Canis; species Canis aureus. The sequence continues at coordinate 14,707,496 of NC_135639.1, read as the reverse complement.
TAACATTAATGGAAGGGAAACACTTGCATGGAGATGAGTGGAGCCATCATATTAGAAAGTGAAAAAAAAAAAAAAAAAGCAGAATCTGGAGTGAACGTCTCCATGTTTTTCCCTAGAAATGCTACACAAAAAGCAAATGGCTCAATTCACAAATGTGTTTTTCCCCTACACTTTCTGCTTGTTTGTATATTAAAGAAAATCAGTGAATAATTTGGAGGCAGTTCCTTCCTTCACAAATCAATCAGATGTGAATTTGTTATTTTAACAAATGGCACAACTTGCAGAAGGAATTCAGTAATGAAAAGCAGTCGGGGGATTTGACAGGTTTTAGCTGAAGTGGAGTCCTGTGAGACCTGCTTTTGGAGGCAGAGGTGAAAGTAGAAATTGGTTACCTGAAGAACTCTGTACACAGAAGCTTAATTTTCAAGGGAAACAGCCTGTCCGTGTCAAGCTTATCTTTTGACACATCTTGCCTGAAGTCTATCAAAATCTGGGAACTGATTCTGACTTCAGTGGAGCCCCTGAATCTGTGATCCTCTTAGCCCTCTTGCGTACCTTATGAAAGTTTTAAATTTCAGACTAACATAACCTGACACAAATTGGGAGATGTTTCCTTTCTATCATTTCATGTTTTGATTAATTGTTTAGGAGTTAAATTATTTAAAGCGTGACCGGCTCCCCATGCTAACATCTTGTCTTTAAAAATATTCACACATTCATTTTGTATCTGGTGGATGTTGCGTTCAAATTAGATTTTAACCTTTGGAAAACGTGCTTCAGACACATAAGCAGTCAGGCTGCTGAGTGACAGCCCTCTCTTTGGTGTCCCTCCAAGGAAGTGCTGGGCTTCCTTGGCCTGGACTTTCATTTACTACTCAAACCAGGCTCAGCAGTATCTTTCCTGCCTCCACTCTGTCCCTCCCCAAGCCTGCTTAGCACGACCTCTGGAATGTTACTATTCATACTGACCTGGAAAATGCTTCTGAGATGTTTTCTGCTTTTAATCACTTCTTTTCTTAATTATGACAAATGTCCTGCTTTGGGGAATCACCTGCAACTTTCTTTGGAGCCAGGAGATTCAACTTTTTAGCCAGAGTTCCTTTTTTAGCTTAAAATATGACTGGATCCCTGTCCTCTACTTATCACCTTTAATATCCTTCCTTTTGCCTTGGGATCCGATTCAACCTTGATCTGCTCTGGTCAGAATTCCCTAGAGTCATCTTTATATTCTTCCCACAGGAAGGCCATGTTTTTTCCATACTTGGTATTATGACGCATTTGTGTAATAACATCCAGTGGAATCTGGGGCAGGGGCAGGGGCAGGGGCAGTGGAGGTGGCAAGAAGGAAGGCTCTTTTTTACATTTTGCATCTTGAAAATGCTTTCGTTCTCTGTAACATTCCTCAGTGTGTCCATTCAGGTCCTCTGAAAGGGTGATGCCAAGAGGAGATTCAATGTGCCATCTTTGTTGGGGGAGGTACCCGTGAAGGGTGCATGAAGAAAGCATGAGTAAGTAAGGAGAGCCTCAGATCAGGATGTATGTATATGTCTGACACCTGTGGAGGCAAGAGGGCAGAATGATTGGGTAGGCATGGCACCCTTCTAGGTTTTGGACAGGACAGTGGGAGAGGCCTGCAGTCAGTCACCTGTTAGAGACGTCACCGTGCAGGCAGAGATAGGGCCGCCCTAGTGCTCCCACCATGCTCAGCACCCAGTGAGACCTGGCCTCAGGGTACATGGTGTGGGGCCCAGAGGGGTGGCAGCTGGGGCTGTTGGGCAGAGCCACACAGGACATCCGACTGGCAGCTTTTTAGGCCACCACACCCAGCTGTTTGTTCTCCCACCTGCAGTGTGGCAACTGCCCTCGGGGGGAGCATATCAGCAAAAACGATCTGGACAGTTCTGCTCCTGCTGGCCATTCTTCCCATGCCAACTACTGCCCCTTTGGGAATTATTATGGGATTACTGATAGGCAGTGTAGATTTTTTTCCTTGAAATAGATGAAAACCATGTATCAATTAAATTAGCTCCAAGCCTATGCTGTAGCCAGGGCTGAAAATCATTTCCTCTTCCTTCTTCCAAATCACATACAGCTAAGTTTCCAAAAGACGCATAACAGGTTGTAGAGATAAAACACAATTAAGATACTCTGACAATAGACTGCCGACACAGAGGTGCACTAAGTTTGAATGCAAACCCACTCCCATTTTCGAATTCCTGGAGAAAAACTGAAGTCCAAATATTTAATTACTTTACAAATCGAAGTCCAAAGAAAATAAAGTCTACAATCTTAGGTTCTCTTGTCCTGGTGATTTTTTTTCTTTTAAAGTCCGTAGGTTATTCTCTCCAATTTCTTAATGTTGCTCAGTGGCAGCTGGTGGAGATCTTGATACCAAAGGGGAGTTAGGGCTTCGTTAACTCCAATCTGGACTACCCATCACTGGGATGGTTGCAGTTCCTTCAGTGCTTCCTAAATTACAGCCTAATCTTCAAAGAATCCAAACAAGTTCAAAGGAACCTCAAGATTATTACAACCTCAGCCTCGAACTTACCCAAACTAGAAAAGGAACTGGTTGCCAGCCCCTAGAGTAATTGTCCCAGTACCCAGGGTTAGCAAAACCAGAGCAGAGATTCAGTGGTGAGTGAGTCAAGGAAGGTAGATGGAGAAAATCTTTTAGTCTTCTAAGGATGCCAGTCAGACTATGCCTAAAGCCCAGAATCTGTGACCTGTGAGTATAAATTCTACTGGGAAAAATCTCTCCATGAGAGGTTAATTAGACCCTATATATTTCTATCAATGGGGAAAAATCCATCTGTGTAAATGTTCCACTCCAGTAAATGTTCTTGACCCTTTCAAAACACTTAGCCTGAGGCCAGGAACTATGTCTGTCATGTGCACCATGGAATCCCTGGCATCCAGCACCATGCCTAACATATAGAAGAGGCCTGATAAGTAATTGTAATAAAAATAGAATTTAATAGAAATTAATTCCTTCTCCTGTCATTCAAGCTTGTATATTACCTTAGTTGAAGAATAGCCTCGGTTACAAGGTGACCTGTTAAAAATATGTTACGATTTACAACTGTGTGTTGCAGGATTTTCTAAATACTAGGTAACAAAAAGAAAAACACAAATAAATCAGGCCCAGAGACCAGCATAACTATGGCCATCATCCATATCCTCTGATTTTAAGTTTTTACGTTCATCAGAATAGCCACACTATTTTCATTGATTAACTATATGACAAATAACTGTAGGTATTTAAAAAGTTGTAAGTGTAACATATTTATACTAATAAAATGACACATTTAACCATGTACTTTCTTTTTAAAGCTAAGTTTCTACAAATAAAGTTTGGAATCTACCGATTCAGCAATAGTAAAATTGGCTTTGATCCTGAGAGTTTTATCCAGATTCAAATTCCTTTCTGCCTTAACGTATTTGAGGCTCAGGTAATTCTTTTATAAAATAGAGTGATTATGGACATCTTAAAGTTTGTTGGGAAGTTGAGAGAGTTAAATTAAAAAAATCTGAAAAGCCCCTGGCACAGAGCAGGCTGTCTGTATGCCTTTATACAAAGCAATCACAGTGGACTACATAGGACGGCAAACAAAATGGGCACTATTATGTTTTGATTAATTTTATTTTCAATATTTGGAGATCCTTAAGATGTTTTAAATAATTTCAATTATAACTGGGTAAAACAGTTTTCATTATTAAAATAAGAACTTTCCTATAAATTTTCTTTATACCTGTGTCCCAGCACATGCTTCCCACTACAATTTAGTGCTTGCTTTTGGGGTGTTTTTTTTTAAGATTTTATTTATTTATTCATGAGATACACACAGAGAGAGGCAGAGACATAGGCAGAGGGAGAAGCAGGCTTCCTGCAGGGAGTCCAATGCAGGATTCGATCCTGGGACCCCGAGATCATACCCTGAGCCGAAAACAGACAACCACTGAGCCCCCCAGGCATCCCCAATTTAGTGCTTTAAGCATAGAGATTGTGTCCTAGTCTTCATCTTGGGGACCATACAGTTAAACAGAGTAAGTTCTGAATAAATATTTTTTAATGCAGAAAACATGTATAGAACTAACATACGAGTCTTTGTTATTCATGCTTAGTAAATATCAACGCACTTAATCCTCAGAATCCTCTGAGGTGGCTGCTGTTACTACCTCCATTTTACAGATGGGGAATCTAAGATTTAGAAGGCTCAAAGCCACACAGCTAAGTAAGCAGGAGAGCCCAGAACTGGAGCCCAGTGATTTCAAACTCCATCCTCGTGATCCCATAGCAGAGTTCCTCCTTCCCAGTGAAAATGATGATCCTATCACCAAAAAGGGAGTTGCAGTAGCAGGCTGATTGAATTAGTAATAATTTAGTTCTAGAATTTGTATTATAGTTTCCATAGTAACCTAAACTCTTCCCACCTGGTGTGTGTACATTATAAAAGAAGCATTCAGAGTCCTAAGTGTGATGTTGATCTGCAGGACCGTTTCATCCATTAGCACTATGGCCACGGTGCCTTGGGCCTATGAAAATGTTTAAGAAATGAAACAAAAATTTTATTCTAAAACAAGGAGACTACAAAATTGAAATTAAGAAGTATTAATAAAATGTAATATAATGTCAACCTTATTAATTGTTACATTTAATATTCATAAATATTTCAGTGTATTTGCAAACAACCAGTAGGTTTAATTTGCTCACTTCATTAGAATTCTTGCAGGATCATTACTGAATAATCATAACCAATCAAAAGTTATATAAGATACTCATAGTAAATATTTTAAAAATAAAAAATTATGAAGACCTTTCCAAAGATTCCAAATACATGAATTTTTCCTCCTTCTCCATTTTCTGACTTTGTAATCCCGAGAATATTTCCTACAAGAAGCAGCAGAGAACGGCATTATAAGGAAGAAGGGGAAGTGCTTGAGGTTGGTGGAGGGCTGGGAATGACTGATGAACCCCCTCTCCCTCCACCCCCCACTCCCACCCCCACCCCCACCTGGATCATAATCCCCCAGAGGATGATGGCACATCCATCTGCGGCCCATGAAACTCCCATGCTATGAATATGTATCCCAGAGCCCTGAGCCTGTTTGCATTATTTTAAATATCCCATGACTCCCAGTCAGCACCTAGCGCAGTGCTGAGCATGGACAAGACTCTTTGGCTTCCTAATGCTGCTATAAACAAATTACCACAGACGAGGGGGGCTTACACGATGCAGTTTTATTATTTCACAGTTTTGGAAGTCAGAAGTCTAATATGGATCAGAAGGGCTGCATTCTAGGGGAGGAAATCTGTTTCCTTACCTTTTCTAGCTTCTAGAAGTTGCAGCATTCCTCAGTTTATGGTCTCCTGTCTCCACCTTCAAGGCCAGCAGTATATGCTGGAGTCTTTCTCACATTACATAGCCAGGCCAACTCTTCTGCCTTCCTCTTCCACTTTGAAGGAACTTCATGATGATATTGGGCCACCCGGGTAAGCGAGAAGAGTCTCCCCATTGCAGAGCTCTTAGTTTAGTCATACCTGTAAAGTCCCTTTTGCCATTTAAGCTATATTGCAGGGATCAGGACACGGGCGTGGGCATCTCTGGAGGCAGGACATTATTGTGCCTACCACAGAAGCACTTGGCAAACTCTAAGTGAGGAGATGCTGCAGGGGCACCTGGGCAGATGCTAATATTCTGTTTTGAGTGATTCCCAGAAGCTTGTCCAGTTTCTCTTGCTGTTTTCCTGCCACGGCTTCCCTAATGCACCTTAATTCCACCTCTGGAGTTGCTGCCGCCTCTCTTCCCACTCATTACTTTTCCCTGAAACCTAAGATGGGGAAGATGACTCACTACCTTCCTTCTGTTCTCTCATAGCAATACCCTGAGAGAGACCCTTTGGGGGAAGCAGTGTTCCCAGATTCGGGGGTAAGACACTCACATATCCATACCAGCACTTTCCTTTCTCATCTTGATCTCTGGGTTCTCACTACTGTTTATTAAGAAAAATTCTTGCTGCTGTTTAGGAAATTACCACCACATGGGAGGAATCCTTTCAAGACACCAGGTGACCTGGCAATGCACGTGGCCCACAGGGAACTTGTCCTCTGCTCCTTGCCGGGGCCTCTGCAGCCCTTCTTGCTCGGTCAGGCCCGTTCACGGATCAGAGGTGACACCAGGGCAAAGCTGCCCCCGTCAGAGCTGCCCCTTGGCTGTGGTACCCCCCGCTCTTCGATCGTGGGGCCTCCGTTTCCATAGATATAAAGATAAAATTTCCATAGCAGCTTTTCCACTTCACAGCACACTCAGGAGCTAGTGTTTCATCTTTGTCTTTATTAAAACACATTCACATTCCATTTCTGAAACAGCCATCAGGCTACCTCAGACAAAGGCTGACAGGGAAAAGGCCAAACGCTTCAGCAGGGAGGTTCTTCAGACTCTGCTCCCACCTGAACTTGCCAGCTTCGGCTTCGGTTGCTTCCACTGCGCACAACACTCCCACAAAACCCATCTGCCTGTCATACCCCAATAGGCCAAAGAGAGGACATGGCTTAAAGTTCTCTTCCTCTCTCTGTGGCTCCCCCCCACCACCACCCCATTTCGATGGCTAGGAAAAAGGGATGGGGTGGGGAGAGCAAGTGTTCATCATTGTTGGAAGGATTTTCTAAACTATTACAATGTGTATCTTGCTTTGAAAAAAGGAAACGAATGGTGTGTGAGTTTAAATTTGGAGAAAATGGATGCATCATTTTAGAACTTAGAGCTGATCAGAGCTAACTCTGTAGCGGTCAGGGATCCCTGGCCAGAAAGATGTTGTAAGCATTATTAAATCGTATCTGTCCTCAATAAAGTAGATGGTAGGGCCAAGGATAACTGAGTTCCTGCTTCACTCAGTGGGCATTTGGAGTAAGTAAATAAATGGAAAGTCAGCTTCTACTTGGGACGTTGCAACCTGATTCGGGGAGGGATGGGGATGGAAACCATGAGAAGGATCCATCCTGAAGGATACCTCTTCTTATTCACCTGATGCTTTAGTACCACTTACCTGGAGAAAAGCAACACAGACAACTCAGGCTGGAGGGCCAGTGATGTCACATCCTTCACAAATCACTTTCTGATGGAGGAAGAATGCCTAAACCACTAGAATATTTTACAAAGGGACCAGAGTCTCAAGAACAGAGGAGAGAAGTTGTTGTTACTACATTGTCAGGTTCATTCTTTGTCCTTATACCCTTTACACGGATGTCTTTTAGTATTTTTTTTTTTATTTATTTATGATAGTCACAGAGAGAGAGAGAGAGAGAGGCAGAGGGAGTAGCAGGCTCCATGCCAGGAGCCCGACGTGGGATTCGATCCCGGGTCTCCAGGATCGCGCCCTGGGCCAAAGGCAAGCGCCAAAACCGCTGCGCCACCCAGGGATCCCGGATGTCTTTTAATTTTAAGAGCCCAGATAGGGGTGCTCAATTTGATTGTTCTGGGTGGCTGAATTTTTGACAGGTTGCTTCCCAGAGCAGCCATCTCTGCCTCTCAGAGAAGCTACCCAGGACCCATGCCATGCCCTTTCATACCTCGGGAACTTCCTATGCACTCTTCCAGTAAAACCACCCTTTTACCCTCCCCACGTGCACACCAGGCAGTTCCTGCCCATTGCCAGTACTCAGCATCAGATCTGTGAAGCTTCATTCCTAATGACCAGCATACCCCAACACACACAGCAAAGAAAGGTCATTAATTAATATTGTATGCTAACCTTTAATGTATTATGCAGGATGTATGCATGTATGACAGAATTTTCCTGCAGATTTTTCATCAAAACATTTTGTTGAGCAGCCTATGCTGGCCACCATAGAAATCAAGTTAAATAACTTTAGTACTTGTGTTTTAGGGACATCTGTACATATATCATAGGGCAGGGAGCAAGAGAGGGAGAATGAAAAGAAATAAGAATTGTCAAGTGAAAAAAAAGAAACATGGCTTCTTATCTTGCTTGTCAATGAACGTTTCCTTTAAGATACAAAAGAACAGCAAAAACTTCCATGAAAATGCTGACTTACAGTTCCTTTTTGCTGCATAGTTCATAGGATTGTTTTCCTATTAATTATCTCACCGGATCTTAGCAACAGCCCAGTGCAATCCCCATTTTATAGATGGTGATGTAGGGACGCCTGACTCCGTCAGTTAAGCGCTGGACTCTTGATTTTGGCTTAGGTCTTGATCACGAGGTTGTGACATGGAACCCCACACGCCCATCACAGAGCCCGCTTAAGATTCTCTCTCTCCTTCTCCCTCTGCCCCTCCCCCTGGTAACGGGCTCTATAAACAAACAAACAAACATCCTAAAAGAAGTAGATGGTGAAATGAAGGCTGAACAAGGAATTGGCTTGTCCAGAGTAGCAGAGCCAGGCAGTGGCAGGCAGAGAACAGGGTGTGGTCATGCACGTACCCTTCCTCCCACAAGCCCTTAACACACAGCTTATATGTGCCAGGCATTAATGACAGCACAATGGAAATGCAGGCCAGAGAGCTAGAGTTTCTCCCCTCAAGGAGCTGCCACCTTGCTTTTCCAACACATCACCCTGTGCGTCTCCCACTTATTCCTAATTTGAGTGCTTATATTTCAGTAGCTGTCCATGCTCAGTTGGAAGGTTTGTAGCCTGGAAAGTCATAATTTGGGGCTCATTGCCTATGTCTGTCTGCCTACCCTACCAGGGCCCTGTATGATGTGCTCCCTTTATGTCTTGTTTTTCTTACCACCACACCCTGTGCTAACATAGGACTATTAAATAATTTAATCTCATGCTTCTGACATAAAAAGCTTCCCATCCACTGGGGTGATAGGAAGAATGCGGTGGGATGAACTACAGGAAACAGAGGCAACCCTGTCTTAAAGGTCTTTGTTGATGATGAAGACATGGGAAGGCCCTAAGAAAGGAGAATCTAGGGAAATATTACTAACAAACATGATACAACATTGATTCTTTATTATTGAGGAAGCTCATACAAATAAGGAAATTTAACATCAGTACAAAAAGGGACAAAATATACAAATAATTGATAAAGAGACTAATGAATAATAAAAATATGAAAAGCCTACAGTCTAACTAGTAGTTAACAAAAAGATATTAAAATGATAATCCTTACCTACAAGTTAGTGAAAAATTAAACATAGGTCATAAATATATATGATGAAATAGGCACATTTTAAACACTGCTGGTAGAGGTAGAGCCTAAGTCTTTCCATAAAATAAATTGGGACTATGTATCAAGAGCTTCAAAATGATTCATATTCTTGCATTTAGTAATTTCACTTTTAAGAATCTACTTGAGGCAAACAATCAGAAATTTGCTCGAATAATCAAAAGCGGAGATGGTCAACCCAACATTATTTATAATGGTGGAAAATTTGGAACTTAAATGAACAGCAGTAAGAAAAATTTACAGAAATTATGTAGCTCTGTGTTATATCACAATAATGCAAAGAATATTTAATGACCTGGAGAAATATCAGGTTGTCAAAATCCGTTCACCTACAATCTTGGAAGAAGGTGATTATTCTCAACTGTGGCAGTGGTGAGGCAGGGCGCTTCACACCTGAGCCAGTGTGTAAGGCCAGCGGTGGGGGCGGTCCCTGGGCCAAGGGCCGACTGCCCCTGCTGCTGTCACCGACTCACCCTGGGGTCTGGGCAAAGTCACCAGATGCCCAGTCCCCCCCTCCTCTAGATTTTTGCTGCTGTTGCCCCCTGCTTCTACCGCAGGAGAACTGAGAGATGGTGTGTATTCAAACTACCTTGCCGGGAAGCAGCAGGCTCCTCTTAGCACAGAACACAGGCACTCGAGAGAAAAAATTATTAGTGAGTTAGAGAATAAACTGTGAAATGTACTTTGTAAGCTAAATTGCAGTATATGTATAAGTAATATTTTAACCGATGCCTAATTTTCATTTTTTTCCACATATAGAACATTCACCTCCCCAGTTGTCGCCAATACCTTAAATACCATCCTAACTGCCTAATGCGATGTCCTCCACAAACAGTCCTGAATCTTGGGATCACCTGCACGCCCAACGACTCCCAGAGTTGGGAGATGGCTGCAGCCTCCCTGGGAGGGAGCCTTGCAGGGTTGGCGCTGTGGTTAAGAATGCCAGCTTCCAGCTTGGGAATCAGGACAGTGGTTCAAATCCCAGCTTTGCCAAAACCCAGTTGCAAATCTTAGCCAAGGGCCTTAAGTGCTATAAAGCCACAGTTCCCTCAACTACCAGCAGTGGGGACAGCAGCCTCTACCTCACGGGGGTAGTGGGAGGATTAAATGAAAGGATCCAGGTAAAGGGTTTGCCCAAAGTAGCACCTGACCACGGAGGCCCAGTGGTTTTATTATTACCACTGCCCCTAACTCCTAGACAGCTATCAGATTCTAGTTGAGGAAGGGTGCTTGTGCTAGGCCTCCCCCCCCCCCACTCCCAGCACAGCCTGGTTAAGGAGGTTTGAAGCAGCCTCCGGAGCCCGGGACGATATCAGCCAGTGCAGAAAGCACAGATGATGTAATAGTATTGGTGGAAAACCTTTATGGATGTCCAGACTGCTCATGGATACCCCTAAACTGTGATCCCCCAAAGTGCAGGCCCCTATTCTGAGGTAGGTTTTGAGTATGAGCCCAAATTGGGAATGTTTAGCATGTAAAAACGCCTTAATTCTGTGTTAGGAGAAACAGAACCAGGGCGCAGAGGAAGAAATCCAGTGTGGTCCATAAAACCTGTGGAAATGATGGAATTCTGAGATAGTAGGACCAAAGAGCAGGGATTTGGGGTTCCCAGAAAGGCCACAAATGAGCTAGAGCAGATGGAAATATGTTCACATTCCCTATGCACCCACCTAGAGTGGTCAGGCTGTCAGCAAACAAGGGCGTGAGGGGCATGGCCTCAAGGTATGTCATGGATTTCTGCTGGAAAGCCAGTCCTGGGCCCTTCCTTCCTGTCCCTTCATGCTCCTTCAGCTTCTCTGTAAACCTACTCCATCCTTTACGCTCATGGCCATACAGTCCTCACCCTTTCTTGCTGTTGACTGCTTGAGACCCTTTCCATTTTATAAATACACTTCATTTCCTTATTTTTGCAAATGCTAAGCTGTGAGATAGAGAAGTAAGTATGGGCTTGGGAGTCCGTAGAGGATTCAGACCTCAGCTCTGTGGCTTCCTCGTTCTGTGTCCTTGGGAAAGTTACTTTCATTTCTCTAGGCCTCCATTTCTATATTCATAACATAAACATAAAAATACTATGTCCCACCTCACTGTTGTGAGAATTCATTGAAAAAAAATATTTGTGAAGAAACTCGCATAGAGTAGGCACTTAGTAAATACCTTCCTTCCCTTCAGTGGAGAAATGTTTAAATGCAAATAATGCATTTTATACATTTGCAATGTTTGCTGACAAATATTGTGCCTGTGGTTTTTATGAGTATCTAATCAAATATGCTTGTAGGTGTTTTGATGATTAAAAATATTTGACAGTTACAACCAGGTCAAGTGCTAAGGAAATAATGATAAATAAGAAAAAAATTCTTGCCAGCTGGTGCTTTCATTTTGGTTGGGAAAGACAGCAGATAATTAACATGGATATAAATAATGCATAGACAAATATTTTTATAGAAAAATAAGATATCCATATGTGCTTAGTTTGCATGACTTTTAAATGGAGATTTTGCCCATTGATTGATGGCAAGTGATAAGGGCACGTAAATGATATCCCACACATGGAGGTATCAGGTCCAAGAGAGATTAGAGTGGGGAGGTAGATTTTGAGTTGAGAAGGATCACGTGCTGATGTCTAAGTAAACGCATTCTATAAATTGTGACACCTCTGAAAACCAAGTCAGCTGGCTTTCCGAGGCCAGCAAATTGCTGGTGACCCTAGAGAATTGTGTGAGGCCACAATTTAATTGCACAAGCTTTAAGAGATCTGCAGTCTTTTATCCCATTAATTCAACCTGCAACTTTGTTCTCCCGTCCTTTTGAATATGCAATTCTCATTGATTTCAATGGGAGTTAGAGACACAGAGAAAGGGAAGAATTGGGCCAATTATCTGTTCAAAGCAGAGCATCATTTAAAGTACAGTCTTAAAATGTTTGCAGGCACATTAGTGAGTCAGTTCCTTCTCCCTCGTTTGTCCAGAAGGCTTTCCAGTTTGAATGGACCCTTTTTAAAGGGCATTCTCCTTCCCTAAAATCTCAGTGTCAAACTCATGCACCAGTAATTTGATGTGACTGCTGGGAGGCAATGACCTCACATTTTAGTCTCAATTTTACTGCTGAATTGTTTTAGATTTAAGCTATAGACTAATCATAATTACCAACCCCAAATAACATTATAAATTTCTACAATGCCTATTGGGCTCTGACCAGTGCTGCAGACAGCAAGTTAAGTCGGCACAGCCACCATCCTCAGAGACCTTTTGTTTGAAATTGTCTCCGTCCATTGGTCATACACCAGCCTAGTGCAAAGAGGAAAAATGGTTGCAAACAGAACATTCAAAGCAACTGAACTTGCACAGACGGTGAGCACAGCATTGTGATTTCAGCTCTCCCTCACCTTATGGACTATGTGTTAAGCATTTGGCTGTACTGTACATTTCTGTAAAGCAAATCCTATTTTTCGACTGATATCCATTCTACAGTTCCACGTTGTTAGAGCTCATGAAAGTCTTATTTGAAAACTCCTGTGGGGGAGGAGATCTAGGTGATGTGGACTGCCAGACATCCCAGCTCCACAGCTAGTTTATGTCTTTGAGGGGCTTCTTAATGTGGGACAGGTTATAGCCCTGGGAGCTCAGGATCTTCTCTTTGCTGGGAGCTCTTTCTCTGGCCTAGAGAGGTATTTCTTCCACAGCTTGCGATACCTTGCCTTCATGCCTCAACACCTTTCTGTTCTTTTGTCTAGGTATTTATAATGCTTTGTAGGACCAGGCTCGGAACTGGTCTCCATCAGTAATTGTCTCTAGGTATGGCACAGAAATGGAGTTCAAAGTTTGCACTTTTCCAATACAGGTGAAGAGGGTTGCCATGTGGGTTGCGCAGCCCACCCTGAACGTGGCAAAGCTATCACCTTGCAGCGTGGTGGTAATTATAGGAATATTGCAGGAGCTTTAGGTTGACTCTAATTCTGCCCTCAAGTTTAGGAGCTATGAGACCTTGGGAAATCTCTGGCATGCTTCTTCCTCAGGAAGGTGAGGCCATAATATCCACCTTCTGGAGTGTTCATGGACAGGCTATGATAAAGTATGCATAAAGTCAGCTCAGTATGTAGTGCTTTTCTGTTTGTTTTGTTTTGTTTTGTTTTCAATGAGAAGGGTTATTGAAATGTATTATGGATTTTCTGTGGAGTAAGAAGTCCATATGTGATTAATATTTTAAAGAAAAAAACCTCTTGTTTATTTTTCTCAAATCCTATTTCATAAGGAACAAAGGCCCTGTGAAATAGCTCACCAAATAGCTCTGATAATCACATTTTGTTCATAAAAATGCTTAAATGAAAATTTTCTGCAGACCTTGATTACTATTTCACGTTTGCTCATTGCTCACTCACCTGGTATTCTCCCTGTAAACAAGTAACAACAAATAAGTGGGGGCAACAGAAATCACTGCTATTATATTTATTACAAACAAGTATTCTTTGGTTGATTGACTTTTCTTATATGAAATCCTATTTCTAATAATTGTTAAAATAGTAAATAATAGGTTCCAGAAATAATAATTACTATCATTATAAAATCTTTTTAAAAAATTTTCTTGCCTTGCCATAAAATGAAGAATCTGAGATTCAGGTGATGAGTGTCCTATCTGACAGCCATTTATTTTCTAGTGTCTTCTCCTTGCCTTCTAAGTAGTTCTGTAGATCAACGAGGAGTGCTAGCTACATTCTTTGTGGATTATACAGTTATGAAATTCTTCGGAAAAGTTTAAATAATTTAAGGACATTTGCCTCAATAACTGTTAAGAACTAGATTTAAAAAAAAAATTAACAAATGAGTATTTCCATAATGGAGGTGTAGTGGGGTCAGGGCTTTGAGGATCTACTTTAGCCTTAGCTGATTAAAAAAACAACAATAAATGATATAACCATTGGGTTATGTACTGCAGGCTTCAAGTGCTCAAGCTCAGGAGAGGAATTTTAGTGGTAAGTAACTAAAAGAGCTTGTCTTTGGCTGGATTTTGCAGGATGTATGAACAGAATTTGGATATGCAGAGGAAACATGTTCCTTCCAGGTTTTATACCTCTAATCTGCAGTAGGAATATGCGAATTCCCTCACAATTTTAGTGTATATTTCCTGGTAATTAGCAAACATGAGAACCTGTAAGTGGCTAAAGAGGTTGGCCCTTCCTCAGCAGGAGAACTTCACAGCGGTGACCCCATGGGAAGAGGAAATACTCCCACTGAGGCCCACCCTTCCAGTTGGCATCCAACATTGCCCTGAATTTTTGCATGCAGATCTTCAAAAGATAAGGGGTCAACAGATTGTGTTTATGCAAATGGGGCATTCCGATTCTTCTTGGGAGCACAAGTAAATAGTAAACAAGAGAACCTGAAAGTTAGCTAAATTGGAAAGCTGGCTGAAATGCAAAATAGAACACATTGATAAGAAACGTTGGGTTCGTTCAGCCTGGAGCAAGTGCAGCAGAATGGAGAATGTGTTCTAATACGACTCTCCTCATTATGATCTCAGCTCGAAGTTCTCCAGTGATAGGGACAGAAGGCATTCTGAAAGCTTTCCACATGTCTATTTATTTCCTGCTAAGTCTATCATCAAAAAGTGGAAACATTTAAAAGTCCAGTGAATGTTGTCTATCTTCCGTCATATAAAATGATGGTGCAGGTATTGGAGATCTGGACTACAGACAAGAGATATAGCTACAGAGGTAGAGATGATGTAAAATTGAAACTTACAGTTGCCCCGAAAGTCTGCTTACCTGCCCGTGTCCCTCAGTACCTTCTTCCCAACCCAGTGCAACCCCATCCTTCCTGACTCCCCTCAAACTGCTGCCGGCCATTCTCCTCATAAGGTTCCCCATCGCTCCATGCCCAGGTTAGATTAATTCATGGGAATTCTGTTCATTTCTAGGTCTTTTGTATTACAAGCAGGGACGGCTTGTCTCTGGCTCTGAAGACTGTGGTAGGTTTAAAGTATATCCACAAACTTTTTGATACTTTTCTCTTCAAAAGGTAGAGCCTATCTAATTAATTTCTTAAATAAGGCCTGTTTGTGGCCCGGTTTTTGGTGGTATGGTCTTTTTCTTCTAGTTATATAGAAACACAGAGATTGTATCTTTATCTACAATGTAAATGAAAATATTAAATGCTGATCAGCTGCTAAAAAAAAAAAAAAAAAAAAAAAGGTAGAGCCCAAATCTACCCCCGGGGGTGGTCTGGACTCAGTGACTCCCTTCTAACAGAGGAATACAGAATTTACAGGGTGCACCTTCCAGTGCTGGGTTATGAAAGGCACTTCAGCTTTTCTTCATTCTTTCCCTTGGATCACTTGCTGTGAGAAAAGCCAGCTGCCATGGTGAGGAGAGTGCCATGGGATAAGAAATGGAAGCCTCTGGTCACAGTCAGGAAGGAACTGAGGGCTTCTGCTGATTGCCACAAGCATCAGCTTTGAGTAGGTCCTTAGGTCCCAGTCAGGCCTTCAGAAGACTGTCACCATGGCCAACATCATAGTTGCAACCTCAGGAGAGACCTGGAGCTCAGCTCAGCTACTCCCAGATTTTGACTCACAGAAACTGTGAGCTTAATAAATGCTTGTTATCTTAAGTATATAACTTTGGGTGCAGTTTGTTACAATGACCTAACAGAGTAATGGGCTATCCCAATGTAAAAAAGTCTTACAAAGAATTAGGTGAGAATTCCTCACTTTTTGATAGGCCTTGAAAAGGAAGAATCAGCTTTGGTCCACCACTAGTGTTTTTCACATTTTAGCCAAGAGGACGCACTTACAATAGTGATTCTCAGCAGGGGCAATCCACCCCATAAATTGTTTTGAGAAATTTGCAGATCATTCTGGGTTTTCATAATTGGGGCCACTTTAAAGGCAGTTAGTAGGCAAGGCACAGTAGCCTTAGATGCCCTGTGGAGCATGGGACAATACAACACAGTGAAGAATCATCCTACCCCTTACCAATGTAGCGTGCCCTGCTGGCCATTCATGAAGGTAAAGATGAAAAAAAAATTCTTAAAAGCTGTCTGAACTTATAATTTCTATTCCACATTAAACTCATTTTGAACACTTTATTTTTAAACACTTTTAATATATACTGCACTTTCCACTTAGAAACACTGTGTAAGTTGATAAACGATATTTTTAAATAGAACCTTTCTCTAGAATTGTTCAAAACTACCTCAGTGATAACAGTGATCCTCATGTATTAAGTTACCAACAATGTACTCACATCAACCTATATACCTGAAGAATTCTACAAGTAGGTAGGAAGTATCTTGCTACTCATAATATAGCCATATGCAAGCCATATGGAGAACCATTGCTCTCAATCATTACAGACATGCTGAGAGGCAGTATGGTAGAGCAGAGTAATAGTCAGACTTGGATTCAAATCCTGATTCTACCATTTGACGTGATTAGTAACTTTTTACTTCTTTCAGGATTAAGTTTTCCCACCTGTATAGTAAGGTAATAACAACTATGTTTGCAGATTGTTGGAAGTGTTAATCTTTTAAAGTGTTCAGGGTAGGGGAGCCTGGGTGCCTCAGTCAGTTAAGCACCTGCTTTCAGCTCAGGTCATCATCCTGGGGTCCTGGGATAGAGCCCCATATCCCTGCTGAGCACGAACCTACTTCTCCTTCTGCCTGCCACTCCCCCTGCTTGGGCTCATGCTCTCTCTCTCTGTCAAATAAGTAAATAAATAAAATCTTTAAAAAATAAAATAAAGTGTTCAGGGTAGTACCTGGCCCGTTGTGATTGTGTAATAGTGACACATATCGTGTGAAGTAATAATACATGTTTTGATCCATTCCGTAATGGCAAATCGGTGTGCTTATTCCTCCCAGGTGTGCTAGATAGGATGCCAGCTTGATTCTGAAACCTAACAATAGTCATGATTTAAAATAATAACAGAGAAACCCAATGAGATACAAGGAATTATTTAGCTTAAGAGTAGAGACAGAGCTTCTTCAGTCAGTTGTGAGCTTGGAAGTATAGGTTAAAATTATTAGGAAGTTAAGAGATCTCCAGAGTTTTTTTTTTTTCCATTATGGATTAGCATTTTCAGTTATATTTGTGATGCAGAGAGTAACTGTCCCCCATACCACAAAAGGTTATAAAAAGCTACAATAAAAGACAGTGAATCTGGGATTTACACTTCTTACAGAGTCACGATGGATTCCACTATCCACATCCCTCCTCTCCATGCAGAGACAATGACGGAGTGACAACTATTGAGAATCGGTGTGTTTGGGTGCATGCTGTCTTCTGATCTCTCCTCTGTGCTCATTAATGGGTAGAACCTCCTTCTGACTCTAGCACACTTGTGCCAAAATGTGTTCTGTCCTCAACCCAGTCATTGCTACTGCTCGTGGAACTCAGGCCATCAAAAGCCAAAGTTATCCCAAGCACCTCCAAAGAAATGGGAAAAGCCAGACCATGCGCAAGAGGGGGTAATATTAAGACTGTAATTCTGAGACACCCAACTGTCTCCTGCTGGGGAGTAATCTGTTTATCCACCTTAGAGACACCTAGACTCTGAGAGGGGCACAAGAACCCAGCTAGCCAGGTCTGGCAGGAGATTTATTTGCTAGAACACCCAGGGGGAACCCTTACAAGGGGCAAAGAAGCCCTAAAATTCAAGGAATGGATTTAAGCCATCCTTTAAAGTGACCTTGCATTATTAACCAAAATCTGGATTAATTTTCATTATGCTTCTTAAAAAAATCACCTTCATAACCTCAGATGGAAGCATTAATAAAAGAGGAAAGGCTTCTAGTCAGTATCACAAAGAGAAGTTATATAAACTCAATTATTTTATAGAAAGGGGTACTAAAATTACCAAAAAAAAACTTTTAAGAGAAAAAATGAGTATGTTAAGAATTATCAAAATATCAGTACTTCTTTCTATAACTGATGTATATATAGAGGATATTTAAATATAAATTGCCCGTGAACCAAAATGAGAAGAATAGCACAATAACAGAAATGGTTATTGAAACCATCTGAAACTTCCTCTATGTTCCACATTATCAAATAATGATATGACAGTCCAAGTTGCTCACAGAATAAGATAGCTTCAGAGAAATTTTAGTACACATTTCTGTAGTTTCACAAAAGGAGCTCCCTGAAAACTTAGAAGATGGTTTATATAATGCAATTATTTAATCAAGAATGTCAAATACCAGCCATCACACTACCTGCTTTTTAAAGTCAAGGAGCCTGGAAACTAAAGAGGGTGTTTGAAAAAGAGGCAGGGGAAGAACAAATGACAAAAGGTAGAGAAAAATGATGACATAGAGTCTAAAGGAGATGAGCATAGATCATAGCTCTGCGGTATTTAGTTCTCAAAAGTTTATATGTGAAGTATGTATGAAAAGATAAAAAAGAAAACTATAGAATTAGCAACTTCTTTTTTAAAAAAAGGATGAAGTAAGAGACACAAGTTACAATATGGTGTTTTGTTTTATTTTTTAAGATTTTATTTATTTGAGAGAAAGAGAGAGCGCGGCCGGGGAGTGGCAGGGGTGGGCAGTGTGCAGAAGGAGAGGGAGAAGCAGGCTCCCCGCTGAGCAGAGAGCCCGATGCAGGGCTCGATCCCATATGAGGATCCTGGGATCATGACCTGATATGAAAACAGATGCTTAACCAACTGAGCCACCCAGGTGCCCATCAACATGTTAAGTTTCATCTCCAGGTTTCACTGGACTGCAGTTGGAGAATACATTCCTCATTTACCTTCTAGCCAATGCTGTTCTTTATGGTTAGAGAGTACCAAGCAGTAGGTGCCACATAAATGTACCTAGTATCGATATCAGAAAAAATACAACATAAATAATCTTTAGGCAGTGGCTGATTTCCTAAAAAGTGGTGTCAGTATGAAATATCAGTGAATCCCTTGATTTTGAAATGAAATTATCCTAAATTTAATAACCTTTTTATAACTCTGTATTTTCGTTTATTTTTAAGATTTTATTTATTTGAGAGAGAGAGAAAGAGAGTACAAGCAGGGAGAAGAGGGAGAAGTAGGCTCCACACTGAGCAAGGAGCTGATGTGGGACCCTGAGATCATGACCTGAGCCGAAGGCAGACACCTAACAACTGACTGAGGCACCCCAATAACTCTGTATTTTCAAATAGTATAAAATAAAAAAAACAGATTAACTGAATACTGTAGTAATTCAGGGTTAACCAAAAGTTTCTGTGTTTCAAACATATGAGTGAAAATGTTTCTCAAACACTAGGCTTCCCTACGCCAGTGATTTCGACTCACCTGGAATAGCAGGACAAAGGTTTACTTAGCTGATGAGGCTGTTGCACACCTCATTACCCGGGCTATTGGTCAAGATGGTATTGGATGAGGGCCTGAAACTTCTCTGAACCCAGCCCCACATGCTTACCAAAATTTTGGCCTTAAGATTTACTTGAAATGAAAAAGTCTGTGGATATGCATAAGCAGTTTAGCATTGCCTGTCTTTGGGAAAATATTTATTTATTTATTTATTTATTTATTTATTTATTTATTTATTTATTTGATTTTATTTATTTATTCATGAGAGACACACAGAGGCAGAAGGAGAAGGAGGCTCCTCGCAGGGAGCCCAATGTGGGGATCGATCCCTAGATTAGGGATCATGCCCTGAGGCAAAGACAGACACTCAACCACTGAACCACCCAGGCGTTCCTGGGAAAATATTTTTATTTTAATCCTTATTTTTTAGAGAAACACCATAATTTGTCAAGTGAGATTAGTATGTTTTACTAAGGAAACTAGAATCAAAAGTGGTTTCTCTGTCTGTAATTATTAGCTAAAATTTCACTTAATTTAAGGGGAACCTGGGTGGTGCAGATGGTTGAGCAGCTTGGTTTTGCTCAGGTAATGATCTCAGGGTGGTGAGATTGAGCAATGTATGGGCTCTGCACTCAGCATGAAGTCTGCTTAAGTTTCTCTCTTTCTCCCCCTGACCTTCCTGCCCAAGTGTGCTCTCTCTCTCTCTCTCTAATAAGTAAATAAATCTTTAAAATTTAATGTTAAAAAATTTTCTGAAGATAAATAGCCCATCAAAATTAAGTATACTTTAAAATAAAATAACATAACCCTTTTCATATATAAATAATATAAATAATATCCCCATCAAAATTAAGTATACTTTAAAATAAAATAACATAACCATTTTCATATATAAATAATATCCCTTTTTTTCCAATTTATTTATTTTAGAGAGCACAAGAGAGCAGTGTTCCAGGGGAGGCAGAGGGAGAGAGAGAATCTCAAGCAGACTCACTGCTGAGAAGGGAGCCAGACACGAGGCTAGAGCCCATGACCCTGAGATCATGATCTGAGCCAAAATCAAGAGTTGAGCACTTAACCAACTGAGCAATCCACATGCCCCAGTAGTATTCTTTCTTAGTAGTAAGGATTACCTCTAGCAAAAAAATATTCTTTTTTTTCTGGCCTATGTGGTAGTATAAAGAAGAGATTTTAATATTTAAAAATTAGTAAGAAAATAAGTAAAGTGATATCTTTCATAAAAAGAATAACATACAGAAAAAAAAAGAGTTGTAAGTTAAGAGAAGAAATTAGATTTACTTCTATAGACACAAAGACCTAAAAGAATAAAACTAATTTAGAATTTTTAGCACAAGGAAAATACAACTTGTGTAGTAAGTGGACACATGGATTATTTTTTCCTATCCTTAAGATATTTGTGTTTCTTTACCCTGCAGTAAAAAGAGAATATGAATCATTTCCACAAATGAGTGTAATATGTGAATTACAAAGAGCTATTCAATTTTTTGTTAAGATCATTCTGTAGTCACTTATAGTCTTTTTTGTCCAGGGCCTTTACTTAAGGATTGAAATTTTTCTAGTTATGATAAAGTGGTCCCATGATTTAAATTATTTAAATTGTTATATGCACACCTTCATGCAGCCCAGCAATTAATGTGTATATATATATATATATATATATATATGCATGCATATCACCACATATGTAATATGTATGTAGTAGATAAAATATTAGAATTACCTTTCATTCAAAAGTGATTAACAAGGTTTGAACATTTGCTAAGAATATTGTGATCGCTGTTGCCTTTGGCAACTACTTTTGTATTTTCTTATTAATAGTAAAGTTTAAATTTTAAAAAAATCAATTGGGGCACCTGGGTGGCACAGTCAACTGAGTGTCTGACTCTTGATTTCGACTTAGGTTATGATCTCAGGGTTGTGGGATCGAGCCCCACATCAGGCTTTGCTCTGCAGGGAGTCTGCTTCTCTCCCTCTCCTCTGCCCCTTCCATCCCTCTCATATGAACTCTCTCTTGCTCTCAAAATAAATAAATAAATTTTAAAATTAAAAAATAATAAATAAAAAATAAAACAAGCAGAGACAGCGTAGGAATACCTTGTTATTAGGGAAGGCTCTTCCAAATAACACATAAAACATAGGAATCATAAAGATGGTCTGTAATTTGAACTACATATGAAAGCAAGTTTTATGCTAAGAGAATAAGTAAAACAAAGTAGAAAGATAAATAGCAAAATTAGAGAAATATTTGCAACACAGTATTCTGCTGTTGAATGTTTCTTTATCCAAACCTTTTCACAGTGATACAAACTTGTAAATGTATTTGACAGTATTTCATTGACTTGTCAAAAATATCAATTCATTGACTTGTCAAAAATATCAATGCACAATGTAGGTGTCAGGAACAGTTTGAGTGCTATTTTCATGCTATTGCTTAAAAATCTAAATTCTGCACTAAGTGTTTCATGTTATGATTCAGCATCATCTTCGAGCTCAAACTATAGTCTCAAATGGCAGGAACAAGAAGCAGCAGGGTTCAGGAGGAACCGAAGTTATTTAAACACCAAATTAGTCCTTAATAATTCTAACTTTTCGGTGTTTTCCAATGGAGAAAATGAAATAATCCCCTTCACTACTCTGCCCCCTGGACAGTTTGTGATACTGAATTATTTTTTCCCCATGTATTAAACTGGGAAATTTCTAAGATTCCGTCTAGCTCTAAAATTTTCTGGTTCTCTGAATATCCCCATTATTATCATGACATCTCATTTTGCTGAAAGGAGGTTAAATCGGTAGTCTCTTATCTTATATCTATCTTTGTGAGAAAGAGTAAAGAAAACCGAATTCAGTTTCTTCATGATTAATGCATTTGTCAAATTCTTTCCAAGTAGCAAATTAATTTATTGTGTTTTTTCATGAATGCAAATTAAAGCCGTGCAAACTATTGTAAAACTTAGCAGTCCTTTTTCATAAATTAAAGCTAACTGATTTAATGTTAATGAAAGGAACTATATTCAAATACAAATTTTAATAACTTGGGTGGAAAGAAAATCTTAGACTTCATAAGCCTTTCCTTACATAAAATTCATGTAACTTGAACAGAAAGTCATTAAAAAGTAATTTTCTATATTGAAGCCTGTATTAATTACCTTGTATGAAACTCTGAAAAGTTCCTTAATAAATGTCTGGTCCTATGTGTCCCTAAGAAGGAGAATTGTCTATTGATTAGTTAATTATCCCAAACCAAGGGCACCAAATTCAGTTTCTGATGATCACTGTCTTACCTTTTTTCCTTTGAAATTCTCATCAAAACCAGAAGTAAAACAGCTTAAAAAAATAAGGGAGTATTTTGCTTATGTTCCTATGGGCAATATAGTAAGTACCAGGATAAATTTAATAGAATATTTTGCAATTTGTTGGTTCTTAGGACTTAATCTGAAACTCCATAATGTGTGTGTGTGTGTGTGTGTGTGTGTGAGTGTGGTGTATGTATGTGTGTGTGTGTGTAAAGCATCTTCATTGGAAGGATCAGATTTTAAGAATGATTTTAGAAATATGTCCTGTAAGCTTGATTCTTTCATACTCATAACAATGTCTAAATTCACTTCAATAGGAGTATAAGAAGCAAAGGCATTATCAAACTCATTGAATCCTTGTGTTCTTTGATGTAACTAACCCATTTTATAGAATCCTTCTCTGAAGAACATGAGAAAATCAAAGTCAATATTTTCCTTTACGTTTGTATTATAACTGCATTTGTGCTTGATTTTCACTCAGGTCAACAAGGAGAAATTTCAACTTTTGTAATGACTGAATAAACCTGAATAAACCTGCAATGACTGAATAGCCCCTATAGTGGCTAATTTATGCTCACATCTTTAAAAAGGAAAATTTTGTTAATGCTAAGTGTGATTCCATATATTTCATACTGGGATTCAGGAATTTTTTGTGTAATAATAAAAGTACCTGTTTTTTTTTTTAATATTAAAGTTTGCAACATTTACTAAATTCAAAAGGCAGTGCTAGATTAGATTTAATGCTCACTAATTTCGGGACTAATCATTTAAATTGAGAAAGAGAAATCTAAAACATGAATCTTTGATACATTCTATCTTATTTTTATGTTACACTAAAGTCATAAGAATCGATAAAACAATGAGACTAAAGCTGAAATAGGTCCAAAATCTTTTTGGCTCATCATCTAGGAACCAGAGAAGTACCAAGTATGAAGGAGTCCACCGTGCTTGAGTAGGTCAGACCGTCAATTACTTTATCCTGCTTGCAATAGTCGTCTCTGTTGGGTTTTACTTTAAGAGAAAATGAACTTATGGAAGAGCACCATGGGCTTCCTCTGATGAACACATGTAAAATCTTCACCCACTTTTTAAGTATATCTGAGCTGCCTTAACATCTTTCAAAATGTCAGCAGTGATTACACTACATTATGGGATAATTAATATGAACTTTTATCTCAAAGCTAATTTTGAGTTAATACTAGAACAAAACACATGTCAATATGTTAAAGATGGAAAGTTGAACGGACTGCTTTTGTATATAAAAATATATTTTTTTCTCTTTTCAAATGTCAGTCTAATATAAATGTTTGAGAAAGGTTAAGTAATCTGTGAGAGAGCATCTTGTGAAGTTTGTGGTGTAGTTTCTAAAATCCTTTCAGAGAATGCGGTATAGATCCTTTCATATTAAAATATTGGTCATTTTAAGCAGTTAGGGAAGTATCTCATCATATACCTGGATTCAAGGGATGTAGCTGGGGTTGATTAACTATGTCCAATTTACAATTTGATACCAGTGCTCCATATTTTAAAATTATCTTCAGGTGGCATCCTGCAGCCTGTTTCCTTCTTCTAAACCAGTCTTTTCCCAAATTAGCTGAAATGACTGAAAAATTTATTTCATCCCACAGTAGTTCTAGAGATATATATCAGACTTTTGCTCCTAAGATGCTTCTGCGTGTTTAATTGCACATCTAAATACAGGCTATGTTCACTATTGGAGTGTATCAACTCTGCCTGTTGGATCATAAAATTCAAGACATCATCTGGACATGTCATGACAACCAGGCAGTTTGGCCACCTACAATTTAATTGTTGCTTTTATTTGAATTAAAATTAAATTTGGGGTATAATTGGTTAACTCTTTGATTCAGCTGTGTCAGTTCTGGCCATACAAGTACTTCTGTACAAAGATAGCCATATTTTGTCTAAGACAGTTCACTCAATATTTTTTACAGAAAACACTGTTTATAATCCCCTTCAAAGAATATATATGCAGCTGGGAGTAATGCTGATGGACTTCAGACATCTAGTCCTTGAGCCATAGAATCTGCTATTTTGTACACTAACTATCTTTTGCAGATTATCCTACCTTTCTATAAATAGTGGGTGGCCCTTTGGCATTGTGGCTTATTGACTCAAGGTCAGTACTTTAGTTCTACCTTCTTTTCTCTCAATTAGTACTTGACCAAAGAAATAAAAACAGCTGGTTTGCTGTTTGCAACTCTGGAAAGTGAAATGGGAATGAAATATAATCCATTAAATTCTGCAGTTATTCATAGGGCACGTGCATTTGTTCTGATTATTACAATCTTTGTCCAAATGTGTTTAAATGGTAGTCTTTTACAAAAAAATAATAAAAATTGTAAAAGCAAGGGAGACTCAATGTGCTTAATTATAAATAAATCATTTATAGTTTGTCCTTTCAAGATCTTCTTTACATCCTTTACTGGCAAGTCTTAAGTACCTTTTAAAATAAAAGTTACTAAAAAAAAATAAATAAATAAAATTAAATAAAAATTACTGTTTGCATTCTCCAACTTTAATAAGTGAGGGTTTAGAGTAAGGAATATAAAACAAAATCTGATGAAATATATGTACTTTTTTGCATGCATGTGTGAATATTTTTAAAATTTCTCTGATGAAATATATGTACTTTTTTGCATGCATGTGTGAATATTTTTAAAATTTCTATTATTGAAGTGTAGTTGGTATGCAATATTATATGGTTCAGGTGTACAACATAGTGATTTGACAATTCTGTATATTACTCAGCGCTCACCACAATAAGTGTGGTTACCGTCTGTCACTATACATTATTACAGTATTTACTATATTCTCTATGCTATCTTTTTCATCCTTGTGTCTTATTTATTTTACAACTGGAATATTGTACCTCTTAATCTCCATCTACTTTACGCCTCCCCCATTCCCTTCCCCTCTGGCAACCACCTGTTTGATTTCTGTCTTTATGAGTGCATTTCTGGTATTTGTTTTGTTTTTTCAGATTCCACATGTAAGTGAAATCATATGGCATTTGTCTTTCTTTTTCTGATTTATTTCAACTTAATGTATTACCATTGAGGTCCATCCATCTTGTCACAAGTGGCAAGAGCTCATTTTTTATGGCTCAGTAATATTCCATTATATTCCAATATTCCAATATATAGTTTCACATCATCTTTATCCATTCATTTATCAATGGGTACTTAGGTTTTTACATATCTTGGGTATTGTAAATAATACTGCAATAAACATAGGGGAGCTTATATCTTTGGGGGTTAGTGTTTTCTTTTCCTTTGGAAAATACCCCAAAATTGAGATTGTTGGGCCATATGGTATTTCTATTTTTAATTTTTTGAGGAACCCCCATACTGTTTTCCAATTTACCTTCTTACCAAGAGTGCACAAGGGCTCCCTTTTCTCTATATCCTCACCAACATTTGTTGTTTCTTGTCTCTTTGATACTAGCATTCTGACTGGTGTGAGGTAGTATCTCTGTGGTTTTTGGTTTGCATTTCCCTGATTATGAGTAATGTTGAGCATCTTCTCATGTGTCTGTTTGCCACCTGTATGTCTGCTTTGGGAAAATGTCTATTCATGTCCTTTGCCCATTTTTAAATCAGATTATGTTTTTGTTGTTTTTGGTGCTGACCTGTAGAAGTTCTTTATGTATTTTAGATATTAGCCCAGTATCAGATATATCATTTGCAAACATCTTCTTCCATTCAGTAGGTTACCTTTTTGTTTTGTTGATGGTTTCCTTTGCTATGTAAAACCTTTTCATTTTGGCGTAGTCCCAATAGTTGATTTTTGTTTTTATTCCCCTTGCCTGAGGAGACATATCCATAGATATGTTACTGAGGCCAATGCCCAAGAGATCACTGCCTATGTTTTCTTTTAGGAGTTTTATGGCTTCAGGTCTCAACGTTCAGATCTTTAATCCGTTTTGAGTTTATTTTTGTGTATGGTGTAAGAAAGTGGTCCACTTTCATTTTTGCATGTAGCTGTGCAGTTTTCCCAATGCTGTTTATTGAAGAGGCTGTCTTTTCCCATTGTATATTCTTGCTGCCTTTGTCATAGATTAATTGACTATACATGCATGGGTTTATTTCTGGGCTCTCTCTCCTAGTGCATTGATCTATGTGTCTTGAAATAAATATATATTTAAAACTTTATAGTACCATACTTCTGCTGTACTTCTATACTTTCTTAGATTTAATTCCTCTAAAATGTAAGTTTCTTTTCTTTATTAAAAAAAAAAAAAAACTTTTCCTCTAATTATGGGAACTCATCAACCATTGGGCTGAAAGTCAGCGGCAGCTGGATGGTGAACTGGCCCCTTGCCCAGACCTCAGAGTAAGACTAATTTGAAAACCCTTTACAGAATGCAGCCCAGAGCCTGCTGCTCAGAAGATCCTGTTCTAATCAACCATTGATCATAAGAGATTTCCTTTATTGACCTGAAAGCAAGTTTTTTCATCTTCCTGCCAGCTAAGGCACTTACTGAAAGTAGGTAGATAAAATCCAAAGTGAATATGCCTAATAAAGAAGGCAAAGTATTCCATCTCTCCCCACAAATGACATTCTGATTCTCCAGTGGGACTTCTATAATACGTGTATGAATAAGAATTTCTGTCTCCATCCATCTCTTAACCCATTTCATTGTCACTCTGTCAGGAACCTATGATTAGCAAGATATCCCTTCTATAAATACGTATGGCAAGTCATTTGTGAAACTATGGTCAAGGATTGTAGAACAATGTATGGGAATTCTTTTTGTGTTTGCAGATACCTTGGAATGAATGCAGGAAAATGTTTATCCCCCCCGGATATAATGTCAGAAAGTTCCAGATCATTCTGAAGTCTGTTCCCTCTATGATTTACCTGCCTGTAGAGTTTGAAAGATTCCCACTAGTGCTGACTCTTTATGACACTTCTCAATTTACAGTAGCTCAGAGGACACTTTGATGGTTTCCAAAGGCAAAATGGGGCAAAATGGCACTTTTTTCACTCAGAAGGGTCAGCATTTATGGGACATGCTCAGTCAGATTCTCAAAATTGCTTCAGAGAATGAAGAAGGTTTCTTTTATACTATTTTCTGTTAGATTAAAGGAGGTCATTTAAACAAACTACTTCCCCGAAGTCCCTGTTTTGAATTACTGGAGAAAGTGTATACTATCTGGGGTCTTGGATCACTTAGCAAACATCAGAGGGATGGTTTGGAGTCTGTTTTGGGAAAAACACAGTCCAACTATATTGCCTTTTCCTTCAGCAAAGGAGATTTATCAATGATCAATTTGGTTACAGATACATCTGTTTTTGTTAAAATGCCTTTGGCCATTAAGTTATCTGTAATAACTTTTGGTAGGGTTTAAGCAATTTATAATAATATTAATGGAAAAATCATGATTTGGTATGGCATTTTTCGCTTCCATTTTATCTAAATGGCTAGAAGTGAGGATTTGCATAATTTCATCTAGCTTTTTTTCCCTCCCATTTTTGCCATGATCTGAGAGTTTTATACAGAAGACATAAATTGTATCAACTTAGGGGAGCAGAAATATCATCTTGTGCAATACTAAACTTCATTCTTTTTTAGCTTGTTTTTAAATAATCATTGTGGTCTCTACGTACTACGTGGCATTTTAAGCTTTGAATCTGTCTACTGTACTCTCATGTATTCTTATATAAATGCTATGGAGAACAGTGATTCACAGTACCACCCAACACTGTTTAACCTTGATTGAAAATTATAATCTAGTTTCTTATAAATAGGTATCTGAACTCGAAAAAATTATTTGTGTTTTTGTGTTGGCCCTAACTTTGCACAAATCTCCAGAGAGAGAGAGAGATCAGAACGTGAAAGGCAAACTGATTTTTCCTTTTGAGAAGTGGTTCATTCAGGAACTGAAAGAAGCTTATGATGGAACTTCCAGAGTTGATTTAAAATTCTCAGTCTCTCCAAAGACATTTAGGGAGACTTGAATTGCTAATGCTTCGCTGCCAAGCAAGTGTGGCAGCTGTTTCAATTTTTCATCAATATTGTACACACAGCCACAGATATTAAAACCTGTTTATAGACAATGTTGACGAAGGTACTGAGCCAGATGCTCACTAGTGTAGCTTTCACTGTCTGGTCATAAGCATGTTCAGGCCTTAAGGGGTGGCACCATGCAGGAGACTGTCCCCTGGGTCACCTTCTTGGACAAGATATTATTTATAGGTACACTGGTGCTGTGGTGGTCCCTCCCTGTCCTGCATTATTCCCATGCTCCACTCACTGTCTCTTTTACAGCTAAGTACAGGGATTAGAGAAAATAAGGAAGTCAGCCCCTATTTCTGAATACCTTCAAGGTAAAACAACACTGAGACTTCTAATCAGAATTTACTTCCTTAGCAGCGCAAAGGGTCATGATACATCGTTTAATCCTCATTCAAGTAATATTTATTGCCCACTGTTTTGGACTAAGCATTGGGATATAAAGGTGAGTAAAAACATAGCTCTTATATTTAAGGTGCTCCCAGTCATGGGTAGGCAGAGTTAGAATACAAAATTGTATTATCACATAAAGAGTTAGAAAATTAAACTTAAAAAAAAAAAAAGAAACCTATTCGGTTGTCCAGAGATTGCTAGATATAAGGTTAACCCCAGCCTTGTCTTTGACACTGACCCTTCCTACTTCTCTGATATGTAACTTAGAGCCAATCCTCAATTAGTGTTACTGGCATCATATAACCCACATCTGACAGTGAGTACAAACCATACCTAATACTACTGGTGTGGTTCTCACTCTGGTAGAAGTATGTCCAGTCCTTGATGAGTCCTTAACCAGCAAGAACAAATGCACATCTCTAGCAAGGAAGTCAGTGGACTCAGCTTATCGATCCCCAGATTTCACAGTGATGCTTGCGGCAGCCTACTCTGCTGCCACCCGAGAGCGTGTACAGGAGAGGAGGCCAGCAGTGGTATCTGGGTCCTTGCTGCTGGCCTGCTGAAGAGAGGCAGCTGCAGTCATAAATTTGGAGAGCCAGAGTGACCTTAGGAACCACCTACTCCACTTCCTTCCAAGAGAAATCTCTCAAGGGACATTCTGAATTTCAGATCAAGAAATGCTTGGAAGCCACAAACTCAGCTGGCTTATAGTTGTCATGGAATTTTGTGGCTATTTGTTGCAAACAGAAACAGGATCCACGGGTTAGAACTAGCCTCTGACTAGTCTTCTTACAGAGTCTGTGGACAATCTCGGTTCTGCCTTTCTCCCACCTCTCTGGTGCTCTGTCTTCTTCTGGGCTCCCCCCGCCCCATTGCCAGTCCTCTCTTCTCGGTCTTCTCTCCTTCTCACTCTGTTCTTTCTACCAAGAACAGCCTCATCCACCCCAAGATTTGCACCGCCCTCATTTAATTGAGAGTTGTTTCTGCAGAGCAGTACTTGCTAATGGCAGTGGGGCAGTGTCATGAGCTTTTCTACCCTTGCATTTCCCACCTGCCACCAAATGTCAGTGCCCAAGGCAACCGTGGAAACCCCAGCTGAAAATGGCAGAACCACAGTCAGCCCAGGTCCCTGAGTAACTACATGGTCAGATGCTGTACTCACTCCCTCCTCCTTCCTCCACATGTGTCCTGACACCAAACGGGAAGCCCATCTTGGACTTTACATAGTGACAATCTAACATGTTAAGCCACTGAGATTTCAGGCTTTAACTTTATTATAACAGCTAGCATCACTTACCTCTACCTCTTACAAAGCCTTCAGAGTCTATCCATGCAAAACATTCTGGGTATCTCTGGGCTAGACTTTATTCCCGAGCTTCTTAGCAGCATATCTGGCTAGACGTCTCCACTAAGATGTCCCACAGGTCATCGAATTCAGGACATCTAGAACTGAACAAATGATCCACCACCTTCCTTGGCTGTTCTGTTTCTCCTTCACATATCAGCGAATAGCATTTGTATGCGCTTAGCCACGCAAGCCAGAAAGCTGGGAGTTGTTCTAGATTACTCCCTATTTTTCATCTTCAGTATTAATCTCTCCCAAAATATCTTTCCTGTTCATCATTTTTCTCTCTCTTTATTGCCGTTTTCTTATCTGGTTTTAATTATCTTGGCCTTATCCCCAACTCTCATCCATCCGAGCTACCACTAGGAGTGTCTCTTTGAAATAAAGAACTGGTTATGCCTCTCCACTGCTTAAAATCATCCCCTGGCTGTTTCTGGCTTACAGATGAAACATCTCTTTCCAGGTTTGGCCCCCTGGGGTTGTCTCATGGACTCCCTTCTGCTTCCTTCTCTTCCTTCTGTCTCACTGTTCTCTTGTTCACACCTGTGCTCCACCCCTAGCAAATGTCCAGAAGTTTCAGATGCCCTTGGTTGAAGTTTTAGTTCTCTCTAACCAGAACACAAGCTGACTCTTCTCCTGAATGGCCCTTTCTCATCTTTCAAACCTCAGCTCAGAAATCAACTCCCCTAGGAATCTCTGACCTCCACACCCACCGCAGAGATCTCGCTTCCACTGTTTTTTCTCCCCGCATGCCTTGGGCCTACTTCATAGAATTTGTCTCTGCGCACTTATTAGCAAATCTAGGAGCGTTTATATTCTTGCCCTAGCTTAATGCTGTTTAATAACAGCTCTTTGACAACAGCCCACCTCAACCATGCTAGCTGTATTTGCCCTCAACACATGTTCATCCATTTAACCCATGCTGTCATCTACTCCTATCTGCATAAATGGATAAAACAATGCACATCAAGTGCTGAGGGCAATGCCCAGCATATAGTAAGCATTCACTCAATGTTAATAGAATAGGGCTTTTAAAAAATATTATTGTTATTGTTTTTATTACCATCAGCCTTAATCAGTGCCTTTGACCTTAACTGATTTCATACCTCTACCAGTTTTTTTAATTTTGTGGGGTTTCCCCCTCATTGGCTCAAAATCATGTGTTGCTCATTTGTACTAAAGTAGCAAGTTCCTTCTAATGATAAAAAGTGAGCAGAGTTCAAGTCAAAGGATCTGGAAGCCTGGGTTCAGGTACCACCTCTAGAACCAGTTGTGTAAGCCTGGATCAGTCATTTCATCACTCATTTGGGCCATTAGTGAAGGGAGGATGGAAAGAGCCCTGATAAAGATAGCAGAATAGTCTTGAGAAATAACCTAGATAATTAATGGAAAAGCACTTTATCTCTAAAAAGTGTATAGAAGTTCATTATTAGTAGTATTTCCAGTAATACAAGCAATTTAATATAAACAATGTTTTCTCTATAGAATGTTGTCATCTCTGTATCTTGCCATTGCCACTTTCAATTATTTTCATATTCTCTAATGAGTGGCAACACATATAAGTCATCTGTACTTCTATGAACAAGTTCTCAATTTTGTTATCCAAGTCATCAAAATAATTCTGATTTGAGGACTGAACACAGTACCAACTCACTAACAATGTTGTTCTAAATTGGTGCTGTCTGCAAGTCTTTGAGTTCACCCTTCTATCCAATTTTGTTCCTTATTTGGCGTTTCACAAAGGCACACTAGTTTTTTGGATGAATGAATGAATGCCATTAAAGGAGAGAGGCAAAGTTTTGAGTGCCCAGTGTTTTGTCAGCTGCTCCCTACTTGACTTCAAACTTCTCACTTCATCATTTTGATGATGGTGATGGTGATAATGATGGTGGTGATGGTGATGATTGACATATTTGAGCTCTTAGGTGCCAGGCACTTTCCTAAGCCCTTCACATTTAATCTTCACAATAACTTGGTCAAAATAATACAAGAGCTTGATTTAGTATAATGGAAGCTCCATGGAATATGGAATTTTTTTATGTCTTATCTGTCTGATTCATTGCTAAATTCTTAGGGACTCAGTGTGGTGCCTGGAACATATAGTAGACACTCAAGAAATAATAGTTGAGTGAAGTGATTTGCTCTTCAGACACTTTCTTGATACTTAGGATTTTGGAGTTTTCTGGACATTTATAATTTGATTGTGATTTCTTACTAGTAGTAGTAGTAGCTGATTTTTTTAATTAAAATTATTAATTAGCTTTGTGTAATACATTTTACTTTATAAATGTTTTCACATATAGTCTCATTTAATTTAAAGCAATCAATGACATTTTAGTACTGGAAATGCTAAAATACAATGTCTCTACCAAATGAAAAATAAGATATGATTATAATATTGCCACAGTTTGATCTTTACAATGAATGATCAGTAAGCATTTTAATTAATTTAAAGGTGATTGGGACTTAAAATAAAAATTATCATTTTTTAGATTTCCTTAATTGAAAGAAGAGAATACTAGAAAATATTTCCCCAGGTAGCTTAGGATAAGGGAATTCTCAATTGGAAATTTACTTAACAATGTGGAAGAGCTGCAAGGCTGATTCTTGTCATGTTTGTGGCTCTAAATAAAATATATATATATATATATGTTTTTAAATGAATCAGCACAATTTTTTTACATGTAATTAAAATTGGAACTAGTAAGATATAAAAGAAACTTTACTTTTTAAAAAAGCATGAGGATTTGCATTAAACAATGCCTTGAGACAGTAATAACCATGATTTACTCAGCACATTCTAACCAATCAGAGAACAGTCCATATACAATTTAGGGAGTACTTGGCAATGTTATACAAGGTGGCATCTGTGTTGGCATCTGTAGGGTTACATTTCATAAAGCTTATACAGTGTGTCTTTAAATCAAACTTTAAAATGTTATGATGTGTTAAAGGCCAAACAAAATAGTATAACCAGAATACAGTTATCATTTTTATTTAAACACTGACATCTGCAGTTGTCATTGGTTTTGAGTAGATGAAGGGAAACATTTCTTTAAACTCTCAGACGAATATGACTAGTCCATTTGTCATTCCAATGTTTTCACTATTTGAAGTATTTCAATTTTGGTTCAACAATGTAACCTTTGGAGTTTTGCCTAATAATGACTTCAGTTGCCCTGGCCTTCCAACAGATAAATTAAAATGGAAATGCATATTTTCTAATTATGCATCCAGCCCTAGTTGCGTATTGGCAAGGGTGGCCAGACTGAATGCTAAATTAAGCCTGCACAATAGCTAGAGTCTATGTAACACCAAAGTTTCCCAAAGTCACTTTCTTAATCATGTGAAGGATAGCCAGGACTCTGATCAGTAGTATGTAGCTGTATACAATCAGAGGGAAAACATTTAAACATCCCAGCATGGTATTTCCATTTAAATCTGATTACAGTGAAATAAAACTGTAGCCATTAAAGGTTTAGAAGAACTACAAATACAAGCCGTAAAAGAAGACAGATAGTAAATGAGGTAGTAAAACATTTCAGCAGGGCAAACAGTTTACAGCGTTCATTCAAGTCGTCCTGAAGCAGACTATGTAATTC
The DNA here is from genome assembly GCF_053574225.1 of Canis aureus. Taxonomy (NCBI): domain Eukaryota; kingdom Metazoa; phylum Chordata; class Mammalia; order Carnivora; family Canidae; genus Canis; species Canis aureus. Next base: position 14,673,305 of record NC_135639.1, on the reverse strand, counting down.
ACTGCAGACCCTGCACCGTTCCCTGAGCTCCACTTAAACCTGCAATTAACCTTTCACGCCTAATGAAGCTGTTTTCCTGGAAAATTAAAATATATAGTGGTGCCTGCTTTTACACAGACTTGGGAGGAGAGCGTTTCAAAATGAATGACTTTTCGGAGGCTTTGTTCAAATGTAAAATGGAAGTGCTATGTTTGTATATAAAGTGAGAGTGTTCTTTCCAAGGCAATTTCACTTGATGTGCAGTATTTTATTACTGTACTTATTAATTGTTCTGCATAATTGTAAAAAAACCCACACATCAGTAATTTTATGATTACATTGTTACTGCTGGAGTCTACTAATACCATTTCACTTCCATTAGGAAAAACTAGAGTTTTACTAAAGATAACTCAACTCCTAATGTTTCTCCTTGGTGGTTTTCATTGCAAATTTAGTGGTTTAAAAAGATATATTTATCATTTAAATATGTAGCTGTTAGTCATTTCTGTTGCTTTCTTTTAGGGCATGTCTGCACGTGTTCATTGAGAACCAAAGTTCTTAATTTTAGGAAGAAGTAGTAGGTCTTTTTCTAAGAATCCGGGTAAAAGTCTGATTTTGGTATATCTCCTACTTATTACTAAATCTCTTTGGTGGCTCTTGGCATTCAAACCAGTAGCTACTAAATTGTGCCCCTGTTCTGAAGGAAAACTGCATGGTCCCAAAGGGGTCTGCTTCCTTCACAGCCTTCCCTGCCCTGGGTAATCCAGAGCAGCCACTGGGGATTGTCCACGTTAGCAGGGGATAGTTGAAAACACCACAAGGCCATGGCAAATGGAATAGGAAACAGAAGATGGTTCTTTCTTTCTTCTGAGGTGTATAATTCATATTTAAATAATCTAAATGTCATAGTGTCTGGTATTTAAGAACTAAAAGTGCAAAAAGGTAAAGCTTATAATAAATATTTAAACCCCAGCATTTTTATTGAATCTACCGGCATATTTTGATGTAAATTCTGCTAGCCTGCAGCGTCTGTGCATCATCTTGACATGGTAAATGAAATTCCTTTAGACCACCAGTCTAAAATAATGAATTGTTCCCCCAGTTAATTGTATTGCTTTGATAACAAGGAACTATGGTAGGCCTAGAGAACACAATAAGTGGATTTCATCAGATGATTTGTGTGACGTTTTGAAAAATGATCTTCTAGAGTGACCTGATTTTAATGGAACTCAAACTGCAGGCAGCCTGTGCCACTGCACCGCATCCTATTGTCAGGAAGTGCTTCCTCCAATGGCACCAGGAGGGTGGGGTCGTCACCGGAAAACGTCTCCCTGGGGGACAAATTTCCCAGGGAAATCTAAAGGAGGAGAAAGTCCCTCAAAGGGCAATATGGATAACTTTTTTTTAAGTTGTTTTTATTTTATTGATGCATTAAAAAAAAATCCGGGAAAGATCTCAAGCTACCTTTATCTCTTCATTACCAGTGTGAAAATAAACCCAGACCAACCAAATAACATGAAAGCTATTTATTCAGAACTTATTCTAGCAATGGAGTCCTCCATTGTTGTGTGTGTGTGTTTGCCAGACACTTAAAAAAAGACAAATGTGTGGGACATAGTGGAACAAAGAGAAGGCTTCAGGTATGCCCTGATTGGAAGCCACTGGCACAGGAAAGCTAAAATCAGGTTAACTAGAAACAGCGTGCCCTGTATGATTGGTTAGGGGTGCGTATTTGCCTTTCTCTGGTTGGTCCTGAGTTAGAAGTAGGGACAAAAATTAGGGACTTTGTCAGTTATTAATCACGTTGACTGGATGGGACCCATTGTTACAGGGGCAATTGTTTGACTTCCTGGATTGTTACTAGAGATAGCAGCCTGACCTCCCCCAAACCTGACATGCAGGCTGGCTTCCTACTCTGGTTATTGGAGATAGAGATTGATTTCCTGAGCATGTTGCTGCAGGTGTGGGCCAGAGTTCTATTTTTATGTCATGGTCTGGCTGTTTCCTATTTATATAGTCTCTTACCAGCATATACATGTTATACGCAGAGGGGAATAATACTGTTTTTCTTAAAGAGCTACTGACAACTTTTCTTTTTATCAATTAAGATTCCCTACAATAAAGTATACTAAAGGGCAAGGATAGAAACTATTTTAATTTCTCAATCCTCTCTTTCTTTTTAAAAGAGTCTTCTGGGATCCCTGGGTGGCGCAGCGGTTTGGCGCCTGCCTTTGGCCCAGGGCGCGATCCTGGAGACCCGGGATCGAATCCCATGTCGGGCTCCCGGTGCATGGAGCCTGCTTCTCCCTCTGCCTATGTCTCTGCCTCTCTCCCTCTCTCTGTGACTATCACAAATAAATAAAAATAAAAAAATAAAATAAAATAAAAGAGTCTTCCACACACTAGACACTTTGGGAAGACTGGGACCTGGTTTCTCCTTTTACTCTTCTGTCCAGGCCCTCTTTCTTGTAGATTGACTGGGGACTAGCAATTTCTGGGCTGTTGTTTTAGAGTTCTCCCTATAGTATAATATGAAGAAATGCAAAAATAGTAATAAAAACTTACACAATTTTACATGAACGTACATGCAGTTATTATGATTATTATGCCGTTCATAATTAAATTACAAGATTGTAAAAAGGAGCAACTCATGGTGTGCCACAGCTGTGTAGTCCTGTAAAGGACCCAAGCTTAAATCTAAACAAAAACATCGTTTGGCCCATCCAGAGGATGAGTGCTGGGCACGTGGCCCTCGGAGCATCCTCTGTGAGCACACCTGGGGGACACTCAAATATCACTGCCTGTAGGAACCCAAGGTTCCTAGGTACATATTGCCATTTATGCAGAATCTGTAAGTGTAGCTGATAGTTCCATTTCCATAAGAAAGAACAAAAATTTGTCAAATTAAAAATAAGCATGATTTGTGATTTTACTTATAAATTAAGGACTGAAATATGGTCTATGGCTTATTATTTTCAACTGGATGTGTTTCCAAGCTTAAAATTCACTAGTGAACCCAGGATATTTGTGAGAGACACTACTTTAATTAAGCTTTGGATTTCAAAAACCCTGAAATACAAAGGCACAGTGGCAGTTTCTGATTAGCATGGAACTTCCTGTTTGGGCATCTCAAACTGTTTGCTTCTCTCCTGAATCCTTATATCTTCTGTAAGGAAAACAACATTTGCAGCCACAGGTAAATGGAAAAGCATGGTTTTTCAGAGCTTCTTTGGACTGGATCATGCAGTAGTTTAATGAATAACATGATTTCATATTTAGATGCTGTGATCATTGCAATTAGTGTAAGTGGTCTCTGTCTGCATTAAAAGAGACATATATTCTTTGTCACATTTGGCTGTCTCTGGATAAGAGAGTGCCAGGAATGAAATAACAGAAGGTTGTGAATTATAACAGAAGTATGCCAAGAGATCTGTGGAAACTTAAAGTCTGCCTGAACTGAACTTTTTGTTAGCACAACCATGTACTGTGAAGTCTTTTTTTTTTTTTTAAACATGTACTTCAGCTCCCTCCTTTGAAGAAAATAATGAACTAATTACTTCCTACAGCAGAATAAGTGGTTGAAACTTCTATGTTGGACACTTCAGGAGTTCATATATGCTCTTCCAAGACCAAGAAAGCAATTTTTATTTAAACTTTGAACCTTTGAACTTGCATTATCTCTAAGTAATTCAGAATAATTATCTGTATCCTGAAAGAGCAGATTATTTAATAGGAATCCTTAAAAGGTAAATATCTAAGATTATCAGCCTGGCCAGTGATTACTCTAACTTTTTAATCCTTTTCCTCCCTCACATCATTAATTTCTCCTTCCCACAAATACTTTCTCTTCTGTTTTCACATGTACATAAAACTCCTTTTTTCCTTTAAAAAATAGATGTACTCAGATAATCCTATGTATTCCCATATATCTCATCTGACCTGTTGCCTCCCCTGTGTACCAGCTCACTTACCTCTTCCCAGGGCCAAATGGCTGAGACATGGAACTTATATATGTTGCCACATTTTTTTCTCACCCCATTCCTTGCTTAACTTTCAGATCTCCTTCCTCAGTTAGGTATGGAAATGACTCAAAGGCCAGCTGAATCTTCTTTGAGAAAGATCTGATGGTCTCTGCATTCAGCCTCACTGCTGGCCCATTTGATGCTCTTGGCCGACTCCTGAACCCTGGCATCCCTTGACTTCTGCAGTGCTGTCCTAGGCTGGTTGACCCTCCTCTTACACTATCTGTTTCCTTCCACTGGTATTTCTTTCTGTTCATAAGCCTTTCGAGTTCTGTTCTTGCCAGATCGTCTTTAAGTCTTACCCTAAATTGACCCACAGGAGTAAAATAATTCAATGGTATCTTACATAGTTTAAGATCCAAAAGTGAGGCTTCTTCTTAAGAGCAGCACATTGAGGAGATGTCTGCAGGGCTCAGGGTTTGATTCAACTTTCAAGTTCAAGTCTCCAAGACCCAGGAGATGGGAAAATGAACCAAAAGTTCTTTAGTGACCTCCTTAAAGCAAGCAGACTGGTCTCTTGGTTTAGCATGGTGACTTGTCACATTTTGTTTTACTCAAGAATTACATGAGACTGAACAGAAACTAAAATGATTCATGTATGCTTATGATACACCAAAGTATCTGGCTAGACCATTGCTTGTACAAATTAAGAAAAGTCTTGACTATCTATGAACATCTTACTAATGTTCTTGTCAATCAGTAGACAAAATGATGTAACAAAATAGTATTCTTTAAATTCCCTATGATAGCTAGAGATCCACTTTTGTGCTGATAGCTGCTGCTAATACTCAAGGTTTTTTTCCTGTTTAAAAAATATCAAACTTTCTTCCATGTCTGCTTATACATAACACAACTCTGTGCCTGGGTGTTTTCTTCTTAAAAACACTTGAGGAAAAAAGAGAATGAAAAGACAGACCACAGATTTGTAGAAAATACTTGCAAAACACAGATCTGAAAGAGACTGGTATCTAAAATGTAAATGAAGTCTCTTAAAACTCAACAATAAGAAAAGAAACAGTTCAATTAAAAATGGGCAAAAGGGGATGCCTGGGTGGCTCAGCAGTTGAGCGTCTGCCTTCTGCTCAGGGCATGATCCTGGAGTTCCAGGATCACGTCCCCCATGGGGCTCCCTGCATGGAGCCTGCTTCTGCCTCTGCCTGTGTCTCTGTCTCTCTCTTTCTGTGTCTCTCATGAATAAATAAATAAAATCTTTTTAAAAAATGGGCAAAAGATCTCAACAGATACCTCAAAAAATACACATCTGACAAGTAAGCTTATGAAAAAGATGCTTAACATCATATGTTACTATGGAATTGCAAATTAAAACAACCATAAGCTATAGTTACATACCTATTCAAATGGCTTAAAATCCCACACACCAACACCAAATACTGACAAAGATGTGGTACAATGAATGAGAAGCTCTCATTCATTGCCAGTGGGAATGCAAAATAGCACAGCCCCTATGGAAGACAGTTAGATAGTTTCCTTCAAAGCTGTTTGTGAATTGGAAACGTATGTCTATACCGCCTTGTTTATAATTCCCAAAAATTAAAAGCAGTGAAAATTTAATAGGGGAATGGATAAACAAACTGTGGCATATCCATACAATGGAATATTATTTAGCAACAAATATAAATGAACCATTGAACCAAAAAAGATATGATGGAACTTAAAGGCATATTATTAAGCAAAATAAGACCATCTGGGGCAGCCCAGGTGGCTCAGTGGTTTAGCGCTGCCTTCAGCCCAAGGCCTGATCCTGGAGACCCAGGATCGAGTCCCCTGTCAGGCTCCCTGCGGGGAGCCTGCTTCTCCCTCTGCCTGTGTCTCTGCCTCTCTTTCTTTCTCTCTCTCTGTGTCTCTCATGAATAAATAAATAAAATCTTTAAAAAAATAATAGGACCATCTGAAAAGGCTATCTACAATGATTCCAACTATGTGTCTCCAACTATATGACATTCTGGAAAAGGCAAAACTAGAGACTTTTTAAAACGATCAGTCATTATCAGAGGCTCGGGAAAAGAATAAGTTGGTAAAGCACAGGGGATTTTAAAAGTAGCAAAACTACTCTGTATGATACTCTAATGTTGAATATGTGACATTATGCATTTGTCAAAACCCATAAAATATACAATACAAAGAGTGAACATTAATGCAAACCATGGACTTTGCTTGATAATCATGTATTAATATTGGCTCAATTTTTCTTTAAGACTGCTCAAAATTTTTAGAAAAATCTTAATACATTGGCTTGTATTCTACAAAAATAATAGTAACACTGAAAAATCTGTGTACAGCTAGAACAAACCTGTATTCAGATGTGGGAACTAAGGTGTGGGAACTAAGCTGGTTGTGATGTTTTTGTCACACACTGAATTTGATTGTCGAAGGTCAGACAGATAATTAACTGTTAGATCCTTGTTCTTCTTCATGTGTGAAGATCATGTCTCAGTTGAGAAACATTTTACATGATACATGATAACAAGCTACATGATAACTTCTAGTAAACAGCTGTATGTTTGATGACTAAATATCAAACAATAAGAAATACGGTGCTAAGACACTGTATCCTGGAAATGGCTAACCAAATATTTGAATGATTTTTTCCTCTTCTTTCAGGCCTTGCAATCGCCAGTGCCCTAATAGATATTTCACAACAGAAGCCTTCAGATAGTAAAGACAAGACTTCAGGAGTCCGAAATCGAAAACATCACCTCTCAACACGTCAAGGAACTTGTGTCTGAGAAACAGAAACTCTCCCGGATATTCTGAAATGTTTGATTTTATAAATGACTTCTATTGAGGCTGGTCTATGGCCTCAGTTTTTATGGAGGCAAATCTCTGTATGGTCCCAGGGCTCAAGTACAGTTCCCTCCAAATGGGCAATGACCCGAGTGGCCAGAGAACGTTTGTGACTTTTAAGAAAGTAACGATATTGACAGTCACGGGCGATAAAGTCAGTTTTTACGACTCTCTTAGGCTTATCATATATAACATTAAATTACTCTGGAAAAAGATGTATATTGTTTCTTAATGCAGAAGGAAAATATGTAATTCATATAAACCAAACTGTTTATATCCCAAGACTTTAAAGAAAGACATTTTATAATGCCTGAATGATGAGAATTGTACAGTTTTTGCCTCATAAGCAAACTTAAATCACTTGTATATGAACAGGAAATGGACAAATTGCAATGGCTTTAAATGTTGTTTTATCTCACTGTAAATGTAAAAGCAAGATTTTGATTTAGTAGGATATAGGTAATGTATTTAAATATTCCACATGACCATATCATGTCCACACTCAGTTTGAGAATGTGACTATTTCCACCTAACTGGAACGCAGACCAAAATGAGTCCATTTGGATGGATGGTATGTGCAACTTCACAGGAGGTTTATTAGAATTCTGAGTGAAAAGGACATTCCTGTCGTCCACGCCAACTGCCTAACTCATTATCAGAGCTGATAGAGCATGGAAAAACCTGCCCAGCAATCTATTTTTCCCCTCTTTCCAAAAACCCTCCAATACCAAACCTGAAGAGAGCTGAAATAGTTATTTTATAGTGTGCAAGCTTCAGCTCCAGTGTGGTAATTTTTTTTAATTGCTTAGGAATCATTGGATCAGACCTAAATGATCCATCTGCATTTCTGTAAGAACAGATCATCTTCTGTTGGCCTTCCTCTCCTAGCTGCTAGATTTTATCTACCTTTTACAAATATGGAAAGTATCTTAGAGGTGACACCCCCCCCCAAGTTTTAATACAATCCAGGTTCCTTCTTGCCAACTATCCACTTAGAATATAAGTAGAGAAAAGCATTTGTTGGCAAGGAGCTACAGTATTCTTATTCCTGACATGAATACATTGGTGTCACTAGAGAAAGTTTCCAGTTTAAAAAATAAGTGCATCGTTGTCCACATTTAGTGTATTCTTAATGATTCAAAAATCTGAATTATGGCAGAAAGGAAAAATGATTTAAAACAGCTTTTGCATTGGAACGGAGAATCATTTGTGTCCTAGTGTTGACAACGGTTCACTAGAACTCTGTAGCATTAACAGATCTTGTTTGGCTATATCTTGTGACTACAGGATATATGTAGAAAGCAGTGACAGAGATCCAAAGCTGTTTCATACAATTAGCTTTGTTCACTCTGAAAGTCATTTAAATACAATTGGCGTTTAGTACGATACATGTACTTTTCATGTTCTTTGGATTTCTGGAAGGTAATGACACTTTACTGTTTACAGCTAATGCATAGTACTTGCATGCCGTGGTCGTGCAGTAGCAGAATATGACCCTATTGTGATATTCAATGTTTATTTCATGATGCCATTTATACATAGCTTCATTTGATGAGGATCGAATGTAATATGTAACAGGAATGATCATACAATAGGTAGTTGCATCGTATATAAGATTGCTAGGTTGCATCTAACCATGACTATCATTGTTTTGATAATTAGGCACTTCTTAATTATAGTATATATTCCTTATGTTGGCATGATAATTTTGCTATTTTCTATGCATTAAAAATAAGACTAATTCTTAGAATAATTTTATCTATAGCCTGTGGGTTTTTGGGAGAGGGGGGCGGGAGTGGAGCTGGTTGTTTTTGCCTCCCTGTGATACTTTCTCTCTCAAAAAAAGAAGTGAGCAAAGTTTGTAAATGTCTCCTAAAAACAATCAAGTAACTTTATTAGCTTCTTTTTGAACCCTTTAAATGTTGATTTTTCTCCTGGAAAAATAAATCGACAAAACTGGTGACTACAGAAATATAATCATTTAAAAATAAAACGATTGCCCAATTTGTTTTAATTCTCTAACGATTGTCATGAGAGAAGGCTTAATATAACAAAAACATGAAAGTGTACAATTGTATGTAGAATTTATTTCAGTTATACTTTTGGAGAGACCAAGCAAACAGTATTACTATGAAAAAATCGCCAAGCTTCATCCACCTTGAATCCCTCTGGGTTCCCAACACTTGAAAATTTGAATTTTAGAGAATTACAGGACATCATGCAATGTGAAGTTAAAGTCATACTGTATATGTCTGGGCCAAATATTGCTAACTCTGTGACTAATTATGCAATATCTTCTCAACTTATCAAAGCTTTTTACTGGCAGTAAAATTCTTCACCCTCAGGTGAAGTAGATTGAAAAGACCTTGGAGATTATCACTTTGAATCTGTGTCACGTTCTTTCTGTCCCCATATCCCAAACACTTTAAATCTAGATGCTCCTTTTTTTTTTAACTTTTTAAAATCAATTCACAAGTATATGCAAATACTCTTCCAGAAGTGTACAGTTAAATGACTGATTCCCTTGAAAAGTTTATCTTAATGGAATTTTGTACCTTTCAGTTTAGAGTAACTTTGAAAAGTCCTTTGGATTTTAGGATTTCTTGTTCTTTCAAGTATGAAAAGCTTTTGTTAAATAGAATGGAGTTTTAAAAATGTACCTAGGGGGCGGGGCGCCTGGGTGGCTCAGTCGTTAAGCGTCCAACTCTTCGTGTCAGCTCAGGTTATGATTTCAGGGTCATGAGACCCAGCCCCGCATCCAGCTCCACACTCAGTATGAAGTCTGCTTGAGACTCTCTCCTCCTTCTAGCCCTCCCACTCGTGCTCTCTCTCTCTAAATTAATAAATTTAAAACTTTACCTGCAGACACTATTTGGACAACTAGAGAATTCTTGTTGAAGGAGATGTACATACTTACACCAATTTAATACATTTTAAGAGGATTGTGATTTTCATAATTGCTTTTAAGTAGAAATTTATTTTTAATGATGCACATAGGCCGAAAGAGTATACCACATACTGTTGTGTTATGTTTAGCAGGAAAACTTCCAATAGGACCTATTTCAATGTGAAATCAATACTTGCTGTGCTTCCCAAGAGCTCATTTTAGGGGAATTCTGTGAGAAGCAGTTACTATATGGCTGTTGTTCTGCTCCAAGGTCATTGAGAGTGTAGACTGCCAGACAGGCCTGAGAACGAATGCTGGAATCAACTTCAAGCCACATGGTGCTGGGCAAGTTTTGACCTCTAGAAGCATCAGACTTTCCATCTGTGAGGGGAAGTGGTGGTGCCCACCTTTGCAGAGCTGTGGGGGGCCCAGAGGTGATAACCGTAAAGCTCCCACAGCAGGCCCTTCCTGCAGTGTAGCTGGTAGCTGACCATCGAGGAGCTCCCAGGCCACTCTTTTTCTACCAACTCTTTTATGAACCCATCTAATTAATTTTTCATCCATCATTTCACCATAGCTGAAGGTCAAGTAGGTTTTTGCAGGTGAAAGTTTTATAACAAACCTAAGTTCCTATATTTCTAGGGTATAGAGATTTCTAAAACAACTACTTTGATAGTTGAGTCATTAGATGCTTTGACTCTTTCAAAATATATACAACTTTAATAGCATATTATTAAAAGGACTGCTTGATGACTATTAGTCAGGAACTTTGTCACTTTCACATTCAATCAGGCAAGAAGAAACTAGCCCTTACATTTGGTCGTACAGAGTACATATCTTTTTTTCATTAAACATAAAACTATGATTAGAAGAGTGTTTTATATAAAAGAGTTTAAAAAATTAAAATTGATCAAATGAACAAATTCTCCTGCACACACTTAAGAACAAGTCGACTTCCAAAGCCCATTTAACATTTTACTGCGGTGAGTGGAACTTACTTGATCATAAGAATTTGTACAGATTCCTACTTTTACCTCTAGAGATTAAGACTCAGAAGGACTGGATTACACCCTGGAGATTAATATGCTTACTAAGCACCTCAGTGATTCTCACCATTAGGCAAATGAGGGAGTCACAGGCCAAAGAGCTGCCTGTATCTACAGTTAGAAGAATTTCTTTAAATAACAAAGTTATCACTAATTCAAAATGCTTTAAATGACTTTCCAGGGAATACAAGCCACCTGGTTGGTGTTACAGCCATGTTTTCACCATGTTATACCTTTAACAGTGTAGTTTGATCAAATTTTTAAAATTATGACTTATAACCATATCAGTATATATGTACACAGGTGTGCATGCCAGTGTTAAAACAGATTGTGTAGAAGTTCAAACCTGCTTTGAAAAGTCAACATTTTATGCTACAGTGTGCTATTAATCAAGAGTTTAATTACTGAAATAAAAACACCGGATCTTCCAACACTCACTGCTAAATACAGCTTTTTGTTTTGTTTTGTTTTTACCCTTCCAAAATCACACAGGCAATGAGTTCAACCCCTGAAAAAGACCTTCAGCCATCAAAGTCTGGGTCATAAAATTGTGTTATCAAATTCCACATTCAAAACACTCTTTTCTCTCTTCCCCTCTTCACCTGATTTTCACTGGCCTTTTCTACATGTTCTCTTTGAATGGCATGCTGAACACACTTGGAATGTTTCTGAGAATAGAAACAAAGCCCACAAGAGCCTGAGTGGCCAGGATTCCAGTTCTAACTGAGGGTCTCTGCCCCAGCCATGTGTTCTGTGTTTACAAACATTGTTCTTCCTGAAAATAACAGTCCGCGTTCTGAAACTGGTAGCATCATGGCACAGCTGAGCAGTTTTCTAAGAAGTCTGCTTGTTCTTTGGCAGGCTTTGGGTTTTGTCCCCATGTGGCCATCTGGGTCCTCAATTTATGTTAGTGACATTGCTCTGCCGGGCCTCCGTCCGGGATTACTGAGCAGGAGCTGCCAGGGAGGATCCAAAACATCTCTCCTCTCTGAAACCCAAACAGGAGGACCAAGCACCTATGACCGTCTTGGGCTCAGGGTCTTGGACCTAACCCTGCAGCTGGCCCCACCTGTGCCCTGAGGGTGGATTGGTGGTCTCCTTCCAGGTAGCCCCCCATCACACCTCCCAGGGGTCAGGCCAGGGAAGAGGCTGAGATCAGGAGCCCCACTCTACCCTGAGAAACATGCCCAGTCTGGCCAGCATCTCCCAGAAGCCTGAGAACAGGCAGAGAAGCTTTGGTACAGGTCCTAATAAAGATGTGCCCAAAGCAGGCAGAGCACCGAGTGGATCTTGGAGCCCCATTCTTTTAAAACAAAAGGAAGAGCTTCTCTGAACATCTGAGCCTCTTACATGTTCTTCAGCTTTTTAATGATGAGTCAATGGCTATCAGATTTGCAGATTTCAGCTCAAAACTGATCTCTCTCTGCCCTGAAGAAGCTTCCTTGCAGAAGTCACCTGTGAGGGGCTGAGGTGAGGGGCTGCCACTCCTTCTGTGCGAACCACACAGCCCTTTCTCCCCCTCCCACCCAATCTGAATGGGTTTCTCTGCCTGCTTAGCATGACAGTGCCTGCCATAGCCAGAGCAGCCAAGATTTTGTTGAGCTCTACTTTCTCCACCCCTACAAATGAAAGCAGCAAATCTTAGCATTTTGCTTTCCAAATCTGAGACCACATTCCAAGTTTGGATGAGCTTTTGTAAACTGTACCACCCCCCAGGCCCCTGCCCCGAGCCTGACCTTTCTGCTTCCCGGGGCTCCCACCCTTTCTCCAGGAAATCGTTCTGCCCCATTCAAGGATTTGTTGTAGAGCAGTCCTAATAGAGCAAGAAACCAACCCCCTCAAAGACCACTGCTGTCTTCTGCTAACCATCAAAAGTTCTCACCAATTTTATTTTTGGCAGAAGTGAAATTTTCACTCAGGCAAGAGAGCTGTTTAAGCATAAGCTTCTTTAAATCGGCTCTGTGTATGGTCAGATAGGAGACCCCGCTCCTGTAAATCCGCCTAGGAAAATAGCATTAGTGGGCAAATTCTTATATCAGTTCTTTGTGTGTCTATAGCCCTGGTTGCCGAAAGATATCTTAAATTTTGTGCTTTTGAGTTAACTTAGTCCTGTGTGAGGACACACTCTAAACTCAAATCACAACTATTTTTTTTGATGCCTTCGGCGATTTGTCTTAACCATTTCTAAGAAACCCAGGATAAAAAAGCTCACCTGCCTCACCTAGGTATTGCGATGGGTATTTGTTGTTGAAACGGGAAGTGCATCAGAGTTAAATGTGTTCAACTTTTACTGTGAAAAGGCTCAGGTTAAATTCGGTAAATCACAAGCAATGATTTTCCCTTGAAGTTTTCCTGCTAACGCTAAAGTATATATATGTGCCAAAGCTCCCAAATAATCAAATTGCAGTAGGAACCAATGATACATGTTACCTGGTGATTCAGATTTGCGCTTTTCAGGATTTTTTTTACATGTATAGTATATTTCAAATATTACCTTCCTCAACTTTAAATGATAATTTTGCAGCGAATACTAAAGACTGTGTTAGATTTTCTTTCCCATCATCACACATCCTTCCTGACCCTTCAGTGACAAGTCAGCTCATTTTCCCCCAGCAGTAAACGAACATCTCATACCTCTATTGATGCTTGAAAAATAAAGAAATAACCTAAAATAGGTCTTGCACATCTTCGTTCCCTTGTGACGATGCACGCTGGCAGCAGTTGTCTTTTCCTTCAGATCAGCTTGTTTGAAATACGACGGCACTTAAAAGGAAGGCCGGCTGGAAGGACACCAATAAAAATAACAGCTCAGCTTAAAACAATTTGATTTCAACCCAAAATGGATTACCTTGCAACTCAAATAGATAATGGCAAGCAGGATATTCTACTTATCAAGAGTCTTCCTGGCTCCAGTCAGAACTCTGGGTTCATTTGAAGCTCCCTGCCTGGTGGGGATGAAAGAATGTGGTCCCCCAGACATTGATGTGCAGAGGGACTCTGGGAAGAGGGAACGAAGTTTAAGTATGCAGTGCCCACTTCTTGCTGATTTCTGAAGTGACAGCCCCAATTTGACTTTGGAATGCAAAAATTCAATCCGTGTGGGCTGTTAAAGAAAACCACCTTTCTGTGAGGGAAATCTACCTGATAGCATCACCTGATTTCTCGGAAGGCCATCCCAATGATGAGCTCCACCAACTAGACGTTGGTAAAGACCTAAGGATGTGGTGTTTGTGCTTTTACACATAATGTACACTGTTTTAGGGACCAGATTTTCCTTTTCTAAACCATAACCAGAGGATGGTTTGCGGTCGACTTTTTATTGGTAATTCTTATTTTGGATATATATTTATCCAAATATATATATATATATATTTGCACTTACATTTTGCACATTAGTGAATTGTGAACTATTTTGTCTTAAAGTGGAATGTCCAAAACCCTTGGGAAAAAAACAATAACAATTTTACTCCTCTATCAAAATGTTATAACCATGGTTATATCCTTCCATACTGCATGAATACAATTAACGATCACCTTCTCCCTCTTCTTCCCATTCTCCTTCTCTTCCTCTCACTCCTCCCCCTCCTCTTCCTCCTGTTGCTGGGGCTTCTCCTTCTTCCTCTTCTTCCTGCACAAATTACCTTGTAGAGATATTCTCTTTTTGTCTGTTTTTTTTTTTAATATAGATACTCTTAATGCATTCTTGATAATTTCCATTATAATTTACTTTCTAAGGGATTATTTACAATATTTAATATTTGCAAAGATTATGGCAACATCAGGTTTATGATTCTGATGGAGTATAGGACAAAAAATAATGATTAATAACTTCTACAGAGTTTGAGGCCTATTATGACTGTTGGTATAAAGTTTAATTCCACTCATAAAACAAATCACTTCATGTCATTAAAAATGAAGTGCAAATTTCCAAAATTGGGTCTTAACCTAAGCGTACTATCAATCTCAAATGGCAGCACCGTTTGGGCGTTTTGTGCTTTATGTTATATATACCAGTCTGTATAAACCAAAAACATCCAAAGAAATGGTGATAGGTGAGTCAGTGTTGTCAATTTTTTCAAAGTCTGTTGAGGATGTGTGATCTAGGGGTTAACATGGAGACCTGGAAAAACTAGAATAAAACCAAGATGCTATACTTAGCTGAATGACCTCACCATGCTTTATTTACCCCATGTAGAAAAATGAGGACACTGCTTCCTTCCTTCCAGGGTGCTTGTGAGAAATACACTCAGAGTTTTCAGAGCCTCAGATCCAATCCCATACATACCACTGCCATTATCAGAAGGCTGTGCACATGGCACTGTGGATAATACGCCTTACATTATGATAACACTTGATTTCCTAACGCTGTTAGGAAATGCTGGGCTATCATTCAGTGTTTTCTAGATTTTATAGGTGGAAAGATCTATCATATTTCACCAGCCTGCCAAAGCTACTGTAACTGTTGTCTCAGTATTCAAAGGAATGAATGAAGGAGGTGCCATATCACGGTTTGAATTTCCATGTGTAGCTGGATTCTCTGAAGTTCAATACTTAGGTGCTTTCTGTTCCAGCATTAAATGATAAAGTTACTCATCCATACTGAAGTATCTGAAGTTTTATCAGGTAATTACGAAAATGAAATATTCTACACAAAGCACTAAAATTTGTATCTGAAAGAATAGCTCATATTATTCCTCAATCAATATTGGCATATGTAAAACACTTTTAAAACTCTCAACAAAATAATAAACTAAAACATGTTCCTCTCTTCCTGTTAGTCATTATCTATATATTTTTCTTTTAGATAAACAATCTACAGTGTGTTTACCGAAGCTTGCACTGATATTCCCCAATAGTGTTTGCAACTTGAGTTTTATTCCAGCAGCTACACGAAATGAGTCCAGAGCACAGAGCAGGCATGTCCCTCTGGAACCTGAGATTATTTGTTCTCTCACTGTTCTAAAGGTAATTAAGGAGCATTGCATGTTTCTCAATTAATGATTTCTCATTCAACAGGGGATCTTTGATGCTAATTTGTTTTAATCAGGGCAGAGGCTGCTCAAAAACTCTAAACAATTCAGTGAAGAGGAACTAGGAATTTTTAATCAAGTGGAAGAGATTTAAATGCTATGAGGGACACATCCATCATGCACTTTCAATTCCTGTTCATTTAACTATGTTCTTTTACATTTTATAAACTGATATGAGAATTATTAAATAGAGCTTATTGTATTGCATATGACCATTTTCCTTATGTATTTGTATGCATGTATAATGGATGTTGTCCATTTAAAGCCTACTCGTATACAACTTTCATTTCTCTCCATCTAGAATGTATTTATACATCTATCTTACACTCTTATTTATTACATATACTTGTAAATGTAGAAGATGGATATGTAAGGGCATATTTACATCTCTGTACCCAAAGAATAATGGAAGATATGTTATGACTGAGCATTAGGTTTAAGACATTCTTTCACCTCTTGGACAACTTGCCTGAGTGGCCATTCATAACCTGAGCTGCTAAATCAAATTGCATCGTGTACATGAAACACTTAAAAACTATGCAGCCGTTGCACCTGAAAAAGGCATTACAGTATGATTGGACCTTAGTGTATGGAAAAGATGACTTCATCAGGTGACTGTCTCTTATGAAAGTAAATGATCAAAGTAATGAAGTCTAGAGGTGGTCTCAGCCTTGCCTCTGTTTTCCCCACTGCTCAGTTTCTGACCATCTCACTCTGATGTCTTTAAATCAAGTCTACTTTGCAGGAATGTCAATCATGTGAAAATGAAGTTTGTTTGGTTTTTCTCCTTCCTCTAACTGAAATCTAGAAAAAAAAAATCTCAAGAAATGCTCAAGAGGCCTAACTAGTTAAATACTTACTGCTTCACTGTATTGAAATAGGTGGGAAAACGGACTTTTTTTTTTTTCAAACTAGTGGTTCTCAAACTTTAGAATAAATCAGCATCACCTGGAGGGCTCGTTAAAATGGATTGCTAGGGCCCCCTCCTAGAGCTTCTGACTCAGTAGGTCTGGAGTGGGGCTTGAGAATTTTCGTTTCTAACAAGTTTTTGGATTATGTTGAGGCTGGGGCTGGTGACCTCACTGGGAGAACTCTAGTTATAAACAAATCAGGATGAAGTGGCCATGGTTTGAATGCAGCACTGGGCAATGCCTCTGCGTTCTCCATATATCCCAGTGTGTTTTTCATGTGTTCGCTGCCAGGAAGCAGGCAGGCCTCATGTGTCTCTGAAGTGGCCTCTGGGTGAATTTCTGGACCAGTTGGACAGGGGCTAGTGCTGCACTTGGACAAAGGAATGACATTCATGCCTACATTCTAATTCATAGAGATCCCCTGGAGGTTTGCTGGAGTTACAAACATTTGAAAACAAACTTTTGAATGGAAATAACGATCTAGTACAGCTGTGCTAATGGGCAATGCCAGAAGCCAAACCGGCTTATAAAAAGGTACACCAGGATGCCATGTTTTCCAACTTTGCTGATAATAATGATCTGGGGCTCTGTCGGGCACCTGTATTTTTAATAAGGGCTCCAAGTAACCCAACAGACGTGTTTGGGGGACTCTACTTAAGGACCCAATTCTTTTCCCTTAGAACTATTCTTTATAATGCTACTAAAATTGCCTATATAGAGCTTTGGTGGAAAGCCCATTCATAAAGCCTCTGTCTAGGGCACCCCTTGCACCAGCTGACCTCGTTTGCTTAGCTTTTCCTGACACGGGGCATGATTGTGTTGGTAGGCAGTGAATTAGCCAATGTGTCTCAGTTGAGCGCAAGTGGCAGATGTGGGAAGGAATGTCACACACCATGCTCCTCCCCCAAATCTGCCAGCGATGAACACATAACCTTCAGACAATGGCAGGAAGAATGATGTCAGAAACTCCGACAATCGTCCCCTTCCTATACTACCTAATGCCAGAAACATTTCTAACCAAGGGGGACATAGTCTCTTTTCTAACGAGCAATCAAATCTTTTGGAGTTATCATGGTTCTCCTATGTATAGAAATGAGCTCTACTCCACTCTGCTAGAGGCGGTCTCAGACTTTCAGATGCCCATGACCCCTGTGCCCATGAGTCAGCCCGGTTAATCACACAATCGTCCTGCACGGTCATGGGCTGGCTTCAGACCTAATCATGTCATATTATTGGGTCACAAAAGTGCTAGTGATCTAATCGAAAGTGACTTTGCAATTACAAGTTACGTCTTGATGTGATCATATTGTCAGTATTCCACTTTGCTGGGACTTACAGACCTCCAGACTGAAGCTGTAATGCTTTTCAAAGCTCAGTGCAAACAGTCATCAGAAAGGTGGTCAGGGCCCTTGCAATGATTCGCTTGCCCACGTTACTACTTAGTTTGGATAGTGTTATGCACACCACCCTCCCCTGCTCCCTCCGCGCCCTTTACGGGGCAATTCTCCCGTGCTGGGTTCCGCCTTGCACCCTCGCTTACCAAGCCCTATCCGGGGTTCTAAGTTCTCAAAAAAGAAAGCACAGGTTATAACGGGTGCTCCTGGCTTGCACCAGATCAAATAACATTACAGGTTGCAATGAAGGGCCCGCAAATCTTTCCCTGGCTCTGTAGGGCTGCTACCATAAGTACAATGTAAGTTAGGAAGTCTTTCCTTATACAGGTCCCACAAGAACAGAAAGTGAGCATGTCCAGGGGACTAGTCAGGTTCTTTCTGTTTTTCAGTCTCGGTTTTCTCACCTGTCTGCTGAAGGCCCATCTCTGGACCTGACGGCTGGTTCTCTCTGAATTCTTACGGGGTGACAATGTGACTGTGCTCGCCTGGATTACTGTGCCTTAGATTTTCATGACATCAGCCCTAAGAAGGCTGTGTTAGAACCCATCAAGTGATCTCAGTTTCACAAAGAAACACATGTCCTTAAAATGGCACACAAATTATCATAGGCATTTACAAGGTCAAAGTTTGGGTTCAGCGATTGTGGACTGCTTTGGTTACGCTGTGGATTGGTAGGGTAGCATATTGAGAGAAATGGGTATACTAGCCTTTTCATTTCCTGAGTCTTTCTAACAGAGATCCTTTGAACTGTACATTCTTCAAATATTTTTTATTCCCCACCACCAAAACACTGACTTCTTATTTTATTCCTCCATGAAGCTTAATATCTACCCAAAGGACAGTGTATTGTGACTTTGTTGTTCTGGCTATGTGTCGAAACTTCATTGCCTCTAAAGGGACCTTATGAAGTACATTCTTTCTACTCAGAAGATAAAATGAGATGTAGAGAATTAATAAATGATTTGGGCATCAAAAGATTCTATATAAAGAACTGCTAGTTAACAGAGACAGGAATGTTAATGTTTTTTAGTCCCCTAAAAAGATCGTTGGAAATATTTTTGTGGCAGCCAACTTTTAGAAAGATCATAACAATTATTTTATGGTTACATTGAAGGGTAACAATCATCCTCCACTCAGGGCCAAAATAAATGGAAATTCTCCATCAAGCGTGGCCCCAACAGTTTAGAGAGAAGCAAATACTAGGTAACTAGCTGGAGTGTTTATATGCAACATGCAGATGTATGACCTAGATACATCTCTAAAAATTAATTTAACGGCGCTGCACTGGGCCCGGCTAATACTCTAACAAGTTTTTTTTCTTTTCTTTAATGATGAGCATAAACCCTGAGGGCATTGTGTTTGATAGAAGTGACAGCTCTGCAAGATGCAGGCTCCTCTAAGAGTGAGTGTGCTGACTCAGAAAATAGAGAGACAGGACTGGATGGGAGGGGAGTTGTCAGACAAATCAGTAACCTTCCAGATTAAAAGTTATGTAGCTAATCAGTGCTGTAGGCATACTTTACCCATATCCCAAAGGAGGTGGTGATTTCCTTAGGATTTATCTCTTAAAAGAAAAATCAGTATAGAACTTAAAAACTGCATTATGAAATGTCCTGGGTCTTTCTCCTTCGGTTGTTGGACATATTTTGAATTCCATTACCATCTGAATAAAGGAGTTTATTTTTTCCTTCTTCTTTCTCCCTTCCCACCTCCTAGACTCAAGGAGATCCATCATGTTGCTGAAACCACACGGGACATTGAAATCTTTGTCTTTCAAATGTGCTTAGAAATAAAATCGCAGATGTTTGTGTTATTTCTAAGATATTGCATAATTAGGTCCGATATCAGTGAGGGAGTTGAAACAAACAATTCAGCAAGAAAAAAAGGCATTTCTGTCTATTTGCCTGGATTTTCTTTAAAGTGGCTTAAGTTACTCCCAGGATTAATTAACCCTAAAGCTGATTGCTGTGATGCATGGAGCCTAGGGAGCACTGGTTGATTTGGAAAGTGTGTGCATGAGACATGATGGCACCCAGCCCGAAGTAAGCATACTGAGAAGGACATGCATGGAGGATCTAAAACAGGGCTTTTAGATATTGCAGATAAAAGGGGAAGTGAGACTCAAATGATTAGCAGCTCAGCATTGGCATCTGAATCTTAATTATTACAGGGAGAGTTTAGCCAACTCAGGCAGGTATCATCACACTACAAGAGAATCTTGAGTTTGTGGCTTATAAAGATGATTAAAGTGTTCTTGAGACTCTGTTACAAATTTAAGAATGAGGACGGTGGGTGCCCTGACTGTATAGTAACTGCACAAAGGTGCCCAGCAATGCTAGTGTGCCGTGCGGTGGCTTCAGACCACCATTTAATGTTGCTCCTTGTGAAGAGTAGAGGGACATGAGTCTCCTTCTGCTGGGCACATCTGGATGCCAGTTCTCTGGGCTTTGTCCCTGTTGTGTTGGTTCCTATGTTTGTTTCCCATCAGTTAGGTGTATTCAACTACAAATAATGAACAATTTGAAAACCAGTGGATTAAACCATAAGGAGTTCATGTTTCATTTAACAAGAAAATCTCTGGAAGCGTGCATCTTAGGGCTTTGATGGCTCAAAGACATTCCTCTCCTCCCCATCCTCAGTGGATAAGCTTTTAGCCTCAAGTCCATCTCTCTTGGTCATAAGATAGCTGCCACATCTCAGGATCTCACCTCCTCACGTGGCGTGGCATAAAGCAGGAAAGGGGAAAAGAGAGGCAATATTATAAGCAGAATATTTTGTGTTTTCTTTGCAATTCTCTTATCTTTCATCAGGGAAGAAAGTCTTTCCCAGAAGCCCACCCTGCTCTTTGGCATACCTTCTCTTAGCTTTCTCTGGCTGAGGTTAGGTCACATAATTACTCTGAACCAATCCATGGCAAGGGACTATGTGCTTGCTGTCACTGGCTTAGACCTCTTTACTCAAGAGGAAGAACATTTATGCCTTTTGTGAGCTTATTACAATTGCAGGGTCTTAGACCCACCCCAGAACTACTGAGTCTGAATCTTCATCAAACAAGAGCTCTGCTGGTGATTGTGGGGACATGAAATTGTGAGGAGCTCCAACTTAAGACCAAAGATGATTCACCCACTTGGGCTGGGCACGTTGCAATTTAGGAAAATCAGGATTAGGTTGACAAGAAAGGTGGGAATGGCTTTTGGGTAGGCAACCATCAGTGTCTACTACAATCTTGTACTCCCTCATTGTTTTACAGGGATCATCACTTGTTTTGGTGACGATTACTTTCTCTCCAAAAAGCTCTGCAAATTTCTGTCTGCTAACATGACATGTTAACCCAGGGAATGGTTTTGGTCCACTTGAGTTGGCCTTTTGTCTCTCCTTTGTCTTCTGGCCTTTGGATCGTGTCACTATTCTCCTTGAGTGCTGAGGCAAAGGGTACACGTGTTATCTCACTTCCCTTAGACAGGAAAGATCACTTCCTGAGTAGGGTCCAAGCTCAAAGTGGTCCTGTTTTATGGTAGACTGAATAATGGCTCCCAAAGTTATCTAGGTCCTAATCCCTGAAACCTGTATGAGTTATATTTTATGGGAAAAAAAGACTTTGCAGGTTTGATTAAGGTAAGGATTTTGAGATAGGGAGATGATCTGGATTAGCCAGTGGAACCCTAACTGTAATAGCAAATGTCCTGATAGGAGTAAGGCAGAGGGAGGGTTGACTTCAGAGAAAGGTGACATGGAAGCAAAAGCAAGGAGCAGAGTAATGCAGTTAAGGAATGTCAGCAGCCACCAGAGCTGGGAGAGGCAAGGAATAGATCCTCCCCTAGAGCTTCCAGAAGGAACCAGCATTGCCAATAATGTGATTTTAGCCCTAGAAGACTTTTGGACTTCTGGCTTCTGGAGCTCTAAAACAATTCATTCCTGCTGTTTTAGAGCCACTAGGTTTATGGTACTTTGTTCCAGTTGACACAGGAAATGAATACACCCAGCTCACAGCCCCTAGAATCCCTTTGTCACAACTTTAAATCCAGACATGTTACCTTTGTCTTGTTTTAATAAAGTTTATATGGATGCCTGGGTAGCTCAGTGGTTGAGCACCTGCCTTTGGCCCAGGGCATGATCCTGGAGTTCCAGGATCAAGTCCCACATTGGGCTCCCTGCATCGAGCCTGCTTCTCTCTCTGCCTAAGTCTCTGTCTCTGTCTCTGTCTCTGTGTGTGTGTGTGTGTCTCTCATGAATAAATAAATAAAATCTTTAAAAAATAATAATAATATAGTTTACAGATGGAATTACAGATCACTCTTTATAACACACTTAAATACTGTTAAAATAAGATCCTAGTTAGGTTAGGATAAGAAATTAGGCCCTCAGAAGCCTAGAGAGGCAATTCCCTGCCCATCACAGTTTCAGGTCCTCAGTCACCATCATCATCTTGCCTCTAGCAGCAGGGTGACTGGAGGGAGAGAGGGCCTGTGATTTGCCCTGCCTTTCCCCGCCACACACACCCCCAACACACACACACACACACATACACACACACACACACACAGCTAGGCAGCTCATAAAGCAGAAAAAAAAGCAAACTTAGAAAACCCACTTCACATAGCCTTTCCAGATTCCATTCTATAGTGAGCCCAGTCAATTACTCTTCTCTCCACCAAAACCATTGGACAGGACAATAAAGACTGAGTAAGGCCGAAAGCTATGGCTGTGAGGAAACTAAACATGCCACCAAAATCAATAAAGGGTGGTCACTAGCAGCTGTGAAGATTCATGAGATGGATCTGGAAAAGACTTAGAGTGGACAGGGAGATCTCATGCAAAGCAGATACCTGATGGGCAGAGGCCACAGCTCAGGCCCAGGGGGTGGCCACAATCCTGCAGATGGTGGGGCCTGACCTCCAGTGGGGAGAACAAGCTGTTCCTGGTGTTGGCACGTCTGTGCTGAGGGAGGCTTTTAAGGATGCTCATTGGACACTGTTCATCTCAGGCCATTGGGATGGAGATGGATGAGGGTCTGAAGTGAGGCAGACTAATGTGAAGAATCATTGTTTTCATTGCTGGGAAGGAGGGGGAAGAAGCTGTCACAATCCTGCAAGCACAGCTTTTTCTCAGAAATAAGCTCTCAGCCCTGCAGTCTGTCTGCTAAATTCCATGCACTGTTAAATGGTGCTAATAATGCCTGGCCCACTCTGGCCACCATTCCACCACCTATGAGCCGGGAGGTGAACCAGGCATCTTGTCTACCGCTGGTTCTACCCGGCACGGAGCCTCACCTCCCACCCTCCCTGGTCCTGACTCCTCTGCTTGGAAAGAGACAGCTTACTTTTCAGCACTGGCTCCCTTGCAGCCATTGCTGAGCCTTATGGTATAAACTTTCATCAATGGAAAGGGCTCATATATGAAGTTTGTTGGGTCGGTTTCCGTTTTTGCTTTTGTGTTTTGGACTTTGTCTGAAAATCCTCTGTCGACATCATCTTGTTGGTACATCTCTCCAAATAAAACAGATCATCAAGGAAAGCAGATCTTGACCCTCGCTCTCCAAAGAAAGAAGAATCGAGTGAAAAACAGAAAGAAATAAAATACATGTATTCAGTTCTGGATTTTGAGATTCCTGTGGCCCAGGGCCTAGCACCTAATAGGTTTGACGGAATATTTAGCCAATAGGCTCCTGCCCTCAGCTGTCCCCTGCCATGGAGAGGGGCCATGATAGATGCCTACATGGAAAATAGGGAGAATCTATAGAAGAAGAGAGAATTAGATATAGAGTTGAGCCTTTGCCCTCCTAGATTAAAACTGACGGTGTGCAGGAGTTCATGTTCACACATGTGCAAGGTCTTGTCTACTGGCAGCAGCCTGTGGATCAGGCAAGTCCAAGGCCAGTGGAAGACCAGCTGCCTCAGCAGATACCAGTGAGGATAGATGTTGCACGATCAGAGTGCAACAGGGTTGTGGCCATCACCAGAGATATTAGCATAGACAGAAGGTGGCAGGGGACAGGGAACATCTTCCCCACTGACAAGGAAGTATACCCATCACTCTATCCAACGAACGTGTAGACATGGCATGAGGGACTGAAATGACTGGAAACCCCAAGAGAAAATCCAAGTAGCTGCCTTTCCCTAACATTCTGCCACAGTTGAAATGGAAGCTTGAGAAAAAAATAGATTGAATTAGAAGGGAATAGTTACCCATTTTACACATGTAAGGATATGGCTTATGAAGTCATATACCCAATATGCTGAGTTATTACACCTGCAGTGAATTTAAAAGTCTTAAGCTCTAGGTTTCCGCTCCCTATCGCAAGAGAGTTTGGTTGGATGCATTTCATCAGCCTTTACTTCCTTCTCCGTCCTTCCCAGCAGAGCAGATCTGCACAGATGACAGCTTCCTCTGAGTGGTTTCATTTACCCTGTGAGCTCACTGAATGCAGCTTATGCGTTCCTAAAAATATTCATGCTACAAGCAAATAGCCACCCAAAGGGGACTAACATTTATTAAGGACTTGTTATGATGCCATTGTTCCAGAAACATGATGAATAGTACCTTATTCCATTCAGTCTGACCGATTACCTGGGATGTGGCTGCTATTATTCTCCACTTACAGAGAAGGAGGCAAAGCTCTGGTGGCCCAGCCAAGGATGCGTGACTTGTCCTGAACTGCCTTGCCAAACAAACTCAGAAGCACACTGAATATAAGATACACAGAAGCTGGAAGAGTTAGAAGGCAGAAAATGCCAACTTAGAACAAATTTGAGGATTGACCACCACTTTCCCTCTGCCTCAGTCTCCTTCTGAAAACACAGCCCTAAAAGGGCATTGGCAAAAGTGGACAGTTTATGGAGAAAGGGCATGTTGGTGACAAGTGCTGGAGCAGGGAGCAGGGCAATCAGTTGCAGACCATCATTCTCTCTAGAACAGAGAAGAGGGTCCAGGTGGCTTGTCCCCTGGCCTTGGCAGCATCCTTGTGCAGACCGTGGTGACGGACACAACCTGGCTCACCTGACCTGTGCCCTTCATCTGTGGACAGGTAGTAGAGCACAGAGGTGAAACAAAGGTTCTGGAGCCCAGTAGCTTGGGTCCAAATCTTAAATTGGTCCAGGGCAAGTCATTTGAACTCTCTATGCCTCAGCTTCCTCATCTGCAAAGCAGAGGTAATAGCACTCTCTGCTTCAAGGCAGTGAGCCCATGAGTGAGTAATATGCATACGATGTTTAGGACAGCACCTGGCATGGGGTTAGTGCAGTGAAGACATTGGCTGTTATTATTAAGTGGCCTTGGGATCAGCTGACAGGGTTCACCAGCTCAGCAGCTGGGAAACTCTCCCCAAGGAGCTGGTTCAGAATCGAACTCACAAACCAGTTTCCTTGTTGCTCCATAACGTCTAGTTGTATAAGAAGGCTTCTTGAATAAGTGGGACCTCTCATGCATCCTTGTTTTACATCTTTGGAAATTGGGAATGGCAAGACTCGTTTGCTCTGACACAGCCCGTAAGATAATGACCCAACAGGCTTCAGAGAACTGAGGCGTTTTCTGGGCAATCAATCTGACTTCCAGCCTAATAGACTCAAGCGTGGTAAATAGTACCATCTACTTGAACAAGGTAAGGGAGCAGCCAAGGCCCTGGAGATCCTGCTACAGCCAGGTCCGGATTGTCCACTCACTCTCCTGATGCTTCTGCGTGAGGTATCACTGACCTCTTTGTATAAGCAAGGAAATCAATCACAGAGGATCTAAGTTACTTCCAAAGACTGAGGGCTAATGGGTGGAGCAGGATTCACATTCAGGTCTGCTTGATGGCAAAGTCTTGGGCCTTTCCTCCCGCCACTTGCTTTATCCTTTGTTTTTAAGATTTTTTTTTTTTGAGTCTTTCTTTGTCCTGTCTTTCAGGGGTGCTGCCCTCAACCACTCTATACTTCACTGCTGGCTCCCACCTTTGCTCAGGACAACTCTTCCTTCTGTTTGGTGATACTGGAGCCCCTCCTGTTAGGCAGGCTCTCCTCATCTCCCTCCCCAGCAAGCTGCTTCAGCAAAAACTAAAGTCGCTCCTAACAGTGAATGTGAGAGGGTGAAGTATTAGACTTCCCTGGGGACATTAGATATCCCTGAACCCAGCAGACCGTGTCTCCAGAGACTGGATGTGGTAGATGATGGTTAAGAAAACAAATTCAAAATAAGGCATGATCAGTAAATACTGGGTTCTAGAACACTAAACAGTCTGATTAAATGGAGGTCACGTGAAAGTCATAAGCCCACTGGTAGCCTGCTAGTAAGATCTAGTATAACCACGATTTCCAACATGGAACCTAGAAATCCGTGAAGTGCCATTTGCAAGTGAAAAAGCCAGGCATATCCCAAGGGACACTGACTGCCATCCACCCTACTCACATCAGTAATGAGATGAGGAGGCATTGGCTCTGGAGAAATCTCTCAGTGTAGGATTGTCTTTCATCATCTCCTCAAATGACCTTTCCCTCATGTTGGTGGACATTAATTGCACACACATGGGCTAGCCTTGATATGCCTCTAAGGGTGTGAGAAACTAGCTCTGTGATTGTGGATCAGTTACTTCTGCTGAGCAAGTAGCTATGTGATCAGGAATCAGTTACCTCTCCTATGTTCTTCTCTGCAAGATGAGAGTATCAGGGATAGCTGGAGCTGGTCCAAGTTCCAACACACTGTTATTCTCTAATTATGGTAAAGTGGGTTTAGCCCCAGTGTCTTCTTCCATTCTGGTTGCTATAACAAAATACCATAAACCGGGTGCCTTAGAAACAACAGAAATTTATTTCTTATATTTCTGGAGGCTGGTAAGTATGGGATCATGGCACCAGTGGATTCAGTGTTTGATGAGGGTCTGCTTCATCTTTTTTACTGTGTCTTCACATTGCAGAAGAGACTATCTGGAGTCTTTCAAAAGGATATTAATCCCAACCACAAGGGCTGCACCCTCATGACCTATTCGCCTCCCAAATGCCCCACCTCCTAACACCATCAGCTTTTGGGTTAGGATTTCAACATATGATGTTTGGGTGGACACAAACATTCAGGCCATAGCACCTAACTGAAATATAGCCCTGAATAAATGCGATCAGTCCAAAGTATTCATAAGAGCCAGAGCTGCTTAGGAGAAATCTCATACTCCATTTCTGTGTCCTGTCTTTGATCCCCCCACCCTGGGGCATCTTAAGAAGGAAGGTTGATATTTATTGAATAGCAACGATGCTCCAGACCCTTTGTACACCCTTATCAGTCTGGAAAGCCTTTATGATAGTACTCATGCTGTGGAGTGGATGTCACAAAAGTTCTTTGGGTTGCTTTTACCTGGGATTGCCCCATGTGGGTCCCTTGCGCTCAGGCTCTTTCTTCCTTGATTCTATATCCACTCCTCCTGACTTCCCTGCTCTGTCTGCTGAAATGCTGTTGGTCTTTGAGGACCCCTCAAAAGCGTCTGTAATGCATTCTCTGACCACATCCCCAAAAACCAGTGCTTTGGTTTTGGGGTCTGTGTGCCTATCATTGCATCTGATGTTATACTACAACACTAGCTGTTTCCACATTCATCTCCCCCAAAGCTCCTTAAGGGGTTCACAGAACTCAGCTGAAGCCGACTTTCTCCACAGAAAGAAGGGAGTCATAGTTAAGGACTGGTCAGAGTCAAGCTGGCTGATTCAAACTCTGATTATGCCATTTCTTAGCCATGTGACAATGGGCAGGTCACTTAACCTTCTATAACTCTTTGTAAAATTAGGATATAAAATCAAGAGGTAATGGTCTCTCCAGTGGCTTCTGTGACAATGTTATGAGATAATGCCCATAGTGCATAAGCTTCAATAACAATTATCATCATCTGTCTCACCTGTCAGCAAGCATCTTTCATCAAGGTGCTCAATTATCCAGGATCTGGCACCTAGCACAGTGCCTGGCACATAGTGGGCACTCCAATATAGTTTTGTGTGAATGATGGAGTGACCTGATGTACCCAAAATAAGAACTGCAGAGACTGAGATCAGGGTATATGTAGGGAAATTCACAATTTCCCCCTTTCCTTAGTTGCAATCTGATTCTAACTTGGCTTGAGGAATTCCTACAATCCAGTTCTGTTGACCAGATTGTCACATAAATGACCACTTTGCCCCATGCTGTATTGGATTCAAAGACATTCTCGATATCTACTCATCCTTTTCATGCATGTCATGTTCATTGAATTTCTACTATGTGCCAAGTTCTTTTCTGGGCACGGAGGATATAGTAATGAGCAGAATAGACAAAAATCCCTTCACTTATAGGGCTTACATTGTAGTAGGAGACAGACAATAAATATAAGTAACTAAATAATATAGTGTAATAGTAGATGACAGGGGCTATAGAGAAAAACAAAGTAGGGGTGGAGAGGGCTGGTGGCAGGAAGAGACTCACTAAGAAGGCAACATTTTAGCAAAAACCAAAAAAAGTAAGGAAGCAAGGCTTGACTTAAGCTGGAAGAAGAATGTTCCAGAAAGAGGAGCAGCCAGCCCAAAGGCTCTATGGTAATAGTGTGCCTAGCTTGCTGGTAGAGGCCAATTCATATGGAACCCAGGTTTAATTACGCATACCTAGAGTGTCAACATGCTAGTGGATACATATACACTCAATAAATGGTGGAAAAGTCCTTCCATAGGAGGAGATCTTAGTATAATAATGAGCTAAGGGTAACTTCAGGGTAACCCAGGGGGGCTTCTGCACAGGTCCTCAGCTGTAATCAACACAAACTGGCTCACAGAAGGGCTATCAGGTGAGACACATCTAGCAAAGGTCCACCAGGTAAAACACCTAGCTGGGCATTTCCTTGGTTGGAACTGTTAGTCTGGCCAAAAAAAAAAAAAAAAAAAAACAACAACAACACATCTCTTCCCTGCTTCTGTCTCTTCCCTTCCTCCCACCTATTGAGAGCTTTCAGCCCTCTTATTTGAGAAACTTCCTGTTGCATCCTAGCCAACACTGTGAGTACAAATTTTCTTTTACAAACCTGAACTCCTTTAATTTAAAAGGTACTTGTTTCATATACACAGATCCAGAGGACTCAAAATTTGCACCAAATATTCTACAGCCATTGCCTCTGAATAGCTACAGAGGTTTACATTATCTTCATACTGTCTATTTTTAAATCTTACTTTGCACAATTATCTCAAAGGTTTTATACTTTATTGAAATGAGGCATACATATATAAAAGCATGGAAATCATAAGGGTACATACAGCTTGATGAAATTTCTCAGAGTGAGTTTCCTCTTTAACCAGAACCAGATGGAGAGCCACATTCCAGCCTCCCCAAGCTTGCCTTGCGGCTTCTTCCTGTTGCCACTCTACCCAGGGGTGATTTCTCTCTGGACCTCCACCACCATAGACTAGGTTGGTCTCATTTCAAACTTTGTCTCAGTAGATGATGAGGTATGTTCTCTCTTGTGTCTGGCTTCTTCTGTTCGAGTTGTTGGTGGGAGTGGTTGTAGATGCTTAGTTCTTCCTGCTGTGTCATTGTATGGATGGACCATGATGTATTTCTCTATTCTGTTGCTCATGGATCATTCAGACTCTTCCAAAAAGTGCTGCTGTGAACATTCTCATAGATGTTCTCTGGGGAACATAGGTCCATATTTTGAAGTGACATCATAAGGGATGCTGTCAGCTTCAGAAGTGAAGTGTGTTTTCAGGGAATTACTCTGGCTTGCTGTGTTAGGAACATCCTCAAAATGGCAAGGATGGACAGAAAGAAACCAGTGAGAAGGCTTAGGGGATGGCCTGGCAGGTATGGGTATTGCCTGGACCAGGATGGAAGCAGTCTGCGTGGTGAAAGGTGGTTGGGATGTGCATATATTTTGAAGATCCCTCCTTAGAGAGCTGTGATCTTGCTGGTGGTCAGTAGCCCTGCACTGTCTTGTCACCTCAGCAGAGATGCCATGTTGGGAGGGCACACAAAGGCATTTTATGGCATTGTCTTGCTGACTCTCTGGGCTTTCATGCCTTGTGCACACCCCACTCCTTGTGATAGCCACAATAACTACTACCACCATTGGAGCCAAACAGGAAATCTCAGAAAGCTCTAGATGTCCAGTGGTAGAAGACAAAGCAAGATTAGAGGGTAGCTTTTTAAGTGGTTTTCTCCTGAGAGAGCCTGCTGCCCTGGGTGACATGAATGCCATTAAAAGCTACACAGATTTGTTTATGAGATTCTTCACTCACATCTCAGAGGGACTAACTTACAACTTGGTCCATGGGTAGTTTGTTTTCTAAAAGTTTTTTAAGCAACTAGAAATTCACTGTTGTCTAAAATGCCTGACCCTTTGCAAGACTCCAGTGAGCTTCCTCCAGCATGCTTCCCTCTTCACACAGACTAGCATTCCACTTTGCTGTCTCTATGGTTGAGCCTCCAACACTATTCATGCTCCTCATAGGAATTCATGTCCATAGGCATCCAGTATGAAACATGGGGAACCATCTCTCTTGAACTCCCCCACTTGCACCCTGCTTCCAGGCCCTTTAGTTCATTTCTCTCCACTTCTGAGTTTTACAGGAAACATCCCGTCATCTTTGCAGATTATCATTTTCTCATAACGTTCTGGGTTCTCCTGAATTGATTGAGAGCTTAGACAGTGCTTGATTTTGTCCAACTTTCTCTTTTTTTATATTAACAGGACTCTCTTTCACATAATAGAAGACCTCTTTTTCTTCCAAGGAAACAGGCTTACACACACTTGCTTAACTCAATCAATAAACAAATGGATAATCAAGTATCCTTCAAATAAATAGCCTATACCGCTTGACTGCCAATGCAAGCGACATCTTTGAGCTAAATCTGATAAAGACTGAAATAACTGATTCCTATGTGGAGTTTTTTGTTGTTGCTTCTTGAGATAAGATGAAACTTGAGTCTTCAGACAACCCTGTCATTGATTTTTAGTCTTTTATCCTCCACAGAAGAAGCCCTCTTGCTCCAACTCTAGAAAAATAGCAAACAGCTTTTGCTTTAGAGTCTTGCATGCTCTCTCTCACCTTTCTCACCTCCCTTGGATTAGGGGGTCATCCAGTCCGTGGTGACACAGGATGGGTAAGGAAAGACTTCTGGACCACCCTCTCATCCACTGAGCCTCTTGTAACCTTTTAGAACAGAGTGGGGGTGGGGGAAGGGGAAGCACGTTTGTGGGTAAGCACAGGGTTTCTGCCAAGAACAGGCTTACTGGGAAGGGCTGCTTAACAGTAGTGGAGTGTGGCATTTGGTGGAATTTAAACAGTATATAAGATGTACTAAAAGATGGGGGAAATTTTCAATGATTAAAGACCAATGACATGAGCATCTAACCAATGAGCTCACAGCACACCCAATGCAACTGTTAGAAGAAGAACCTGAGGGGTGACCCTGCAAATGGACTTTTTATCCACGTCTGCTTCTTCTGCTTCTTCTTCTTCTTTTTTTAGAGATTTTATTTATTTATTCATGAGAGACACAGAGTGAGTTTCTTCTGAGAGGCAGAGACACAGGGAGAGGGAGAAGCAGGCCTCAGGCAGGGAGCCCAACATGGGACTCGATCCCGGGACTCCGGGATCATGCCCTGGGACAATGGCAGGCGCTAAACCGCTGAGCCCAGGGATCCCCTCCACGTCTGCTTCTGATAAGCCACCCCTTCTCCCAGACCTTCCTGGGATTCTGGCTCCCCCTTGACCCCTTGAGAAAGAGCAATTAATTGTTCTACTGGACCCTTGAGTGCCTCCAACCTAGCCAACCAGGAAACCTGCTGTCACCATCCCTTCTTCCAGTGTCATCCATTGTTCAGATGATTGCTGGGCACCCACTAAGGAGCCAGGATTGTACCAAGAGTTGTAGAGAGGAGGAAACCAAGGCTTTAAGTTTTTTATGATGTAATATCTACAGTACGTGTGATAAAGTGCTGTGAGGAAATAATCAGAGTGAACACTTGAGTTCTTCTGCTCACCAGACACTGATCTTCATGGGTTACATGTGTTATGCCAACTGGTGCCTTCAACAGCCTGGATGCAGAAGGTGTTGTTACACCCATATTATGGATGTGAAAACTGAGATGTCGAATCTTAAAGAACTATTCAAGGCTGCAGCCTTATGTGCATCCATGCAGAGTCAAAGGGAACAGAATGAGTTTTGGAGGGCACCCCGGCAGCTTTCCAGCTGACTTTCTCAGATATGTGAGCGAAGGGCCACGTCTGAAGAAGAAGCAGGGTTAAGTGTATTTGAAAAGGAGGAAAGTCCTTTCAAACCAAAGAAGCACCATGGCCCACAGGGAAAAGACTGGTCTGGAGTTTGGCTGACCTGATGCCAGTGCCCCCCACCCCAGGAGTCGTGCCTGGGATAGGGGGGTAGATGGGACTGCAGATGTGGCCAGAGTCAGATGCCTGTGAACCCCAGTGTTTGCTGTTGCCTAAGCCTGGCTTCTAATGGTGCCCCCTCTGCTCAGAAATGTCCTGGTTTAGATGATAAAGCTCACAGTCACTGGGGACAGAAAGAATAAACCTTTTGTCCTACAAGTGCTGAGGCCTGCAGGGTTTATAAGGAAGGTTCCAGCTATGGCTGGAAGTGTGGCAAAGGTCATCATGATGGCATAGGGGGTACAGAGGCAGGTGGGAGAGAAGGAATGAACTGAAGACTCATCAGATCAGGAGCCCAGCACTGGGGTTGGTATGTGGCCTGAGCCCAGGCAAGGGTGTGACAATGATAGGAAGGTGCCCAGGAGCTTAAACTCTTGCAGCTATGGAGCTTTTCGATGGGAGAGGAAAGTGGGTGGGTCCCCCCAAAAAAACACAGAGAGTGTGGGGAAGGGGGCAGGCTGGATTTCCAAACTCCTGAATTTGGGTGCCACCAGGGGGCTTCCCACGGGCAAAAGGAAACGTGGGACAGCCAATGGGAACGGGGCAGGACTTGCAAGGCAGATTGCGAGTGGGCTAAGGAGAGGCGGGCATTTCGAAATGGAAAGAATTCTTACAAGGAGGTCACGGGAGAGGGGAGCAGGAAGAGAGGCCAGGGCCGGGGCCCAGGGAATAGGAGCAGGGGTGAGCACAGGGAGATGCAGAGCCAGCAGAGGGAAGTCTGCTGGCCCCGGGGGCGGGGGGTGCCCTGGAAGAGAGTGGCAGGAGGCCAGTGCAGGTAGGGACCTGGAGATAGAGGGTGGAAGCTTCCTCTGCGGCTGTGTCTGCAGGACTGTGTCTGCAGAAGCCAGAGCCTAGGATCCGCAGGTGGATCTCTGAGGCATGAGGTCTCCCCAGGCCCCCTCCACTGCCCCGTACCCAGTGGCATTGATAACCTCACCCTAACTCCTTCTCTCACAGCCCGCAGATAACCAAGCAGTCAATCCTGTCTCTGCCATCCCAGGTCCCCCCAATCTAGCTGTCCTCAGGCCCTCTGCTGTCACCCGCCACCAGCCAGCTGGCCCTGCTGCACTCCTGGGTACTGCCCTCCCATCTCCACACCATGCCCCCGGTGGACCTCTGCACGTGTAAGTGACATCATGTCACTCTGGCCCAAAGCCCTCTAATGCTTGCCAGACAACTTAAAATTTGAACTTCTTGCTGAGGTTTAAGGCCACAGCTCTGATGTCCTTCCGCCCGCCCCACTCTCTGGCCAACTGTTCCTGAAACCCTCCCTGCTGCTGGGGCCTCAGGCCCCTCCCTGTGGCCCTCCTCCTGGAGGCATCTCTCCCAGAGACACACCTGCCCCATTTGTTCCATCTGGTGTCTGCTCAAACATCCCTGCCTTCCCTGACCACCCATCTAAAGTGCACTCTCACATCTCCCTCTTTCTCTCCTGCTCTTTTTCTCTTCATAGCAGTGATAACTTCTCACTTTATTTTTTTCTATTTTTCCAATGTAATCTAAACAGAGTGGGACCCACTCCTTTTAATGCACAGTTCTCTGAATGTTGAGAAAACAGGTAGCCCTATAGTTAACATCAAGATACAGAATAGCGGGGATCCCTGGGTGGCTCAGCAGTTTAGCGTCTGCCTTCGGCCCAGGGCATGATCCTGGAGTCCTGGGATCGAGTCCCACATCGGGCCCCCTGCATGGAGCCTGCTTCTCCCTCTGCCTGTGTCTCTGCCTCTCCCTCTCTCTCTCTCTGTGTCTCTCATGAATAAATAAAATCTTAAAAAAAAAAAAAAGATACAGAATAGCTCCATCACACCCCGAAATTTGCTCATGCCCCCTTGGAATCAAAACCTCCCCACCTCTTCCCTAGCACCCAACAATCTGTTTCCTGTCCTCATAGAGTTGCCTTTTCCAGACTGTCACATAAATGGAATCAGCTAGCATGTGGCTTCTTTGACTTAGCATAATGTGTGTGGGATTCATTCATGGTGGTGGGTATCATGGTTCATTCCTTCTGGTTGCTGCCGATCCCTCTATTGTGCGGATAGACCACGGTTCGTTTATCCATTCCCGGGTGAGACCATTTGGATTGTTTTTAGTTTGGGGTGAATGTGATTGATTACAGCTGCTGTAATCACTTGTGATCAAATCTTTGTGTACGCACAAGTTCTCCTTTCGGGGGGTAAAAAACGAGGAGCGGGGTTGCGGAGTTGTGTGGTATGTGTCTGTTTAACTTTATAAGCATCTGGCAAGCCCTTTTCCGGAAAGGTCGTGCCATTTTACATTTCCACCAACAACACACGAGGGTCGCGGTGGTTTGTGAGACCAAATATACAAACAGTGGCCAGACGTATATGACACAGAACTCTGCCCCACCGCCTCTGCAGCAGCCTGCCCCAAATGGTCCAGACGTGGTGAGTGAGTGCAGTTCCCCCTAATTTTTACCCCCTTCTAATTCAGGACTACGTAACAAAGCCAAATAGGCTCCCCTAACCTCACACGGGATGCCCCACTTCCAGGCGGCTGCCGTCGGCCTCTCAGGGCCCAAGGGACGCCCTCCCTGTGTCCACTATAAAGCTGTCCTGCTCTGCCTGCCTCTGAGCCTCTGCCAAATGGGAGACGTGGCAGGCTCTGACCAAGCAGCCTCTACTGGTGGTCTTCGTGCTCCTTTCCCAGTTCATGTATTCACTGGGCCCTTCCATCAGGACAGGGGCTCTGTGCCGCTCTGGGGCAATTAGCTCATAGATGCTCCAGAAAGGCTGACTGGCCAACTACAGGAAACCACAGCCCTCAGCGTGAGCCCTTGGCCCGTTTCCTTCTAGTCGAGCAGAATCTATAGCCAGGGAGTTGCCCGACAGTGGGGCCTGGCCTTCTGGCCTGCCCCCTGGCCTCTGCTGGGGGGAGGAGGACCCATCCATCTTCCTTTCCAGACCTACTCACCTCCTGGTTCCCTGCTCCCCTGCCCTGTCTGAGCAACTTCCCTCTCTTCTGGGGAGAAATTATTTGGGCCAGCTCAGGGTGTGCGGGGTGAAAGCTCTGGGGTTCTTCTCAAGATCTTGTTTGTTGTGAAAGAACATGGAGCCCAGGAAAGAAAGCCTACAGGAGTAGACTCTTTCAGATGCAGCCGGAATCTTCTCCACTTTTGGAAACTGCCTCAGAAGTAGGGAGGCCTGTTAGACTAAATATCATGCTGTCCCAAATGGTGCCAATTTTGGAAGCTCCTCAAGCTATGCCTTCTCCTGGGGAAAAGGGATTTAGAAACCCTTGGTCTGAAGCAGCTCTGAGTGCACGTCAGCTCAAGGGCTTTCAAAAGGCCCTTCTGAAAGTCAAGTTCCAGAAATTGGACCTGGAGTAGCAGAAAAGCTGATGCCCTAGACCTGGATGAAGGAGGCGTTCAACCGTGGTCTCCCCAGAGCCTGAGCCCCAGGAAACTTGATGGGGTACCCCAGGGCCCTGGAGTTGCCTACTCTAAATCACACAATAAAAGCAATCAACAGAATACAACTTTCCATGCCTGTGCCTCCCTTTGTGAGGGATTTTTATTTTGTCACTACATTGTCAGATTTATTTCTTAAAAAAAAAAAAAAAAAAAAAAGTCTAGTTGTGGCTTAATCAGCACTTGTTTTAGAGCACCTCCATTTCACCCCAGACTAAGTATTTAATGACCTGCAAACAAAGATTTGAAGATGCTACTTAATATGTAACATGATCCATTTTGTGACATAATCCGTTTCACCCTGTCTGTTCAAAACCCAGCTGCTTGGTGTAATTATGAGTTAAGCAGGTGCCATAGGGAGAGAGGGAGAGCCCACTCCCACCCTGAGATTTGTCCCAAGAGATAACTCAGCTCCAAGAGATCTGAGTGGCAAGCAGACGCAGGATGTCTGTGGAGCAGGCCGTGGATTTGCGCTCTCCACTTCCCAGCGGTGGGTGATGCCACAAATCTTCACATTTCCCATCATCACAACCACGGGGTGACTCACAGGGCTGGGGCTCCATTGAGCAGCGCTGGACAGTTATTCCGGACACACAAAGACAGGCTAAAATTGCAACAACAACAACAAAAAAATTGTACAGAATCACAATGTTTGAAGCAACTACATCTATTGCCTCAGACTTTTGGTTGTGTTTTGGCGGAAAGAGTTTTTGCACGCGATTTATTTCATTTTAAACTTTATTATTTGGCAACTCTATGTATAGCACCTACTCCAAGTTTATTTCTGGAGAAGAAGTAAAGACAGTTATGTTATGGACAACGAATGAATGAATGAACAAATGAATCAATAGACACTGAATTCCTGGTATGCGCAAGGTGTTAGGCCAGCGGCCTTCACATTTTCTCTTTTTATCTGCCCAGCAAAGACTTGTTGGGAAGCCTGGAGACAGGGCAGGAAACAGGGGGTCGCTGGGGCCGCCTGAGTGGCCGGGCCAGAGTCTGCCCCCCGCTGGGAGGGCACTGGGGACAGTAGCTCCTGGACATGGTGGGACCAGAGTCCTCATCTCGGGTGGTGCGGGCTGGCCCGGCCCGGTGCGGCCCTCGGGGGAAGGGCCCTTGCCCTGGCAGCTGGGCCACACACGGGGAGCACTGCAAGATGCAGGGGCGAGGGGTCCCCTGGCCTCCTTCCCTCCGCCGCGGTTCCCCGAGCCCCCAGATGATGCTCTGAGCCGCGACACGGCCACGCCCGCATCGGTAGTGACCGGCCTCCGGGCCTCCGCTGCTTGGGCACCGCGTTTCCCTGACACAGCACACTTTCTCCAGTGCATTATTTTCCCCAAGATTTTCACATTCCCTGTGGACGACAGAGAGCGAGCTCCCCGCACTTGGCAAAGTTTTGAGTTTTAATAAAAAATCATGTTTGTTCCTGTAAAGACTTTTTTTCTTTCCCCAAGAATTCTAACAAATGCAGTTTTTACTCGACTCAGGCTCTTTCCTGGGTTTGGTTTCTTAAAGCTGACTGTCCCCGGGTTTTTTCTGCTCTCACGAGCCTGGAGTCCTCTCTGGTGCCCCGGCTTTGACGGTCCCTGAGCCGGGGGACCCGGGAGAAGACTCGTGTCATCCCCCTTCTGGTTTCCAGTCTTAGTATGTCCGGAGGGATTTAGGACATCTGCGGTCAATGGGAAGAGAAAGAAGAAATGCTGCCCTGCCCGCGTGAGTGCTGCCCGGGGCCCAGGCTTTCTCATCACAAGGTATTTGAATGTCAAGCATAGTTTATACAACAAAGCAAGGGCACCCCGTGTTGCATTCAGTGCCTGTGGATGCACAGGCCATCTGTAGTGTCTAGAGCCCCCAGAACTGTCCCAGGGTTCCGCTGACAAGGGGCCACCCCCACTGCTGCTGCCACACGCAGGGGAGATGAAGTTCACAAGGAGCGGTGGCCCCAGCCACCCAGCCCTTCCCCTGTCCAAGGCATGGGAATCACTAGACAAGGTAGGTGTCTTCCTTCTCTCCCTCCTGGTCAGTGAAATAGTGAAAAAAATAACAATTAAGAGGTAGCAAGCAGGGGATCCCTGGGTGGCTCAGCCGTTTAGTGCCTGCCTTCGGCCCAGGGTGTGATCCTGGAGTCCCTGGATCGAGTCCCACATCAGGCTCCCTGCATGGAGCCTGCTTCTCCCTCTGCCTGTGTCTGTGCCTCTCTCTCTCTGTCTCTCATGAATAAATAAATAAAATCTTAAAAAAAAAAAAAAAGAGGCAGCAAGCAGAGGTAAAGACCCTGGAAGGCCCACCGGTGGCTGATGATTCACTGTGACACAGGTGAAAGCTGTGGATGCCACTTCCAGAAAGGCCCATAATCCCATTATGCCACTTCCAGAAAGGCCTCACCTCATGCCTCACCTCATGCCAGAGAGCATCACCCACATAGAGTAGCTGAAAGCCGTTGACCAGCCACATGGCCAGTGAGGGACTCTCCCGAAGTTCTGCTTCCTGCATCAGCATGGCCAGGTTGATGAGGACCTGGGGTTGTGGGAGAGGGAGGACAGGGCAGTCTGTCTCCAGCCTGTCTCCACAGAGGTGGCAGCACCTAGATGGGGCAGTGGCTTATCTGTCTTGGTTCTCAGTCACCAAGTCCTGGGCCCTTTATTGAATGGATCCAGCCCCTGTACAAAGACCAGCAGATGCTTCCAGAGGTGCAACCTCCTGTTGGCTCTTGCCTTGTCCAGTAATGTTCCTTTGGGAAGAGCAACATAGAAAGTCACTGGACATTTCAGGCTTGAGGATGAAAACAGACCTGGTTTTAAATCTCAGCTCTGTCACTTGGGCAAGTTGCTTACCCTCTCCAAAGACACCTTTTAAAAAAAAGAAAAAAAAAGTAAAAGAAAAAAAAATGGGATTATGGGCCTTGTAACAGTGAGCTGGAGTAAGAAAGAGATAGAAACCCTGTAACAGGAGGCACAGGGTCAGATGGTGTTATGAGCCCCGGTAGCATTGGAGTCACATCCCAGCTGAAATTCCAGTTCTACTCTCACTAGCCTGTGACCCTACTGATGTTTCTTAACCTCTCTGAGCCTCAGTTTCCCTCTTTGTACAAAGGAGACAGTGCCTACTGCTCAGATTTGTCCAATGGAATATATGAAATAATGTGTGTTGCTGGTTAGCATGGAGACTGGCAACTGGCCACTCTCTACATGTGCTGCCTGTTATTACTTTTTATCACTATTATTCATTTTGAGGCAGGCTGGTTGTAAGTTACTGCATGTGAGCAGAGACAGCAGCCAAGAGCCCCAACGCCAGGCCGAGCTGGCTCTGTATCCTTGGACAAATTATTGATCTCTCCTAAGTCTTGGTCTGCTCTTCTAAAATGGGGGTGCTTGGACAAATTATTGATCTCTCCTAGGTCTTGGTCTGCTCTTCTAAAATGGGGGTGCTACATTACAGGACCGCAGCAAAAATGATATGAGGGGATGCTATGCATGTTTCCTAAATGTTGGCTCTCAAAGTGGAGGTGTGAGCCCCAGAACAGGCTCAGAATTATAAAGACCGAGTGGACATGAATCCTGTGTTTCCCTGTCCATGCACAGTGGGCTAAGAAAGGGCCCTCTCTCCTTGAGTTTGGAAGAGTGAAGACTTTTAAAAGGGACTGAAACAATTGCCCCAACCTCTGCCCCCAAGGTTTCCAAAGCCAATTTTGTGCAGTGGTTGGGTCCCAAGGTGGGGCATGAAGATCACAGGGCACAGGTGTACATTCGGAATGAACGTGAGAAAGAACTTTTTAAAATGAAATTTTGTTTTTTAGAGAAGGTATATATTCACATCATTCAGAAATGAAGAGGAAAACTAAAGTGCATACAAAAACCTGCACACAGATATTTATAGCAACTTTATTCATAATTGCTGAAGCTTTGAGGCAGTAAAGATGTCTGTTAGTAGGTTGAATGGACAAATACACTGTGGTCTATCCAGATAATGGAATATTAGTCAGTACTAAAAAGAAATGAGCTGTTGAGCCATGAAAAGACATGAAGGAATCTTAAATGCATATAACTACGTGAAAGAAGCCAATCTGAAAAGGCTAAATAGTATGGAATTGCAACTCTAAGACATTCTGGAAAAGGCTAAATCATAAAGACAGTAAAAAGATCAATGGTTGCTGGGGGTTGGGGTGAGGAGGGATGAATGGGCAGAGCACAGAAGTTTCATGGTCGTGAAACTACTCTGTATGATACTATAATGGTGGACACAAGTCATTATAGTGTTTGTCCAAACCCAGAGGATGCACAGCACTGATAGCACGAACACTAAGGTAAACTACAGATTCTAAGCGATGATGATGTGTTCGTGTAGGCTCATTAATTGTAACAAGTGTAGCACTTTGGTAGGGGATGCTGATGATGGAGGTGTGTGGGGCCAGAGGGTATATGGAAAATCTTCATACCTTCCTCTCAATTTCCCTATGAACCTAAAACAGCTCTAACAGTCTTTTTTTAAATCAAAAACACACGAGGAGGGATACACAGATTGTGTTCACACCCATTCTTGTCTATCACATCTCACATCCACGTTCACTTTTTATCTGTTTATTGAGAATTTGTGCACTCTTTCTTCATACAAATCTGATCAAATACAAATACCTTATTTTCTTCCTTTTTTGCACAAAATGTAACATATCTTATACAGCATTTCATACAATAAATGAATGGTTTGCTATTTCTTCTTAAAATATGTCCTGGAGATGTCTCCATGTTAGTACAGGTTCTTGATTTTATGTAAGTGTGCAGTAGATCCACTGTGTGAATGGACCACTGCTTATTTATTCTCTACTGATGTACTCTTTAGCCAATTCCAGCTTTTTGTGACTACACACAATGCTTCCTTGACCAACCTTGACTGTATTCATGCGAGCTTGGGTATGTGAGGGCGGAAAAGAAGGATATATGCCCAGAAGTGGGATTGTTGAATCATAAGTTAAATTTGTAATTTTGGTAGATGTTGTCAGATTGCCCCGCATGGGGGATTGTACCATTTTGCACTCCCATCAAGAATGTCCATTGTGCTCCAGGTTTCCCAACTGTTAGCAAGATTTTGTGTTTTTGCTGATCTCTCAGGAAATACATGGTATCTCTAGCATGATTTTAATTTCTCTTTCTTTTACACATGAGGTTGAGCATCTTCTCATTGGTATAAATATCATCTGTATTTCTTTTTCTGTGAACTGTCTGGTTCTGTATTTTGCCCATTTTCCAATTGAGTGATTGTTCTTTTTCTTCCAAAAGTTGCTGTTATATTAAGAAGATATGCCCTTGCCAGAGCAGAAGGGAGGAGAGTTGCCTATCAGCAAAGATGTTGGCAGGGATGCAGTAAGGCCAGGGGGTGGACGGGCATGTGTTGCTGGAAATAACGGCCTTGTTAATACCACTGCCCAGGTGTCGAGGCTCAGTTAGGTCTGACCTCTGCCAAGAAGCTTTCCCAGGTCTGCCCGGTTGGAATTATTCCTACCTATCACCAAGGCCCAGCTCCATGGGCATCAGAGTCTGCCTTATGTTGTTGAGTGGTCATAAGGTGGAAGAGAAAGAGTGTTGGTGGGGACCTGGGGGCTATGAAATCTACACCCCAGTTGTGCTGGAGTAGTTTATCCTAATCATATCCCTCCCCAGTCTGGGCTTCAGTTTGCGCATCTGGATGATGGAAGACTTAGACTAGATTATTGTCTAGCAGAATTACCTGGAAGCCTTTTAACACTATACCTGCCTGGTCCCCACCTCAGACTTGATAGACTCAGAAGGAGGAGCAGCCTGTGTACTTTGATGTGTGCCCTTTGGTGGAGATCAATTGGTGAAAATGATGATCATCAGTGTCCCTCTCCATCCAGATGCTTGGCCAGGGTATGTCTCCTGTCTGAGCCTGTAACTCCCAGGAGCTTACTTCTTGCCAGAGTTGGGCATATTCCTCATCAACACATAGTAGGCACTCAGGAAACATTGGTGGAATCCAACAAATGAAGTTATCTTCTTAAGTCTCATTTTTTTAATCTGCTGCTTATGAAAATACATTGGTGGGAAAGAACAATTCTGTAACCTCTAAACTGTGTGGATTTGATCCATTTATAACACAAAGTTAATCCAACCCAAGTTAATCACCCTGAAGCTATTAGCCATTTAGAATCTCTCTCCAATGGGATGAGAGGTCATGTATTTGCAACCTGTGGGTTTTATGAATAATTGTTTCCTCTTCCATGCTGAGCTTGTGTTTTCTTGATGAAAAATCCATGATTTTTTTTCCGCCACCTGATCTGAGGTTACTCTTCACATTTGGGGACTTCTCAGGCCTGCTTTAATAACTCTGGCTTCTTTGACCTTTATATCTCTGCATTCGTACTTATGCCCCCAGACCTACTAGAAAAAATCCAGAGTGTGTGCCCAGCAAATGGCCTCCAGGGGAGCCTGGCCTGTGGGCTCACTGACTGCATTTTCTAGTGCTTTCATATTTTAAAATGCTCCTAAACAAACAGCCGGCACCACTGGTCATTAGGAAAGCCATGGACACAGAGCCAGTACACCAGCCCAATTACTGGGGCGCGTCCAGCAGGCTTTCCACTGTAGGTCGGGGCCCACGGCACTTCAAGTGTAATCGGTGCTCTGGAAGCCTGAGAATTTGTTTTAGGCTTAATTGGCCTGAGGCTGGTACATGGACCCCAGCTTTGTCCCCTAAAGCGATGCACGTGGCATTGCACTCAGGGAGGCGGTGAATAGCTCCAGCAAGGCCCTTTGCATGAAGAATAAAGCCTCATCATGCTTGCCACATCGAAGGCATGCAGCAGAGACCGCCTGCCCACCACGCAGATCACCTCGGGCTTGCTGGGGAACATGGCATGTGGTGTACCTGAAATGACACAGAGTGCATTTCTTTTTTTCTCGGCTCCAGCCAAATGCTTTCCCATGATGTTTTTCTCTCATAAATCAGCCTTGAGAATAAAGCATGTGTACAAACAAACCTCTCTTACCAGTCAGCCTTTATTTTTGCTGCTTTATAGTAAAATAAAGAGCTTCGTTTTTCCACCCCAATGTCCCATTAGTGGGTATGAAAAGCCCTGGATGGAAAAACAGATGACAGGCTGTAACCCTGGCTCTGTCCTTGTGTACCATGTAACTTGGGGTGGGGGGTGACCTTTAACTGCTTCTAGCCTTAGTTTACCCATGGGACAAATGGGAATAATACTACCTATCCTGTCTATCTCAATGGTAATTATAAAAATGGAGAGGAAGCAATCTTTGCGTTAGTGCAAAGTCATTCAAATGCACAGGGTTATTAATTTTGCTATTTGAACTGGGTGTTTTCTTTCTTTTAGATCTCATGTGGTGGGCTATTTTTCATCTGCCACAGAAAGTTTCATCAGAGCTGGTGTCTCTGGAAGCAGAAGTGAAGCTCACCTTGCTCATCTGTCACCATTTGTCACATTTCCTAAAGAAGATCTCTCTGCAGATCATGTGCCAATTTGTTGGGGGCAGCTATCCATCAAGGTGGAACCTTGATCATCCATCTTTAGCCTGGCAGGTGCTGCCAACACAAAGCAGACACTTCCCTGAGGGGTTAGAAATGACAAAATAGCTCCTCTGAGAGGAGGCCTCAGTACACTGAC
Organism: Canis aureus; assembly: GCF_053574225.1. NCBI lineage: Eukaryota > Metazoa > Chordata > Mammalia > Carnivora > Canidae > Canis > Canis aureus. Next base: position 14,629,802 of record NC_135639.1, on the reverse strand, counting down.
TCAGGATGTGTTCATTCGAGGAAGAAATTCCAAAGAGTGGAGGTGTGTTTGAGACTATCGCCCCCCAACACTCCTACCTTATTCCATGGATCTCTTGCCCAAATCTAACATCCAAGAAGGAAGGCATGATCTCAGGAGACTCTGGTCCCATCTCCAGATATCTTAGATGTCAACATTATAATTGCTATTCAGTTCACAGACTCTATGGAAAGCTCAGGTGAGGCTTTTGTGACCGCTCAGACTTCAAGGAATTAGACATTACTTGTACAGTGAATGTTTGAGTGTGAACTCTGCCCTGGAAGGACAATGGTACACAAGCCAGACAGAGACTTTGTTCTAGGGGTCCAGTAGTCCATAGAGAAGACAAGATGACAGGTAACAGGCAATCACTGCATAATGTGACATGGGGTATTAGGAGCATCTGGAGAAAGTAACTAATATAGATATGGAGATTCAGGGAAGCTGATGAAATGTTAGCCAGGGCTGGGGGCCAAGGTTGTAGGGGTAGATGAGGGGTCAAAGCAAAGGGATATCAGGTATAAGGACCAAAGTGAAGGCAAAGTTTGTAGCATTAGAGCAGTGCTTCCCAAACTGTGGTCTGGACCAGCACCATGAGCATCACCTAGGAACTTGTTAGAAATGCAAAGTCTTGGACTTTGTGGCAAATGTACAGAATCAGAAACCCTGTGGACAGGGCCCAAAAGTCTGTGTAAATAGCCCTCAGGTGATCTGATGCACATCCTACTCTGGAAACCAGTGTGTTGGAGGAATAGGAAAGCATTTAGCCCAAGGTAAGCCCAACTGAGCATCTTTCTTTCTAAAGGAAACATTGTCACTATCTTTCCACTGTGATGGGGCTCCTACTTGCACACCACACTCCCATAGTGCCGTAAGCTGCTGCCCTTCCTAGCCATGATCAACCATGGTCTTTTATTCTCCACTCTTGATGGGGCGGTGCTCAACATTCTGACCTCCACATTCCCCATACCCCCAAAGAACTGCAGAAAGAAATAGACACTCCACAATTATATTCAGAGATTTCATCAGCCCTCTCTCAATAATTGAAAGAAAAAGAAAAAAAAATCAATAAAAATATAAAAGACTTGAACAATAGTATTACCCAATCTGACCTAACTGGCATTTGTAGAACATTCTACCCCAAACAGAAAAATGCACATTCTTTTCAAATATGCTTGGAACATATAGTTTATATTCTGGCTTTGAAATAGTCTCAATAAATGCAAAAGGATTCAAGTCACACAAAGTATTTCTATGACCACAGCGGAATTAAGATAGAAATCAGTTACAGAAAGATATCTGGAAAATGCCCAACTATATGAAAAGTAAATAATACACATTTACATATCATATGGTCAAAAAAAGATTAAAAGGGAAATTAGGAAATACTTTGAACTGAATGAGAAAGAAAACACAATATGTCAAAATTTTTGGAATGCAGCTAATGCAATATTTATAGGGTTATTTTTAGTATTAAACACCATGTAAGAAAAGAAGAAAGAGAAATTAAATGACCTCTGTTTCCAATTTAAGAAAAGGAAAAGCAAATTCAACTAAAGATCGGCAAAAGGAATAAAATAATAAAGATCAGAGTGGAAATCAATGAAGTAGGAAATAGAGACAATGAAACCAAAATCTCATTCTTTGAGAACATTGGTAAAATCAATAAACCTCTAGTTAGACTAAGCAAGAAGAGAGAGAAAGACACACACACACACACACACGACCAATATCAGGAATGAGAGAGGTGACTTTACCACACATCTGTGATTCTATAGATATCAAAACAATAATAAGGCTATATCATGAACAAATATATGCCAATAAATGTAACATCTTGGATGGATAGACAAATTCCATGGAAGATGAAAGCTACAAAACCTCACTCAAGAAGAAATAGGTGAATAGATAAAGAGGATGTGATATATATATAAATATATATAGTCTATATACCACATATATATTATATATATACACATACATACATAATGGAATATTACTCAGCCATTAAAAATGAAATCTTACCATTTGCAATAACATGGATGGAACCAGAGGGTATTATGCTAAGGGAAATAAGTCAATCAGGGAAAGGCAATTATCATATTATTTCACTCATATATGGAATTTAAGCAACAAAACAGGATCATAGAGGAAGGGAAGGAAAAATAAAATGAGACAAAATTAGAGAGGGAGACAAACCATAAGAGACTCTTCACTATTGGAAACAAACAGGGGTCGCTGGAGGGGAGGTGGGGGGGTGGGGTAACTGGGTGATGGGCATTAAGGAGGACACATGATGTAATGAGCCCTGGGTGTTATATGCCACTGATGAACCACTGAACTCTATCTCTGAAACTAATAATACAATGTATGGTAATTAGTTGAATTTAAATAAAATTTTTTAAAGAAGGAAAACTTATAGCCTGAATAACCCAATAGTTTTAAACAAATTGAGTTTATTTTAATTTTAAATTAATCTAAAATCTTCCCTTAAAAAATAAACAAACAAACAAATGAAAAAACTCCAGACCCAGATGGCTTTATAGGTAAATTATAACCAAATATTTAAGGAACAAGTGATATCAATTCTACTCAAACTCTTTCAGATATAGAAGGGGAAAGAATATTTCCCAAAATGTTCTAGATAAGGATTACTTTGATACCAAAACTAGACAAAGACATTGCAGTGAAACTACAGACCAATACCCCTCATGAACAAATATGTAAAAATTCTTTCTAAAAAATATTTACTTATTTGTTCATGAGATACACACAGAGAGGCATAGGCAGAAAGAGAAGCAGGCTCCCTGCAGGGACTGTGATGCAGGACTTGAACCCAGGATCATGAACCCCGGGATCATGACCTGAGCCAAAGGCAGATGCTCAAACACTGAGTCACCCTGGTGCCCCAATATGTAAAAATTCTTAACAAAATTTTAGCATATAAAATTAAACAATGTATCAAAAGAACCATGCATCATAACAAGTGGGGCTTATACTAGGAATACAAGATTGGTTTAACATTTGAAAATCAATCAATTTAATTCATATTAACAAAGTAAAAAAAAGCACAGCTTTATAATCTTCTCAATAGTTGAAAAAAATCATTTGACAAAATCTGGAATTTATGCCTCATAAATGATGTCAGCAAATGAGAAAGAGAAAGGCATCTATGGAAAACATAGTCAACATCATACTAAATGGTGATGATTGGTTGACCCCTAACATCTGGACAAGGCAAAGATGTATGTCTTTTCTCATCACATCTATTCAATACTGGGAGATACTAGCCAGTGCAATAATGCAAAAAAAAGGTGTGAAAAATATCCAGATTAGAAATAAAGGAGTGTAACTCCATTCACAGTCACCATGATTATCTGCAAAAGACATCTACCCAAACAACCAACAAGAATAAGTGAGTATAGTAAGGTTGCAGGAGGCAATATCAATATAAAAAGTCAATTATATTTTTAACTACTAGAAGCAAACAATTGAGAATTAAAACAAAAATACCATTTATGGTAGCATCAAAAATATGAAGTTTAGGGATTAATCTAGCAAAAAGACATGCAAGACATGTTTATTGAAAGTGCTGAGAAATTAAAGAAATCCTGAATAAATGAATAAATATTTTGTTAAAAGATAAGAAGATTCAATATTGTTAAAATGTCAATTATCCCCAAATTAAAATATGAATTTGATGTGATGTGGAATACACATACAACAGAATATTATGCAGTCTTAGAAAGGAAGAAAATTCTGACCCTTTTACAATGTATATGAACCTCAAAGACATTATGCCAAGTGGAATAAGCCAGTCATTAAGAGATAAAGCCTGTATGATTCCACTTAACTGAGGTCTCTAGAGTGGGAACAGATTTGAAACAGAAAATGGAATGGTTGTTGCCAGGATCTGGGGGGAGGTGGACAATAGGCAGTTATTATTTAATAGGTACAGTAATTCAGTTTTACAAGATGAAAAAGTTCTGGATATGCATTGAGATGATATTTGCACAACAATGTGAATATACATAATCCCACTAAACAGTAAACTTAAAAATGGTTAAAATGGTAAGCTTGATGTTGCAGTGCATTTTATCACGATTTTTAAAGGTGGCACAAGAAAACTTTTGGAGATGGTATGTATGTTCATTATCTTGATTACGATGATGATTTCATGGGCATATACAAATGTCATAATATCAAATTGTACACTTTAAAATGGATAATTCATTATATGCCAATTATACCTTGGTAAAGCTGTTTAGAACGTTTAATCAAAGGAATTGAATGGTATAAAGACTTGGGTTCTTGTGAAGTCTGCCTGGATGCTTTTTAAGTGTTTGAAAACACTATCTTTTTTCTTTAAATTAACTGACTGATTAATTAATTAATTAATTTAGAGAGAGAGAGAGAGAGTGTGTTGGGGGGAGAGGCAGAGGGAGAGGGAGAGAGAAAAATCTCAGGCAGACTCCCCACTGAGCGCAGAGCCTGATATGGGGCTTGATCTCATGACCCTGAGATCATGATCTAAGCTGAAATCGAGTCGGACACTTAACTGACTGAGCCACCCCAAGCGCCCCCGAATACTTTATCTTGGAGTTCACCTGGAAGAGTGAACAGATAGGCATAACCCTTCCTATCTTGTTACTATTGCCTTGTATTTCTGTCTTCCCCCTTTCTCACTAAAAGAAGCCCAGCACAACCTTTATCAAGGAGCATATTAGACACTCATTTGTTTGTCCTGTCTTACATTTGAGATCCTATCACAAGCGTGCACCTATCACGTCAGGTGGAAGAGCACCCATTTTGGAGCATCTGGCTCCCAGTCTATGGGAAGACAATTAGAAAGCCATCATGCAAGCGATAGGAAAGGAGGGGAGAACTTCCAGGCCACGTACAACTGTTTGTGGTGGTATTTTAGTTGAAACTTGAGAAATGTAGACATGTCAAAGGACAAGAGGTGAGGGAAGGGCTTTCCAGAGACATGGACCAAAGCATATGTGTGGGGCAACACAAAGTGGTTTATGGAAAGGCTCTCTGGTGCTTTCCTAGGGCTGCTGTGACAGAGTGCCACAAACTGATGGGCTTAAACCAGAAATTTAGCCTAGAATGCTAACCTCACAGTTCTGGAAGCTAGAAGGCTGAAACAAAGTATCAGCAAGGTCATACTCCCTCTGAAGTCTCTAGGGAAGGCTCCTTCCTTGCCATTCTAGCTTCTCCTGGTTGCCAGCAATCCTTAGTGTTCTTTGGCTTATGACAGCACAGATCTGGTTTCTGCCTTCACCTTCACATGACCATCTTCCCTTGGTATATATCTTGTGTCTCACCATGGCCTTCTTATAAGGACACCAAGTCACTGGATTGGGGCCCACCCTAATCCAGCATGACTTCATCTTAACTAATTATATCTACAAAGACCCTATTTCCAAATAAGGTCACATTCTGAGGTTCTGGTAGAAACAGATTTTGGAGGGACACTATTCAGCCCAGTCCGGGCTCTGAGGAAGATGCATCAGAAAAATGGAGTAGGGACGCCTGGGTGGTTCAGTGGTTGAGCATCTGGCTTCAGCTCAGGGTGTGATCCTGGGGTCCTGGGATCGACTCCTGCATCAGGTTCCCCGCAGGGAGCCTGCTTCTCCCTCTGCCTATGTCTGTGCCCCTCTCTGTGTGTCTCTCATGAATAAATAAATAAAATCTTTTTTTAAAAAAAAAAAGAAGAAAAATGGGAGTATAGCAAATTACATAGCTGGAATTTTAATTCAGTGCTAGATCATGCAGATCCATGAACAAAGTTTGGAATTACTCTAAAGGCAATGGGTTACCTTTTCATTTTTCTGAACAGGGGGCAGAGGGGATCAGATCAGTGCCTTTAGAAACTGTGTGGTATCCATGTAGTAGATAATTCCAGAGGAAAGCATGCAGCTCCTCCAGTCTGGGGTTTTATAATTGTCCTCCTTACGTGCAAGGAGGCAGAGCTCATAGGTAGGGGCAGGAGCATGATGGGATTATAAGAAGGGTGTGGGTTGGATAACTGGATGTGGGGAAATAAAGGAAAAAAGAATTGAAGGTGAACCCCAGTTTTCCAGCCTGGAAAGAAGGAAACTTTTACTGAAGAAATCACAGAGCCCTATGGAAAGAAGAGTGATGACACCTATCAACAGAGATGACAGACAGAAGGAGCAGCTAGCTGTCTCAATTTGGCTGCAAAAATTGAACCCAACCGTGAGTCTTGTGGAACATTTTTAGATAAACAATTTTGGCAAGGTTGGAGACAATGGCAGTCCTGATTGGCTTTTCTGTGGTACCAAGCCGGGCTTCCCTCAAGCAGCTAGAGACGGGGCAGGAGCTCAGGAGAGACACCGAAATGAAACTGAAAATGCATATTTGGGAATCAGTTCTATAATGGGGATAACTTGGCTCACCTGGGTGGGGACTTGGATGCTTCTGCTGAACAGAGGAAGGAAGCTGCCTCTTCCTCTAGTTTCTTTTTCCCTCAAATGTTGTTGGCTGGGGTTAGGCTGCAAACCTACTCCTGAACCAATCGGTAGCAAGGGGGATGGAGTTAGCATGACTATGTTGGACCGGTCATCTGGGGCTGGGGCCTGGGCACACGGAATAAATGTCTGGAAGTCCACCAGTCCTCCCAGCATGTGTAAGTGCTATTGGAGCTTATGGGTGTCCAGGACAAAGGACAGACTTCTCCACTCTGATCTCAGTAAGAATATATATATATATTTTTTTTGGATATCCGGTTTGAGGAAGGCTGCCCTTCTGCAATAGTAGAAGAATGTTCTGATAAAGGCTGAGCAGGAACTTCTAGAGAGGCAGGAGGAGAGCAGGTGCCCAAAGTGCCAGGCCCAGAGGAGTGGTAAGGAGGTGCAGACTTCCTCTAAAGACTCTGTTTTAACCTCCCTCCAAAAGGTAGTATGCCCGTCTTGGCCTCAGATAACAAACATCTACATTTTGAAAAGCCCCTCTTCTCCTTCCCACTTCCTACCTAAGCTCCATCAGCTCTGCTTCAACAGATTCCACAAATCATGAGCTTCCACTGGATGCATCATCAAGACGTGCCTGGTCCGTTTCCCACTGACCCTGGTGGCCCAGCCGCTGTGCACAGGCTCATTTGTTTGCTCACCCATGTGTCTTGTTTTAGAAACCCGGAAGGGATTCATGTTGGGACAATGGATTGGTGCATGAGCTTCGAATAGGTGTGGAGTCTGCTGCCTGCAGATACACAAACTGCATTGTTGCTTGCTAGAGTTTTCTCCCAATGAGACAGAGATTAATTACAGGAGGTAAACAAAGAATCCCATTCATGAATTTTGGGCCATTCCATGGTGAGGACAGAGACAAATTAGGAGTGCCTACACCCATGGTGCCTGTCAGAGGAGGACGCCAGCAGATGGGCTCTAAATGCATGTAGTTCAAAGGATTGTCTCTTCCTCCATGGCAGGAAAAGATTTCTAAGGAGGGTCTCTGCACACAGAACAATAATGTCCACCATCTGCATTTCAAAATCAATGTGGACAATGGCTTAGGAAATTGAAAGAGAAGTTTGAATAACTAACATTTGGGCTCATCAGTCAAAGCCACGACTGTTACTGACGTGCAGCTTTTATACATGTGGTACTGAAGTGTGGTCAAGAGACCTCAACTCCTTTGAATTCTCTACACCCCATGAAGCTTCTCCCAGGGAGTGGGAACTTGTGACCTTGAAAAAGGAAAACCATGTGGCTAATAGGAGAGCTGCACTAACTTTGTCAAAGGTGGGACCCTGGGACATTTGATGTGGAAGTGTCTCTCTGAGAAAGTTTCGTCTCTGATAGATGGGTGTGCATTGACAAAGCCTACTCCTTTCCAGGGCTTGTGTCTCTGAAAATGGCTTGGAATCGGGCACGTGTGGTGCCTGTTCTCTCTGGCTCCCACAGCGAGATGATGGCAGGGCCACGGGGCTGAGTGCATCCCCTGCCTCACCCCTGGGCTGGGGCTGAGCTCCAAGGAGCCACACATGCCAAGTCCAGACCTCTGGCCCTTGGAAAGCAGATCCAGCAGTCTTCTGGGGAGGACAAATCCTGTAGTAAGAGGAGGTGGGTGTCAGGTGAGTGGGGAAGGGTAAGCTACTCCTTCTCCCTTTTAAATCTTAAATTCTGCACCTGGTTTGTTTGTCACTGTTTCCTCAAACTCAGAATAGTATCTTATTGCAGGAACATTCTTGTATCTCTCCCCAAAGTCTTTCTTTCTTTCTTTTTCTTTTTTTAAGATTCATCTATTTATTTGAGAGAGAGAGAGAAGAGAGCATGAGTGGGTGGGGCAAAGGGAGAGGGAGACAGACTCTCAATCAGACTCCACACTGAGTGTGGAGCCTGATGCGTGACTTAATCCCACCACCCTGAGATACGACCTCTGTTGAAACCAAGAGTTGGATGCTAAACCAACTGAGCCCCCAGGTGCCCCCAAAATCTTTCCGTAGGGTAGTTGTTCTTAAGTTTTAGTGCTCATTCATGGGCCTCACTGCTGACCTATTAGATTGGACTCTGAGAGTGGGGTTGGGATGAGGCTGAAACCTGAACTTTTATAAGCTGCGTGCTCTACAGGCTGATCTGCATTGTGTAGGATCTTAAAAGGGCCTTTGCTTCTGGAATTCAGATGTAATGAGACACATGGGAGCCGAGACCTTCACAGAGTCCTGCAAAGCACAGCACCTTGTTCTTGGTTTTGATCTGTCTCATCGGTAAACTAGTCTGTCATTATTTACTCATCAAAACAGACAGTTAAGAGGAAGGGAGGCATTAGACAATCTCTCTGTCTTGTACTGTGAATAAGCTCTTGCATATTCTATTTTTGACTGCACTTGAAATTAATCAAAGACAGAATGTCCTGTCTGATTATAGAAGCCTTCTTGAATGCAAGCCCTAGCATGCAACGTTGACTCCGAACAGGGCTGCGCTTGGGCCTGCTCACACAGGCTGAGGGTGTGCATCTCTTCCAGGCAGCCTGTTCAGTGCCATCACAGCAGTAGCTGGAAACCACCTGTGGTGGGAGCATTTACACCACAGAAATTGGCAAGTTCCATAGATCAGGCTTTTGTTAATCATCTACCAGAACAGTACTGACTCCCGGCTGGCCGGCCACATCTGTTGTGAAGGTACAAAGTCTTAATTTTGAATTTAAGGACATATGAGAGAATAAAAGGTGCCAGAACAAGGCTACACCATCACTGGAGCCAGGGCTCAAAGCACAACCAGGTGTGTGCCTACAAGATGCCACACTGGGAGGGCCAACATGACTCCTGTTCTATACTGTAGAACCTTCTAGCACCCCTTCCCCATGCTTTTCACCTACAATGGTCTCTTCCTCTGATCCTACCCACACTTACCTTTTAGTTTATCCTGTTGATCAGCAGCATCAGCCAAGTATTTTCTGAACATTTATGGGCCTATCCTTGTGCCTGTACTGAGCAACATGCAAAGATGTTTGAAGCTCTGCCTCTGAAGAAATTAGGGTGCAGGGGGGAGGAGGATAAAACAAAGCTAAAACTTGTGAATAAATTCATGAAGGGCAAAGTGAAAAATTGGCAGCAAGCTGAAGTTTCCATTCTGCAGGATCAAGGGGCACTAGAGGCCTCTGCATTAGGTCCTTGCTCTTCTGTGATCCTGCAGGTAGCCAGCCTCCTCCTCGCGCTGCAGTCTCACTGCTTTGCAATGCCTGCTCTTGCCCTTCTCTCCAGCTCGTGCTTCTGGGGATGCCAGGGGAGGACACCACTGCGGTCTCCTCACCTTTACGCTACACTCTGCAGTTTGCAACAGATGCCTGACCTCAATAAGGGATGGCGAATGGGAGGTGAATAGATGGACTTGAACCTGAAGCATGGGCAGGACTCTAGTCAGGGGAGGGCTGTGATTCCAGCAGGGGTGCAGCATAAACAGAACATCTGAAAAACGCTTAACTTGGGGCCCTGGAAAGTCAGCCCCCTGAAGCTGGAAGTGCCTGTAGGGGGAGCACAGGAGAAGGAGGTTGGAGGGGAAAGTGAAATGCAGGTGAGCTTGGACCTGGCTGAGTAAATCAGAGATTTTCTAATTATGGTCTTCCAAAGAGCCCCAGGGCACTACAGAAGTGCTCCAGGAGCTCTGTAAATAATTTAAATTTAATTTTCCAAATTACATATTTTAAACAGTAATACAATTACATCGGCACACACAAATTTGGTTTACACTAAATTTTAACACGTTGTCGACCTCCAGTGGGTTAACTTGTGCTAACCCGATCAATTCTCTGAATAAAATTCTGACCATAGCTGTTTAATTGGAGACTATTCTGAGATTGCAGCATGTGCTATGAAGCTGCAAATGGTGTCAGTTTTACTGATAGGAATCAAGATTTTCTCCATTTTATGCAACTTAAATCGAATACAGAAGTAAATTACACGCTGGGGCTGATAGAAGATTGCCGTTTTCTTCAATAAACCCAGATTTCAAGTTTTTACATCTGTCAAAAGAGCCTCATTATTCTCACTGACTGACTTCATTGTATTCACAAATGTTTAATCATTTGGACTTATGAAATAAATTTATATTAATGTTGCAGAGTACCTAAGCGGAAAAGGAGACCCTAATATTTTTGAAATCTTATTTGGCTGAAGCGAGGAAGCCATGGAGAACACCCACCTGCCTTTTCAGAACCCAAACCGATTATCTGGAAAGAAGTAGTGATGTCAAAATTCCTTTGGGGTAAATGATTTCTTTGTTTTGGGAGAAACACCCAACTGAAGCCTTTAATTATGGAAATATAAAGACAAGACCTTCTGAAAGAGAGACATTTGAGATTCAAGCCAGAGCAGTAAGAACTACAGAGAGAGAGGAAAGGGGAATTAGCTGGGGTTGGGGGGGGGCACAAGCAAAGACGCTTCTGATTGAATTGTGTCTCCCAAAAAGGATATGTGGGATTCATAAGCTACTGTAATTCAGAACTGACCTAATTTGGAGATAGAAAGTAATTAAGTTAAGATGAGGTTATTAGGGTGGGCCCTAATCCAGTGTGACTGGAGTCCTTATAACAAAGGGAAATATGGACACAGAGACAGACATGCACATAAGAAGAAGTCCACGTGAAGACTATGATGTCACCAAAAGCCAAGGAACTACCAGAAGCTAGGAGGGAGGCCTGGAGCAGATCCTTCTTTAGAGACATCTGAGGGAGCATGTGACACCTTGACCTGAGACATCTAGCCTCAGAAATGAGAGAGTAAATTTATGTTTGGTTTGTAGTACTTTCTATGGTGGCCCTAGGACACTAACATAGTAGACTAGGACAGCTTTCAGAGAAAATGACAGAGGTGTCATGGCGCCTCTTGTTCACCTAATCTTGTGCATCCTCGTCCCCATAACAGTCCAGCTCCCATGGCTAAAAGCACAGAGAGGGTCAGATCTGACTAACTTAGCCCAGGGCTCACCCTCCAGGGCCCAATTCCACCATATATTGGGATTCCACATGAAGCTGTTAGGAAAAGGAATTTCTAATACCACACAGAATTCTTGTGGTAGACCATAGGAAAATGTTGAGCTTCAGGGTGGCAAAATAAACAACATAATTAAAATCAGGAGTTAATTTTATCTGTTTTCTTTTTACTCTTTGAAAGTTACTGCTGGAAAATTTCAAATTACATACCCGGCTTGAGCCTGTGGCCCTCAGTGCATTTCTGTCGGATATCACTGCCTCAGCGCCACGATTGTAGGTGCTATTACTTTCGTTTTACAGGTGAGGACAGTTGGGCTCAGAGAGGTTAATAAATGACTCAAGGTCATGTGGGCAGTAATTGAAGGACCTGGGATTTGACCCCAGGTCTTTCTGGCTCTAAACACTATACACATGGCTATTTCGTTTTGCTGTCTCCCAAATTTATGGCTCACTGAGTGTATTTTGATTCTCACAACAGATTAAAGCCCACCCATGGGCTAATGGAGGAGGGGGGTGTTTAAGTAGTTCACACAGCTGGATGGCATGTCACAAATGTCAACGTTCCTTGGACCTGCGGAAGCTGAGAGTCCTTCCTTTTCAGGATCAACCATGGAGCCCCAGCCTCGGAGTTTTCCATAGCTCTGCTTGCCTCAGGAAATGGGCTGACTTGTTCAGTTTCTTCTAGAAGCAGGGCATACAGCCTCCCTCTCTATGGGTTTGTTGATTGATGAAGGAGTAAGCAGAAGGAATTTTGCTCTGATATATTCTCTGAATACAACAGAGGTCAGAAAGACAACTGTCCCATGCAGACAAAACAACCAGGACCAGGGACACATTCAGACCTGTGAATCCCATCAAGACCTTCCAACCTGTCACTTGGATCTTTCGGTCTTTCATAAATGGCATTTCCCTCTCCCTGAAGCCTAGAAGAGTGATATTGCCTATCCGGGGGCTGGGGATCTGACGGGAAATTAGCATTTACCCTGGGAGGCTGGGCAGGGGGAAGGGATTGAGAACCTGAGTGCCATTTGGAATTCATGAGCATTTTCTAGACATGTTCTCGAGAGCACCTTCATTTCAAGAAAAGGCAAGAACAAAGCAGCCTTTGAAGACAGAGCTTTTATTGCTCGTCTCAGAAAAATATCCAAACCCAGTGGGGTTGTACAAGTGTCACAAAAGAAATTAGGTTTCTCTTTTTCCCTGCAAGAACAAATGTTTATAAGTGTGTCATTTGCTGGGTCTCATGGTAAGGAACATAAATAAACGATTTTGCTTTGCTTTCCACCCAGGGCAAGAGTGAGTGACAACGGTAAAAAAAAACATGTTTTGGGGGTTGGGGCCTGGGGGCTGGAAGTAGCTTATAGGAGAAGATTAGAAAAAAAAAGAAAAAGAAAAAAAAAAAAGCATCCTCCCTTTCCCTTTTGTCTGCCTGCTAAAAACCCAATTAAAACTTTCCTGCCCGTTTATGGGGCTACTGACAACAGGTTCCATGTCACTGAACTCTGGCTGCTGTCCTGCTCCCAGAAAAACAATGTGAGATTTCTAAACTGGCCTTGGTGTTAATCAGGGCCACATGGGATGGAGCTGTAGAGATTGCTAGGGGCTCTGATCCAGTATGTTCATTCATTTATCTTGCTTTTCCCCGACATGTTTGCTGTCAGCTGCAGAACTAAATACTGAGGCATTCTGAGGTGGTTAACTTCTGCTGAAGCTGAGAAAATAGCTTTCGGAGCCCCTTATCACCAAATCAATCTATCTGGCAAACCCCTGAAACTAAAATAATATGTTTTCAAAAATTCTCCTCTGGTGTTTGTCGGCCTCGAGAAGTTATTTTTTTCAATTTAGTTTAATTTCTCTCTCTCTCTCTCTCTTTTTTTATTTTTGCAAATTGAGTTTTTATTTCCCCTGTTCATTATTCAAAACTCCTTTGGAGGCAAAGTTCATAAGAGCCGTATGTGGATTTTCCTGAGTTTTTTTAACCCAGTGCTGCCCTGTCCCTGACTCCCCTTGGATCTTGTACACTGACAGGGAAACGGCGAAGCCCAGTGTACCTGGAGCTGCCTCGGAGGGTGCTTTGAGTTAACTCACAGGCCCCAGGGTCCTGTCACCTGAGTGGGCTGTGCCCTTGAGCTCCCAGGGGAGGGGTGGCAGCAGTGGCAACAAAATCTTGAGAGGCTCACCTTGTGTGGACTGGAAGCCAAGACAGTGTTGGGGGAGATGTTGTGGCCTAAGGCAGAGCTGTCAAATTGAAAAGTAATGTAAGAGACATGAAAGTGCCATTGACCCTTGAACGACACAGGGTTCAGGGGCACTGAGCCCCCCATTGTTGAAAATTTATATACAATTTTTGACTCCCAAAAAACTTTTTTTTAATAATGAGATTATTTTTTTTTAAAGATTTTATTTATTTATCCATGAGAGACACAGAGAGAGAGTGAGAGAGAGAGGCAGACACAGGCAGAGGGAGAAGCAGGCTCCATGCAGGGAGTCTAACTTGGGACTTGATCCCAGGTCTCCAGGATCACGCCCTGGGCTGAAGACAGCACTAAACCGCTGAGCCACCCAGGCATCCCAACTCCCCAAAAACCTAACTACTAATAGCCAACTACTGCTAAGGAACCTTACTGAAAACATAAGCAGTTGATGAACACGTATTTCGTATATTTTTTGTATTCTATACTGTATTCTCACAATAAAGCAAGCTAGAGGGAAGAAAATGTTATTAAGAAATCCTATGGAAGAGAAAATACATTGATAGTACTCTATAGGTGAAGTTCAAGCTGTGTTGTCCGAAGACAACTGTATAAATGTTTTAGTAGCTATGTGAAAAAAGTGAAAAAGAAATAGGTGAAATTAGACTCAATAATGTATTTTATTTGGATTAATGTATTATCCATGATTTCAGCATGGAATAAATATAAACAAATTACCAATGAGCTACTTTATTTTCCTTTTTTTTAGGACTAAGGCTGCAATATCCAGTGTATTCAATACTTACAGCCCATTTCAATTCAGCCTGGCCACATTTCAAGTTCTCAACAGCCCCATCCCTCTCTCTGGTGGCTCCCGTGTTGAGCAAGGCAGATCCAGGATAGCAGGCTTCGCTCTCAGCACCCACTGGCTGTTTGGCAAGAGCCACAGAACAGTTTAAGGAAGATTGTGGCAAGTCCACTTGGGAAGTAGACACCATGTCCCTGTACACGGAAATTAATAGGGTGAAGGTGGCTGGGGACTGGAATCGCCAGGAAAGGTCCCCAAAGACAATAGGACACAGAATGTGTTACATAAATATGACCAAGGACAGATGAATCTGTAAACTGGTTGGGAAGCATTGGCATCTCCAGAGGCAGAGCAACTGAGGCAGGACATTCTCTTTCTCTCCCCCATACCTCCTTCCTTAAGTCAACATCCCAGCAGACCAGGGATGCATGGTCAGAGGGCATCATATCCATTTAGGGTGATGCAGAGAGCCTAGCTCATATGGCAACAGCCCTTGTGTCCATGAGGCAGGCTTGGCAAAACCCCTCAAAGCCAGAGCCCACTTCTGCAGGCACACAGGCCACGAAGGCCCTTATGACTTCATTGACAAGTCCCTATAATCTTCATTGTCTCCACTATTTATTAAGCCTTTACTATGTGTCAAGCAGGTACGGGCATTTTCTCTGATCCCCCTAATAGTTGCACAAGAGTTGTACAAGGTGGGGATGGTTATGTCTTTTCCTACATCTCTGACCGTGAGAATGACCCATTACCTTCCAGGGTCACTTGCTTCTAAGCCTGGGAGTTATACTTATCCTGAGAGAAATAAGCTTTGTTAAGCCACAGTTCTGTAGGGGAATTGACTGCTTTCATGCTTTTATCTGATCCGGGCACTGTAACTTTGGCTGCAAAGTCAGGCAGGGACTGCTTGGTTCAGATATTTATCTGTAACAGCATGTCAAAATGTTCTTTCACTGGGGACTCTATAAAGACAGCCAACAAATTAGTTGGGAACAACTGAAACCATAGTGGAAGAAAAACTCTACATGCTTCTATAGTCAACTAGGATATTTAGTACAACTACTGTTCTCAATGTGTCTCCTCCTGCTCCTTGTCCTCATGATTAGTAAGTAATAGCAGCAGTAGAAGTAGTGGTAACGGTAGTGGTAGTAGTAGTGGTGGTAATACTTAGGGAGCTTTTGGTTAATTTCTAGTTCTTTTTCACTGGTTCTTTTTCACTAAAAAACCAGCAAATTTTCAACATAAATAGTTAAAAAGAGAAGACACATCATGGCTGAAGACTGATGGCTTTCCAAGACATTGTCCACATTCTCAAGACGCTGTATGTGCCACTCTGCCCTTATGCTTTCCAACCTGGCACTCAGATTTTGTTTCATTGTCCTAAGATCTTTCAGTGTCTAATTTTGGTTGTGCTCAAAATTAAGCATAGACTTACCATCTCTGTTTCACAAAAGATGGTGTTTTCCAGGCACCTAGGTGGTTCAGTGGCTGAGGTCTGCCTTTGGCTCAGGTTGTGATCCCGGGGTCCTGGGATCGAGTTCTGCATCAGGTTTCCTGCAGGGAGCCTGCTTCTCCCTCTGCCTATGTCTTTGCCTCTCTCATGAATAAATAAAATTTTGGGGGAAAAATACTGTGTTTTCCTCTAAATTGCCAACATTTCTCATTACCCCAGGAATGGCTTCTCATTCTCCAAGCTCGAGTCACAAATTTACCTTGGGTTGAATTGGTCCATTTTATATCCTGCCCAAACCCATGATTGGTGAGACACGTGAAGCAACTTTTAGGGTTTAGCTTTATTTTTTTTTAATTATTTATTTATTTATTTATTTATTTATTTATTTATTTATTTATGACAGTCACAGAGAGAGAGAGAGAGAGAGAGAGAGAGAGAGAGGCAGAGACCTAGGCAGAGGGAGAAGCAGGCTCCATGCACCAGGAGCCCGATGTGGGATTCGATCCCGAGTCCCCAGGATAGCGCCCTGGGCCAAAGGCAGGCGCCAAACCGCTGAGCCACCCAGGGATCCCCCAGCTTTTAGGGTTTAAATTGAAAAGGAAATCTCTCATTGGATAAAAACATGAAGACCGAGTGTGACTCTTCCACATTTTCTCTCTTCTGTATAGAAGCCCAGGGAAGCCTTCCCCTCTTAACACTTCATGCTCCTTTGCACATCACAGTGGCCAGTGTGAGCAGAAGAGTGAGCTCAAGGTCTCACTGCAGTCACCTGTTCAGTCTGCAGCTGTGCTGAACCATGCTCTGATCATGGGTGAGGGATGGGAAAAGCTGGAGAGGAAAGGGAATGATACAAAGGGTTCTTGACCAAGAGCTCACAATAAAGAGCAATGAATCTGGACAAACACAGAAGACACCTTTTCTTCAAGAGCAGAGTTTTACTGAGCACCAGAGTAAGCACTGCAGGTGAAGTTTTCCAAGACCTGAGCAAAGGGGAAAGCACTGTTGACTGACAGTAAGACGGGGAGAAGCCGGTAAAGAGTGAGCCTGGTAAATAAAAATGAAAAAAAAAAAAAAAAAAAGGGATCCCTGGGTGGCGCAGCGGTTTGGCGCCTGCCTTTGGCCCAGGGTGCGATCCTGGAGACCCGGGATCGAATCCCATGTCGGGCTCCCAGTGCATGGAGCCTGCTTCTCCCTCTGCCTGTGTCTCTGCCTCTCTCTCTCTCTCTCTCTCTCTCTCTCTGACTATCATAAATAAATAAAAATTAAAAAAAAAAAAAAAGAGTGGGCCTGGGGTGATGGGTAGGCTTTCATACGTAGAGGGGAGTGCAAAGGGCAGTCAGAGGACAGGGAGCTGAGAATGGAAATCTTTAGTGATATGACCCACTCAAAAGAGACCAGCATGGCTAGAAAAAGGACTGCACACTAGGGACAAGGAAGAGAAATGGAAAGAAAGACCAGTGCCCACCAAATTCTAGAAATGCACTGTCTGCTATGGCAGTCAGTAGCCATATGTGGCTGTTTAAATTTAAGTCCAAATTAGCTTAAATTAAGTAAATTAAAATTCCAGTTCCTTGCTTGCACTAGTCACATTGCCAATGTTCAATAGTCACATATGTCTAGTGGCTGCTGTATTGGACATTGATGTTATAGAACATTTCCATCATGGTAGAAAGTTCTAATAGGCATCCCACAATGTTGAACACAGCCTCATATGGACATTTTTCATGAGGGCAGTGGGGAACCATTTACGGTTTTTAAGCAGGTTACATGAGGGTAAAAATAGCTTAATTTGTTAAAATAAATGTGTGTTGAAGATTTTATTTAACTCATTAATTAATGAGGGAACCAGGAAGATATTACAAGTAGTTCAGTAATTGGAATTTTTTAAATTGAAGTTCACATAACATAAAATTAACCATTTTAAAGTGAGTAGCTTAATTTCTAGTTGTGGTAGAGAAAGGGTTTTTAAAATATGTGAATCTGATCGGAAGGATGTACGGGCAGGGCAAGAGTTGGGGGAGACAGGGAGGCCAGTTGGAGGGCTGGGCAGGCACTAGGTCTGAGCAGCTGAGGCTGGTCCCAGGAAAGCAGGAGCTGGGCAAGATGAGGGCAAAGGGAAGACAGCAACTTTGATAGGCAGGGCCAGTCAGAGGCACTGACTGGAGAGACGAGAAAGTGAGAATTAACAGACAAAATTTCCTGGAAACAGGAGGAGCTTGGAGGAGCAGATAAATTCATACACCCTTACTTTGAACTGATAAGGAGCCATGCAAGGAGTGGCTTCTACAACGCCCTGAGGGGCTGTCCCAGAGAGCAGCGCGGGACTGGGGGTGGGGTGGGGGATGGCATTGGTTACCTGGCAAAGGTGTGGGCCTGTGCGGATGCAGAGAAGGGCATGGGGCACAGCCTGAGTGTTAAGGAACAGCCACAGTAGGGATGTTCTGCAAGAGAAAAAAGGAACAGATGGAGAAGCAGGAAGCCGGGCAGGAGGGCTTGATTCATTCAGTATTTATTGAATTTATTTATTGAATTTATTCAGTATTTATTGAATGCCTGCTGTATGCAAAGCAGCACGATGGTGCTGACGGTGCATGGTGGTGAGGACGATACCCCAAACCCAACCAGCTCCCAGACTCCTGGTGCATACAGTCCAGTGGGGCAAAAAGACAGCATTTCAGAAACAGTCATTACTGAACGTTGCCAAGAAGTCAGTGAGGAAAAGGAGTCCTGAGGAAAGCCTTTGGGTTTGGCAAGAAGGCAGCAGAGGCCAGGGGCCTAGAGAGTGGGCTGACTCAGGAGATGGAGAGAACAGAGGCCACACTGCACAAGACACAGCAGCCATCACTGTCATTCCAGCAGGTGTATCTGGAAGAGGAAGAAGGGACAAGCTTCTCTAGAGAAGGCAGCAGATCTGAGCAGAAGCAGTGGGGGGTGGGGAGGGGGCCTATGCTCTTTGGAGCGCACCCTGGAAGACGCTGGTGCAGAGCCAGCTGGGAAAATTACTAGAGGGAGGAGCTAGGTGTGGGGGTGGAGTTCCCAGGAACTGAGAAAGGATGAAATCTAGTGCGCATATGAGGAGTTTTGGTTTAATTAGCCTTTTTGAAATAAAAAAGCTATGAATGATCATGGTAAAAATTTGGAGAATGAAAAGGTGTTTCTTCCACCCTTGCCAGAGGCAACCGTTGGTGCCAGTGCCTTTTGTAGCCTTCGAGAAATACAGAATTACATATGCAACTAGGTGTGTGTCAGGTGTGCATCTCTAACCCCAGACCCCTTTTTTTATTTGTACAGTTGGGAGCACACACTGTTTTCTTATTGTGTTTTTTTCCTTTTCATTTTACAAATAAGGATTGGAGATCATTTTCTATCAATACATAGAGGGCCATCTAATTATTTTTAATGGCTACATTTTCTTTAATGTGCTATCATTTTTTACCAACCCCCAGTTCACAGGCACTTAGGTTATTTCTGGTCTTTTGTTATTACAACACAGCATTGCAGAGAATATCTTACACTAGTATTTTTTTTCCTTTCTTGTGATAAAATATTCATAATGTAAAATTGGCCATTTTAACCATTTTTAACTGTGCAGTTCAGTGGCAGTAAGCACATTCACATGGTTGTGCAAACATCATCACCAACCATTTCCAGAATTTTTTCGTCATGCAAAACTGAACCTCTGTACCCATTAAACATTTCCCATCCTCCACTCGAGCCCCCCTCTTCCTATCCTCTGCTAACCACCACTCTATTTTTTGTCTCTACGAATTTAACTTTTTTTAGGTACCTCATATAAATGGAATCATATGATATTTGTTTGATTTATTTCACTTAAAATAATGTTCTTAAGATGCATTCATGTTATACCATAGGTCCCAATTTCCTTCCTTTTTAAAGCTCAATACTATTCTATCATATGTTTATACCATGTTTTGTTTATCCATTCATCCATCGATGAACATTCGTGTCGTTTCTACTTTTTGGTATTGTGAATAATGCTGCTATGAACATGGCTGTACAAACATCTGTCTGAGTCCTTGTTTCCCATTCTTTTGGGGGAATACTTAGAAGTGGAGTTACTAGATCACTCAGTAATTCTTATTTAGCTTTTTGAAGAACTGTCATGTTATTTTCTACAGTGACTGTATTACTTTACATTCCCACCAGCCATGCACAAGGGTTCCAATTTCTCTATATCCTTGTCAACACTTGTTATTTTCTGCTTTAAGTGTTGTTTTAGATTTTTTTTTTTAAATCAGAGCCATCCTAATGGAAGTGAAATGGCATCTTCTTGTTTTGATTTGCATTTCCCTAATGATTAGTGATGTGGAGCATCTTTTCATGTGCTAATTAGCCATCTGTATATCTTCTTTGGATAAGTATCTATTCAAGACCTTTGCCCATTTTTAAATTAGGTTGTTTGTATACTAATATTTTTATATGTATTTCTAATATAAATTCCTATCTGTAGGTTTGCCAGGTTAAGGACTGGGTGCATTTGAATTTTTATACATTTTGCCAAGTTATCCTCAAAAGAGGCAGTATGGATTGCATGTGGTGGTATAATGTGTGCATTTCTAAAATTTTATAGGAGTAGACTCATACAGCCTGTAATCTTGATTTTTTTTGTCTTCTTTTGCTCAGCATAATTATTTTGAGATTCACTATGTTTCTGTGTATATAAACAGTTTATTCTTTTTTAATAATGGTAGTATTCTATTGTATAGATATACTCCAATTTGATAGACATTTGGTTTATTTCTACTTTTTGACTATTACAAATGAAGCTGCCATAAACATTAATTTTTATGTCTTAATGGAAACACATGCTTCCATTTCTCTTGGGTAAATACCTAGGAATAGAATTACTGGTTATATGGTATCTATATTCTTACATTTTAAAGAAACTGTCAAACTATTCTCCAACAGTTGTGCTATTTTACATTCCCAAGAGCAGCGTGAGTGTTCTAGTTTCTCCATATCCTGGCCAATACTTGCTTTGGTCAGGCTTTGTAATTTTAATCATTCCAGTTGGTGTACATTGGTATATCAATATGGTTTTAATTTCTATTTCCCTAATGACTAATGATGTTGAGCATCTTTGCATGAGCTTACTTGCCATGTGTATATATTCTCTGATGAAGTAGCTTATTTCTGTTATTACTGTTAAGACATAAGTGTTCTTTATATAATCTGTCCACATTCCTTTCTAGAATATATGTTTTACAAATGTTTTCTCCCATACTATGGCTTGCATTGTTGATTCATAATAGTGTCTTTCTTTTTTTTTTTTTTTCATAATAGTGTCTTTCAAAGACACTAGATTTGATGGAGCCCAATTTGTTGATTTTATCCCTTTTGTAGTTTCTGCTTTTCATGTCCTATTTAAGAAATCTTTGTAAAATCCAAGATCACTTAGACTTTTTCCTATTTTTTCTTTTAAAAGTTTTGAAGTTTTAACATTTGCCTTTAGGTCTATGATCCACTTTAAATAAATTTGGGGGTATGGTATGAGGTAAGGGTTAAGGTCCTTTCAATCAGGTCTTCTTTTGCTTTATTGAGCTATTTATTTATTAGCTATCCAGTTATTCTAGCATTATTTGTTTAAAAGATGATGCCTTCTACATTACCTTGGAAACTGTCAGAGTCAAAAAGACCTAAGTAAATCTATTTCCAGGTTCTTCTATTACATTGACCTATATGTCTATCTTGCACCAATGCCATATGCTTTGATCACTGTAGGTAGCCTTATAATAGTCTTGAAATCATTTGGTGTGAGCCTTCCAACTTTGTTCTTCCTACTCAAATTTGTTTTGGCTTTTCTAGGTACTTTGCATTTTCATATAAATTTTAGAATCACCTAGTCAGTTTTAGACAAAAAAAAAAAAAGACAGCTGAGATTTTGATTAGGATTGCATTAAACCTATAGATCAATTTGAGGAGAATTGACAAGTTGCCTTTCCAAGCTCATTTCCTCAACTTTAAAAGGAGAAAAAAACAGTTCTGAAGCCAGAAATTGTGAGATGAAGAGCTGACTTGGCTTCTCATCTTCGTTTTTGAAAGATGTTTTTGCTGGCTATAGAATTCTAGGTTGAGAGCCTTACTCCTCTACCCTCCAGCCACCCAGGTCTTGAATAATGTCAATCCGCTGTTTTCTGGCTTGCATCACCTCTGACAAGCAATTTCCTGTCATCCTTATCTCTATTCTTCTATTCATAATATATATTTTCTTGCTTGGTTTTAATATTTTTCCAAACTTATTTTAAGCAACCTGACATATATATATGCAATATATAAACTTATATGTACATGTATATATGTATGTATACATATAAAATATTTTTATTTTTTGTGCTGAAGTTTCCTTGAACTTCTTGGATCTGGATTTATAGTTTTCATCAGATTTGTGAAAAAAAATGGCTATATCTTTCAAATATTTTATCTACCTCCTCCCCATTGTTTTCTACTTTGTTGTTTTTAGTCTTTTTTCTCTCTCTGTGCTCCATTTTGAGTATTTTCTATTTCTCTGTCTTCAAGTTTACAATCTTTTCTTTGCCTTGTCTTACCTGCTGTTAGTACCATCCAATGTATTTCCCATCTCATTGTATTTTACATCTCATAAGCTTGATTTGAGCCTTTCCCTCTCGACGTAGTACATGTCCTTGTTATGGAATATAGTTATAACTGTTTTGATATCCTTGTGTACTAATTATATCATCTATGTCATTCCTAAATTTGCTTCTATTACTGATTTTTCTCCTCTTATGAATTGTTCCTTCCTAATTTTTAACATGCCTGGTAATTTTTGAATGGATGCCAGACACCCTGATTTATATATCTGGTGCTAAATATTTTGTCTCCTTCCACAGCACCCTAGCCTTCACCTTGTATGGCACCCATCATGATTACAGTAGCTTGTTTGATGGCTATGGATATCTCTGCTGCTCTGTTGGGGGCTCCCAGGGAGCAGCAACAGGTATGTTATGTTCCTGCTGATTCTCCAGCAATGAGCAGAGTGCCTCCTAGTTTGCAGATATTCAGCAAGTTTGCCAAATGGACAAATAAATGAGTCCATCAACCAATGGATGAAAAGAACAACACTCAGATGTCCTTGTGTTTCAGCTACCCATTGTTATATAACAAATTACTCCAAAACTATTTGATTATATCTCACAGTTCTGGGGCTTGAATTGCTTCAACCAGGAAGTTTTCTGCTGGTCTCACTTGGGTCTCTCACGTGGTGATAGTAAATTGGAACTGAACTTATCAGAAGACTGACTGGAATGCTGGGAAGGCTAGGCATCTCTCTCTCTCTCTGGTAGTCTCTGAGTCTCTTTCTAGTCAGTCTCTCCATGTGTCCTCTCCAGCGAGGTAGCCAGATTCTGTGCTTGGTGGTTCAGCCTCCCCCCAAACACGTTCCAGGACGAAAGAATTTTAAAGGCTAGGCTCAGAAATGGTCCTGTCCCAAAGTCAGTCTCTATATTCTGCATGGAGTCTGCTGGGGACTGTCTCTTTCTCTCCCTCTGTCACTGACCCCTGCTGCTATAAATAAATAAATAAATAAATAAATAAATAAATAAATAAATGGCCCATGTCACTTCCACGGTCTTCCACTGGTGAAGTCACAGTATCAGCCCTGATTCAGGGGAGGGGAACTGTGCTCTACATTTCAATGCAGCACCTTGAATGCACCTATTCTATGAAGAGGTCCTGATATCTAGTGTTCTTTTTCTCTAAAGGACTTGTCTGATTTAGCTTTAACTGCCACTTCAGTGGGAAGGCTGTGAGGCCTCTGGTCTCAGGTCTGTCTCCTCTGGGCCCCCTACCTGTTGGAGGAGTATCTATCCTCAGGAATAGCTTCCAACCTAGACATGGAGTTCCAGGTCAATATATGAAACTGGTACTGATGTTATCCAGTATCCTAAATGGGGGGCATGTTTACTACAAACCCTGAGCCATGATTAGTTTGCATTCCACCACTTGTTGTAGTTGTTGTTATTTTCATGCCAACATTTCTAGAACTCCTACCATTTGAAATGAATGTCTTTCTTTCTTTTTTGACCTTATATTTAGCTTGTGAACTTGCCTTGAATCTGAAATAGTTCTCTCTCTCTCTCTCTTTGGCAGAAATATCCTTTTTCTTGACTAGTGTTTGCTTCTTAAATTTTAACGTGATTTTTATAGTTGACCAGCAAATATTTTTTTAAAGTAGCAAACTTAGGTTTTCTAGGATTAGAAGGGCCTTGGAAAAAGTCTTTCCCTAATTCTTTGCCAAATGTTAATTCAGAGAAAAATAAAACCCTAGTGCAAACCTCAGTAGGTTTCCCTCTAACGCTATAATCACCAAGAGTGGAGGGATAAAAGCCACAAAGCTGTTTTCATAGCACCTCCTACCACAGGCATTTTAGGACTTGAGTCATGCTTGTCAGAGCTGATGTTAAACAGAGGCTTGACAACCTCCAGGAGTTTTGATTCTTTGGTTTCACTTCCTAATCGGCTGCCCCTGAAGATCGCAGTTCCTCTCAGCCCCAGATGTTAGGAGGATCCTGACCCATTGCCTTTCTCTCTAAGGTCACCAGGAGTTCAACAGCATTCTAGAAAAATCACACATTTCCAAGGTTTAGATTCCACAACAAACATTCTTATGAAGAACTGGGCTTTTCAAGCTGTATTTGTCTACCTGGAACTTCTGACTTTGTGCATAGGCAATGGAAATGCATGTTTGTTTTCCATTAGAAGTGTGTGTGCTTGCTCACATGTGCGGGTTTATACACCATGAGTCAAGTCCTCTTCCCCGGAGATTATCTGATGAATAAATTAGCTTTCTATAAATATACGTTGCAAGCACTCTTATACCATTCAGAGCCATTATTATAATTCATCAAAGCAAATATATAAATGGGACGGCTGTATCAAAGAAGGAAGAATTAGGACATAAGCATTTACCCATATGTCTGGGCAGATCCTTGCCTTCAATTTGGCACCCACAGTCTTCGAACCTTTCCAGTGTCCTTGGAAACACAGCAGCCCCATACCTGGCCACCTTCCCACTTTCTTGACCTTTTTGCTTGAGATAGAACACATTGCATATGATGTCTGATATTTTCTGCTAGATAATGCTCTGGGCTATTTTTTAAACAAAGCACTTAAGCTGATAAGAGTCATATTTTTCCATCTGTATTTCCAACATATTGCCAGAGGTTCTGAGCAATAGATATGTTTTTGAGTAAATAGAATACTAAATCAAGGCAATGGATCATAAGTTTAAGGCAACGAGGCTCTCTCGTCACCATCCAATAAAAAAGGTCACCAGACAGTGAGAAAGAAATGGAATGGTGGGAGATAGAAAGTTTTAATAATGCAGTCACCAGAAAGATCAGTTGAGCTTTTCTTCCTCTTCCAGACCTGAGAAGATAAAGTCCTCATCAGGGCACAGGAAACATGCCCATTTCCATCCCAAACGACATGTGGTTCTGCGGGATCGATCACAGCAGTCTCTGCTCTTATCTCCTGAAAATTCATCAAACTTGTCTCTCCTGGGTTTGGAGCTAGAGTCATTGCCCTGACGAGGTTCAGGGAGGTACTCAGTTATTGGCCTTTGTACACTTAAAAAAATAAAAAATAAAAAGAAGCTGCTAAATCTTTCCCAGGCAGGCCAAGTTTTCTGTCAGCTGTGAGAACTTTACTTCTAGGTGACCTCTTGCCATTGGTCAAGGCAGAAGCAGAACAAAGTGAAAAGGTCAGGTGCCCACACCTTTGGTGGATGCTTGGGTGAAAAAGTGTGTACAGATGGCAGGAAGCTAGAAAACCTTCTCACCTGTCTCCCAACCAAGCCCACGTTGAAGTGTAGAGTGTGCATGTTGACTCATTGGGAAGGGCAGAAGGGGCAACCAGCTTGTAGAGCATGTGCGGAGAAAGCCGAAAGCTAGTGCTCTGTAGGTGGCCTTTCTCTCCAGTGTCATTGTCACCCCACCTCGCAAGCCTGAGATTCTGAACTTGGCCTTGTTTTCTCAGACCAATTGACAAAAGGAGGTTGATTTCTTTTAAAATTTTAATAAATTCAGCAGCAGAGCCAAGTGATGTTGATTGTGAATTACCTCTTGCAGCACAGATGCTGCTGTTAGAGAGTTCTATTGCTCAAATAAACAAATTCCTTTCTCCAGTAATAGTTCTGAGCCCTATAGTGGCTCAGTGCCTCGTGTTGTTTATGCAGTCCGTTCCAGAAGCAATAGGCCATAATATAGTATCTTGGGAAGTTATCTTCTGTCTTCGGTTTAACTGGCATCTGTGACTCTGCTAAATTTTTTCAACCTTTTTTTTTTTCTCTCTCTCCTACCGCTTCTGAGCTTTATGTGATGTTTTATTTAATATGGCATGCAAGATATTGGTCTTCAGTCCAAATTGCAATTTCACATCAAAACTGATTCTCTTGACAGTTGGATGTGGATGGTCCATTTCTAAAGTTTACATGCTGCCCTGGATCTTGAGGGGGAAAATGAACAGCTCACCTACCCTGAGACTTTGTCCACAACACAAAAAGATTCCCCCCACCCCAACCAATGTGATATAATTTACCAGTCTCCTTCAAGTGCTTTGGTGCAATAAGTGATTGTGTTAAAATACGGCAGACATTTCCCAAGAAACAGGCCCATCAGAGCTTTAAATTTATATTGGCATGCATCCCTAAAATTAGTAAGGATCTGGGGTGACTGAGGCAATTACCTGTGAATCTTTGAGTGTCTCTTTCACAAGATCTGGGTGCCGCCTGGCGTCGCATCTCTTTGTGGAAAGTGCAATCTGAGCCCAAGCTTTTACAGACCCATCTTATTAATGACAGTTGGGCCAAAGTCACTCAAAGAAAAAATTTTAAGCCCGTGTGCTGGATTTCCTTGTAGCTCTAGAAGCCTACACAATGTGATCTGAAGTGGTTGACTATGAAAAAGAAGATTATAATTTATACAATATATTAATAATTGTTTTTCAGTTTGAAATGAACAGAAATGCCCTAATTCTCTACAGAACATAGGGTGGCATTCAACTCTCTTTAAAGTCTGACCCCAATTAGCCTTCCTGTTTTATCTCCCACAGCTTCCTTGTTCATTCGTTAATTTATTCAGTCTGTGCAACCAATATTCACTGAGTATCTTCTACGTGCCAGGCACTGTGCTGTGTGCTGAATAAAATTTGCCCCTTCCCTCCACCTCTCTGAATCCTGCCATCCATCAAGGTCAGGGAACATTTCCACTTCTTTTCATATCTTCTCAGATGCTCCTGGGCCACAGGGATCTCTCCTGACTCCTCTGCATTCCCATTATAGGTCATTTTGCACTTACCCTCTCTTGTTCCTCAAGTAATACAGGTTTCTGTGTCCTAAGTCACCAATGGGCTTGTGACCACCTCAAAGGCTGGGATTGCTTCTCTGTTTCTCCCCAGGCCCTGCAGCTCACAGGACACATTGGAGAGAGCAAGTGCTAATAGAATCCCACTGCCTTGCCTCCCTTGAGTCCAGCATCCTTCTCTGATGTTCCTATAAGCACACTGCTGCTCGGAGGCCTGATACTCACTGTTCCCGCTGTCTGGAATGTTCTGCCCTTGGTTATCTGCATGTCTTCCTCGATACTTCCTTCAGGTCTCTGCACAGGGTCACCTCATCAGGATAGGCAGGCAACCAGGCTGATTGCCCTGATTGCTTTTTATGAAGTAACACTACCCCCCACTTGGCTTCATTCTTTATCATTAACCACTGAACATACTCTTTGCTTGTTAGTCTGTTACCTTTTGCTAGAGTATGAGCTCCTTGGCTTTATGGAGTTTGCCTCTTTTGATCACTGCTACATCTTGAGTGTCCAGAATAGGGTTTGGTTCAAGGGAAGTGCTCGTGTATTTGTGGAGATAATGAATAGGAAAGCCATGTTCTGGGGGGCAGATCTGCCCTTGAGGTGGGTCCTTGCTACCGGATTTGTGTAGCACAGTGACAATTGTCAGTGACCACCTCCAGGGGCCAACTTCAGGTGGACTTGAATTATCCAGGATTGATGGCATGAGCTCTGGGGTCTGCTACCCTGCCAGAGTCCTAGGCCTCATCTACCTGTATGTCTCCTGGCAAGTTAACCTCTCTCATCCTCAATCTCTTTACCTGTGAAATGAAAATCTTTACCATTGTAAAGAAGATATAAGATAACATGGGAGAGTTGCTAGCACAGTACCTGGCACCCAGTAAACAGTCAATGCAGGTTATTACTGAAGCAGATGAGATGGCTCTCATTATTATATGTTCACCACTCAAAAGACAATTTGATAAGAAGTCAGTTTGGGCTTTGAAAATGCTCTTAGTTTATGAATGTTTGAGAATGTGGATGTCAACAATTGTTACTATCCTGAGTGGGAATAGGGCCTTCAAGAACAGATGATAGGTAGTCGCCCTAATGAGAGGCATCAGAGCCATGACCTTGGCTGTGCCCTTCACTCAGACCCATCCTTGTAGCTGCTTCCCAAAACACACATTTCCAGGTGAAGGTGGTGGTTGTGGCAGTCCTGGACTGGCACAGAGAGAATGGAAGAGAACAAGGATGAAAATGAGAGAGAATGTCAAAAGCTAGATGAATTTCAAGCTAACTTTGAGTTGAATTTTGGTGTCTTCTTTCCCAAGCTGTTTCAACTACACAGTTTGACTTTATTTTTTGTGCCTTTCATGTCTTTGTTTAAACCAGGAGGACATGTGAACTTCCAGTGTTTTGTTGTAACAGCTTTCTGTCTTGTTCCCCTGGTAAGCATAGTGTGTTTCCTGCAACCTACCTTAACACAGTTTATTGTAGCCTGCAAACACACCTGGGGACTTTGTTCTAGCAGCTTCCGTACATGCAGGTCAGACACTTGGCATGAACCAGCATTGGTGCCTGCACAGAACTCACTCAGGGCCTGGTTGCCTGCCCATCTCAGGCAGAGTGTGCCTCTCTCTGCACAGTGCATACTTCTCCCATTACCTAAGTTTAGCATTTGATTAATTCTCATTAACTCTAAGAAGGGATTTGAATTCTTTTTCTATCGTCTATCATTAGGATGCCTAGGAGTAATTTTCCTTCAGTGATCCCAAATATTCTTCAAAGACTAATTTGACCTTGAGAAGAAGAGTCGTTTTCATAGGCAATTTGACAGTAGATTTGAAAAATCACCTCTGTGCATTCTAACAGGCGCTCTCTTTGGGAAAAGCCAAGAAAAGCTGAGAAATGATGTGTAGACTCTCTTCAATCATGTTTTCTCAAAAGGCATATCTGATCTGGAGTGATGGAGCCTGGGGGAGAAGATCAAGTTTTTTTTTTGTTGTTGTTGTTGTTTTTTTAAAAAAGACATAGAAAAAACAAAAACAAAAAGAAAGAGTAAAGGTATTTTCCTTTCCCTGATCAAGTTGAGACACAGTTGGTCAGGCTTTTTTTTTTTCTTTCTTTCTTTTTTTTTAATCATGCTATTATACCGGACATTAAATTTCTTATCAGAAATTTAAATAAAAACAAAGAAAACAATCTCTGACCCATTGTCTGCAACCATCTCACTTTTTGACAGGACTTGTACTGCTTTCTTGAAAATGGCTCATAAGCTAGTGCCACAGTCTTCAGGAAAGGGGACAGATGATTGGTCGAGGGGCTGTGTCTGCAACCTCTGTGTCCTTGGCTCAGGCTGACTGCAGGGGGACCTCATTTTGAGTTTTAACATTTCAGAGCACCTGGTGAGGGAAGAGCATGGCATGATGAGAGTGTTTGAGGCAGTGTAACATTTGTAAGGCTTAAGAGCACAGGCTTTGGACTTGGGTTCAAATCCAGATCCCTCCAAGAACAAGTGGTTATTTCTCTGTAACTTGGTTTTTGCAGTTTCAAAATGGAAATAATGCAGCCTTGCAGAAATGAGGGAGGCCACAATGTTCATAGCAGCAATGTCCACAATAGCCAAACTGTGGAAGGAGCCATGATGTCCTTCGACAGATGAATGGAGAAAGAAGATGTGGTCTATATACACAATCGAATACTATTCAGCCATCAGAAGAGATGAATTTGCTTCGACATGGATGGAACTGGAGGGTATTATGCTGAGTGAAATAAGACAATTATCATGTGACTTCACTCATATGTGGAATATAAGAAATAGTGAAAGGGACTATAAGAGAAAGGAAGGAAACTGAGTAGGGAAAAATTAGACAAACCATGAAAGACTCCTAACTCTGGAAACAAAAGAAAGGTTGCAGAAGGGGAGGTAGGTGGGGAGATGGGGTAACTGGGTGATGGGCACTAAGGAGGGCACTTGATGGGATGAGCACTGGGTGTTATAGTATATGTTGGCAAATTGAATTTAAATTAAACATTTTTAAAAATAAGATAAAAGACATTCTCATGAAAAAAAAAAAAAAAGTGAGGGGGCCAGAATGAGGTGAGTTGGGTCAAGGGCCTAAGCCAGGTCTTAACCCTGTACAGTGCAGCCTTGCTATTGCTACATACCCTGGTGGTTACAATAGATTGAGTCTCTGGATCTGGAGGAGCAGGATTCCTGGCAGCAGGGCTTGGGAGACTTTTAAGGCACAGAATTTAAAGACACATGCATTGTTTTGCTTCTACTATTCTCCTTTTTATGCCAAAACCAAAGTATGGGTTGTAATTTTGAGAAAGGCATGTTGACAACCCTGGGAATGCTATGTGGTGTTCTTTTAAGCCCATGAGAGACCATTGGCGTATTGAATTCAATCTCAGCGTTGGACATATGAGGTCTACACACCATCCTCCAGCCCAGCCCTCTCCCCCAGTGAAGGGAGTCAGGGCTTCTGTCTCGTATGTCTGGGGAGAGGTGAATTTTCAGTCATTTTCTTTCTTTCCAAAGCTCCATCATTTTCAAGCTACTTTCATGTCTCCCGCTACATCTCAATAATAACCCTATACCATCACTTACTTATTGTTAGGCTTCCGTTTTACCTAAATAGACTGACTTTTGTCCCTTTGCCTCCTTTTAAGTTATCCTCTTCCGAAATCACGTTAGGATGTGCTAACTGTATTTTTAGTAAAATGCAAAAGTAAAAAAGTAACCCCATAGCATTTAAATTTAAATGAAATTCACATTGTCTCACTTAAAATGATCTTGTCTACCACTTTTGGATCACACGGCACGTTAGTGGGGACACTGCCCTAAGAGCAGTGGTGGGAGAGTGAGTTTCCGAGGAGGGAATGTTCTGTTGGAGGCAGAACCATGACCAAAGTCCCCTGCAAAACAGTGGCTGTGGGTCCTTTTGTTTTGCTCTACTGTTAGTCCAGAACCCAGGCCTCTGAAAGGACAGACTCAGAGGAGCCGTTCTCTGTCGGTGACAGGAGAGTGTGTCTCAGACAGCTGTCACTGAACAATTAATGTTGAAAATGAGATCTCAGTTACCAAACATGTGTTCTCATGAGCAAGGTTTCATTCTCATCATCCAGAGCTGCTATAAGACACAAATAATATACATTTTTTTCATTCATAATTATCTCTTCTTAGTGCAGTTTCCATGATTATGATGTATGTCATAACTGTTGACTCCTCACTGTTGGAATTGTTAACATATTGTGAAAATATGCACAAAATCATTCTTTCCAAGCTGACTTTTGCTGTTAAAATTAGAAAGACCAATATGAGTTTGAACAGCATGATAGGAAGAGTAGATGATCAATTCCTATGCTTGGAAGTGCTATTGCCTCTCTAGAGCCGGGATTTCTTGCTTCCGCATCTTATTTCTTCCTGTGCTTGTTATAATAAAGACAATAAAATAAAGTGAAAGGGGGCGGCAGCTGAGCAGGAATAATGGAATATTTTAGTATAAAGTGATTTTGATTTAAATATTTTCCTATTTGTTTTAACAGATAGACTTAGCTATTAGAAACTTGACACAAATAAAATGCATTTGGTTTTCCATGTTGAGGGTTTGAAGTGAATTTTTTATTCTAATATTTCTGAATTTGCTGCTCATCCAGAAGAGAGAAAAAAGTATTGGAGATTAAAAGGAAAAATCCAAACGATATGCATAGTTTTTAAGACAATTGTTACTAAAATTAAACACATATCTATTGAACTGACAAAGACCAAACCCATTTATTCAGATCTGAAACTTGGCAATGGTGTCTCCCAAGAGATAAATGATTTCTTTGATTTTTAATAACAATTAGGATTTTTGTTTGGACAATCATAACTAGATGGAAAATACTTTCTTGCTCCATTAGAAAAATAACCACTTTCTGTTCTTTCTGCCATCCCCTTGGAGAATCTTGATGGTTTCCTGACCAGGATTGCTTTTCTTTCTGCTGCTGTTCCATGGGCATCTTGTTCCATGAAACCATTAGGGAAACTGATCAGTCATGGAAGTTGCAATTAGATGTTTCCAGCTCTTCAATCGGGAAACATTTGGCACCCACGAGTTCCAGAACTGAGATCCAAAAGCCACTCCCCACCCCCACCTCATCACCAAGACAATCCATGTCATTTTTCTCTGACCCTAAGGAGACCTTCCCTGACTCTGGGTAACAACCATGTCATCTTCCCTATAGGGGGTCCAGCTTTTGCAGGAGATCACCTTGTCCTGGGAAGCCTGCATTGGCGAACCCCCAAAACTTGTTTTGAAATGTCAACACTTTCCTTGTTTTGAATCCTAAGCAGAGATCAGCAGAGCTATCTGTCCCTCCGGCCTCAAAGGGGTATTTTAAAACTTGAGTATTTTACTCATACCCAGCACTAATGAGAACTGGAGGATGATAGGAAGAGAGGAAGTTCCCATAAGCACATATTATAAAAAATTAATGTCATCCCAAAGCAGACCACCCAGACAGAAAACATGTCTCCTATACAAATGAGGGTTGGGGAAACACTTCTAATTAAAGTTTCAGTCCTCCATCCAGATCAGTGTTACAGCATTGAGGATTTTTTTTCTCTTGGATGTTTGGTTTTACTGTGGATATTTTGCAAAAATAACATGAGGTTTTGCTTAACACCAGAATCTCCATTAATATTTATTTCCGCAGAATCTGGGTTCAGGGCCTAGAGCTCTCTGTATGAAAAAGAGCTACCAAAATCCCCTCTACAACATTCTCCTTGGGTGACTTTTTAAATTACTTAAGAATTTATTATTCAAACGTTTAAGGAAATATACCTTCAAAGTTAGAATAACCTGGGGCTTCTGAGTGGCTCAGTAGTTGAGCATCTGCCTTTGGCTCAGGTCATGATCCCAGGGTCCTGGGATTGAGTCCCGCATCAGGCTCCTTCGCTAGGAGCTTGCTTCTCCCTCTACCTATGTCTCTGCCTCTCTCTGTGTCTCTCATGAATAAATAAATAAAATCCTTAAAAAAAAAGTTAGAATAACCTAGTTATAAACCTCTGTTTCTGTATTTCATGAGACATCTCTGGAATTCAGGTCTTTGCAGGAGTTAGAGAAGTGAAGGTCTGGAACATTCTTGAGAGATCCCTAGTTGGGTTTGCTCCAAGTTTGATGCCTAGGTCACCTTTGCTTAAGTCTTGGTGAGGCATGGCTCAAAGTTGCATGTACGGTTTTACTTGACCATTCAATGGATTACTTGGATTTCAAACAGATAAGCTCAAAGACAGGGTTTTAAATATGCAGAACAGGAGAGCAGGAAGTCCATATGGCATGGAATAAAGACACACTCACTTCTGAAAACTTAAAAGGCTGTCATCTGCTAAGCCTGCCTGTAATAGCCACTCTCAAAGATAATTGCCACCCATGTGTCCTTGATGAAAAGTGCATCATGCTGCCCAGGAAATTGGCTTAAACTGCAACAAGAAAGATTTTGATTAGCTGAGGCAGGACTTCCTGCCTGAGCAACCCTGGATTGTGAGAGGGAGGAGCTAGGGGAGACCCTGAGCGGGGCTTGTATGTCCTCAGCCTTCCATCCCTTCTCCTTCGCTTTGGGCCTTGAACTTCTCCCTGAGATGTGGAGGAGGCAGACTGTGACTGTCTCCAGCACAGCTGGGCCTGTGGGAGCATGAATTTTAAGAGGCTTAGCTTGTGTCCCCTCTTCCCTTTTGTGCAACTGGGACAGATTGATACAGTCCACCTACAAATGATGACCGAGACCTGCTCCGTGTTGCTGGGCACCCTTCTGGGAGCTGGGTGACCGCCCTCGGCAGTGTATCCTCTGACCAAGGGGGCATCCATCAACCTCACACCATGGGCAGAGTGGCAGGAGAGTGAGAGAGGGAGAAGGGCAGGCCAGGGGACCACACAGGAAGACGTTTCACCTGCAGGATAAGGCACCTTCAGAGTTGGCTAGGCAAGGGGCCGAAGGGAAGCTAGGGAGTGTGATGGTGGATGGACAGCTAACTCTAATTCATGAATTCCCAGTTCATGTCTGCAGCAGTAGGAACTGGGGGCAGGAAAAGTCAAGGAGGGACGCAGCCCAGGTATGAGAGCTCACCACATCCTGAGTCCATCCTGGCTGGGATTGCCAGGAAAACCCGCTGTCTGTATTCCATTTACAGGAAAAAGCTTTTGATTCTTAAGTGTTTTCCTGAATCTCTTAGAACAGTGTAGGTTAAGAACATCTTGTCGCCGATGGGTTCATCACTTCAGTGCAAATTAATGCGCCGTTAACCCTATTCTAGGCCTTAACATATGGGCCTTAAACATATGGGCCAACTGACCAAATGCCGGTGACTTTTGCTGATGCCTCAGAGTCTGCATCTGTGGGGGTACTTCTGACCCTACAGTACCTTCATCCGGGGAGCAGGACCATCTGCTCCGGCAGCTCAGAGGGGTTGCTGGGGGCAGGAGGGAGCAGCTAGCGCCTGTACTTGGGGGTCTGGAGCAGATACCTCTTGTGAGCCACACAGGCTTCTCATGCTGAATGTTCCATGGTGCCTGCCTATGTCTTCCATGGTGAGGGTGCATGGTGGGAGCTCCCGTTCCCTGGTCCCACTTCCTTCAGAGCCACGCATGCATGTGCGGGCAAGGAGTGAGGCCAGAGCATGGGCAGCCTCCTGCCGGCTGGGCAGCAGGATCCACGGCCCCATACCCTCCTTGGTCAGTACGTCTGGCCTGGGGGCCATTTGAGCAGTCCTGGAAAATGCCCTTGAGCTTCTTAATTTGTGCTCCTACTTCAGAGACCAGAGTATTAGAAAGAATTATAAACATTCCTTTCTGTGGATTCTGGGTTATTTTGCCTATTTGGGGTAATCATTCTCATTATGCTTTGTGGTCCTTTTTAATAAAAATGACATTCCCCTTATCTTTAAAGGTTGGAATCTCAGCCTAATGTATGACCTGCACTATCCTTGGAGAGTTATAAAAATTAGATTATATAACCTCACATTTCCCACTAATGAACATGGTGATGCTTTGGCCCAATGAGAGGGAGACAAGAGATGGGGATTTATGTTTTAATAATCCTGCTTAGATTGGTGTGTATGGCTGTGGGCAGCAGGCCGCCAATGGGCGCAGCAGGCATTGCGGCTTTCCTGGCCAGCAGGGCAATATTTTTAAGGCAGTAAATCTCTCTTGGGTGAGGGCTTCTTACACTGTACCAGGAGATGGCTGTGGCTGTGGCTTAGTGTATGAAATTTCTGTGAAAATAAGACTATTCCTATCACCTAGAAAAATTCTACTTGATGCTACTATTCTTTGGGTACATGTGGCACTGAGCAACATGATGCTGGTTGTCATACGTGCCATTTTGTCACTTATTCCTCATGGTCTTCATATGAGGTATGCACTGTGAGTATCCCTGCTTTATACTGTGGCCTTCCTGTGAACAGAAACCATGTTTTCATTTCAGTATCCCCAGGGCCTGGGGCAGTTGGTAGTAGGTCAGTATTGCAGAATAAGAAAGGACATGGCCAATGGGATGTGTCAACTTGGCTAGGACATATTACTCGGATATTTGATCAAACATGATTCTAGATGTTTCCATGAAGGTGTTTTTTAATGAGATTAACATTTATATTGGTAGACTTTGAGTAGAGCAGATTACCCTCCATAGCATTGGTGGGCCCCATCTAATCAGTTGAGGGTCTTAACAGAAAAAGACTGGTCTTCCTTAAAAGTGAATTCTGTCCAAAGACTGCCTTTGGACTAGATCTGCAACTCTTCCCTTCCTGACTTATCCTCTCCAATGGTGTGAACTGATTCTTTAAAATCATCTTTTTCTCTTTCTCTATGTCTATGTGTCTACCTATCATCTAACTATATATCCATCTATCCATTCAGAGAGAGAGAGCTAGCTAAGTATATTTATATCTCTACCTCAATAGGTCTTATTGGTATATTTCTCTGAAAAACCCTAACTAATCCAAGACCTAATATATTTTCAAATATGAGCCACCCGAGAACACCTAGGTAGCTGAATATATATTGATTCCCTGGGGCCCATACCATATATTTTGATGTAATTGGTCAGGGTACAGATAATAAATCAGTATTTTTTAAAAGCTCCCTAGGTAGCCATCAGGGAAATGTAAATAAAAAACACAATGAGATACCTCATACCCAATAGGGTGGCTATACTCAAAAAAACACATAATAATAAGTTTTGCTGAAGATGTAGAGAAATTGGAATCCTCAATTGTTGCTGGTGGGAATATAAAACATATGCAGTCACCTTGAAAAATAGCCTGAAAGTTCTTAAAATGTTAAACGCAGAATTATTATGACCTAGTAATTCTAGTCCTAGGTATAAATTTTTTTAAAAAAGAAAAAGAAAACATACATTCACATAAAAACTTGTACATGAGCGTTCACAACAGCATTATACACAATCACCAAAAAATAAAAACAAATGTCCATCAACTGCTGAATGGATCAGTAGAATGGGGTGTATCCATTCAACAGACTATTCTTTGGCAGAAAAAAGAATGAAGTTGATTCATGCTACAAGATAGATGACTTCTGAAAACATGTTAAGTGCAAGAAGGCAGACACAAAGGATTCACATCAAATGAATCCTTTTATGTAAAATGCCCAGAAGAGGAAAATCTATAGAGACAGGAGAGAGACTGCTAAAGGATATGGGATTTCTTTGTGGAGTTATGAAAATGGTATAAAATTAATTTTGGTGATGGTTATGCAACTCTGTGAATATACTGAAAACCATTGAATTGTACACTCTATATGGGTGAATTATACAGAATGTGAATTATATCTCAATAAAGCCATTAAAAAAAAAAGAAAAGCTCCCTTGGCAATTCTTCTGTGGCCTAGATTTGAAAAGCCCTTACCCTCGTGTGGTCCACGGAGTGGCAGCACTGGCCTCCCCTGGAGCTTGTGAAAAATGCAGGTTCTCAGGCCCCACCCCAGGCTCTGATCAGAGTCCGCATTTGAACAAGAGTGCCAGGTGCTTCCCATGCAAGTTGGACTTTAGCAGCAGCTCCTCTAACAGACCTTCCCAGGCCTCCAGAGACACCCGTTGCTTCTGTCCACCCTGAGAGCCTCTCATCCTGGATTTTCCTGGATGTTTTGGGAAACTTCTCCAAAAGAAGTCACCAGACCAGCTCCCCCGGAGTGTAATTTGCTGGAAACGTCTATGTTGTATTGGGGCCATTTTCATCTTTATTTTTTTATTTTTAAATTTTTTAAAAAATTTTTTAAAGATTTTTTATTTATTCATTCATGAGAGACACAGAGAGGGAGAGAGAGGCAGAGACACAGGCAGAGGGAGAAGCAGGCTCCATGCAGGGAGCCGGATGTGGGACTCGATCCCGGGACTCCAGGATCATGCCCTGGGCCAAAGGCAGGCGCTAAACTGCTGAGCCACACAGGGATTCCTCATTTTCATTTTTAAAAGCTGATGACCCAGTGCCAAATTTCACATCTTGAGAGGATGAACAGAGAGGGCACATATGGGGAAGACAGAGGAGGCCCCTGAGAGGGCCCTAGGAGGTGGAGGGTGTGCCGCCTTCAGACCCTCGTGGCAGTGGAGGCAGCCAGAAGCTCAGAAGTAACTTGTCCAATATCACTCAGCTGGATAGGCAGGGCCAGGATCCAAATGCAGTCTGTGACTCCAGTGGATGAGTGGATTTCCGACTAATTTGGTGAATTTGGGTTTCTGGGTGTTCAAGGCTGGGGGTGGTGGTGGTGTGATGATGGGGTGAAGCCCCCTGGGGCTAGCTGTCCACAGGAGGATTCTGGAGGGCTGGAGGGATGCTGAGGCTCGTTTCCAGGAGTGGTTGGCCAACCCCACCTTCCTTACTCTGCTCCCCAGCAACTGTTTGCTGGGGACAAATGAAGAACCTGATTGATCTTTCCACCTGCTCATCAGGGCCATACGTGTTCGCTACCTCTTCCTATCACCCCTGACCAACCCGGCCCACTGCTTGCATTGGATCCAAAATATGTTGTCAGTTCTATTCTGTTCCAATTCTTTTTTGTAATCCTTTTTGTTGGAACACTGAGCCCCTGACATGAGAGACCAGCGGCAACAGATGGCACTTCAGAAGAGCACCTGCAAAGTGCAAACCTCCTTCTTGATCCTCTGATTGTGAGTAGCACTTTCTCATTCCACTAATTGCAGGAAAAGCACCCACAATGAGTGAGTGGTGGTGCCCCTGGCTCTCTGCAGCCTGCACTTAGCAAAGACGCTCCACAGGCCCTCTGCCCAGGGTTTTGATCTGATCTGAGTCTACGGCCAGGGGATTGAGTCTGAGCCAGCTGTACCGGCACATCTGGGAAGCCTGTCCACCTCCCCTCTGGGCATCCTGTCCACATCCTGCTCCATTTCCAGCCCTAAGTGCTCTATTTCATGAAGACTACTGGACCAGCACAAGAGCTGGTTTGCTGCACCTCAGAGAGGCTCTCAGGTCCCTGAAGTCCATCCAGTTGGAAGAAAAGTGGCCTTCAGATCCTGAGGTTTTCCTCCCATTGCTCCTCCTTGTGCCTCCGCAGCACCCACACCAGCGGGGCCTGGGTTCCCAGTCTCCTCCGAAGCCGCAGCCTATGCCCGGCCCCTGCCTGCTGCCACGCTGCTCCATGTATCTACTTTGCTGCTTTGCTTCTCACCAACCATATCAAAGAGCTGTTGATGCCTTAAAAAACACTCCACGCTTGGTGGCTGAAAGCAGCCACCATTTATATGGGCCCAATTCCATGGGTGGGTAATGTGTGCCGGTCTCAACTGGATGGTTCTTCTGGTCTTGGCTGTGCTCATGCATGCAGTGAGCTGCTAGGCCGGCTGAGGCCTTGCTGTCCGAATGTCCTCAGGAGACACAAGGGGGCCCGGCTCACATGACTTCTCCTCTGCCAGCAGGCCAGGTGAGCTTCTTCACACAGCCGTGGCAGGGTCCAGAGAGAGTGGGGAAGTCCTTGAGGCCTTTTAAAACCTGGACTCACAACCGGCTGCTCTGAAAAATCACTCCCACTGTGCTCTGTTGGGCAAAGCCTGTCCCCAGGCCAGTCCTGCTTTGGGGGTGGAGAGATATGTGGCATTTCATGAGGGAGTTGCTTCCAAGTCTCCTTCCAAAGGGAATATGTATACGGAGGTGTGGAAAACTGGGGCCATTTCTGTGACCAACCTACCCCATCAAACCCCCTCCCTCTGCTGCGCCTGTCCTTAGCCTTCAAAGCTCAGAACTGATACAACTGTTAAAACCTCTGCCTGCCCGCCAGAGGCAGCATCTTACACTCACCCTCAGGCTAAGTCCACCTCGAGATGCCATGGGGCCCCTAGCTGGTACCCTCAGCCTGGGCCTCCTGGATTGACATGGCCCAGGATGGAGTGAGAAAAAGCAACACACCTGAATGGTACTGATTTAATATGTTAGTCTTTAAGAATATTTCTATGTTTAAAACAAAACAAATACAAAATATGCAAAGGAGAGGAATCTCAAAACACAAAATTGAATAGTAAAACATCAGGGTGTCTGGGTTAGAATGTCATATTCACCACTGCTTAGCTGTGGACAAGCTGTTTCACTCCTCCAAGCCTCAGTAAGAGGATAGGAATAGTGTTTAGCTCTGGGGGTTGTTTTGAGGATTACATGAGTTTATACCATAAATGGCTTAGGACAGTTCTGGGTGCACAGCACATGCTCCAGTGGGAGCTGTGGTCAGGCGTCAGGAGGGCAGTTGCTAAGGAAGGGCCGAACAGAGGCAGTTTCCCCAGATATCCCCAAATCTGACCTTGTGGTCATTATACCACTGACCATGGTAACGGGTTCACCAACGAAGGCACAAACCTGCCCAACAGGACATCCTCCTCACGGAGGATCACAGACTTCCTGAAATGTACCCTGTGCGACCAGTCCCTCTGCTCCATCCCTCTAGCTGGCATGCTGAGATCAGGCGAGGGAGACCTCTGGGCTCTCTGGCTAGTCCTATGCTGCTGGCTATCCCTGTGCGTTGTGGGGTTCTACTGTGGCTCTGCTACCATCTCCTTCAGTGCCCCAGGCAAGCACAAAGGCTCTCAGATGGAGGTTATGCAGAGTCTTTCCTTAAGTCTTTGAATGTGGTGTAGATTCTGAAGGTCAGGGATTGGGGGTTGAGACTTTGTTTATGCAGCCCAGCACCCGTCACTCTGCTCCAGCTGCCCTGGCCATCCTTCCTTTTCTTCAACACACCGCGGCCAAGCTTTGGACCTTGGCACAAGTTGTTCTACTTGCCGGGAGTGTTCTTCCTTCAGATCTTCTGGTCACTCTGGTATTGACTTAAACCTCACCTCCTCAGGGAAGTCATACAAGCTAAAGTAGCTCCCTAGTTTCTCTATCACCATATTCTATTTTAAGATTCCACATAGTACTTATCACAGTCTTATTTCTTTTTTTGGTTTATTCATGCATCTGATTGTGTTTCCTACCCATTTTTTCCCCTACTGGACTGTTAGTTCCAAGATGTTAAAAACCTTGTCTTGTTCAAGGGTTTTGTAATCCCAATGCTTAAAACTTAATTGTACACTATGTGTGCTCAGTAGTGGTTGGGTAGATAGATGGATGGATGAGTGGATGGATTAGGAGATGGATGGATGGATGTGTGGGTGGATGGATAAATGGGTAATGCAGAATGATTTTTAGTAGGGCAGTGATAGGCTCTTGATTTTTGAAAGCAGGTACAGGATTGGGGGGGGGGAGGATTGTAGCTTTTCTTACTTAAAAGATCACGCTGACTGCAATGCTGTGATTGGTTTTATTCCCACGTAACATAACTTGTCTCTAGGAATTTGTTTGGTTTCAAAGTTTCCATGGCCTGTTCCACAAGAGTGATGTATAAATCCTCTTATTTCTAAAATGTGCAAAAAACCATAACCATAGCTTCATTTGCTAGCATCACTATTGCCACCTTCCTCACTGGGTTTTCATTTTCATAGGAATGCACATGGACAGGGAAAGACTTTTCTAGAGCTATTATCTAAATTCCTCCCCAACAACAGGGAGAGGATTAGAGGTTCAGCTCGTTTTGTCTTGGAGTATCTGAAATGCAAGGGGGAGGTAGGTTATTGTATTACCGATATTGCTGAGCTTCCTATGAAAGGAGTATCTTTTTTTTAAAAAAAAGGTGTTATGAGTTTTGTTGTGGATACCTATGGGTTCATTTT
Source organism: Canis aureus (assembly GCF_053574225.1). NCBI lineage: Eukaryota > Metazoa > Chordata > Mammalia > Carnivora > Canidae > Canis > Canis aureus. Next base: position 14,588,345 of record NC_135639.1, on the reverse strand, counting down.
GTTTGGGTCCTATGACAGAAATTTCTTAGAACTATAGTAGGACAATTTCTAGGGGAAAGCTCTCCACATTACTGTTAACCAGTCCCTTTACCATCTACCATTTTAGAATTTAAAGGATGGATTGGAAATGCTTGTTTTCCTCTCATTTTAATCATTGATGTAGCTGGGCCGAGCTTAATAGGAGGTTAAGAGTCAGAGACAGAATTGACCAAGCACTTTCACCCTGTTCCTAGTACAGAACCATCGAGGACTATCTCTGACATTTGAAAGTTGCTTCTGTCATCACTTAGAAATGGCTGCAGATGACCTAAAACCAATTCCCAGAAACACTGCATCCCCTCATTTTGTATCTGCTTTCGCAAGGACTTTCCAGTGGCCCAGAAAACAAAAACAAGCAAACAAACAAAAGGCAACAAGTGTGCCAAGTTTCTATCATAACAAGTGAAATAAAAATCAGAAGCTGCTGTCAGGATCTCATTAAAATGTAAAGCTTATCAAATATTTCTCATTCTCTCAAAGAACTTAGGTAAAATTAACTCCCATGGGAAGGCTGAATTTGGCAGTCAGATCTGGTCATGAGAGAGCTTTCTGGGGCATAGTTAACTGATGTGAACCCGTTGCCAGAGTTCTTTTGACCCAGATCCTGAATGATACCTGGGAGGCTTGTTCGTAGCTTTATAAACCAAAGTCCAATTATTGCTTTACAATTGATGAGAACCAAGCAATAGTGCCTTCTATTGTGCAAAGTGGTTAAAAACCTTAAGTTCTATGAATGCCCAGGTAAGATTTCTAGAGCTCAGCAAGATCTGTAGCCTCCAGTTCTTTCTAGCTTACTTTTAGCAACCTCACAGGTATGGTCCACCTTACAGTTTCTCTCATTATTCCTTAACAGAAGGCAATTTTTGAGGGGCGCCTGGGTGGTTCAATGGGTCAAGTGTCTGCCTTCAGCTCAGGTCATGATCCCAGGGTTCTGGGATAGAGCTCCCCATCAGGCTCCTGCTCAGCCGCGAGTCTGCTTCTTCCCTTCCCTCTGCCCTTCCGTGTCCCCCTCTCCCTCCTCCTGCTTGTGCTCTCTCTCTCTCTCTCAAATAAATAAATAAAATCTTTTTTAAAAAAGAAGGGCATTTTTTTCATCTTTTACTATTTATTATGAAATATTTTATCCTTTCATGAGAGAATGTGAATATATATACATAGTTTAAAGGATAATAATGAATACCACCCGAGTGCTACCATCACTTAGGTTAGGAAAATCCCCTGTGCCTCAGTGTGTCTGTTTGTATCCCTCTTTATTTTTATCACCTATTTATTTTGAACATTTATGCCAATGAAATCATTATATATGATATGATATGATATGATATGATATGATATGATATGATATGATATAAATTATTCTAGGACTTGCTTCTTTCAGTTAAAATGGATTTTGAGATTCACACATATAGTTGTAGCTCTTCTATTGCCACGCCTGTATAGTCTTCCACTGTTTAAATATACTACAACTTACTTATTCATTCCACTGTCAAAGGGCCTTTTGTAGTTTTGTTTTTATAGAAGGAATAATGCCACTCTGAATATTCTTTTACGTGTCTCTTGACAGACATGTACAAGAGTTTCTCTAAGGGTGGCACCTGAATCAGCCAGGTGCCCCCTTTAGAGTCACAAGAACATGTGACTCTTGATCTTGGGATCTTGAATTCAAGCCCACATTGGGAGTAGAGATTACTTAAAAAAAAATACTTTTTTTTTTTTAAAGAGTTTCTCTAAGGGCAGCCATATCCAACTGATATATAAGACCATGAATGAAAGCCCCATATGTAATTTGAAACTTTCTAGCAGCTATATTAAAAAAAGCAAAAAGATGACATTAATCTTAATTAACCTAATATATCCAAAATGTTATCATTTTGATATGTAGCTAATTTAAAATTCCTAATGAGATATTTCACATTATTTTTCCCCCATACTTTGTCTTTGAAATCTGGTGAGTTATTCGTAATTATAGCACATCTTAATTCAGACTAATCACTGTTACGGCTCAACTTTCACATGAGTGGCTAGTGGCTACTGGCTACTGACTTGGACAGCATTGCCTTACAACATACACATAAAAGTAAATCCAACTATTTCCTATCTATAGGAGACATATTTTAGATTTAAAGGTATAAAAAGATTGAAAGTAAATGGAAAAAGATCTCATGCAAATAACAGTGAAAATACTCGGGTTGCTATCAAACAAAGGTGACTTTAAAACATACAAAAAATGTTACTAGTCATAAAGAAGCACATTTCATATATAGAAAAGTCAATCCAACCAGATGATTGATTGATTTTATTAGACCACATCAAAATATTTTCTAAAATATTTATATCCTTTCTACCAATATGTGTTGCCCAGATGGACTCCATCCTTGGAAAGGCTTAATGTTGTCAAACTTTCACATATTTGGCTATCTGGTGGGATGTTGTGGTATTTCCCCGGAGTTTTAATGTGAAGTTCCCTGATTACTAATGAACTTAATCATCCTCTCATATGGTTATGAGCTATTGCTGTGAAAGTTTTTTCCCCATATTTTTCTATTGGATTTGTCTTTTTATTATCTATTTGTAGGAATCCTTTTTATATTCCGTGTACCATTTCTTTTGACAGTTATATTTGATGTAAATAACTTCCATTCTGTGACTTTTTTTAATTACTCTCTGAATGGGATCTCTCAGTGTTTTTTAAGAAAGGGGGAGAGGAAATGGGAGGGGCAGAGAAAGAAGGAGAGAGAGAGAGAATCTTAAGCAAGGCTCCACTCCCAGCATGGAGCCTGACATGGGACTTGATCTCTCAAGCCTGAGATCATGACCTAAACTGAAATCAAGAGTCAGACGCTTAACTGACTGAGCCACGCATGTGCTCCAAAGGATCTTTTAGCATTTTTTAAATTTAATTTTAATTGGAATAGTTTGTAACTGTTGTACAATTAAAATTGTACAACAGTTAATTGTAATAGATAGAACTCACATACCATACAATTCACCCATTTATAGTGTACAGTTCAATGATTTTTAGCACATTGACAAAGCTGGACAAATATCACAATCACTTATAAAACATTTTTATCACCCCAAAAAGAAATGCTATACCCATTGGTAATTATTCCCCATTTCTCCAAAGATCATTCTTAACCATTAAATTTAGGACATACATCATCTGGAAATGGCTTATCAATCTCTGGGTCTCAGGATGCGTCCTAGGATCACTCAAAGTGATGAGAGATGATGTTGGTGAGGTCAGCAAAAGTCAGATTATGAAGAGGGTTGAATGACCTGGCAATTCGATTTTATCCTAGAAGATTTGAAGAGCCACTGAAATATTTAAAACAGAGAAATAATTCCATAACATTTCATCAATTTTCACTCTAATCTGAATTATTTTTTCCTTCTGTTCGCTATAGGCTTATTTGGCTCTTCTTTATCCAGTGCTTTACATGGATTATTGATTTGAGGCCTTTCTCCTTTTTAAAATATAGGCATTTATAGCTGTAAAATGTCCTCTAAGCACTGCTTTAACTGTATCCCATAGCTTTTGGTATGCTGTGTTTTCATTTTCATTTGTCTTAGAGTGTTTTCTAATTTCTCTTGTGATCTCTTCCATTTAAAAAATATTATGGAGAGAACATGCTTTGTATGGTAACTGTTATTTGAATTTTTTAACACCTGCCTTATAGCTAATTCTAGCCATATACATTGAATCATATGCTTCAATGTACAAACAGGGATGATTTTGCTTGGGATAAATGCAAAACTGGAGAGATGTTAGGCAGCATATATGGGTACTGTCCTAGAAACCAGAATGACTGGTTTGTGGTGATGTTTTCAAATGTTTGCTGTGTATTTGGAAAGAATAAGTATTATGCATTTGTCTGGAGCAGTATGGCCGTTAGACCAGATTTAATGATCATAGTCAACTATTCTTTATCCTTGCTGAATTCTTGCCTGTTTAATCTCTCTTTGCTGAAAGATACATCAAAATATTCAAAATAGTTAGAAATATGTCTATCTGTCCTTGTAATTTGTCAATATTTGTATCATATTATGAGGATATGATACAAATTTAAAACCTGTATCACTTTTGTGTGTTTTACTTTTATCATTTTAAATATCTTAGTCACAAATAATGTTTTTGTCTCAGAATCTATTTTATTGGTTACTAATACAGCTGTATCAGATTTCCTCTAGTAGAAAGTTGGTTGGAATTTAACTCTCTAGGCATCATCATCACCATAATTATCATATCATAACATCATCACTATCATCATCATCGTCATTATCATCACCATCATCATATCCTCACATCATCACCATTGTCATCATCATCATCAGTATCATATCATCATCATCATCATCATCACATCATCATCAATGCCATTTTGGAGAATAAATGTTTCAGTTTAAACCAATTCTTTCCTTTATTCCTCCTTTAATCTCAAATGTTCCATGTGGAGCCCCTTTTGTTCTGCCTCAAGTACATCCTGAAGAATTTCCTTTATTGAGTATCTGTATTTAGAAAACTCAATTTTTATTCATCTGAAGGGGACTTTTCCTTGTTCTTGAAAACTGTAGTGACTAAGTATAGAATTCTAGGTTGACAGTAATTTTTCTCTCAGCATTATAGATGATATATTATTGCCTTCTTGTTTATATCTTTTGCAATTGAGAAAGTAATTATCAATTTTTTGAAGGTGATTTGTCTCTTTTCTGGCTTACCTTTAAAAAAAATAACTTTTTAATGTGCCATGATCTGAATGGTTGCATCCTCTCGAAATTCATCTATTGAAATCCCAATGCCCAGGGTAAGGGTATTAGGAAGTGGGCCTTTGGGAGGTACTTAGGTTATAAGTGGAGCCCTCATGAATGGGATTAGTACCTTTATAAAAGAGGTTCCAGACAGCTTGCTTGCCCCTTCTGCCATGTGAGGATACAAGGAAAAATCTGCAACCTAGAAGAAAACCCTTGCCCAACCATGTTGGCACCCTGATCTCAGATTTCCAGCCTTCAGAACTGTGAGAAATAAATTTCTGTTGTTGCAAGCCCCCTAGTTTGTGATATTTTGTTATAGCAAGCCAAATTAATTAAGACAATATGGAAAATTTCTAAGAATACAAAATAGTATAATGAACCCTAATGCACTCTGGCTTTTTAAATATTTACTCTTTCTCTTTGGTGTATTAAAGTTTAATATCTGTAAATTTCTTTTTATATATTTTTGGGGGAAGATTCATTGGAATTGGTTTCTTTTATCTTTTCAATTATTACTTTTGCCTCATTCCCTCTTTATTCTAATTCTAGAACTTCATGTTGATCCAGATTTCTCATACGCAGTACTCTTGCCACAATTCTCCATTGTGCAAGGCTGTCCAAAACATTGTAGGGTGTTCAGCAGCATCCCTGGCCTCTATCTACTAGATGACAGTAGCACATACACCCTATCCTTTGCCAGCTGTGACAACAGAAAAAATCTCTAGACATAGCCAGATGTCCCCTGGAAGGCAAAATTGCCTCTGGCTGAGATTGCTGGTTTAAACATATATTGAACCTTTTTATCTATCTTGTTTCTTAATGTCTTGTTCATATTGGTTATTTCTGGACTGTAATTTGAATAATTTCTTCACTACCCCTCTCTTCAGCTGTATCATCTTAGTCACTTTTATAGTTTCCATGTCTCTGCTTACATTCAAACTTATTTTTAATTTCTATAAACATAATAATTTTATGTTCTGTCTCTGATAATTTCAGTATCTGAAGTCATTCTTACCGATGTTTTGTCCTTGCCAATTCTTACTTTTGTTTTCTCATTTCCTTGTGTGCTCAGCAAATGAGTTGCTCATTTTCCTTGGAACTTACTATGTGGAAATTCTATGTGGAAATAAAGAATTATCTGTGGGATGAAAGTGAGTTTCTCCAGGGAGGATTCATTTAGCTTCTGCTACATGCCTGTGATGGCTGCTAATCTAGGACCACTTAAATTGTTGGTTTGAAGGTTTTCAGACTCTAGGCCGTAATGATTCTGGCTGAAATCCTGAGTGAGGGCCAGCTTGTCAGTATAGATTCTCAGGGGCTCTTTCCCTCCTTCCCTCTGTTCCAAGGTTCCAAAGAGGTAACATTTCTAGTAGTCCCGTTGGTGGTAAGGAGTTAGTGTAGTTATTTTAATACACCTTTACACTTAAAGTTAACTCATGGGATCTGGTTTGATTAATTAGGGTCTTCTAGTCAATGCCCTCCCAGGTGGACCCTGCCCTTTGTCTTTGGTATCTGTGAAGTGGTAAAAATCTAAGCTCAATATATCTGGTTTTGCAAATGTCCCCAGGGTGATAGCTATTTAATTTGCTCCTTAACTCCTAGGTATATACTTTGTTTTTGTTTTTTACTTTCATGCTTCTTTTCTTGCCAGTTCATCAATGCACTTTAGAAGATGTTTACTTTTTTTTTCTTTTTGCCAGCATTTTTAGCTATTTTCAGTGGAAAAATTGGTAAAGGTACCTAGGTTGTTATTTTGCTGGCAGTAATTATTGAGTTACCCTTTTTTTTTCTTTCCCTAGTTACAGATCAATTAGTTTATTGGGCATGCCATCTAAAATTATGCCTGTTCTATCCACAATATGCAACTAGCCTAAAATTTTTAGGTCAGTGTTTTACAGGAGTTGCAGATGGAGAAATAAACTAGGAGCACTGTTAGATTGCTGTTTACAGACCTTTGCTTTGCCTTTGACTCTCTGGCTGGAACCAATTATAGAGCGACATGTGTGAACTTAATGTAGTGCCGGGTTATTGAGGCTTGCCCAGAACATGCACCGGGATACCACTGAGCAAATCACTGTCTCAGCACAAATGGTTACTGGGATGATCAGTTAATAATTTCCAGCATCAAGGAAACCATTTTTGGCATCCACATCTTTTTTTACTTGTTCCTCAGTGATTGGATGCCACTTTTGAATAACTTGAAGTATGCCCACCTGCAATGAAAAATAGAAAACTATTCCAGGGAGAGAGTTTGCTCTTACAGTCTGGGAATGGCCAGTAGCAACAATAATAATGATCAAGCATGAGGATGACGACAAGTAGTGCTTACTCTGTGCCATTCACCATATCTGGGACCTACCTAGAATAACCAATCCAGATAATCTCACCTAATTAATTTCATGATCAATTGGCCCTGCTATTTAATTATTGCTAGAATCAAAACTGATTAAGAACTCTTGTATAGTTAATAAACCAGCTCAGCAGCTCCCCTTGTTCACTCATCTTGGCATTAATTTTGGTAACTAGCTTATATAGGTGGAAACATCCACACTGCATTCCTTGGATCTTTCAATGGGGCATTTTTATGGATGAGGCAGGTGTTTTGTTTTCCTACTGCAAAAACATTCAAAGATAAAACTATTACAGAAATGCCCTATGTTGTAAAATTTGGAGGCATCAATCCCTATTTGTCTGTACTAGATGTTTCAGCATATGCTCCACAGAAAATCTTGGTTCTGTCTGCAGGTACAACTTTGATCACCTCTGAGTGGGAGTGGAGTGTGGTCTCTTCTTCTGTGTCCAGAACCTTGATGTCTAGTACCTCTATTCTATCAGTGATTCTCAAAACTTTTTGTGAGAAACACTCTCAAACCAACCAAAACATTTGACAAGTACATTACAAATAACATTCTGTCCTCAAGGACTTGAGAGTGAGCTGCAGATGGATACCTCATTGCCCCCAGATATTTTTTGGTGTATTTCCTACATATAAGGACATTATTCCACATGTTTATGTTGACATAGAATAAAACACAACCAAAAAACCCCCAAGAACTTAGCATTGCTGTATCACTACCATCTAATCCTCATACTTGATTCAAATTTCATGAGTCATCTTTTATAGAAAAAGATACAGTTCAGGATCACATGTTACATTTCTATTGTTCTATCTTTTGATGTCTTTTTCCTTAGTCTTTCCTAAAATCTTATGACTATGACATTTTTAAAGTTATAAGTCAGATATTTTGTAGACTGTGTCTTCATTGGGGTTTATCTGATGTTTCCTAATGATTTGTAGTTATGCATCTTTGGCAGGAATGTCACAGAAGTGCCATAGGTTCTTCCTATCCCTCCTATCAGATGACAACCCAATGTGGACTCATCCCATTTCTGATGATGTTAACTTTAATTGTTAGATTAAAGAAGTATCTATGAAACTTCTTCACTATAATGTTACTTTCTCAACCACTTAAATTAATAAGTATTTTATGGGAGGTTCTTGAGACCATGTAAATAACCCATTCCTCATCAAACTTTCAATTCATTCATTTAGCTATATCAATATTGACCCATGGCTTCCTATTTTATTCCAATTTATGTATTTTGATATCCAAAATTTCTGAGGGGTGACCAATAATTTCCCCTTCATCTGATATATCTCCATCATTCTTTGAGTATTTCCTTGCTTTCTGACACAAGATAGTCCAGGCTTATCTCATCCATAGTCCTAGAATCAGCTCTTCATCTAAGAAGCCCTGCTTTGTTTTAGTGGGGAATGGTGCTTAAAATCAAGATCTGGCTAGGGTGTATGTTCACTGCTATTGGGACATCCCTGTTCCCAGGCCTGCTAATGGACAGAGAAAGGGATTGTATGTATGCACAGATACACACCTCTTACATCTGTTTATTTCAGTATCTATATGTTGAAAACCATGAGCTTACACAATGCTTCCAGTTCTAATTCAATACCACAAAACTCATTCTAATGTTCTTCCTTTCCCCGTTTGTAATTCTAACAGTAAGAAACATGACTCTTATTATTCTTAATATAGCGATTAATTTGACCAGTAACTTATAGGTAAACAGTCTCCTGTCCCTACCACCCACTGCACCTCCCAGCATGGCCTCCTTCTTTTTCTGCCAATGCATCAGTACCCTTGCTGTGGTGCCCTGGCATATGAAAGTCCTCCAGTGAGGTTGCCCTACTCATCCTGCTTAGGCTCTGAACCCCCAGTGCAGACTGATCTTCTGTGCAGAAGCCCTCCACATGGGTTCTGCTTCCCCATGTCAGACTGCACCCCCCAACCACCTATATTAGGGTTTATTCCTGTACCTTCCTCACTTCTCTTGAGCACTGGCTTCCATCTTGGGCCACGTTTGCACATGATTCAGGTGCTAAAGCCTGTGCTGGGTGTCCTTTCTTCCTCCTTGGGCATCCAATACCGTGCACAAAGCCACATTCCAGTATGGATGGCCTCCTTACTCCTATTCCTATTGGTCTCTGGCACCTGGCCCATGTCCTGCATCACTGTGGCTCTCCCCACCTCACTGGTGTGGTCACCTACCTAGCTCTGTCCCATCTAATATCTTTTACACCAAACTGTTGGGGAAGAGGATTGAGAATTTAAAAACTTTTATAGCCACAGATTCCTTTCTTCAAATGCAATCTTCCATGGACCATCACCATCAATCCATAAAACAGACTCACATGAAATTTTTTATATCTATATAATTATTTTAACTTAAATGTTCAGCATACTTTTTATAAAGTTTATACATAAAAACAATGAGATTATTTTAAAAAGTTAAACTCTTCATTTTGAAATCATTTTAGATTTGTAGAAGAATCACAAAGATAGTATGTAGAGAAGTACACCTATCACCCAGTTCTTCTGTTAACATCTTATATAATGATGGTAAATTCTTCAAAGCTATGAAGTTAATATTCTTACAATACAATTAATTAAACTGCAAACTTGATTTAGATTTCTCCAGATTTTCTACTCCAGGATTCAGAGTACCACATTGTATTTGGTCATCATATCTTCCTAGTCTGTAAGGTTGTTTTCATGAATCCAAAACTAAAATTACCAGTTCTGGGGGAGAATTGAAGAAATACCTATCTCCCCACCTAATCTGTACCTATATTAATTTGTGTTCATGTGGGTTTAAAAATGTCTTGAATCGCATGGATAAGTGGATACAATTGGCCTTCTCAGGACATTTCTCAATCAAACCAGTATAGCAAGATTTCATTTTCAGGACTATAGTAGAACACATCAACTCAGCAGCACAACTCATCAATTCAATACTTTCCAAAATGTTAAAATTTGTTACACAATACATTTGTTTATAGGTGGTTTGATTACATATTTATGATATTTAAAATACATTAAGAGTAAAATTTTAAATAAACATTTGCAGAACCCTGGAGGCAACCTTCAGGACCTTAGGGTCTGGCCACCACAGTTTATGATACCCAAAAATTTGGATTGACTCAGACATCAGTGCGGAAGGGTCCTGGACCTAACTGTGGCCTCCTGGAATTGCCTTTTCTAAGCCGTGTGTTAGGGTGGTGCCTTTGGGCTATGTCTCTCTGTGTCAGTCATGATTGACCGATTATGGTCAAATTGATGAGGACATTGATCCTTGTTGCATCACAGAGAATCATCTTTTTGAGGCACTCCAGGGCAAATGCTTTTGTTGGTGGTTTCAGGGATGGTGGTGCTCCTATGTTTCTTTTGATCTCATGAGTGCTGTCAGCCGGTGCCACTGTAATTAGTGCTCCTTTCTCTACTATTGTCAACTTTAGGACCCAGTTGGGAGAGTGACACAGACTTGAATGGCATGCGTGCTGCATCCCCGCTTTGTTTCCTGTTGCCTCTTCTTTTCTCACTGACTTCACATTTTTATCCGACTAAATTGTGTGTAAGCTGCCAAGGTTCCTTGTAGAACCAAGCAAGCATGAAGTGAATGAATAAGGAAGGAAGGAAGACAGTAGGTTGTTAAGTAGGAGAGGAAAGTAGCCAAAAGAGAATTCAGCAACTTCTGAATGCATGTGCTGGGCTGGAGCAATCTATTTAGGGCCTTTCTTTCAAACGTTGTTCAGCGATTCTTTTTTTTTTTTTTTTAAGTTTATTTATTTATAAGAGAAAGTGAGCACAAGAGTGAGTGAGGGCAGAGGGCAAAGCTGATTCCCCGCTGAGCAGGGAGCCGGACTTGGGGCTCGATCCCAGGACCCTGAGATCATGACCTAAATGGAATGCAGAGGTTTGACTGACTGAACTCCCTAGGGCGCCCCTAAGCGCCCCTTGTTCAGTGACTCATGTTGGTGGCAATAACCTCCTAGGGTGTCTTTATCATAGCTGGTAAGTTAATAGGTTAATGTACATTTTTAAGGTAGAGTTTGCTGTTCTTTTCATTGTATGAACGAACTGCTCCATGTTGAAGATTTAAAATTGATATTAAAGGAGAGAGAAATTGCCCAAAGTCCTGACCACCCTCCCCCCTCCAAAAAGAATTGTTAATATTGTGCCACTCATAGAGACTTCTGGAGTGATCAACCCCACAGAGGCTATGCAGTTGAGAGTCACACAGAGTCTCGTTGTGAGAAAGGAGGATCTCCCTGGGCCTCACTGGTACGTCCAAGCTCCAAACACTAAAGATACCGATCTGCGACCATGTGTCCTGGGTGTGCACAGGGCCCCTGTCTCCACCTCAGCCCCGCCTTCGCCTGCCTGCTGCTTCCCCCTGCTTCCCCACTTTCAGATGTTTCCAGGTCAGGATGCTGATTTCTGAAAAGGTTATTCCCTTCAAAGCAGCCCTGTGGTGATGGGGTAGGAGAGGGGATCCCAGCTCTGCCACCTGCTGTTTGTGTGACCACGGAATAACATGACCTTTCGAGGCCAGTCTGTAAAGTGAGGCTCCTTGCACCAATCTTGGTTTCCTCTTATTTAGAGGAAATTTCTCTAGAAGCACTTAGCTGCATTCTTGGTTCATAGTTAATGCTCAGCAAAAAATTAGCTTTTGACTCTCATTTTTATCATTTAAAGTGATGCCAGTGGCCATTCTAGCAGAGTCCACAGGTGGTGACTTCTTACGCACTCGAACTAAAGTTTTCTGTGACCTGAGCCGGAGAGGAGTAACCATCACATCACTGTCTTCCCTGGAATCTAGGCAGTGGGCCATGTCGGCCCTCCTCTCCTTGCAAATATGTTTCCTTGGAGCTATTTGCAGATTACAACCTCATTATTTTTGTTTCCATGTTGGCACTGTTTTGTCTGCAAGTCACTTCTCAGTTTTGCCTCCTGTGTGGGTAAAGATTGAAGAAAACTTAATGAAGTAAAGACCAGATGACACAGTCTTGCCAAGAATAAAGGAAATGACCCCATTTGTAAGGGAACACAGGCGGCAGCATTTGCCAGCTGGGGTTTGGTTCTCACACTGTTCTTGGCAAACCCAGATGGGCTTTCAGATGGGCATCTGAGGGGCCGGGATCCTGTGGCCCTGGTTGTGAGGTCTGAGACTTGTCAGTGAAGAACTCCCCAGAAAATTCTTGGGACTCCCGGCTTCATGATGACATATGCAATGGTTAAGGGGAAAGAAGTGTTTCCTAGACAAGTGATCCAGCATGATAAGATATTTGGAAGAAATTAGAGAGAGAGAGAGACAAACCATGAGAGACTCCTAACTCTGGGAAACAAAAGGTTGCAGAAGGGGAGGTGGGTGAGGGGATGGAGTAACTGGGTAATGGGCACCAAGGAGGGCACTTGATGGGATGAGCACTGGGTGTTATACTCTATGTTGGCAAATTGAATTTAAATTTTAAAAATGTAAAAAAAAAAAAAAAAGGTATTTGGTGTTCATAGGAAATGCCTTGTGCCTTTTCGATCAGATTTTGTATCCCTTCCCTGGACTTCGGTTTTCTGGGTACTCTTCATCATTCTTGCGTTTAGACAGCCTGCCTGTCCTTGCAGGAGGGGTGACTCCAAGCAGGGCAGGCTTTGAGGAGTGCCTGAGTGGTCCAGCTGTGCTGTAAATTAGCATAACTGGCAGGTCCCATCTGTCCAGTTTACACTGTGGAACTGATGCTGCCCTATCTTTTGTTGTTCAATTCTTAAGATGGTTTCAGTCTTAACCATGTCATCATAGGTAGACAGGAAAGAACATGAGCTTTGGAGTCCCACTTCCCAAAATGTTCACTTAGAAGATGCTTTAATGGGCTTCAATCCTGCCTTCCTCATGAGCTGTCCTGAGGCGTGGATACCTGCAGCGCTGGGCTGGTGTCTGGTGGATGCTGCATGAGGGTAGCTGAGATCCTTAGGGAGGTACTTGAACTCAGTGAGCTTTTCTATCCAGTGTGCCGTGCAGCAGTAAGCACGTTCCAGAGCTGGAGACAAGTGTTCACCATCCTGCAAACTCAACTGGTTGGCTGAGTTGCCTTTTAGAGGAACCACTGGCCACTTCCACCTCCAGATGTACTTTTCCACCATGGCTCTTTGGCAGCAGGTTAAATACCTGGTCCCATTGCTGGAAGCATCTCTGAGCCTACACTTCTATTCCCTGCCCCTTTCTCTACTTGGTTTCCCCAAGCCGGGGATTTTCTTTTTTCTTTCTTTTTCTTTTTAAAGATTTTTATTTTTATTTATTTATTTATTTATTTATTTATTTATTTATTTATTTATTCATTCATTCATTCATTCATTCATTCATTCATTCATGAGAGACCCAGAGAGAGAGGCAGAGACATAGGCAGAGGGAGAAGCAGGCTCCCTGCGGGGAGCCCGATGCGGGACTCCATCCCTGGACCCTGGGATCATGACCTGAGGCAAACGCAGCCACTCAACCACTGAGCCACCCAAGTGCCCAAGCTGGAGATTTTCTAACATTTTGTTGTATGACAGCATTCCCCAGTAGCCAATATGAAAAAGAGACTAGGGAGTGTAGAGTGAGAAGGTCACAGGATGAGGAACCCAGCCTACCCCCTCACCTCAGCATTGACCCTGGGACTCACACCAAAATCTCCAGCACTCCAGGGAGCAGTTTGAAAGCCACTGCCCTGGATACCTGAAACAACCTTCTGTGGGGCTCTGCTGGCCTTGCCCTGAACCCCCACTGCGCGCTGCTGTCACTGGGAGAGATCTTGCTCTTCCCCGGCCACAGTGTGTTCAGTCACTGCCCGCTGCCTGCCTTGGAGCCCACGTCTCAGCCCCGCATTGCTGGCCCTGTGACTGTGGGCGAGTCACTTGCTCTCTGCGCCCTAGTCTCTGTATTGTTGGTTCACAGCCTGGCCACATACAGAGAGGGCAAGAAGTTCCCAAAGAAGATGCAGGCTATTCCAGACAGGTAGGTGGTGCACATACAAGCCTTGCCTTGGGCAGCCACAAGGCAAGTGTTTCTCCACACCTGCCTGCCAGGTCTTTGAAGTTTATGTAGAGGTTTTAACTGGCTTCAGACCATGCTCTGTCCAGCTGGTCTCAATACTACATCACTATCTCAAGGCTGTCTCCTCGGGGCAGCTTCTGGGAATGAGGAAGGCAGCTGGAGTGCACATTCCAACGACAGGGCAGGAAGTGCGACCCTCCTCTTGCCCGGGTCCAGCTCATGAGTCAACCAGCGGTCATGCCTTCTCCATGACTTGTCCCAACACACATCTGTAAAATGGGGTTGTGGCGAGGTCAGGTCCCATTGTGCCTGTAAAATCTTCAGCTCAGTGCCTGGCACATTATAAGTCAATGTTCAGGGAATCCTATTTCAGAACTACTGAACCAACATCTCTGGGGGAAGGACCCAGGAATCTGCATTTTGATAGAATCTTCAGTGCATGCCCTGCAGAGAACCCCAGATGTGGTTGTTAAATCCTTGCCTCTGGTTCTATCCTAGGCTCACAGGACTTCTCTCAGCCTTGAGACAGTAATCCTCTTGTTTCATTTCTATCAATCTATCTGCATCAATATTTAATTTCGAAAGCCTCCTCTGCCCCATGCTGTCATACAATCAGCCCCATGCCAGAGATATTGACTTCAACCCAAAAAATTCTTGCAAAGTTATTTGTCCTCTGATTTCAGTTGAGTTGTTATTTTGGGGACATCGGGTCTTTTTGAGCGGCCCGGTCCCACTGTGCAACAGTTCACTAATAACAACAAAGGCTCTGCATTTTTCATCCATTTATCTTCATGGTGAAGGCTTATTTTGGTTCCATGGAGGCAACTAATTAATTACTTAATGTTCTTTTGTATTTTTACCAACATTAGGCCAAATTTACGTCGTAGAACAAGCCATCCATACAGTATGTGTCATAATTACTGTTTTGCAATTTCACACCAGCAAAAATTTATTAAAACTTCACGACTCATTAATAGTAAGTGATCATAATCGCTTAATAGAAAAGGAAACTGTGCTAATGATGGCAGCCTTGATTAACGTATTTGACCTTAAGTCATGAAGTCAAGTGAAATTAATATCACTGAATGTTGAACATAAGGTTTTTTACAGTGCACATCATTTCAATCATCATAAAAGGCAAATAAACTAGTTTTGAGTTTGACTAGATTTGAAAGCCTTTTAACGCTTCACAACAAATTAAGGGAACGTTAATGAACTCCTATACAATGACAATTAAGTGACAAAATGTGAGTAGATGCAGAAACGGCTCTTCTGTAGCAAGTGCTGGAGGAATGCCGTCCAACCGGCTGGGTAAATGTGCAGACACCTCACTGGGGGAGCAGCCTGTCTCCGAACAATTTAGTGTGTGGTAGGAAGGGACTCAGCTGTCCGTTGAAGGCCTTACTCTTCCCTAACCAGACAAATGGGTGGGGGGGTCTATGAGACATTATAACCCTGAAGAATTTTAAGCTTATTTGTAAGGACTAGCTGTCCCTTTGGATGCCATTGACTCTTCTATGGGGCCCACTTGCAGATCTGATGAAACAGCCTCCCTAGAGGGAATGAGGTCTCTCCTGCCCCCTCCCTGTGAAGTCTGCATTCTTCAGGGCTTGGGTAGAGGGAGGAAAGAAAAGTATAAATTTCCATGGGGGCAAGTTTCTTTGTTTCCCAAAGATTGTGTCCCTCACATGGCAGGCCTGCGGGGAATTTGCGGAGGGAGGAGGGACAGAGCCTGGGGGAAACTCAGTTCACCCAATCTTTCAGAAGCAAGTGGTGTGTGCTCACATCCCCACCATGCGCCAGGTCTGGGTCCCACTTTTGATGGCCATTCTTTACATGGCAGCGGCTGTTGCCAACACAGGAACCGAGAGCAGCCTCCTGAGCTGGGTTCTATTACTTACACCCTTTGACAGTTGGGGAATTGGAGGTCTGGAGAGGTCACGAGACTTCATCCCCTTCATCCCTAGAGTATCTACTCTTTGCCATCCACTGGGGATACCAAGGGAGTCTGTCCTCCCTTTTTGGGGGGTGGAGGTGTAAAGCCTTGCTGGGTGGGGGAGGCTCATGCACAGGGGGCTAAGGGACAGGGCAAGGTCACACATGAGCAGAGGAGCGAGTGAGGTGAGCTGGAGAGCCATGGGCGCCCCGAAGAGGAGGACCGGCCGTAAGCTGGGCTGACTTGGAAAGGCTTCCAGCGGGTGCGCGGTGGCAGGTGCGCGGAGGGGGTGGAGAAGGCAGCGTAGGTCTGCTTGCTTGTGCAGGGAGGAAGTAGGACCGAAGGTCGGGGAGCAGCCTGGAGTCAGAGCCTGGTGACAGCGGAGTGCAGGGGACTCTTTTGGAGGGGGGAGGCCTGAGGCAGGTGACAGCTGGCGGCGGGCGGGTAGCGGGACCAGAGGGGAAGGGAGGTTGCCGGGAAGGTGGCCCCCCTGGCTCAGGGGACGCAGGCAGGGGAAGTGGGGGCTGCTGGCGGGCTCGCAGGCTCCCACGCGGGACGAGAGAACGCTGGGTCCTTCCCACTCCACCCTCTTGGAACCTCGGCTCCCTCCTGGGCATCCTGCCGCACAGGGGCCCGGCTCACCTGCCTGCCTGCGCCCGGCCTGGGCCCTCTGCTTGGTCACCTTCCACTTCCAGGCACCGACCTGCCCGGTCAGTTGTGCCCCCCAAGGCTTCCGCTGGTGTCCGCACAGTCTAAGCACCCGGAGCCTGCCCCCCACCCCCCTTGCATGGGCCGTGTCCTTGCCCTAAGCCTTCCTTGGGCCTCTTTGCCCTCCATGTGCTAGAGGGTTCCCCCTGCCTACGACATCTACAGGGTCCCCACCGCCCTCCAGCCTCCCGGCTCTCTCCCCGGTGGCCCCTCCACCCTTGCCCGCTGGACCGATTTTTCTCTTTCCAATGCACCATCCCCTCCTTCCCCACCTCGGGCCTCCACACCCCGGTTCCCACCTCTCTCCCCACTGCTGGTGCTTTCTCAAGGCTTAGGCTTTTTTTTTTTTTTTTAAGATTCTATTTATTTATTCATGAGAGACACACACACATAGAGAGAGAGAGAGAGAGAGAGGCAGAGACACAGACAGGGGGAGAAGCAGGCTCCATGCAGGGAGCCCGATATGGGACTGCATCCCTCCCCAGGACCAGGCCCTGAGCCAAAGACAGGCGCTCAACCACTGAGCCACCCAGGTTTCCCAAGGCTTAGGCTTTATACCCGAGGATGCCTCCTGGGAGACACTTCCTCTGCTCTCCCTGATTAAAGCTGCTCCCTGCTCCCTTTCTTCGCAGCACCCCATTTATTCCACAGTAATAGCACCCTGCCTTTCCTTAGTCCTTAGCTATATGCCCACACGGCAAGCCCCTCACCTGAACCAGCTCACCTAATCCTCAGAATCACCCGGTGAGGTTGGTGTCCTTATCATCTTTATTTTACAGACAAGGAAACTGAGAGCACTTGTCGCCCGAGAGCACTTGTCACTGTCGCATCGTATTTGTTTACCTTCACAAATGCTCCCGGCTTACTGTGGGAGCTCAGCGAGCCTCCCCGGGCAGGGGATCTGTGTGCCACATTCGCAGGCAAAGTCGGCCGTCAGAACTCATTAAAATGTCGCCAACGATGATCGCCTAAGGGACAATTCTGTTTCACTGTCACTAAATCCCGAATTAAGAAAAAAAATCCATCACATACTTTAGTTCTTCACACTACAAGAGGATTACCTATTTAAAATCTCAGGTTTCCTTAAAGATCTAATCCCTCTGTGCCTTTGAAAAAGGGTGCGATTGGCAGGAAGCCTCTTCGGGAGGCATGGGGTTGCAGGCCAGCACTCAAGTGACATGACACAGACCTTCCAGTCAGGCTGCCCAGGTTCGGGGTTTGGATCCTGAGGTTCCCCTCTGATCTGTGGGGCTTTGCCAAGTCTCTTTCCTCATCGGCAAAACTGGAAGAACAGCACCTGCCTGGAGGCTGCGGTGAAGATTCAGTGATGCTCAATGTTACACAGAGGAAGGAATGAGGGGCCCTGGGGAGGCACGCATTTGCTCCTGGAAATGAGAAAAGGCAAGAAGCAAGCAAAGACCACATGAGAAATGGACTTGATGACAGGGGCTGTGGGAAGATCTGGAGGCCCCAGGTGTCACCTGGGTGAGTTGCGTTTTGGGGGCTCTGTGCTAATTCCACGGGTGAGGCAAAGCTGAATGCGGTGGCTCCCCGCAGGGCAGGCAAGGTCAGCTTACCCAGCACCCAGAGGTCACTGGGTCTGCCAGAGGGCGGCCGGCACCTCCCTCGGTGCCCCTGTCCCCATACCTTGGTTTGCTACCTGGAAGCATTTTCCTGTCCAGGGAGAAAGCCAGCATCCCATGCCTGCGCTCCATTTGTTTGCCCACCACGGCTGAGGCTTATGGGCAAGGGAACAGCACGTAGCCAGGTCACTTGGCAGCCTGGTGCTGAGTCCCTGAGGTTGGCTATCCCCTAAACACAGAAGGGGTTATCCAAAGAACACTTAATACCCTGTAAAAAAAAAAAATGCCTTGAAAAACTTGGTGGAATAGAAAAGAGTCTCAGTATTCAACATTCAACTCCACATCTCACATTAGATGTGCTCAGCAAAAGCTGATGGTCACTTAAAATAGTTTGCAATTCCTGGGTGAGTGGAAAGGAAGCTGAAGGAGAAAATCACATCATGGGGGGGGGGCGGCAAGGGGGTTGGGGGTGAGGACTACAGGGGCTCCCCTACTGCTTACCGGATGAAAGCCTTTCCGGGTCTGCCCTTCTGCATCCATAAAATGGGGAGAATCAACTCCTCCACTGGAGGGTCTGTGAAGGTGCTCTGCAAACTGAGAAGGCTTCTAAGTTAAGGAGATGGTATCTGAGTACCTAGTGGAACCTTTAGGGATGGAAACATTCCAGAAAAACAAAAACAAACAAGCTTTGTGTCAGAGTGTGGTCGCTTTCCTGTGCTGACATTGGGTCCTCGTGGACGGCAGGTGGTGTCCGGGATTCATTTTCCAATGCACTGAGAAGGGAAGCAAACATGAATGAGAGACGTGTCTGGTAGGAATGACCCTTTTCTTATTGTCCGTTGCACATTTTCTGTTCCATCCGGGTACGATTTTCTGAAGACCCCTTCCTGAAGCTGGAATGCAATCCTTGCAAATTAAGGGACAGAGCCCACGTTCCATCATCAGTAGATGCCCCAGTCTGCAGTTAAGACCACAACACCTGCTTTCAGGCATTTATAGAAGCCCCGAGACAGGGCCTGCCTCCGCCATACATTCTCCCTCCCCGTGTTCATGTTTTCTCGGTGTGGGAAGAGTGGGAGAGGGCAAGGC
Organism: Canis aureus; assembly: GCF_053574225.1. Lineage (NCBI taxonomy): Eukaryota > Metazoa > Chordata > Mammalia > Carnivora > Canidae > Canis > Canis aureus. The sequence goes on along the minus strand of NC_135639.1, from coordinate 14,568,854 downwards.
AGGGCCCAGGGCCTAAGTGATTTTGCCGAGCCAGCCACCCTGCCAGGGAGATCCAACTCCTTCTCCAGCACCTCCCCACCCAGTGGCAATGGGTGGGGAGCTCCAGCTCCAGCCTTCTCCAGCTCCCATCGTCTGCTGTCATGGTTCTAAAGACAGTAGCAGCCCAGGGAGTGATGGTGGGGGATCTGAATAGGGTGACTTGGCACCCCCGAAGCTGGAGCTGGGCCAAGCACTTCCAAAGTTGTACAAGAACAGGCCAGCTATGTTTTTCTGGGCACAGTCTGTGGGTAAATTAGATCTTTAAAACACTTAGGCAGGCTTTTGTCACTTGGTGTTAACTGTGTACCTTGCAACTACTTTAATTGGTTTCGTGTCTAGAATGAGGGACTGAAATGGAAGTGTGACTCTCTGGGGAGCAGTCCTGGCACTCAGATGGCTTGTCATATTTCTTTTTAAATCTGCTGTTCTTTTCCTTAAGGTGAGGGAGGTACTCTAATTATCTTTTGAAGACAAGCTCATGCCGCAGTCTGTCAGTTTGGGCTGCTCTCATAACATGCCCCAAGTGTGGGTGGCAGGAAATGAAATCGGGATGTGGGGTGCACCTGTGAGTTTTTCTGCTCAAAAGCCAGGAGACATTCCCACCCACAAGGCGTGAGGGCAGACAATAGTTTAAATGGGCACTGGCATTGGAAAACTAAATCCCAGTCCCACTCTACCTCCAACGGCTGTGTGACTTTGCACTAGTCACTTGCTATCTCTGAGCCTCCATCTCTTCAGTTGCAAAATTAGATTTATTCCATCTTGGAGCAGTTGTGAGGCCTGAATGAGATCACATGCCCAGAGCCCATCCATCCTGGTGCTGGGGGGAGGGATGCATGATGAGTGCTCAATAACCAACAGCATTTATTACTGGGCCATGATTATCCTGAGCCTTCTGTGGGCACAAGCCAATCCTGGACAGTCCTGTCACCACAAGAGCTGACCCAGCCTCCCTTTGCCCTGGATGAGCCCTGTCTACATAGGTAACTCACCCTGTGTCACTGACCACAAAGTGAGGAATTAGTAAAAACCCTCCAGGACACACCATAGGCACAGTGCCAGGAAGGTGCTTCTTCCCCAAATTGCAGCAATTTATCCTGAAAGAGGTTCTGTGGGGCAGACACTCACTGCCTCTCTGACTGTGTCAGGCTTTGCTGGATGAAAGAGGAAATCTGGTCCTGGGAGTGCTCTGAGCCAGAGCTGCACCTGCCTCCTTCCTCCAAAGAGCAAGGGCCAAACCTTGGCTGGATTCCAGCAGCTACAGAGTTCAACCTTCCCTTCCCTTTTATTCTTTAAAAAACAATGGGGAAAAAATGACACAAAAACATGGTAAAAACTATAGGTAGAATCCAACCAACCATCCATCCATCCATCCATCCATCCCTTATCATCTATCATCTATATATCTATCTATCTATCTATCTATCTATCTATCATCTATCTATATCAACTATCATCTACTTAATCTGTTTCTAATATGGATACAAGTAGGACCATATTTTTCTTTGTTCTTACTTTGCCTTTTCACTTAATATACCATAGGCCACTTCTAGTCTCAGCGGATATGCATCTACTTTGTATAAACGGTGGCACAGCATTCCCTTGTCTAGATGCACTAGGAGTTCTTCAGCCAGCTCGTTGCTGATGGACATTCAGATTGTTGCAAGGCCTTGGCTATTATGAATTATTCTGCAGTGGAAATCCTTTTGCATAGACCTTGGCACATTGTGTTAAGAATGCAGGGTGAATTCCTTGCAGCGGAGTTGTTGGCTCAAAGGGGATACGGATTTTAAATTATGATACACATTGTCAAATGGCTTTCTAAAAAAGATCATCCCTATTTAAATAGCCACCCAAGGTATTCTTCCCTTTATCTTTTAAACATGGTGAATTCTTTGCCTAGCAGCCTGGATGGGACTCTTCACGAGGATAAAAGCAGTCGGTGTGGCCAGCAATGCCAGTTTATGTGACTTTTATGGATACTCTGCTCATATCTTTCACATCACTGTGTTTCTGTTTATGCTTTATTTATATCACCAAACACAAGCAGCCTTGTATCTTGTTTCTGTCACAGTTTTTATTCACTTTCTTGGCATTTCTCTCAGGGTTTTATTAGTCATCTCTTGTTCCAGCTCCTAAAATTTCTATCACCTGCATCCTGGGGATGTGGTTGTATTCAGAAGGTGATTAGAATCCTTAGGGACTTGGGAAAGGAAACTGATGTCCCCAGGGGACTGTTCCCTCCCCATTTCTGCTATGATCCAGGGAACTCAGAGTCCTGCCCTTCTCAGGGGCCTGCCCCATGTGCTGACATGACGAGGTTCATTTCTCTGTGAATGAACTCGTGGATTTCTGCTCAGGCAGCCTGAGGATCCCAAAGCCAGGGGAGATGTTGGGATCTGGGTTTTTGTCACATCTCTAAAACACCAGACTCAAATCCAAATGCTCATAAACTTTTAATCCAAACTGTGAAGCCTGCTAGAAACCATTCTAAACTTGGTCATTGGAAAGCAGGCCCAGGAGACAAAGGAATAGGAAAACCCAATTGAATGAAAAGATCACAAAATTGGGTCCTGCAGGACCTCCACTGAAACACAGGCTTCTGTCCTGTAAGAGGCAAGGTCTTCTTGCTACGTAGTGGACTGCAAGTTGTAGATGGAAGCAGATGACATTGATGAGGTTAATTACTGTGTTTTGTGCTTTAGTATTTTGTCTTAAAAAGTCCTGGTGGCAATAAAGGTGCCAGAGATTAGAACCTCCCCAGGGAAGCTGAGGAGTCATATTTTGAGCAACTACAATCATGATGTTAATGCCCAGGGATAAAATCCAGGTTCATGCAGTGTAAAGTAACTTTTCCTTGCCAGGCACTGAGCTAGGTCCTGGAAATACAAAAAATGACCTACTCTGTCTCTACTTTTTATCAAAATACTTACTATTTATAAGCTTACACAAATAACTCAACACATGAGTGTTGAACACTGTGTCAACAGCTCACATACGCATCCCAAAAGGAACCAGGGTCTGTATAGGGCCACGGTGTCTTGGGGGTGGTTTCTACTGGCATCTAGTAGCTCAGGGCCAGGGATGCTGCTAAATATTCCACAATGGACAGGACCAGACACCATCCCCCACAACAAAGAATTATCCTAGAAGGATCTGTGTCAATGACATCCAGTCCTCAGGAGTCTTATCTCCTCCACTGTCAGAAACCCTCCCATATCTTGATACTGGGGATCTCCATGCCTTTGCAGATTTCAAGATCATTTTCCAAAGACTTAAGATAAAAGGAAAAGACACCACAATTGTAGTTTTGTTTTTTTTCTTAAAAAAAAGAAAACAATGTTTATTAGGGTATTCCGGGGTGGAGGATGGCCGAACAGACTACGTACGTACATTCTGTAGTGCTTGAGCAGTATGTTAACAGAAAATTCGAACATCACAAAACCACTTCCAAAGTCCAAAGAGCAAAACTTGTACTTCTATATGTAGGTGTTCTTCCGTGGGTGGTGGTGGTAAAGCAGGCTGCACACAGCGGAGTGAGGGACGGTGTGGGGATGGCCCAGGAGAATGCACAGGTTCTCCCGCCCATCTGCAGGAAAGCAGATTCACAAGGTGATGAGATACGTGTATTTCTTACGAGGGGAGACTCAGGAAACACACAGTATAATATGGAGACCAGGAGGGAAGTCGCTCACCTGTATCCTCTCCTGACTTTAGGCTTCAATGAAGCTCGCTACACCCCTCACCTCAGCTCTGACGAGGTTGGTTGTCTGACCCCCTCACCTGGGACAGAAGTCTAAAACCCTCCTAAAAACCAGAATTCTTATTCTATTCAACCTGGATTGTTAATCTACATGAAACAGAAGGAACAGAAATTGAGACATACCCTCAGGTTAAGAGTAAAAATGCAATACCATCTAAAAGAATACAACCCAAAAGCCCACATCCTGAATCTCACACTGCTTCTCAGCAGGAGGCGGATTAAACAAGAGAAAATAATTTCAATATCTAAGGGATAATAATGCACAAGAGAGGAGAAAACTCTTTAAAGGAAACTCTTTGGTGGAAAGCCTTCCCTCTCCTCCCTTGGGGGACAAAAAGAGAGAGAGGAAAAAAATAGATAATTAGAAGAAATAGAAGGCCCTGGATTTTGGGTTTCTGAAACCATTTCTTCAACCCTCTGAGGACAATCAGCTATTTCTGAATCCAGAAGTCTCATTACTAGAAGACTGCAGCCAAATAAGGCAGGGCAGTGTGTAAGCTGGTTCTCCAGTTCCCATTCTCTCTTTTTCCCACATTTCAGAAATGCTTTCGGCTGAAGCTAAAAACTAAAAAGCCAGATTCCAGATCAAGCACGCTTCACACACCAGGAAGATAAAGCCAGATCACACAACCCTGGAGAAGCTGTGACACGGAGAGAGGAGGGGAGCTTTTGTGATGGAGCCACGGGGGCCAGTGTGCTGAGAAGGCCTACAACACCTTCCCCTGCACCTGTGACAGATGTCCTGCCTGGCCCCAATGACAGGTGACAGACCTCTGCCCACTCCTAAGAGCCTTGTGCTTCTTCCACCCAGGGCATCACCTGAGTTTTCCAATTCTTCATCCTACTTTTCTTTAGTCTTATTATCTGGGTTGTATTCGCTGGCAGAAGGGGTCACTGTGTACTTTGAAAGTTTTGCTGTTTTGAATGAACACTTCCGGTGATCTGCTTTCTCCTGCTAAAGCAGTCTGATGTCTCCTTTCCCACCTGCGCTGTGGCTGGTACCCAACAGCTGGGACAGTTGCACTGGCATGGCCACCTGGCCACGCTCACAGCCCTCTGAGGCCTCAAAGGGTGGACCCACTTGGTTCTCCGGGGCAGCCTGTCAGGCTTCAGCTGAGGGTGGCTATGTCTGCCTTCCCCATAGTGCTTGAGCTGGGCGTCCTGCTGTATGTCTGCCTATTGACTGGGACTTAACTGCCTCGTAGAGACTGAGTCGGGAAAGTGGCTTCTTGGACTACTTGTAAAGAGAACTTAGATTCTCTGAAGGATGTTAAAGTGAAGGATTTTGTCATCCCGAAAAGATGGGGTCGGAAGGCCTCGTATTCTCAAGTTACCCGTGGAGGAGCTTCAGTCCTAAATGACGGTTCACTCAACTAGAGTAGATGTTCAATAAATGTGCTGATTTGAAGACGACCTAGGTTGCTTCTCAGGGTGCTGGCAAAGGCCTGGGCTTGGTCCGGGAGTGGTGGAGTGGTCCACCTTTCTGGCCAGCATCCTGCACTTAAGCAGTTTAAAATATCAACTCACTCCATGGCTAATTTCCCCTGAAATCAGTTTACCCCATTTGGAGTCCTGTCCTGTCTGGGACTGGCTGGTTGTGCTCAGCCTGTCCTGGGGCCCAATGCTAAATTTCCATCTCTCAGAGGAAATACAGTTGGCAGATTTAAAGCTGCTTTAATTCTAATGCTTTGTTTGACAATCCCTTCTGGGTCACTCTCCATAACCTCAGGACACCTCTACTGTTGTGTACAAGAGCTCAGTGCCGGCAAGACAATGCAGGTAGACCAGTTCTTGCTACCGTATTACAAAACAGAGTCTTTCAGTGCCCCAGAGTTTTTCATTCACCCAACATTGTCTAAATATCTACCATGGAGCATGCTTTCCCTTAGGGGAGGCTGGGGGAGCGGGAAGAGATGTCCAAATGAAAGAAGGGACTGATGGTCTCTGGTCATTTTATTTTCTATAAAGTGCCAAGTGGGGAGTGGTAAGAAAACCCGACGTGGGACAAAGAAAAGAAAATCAGAGAAAACCTTTTACTGATGCTGGTGCTGGGCTTGGCAGCTGCCCTGGAGCAAAAATAAACTCCTCATGGCAGTGGGACAAGACGCTGATATTGGCACCTGCCAGAGGCAGACAGCCCAAGTCGCAGCTGTGCTGGTCAAATGAGCCTGGAGACCTTAGGGGGCGAGGACCTCAATGACTGGTAGCAGGCTGCGGTTCTCTGCAGGCAGTTTATTGAAACGGGGTTTGTATGCCTCCCCACCCCTTTGGGCTGGATCTCAGAACAATCAGAAGTGCAGGTGGCGCATCCCGCTGAACAACCCCAGGCTATCTCCAGGAGGGGGGTGAGGAGAAGCTCATCAGAGAGCCCCGGAGCAACAAAAGGATGCCTGGTGAGGATGAGCAGACAAGATGATCCCAAGGCTAAGAAGAGGGAGCTCAGAGGAGGGAGGATTGGATGGGGAACTTCCTACTTGGGGGATTAACATCACCTTCAGATTGCCTGACTCTGGAGAGAGGCTTCTCTGTCTTCAAAAAGCCAGGGTTCCTGGCAGAACAAGAATTAATCTGAGTAGAACTAAATTTAGAATGATTAGAATGAAAAATCGGCGGGAAGGGACCCTGTTAAACACTTGAGTGATAAAGAACACGAATGGGGACTCTGGCACCGATAATCTAATGAAAGAGAACGGAGTGAACCCATGTCTTAAGACAACTCTCCCTGTGAAATGAAATGTCCCACTAAACTCACCCCAGGATGCAGGCAGTGCCCAAACCCCCAGATTTAAAGCCTCTGCCATGAGCATGTGTTCAGATGTATAGTCCTCTAGAATCCTAGACAACAGACTTAGAACAAATGGCCACTTGAGAAGAAAAGCTGTTGTCAAAGTCAAGAAGTGTCAGATATATACATGAGATGCTTATCTTAGGGATAAGAGCAAAACATAGCTTCTAAGGGTTTCCAACTGAATTCTCAGCTGTTTTACAATTTTAGAATTTCTAAAAAAAAAAAAAAATTATTCCTCTGTTGTCCAGATATTAGCTCTGGCTTACTTTCCATAAAGGCACTGCTGTCTCATTCAAGGGACTCTGGCTATTTTGTGAGGTCAAGGCTCCTACGTGGATCAGGAAGGAATGCCAGCAGACCATGTGACCCATTTACCCATGGCACCTGGCCTCGTATTGCTCCTGGGTTTTGCTTTATCTCTCCAGACTCCTAGAGTCCAGTGCAGACCAGTCTTTCGGTCATGCCAAGACCCAGGCCCTTGGTCATTCATGCCCATCTGCTGCCACTGCTTTGTAGTCTTTCTTGAAAAGATAGGTCTCACGTGGTCTCCTCTGCTTTATCGAAGAGCAGAAGCAACAGAGATCACAGGGGGTATGCATCCAGGAGAACAAGACCAGCGTCCAAAGGGTATTAGAAAATGGAAGCTCATTTAAGCAGCCCCTCTCTGGTCTACCGTTTATTGACTCAAGTAAGTCATGAGTTGTCTGACTACATGAATAAAAACTTATTTTCCAAACGATGGCTCCTCCAAGGCCACTATTCTGTCAATAGTAAGAACAGAAATACACTTTTGCCAGATTTGAAGGAAAGAATTTGCTAATTATACAAACTCCCACTGCTCTTACATCTCTTTTCCCAACAAGCACTTTACAGGGACTGAAAAATGCTTCTGCTCGCCTCCCTTCCTAGTTCGGCAGATGGAGTCTCAGGAGTGTCTAGTTTAGAGTTCAAAGGGACAGGTGGGCGAGAGGATGCAGTTGGAGAGGACCCATCCCTGGAACATATGCATGTCAGAACAGTCTTCATATAGACCCAATCAAAGGCCACAGCAGCTCTGGAGAAAACTTGTCCCAGGTTTGGTTAACTCAAAGGTGGCTTCTAAGACATTTTTTACGACAGAATAAGAAATTGTTCAATAATTTATTTTTTTTTAAATGAAAACCACACTCTTATTGTACTCTGGATACAGATCGCTATACCTAATAAAAAATAATCTGTGTAATTCTCAACTTATACTCTAGGGTCTTGAAGAAATCAGATACAGAAAAATAAACATGGAAATGGCATTATGAATCCTTTTCTTTATTGTGCGCTTCTTCCTCCATGTGCTCTATTAAAAAGATACTCCAACATATTATTGGTCAAAGATATTCAACATCAAAGTGGAATCAATGTGCTTCCAATCAGTTTGGCAATACTGTCCCTTTTCTTCATTCTCTCAAATAAGCAGGGCACAACTAGACTTGATGTGGGAGTCATGGTCTACCTGGATACAAGTTACTGTTTTTGTTTGGTCAAAATCAGCTACAATGAGATAACTTCTGCAAGAGGCCCAAACCCCAGCAGAAGGCCCTTGCATCTGGTACCCCAAATGCAGGAACTGAGAGATAGGAAGCAATCATTTTTGCTATCAGCCCTACTGCACAAGTAAGTTAAAGGTTTAAGTCACTTGCCTGCTTTAGTGTCCTGGGGCAAATGATGGTGTTTTGGGTTCACTGTGTTAAACTGAGAATCACACTGAATGGCAGAAACACTTGGCTTGGCATGAATCTGTAAGAGCCTCTCTAACGTGTTGTCATTGAACATCCTTCCCCCTGTTTATTTAATCAGTAATTTATTTTCAAATTTAGAATTTGGTAACTCTAATATGCTTCTATCTGTAAAGAAAAATGAGATCTTTGTTGCTGATAGATGAGGCTTTCCAAAATTTAATTTATGTGTTGCACATCCCCGAGTTCTTCACCAAAGGCTACCTTGTTAGCTCTGATAACTCCTATTTCCTCTTTGGTCATCTGAAGCTAATTACAGCCGCTGTTTACTGCAGAAGGAATCAATAGCTTTCTACAGTAGATCACGTAGAATCAGACCCATATGCAATTAGTTCAGTGTAGATACACAGAGATACCTTAATCAAAACAAAATATGCTCTGTAAGAGATATGCTTTCATAGATGACTGGAATTCCAAATATTTCGACACATTTAATGTGTTTATTCAAAGTAAGAGTCTTTAGGAAACCTTTCACTAATCAAATTTGTTTGATGAATTTTCCTTGAAAACATTTTGAACTGAAAAAACTCGGTACGTAGTATTATACATTTATGTTTATTAACATTTGGATATAAATGTACTTCAAACACCAATAGAGCTAAAAGACTATGCCTTTATCTTGGGTTGAATAGATTTCCCACCCCAGTGGTTTGATTAATTCTTACAAGGCAAACATCAGCGGGCAAAGGGGGTCAGTATGAACTGTGCACCTTGGATTTCTCCTCCAGCCCCTCTACTGATGTGGGGAGATTAATGCTCCCAGCACTCTATTCAGGTGGATTCTCCTCTTCTCTACTCAGTGTTGGAGAAGCATGGCTCCTAGCACTCGATCATTGTAGATTCTGAATGTCACCATCAACCAGACTTCAAAAGTGCACTTCAGGACGAGAATGATGGGAGATGATGAGCAGTGAACAAGCCAGATGCCTTGTTTCCAAAGTCCTGTTCTGTTCTGTGTATCTCTGCCAGCCAACTCATCTCTATAGACCTATGGTTGGTCCTCTTGATCCAGTAGCCTTTCTTTCCACAGTCTGTCATGGAGGACACATAACAAGATGCAAGTAGATTCCTGATGACCTTCAAACCAAATCACTCTCAACAGTGACCAGGTCATCATCGTTGAGAGTCAAGACAACCCTTAGGAAAAGAACTGTACCCTAGCACAGATCTGCTTCAGAATAGAGGGCAGCATGTTCCTGTCCTCCAGCCCAGTCAAACCTGCCTTTATCAAGCAACATGAAAACCAAGGTACTAGATTGTGTCAATTGGCACAGGTGCCATCAGATGTTGCAGGGCATTTACAAGTGGCCATCAGTTTCCTCACGGGTATGCACTCTTGCATTTCAAGAAATGATAAAAGACAACACTTGGCTGCTCTGTTTCCTCTTGCCTGTCCACAGTAACGTGATGCAGAGCTTTCTGCTAAAGCATGAGGCTCCTCGGAGTCTGCTTTTGAAAAGCTGTCTTCGTGAAGTTAATATTGGAGCTAACACTACTTACGAGAGGAAAACGAGCTCCATGTATTTTGTATTAAATCATCAGTAAAAAAATGAAGACAATATCATTACTTTCAAAATATAGAAAGCCAATAGTTGAAATCATTTAGTAGTAAAATTTTTTTTTCTACATATAACCTCATACGTGTAAAGAGTATTAGAATGACATGTCAGCTATATTTGACTCTTGTTAGTTAAAGGGCTTCTCACTCAGGTAAGGCTTAGGAGAGTGTCATTCAGTAATCAAGGTACTGCGAAGTTTCATGCACACTCGTCCCCTCTATTCTGATTCAAAGACAGACACTAACATTTTGATGTGACAGGTGTCTTTTGTTTGGTACGAGAGTGTAGAACTGTTTACAGTACACAAACAGTGTGGAAAATGCTAGTGCATATAGAAAGGTGAGCACTGGTGCAAGCTTGTCTGCACAAAGTCCACCAAGATCCTCTTGATGAGAATCTTTGCTTTGTGACAAAATAAGCTTGCACCCATGTTAGGCTAAAGTGATGTCATCAGAAACCAAGGCCATTACATGAGATACGGGAGATTCTTTAGAAATACAAAGTCCTTCTTTAGCTAATAAAGGCCAGAGTTAAAGTGTTAAAATCATCAACATCATCATCATGTCAAACATAGGCCCAGTTTGTTTTACAGCCGAATTTACGAACTTCCCCTTTGCAATACAGCATGCCCCAAAGCCTTTTCAATATGGAATGTAGCACTGCATAAGGTATCCCATAGAAGCCCTAAGGATCACAAGAAGATCTCTTAAAAAAAAAAAAAAAGAAAAAAAAGAAAAAAGAAAAAGAAGAAACAAAAAGTTCCAGTTGGATCAAACTTTTTGCAGTGTCTCAAATGAGCTCCTAAAACTGGAATTTCAGATATACAAGAGGACAGGAAACAGATAGCTTGGTTTTTGTCTTTTTACATGTCCATATTGTTTTTTCAATGCAGCTACAATGTTTCTGCCAAAGATAAAGATAATAAGGTGGACAGGGCGGTTACCACCAGAACCAGCAGTGGGCTCAGACCGCAGCTTGGAGGAGCAGCCATTGATTTTGTGGTTATGTGGCTGGAAGGACCAGAGAGACCGTTCTTTTCATAATCACGCTGTAAGAGAGAATATTTTCATTGTCACCCACATGTATTCCTCCTATCCCAGTGTATTTTAACCTTACTCTTTCTCTCTCCCACCCTCACCTCCAACTAGCTGTACCACTCACCAAAGCTGACCCTTCAAGATATTACCATGGAGATTTTCATTCACTGACTTGTAGTTTTATGGAAAGGAATCATGAATCTGGGTGAGAACCGGATATAATACACTTATATACTTTATGATAAACTGGCCAACACCTGCTTCGCACTCCTCCACTATGGATTATTGAAATCCACTTTGCGTCTTCCTTCATGCCTACCTTCCAGATCTCCCCACAGCTAGGGCAACATGGAATGCCTCTCCTTCTGATACTGACTTAGGAGGAAGCCCACTGTCCCTCACCATCACTGAAGAAGGGCAGGAAGATTCATCTCAGGAAATTGGTCCAGGCAAGTATCAGTTCATGCAGAGATGAGCCACAAATCGCATTGAGACCAGCAGGGCAGTCAGCAACTTTTATCTCCATTTGCCCCTTCAACTCTAGATTTTCTAGACAAAGAAGCCTGCCCCACTTATCAGCTGGAGATTCCACACCAGAACTCCGACTTTCAGACTTCCAGTTGGCACAGCTATCCTTCGCTAGATGGGTGACTCTATCCCCACCACAGCACTCCCTCAGCCTCATAATGCCAAACCCACCACAATGATTGGCACAGGACAGAATCATTCATCTCACCCATAAAATGGGGAGAGTAATGTGTCCCGCTCTAGCTACCAGTACCTCTTGGTGCTGCAGAGGTCAAAGGATCTGTAGACAGAGGACATCTGGTAAGCAGTGAGAACTATTGTATGTCCTCTGTGCTGGTTGATTTTACATGACTATGGTCACATAGTCTCCTGGCACTGGAACAATAGTATCTGTGCTGGATCTAGCTCTGAGATGAGGATCTTGGGTCCCACATTAGGTCTAACTTTGTGCCCTGGGACCTGAAGAATTCACTTGGCTCAAAGGACAGAAACATGGAGGGTGCCTTAGATTGTCTTCCTAGACCTGAAACCTCATTGTCTTTGAGCCTTTATGTCATCACCAGGGGTGCAAAGGATTCTGTCTCTAGAAATGCAGGGAGACCCAAGGAGAAACACAACTTACATCAGAAAGACAGAGGTGTGTACTGCCCGACATATTGGATTTCAGCTTCTGTGCCTGCAGAAAGACAAACACATGCACACACACATAAAATCACTCATAAACAGTACAGAATAATAATTACTGATGATTCACTCATCACTTAGTTGTATAGGGCAGGGCCATTGATAGAAATATGTGAGTCACAACTATAAGCCCATACATAATCTTACACTTTCTAGCAACCACATAAGAGATAAAGGTGAAGATAATTGTAATAACATATTTTATTTAACACAATATATTATCATTTCAACATGCAGTCAATATAAAAAGTCATTAATGAGATACTTTACACTTTCTTTTTCATACTAATTCTTCAAAACCTGGCGTTTTGACATTGTACATCTCATATCAGACCCGCCCCTTTTCAAAGGCTCAGTAGCTACCTGTGGCTGATGGCTAGCGAGGGCAGCCCAAGACTAGGTTAGGTTACTAAAGACAAAGTTTTATTTTTGTTTTTGTTTTTTGAGAGATAGGAGGGGAGGGGGAAGAAAGTAGGAGAGGGAGGGCCAGAGTGGGGAGAGAACATAGGAGGGGAGAGCAGAGGTAGACGGAGAGAGAGAGGATCTTGCGCAGGCTCCATGCCTAGTGTAGAGCCCAATATGGAACTCGAGCTCATGATCCTGAGATCATGACTTAAGCCCAAATCAAGAGTCAGATGCTTAACCTACTGAGACACCCAGGCACCCCAAGTTTTGAGGTCATCCATATTTGGAACTCATGTATATCTCTGAATGTTCATTTTGGGGATGTGCCTTTGAGGTAAAAACGTGGCAATAAAAATCCCCCTTCATTAGTAATATAGAGATAGGTCTTCCTGAAGCTTGTTTGTTCATTTGTTTTATTCATTGCTTCAGTCGACAAGCTATTTTCCAAAGCTGGGTATCAGGTGATAGGAACCAAAGGATATAGTCTCTGGGCTCACGGGACTGTCCTCTAGTTGAGTAACCCATTCATGGCTTAGGAGTTCTGGCACAGGGCAGGGACTCTTACAGATGGATCCCCTGGAGGAACTGTGCAGGGTGCTATGGATCCAGATCCAGTAATCACACAATTGCTTCCAGGGCAGTGGCAGTGAAAGCTTTGAGCTCCCCATCTCCTCACGTGGGAACTACTCCCCATTGAGCTTCTACCGGACAGTTGAGTTGAAGGGAAGTTTCCATCGCTTAAACAGTGACAATGGGAACTGCTGACCCAGTACAGCCCTTTTGTTTTGTAAAGGAAGACAGAGTGCAGTGAAGTTAAGTGACTTCTCCAAGGTCACATAGCCATTTACTGGTAGTCAGGATACAGACCAGGTCTCTAAAACTCTTGAAAGAAAATGTGCTCTTTCCTCCATTACAGTGCTTTTTCCCAGAAATCCTGGCATGCTTGACTCTTCATGCTCTACCTGCCCCCAAATCCACATGAAGAACTCCCCTCCAATGACCTCCTTCCCCCAAAACAAGAATCTGTTGACACCAAAGACAGAGAGAGAGCTCATGTCCCAACAGGATGACCCTGGTTAAGCATCACACTTGAATCAAGGAGTGTCTGGGCACCCAGCTCCTAGTGAATGGCAACTGGCAGGCTGCCTGTTGCAGGAAGACTTCTGTAACTCATTGAAGACATGCTAGGCTGATGATGATGGCCTGTTCACCCAAGGAGTAATTTACTGACCATAATGCTACTTGGGAGGCATCATAATCTTTACCTATATTTGCATATGCCAGCTGCGAATATGAAATAGAAACCTTTAAATAGCCATGAAGAAATAAGACACTGTGAGGCATCCCCAGGCTGTTCAAAGGTCACTAAATGTTATGTATAAGAGGATCAGAGGAGAAATTAGAAGAGGAATTGAACCTTACCCAAAAGCCTACTTTTAATCTATAGTAATAGCAAATCTGGTCCATTGCATTGTTACCTGCAGAGAATAATGTACAGAACTTTACATGTTTTATTTCTGTTCAAGATTGGAATTGTGCCCAGATACCAAAATGGCCTTAAAATATCTCATTCTCTTTTTTCTTTGCTAGGCCATAATCTACAAAAGACATAAACCCTTGCTAATGGCCTTTGCATAACTAAGAAGTTCACTAAAATGTGCAGAGAAAGCAGTCTGACTTCTAGTCTGGGACACATTGTGCCTTCAAGTTATTTCTGTGCTTGTGGTCATAGCTAAACTATGCCTCTGTGTCCTAAACCATAGGCCTAGAAGTTCGAAGGGTTGAGGGGCCCTCCTTCCTATTCTGGTCTGTATGATTAGCACTGATATGTAGGGTTTTACTCACTGTATACACAATCTGACATACTCATCAGCCATACGGAGTCACTTCAGGAATCTGCTGAAATACTAGTAACAATGCCCGTCATTATTAAATCATTATAAAGGGGCTCCTATCAATGGATAAGAAAAGTTTTCTGTCTTAACAGACTGTTTTAGGGGACTCTAGATCTGCAGAGGTAGATTGTCTGACCCGCATTGGTCACTGAGGGTTTCACACTGCATGTAGGTTTACAGGCATGCAGGCTCTTGCCTTCTATCTGGAAACAGTGGGGATTATTGCTCCATCACACATGAGAAAACATTTAGACCAGCTTCAGGTCTTTGAAATCTCTGAGCTTTTTCCCCCAAAGCAGGCATCCCGTTGGCATCTACCTAAAGGATATGGTCAATGTGAGGCCTGTCTCCCTGTAGCCCCATTGGCTTCACAATAACTGGAGGAAGCATCTCCAAGTTCTTCTTGCCTTGAGGACCATTCTCATTGGCATAAGTAGATAACCTGCAGAGTAAAGATAATAGCGTGTATCCAGGCCCCTGCAAATGCTCTTGAGAAAATGCCTTCTCCCGTTAAATGCCTTCCCAACCCAAAGAAGCACTTAGCACTCCAGAAGCTTAGCAGTGCATACACACCGGCCTTTAAATACTCTGCTTACATGGCATATTAACACAGCTTCCCAATTAGAGTGGAAACTCCCAACTGCAGAGGCAGAGCGGATCCTGGAGTTCTACCTGAACCTCACATGGATCACAGGAAGGTCTGGGAATCTGATTAGAAAGAGAAGGGCATGGGCACTGAGGTGGGCACTTGACGGGATGAGCACTGGGTGTTATTCTGTATGTTGGCAAATTGAACACCAATAAAAAATAAATTTATAATAAAAAAAAGAAAGCGAAGGGCAGATGTTACCAGTTATTGGAATATTTTATATTGTTTTATATTGTCATTTTAACAATACCAGTTATTGTTATTCTGGGTAACAGAATCAAAAGATCATGCATACTCATGAGGTTTTTTTTTTTTTCCCCAATCCTACATCAAACCTGAAGTGCCCATTACGAGAGCCAGTGGGTCTGCTGCCTAGACTGACTAGCATCAAGTACAGGTGGTGTCCCCCATCACCCTGGGGGGCTGGTGCCTGTGAGGGTTCATAAGCTGCAGATGGAGGGACAGAGCCTGGGAATTAAGACCAGTGTATTGTCTAGCTGGCTGCAAGCTTAGGAGTCCTGTGTGCAGTCTGAATCCCTCCAGTGACACTGAGGGTCAGAAATCTGCTAAGCAAATCCAGAGACCACTTATGAAAATCTGGCTTTTAGAGCCCATTTTAGAATCCTAAGCAACCTGTTATTTTTACATTTTAAGGGCTTTTATCCTGAGCATTTTTGGAAACATCATCAAGCTATCACTTGTCTTGCTAGTCAGGAGTGATAAACGTAAACACAGAATTACAGGGTAGCCTACATCTTCAACTACTGCAAAGAGTACTTACACACTTTCAGTATTGTCTCTCAGGTGATAAAAACTGGGATGGTCCCAGGAAAATTAAAACAAACAAAATTTCTGAGATCTTGTAAGGTAGAAGGTAAGTTAGAAACCAGAAGAGGACTTCTTACTGCTGAGTAAAGGGTAAAACTAAGGGTGGAATAATGAAAGTGCCGGCTCAAGGTCCTGTCTGCGGACCCAGCACCCTGCTCATTAATGGCATACTCAGGGACCCAGCACAGAGCATGGCCAGCCCGGACCTATCTAGACCCCAAACCTGACAGTATGGCTTTAAAATATGACATCTCCTGAAAAAAAAAAAAGAAAAGAAAAGAAAAGAAAGAAAAAAGAAAGAAAAGAAAAGAAAAGAAAAGAAAAGAAAAGAAAAGAAAAGAAAAAAGAAAAGAAAAGAAAAGAAAAGAAAAGAAAAGAAAAGAAAAGAAAAGAAAAGAAAAGAAAAGAAAGAAAAGAGAAAGAAGGATAAAGAAGGGAAGAAGAGAGTGGATTTCATTTTTCTAAAAGTCCATTTTAACCACCAGTGCAGCATGTTGAAAAATGAATTCTTTAATCTCTTTTATGAAAGAATGTTTCCTAGCAGCTAATTCAGACTTCTGTGGTTAGGGGGGAAGCCACCTGACTCTGAGTGGAGGGGAAACAGCACCAGCAAACCACAGTACCACGGGGTTTTCATTTTGAGGATGGAGGGATGAAAGGGACAGGGGAGGACCATCTCCAGCCCAGCAGCCTTGTTGTCATTCTGGAAAACCGGAGAACTTGTATTCAGGCACTTCCTAAACATTGTCCTTCCAGCGGGGTTAAAAAATTGTCACCGGTAGTAATCCGCTAGTCCAGGCACGTTGGGTAATAGGATTTCCACGGCACTGTAATTGTAGGGCCAGACCTCCCCAGTCTCTGGCACCAGAGGGTTAATAAATGCATTAGATGCTGTTAACCTCTGTTACCTGGAGTCAGAATGAGGACGCTCCTGCTTTTGATCCCAGTGATTAGCATTTGGAAAGTCTGCCCCGATGCCAATAGGCTTCCTGTTCAGAAGGCACAGACACACACGTCTCTGGGAGCCCTCGGTCCAGCACCCACCCCCATCCCTCGAGCCGCAGCCCCCACATGGGAGCTCTGCCCACAGTAGGCTCCCCTGGAGCCTCGGGGATGAAGCAGGCTTTGGAGCAGCACACTTGCTCTGTTTAGGGAATCGGAGACTTAGAAGCACATTGACGCAGAGCCTGGCCTTGGCTGCTCCAGGACTCCGTTTCAGTAGAGAAGTCAGTGCCTCATCTCGGGGTTTTAGGCAGCTGTCAGCCAGCAGGGCAGGGAACCAGTTTCTGCTCTACCTCCAGAAAATAAAACCAGAGGAAGTCGCCCAATCCAATAGCAACAGACTGTCCAGGCTGCAGCCAAATGGTCATAATTAATGATGCTTCTGGTTCTTCTCTCCCTTGCTTTGCTGATTAGAGAGATTTGCTATATTAGGGACCTGTTTGCTTAATGACAAAATACAGGCAATAAACAGAGAAATACACAGACTGTAAAACGCAATCAACTTTGCTCCCCAGCACTAAGTACCTGGCTGCATCCATCACACTTGTCAATACCAGTTTATTAGCATATGGGTCTCTTCTGCAGCAGAAATCGGGCCTTGGGAGGGGAAACCGTGGCTTGGGTTCTTCCTGCAACAGCCACTCCCCCACTTAAATCTACATGTCTTACATTTTTGGGTAGGACCAGACATAGGAAGAAGGATGTGCACCTAATTTTGAAGGGTAACTGAGCAGAAGCTGCTTCAGAGTCTGCATTTTCACATTGTGTTAAAAAAAAATAGACTCCCCCGACCAGAGACATTTATGGGCAGTACTCACCATACAGCAATCCTATCGTGTAGTTGATACGTACCCCTCCAAATTAATTTCAACACAAAACAGACTGAAAAACAAGAAGCTGCCTATGAGTGAATCCAAGCTAAGTAATGGTGGTCTGGCCAGAGCTCTCCTAGTATTATGCTCTTTTCAGCTCTTTGGATCTTGCTTGTTGGATTTGGGAGAGCCTGGGGAGGTGTGAGTGCTGTTGGGGAGGTCACAAGCTGTGGGCTAGCCTTTCCAAAATCCCTGCCACTGTCTGTTTCGAAACTCACCTTCCTACTGATTTGTTTGTCCTACAAACTTGGTAACAACCACTTGGAACCACTGGTCTGAATAATGTGCAGTAAAGTCAGCTGCGTAAAACAAGTGGACACATAAATAAGACCTGCTCTAAGCCCCTGGGCTGGGATGTTTGTCTTCTGGTTCCTGTGCTCCACAAGGAAGGGATCCATGTCCTCCAAGCTGATTTCTGCCAGCCCCGTGGACCCTGGTCAAGGTTGGGGAGGGGCTAAGGGTCTACATGGAGGGCAAGGATGAGATGGGGCAAGTGTCCTTTTGAGAAGGGGGCGGTGGCTTTTCTACACACTCCTGGCAAGACACTGTCTGAACTGAACCTCAGCCAGAAGACATTCATTATGTTAAGCTCTAAGAAAGCCTTATAAAGATATTTCACTCAGCACAGGTTTAGGAAGGCCTACAGGGTGCCAAGTTTCATTAGTCTGGTATGCTCTGGGCAGGTTGAACCTGGTCAGAAGATGGGAGTGGGGAAAAGGGCTTGGGAGGCTTGAAGTCATGCTTCCTTACCCAGAAGAAGTCCAGGCTCAGATCCTAGTTGGACTGTTTAGACAGGCCTCCAAAGTCAGTGCAGTGAACTGAAATGAGGCCAGAGTGAGGGGTGGGGAGAGGGGAGGGGCTGCACTGTAGCCTTGAAAGAAATGTGGCTTCAAGTTCCAGAGTCTAACAGGTCTTGGATTCCTGGCACCCATGGGGTATTCCAAATTGAACTGCAATTTATGTTGAGCTTAGGGTTAAGCCTAGAGTAGTAATCCTCTTACCTGACAGGTTTGGAGCCCATAGATTATTTGTCAATTGAGAAATTAAGTTAAAAGGCAAGATCACCGAATCACTCAAAAATTACACATTTGTATCAAACTTTTTATTGCAAAGCTGCTTTAAAAAAGTGTGATAAGGGTACTGAACATGAGATCTGCTCTCTTATCACAATTTGAAGTGCACACTAGAGTATCCCTAAACTATAGGCACAATGTTGCACAGCGGACCTCTAGTACCTACTCCTCTTGCATAAGAGAAACTGTGTACCCACTGAGTAACAAGTTTCTGCTCTCCTCCAGCCTCTGGCAACCACAATGCCGTTGTGGTTGCCAGAGAATGCCAACCTGCCATTCTTCGCTTCCAGGAGTCTGAGTATTTTAGATGTTTTAGGCAAGTGGAATCATGCAGTATTTGTCCTTCTGTGACTGGCTTATTTTACTTAGTGTGATGTCCTTCATATTCATCCACGTTGTTGCATATCGTAGGATGTCCTTGTTTTTTTTAAGGCTGAATAATAAGATTTCATTGTAGGTGTTGTATCAAATGTTCTACCTTCAAATCTGAATGTCAGTCACTTATTGATTTGGGGGTACATTACCAAGGCCATCTTCCATTAAAAAAATTGGGGGGGGGGCATCTGGGTGGCACAGTTGGTTAAGGGTCCAGCTCTTGGCTTCAGCTCAGGTCATGATCTCAGGGTCCTGAGACTGAGTCCTGTTTCAGGCTCCGAGCTCAGCAGTGAATCTGCTTTAGATTCTCTCTCCCTCTCTCTCCGCCCCTCCTGCTCATGTGCGATATCTCTCTCAAATAAATAATTAATCTTAAAAAAAAGTTTCTTAAAGAAAGAGTTTGCTGATTGGAGTTCCCTGGCTTATGGTCTGCAGAAGCTACACCTATAATTAATTCATGATCAACAATTTCCAGTTTTAGTTTCTTTAAACCAGGAGTGATGTTTGTTTGATATCCTCAGAGGAATCTCAGTGCAGAATTTTTTTTACATTTTTATAATTTTTCTCACTCTTTTATAATTTTGTCGCACCCACACCTAATGCGAAGGTATCTTTTAAAGGAATTTGGCGTTTTCACTGTATTTGGCTTAGTTTTTAGCAAAACAACTATGCTTTCTTTTGTGCGCCTATTTCAATCCTTCATGTATACTGATTTAAATCTGTAAGGAAAACACCAGCTCTAAGAGCATAAAAAAGGCTTGAGAACAAATGGGCCTGACTCTTCGAAGCCTGCCTCTCAAATGGAGAGAGCAAGGACAGAGGTGAGCAGGAGGTGACCAGCTTGGGGCACATGGTCAGCCCTGGGCACTAGCTATTTACAAGAGAATGGAGAGGTTGGCTTCCGGGATGAGTTGGTTACATGAGGGTCAGTTAAGAGAGCTTCTACTATAGTTTAGAACTTACTCCTGCTATCAGCTTGATTGATAAAGTATGATAAAATGAATACAGGCTAGGAAGGTCCTATTCTTGGCTTTTCAGCCTCCAGCTTTAATTATAATAATCCCAGCCCTCCTGCTTACCTCACAGAGTGGTTCTGAGAATCAAATGTGAAAGGTGGATGTTCTTTAAAAACCTCAGGGTGCTGTTGATGATTGCTCAGGATCCCTGTGGTCTCTAGGCTAGTATTCTTGGATTGGGGCAGGGGCTGGAGAAATGCAAAAGCTCAAGCTAATTTGGCTTGTGAACATGATATTGAATAGAACTGGCTCTTGATCTCCTGTGAGCCGTTGGATTTAAAAATGAATGCAATGAAAGAGATACAGTCCAGTACGATATATCAACAGCCCTCCATTAGCTAAGCAGTCCCCCGGGCTTGCCCGTCAGTCTCCAGCACGCCATAAAAAGGATGCCTGCAGCCCTGCACTTGTAATTTAACACTAATGGCAAGATAGCCAGTAGCGCTGGGTGCAGACACTGTCTACAGCAGGAAGCCCAACATGGCACTTGGGCTGGCCTATCTCCCTTCCGTACCTCCCCGGATCATCTTGCATCTATTTTGCTTTTCCCTAAGTTGGGGCAAATACAGGTTGCAAAGTACATCAAAGAACTGTGTTTTCCTTCATGGTTAACTTGTTTGATTTGTAAAATATTCAGACAAGAAGCAATTGCGACCTGTATTTTAGACAATTATGCCCAATTAACAGTAAGATTATGCCAAACAATGTGTGAAAGACATTTTGGTTTGGGGTAAGGGAGGCGTTTTCTAGAGCAAACATTCAGTGAGAATGGTATAAAGGCAACTCGGGGGACGGCCCTAAAATGAAACATTTGTTTTCTCAAATGTGCGGTCAGAAATGCAAATGTGCAAGAGCAACAGAAAAGATTCATTGTGGTCTCTGATGAGAAGTGCATGAAGCCTGTCTCATCAGACACGCGTTCTCATCGCCATCAGATCATATTTATTAAGCCTCTCATTCTCCTGTGCATTTATGTGCAGCTGAGTGCGGCCCCATAATGGCTCTGTGACTTATGGTGCTAACTAAAGGTTCATATAAAACGCCGTGGTCTGCAGATATAACTGACCCTGGGCTTTTGTTCACCCTCTGTTCAAAAGATGGAGCACCCTTGGTACTCTGAAAAACCAGGTGAAAGCAAACATTTAAAAACTTTAAAGAAAAGCATACTTTGAGTAGACAAAGACATATAATTGAGGAAAACCAAGTAGATTCACAGTGAGAACTGTGACCAGTTGCCATTCATGACTGCTCCCGCCTATAACTGAGCCCACCTAAGACTCATGGAACACTCCCAACTGCTCACACGACTTTCTGAGTGGGGCTCTCTCCTTTGCACAGATCAGGAAACAAGGGCTCAGAGAGGCTGGGACTTGCCAAGTTTCTGCAGCTGGAGTGCCTGCACTGAGAGAGCATCTATCCAATCTCCATCCCCTTGACTCCAAAATCCATGCACATGAACTCCATGCTAGACATGGCACACATTATCTCCCATAACCCTCAGATCAACCGGTGGAAGTAGTTCTGGTTATCCTGCTGACAGCTACAGAGGTGCCCGTGGAGGCAGTAGTAAGCCAGGGGTCATGCAGGCTGCCTGTGAGTAGACAGCAATAGCCACTCTGGGGAAACTCCTACGATGTCTACTCAGTAGACACC
Organism: Canis aureus; assembly: GCF_053574225.1. Lineage (NCBI taxonomy): Eukaryota > Metazoa > Chordata > Mammalia > Carnivora > Canidae > Canis > Canis aureus. The sequence continues at coordinate 14,546,919 of NC_135639.1, read as the reverse complement.
ATCCTCAGCTTCCTGTCCCGACAGCCCTGTCCATGGTATGACTCCTCTTGGGCTTCAAAAAGGAAGGGTCCAGTGAAGGAGAACCTTCTGTTGAACCTCACAAGAGAACCGGAGCCATTTTCTTCCCACACATGAGCTCCAAGGCTCAAACACAAGGCAGAGACTGTTATTCAGGGAGACATGGTTGGCTGGAAGTCCTAAGGATAAAAGGTCAGTAGGGGATACAAGAAATTGGATTTATTTATAGTAGGTGATCTAAGTGTGCTCAGAGGTATTCTTGTAGATTACCCAGAACAAGAGAGCATATTTATGGCCAAGATGGTGCAGATGTCCTATTCCTTTTTATTAAGCATGTTTATTACCCGGCAATCGGGTTAAGCAATTGTCCAACTGCTGAATTACTGTCCCTCTGATGGACCAGCCTCACTGCCCTCTTAAACCACAGGTGCATTTATTTGGCCTAATGGCTCTTCCTAGAATGCACTGAGGGGGTCTAGTCTTCCCATCCCCACCCTTAAGTCATTATTCCCATTTTTTGACAAAAGCGGTAAAGAAATGATGTTTGGGAGAACACATCACAAGCAGGTGATCATAAAAAATAGGTTTTTGCAGGGCACATGCCCCGTATGATGCCCAAGTTCATGACCCCAATGAATTTTGGGGTAAAGGTCACCAAATCCCCCTTTAGCAGAGGCTCCTTCTGTCTCCTGCGCAAGCACAGACCAACTGGGAAGATAAAATAACAATAAAAACAGTTGCTGTGCTGAACTGGAGGCTCAGTAACTATGCTGGAGAATTTTAATTTGTTTAATTATGACAACCCTCCTGGGCAGCAGTGCTCATTATTCCCATATTACAGATGATGAAACCCAGGGTTAAGGAGATGAAGTTACTCTCCACTAAAGTGCACAGGAAAGTTTGATTCTCTTGTAGCAAGAAACCTGATCCTTCAGTGTTTTCTATTCTTAAGCACAATCTCTTTTTCTTAAAAACTAAAGCTTCTGAGAACTAATCACACTTCTGTTGGCCTACTGTCTGCACAATCCCTTGTCAAGCATCAGCACACTCAGTGTTTGGAATCTATTATCTCAAAGTGAGCTTGGTTTGGGCATAAATTGAATGATGGTGTTGCCTATGCTCTTCATAGGACTTCACAGTCACTAAGTGCCACCCTTTACCTTGTTATAACGTAGGGGGTGCCATGTTCTGGGGCATGTGTGGAATAGGTACAGATGTCAGGAGACACCTGCGCCCAATACCTGTCCCACGACAGCAAGAATGCCTGCCAACTGTGGGCATCATTGCTGATGTGACTGTGACCTGGCAAAGGCTACCCAGATGTGCTGAGACAGACAGCCCTCAATTTCTGCCCAAGAAGCACCAAATATCAGCTAGAAGTTTTCTGGAGCTGACAAAGAAGGGGGAATTGAGTGGGAAGAAGAGAAAAGGAGGCCCCTATCATTTCAGGGTGATGTGAGAGAGTTTACCACTGCAGGTGCCCTGTCTCCTATTCACTGCTCAGGTGGGCAGGTCAGAGTCAGCCTCCCCACACCCTGCCATTACATCACAGTCACTGTTTATAACATAGTGGAAAAGTGCTGGGAGCCCCACTTGGACTATACCCCTGCTAGAAGGAGCCCAGCCACATGGGTTCTTCCTCTGATTGCTGCCATTTCTCTGCAACAGGGCTCTGATCCAGAGCTGGTCCACCCAAGGATCACTGCACCCAACGGTCCTGGGACCATATTCCTGACATGTGCTCCATGGTAGCTGTGTTTTTGTAAATGGTCCAGAGCCTCCTCTTTTCTTGATTTCAGTTGTGTGACAAAATAATGCTGGAAAACCCCAGGAATATAACAACACAAACTATAATTTCAACAATGGGAGATAGTGCCTTTTCCCCAATGCTATATGGTAGTACCTTTACTACACATAACAATAATATACAATTCTAGTATAATGTAGGGCTCCCCATGTTGCCACTCACTCTCAGAATGGTGAAGTATGAGCTATCTGGAGGCAAGAATAAGGGACTTTATTAGAGTTAGGAGCTGGGGTTGAAGCGGTGTGATCAAACGGTCATCTGTCAAACAAAGAACCTTCTCAAGAGAACGAATTTACTCCCTGTTTCCACTGAAGCTCTTCTGGCTTCGTTGATGTCCACCTTGCACTTGGCAATAGGCTTATTCTGGCTGTAGGAGATTAGGGATAAAAGATTTTTAAAGAAGGAGAAAAAATGTAACTCAGAGATACCGCACTCTATGTGCTTAATTGGGAGGGCTTTGTGGTTGAGAAAAATAGATGCCACGATCTGCCTTTGTTGAAAAGGTGACATCTGGGTTCATTAAAGGTATATGTTAGATTTTGATAAAGGCTATTTTTCTAAGTCATGAAATTGGTTTTTAGGAACTTTATACTCTCCTTCATTTGAACAATTATTAAACTATAAAATAGAATTGCACAATTGCTAAAACCGTAATCTGAAATTTTACAGCCAGCTATAAAATGCTATATTATTAAACTATACTGAAGATGCTCGAGCCCATTACAACTTTTTAAATGAATTATAAAACTCTCTACTGCTGATAAAATAATCTTAAATTACAGTATTGTGTATTCTAACAATATGTTCAACCAAAGTTTGCTACCATGCAGACATGCCAATCACAAAAAAAATCGTTACTTGAATTAAGTTTGTGGAAAGCGCGCATGTGACAGCATGTGCTTCAAGCAAGGCAGACAGCAGACGTTTGCAGGCTGGGTGAGATGGCCCTTCTGCCCCACGGAGGAGTCTTTCCTCATGTTCCTTCCATCACAGGACTAGCCAAGGGTGAGACTCTCGTGTTCAAAAGCTCACAAGAGGGACTTAGCGGAACCCTGTGCACAGAGGGAAGGCCCATGGCAATAGTAATTTTTTCCCACTTAAATTCATGCCATAAATGAGATTTTTTGAACGTCAAATATTTATTTAGTACCTGCCCCTTACACATATGTATGGACTGAATGGTGTCCCCCCACCCCAAATTCATATCGTAAAACCTGATATTCCTCAGATCCTCTGGATGTGACTATACTTGAAGATAGGCCTTCAAAGAGGTGACCCTTTGTTAAAATGAAGCTATTAGGATGGGCCCCAGTCCAGTCTGACTTTCTTTTTACAAGAAAAGGAGGCGTGGACACACACAGGGACACCAGGGATGCAGAGGCACAGGGAAAGGCCATGTGAGGATGTACTGAGGAAGCAGCCCTGTGCAAGCCATGGAGAGAAGGCTGGGAAGCCAGTCACCCTGTCTACACCTTGGTCTTGGATTTCTGGCCTCCAGAACCATGAAAAATAAATGTCTACTGCTGAAGCCCCCCCCTCCCCACCCTGGTCTGTGGTGCCTCGCTGCAGCAGCCTGAGCACACCGTGGCAATGTATGACGCTGCCCTCTGGGATGGGTGACACGCTTACCTACCTACAATGATGCCTGACTCCCAAGATGAAATGTCTGTGTTTTGGTGCCAGTGACGTGCCGCAAGCTTCCATGTCTAATAGGGTTTGAATACACAATTGAAGGCGCATTTCAGCATGCTGTAAGGCAGCCTTGACGGGGTAATACCCAATTTTTGAGCTCTGAATTCAAGCACTCTCCTGGATGAAGGGCTTTGAAAATGCTCTATAAGCAGTTATTTCGAAAACTGTTTTTACAACAGCCTCTTTCCTCCCAGGGCTAACGTGGGTGGATTCTGGGAGGCAGCTTCCCTCTGAGCTCATCTGCTGGCACCTGGAGCCGGGAAGATTAAGTCCCAGGAGGCCGCTGGCAGCCTTTCCACGCTGGGAGCACTCGGGCCCATCACACCGGGCCCCTAGGCCACTTGGCAGCCCAGTCCAGAGCTCTGCAGTGAGGCTTCCAGGGGAGCCCAGAAGCAGCCTGGGTGGGGGCCCCTGAGGCTTACAGCCTCTGCTAAGGGAAGACACCCCCCACAGCTCATTTCTCCGAGAGTGGGGGAAATAAACACACTCAATCTGAGCAGGAGAGTATTATGCAAAGGAAATGTTAGGTGTAGCCAACATTTGGATTTCTTTTTTTATGAGACCAAAACAACAGTGGTGCTAGAAAACACTCTGTAATACATAGAAATGATAGAGACCTCACAAAGACCATAAACCAAACACCACAAATAACAGGCAGCACCAAGGTCATTTTCTTAAAAGGCTCAGGAAATGGCATCTGTGTTGCCAGAGTCACTGAGATTCAGCACATGTGCTGAGGGTTCAGCAGTAATGTGTCTGGCACTGGCCATGTGATCCTGCTCAACTCCCAGCTCTCCTGAGACTCCTCTGCTCCAAGTCCATGCGTGAGACCTGAGGGTGGTGGGGTACAAAGACTTCCACCCACTCTGGTCATCTGGCAAGTGTCTCCTTTGAAATGTCACCTGTGGGTTACCCATTCAGGGTGCCAGGTGGGTGAACAAACATTCCTCAGAAGCAGGCGAGGGTGTGTGGGGCTCTGAATGTTGTGGAGTCCAGCAGGGCCTTGGATGGTGAGAACTGGATCAAGAGCCTCAGTCAGAACCACCTGTGACACCATCCACAGGTCCCACTCCAAGGGGAGTGTTGCCCTGGGAAAACGTAATGTCCAAACTTAACTTAAATGTCTAAACTTGGGCATTCGGTGGCAACTGCAGTCTCTTTTCCTTATTCTTACTTGCACCACCTGGGAAAGATCTGGTCCCTTGTGGTCGGTCACTCTTCCATCTCCATATGCCCCTTACCATGTAGGGAAACCCAAAAAGACTCTCAAAAACTTCCACTTCCCTTGTTGTAAAACAGAAAAGTTTATGAGCAAATGAGGTCTATGAGGCAGCCCTCATTTGCTGGACCAGTGATCCTCAGTCAGGGATGATTTTGCCCTCCAGGGGACACTGGGCTATGTCTGGTGATGTTTCTGATTGTCACAAGTGGGTAATGGTGCTCCTGGCATCCAGAAGGTAGAGGCCAGGGGTGCTGTCCAACACCCTAGAAGGCCCAGGACAGCCCCCACAAGAGAGACTTTCCAGGCCAAAAAGCTAAGAGGGCCAAGCCTGAGTTAAGTCTGACCTAGAGGAACTCTTGCATTCATGGCCAAGAAATCACTCTCTCAGACCTCAGCCTAAGGAACTGAAGTTCCCAAGATTGGCATAGAGGCGCCCAGCCCATCTTCTGCTAAGAATTCCAAGGAAGCAAGGGACTTCCCACAAAGAAGCATCTCACTAAATTACATTTTAAAACCACCACCCTGAGAAGGCCTCACCTTTTCTTATCCTTAACAAGCCTGTTCTACAAACTTGCAAAGTCCCCACAGGGCTCCACCAAGACCAGAAAAGCCCCTGGAAAATAGGACCCATAAAGCAATGTGTAACCCAGCCTGTCCCCTCTCAGGGCACTTCTCTATTGCCAAAGATGGGGCAAACAGGACTAGTGATATCCAAGTGCCAGAAGCATCACAAAACTTGCAGATAATAAAGACTTATTTATTTGAGTCTGAGCCAGGCTCTACAACAAAACATACTTTACAGGCAGGCTCAGAGCTAATCCTCATAACATTCCAGGAGGCTCTATGACTGTCATCCCCATTTCAGGAGTGAGGAAGATGAGGCTAAGTGGTTTGCTCAAGGATTCATGGCTGGTAAGTGGCGAAATGAGCCTGTGCTCAAAATTTCAACTCCAGCTTTCTTATGAGAAGTTTCACTGTTTGCCCTTAAAATTAAAATCAGAATTTGACTACGCTTTGTGCCTGGTTTGAGAGATAACCTCTACATCATTGGAAGTTCTTGAGTGATAGGAGTATCTTTGATATTTCATGAGCCCTTTAGATCATACCTGAGTTCATGGTAATGAGATGACTCAGAATGGGCCCTGGTCATCAGGAGACCACCTACGGGCCAAGGGCTTGTGGCTCTGAATCGTGTGAGGTCAGCCCAAGCGCCTGACCTCTAAGGAGCAGAGAGGGGTAGAAGATTACATTCAATCACAGGCCTAATGGCTCAATCAATCATGCCTATGCAATGAAACCCCAATTAAAACTCTGGTCACAGAAGCTCAGTGGAGCTTCCTGGATGGTGAATGTGTCAATGTGCCAGGAGGGTGATATGTCCTGCTTCCACAGGGAGAGGGAATGAAAGCTTTCTTTTGGAGACTCTCTCATACCTCAGCCTAAGGATCTCTCCATTTGGCTCATCCTGATTTGTATCCCTTAAAATAAAATCATAATCATAAGTATAGTGCTTTCCTCAGTTCTGAGTCATTCTAGTGAGTTGAATCTGAGGGGTCATGGGAAGCCTGGAATTTGTAGCTGGTTGGTCAGAAGTGCAGGTGGCCTGGGGATCCCTGAAGTGTGGTCATCATCTGAAGTAAGGGCAGGCTTGTTGGGGACCGTGGCCTTAACCTTTGGTGTCTATGCTGCCTCCGAGAGCTGATGTCAGAACTGAGTTCTAGGGACACCAGTTGGTGTCAGAATAGGCACCATTTCCTTTCTTTATGCCAGTTTATGAACCAGTCTGGCACCTCCATCTGCCAGATGTTCCACAAGAATGTAAGGACTGATTTTAATCTATATTGAGTGAATAATGTTACCCAGAAACAAAAAGGTAAAGTGCTCTGATTTAGGTAATACAATGTAGTCATTTAAAACACATACAAGGGAAAGATGTTCCTTTTCCTATTTCTCCTCTCCTGATCAAGCTTTTCTGTGTCTCAGGCCTATTGTCTGAGAAAATAGGAATAATAATAGTATTGACCTCATAAGGTTACTGTGGGGATTAAATGAGTCAATGTATATATATAAAGTGCTTAGAACAGTACCTGACTCATGGGAAAAGCTTATGCATATTTGCTTTATTAATACCCAACCATAAAAACCAGAGGTGATGCACGTTATCAAAACAAATAGTTCTGGATTCTATCATATTGGATGGTTTAATGTTTCTCAAAGTAGTGTTTGGAGACTACTGGTACATATGACACTATGTAGGTGGCATTACTAACATTTTTAATTTTAATATTTATATATTGATTTTAATGTATAGAGAACTAGTACATTGATTCACATATGTTTCACATATGTTTTTAACAGCTTTGGATGAGTCTAAAAATGATAGTGTTTATATAAATAAGTATACCTAGTAATTGAGTTTAAAGATAAATATGAAGCAGACAACAGTACCAGCAGAATGCAGATATGGGAAAGAATCAAAGTCCTGGTGTCAGAGGCTGAGAGGTGGGGCTGGTTCTCAGACACGACCTTTTCTGCAACTAAGACTGTGTCCTGTTCACAGCTATGCCACCTCTTCCCAATGTCAGCATTGGTTAAAGAGATGTGGCAATGGCACCTGGTAGACAGTCTTGCTCCGGTACCCAGGCTGGACCAAGATCTGACTACTGTCATGGCTCTAGTCATAACACCAAGAAGCTGGTTGTTAGGATGACACTCCCAACAGACTCCTGGGCATGGGGAGATGGAGTTTGGAAAAGTCAGAACCCCTCAAGACCTGGTCCTTTCTTTATTGACATTTGGTTTCCCTTTCTCCTTGTCCTGGTGTTCAAAGTACACCTGTACTTCCTTCCCTCCTTCCTTCGGACTTTCTATAATGACCAATTCTTCGAATCAGCAGGATACCACTCAATTCCAATGGTTCTTACAAATTAAGGAAGCACAATCTAAAGAGTTCTGTCTTTCTTCTTCCATGGACTCCCAGATGCTGGGCACAGTCCTTCCTTTATTGTCCCAGGGTCCAGAATTAAAGCTTTCACACTTCTCAATCACACTAAGAGTGGTGACTACTTACCAAGTGGAGAGGGTTGGACAGTAATGCTGGGCCCTCTGCATACGGGCACCAGGTTTTTAATCCTCACAACAGACCCGAGAGGCAGGTGATTATTTTACAGCAGAAATTTAGAGAAGGAAGGAAACATGCCCAGGTCACAGAGCAATAGGAACTGAGGCAAGGTTCTCACTCAGGTCCATCTGACCCCAGAGCTCATGTTCTTCCCAGCAGAGCAACTCCTAGGCTTAAGGAAAGTGCCACAGGAGGTGGCCGCAGGGTGGCTCTGCCCATTGGAATGGGTGCACTGAATCCGGGGACAACCATCCTCATGCCAGGGGCCTGGTGTGGAAGTAAGCACCTCACCCTCTCCCCTTCCAGCTTCCCACCCTCCCACCAATCATCCTGTGCAAAATCCCACCACCCTGGCCTTGCTCTCAAGCGCCTCTTCTCCAGTGGAAGATTAACAGGACGCCAAAGCACCCCATTGCTCTGCTAGCATAAATTGCAAGAAAAACATTTAGAATATTGATTAAGTGCTTCATGCTTGAAGATTTAAATTTACCTCCTGTATTTCCAGGATTAGCTGACATAATGGGGTCAGTCTGCTGGCACAAATGATTTACAGAACACCCATTGGCAGCTTTCCTTTTAAAACTCAACACTTCAAATTTTCACTTGGTCACAGCTAGAGGAGTCCTGGGTATTTAGCAGGTTTGGATAATTGCCTTCCTGCCGCCACATCTAGAATTTTGGGGTCTGGCCCTGGGAAGAGTTTTAAAATCATTTCTGGTCTGGTCTGGCCCTGTCAGGTACAAAGGGACTTTGTTTAGGTGACGGGGTACTGAAACAGCAGAGGCATATGCTGTTCTTCTGGGATGGAAGGTCTTGCTTCAGATCTAGATTATTTTTAATTTTCTAATATTCAATATTCTAATTAAATATTTGAATACTCTAATATGCAGGAGTTAAATGGATAGGCAAATCTTGCCTGCCCTCTGTCCCTCTTACCTACATCCTACAAGCCTACAACCTACAAGCACCCAGCCCATTTCTGTGAGCTTCAAACCATACTCTGAAGAGAGGGAACTATAGCAAATAAGGGAGGCCAGGGAGATGTAGACCTGGATTCAAATCCAGTGGATACTGCAGGTTCGCTCCTCAAGGAGAGATGCCCTCCTCAGGGCCTTTGCTTCCACAGCCCACTGAGGGCCAGCAGTGTCCCTGTGGTGGACCCTCAGGGCTAGCTAGCATGGCCTGACCACCAAAGCAGATGATGGGTGGTTGGGAAAGAAGGGAACAGCTGCCCTCTACACTGGTGATTTTTAGCAGCAAACATTCTCACAAAGACTATCCATGGGACTGTGCTCACATCGCTTCCTTGACTGAGAACACCACATTGCTGGTTCCTTTCCAGAATGCAGCCTTAAAACCTAAGGAGAGGGGAGGAGCCCTACCTGAGATCTATCTACAACCTCTGGCCCTTCATATCTCCCCAGAGATAGATATGTTTTCTTTGGCTCATAAGAAACACTGACCCTGGTTGTGGCTCTCACTGTTCACTAGAGCTCTCCGACTGCTCACAGCTCTTCCACAGCCAGCCCGCTAGCCCTGGATCTGAGGGTGTACTCCCCAAGCTACCAGACTTCCTCCTGTCAATCACAGCTCTTTTGGGGTGGGAGGAGAGGGACACGAGTACAAAGAGGCAGAAGTAGCAGAACTTTCTCCATGAAGTCCAAGACCTACAAACGCCACTATAAGGGGTCCATATTTTAAGCTTCCAGAATTAAGTGGTGTACAATGATGCAAAGTCGGGATTTTTTCCAACACCTACTTACATCTCCCAAAGATATTTACTTTAAATAGGCGACAAGTACAGTCCATTTGGTTTAAATATCCTGAGCTTTTTCCAGCTAGCAGACCACTCAAGTGCACAGAAGATGAAATAATCGGTAGAACTTTTAATCTTCCTTTGTTTTTCATGTGACCACTTTGTACAAGTCAAAGGGATATGCCAACAATAGCACAGCCTGCGTCATGCTTGTTACTAATATGACTGCCAATTAATCCTGACATGGGAGCTTGGCGGGTTACCCAAAACCTGGTATTTTATCACCTCAGGGGGTTAGCACTTGGACATTTCTATGACATTTTATACTAATCAATCAACTTTCCTTTTTTAAAGGCAAGCCTTGCATAGGAACTGCAGATGAGTCTCTACGTCCCACACCCAAGGCCACCCATTTCCCCAAAAGAATTGGGTTTGGTTTGTTGATAATTATACTTTGGAGCCGACTTTTGAAAATGTTTATTCTTATTTCTTCCCTTCCAAAGGGGAAATCTCTCTCAAATGTTAAGACAGAAACTCAAGTCCCCAAGAGTTTTCTCATATTATTGTATATTTTAAAATATTACAAGAGGGTGCCTCTCAAGGGAAGTGAACTTTAGAGCTGCCAAAGATAGCTGACTTTCTCCAAATCTGCTACCAATGGATCCCAAGCTGGTTTAAGTCAGTTCTATTCTGAGTAATGACACACATGGCTGGGACAAACGCCACTCTAAGATATTTCTAGGACCCCCTGGCAAATGGTAATTTATCTGGAGACAGCTAGGCAGGCAAAAGAAGGACAGATGGGGAGAATGAGTCTCCTGGGAGCCCTACTCCAAAGCGTGAGTCCTAAATCAGTGCCAGGTACCATGTTCTCGGGGCGAAGGCCCATCTCTTATCACTCACTCATCTCCCCCCATCCTCTGGCCTCCAATGATTCTTTCAACTGTTGTTAGTATAGGTCATTCTAAAGACATCACCAAGCTGCAAAAAAAAGTTTTGCTGGCAAACTTTTAATCTTTCCCTTATTCCTTATATCCTGGAATTGCTTGAAGAATCCCAACCTAAAGCATGAACTTTGTGTTTTCCCAATTTTTTGAATAGCTGCCTTCAGGAAGCAGTAGGTCATATGGCTCTCTTGAAACTAGCTTCTCACTGCTGCCTTTTCTATTCACCCCTCGCCCCCAACAAGCTCTCCTGAGGTGTAAATTAAAAATAAAAATTCTGTATTTGGAAATAAGTTGTATTTAAGGAATACAAATGATGTTTTGATACATGCATACATGATGAAAAGTTTACCATAATCAAGCTAATTAGCCTACCACCTCTGGTAGTTACCATGTTTGGGGAGGATGGGAGCAGTTAAGATGGGCTAGTATACAATACAGCACTGCTAGCCGTAGTCATCATATTGTATCCTAGAGCTCTAGATCCCATCCATCCAGGTAACTGACACCTGTGCCCTCTGACCAGTTCCTTTCCATCTCCCCCACTGCCCCGATTCTGGTACCCACCATTCTCCTTGCCTTAAAATTTCGACATTTTTAGATTCTACATATACGTGAGATCAGGAACCTAGAGGACGTGACACTAAGTGAAATGAGACAGATGCAGAAAGACAAAGCCTGGATAACCTGCTTTTCTATTTTTCATTTGTCCTTTCTGTCCATTTCTAATTCAAAGAAAGAGCCCAGATGGGTTCCTCGAAGTCATGGATTATGGCAGAAGTACACTGGCCTTGGAGCAGAAAGCCCAGCCTCTCCAAAGAATTACTGCGTGATTCTGGTTAAGTCACTCACCTTTCCCTGCCTCGGCTGCCTTATTTGTAAAAGGGAAGGATGTCTGCAAGCAAGGCACAACACCACCATCCATCTGCTGTAAAGGGACCCAGCAACCAACTAACTCGGGATCAAGCATCACATGTGCCATTTTTAAAGTACCGTTCTGGAGGGTTCACTCTGCCCCAGCACTGAAGCATGACCCCCATCTAGTCCCCTCAACTCTGGCAGCTTGGCCATCCTCGAGTTTTGTGGAAGCGGAGGCTTGTGGAAGCCATGGTGCTGGTGAGCAGAAGGGCCGGGTGGGAACACAGGCTTGGCTGCAGAGCTCACTCCCTCACTCCCTGCCTCGTGTGCAAAACAAGGCTCAAGCAGGTCTTCTCCATAGGGGGAGAGGTGAGGGCTGATAGGACTGTGAAGGGCTCTCCGGAAGTGAAATGCTGTTTGGCTCCAAGTATATGGATTCTGTGTGTGTGTGTCACAGGGAAGAGAATTATGGCTGGGCCCTCCTTCCTCGGTCCCACACTTCCGTTTCCCCCTCCGCTGAGAAGTTAAATAGCAGTCTTGACACAAACATCATGCTTTAATTTTACTTTGCCCCTCTATTTATGAGGCAGACTTCCTATCACTAACACAGGGGAAGGAAAGGCGCCGTTTCTTGGGAACAGAGCTCATGTGTCCCCTGACGTTGCCAGGGCAACCTTGCAGCAGCACAGAGCCCTCCTCACAGGAAGGGGTGGCTGGGCAGAGCTGGGTTGGAGGCACGATGCTGTGTGGCCAAGACATGCCTGCGCCACAGGAAGCAGAAGTCCCACTCTGTGATCTGGGGGTGGGGGGGTGGGGAAGCAGGGCCTGGAGAGGTGGGGGGAATGCCTTCTTAGGGCTGACACAGTCCTCTCTCATGGAGGAAATTGTATGGAATTTCCAATGATGGCTCTTCTCCTGAAATGTCATCTCTTAATTTGGTCTGACCTTCCAAAAATGTTGACAAGCTGTGTCTTGCCCATTATTTGTAAGTTCACTGAGGAGAGAATTTTTTTTGAGTGCCCATCTGATGAAGTTTCTGAAACACAGAAGAAGCTCAATAAACAGGCTAAAGCACCGCTTCTGCAGTCATGCTCTGTGCCCTCAGACACGTGCAGAAACGAACCTCATTTTGCTGCAGCCAGAGCTTTGCCTCTCCTAGGTCAGGAACCCTATCTAGCTCACTCTTATCAGTGAATGACAACAGGGTCCTATCCTTCCTCTGGCCACTTGTCTTTACTGATGCTAGAATCTGAGTGGACCCAGTAAGAAGAGAAGGCTGACTGTAGGAGGAACCAGGATGCCGAGCATCAGCCAGAGATGAAGAACAGATCCCGTTTCTGTGGTGCGATGTCTGGCTCCAGATTGCCTCTCGCTGACTGGGGGCCTTTGTGAAAGTCACCCTTCCTCCCAGAGCCTGAGGGCTCTGCTGCAAGATGGAGCAGTTAGATGCTGTAATAGTCCCCAAGCCTCCTCCTACTTCTGGCAGTTTTTGCACCGTGCTTTGGATATTGGACATGCTCAGGAAATGCTTCAGAAGCATGAAGAACATCTGGTTGACCTTAGGCTGTGTGGCTTCCCCGCCTTCTCCTCAGTGCTGTGTTGTCTGTGTGTGTGTGTGTGTGTGTGTGTGTGTGTGTGTGTATGAGTGTGTCTGAAGGTTTGTATTTGGGAAGAAGACATAGGAAGATGGGACAGAGACCAGTAGCCAGCTGAATGGCACGTAGGATATCCAAAAAGAAGGGAGACCTTGGGGGAGAAAAGACAGCAATGAAATCAGAAGCAGAAGAACTACCCTATGGTTTGTAAGGAACAAAGAGGATTGTGAGTTAAAGAAGGTATTGGCAAAAGAGGTTTCTGGTGAACCTTGGTGGCAGCAGGGTGGGGAGAGAGAAAGGAGAATATACTCCAGTGACAAGTGTGAAGTGACAGCACAGTGTGTGGCACATGTCCCCTTCCCCAGCATGGCATGAAGAAGAAACCATCATGTGGTCACCACTACCCCCCAAACACAGGAAGAACTATGAAAGCAACAGGAGTCTCCTGGATTCCCAGTTCTGTGACTCATAAGCTCCGTAGGCTCCGGCAAAAGTGTTACTTCACCAAGCCCCAGTGTCCTCAAACGCAAGGAGGAGGCTAACAATAAAACTATCGCTCTCTCATAGCCGTCAGGAGGATAGCAGCCAAAGAGGTACAAACATATAAATATGTAATGTCTTGCTAAGTAGTTGAACACTCGTTACTATGAAAAAAAAAATCAATAAAAAGGCCGAATAAACACTGCTTTGACTAAAGGCAGGAAACCACTGTTAGCCTGCCATTGTGGTTCTGCCCTTGCAGATCTGGATTAGCCCCAAGGAAGTCTCTTGGCCATTCACACTTGCCTCTATACACACAAGAGGCTTTGGGAGGTAGCTCTGCATGGCTCCTCCTTCTCCAGAAAAGCATTTTCTTCTGCTTCAGGAAGAATGAAGCCATATGGGACTCTACATTGGAGTTAACATCTCAATAGCAACACTGTCTCTGGTTTATCTTCAGACAGAGTTAAATACCCTACGTTAAGTGTAAATGACAGTGATGGTGACCAACCCAAGAGTGCTTTCTAGTTCAATAGGCTGCTGCTTTGTAGAGAATGCAGAATAAGGATGATAGACAAATTAAAAACCAACTCAACTTGGCCACTCCACAAACAGAAGGCTTAAAGATTCATCTGCCCTGCCCCCTCATTTTACAGGTGAAGACGCCAAGGCCAGCCCCAGGTACCCTGACCAATGTCCTACTCCCAGCAAATGGGAGTCAGTTCCAGAGTTCATCCTTCTCTGTGGCACTTCACAATCTCCATTCATCATGGTTAAAATGCACTTTTAAGATTCAAACCCAACTCATCATTAGCCATTTATCTTTAAGTGCACTGAAGGAAACTGGTCTGTGTTGCCCTCATAAGTGAGCTCCAACAGGGAGTTCAGCTGCCGCTCTTACCTGCAAATTTGCACAAGGTGGTAAAACATGAGTGGGGATTTCGTTCTCAGACCCTGCTGGCCCCAGGGGCTTGTTCTTAGCCCGGAAGGCTGTGGTGGTGGTAGCAGTGGTGGTCTGAACTGGAAGGGCTGGCTGCCACACTGTCACATCAGAGCCATTGCCAAAGGCTTGAATTGCATTTTCTGCAGTAAAACAGGAGGAAATCCAATTTCAAAGTCAAGCAGCAAATGTAACAGACAGGATACATGAAGCCAGAGAGGCACACTAGAAATTCTGATTACAGTATTGGACTTCCCTGAACAAAACCCATCCATCCATCCACCCTACACATGCTGAGAGCCAGCCATTGGGTCAGGTGCTCAAAAATCAATTCATTCATTAAGCACCGAGATGGACACTTAGGTATGCTCAGAGCGCAACAAATATTGTTCCTATTTATGTACTAGGTGCTGAGCAAGATCCTTGCCCTGAGATATTCATCAGTCAAGCACCTCGAAACCCAGCCTCAAACCTATTTTGGGGGGATAGCAATCACTGTTCCATCTTCCAAGAATACCCTTGTTAAAATTCTATACTAAAAGTAAACTAGTTAGTGCTTTTTTTTTTTTAAAGTAACATATCCTTAGTTATGATGCAACTTGGTGGCATACAAACTAGTTTGGCAGGCAGTAAAATCAAACAGCAAAAAAATCTGACTCACCACCACAGAGCACCTTGCAACATGCTTTGAGCAGCCAGTATGAGCCAGGCACTGCTCAAAGTACAGATGCAACTGGTTTCTTTAAAAGAAAAAAAAATTACCCAAATCTCATCAATATATAGTGAAAATTTAAGTAAGATTATTTTTTCCCTTTCTGCTCCCAGTCTTCCAAACAAAATCTGCATAATTAGGTAGGAGCAGCCCTGCTTAAATGAAAAGTTTAAAATGTAAAACTTTAAAAGCTTATTACAATTTCATGGGATTAGATTGTTTTTATGGCAAGAGTAAATTGGTTGTGTGTTGTTCCCCTCCCCAAAATGAATTAAAAACAGTTTTTAATCAGGTCCTCAGGGAGTTGGCCTGGCTTTAGGAATTTTTTATTTCATATTCATTGTGTAAGAAATCAAACTCCTCCATTTGAGACCTGAATGTGCAAATTGTTAATATATGATTCTTAGCTGGCATTTTTCGATATACAAGACAGAATAATTTAAGCCTAATCTTCCTCTTAGAAGTGACATTTTGTTCTAAAATTATTATCCTTTAGGTTCAGCAAATTGGAAGCTTGTTTTCTAAAACTTTACATTTTTTAGGCTGTAAGAAACAGCTTCGAATTAATATAAATGCTTTTTATGCTCCTAGCCATGTTACATGGCTTAGCAGGTTGGGGGGATGCAGAGAAAGAGGTACACGGGGGCCTGGTTTCCTTGAATGACCCAGAACGACCACCACCACTAACCAAAGAACACTCCTTTCTCTTTCTTGTGAAGATAGGTAGATTCAGGAGATTCCTGCCATTTATGGGTCCTACCTTTGTTTTCAGGCGTGTTTGCCTTGCTACTTGGTCATTCGTTCACTCAGTGAGTACTCACTCATTTACTCAAATATCAATGGAACAGGTACTAGATGCCAGACACTGCTCTGTGCTGGACATGCAGCAGTGAACACTGATGACAGAAATGACAGTCAAAAGCCCCTGCCCTCATGGAGACCCCATGCCAACTGGGGAGGCAAGTAAAGTGAAATACAGAATACATTCGGTGATGAGAAATGCTTGAAGAAAATGAAGCAAGGGTGAGAGTAGAATGGGCAACTGGAGTTCAAATACAGTGGTCCAGGGAGGCGAAGGTGGCAGTAACTGGGACCTTACCTCTGTCTCCAGTTCATTCTTCTCTTTCTTCCCCTCCCCTTGGCTTAAAAAGAACTGTGTTTCCTCCAATAACCAGAAATAAGCAATCAGTTAAAGCTGTGTTTGTGATAGAGGAATCCGAGAGAGATCTGGCAGGAGAATTGACGGGCTACTGCATTTGGGTTGCAATCTACAAGTTTCAATTCCTTCTACTCTATAGAGCCTTCTACAAGAGAGTGAATCTACAGCACTGTGTCTTTGGTGTGCTGTGCCCCTTCTCATCAAAGTGTAAATGGAATGACTATGAATAATTCCGGCTGGCTTTGGTCCCTGCTGAAGACCAAATGTATTTATTTTTTACTGAAGAGTCATTAGCAAAAAAAGATGCCAGACTAGTCTCCCCTTCACCAAAATATTATTAAGCAGGGACACCTTGAATTTCTCCACAAGGGAGCAGTTTTCCAGCCAGTGTGACTATAATTTTTTCTCACACTGACCTATACTCTCACTGCTTTATCTTCATTAAAACTTTCATTCTGTCAGAAGACTATGCAGGATGATGTAGAAAAGAAGGATATATACACACTTTCCAGGTTTTTTTTTTTTTAAGGAAAGACCAAACAAGAGATCTGAGGTATAGTTCGGTGGGATGCCCAATGTCTTAACAAATGTCTCCATACTTCTGACTAGTTTTGTGGTGGTTCTCAATATCACTTAGGTGTTCAGAAGCTTGTGTTACTTTTAAGATGATTACAACATTTGGTTACAGCCATACTACTGAAGGACCGAGTAAGCAAATCATTTAGATTTGTCTTTTCAACAAAGGCAGCAATAAAGAGGTTTCAGAATACGTAACACCGAAAAGCTTTTCCATGTACACACAGTAAGTTATTAGCTAATTCTCTGGTAATCAGTCATTGTGTAGAGCAGAGCACCATGGAGAGTTGTCATGGCTCTTAGGGGGGTGGCTGAACCTTCATTCCTAGAAGCTTGCTCCAACATCTCTCACCAGGAAGTCCCACCTGGCCCCAGCGTTTGGCCATATGTTCTCCTCCAATGGGCCCTTTAATATCAGGCATGACACAAAGGCCCCTGCCTGCAAAAGAAGGCACTGGGGCTTCAGATCCATCTCTGGCATGGAGGGTCCAGGAGAATAACAACTGTTTACTCAACTGTGAAATGGAGATGCTCATACCTATATCTCCTAGGACCCTTGTGCCAATTACAGTAAATGAGATAATGTATATATTGCACTCCCTATAGAGTGAGTTGAAGGCACCCAATAAATTCATGATGCCTGCCACAAAATGAGAGTGAGGTACTCAAGCATCTCGGCTGGATCATCACCTCAAGCGTGCACATCTCAGTGGACAGAAGGGAGACCTGGCACAGGTCTGACGAATGCCCATTGTTCACACCTGTACATTCCTCTCTATCCCTCTCCCTTTGGGAAACATGTTTCCAAATTGCCTGAAGGCAACTGTAATAAAAACCAATACTATTTTCAAGCAGGAGCTCCCCCGCCGCCCTCCCGCCCCACCGGGTGCTCATCTCTCTCTCCCGAGATAACTGACATCCTGAGGCTCCTGGCTGCATCACCAGCTTATCCTACTCAAGAATTGTGGCTTCTCCTCTGAGCCAGCCCTGAACATCCAGGGGGCTATTGATGTTAATGTTCTAATTTTTCTCAGAGAGCCCTTGGAGGCTTACCCCTGTCTAATTTGTCTGAGCTTCTCACGCTGTATATTGCGCCCAGGTTTTAAGAACCTTTGGAACAGACTTTGCACTGGTTGCCAAGATCAAAATTTGATCTGTGGGTAGTAGTGTTCTATCCGACATAATGTACCCTCCATTGTTTGAATCTCTTGCTCTCTTAGGCCTTTGGATTCCCGGACTTGGCAGCACCCACTTGCTCTGTTCCCTGCTGCATTGCATAGTATGGCCAAGAGATGCTGGATTCACCACCAGCGAGCAGGAAAAAAGCAACAGAGAGAGAAAGAGAGAAGAGGCAGACACAAGAAACATTGGAGGTACAGCTTGAACACAGAGAGGAGAGCATGTCTGTGTGTTTGCTTCCTTTTTCTTTTTAAAACTCACTAAGACAAGTATTGTCCTTGAAGAAATTCAAAAATTTCAAGCACTCTTCTAGATCGTTCCCACTGTTGCTGCAGTCACACCACGGGGCCACGCTGAGGCTACTGGAGTCTATGTAGTTGGGGGTCATGACTGTACCTAAAAAAGGAAAAACAAGGCATCTTGTTCTTATGTGACAGTACAGACTTTTCTATAGCCTAAAAAGAGACAAACGCTCCTCTGATGGTGGATGCGCCACGGATAATTACAAACACTGTGTTTGCTGAGTGGGAAATTATGTTAAACAGTTCATTTTCTTGGCAATTTATCTTGAGCACAAAAAATAATTTACACATTTACTTTAAAAATTATAACAGAACTCCTTGAGCTGCACTTAGGGTATTTTTTTTCCTGCACAAATGGTATGGATGTTACGGAGTAGGAGAGAATTAACTTAGAATGCATGAGTTGCCAAATCCCTTGCATTTTCTTGAAAATGTCATTAATCTTCATAAATAGATAGAACTGGTTTTACATATCTTAAAAATCCTTTTAGGACTTTGTATGCACTTCCCTCAGAAGCAAATGGCTCCTTCAAAGTAACACAGGGAAGCTTAGAAGCTATCCTTTGGGTTACCCCACATCCGGAACATATATAACGAGGCCTCTGCTCACCAGACTCTCAACTGATTTAAATAAAGTCTTCCAAGTTGCGAAGGAATTGGAAATAAACAGTGGAAATTCTCTATGCTGATGGCTTTTAGAGTATTGTCTCAATAGTCCTCAAAAGTCCTCAAAGAATTACTGGGTGGTCTTTCTTGCCTACATCTTCCTATATTCATGGTTTTTCTGATGAGCTCTGTGCTGGTGTAAATAAACAATGCATTTATACTTAATACAACTCAAATGTCTTCTCCTGGGTGGCTCACACCAGGCGATGCCTATTCATGCCAAGAAGCCTTCTGTTTTTCTGTATTTTATGGACCTAAGAAGTAATAGGCGGTCAGTGAGCCATAGGATATATTTGGTTCATAAACAGAAAGAAAAATTCTTTGTAAGCTCTTCTGGGTCAAGGACATATCTTTTTTGCCCTACATTCCTTACCAGTTTGAGTACATTATCTCCCATTATACCTCGGGATGGGAACTTTGACCCACAGCAGACAGTGAGCACCTAACTTTGGAGGAGAAAGGAAAAGACATCCAAAACCCTAAGCCAAGAGGTTAAAATGTGTATCTACTAGGCAGCTACTGAATGCTGGGCACCATGATGGATCCCTGACATGTGGAAGAAGGAGGCACAAGCTTTGTCCTGAAAGACATTAGAACCCAATGACCAGGGATCCCTGGGTGGCGCAGCGGTTTGGCGCCTGCCTTTGGCCCAGGGCGTGATCCTGGAGACCCGGGATCAAATCCCACATCGGGCTCCCGGTGCATGGAGCCTGCTTCTCCCTCTGCCTGTGTCTCTGCCTCTCTCTCTCTCTCTCTCTGTAACTATCATAAATAAATAAAATAAAAAAAAAAAATTAAAAAAAAAAAATAAAAAAAAAATAAAAAAAAAAAAAAGAACCCAATGACCAGTGTGAAGGGGAAGATCCAGACCCAAGAGGAAAATAAATTTTGGTCTGTAAAATGCATTGCTTCAACGATTTCATTCCATTACGTGATGAGTGTTTCATCATCCTAGGCATGTGATGGTTTGCCAAGCCAGAAATCCCTGGCAGCACTCTGCCTTGGCCACTCATGGAGGATTTAATGAGCACATATGCCTGGAAGGATATGGACTAAGGTGTTAATAGTATTTACATCTGGGTGTAGAGTTGTAGAGCCTTCCTACTGTCTCCTTTGGGTTTTTCTGTATTTTTTTTTAACTTTTTATAATGAGCATGGCTTAATTATTTCCATTGTTCCTGTAATTCCACAGTTGATAAGTAACCCCTACTAGAGACCAACTTAAGAAAGCAAAGAGTGAATGCAAACTTGGAATACTGACTCAAGGAAGATACACCCATTGGGATATATCCACAAAAATGGTAAACGATACTGGTAAAAGATTTTGCCCAAGAGACCTTTCAACCACGGGGATGAGTGTACAGGGCCCTGTAATATCCCTGCATTATGTGCCATAGTTGACTTTCCTGAAAGCTCTTGCTGAAGACACTCTAGTGACAAAATGATTTAGTCTGTGCTGTCATTCTTGGTGGGAAGTTCTTTCTGCCTGGTGACTTGTGCGACTGTGGCAGGAACACACACCCTGGCTGAGCCATCCACTTCTGACAAGGGTGATTTCCCTCAGCCCTCCACAGCCTTCACTACATGTTTGTCTTCACACGTCAACCGTGACAGAGCCCCGCCACCAAGGCTTCTTCAGGCCCTGGGACCTGGAACACCTGCCTTTCTTCCCGCCTGCCCCTTTTATCCATGGACACAGATCTGCCTCTTTTGAATCTCCTAACTCATTGGCACCCTGGCAACTGCACTGTTGCCTCAGATGTAGAGAACCTGGTTCTTCTAAAGCCTCAGCTCTTGAGAGGCAATAACATTGTTTCTGCTATGTCTGTTCTCAGGGAAAAATTTTAGGCTAAATCACCCCCTGCACACCAGGATCTGAATTACCAAGAATATTAATGGTGAGAAGGACTCCGGTGGTTAGAGGTTTTATTTCCATTTCTGGGGAACAGCCTTTTTTTATTTCCCCAGACGGAATGACTTCCAAGTTCCTTAATTCAATGAGCTCGGGTTGACTTGCTACCCTCTCTCACAATCATGCTTCTTTCCTACTGTTGTTCTGTGTGGTCAGATCTCCACCCGGGATGCTTCCCAGGTGCTCATGCTTGTGGTCTGCCTGTGATACTGTGATACTACTACTGTGATCCTCCTCTTCCTGCCTCTGCCTCCGCACATCCATGATCCTCGTACCCCCCACCCCCCCGCTTTTTTAACAGGGGAGTCCTACAGGGCTTAACATCAAAACTCCAGCACAGAGGGTTCCTGGGGGATTTTTTTCCTTTCACAGATAGTGGCAGGCTACAATGGAAAAAGGTCTGTGAGTATTTGTAAACCAGATTTCTCTCCCGTCCCGCTTCTCTCCAATCTTACCAATAAGCCCTGAGTAGGCGAGGAGGCAGTCAGCATAGTTTTCCTTTAGACAGCTGCTGGCAGACCTTGACTCAGGTTGGCAGTTGGTAAAAAAATCCGCAAGGCGAGATCTGCAACGGGAAGAAAGGGCAGGTGGTGTGCGTTCAAATACCCTAAACTTCTGGACAAATGGCAACTTTTCTTTGTTCCTTTGTTGATAGGCCTTTTTCCACACCAGAAAATATAGGAAGTATGAACTCTTAGGATGTTAGCATCGTCTCTTCTACAACCCACCCCCCACTACTGTCCTCTCTCTCCTGCAGCCCTGGCCCACCTGTGTGTCTGCTTATTTGCAGAGAAGTCTTCAGAGCCTATAACTGTAGAAATCGAGATGCTTTGAAGTTTCCATTCAATATTTATTTCTGACAGACTTATTTGCATCCTTAGGAAATATGCTTCTCTCCACACTCACCAGAGATCCACACTGGGAAAATATTTACTTTATACAGAAACATGTCCCTGGCATCAAAATAGGATCCTACAGCCCATCTGCTCCCGTAATTCCTGCTGGCTTTAAAAATACGTGAATTTGTCTTGTAAGTTATCTCTCATTCACCAGCCCAGGGGACAGAGATTGATTCCAGCCAAGTGACACTGAGAAGGAGCTCCCTCTCCAGACCGAGGGGAAAGGCAGGAGGGACAGGTGATGCTCAAGCTCACTCTGGGCACTATTTCACCTTATGACTAGGCCTTCCATTGGAGGTGGTGCTTGGAGGCGCTGATCAGCTGCTGACTCTGTCTGCACTTTGGGGACCAGCCCTGGGGGCGGGGCAGTCCACCAGGAAGCCCTGAGTGGTGGTGGTGAAACTGCAGACACCCAGAGGTGGAGAGGGGCCACAGCCACGCCGGGCTGGGGAGGAAGAGGGCTCTTTGTGGCCAACTGGCTGTTTTTCAATCTGAAGAGGACATTGTTGGAGAAATCCTGAATGAGAGCGGGGCCACCTCTGAGGTCATCTCAGCAGACAACAGCTCTGCTTCTGAGTGAAGAACACAATGGACTTCAAGAGAATTTAAATTATCCAGCAATTATGGCAGACAATGGACAGTTGTCTCAGCCTTTTTCTCTTCAGCTTACCCAAATTGGCAGCCTGTTTTTACTTCCTTCCACCCAAGAAAATGTGTTTACTTAGCATGCTTTAGGTTACGAGCTTGCTTGTGTGGTGGGGCAGAGCAAGGTAGCGTGTGTGGAGATCACAGAGGTTTGTAAAAGGCCTGCAGGAAGCCCATTATGTGTCCCTTTACCACAATTGTAACTCGAAGGGAGTTAAAAGGCTTGATGAAATCGTCGGAGTTCAAGCACACTGCAAAGGCTGCAGGGTGTTTGTGAGGGACTGGTCTCTCCTTGAACCCTTTTAACCAGGGGTATCTGAGCCTCCCTCTCTGTGCCGATCTGGACACCCTTATGTGTGTGCATCACTGTCCGTCCCCAGGGCAGATGCTGGAGCTCGGCTTTATTTTCTTTGCACGGCACCTGACAGCCTCAGAGAGGTCCCTTCCTACCGCTTCCCAAGCAGGGCCATGTGGCTTGGCAAAATCCTCCAAATGAGACTCGTGCGTGTGCCTCTGTGCACCTGGATCTCCCACAGCCTAAGCCTAGTCGGTGTTTTCTGACTCTAATTGAACATACTGAAGGGCATAAAACCTGGCCATTTTCTGTAGCCTGGTTGGAGGATTTATGTTTCCAAAGGAAATCCCTAAAGGTGGCTCAGGCTTACTCAACTGGCTCCAATGGCAGCGGAGCTTGGAACAAGTGTTAATTTCAGAAGAATTTTCCCGGTCGTGAAAGTTAATGATCTAGTGCTGTTGGGCTTCTAACTTTGCAAAGGCCAACCGTGGTCCAGGCAGCTGGGTTCCAGTTCTGCACACAACCTGAGCAGCTCCCCGACCTGGCAGCCCTGCACTCCCAGCCTGTCCCCCGGAGATGGACAAAAGGTCGCTTTGTCTCCAAGTCCCTGTTTCTTGTAGTCTCTCAAGCAGGCTATTAACTGAACGGCGCTGTGGTGCGGATTACTATCCTTCAGTGCGAGGCTAATGCCACCAGACTCATTTTGCTTAACAACCTCAGAATTGACTCACAATTGGACTTTGGAATGAAAGGCTAATTGAGTCAGTCTGCTGCAGAGAGTATAATCCTGATTGGGAGGATAAAACCAGATACACTGCTCTGAGCAGAACTCCAGACAGGCTGGTTTGCAAGAGAAGATTGTCAGCTCAGATCCCGGTCCTAAGATGCACACAGCCAGTGGACACAAAGAGTTTCGAAATAATGCTGAGCACATGGGGCATTGCCAAAACACTAACATTTGCATGTTTGTTTTTCCACATTTGACTCACCTCCCACTGACATTTCTACTTGGAGACAGGACAGTAACTTCAGAGCACTCACATTTTACAGATCGAAAAAGTGAAGTAGGACGAAGTTTACAGAGTGTGTGCTGGAACCAGCTCATTACCAGCTGCCTCGTCCATTTTCAGGGACTTTGCAAGTTGGTTAACATCATCGTGGTGACTTGAAAGTAACCTTGGTGAGAGTATTCATAGCAAGATGATCAGGTAACAGGACAAATCAGGGCTTGGTGTTGTTCTTGGATAACCAGCTGTGTTACTAGGTCTGGGTATAACCCCATTTAGGGGCCAGGATGATGTATTCAATCCTACTGATAAAACACAAGTCATGGCTTGGGAGTGAAGTCCCAGCCTTTCCAGTCTGGCTTCCTCTCCATACCCAGGCACCTTTGGACCAAATTAAATGGTGAAGGACCGTTTAATCTTCAGGCTTTAGGACCTCCCAAAGAAAAGAATAATCAGTTCTCAAACACCCCTTCCTTCCTAACATCTTCTCTTAAGGGACATGGTCCTCTGAAATCTCTATTTAAAGCAACATATTCAAATGGTCACATGTATCCAGAATAAAGCTGCTGAATTCTTGTGGGTTCCATAGTTCCATGGTCTGAATGATGTGTCAAGTGCCTGAGATGCAATGATAAATTCCCTGTCTCTGAACTCAAATAACGCATGGAGAGAAACAAGGAAAAAGTTCATCATAATACTGTGGCTAGTTCTTGATAAAAGGCAAAAAGGCTGCTGATAAAAATGATCGCTAACCTGAATGAAGTATCTTGACTTTATTTTTTTTTCCTAACAACTCTTAATAAGGTAGAGATGATTATTTTCTTACCTGAATTTCATAAAGGAAGAAATCACAGCTTAGCAAGTTAAGACTAGAGTAAAATAGTGAATAGTAGGAGCAGGATGTGACACCACACATTCTGATGCCGTAACTTAAGCTTTTAACCCTCCATGGCTACAGATGTTCATTTCAAAGAGGCCACGATTTGGGGACTGAGAATCACAGGATGGCTCGGGTCTGTCAGGCAAACCCTGTGGAGGGGGTATCCCAGGGAAGCATGAGGACTTTACATGCTCGGAGAACTCCCAGGGTAACGATAATGGAATGTCTGTATATGCCAGAGACTGATTTAAGGGCTTGACAAGTATGCACACTTAAGTTGTTTCTAGCTAATTCATTATGCAAAACACATTTAATTCTCACATCAATCCTTAGTAGGTGTTACTGTCAGCCCCATTTTGCAGATGAGGAAGCTGAGGCAAAGACAGTTTATTTAAGTGAATTCCCTCCAGTTTGCAGAGCTCCCTGGTGGAGCTGGAGCACCACCACACTCAATCTGACTCCAGAGCTGGAAATCATTTGCAACCGCTACACTTAACGCATGCATCACCCAGAAAATTGTTGGTTGCTCACTGGGGATGGCTGAGCCACAGGATGCAAATGGTGAGTGACGGGTGATGATGCTGGCAAGGATGTGAAGAGCCTTGAATGACCTAAGAGTTTGGATCTTATCCCACAAAGCACTGGGAACCACTGAAAGTTTTTAAACAGAGAAGTAACATGATCAGATTTGCATATTAGGAAGAATTTTGAGTCTCTCAGTTGTCCGGCAAAGATTTGCTGGAAACCTACCCTGTGCCCTCACTGGTCTAGCAGCAGTGGGGAGGCAGGACACTGGCCAGTGGCGGGAGAGACAGTCACTTAGGAGACTGCAGCCAGTGGGGAGCAACTGGGGAGATCTCTGAAGGCCTAAAGGAATGGAAGAAAGGAGGACGCACCGAGGGGCAGGTTTCATTAGGAATAGAAGTCAAGACTATAGAAAGGAGGAGCAAAATCAAGGCGCAGACAGCTCAGCACATGGTGGTGCTGGGGGTAGGGGAGAACACAGGGGAGGACAGGCCTACAAGGAAGATGTGCTGTGCTCAATTCACCCACACCGTGGGATGCAAATGTCTTGCTGGTGGTTCCAGCCTAAGATCTTCACCTGTCCCGTTGCCAACCACGGCCCGAGAACCTGCTACCCAACCCCGCTGCCGCCCCCAGCATCCCAGGACAGCCTTGCTGCACATACTTCCCCTGCCCACCCTGGATTAAGAGTCGTGTTGTAACCTGTTTCACTGGCTCCCCTGCCTGGGCTGCACTGATCCAAACACAAAAGCTTAAATGTCCAGTGTGGGATTAACAAAGGAATTCCACAATTGGATTTCTTCTGGAGACATGAAATCTCCATGACTACAAGCAGTGATGAACCTGATTGTTTTTCTCTGAGTAAATGAAAAGGAAATGAATAGGCGCTAATGTAGAAATGTATCTCCCTCTGAAAGAAAATCCTCACCCTGAGAAAGGAGGAAGACACCGGTAAATGCCAAGTTAGCCTCAGGAAATCTGCTAAAGAGAAAACAGTGGTTTCTGCAGAAAGTATCATATAAAAGGGAGCATGCTGCTAACTGGAAATAGAAAAATGATTATAACGATAAAATCCAGGAGAGAGTCTTCTCAAACAGCAGATGGTCTTTTGACAGTGGGGGAAAATCATTTACCTACATTTTCTGAAGCATTTTTAGGAAAACAGTGTTATGGCAAATGGTTAAAAAAAAAAAAAAAAAAAAAAAAAAACATATGAGTAATGCCCAGTTTAACTCATCCTGGATCATCTTATTCTTTTAAATGTTTTTTTTTTTTTTTCCCCCAGGCTGAATCCCATCCTTGGACACAAGCCGTGTGGTTGGTGCAACTGAGGTCTGGACTAGGAATTGTGAGGTCTTGAATGAGGTCCAAGCTCTGGCACAGGCTACCCAGAACTCCCACAGATGTTGCCGAACCACTTAGCTCTCGGATTTCCCTTCCACTTCAGTAACACAATCTATGGGACACTTGAAGATACTTGGGAAAAAAAAGAACACTTGCTTTCAAAACGTTATTGTTGCTCTCACCCGTTTTGCCATTACTTAGTGTCTAGGCGTTGGGTTTCCTCTGAGCACAGGGACTCAGGCTTTTCTAGGGAAGCCTCTCATCTCACACACAAGAGAGCTAAAGGCCAAAAAAGTTAAGCTCCTGCTCTGAGTCACACAGTGGGTGGTGGCAGGCGGCAGGTGGAAGCCCTGCAAGGGGAAAAGGCAGGGGGTGCTGGACTTTAAGCTTCCAGGGATATCATTTAAGTCATCGAGTGTAGAACTGTTCCCCTCGCCTCCCCCCATTGGCCCAGAACTGCTCGTCAGAGCCTCCTCCCTAATGATGTTTCCCTGATTATATGGCCTCCATGGGCTCTAGGAATGGCATGTGGGGGAACAGCAGGGATCAAGGATGCAGACAAAATGCTTCATCTGAGGGCAGTGAGTCTACCCATGAATTACGCTTCCCTTTATTACGGGGCTTTTGGGGATGGCATCAGTGTCCAAGCAGAACCGCAGAACTTGACTGACCGGTAAAAACCCAGAACCTTGGGACAGGATCCCTTTATTCATCTGTTCATGTAAAAAATGACTAGCATTTTTTTCTGACCCCAGTGTGAACATCAGGGCTTTAAAGTCTCGGTTTTCAATGCAAGCCATTTCGTGTCTGAAGGTTTTCTTTGTTAGAGGAAACAAAGCATGTCAGGCCTCAGAGGGACCTGCACCTGTTTCCACTCCCAGCTCCACTTTTTTTTATGCTCTCACACCTTAGCAAACTAGTTCACTTCTCCAGCTCCCCATTTCTTCACCTGGAAAATGGGGCGAATGCCATCCACAGTGGCTTTACGTGGCTGCAGTGAGAACTCACTCACAGTTAAATAAAGCACCTCACCCAGAACCCAGAATACATGTTGCCCAATACATTTTTTTTCCCAATACATTTTTCACTTCCCATCCGTTCTCTTTTTTTGGCTCCCCAATTCCTGGTCCATTCCAACATTAAGCCCTTGCAGTAGAGAACCACAGCAAGCTAGACACAGGGAGATGCACATCCTAGCCTGTCTTCTGCTGGCCCTTGTATCACATACTTAGTCTACATCTGTGTAGCGACTCTGACCAAAACAAATTTGAGAAGTCTGAAGCCAGGAATCCTGTGGTGTTACTTAATACTTCTCTGTCATATGAGCTCATAGAATAAAGGCATTTTAAGAAAAGCTACTTTTCCCCCTGGGGTTGAGGGGGAAATACATATTTTTTAAATGACTAAATATCAGAGAGTTTGTTAAGACTGCTAATCTCTTATGCAGAATAAAAATAATTTGAAAAACATGCTGCTAATATTAGAGCCGGGATGACAAAGCAAGAGTTCTGGAATGGTGATTTTCTGGTACGATGACACAAAACAGATTTTTCTCATTCTGTATTTAGAAAGTTACCTTAGCCCTTCTTCCCCAGCAGCCCATAGGAGAGCACATCTGGAAAGCATCCTCTCACTAATCAGAGCCTATATTAACGACATTTTGCAGAGGGGTTTTCTTGCCTTGCTCTTCCCCACTTTGTGCTGTACACATGGGTCTGCTAGAGCAAAAGCCCAGCATGTTGTCTGGGGGACAGGCTGCAGAGCTGGAGGGCTCAGGCCACCCTTCAGAGAGCCAGGGTCTTCCCTGGGCCAGAGAGTGACTGTGGCTATTCTGGAGCAAAAGACTTGGAGCAAGTTCACACACCGGGACACAAATACCCAAAGCTCTGCACATCTAGAGCTTCTCAGCCCCTTCTCAAACCCCTCAGGAGTGTGTTTGCACTCCTGGTGGGATGATTAAAGCCTCAGCCAATTAATGCACTTCTCACTGACTTAGCCAAACTGCAGCCCCACGTTTTTGGGAGAGAGTACTAGGAGGTCCAAGAAGCCTTCCCAAATGCCTCTGTTTCCTGGGACAGTACGGTCCCTGTGGCCAAGCAGAGATTTGGCCTGTTCCTCCCAAATCCCTGCTCACCTTCATCCCGATACTTGGGAGGCCACAACCCATTTAACCCATGCCCCTCTTATCACTCACCCTGGAGAACCCTGGTCACAGTGGCTTATCCAGCTCCCCAATAACTCCTGGCCCAGCATGAGGGTCCCAGGAGGCTACAGTCACTGCCTTCTGGGCTTGAGCCACAGTGCTGTGACCAAGTCCCACTGAAGAAGGGCTTTAGGAAATGCAGATGGAGTCACACATGGTTTTAATCCATGTGTCCTGCTTGGGGTGTCTCTCCAGGGTGAGGGTTCAGTGTAACATGCCACAGGGCAGAGGTGCAATGTTTCCTTAGCCTTTTCTATTACATCAAGCAGCAGCAGCAGCCCCCTGAAGGGCGTCCAGGTCGGCATCTGATCCATCTGGGCATCCCTCATGAAGCCACCTTGCATAAGCACTGACAGCTGTCAATCAACAGCTGCAGAGTGGCTGACAGTGGCTGACAGCTAATCTCTACGTGGCAAATTTGAAAAGCAAGCTATGGCAGTTGGCAAGGGAATCCATTCCAATGGTGAAGGGGCTCTTGGCAGCCTGGGATCAGATGCCCCAGAGCTGCCCTCCAGCCAGGACTCCTCCCTTCACGGCCCTCACCAATCTCTCTACTGCACACACCGATGGTCACAGGATAAGCAGCCTCTAAGTCATAATAGGGCACAGAAACCCTGCAAACAGTCCTAAGCTACACTGCCAAGTCAAATAAAGTTGTTCTGTATTATCCATGCTACGAAACGTCCTTCAGTGCAGAAAACTTAGCTTTGACACTACTTGTTTTTTTATGGGAAGAAATTGAGGGAAAAAATAAATTTGAGGTTTTCTGGGTGATTAAATTATCATAAAGCTTTCAGATATCCAATAGCTGTCTGTGACAAATAAGCTTTTTAAGAGTCAAGCTTATCCAATAGGTCTTTTGTATTTCTGCAGGGAAACTTTAGTAATCATTTTTTTGACTTTTGGCCACGAGGAAAAACAGAAATCTAGACGCTCAACCAATCTTTCACCAGTAGAACCATACCTTGAAACTCTAGACCAACAGTGTGAATTCACTTTGTAAAATTCTGCAGGCACTTCCATCTTCAGGAGTGAATTACAGCAGTCACCTTACATTCTTCCAGGGATCTAAGAAGCTCCAAGTCAACTGCTTAGGAACCCTGGGGCAGCAAAGTTCAGCTACCCTGGTTTCACTGAATTATTTATGTCCGCTCTCACTTCAGAAAGATTTTTGAGATGCATTCAGATGTAGCTTTGATGCAACAGCATAAATGTAAAAATGAGTGAAGGTATTTGGGGCCGTTGAAAGATCAGATAGAGGCAGCGGTACAGCTACTACAAAATGCACATATACCCTTGGCTAGATGAAAGCTACGTATTTGGCTCTGTACTTTCTAGCAAGGAGCAGGACTAAACTAGTTCTACGATTCATGATCTAGCAAAAATTACAAACGTAGCTCAGCAGAAACACTACAGTTGGCAGAATAAGATGTCTACACTCTACCCTCATCAGCTCTGGAGCTGTGGACTATGTTACCTGACATGGTGAAAAGGACTTTGAATGTGAGATTATAGTCTTAGATCTTGAGGCGAGCAGAGCGTCCTGGATCATGCAGGTGGGCTCAATGTAATCACAGGATCTTTAAAACAGGAAGAAGGCAGATGAGAGGATCAGATGCCACGTGCAAAAGACTGAATCAGGTTTTGCTGATTATGTGGGGGCAGGGACCAGGAACCAAGAAATGTGTGTGGGCCAAAAGTCAAGGACATGGATTCACCCCTAGAGCCTCCAAAAGGAACTCAGTCCTGCGGGTGCTTAGATTTCAGCCCCATGAGATCTGTGTATGACTTCTGGTCATTCTGGAAATATAAGAGTATAAATTTGTGTTAAAGCCACCATGTTTGCAGTCATCTACCACAACAGCAAAAGAAAACTCAAACACTACTAAAAATCAGCATACAGTAGAGGTTTTGAACGTAGAATTTAAAAATGGACCAGGATTTCAATTGCAATTCAGCCACTTGCTAAAACATGGGATTTGGGGCAAGCACCTTAGCATCTCTGAAGCTTGATTTACTCTAGTTGGATGCTAGTAAGTCCTTCAAAGTGCTCCTGGAGGACCAGTGTGCCAGGCACCTAGCACCTGTGTATGACCTCCAGATTCCTAGATGACAGGACTCGTCAGCCCTGTGTCTTCTGTTTTGCTCTGGACCAGCCCTGGAGGTCCTCTCTGATCCTGAGACCTCTATGAAGCCTTAGGGTAGAGACAGTCAAACTGATACCTTTCTTAGAACTCTTCTGCTAATAATTTGGTGTATGAAATGCTTTGTCTTGAGATCACTAATCCATCTGTCCAAGGTCTATATGTGCTCAATACCCTCATGATTAACATCAGGCTTAATCCTACCATTATGACCAAAGAGCAATGTCTTGGAGTCCTTCACATCTTCTAGCAGATAAATGTGTTTTATAGGCCAATGGAATCACACTCCCAGAAACAAGTCAAGGCAATTCCACAGGTCACTACATGTGGTCCCCATATGTGGCCCTCTGCTGAGCCGGCTAGCATCAAGCCTGTAGCAATTTAAGGAGGGGCCGCTGTCTGTCCCTTCAGAAAGAAGTGTTGCATCATGATGTTTGTAGCTAGAGAAACTAAACTCTAATTACTTCAGAGAAACACAGGTAAATTCTAGAAATTATCCCAAATGCTGCCTGGCCTCCTTCAGTCAATTCAGTCAAACCTTGCTTCTTTGGGGATTCCCAGAAGATGAGAAATTGAAATTACACAGGTTCTCTTGACTTTAATAATTTGCAAAATTCCTCCCTTTGCCCTTACCCCCAAAGGACAAGCGCTAAATACCTCTGTGGTACCTGAGCCCCAAGCTTCAAGCTCTGCTCAGCAGAATGTTAATTTACCTTCCACACATTAAAGGAGCCTAGCTTCTGCTTGCCCGGAGAGGGGGTGGGGAAAGAACGTAAACAGATGTCTGAATGGCTAACAGCCTACACTTGCACAAACAGACTTTAAGCAGAAACATATGAAAATAAGATTTCCTATTAATCTTTAATAGGGTTGCAGACTTCCTAAGGAAAATTATGTTCAATAGTAAATATACACTAGGTCGTTTCTCTTCTAGGCAAGTTGTTTTAAGGTCAACAGAGACTTTGAGCTCAGCAAACAACTAGTCCCTAATATCTTCTTCCCTGGATGGGCCAATGCTCAGGAGACAGGGAACTGTGGTGTTATACGTCAAAAGAATAAATCACTTATTCCACTGCTATCAGATAATTCCCCTTTTTTCAGAATATCCACAACTCTCCTTGGTTATCCATTCTCACATTGAATATCCTCTTGTCAGCAGTGTGCTCTGCCCCCACAGTCCCGGCCCCATTTTCTATATTTTTCTCTAAAGCTCTCAGCCCAGTTTAAAACAACACTTCTAAAAAAATAAATAAATAAAAAATAAAAAATAAATACAACAACACTTCTGGGATCCCCAGGTGGCTCAGCGGTTTAGCGCCTGCCTTTGGCCCAGGGCCTGATCCTGGAGACCTGGGATCGAGTCCCATGTCAGGCTCCCGGCATGGAGCCTGCTTCTCCCTCCTCCTGTGTCTCTGCCTCTCTCTCTCTCTCTCTCTCTCTCTCTGTCTAACACAAATAAATACATTTAAAATAAAATAAAACAACACTTCTGCCCAACCAGGGGAGCTTAAGGCTTTTTGTGCTCTACTCTCAATGCTCCCAAGGTCTCCTGGGGGGCCTCCAGCCAAGCTCTGCCTACTGGCTCTGAGCCCCAAGGAGGGCGCTCACTTAGGCCTTCCTGCCCACATCTCTCCTACACTTCCTCACTTTGTTAATAGTCTCACCACCTCCACCATGAGAAGCTGAGCCCTTAGGCCTGTGTCTCACATAGAGTAGATATTTGGTAAATACGTCCTGAATGAATACGGGAATGAATGAATAAATGAATGAACCCAAGTGCCGCACACTATGGCTCTGATCACCTAGAGACTGATATTCATCATGGACATCTTGGTGTTCTGGTTTCAGTGCAGAACAGGAGAGGAGAAGCCTCAGCCCACATCTAACTTCTCCAGCACGGTACTAACAACAACTGCATTTACTCAGAGCCAGTCACTGTGTGAGATGCTTCGCCAGCCTGTGTCACTGAACACATAACAGCCCAACCGCCCGGGTCGGCCTTACTTTACAGTGGAGGACACCGAGGTCCAGAAAGGTCAATATCCAGCCAAAGTCATGGAGCTGGTAAGAGAGCCAAACTTTCAAAAGAAAACCACAGGTTCTCCAGTTCATCCTCACCCTCACAACACTGATAGGAGAATGAATATTCAACTTTTAAATTTTAGTTCTTGGACTTTTGCTGCCATTATGATGTGAATTGTGTGCTTGAGAGGCTGAAATCTGATTTAAGTGGATGTAAGTAATATTTACTAGGTCCAATAAAGTGTAATGACAGGAGGAGTGGGCATTCTTTTTGTTTAATAGTGCTTGCAGTCTAAAAACATTAAAACATAGTATCTGTTGTTACTGTTCAGTAAGGCTGAATGCAATCCCATGACACAGCTATGTGAAGAAGTCCCTTGGCCCCAGATTTCCCTCGCTGAGCACCGCTCCCCGCCCCTGTGTATACAGTCTCCCCAGAGGATGCAGCCGAAGTCAAGAAGTGAGGGGAACAAAAAGTGGGGCTTCCCAGGCCTGCAGGGAGAAGTCAGCAGCCTCCCCAACCAGCCCTCTCCTGACTGCAGGTAACACTCCTGAGGCTGGAGACAGGGAGGCACCTGGCAGGAGCTGGCCTGGCTGGGACCATCTCTTTGGATGCCTTGATGGAAGAGCAGACATGTGTGTGGACCCTTCTCGGAGCTTGTGGGTGTGGGGGCACCGTGGGAAAAGGACAGGAGCCCTGAAGTCAGACTGCTACCTCTGCTGCTGTGTTTCATTTTTGCATCTCCCTCTGTATAAAAGGCAGATACGCTGACAGGACCTCTTCCATGGGGCTGTGGGGAGGATGGAGGCCTGGAACCCGGGGCCTGGGCACAGAATAGGGCTGGATGTGAATGTTACTGTTATACACTAAAGGTGCTTGCAGTGCTGGCTCCTTCTCTCCCATCACAGGCCTGTGATGCAGGTAATGGGGCAGGTGTCTCTCCTCCTTCTCACGACAGGGCAGGTATAGAGGAATTAAGTGGATTATCAGGATCCTCAGCCAGGGAGGGCCAGACCATGCATGGAAACAGGACTTTTCCTGGGTTCTGAAGCCACCTGAGGCCAGCACACCTGCCCCCTGTGGACAAGGAACACTTAGCCTAGCTCCCTCAAGAGGACACTCTCCCATGTGGGTTGGAACAGAATCTGCTGGACAGGCAGTACTTGGTGGCACCTGTACACCCAAAAAACACCCAGGAAACACCCTTTCTGCTTTCTCTCAGCCTGGTGATGCTCGCAAGGCCTGAGTTTTTCAGGGTGACTCCTAAGGGTGCATCAGCATCTGGGTGCATCAGCATCCAGGTGCCTGGTGCCCAGAGTGCTCATCTTCAACTTTGTGGTCCAGCCCCAGCCAGCACAATGCCTGGCACAGACCGCGCCTGCCTTCCACAAGGCACCAACCTTCCAATGACCACAGTCACTACACGCCTTCAATGCAAGACATCGTGTGTGAGGTGATGGCTGTGGTGAGATAGGGTCAAAGACAGATACGGTTCCTCTGGGATATGGTATCTGGCCTCCCATCACCTATAT
Source organism: Canis aureus (assembly GCF_053574225.1). Classification (NCBI taxonomy): domain Eukaryota; kingdom Metazoa; phylum Chordata; class Mammalia; order Carnivora; family Canidae; genus Canis; species Canis aureus. The sequence goes on along the minus strand of NC_135639.1, from coordinate 14,512,483 downwards.
CCACCACTTTCCCTCTCTTATGATCAGCAGTGAGTTAGGGGTGAGACAGCACTAGGGGTGAGACCACAGTACTGCACTTGGTGGCTCAAAGAGACCTTGGCCCATGCAATCATAGCACTTCTGAATCTCAAACATGTGTTGTGTTTGAGTAACCCGCATTACGAGTCATCACTATAGGTGCTGCCCATTCACATTCCCTCCTGACAACCACAGAGGCGTCCATGTATGTCAGCTTTCCTCATTTGAATAGTTCAGGTCAAAGATTGATCCAAAGGTCATTTTGGAAGGATTTCTTTTCAAAGGTTTGCCTTGAAACCTTCTCTGTTTTACTTTGTATTTTTCAAGCAAAACTCAGCCAAGGAATTCTAATCTCTGGCCAAGCTCGGGCCTACGGACAACACACCATCTATGACTCCTCCAATGGAGGCAAGTCTCCCTTTGCAGGGGGGCTGCTCAGGTAGTAATTTACTAGATACATGGTAGGCATTTCTCAGTATCCTTGGTTTCTGAGGCACTAGCACCCAGGTGGGTATCAGAACCTTTCACAGCCCATCCCCACAGCCTTCCAGTTAGAGCCAGACATGAGTGCAGCACAGAAACTTTGAAGTGTTCTCCCTGTCCTGCTACTACCACCATGGCACTGGCAGCCCTCGCCCCAGCCACAACATGCCATCCTCTCCCACGTCCCCTTCTCAGTGCCCCACAGGTCCAGTCTGGCTGTCTGCTCCTTGTCATTCCCAGCTTTGCAGACCCCTCTGAGAGCAGGGTAAACCCATCAGCCAATGTCATTTGGTCAACAATCTCGCAGCTCTCTGGTCAAGTGTAGACTCCAGCAGCACCAAGAGGAATGCTCTAGAAATGCAAATGACCAAGCCCCACCCCCAGGCCTCATGAATCAGAAACTGATCCCAGTGCCGACTGACATTAGAGAAATGCTGCTATAGAGCAATGGTACCTGGGAGAAGTCCCTGAGTCCAACTCTCTTCCCTCTGCTGGTCACATTCACTCTGTTCTCTGGCCTTCTGGGTCCCTCCAAGCACCTGGCACTCCGGTCCTGCTGAGCCAGTGAATGAACCAACGACCAACCAGGAAGCAAGGCAAAAAGCACATTTTCTCAAGCCATATACCTTATTTTTAGCTAAATGCTTTAACTTGAATTTTTGAACCTGGAGTGTGGAAGAGGTATTTCCCATCTGCTTTTGTCTATTTCCAGAAAAAGCTTTTCTAGCAGGACAGCGTCAAGATCCTTTGCTGGAGTGAATATTCTTGGAGAGAGGGCTTTCTCTCTCCCCAGACCTCCGTTCTAAGAAGTTCAAAGCTGTCAGATGGAGCCAGCCAAGCTCTCCAGTAGGAATTTCAACTGCTGAGTGCTCATTAAAAAAACCCTCAAACTTCCGGATTCCTGCCATTTGTAACTCTAAGAGGTTTCCTGTCATTAAAATCCTTTAGCTCTCATCATGGCAAATGATCACCTGAGATGGCTCACATCGAGGTGTGTCACCCCACCCAGCATTCCAAGGAGCAGAGGCTTACCTGTGACAAGAGCTCCGACCTAAGAGAAAAGTGCCACTGAGTCTTCTAGACACAGGCGGATTTAGCACATCAGCCTAGAGTCCTCCCTGACTGAGCAGAACGTGACACTGAACTCTTCGGCATGCCAGAACAGAGAAGGAAGGGCTGTCTGCGAAGGTGCTGCCCGTCAGGAGGGCATCTCTTGGAGCAAGAGACCAAGCTGGGCCGGGCATGCCAGCCTGCCACACGGCCCCAGAGTGATGGCTGATGGGAATCAGCAGTTCTGTAGGTACCAGTATCATTTCCCCTGGAAGGGCTCTGGCACTGGGCTCACCCTCAGCCCCACCCCCCCACCCAACCCTCCAGCCCCAACCTCACCATTCTGACCTGCTGATGCTGAACAGGTTGGGTACAGGGCGGTCACACACTCAGAATGTCTTAGTTTAAGGATGCTGTGGGAACGTTTGTGCACACACACGTGTTCCAGCCCAACACTCTTCTGCTCCTCCTATTGCAGCAGCTGTCAAAGAGAGGCCCAGGGACCCTGGCAATCTCAGAGAGCCTTTTAGGGTCCCTGGGGTCAAAGCTGTTTTCCTATCCATACTATTTTTATTTATGTCTCCTATGTTCTCACAAGAGGACCCTGCTTTTCCAGAAGCCACACGATGGGGGATGGAGATATAAGACTCCAGGTGTCTTGCAGGCAGACACTACTAGATTAGCGAAGTATACAACAGTGCCATACTTCTCCCTACATTTTTTTTGTTTTATAAATGCAGTAACTTTTAATAAAAATGTTATTTACAGTAATGTAATGGGCTTCTTGGTGTCATTTTTAAATGAAGTACTAAATATGCAAACCTTTCTTCAGCTTTGATTCTCTCTCTCTCTCTCTCTGTCTCTCTCTCTCTCTCTATATATATATATATAGCGTCGATAGATTTATCCCACACACACACAAACCCCCTTGGGATTCTCAGTAAGTTTAAGAGTGTAAAGGAGTCTTGAAACCAAAAAGTCTGAAAACCACCATTTTCACGAGAAGTGAAATATGTTTGGTGAGAGGCACTTAAGCCCTCTCTTGACGAGATCCAAAGGTCTCTTGTTTAAAATTTTTGTTTTCAAAGGGATAAATCACGGAAACAGAGTCACCTCAGGTGTCCAACTCCACACACGCTGAGCGTCTTAGGAAATTTATGGGGGTGGTTTGCAAGAGGTGCACACTTAGCACCAGAAGCAGGTGCACAGAACCTGGGCTCTGTTGCCGACCGGGCCCTCTGGGCTCTCGTTCCAGCAGCTCCCCCGGGCGACCTCCTCATCCCGGAAACAGGGCAGGGGATAGTGACAGCCCCGCTTCAGGGGTTGCGGTGACAGCACTCGGCACGGTGCCTGGTGCACAGTAAATGTCACACAAATGCTGCTCTCCTCGTCATCATCCTCATCATTGTCACCATCATCCACACAGGCCTGTCATGATGTCTCTGTCTCTGCAGATTCTGGGTTCCTGAGTCCTGCACCACGAGCCACGCTGCCCCCGGTTGTGGCTGGCTTCCTAATGGGCTGGCAGGATGATTCACAGCACAGAACCGCCCAGAGGCCAGGAGGGATCAGTCTCAATGATACTGAGTCAATCCCTGCCCTTTGCTGGATCCCTCACATCACTGACTCAGACCCATGCACCTCTAAGAACCCTTTATTCACGGGAACTCGGGGTCACTGAAGCCGCACGTGCCCCCCTAGAGGCTGCCAGCGGTCCCCCCACTGCCTATTCAGTTTCAACAATAGTGAATCCAGCGCTTCGGGCCCAACAATCTCGTGGCCACCTCCGTTCGTGTCTCACTGTGTTATCTTTGTATGTCAATAATTGTCTATTCTGGACAGGAATGTTCTTGAGATGACACATGCTCCAAACACCTCTGGACTTTGCCTACCCCCGCCTCTGCCCCTCACTTTCCCCTAGCGGGGTAACACTGGAAAGATGGTGATGTGTAAAGCTTAGCAACATCATCTCACATCACGGCGTTGACATTTCCACACGCTGCTTAATGCTGTGGGTGCACAGAAGTGTAAAGCAGTACGAATCTACCCCCTCCACCCACCAAGCCTACTTTAAAGGTCTCTGCCTGCTATTGGGGGAGGGGTATGCTACATTTGGGACTTCAGCTTTTTTCGTCCTCTATGATTACAACTTCCGGAAAGAGCATGGGACATAGTTACTGAGTGTTTGCAGAGTTAGGTGGCAGGCACCGAGCTGATGCATTTGCGTAGATATCTCCTTTAGTCCTTAGAGCTGCCCTGTGACGATGGAATCACCCCCGTCCTTTACAGACGCCAGACTGAGGCCTCCACTCACCCACTTCCAAGAACCAACAAAACCAGGATGCCCTCCCCAGTCCACCTCACTCTGACCACCACCAACACTGACAACCACTAGAGAAGGAGGAAAAAAGTCCCAACGCCAGCCTGGTGTGTTTTCCACACTGATGGTTCTTTTAAACTCTTGTTTTTCTTGGATGCAAAATCTTCTGCATAATTAATTGCTTTTAGAAATTACAGAGCAATTGCCCATTCACTGAATTGGAAATACTGCACAGAAATGTAAATGTGGGATATCTAACTTAGGATAGTGCCCAAGCGGGAGGTCTGGGGTCTTCTGCGTGGAGGACTCCAAACCTGGCTGTGAGACCACAGCATGAATCCTACAACAGCCACCCCGTAATTGAGGGAGCAGATTTCCTCACACAAAAACGAGACTGCTGTGGGTCATGGGCTATAGGTACTTCTGTCAACTGCAAACTGTGACTGACTAAAAAAAATCTTGTCTCCTGTGGAGGGCAAGGACAGAGAGGTAACAGCCTCAGCTTATGGGGACAGCATGCTGGTCAGCATGGGATGCCACTGGTCCCCAAAAGCTATTGGTCTGGATGAGAGGGCATTCCCCCAGGTATACTGAGGTCCCCCCTTTCCCATTCTTTGCCCAATGCATAAAACTCATATGTAAAAGGAGCTGTATGATTGGAAACAACGCCTTCCTTTGGAGTTAAAAAGAAATCATAAGATCTACATGGTTGGGTTTAGGTAGGCTTGAGGCGGAAACCAGTTTGCTTCCCCGTGAACTTCAGGGGTCTTAGCATGTGACAGAGCTGGTGGGCAGAGTGGAAGGGTCCCCTCTGAAGAGGAATATGCTGCACAGAGGAGCAGAGGGGATCAGCTGGGGTTTCTCTCAGCTGCCAACAGTCTCAGACAAGGTGGTCCGCCATCCTAGGGCCCCCCATGGTCCTCAATTCAGCACTTCTGGGGATGACTCTCTCATCTATCACACCTTTTACCCGTGCTGCAGTCAAGATGCAATTCACAAAATGGAGGTTTTCCTATGATTAATGTCATGGCCATAGGGCAAGGAGAAGGTAGGAAGACAAGCACCTGGATGACCCCAACTTGGTGACATAACTGGATTATTTAGAGCTCGTTGTCACTCTGTGACAGGAAAGAATTCATCTCCCATGAGATACACAGCCAGGTCCCTGAATTCTGCTGCCTTGGGGTAGGTGAAGGTTGAGGACTCTGAACTCCCCTGACAGTTCAGCAGGGAGTTATGGAGTCCAACCAGGTAAGCGGGAGCTGCTGGGTGATGGGTACGTGACTTAAATGTCTAGAATCGTTATGATCAAATAGACTGTGCTCAGTAAACGTGCCCCAAGTGAATGACTGAGTTAATAATAATGATAAACAGAATAAACTGGTGTGGTGCAAGAGGATTTTTTCTTATTTGTAGAAATGACTCTTGTAATCAGTAAGCTGTCACAGAGAAACCACTCTGTAATAAGCAATGAGTGCTCTAAAGGAAATTAGATAAAGTAAGAACTTAATGAGTATGTATTACCTGAGTAGATTTTTTTTTAAATGATGCTAAGAGGCCCTGATGGACATTATGTCCTGTCTGTGAAAACGGTCTTTAAAACTGGTGCTATTCAAAAAAAAAAAAAAAAAACTGGTGCTGTCTTAGTTACTGAGCCATAAAGTACGTCTGGATTCAGAGGCTGGCCGGGATTATCATTCTGCCTGTCTGGAACTAAAGACAGTAAGGCTGAACAGTGTGAGAACATTGTATTCTTGTCATGAAAGACAATCATTTGGGGAAAAAAATGACAGAAACCAGGTTTCAGAGTTATAAAGACATGGTTGACCCCCACCCCCTCCATGTAGGAGCTGGGCAGTCCCTGGGCTCATCACTCCTTTGGCTATCCCCTTGCAGGGCAGCAGGGGGTAATTAGAGACCATGCTTGTGTGGTGTGCCCAATAATGCTTAGCATCAAAGCCTAGTGAACAGGTTGTTGTTTACATCCCAGGGCTTCCTCACACCCACAGGCCCCCTACCTCTGTCCCATGACTACAAAGCTTCTCTCTCTCTCTGCTCATCCTTCCAGCCTAGCTCAGATGGCAGCTTCTCCAGGAAGCCAGGCTGACCCATCATGCTGAGCTAGCTGTTCTCATCTCTGTTCTCCCATAGCACTGTGTACCTTCCTGACCACAGACTACCATACTAGGCTGTAATGACTATATGTGTGCCTGCCTTCCTCTCTGCACTATAGATAAGAAGCTGGGTCTTTATTCCTGGCACAATAACTGCAGGCCAGCCGGATGGATGGATGGATGGATGGATGGATGGATGGATGGATGGATAGATGCACAGATGAGTGGGTGGGTAGATGGATGGATGGATGGACACACAGATGGGTAGACACATGCAGAGACATCTACAGGTAGATGGTAGATGGATGGATGTGTAGATGCATAAATGGATGGATGGATGGATGGATGGATAAGTAGGTGAGTGAATGGATGGATGGATGGACAGATGGAGTAGATGGATGGGTAGATAGATGGGATAGATGGACAGACAGATGGACAGATGGATGGATGGAAAGGCAGGTGATGAATAAACAGGTGAGTAGATACATACATGGATCAACGGATTGGTGGATGATTATGTGGCTGGACAGATTTCCTATATGCTAAAACCATGTCACTCTGAGTCCTACTCCTTTTCCCTCTGAGTGACTAATACCTATGCTCACCACACCTTCCTCCCTAAAATTCTATTCTCCCTTAGCTTTGTGGAGGTCTTTGGTTTTCCTACTCTCTAACTTCCTACCTCTATAAGGCCTCTTTAGACATGTTTACCATAAATCTGGTGTTCTCAAGATTCAGTCTTTAGCCTATTTCTCTTCTCACCCACTTTCCCCGGGTAATAAATCCTGTATCTTCAACAACCTCTAAGTTGATGATTCTAAAATCTACCCGTAGCTCATTCTCCAAGATCCATTCATATTTTAAATGTCTTCATTCATTTACTCATCCAGCAAATATTTAGTAAGCACAGGATATTGTCCTGGGCACAGTTGGCCCAGGGACAGTTTAGGATGTATCATGGATATATCTTAACTGTGGAACTTATATTTCACTGAAGAAATGAGGCACACAATAATCAAACCAAGTATGTAAATTGCACAGTGTGACAGAAGATGATCAGTACTTTGAAAAAGAATGAGAGGAAGTTAAGGGGATTGGGAATGTGCAGGGACATACGGCATTAAACAGGGGGCCAGTATGAGCCTTATTCAAATAAGATTTAAGGAGACTTGGAAATGTGGGAGTTTGTCTAGGAGCATCTGGGGAAAGAGTGGGTCTAGTGGAAGGAAGAGCTAGAGCCAAAAAAAAGCCAGAGTCAGGGTGGTGAGTACATGCCTGGTGCATTCAAGGAACAGCAAGGGGGGGACCAGTGTGGCTGAAGCAGCCAAGGCAGGATGGCTGGAGAAGAGGCCAGATAGGTAAGGGCAGAAAGACGGTTTGTGTAGGGTACTGGGGCCACTGAAAGGACTGTGCCTTTACCTCTGAGTGCCTCTCTGTCCAAGCCTTCCATCACCATGCAGAACACGGACATCCTCATGCACTGCTAACCCCATCTTGTTTTTCTGAGCCTGGCCCTCATTCCCTGACTCTGGTAGTAGACTGACAACCCTGGCTTTGACTGGGCCAAAGTACACATTCCCTTTGGCCTCAGTGGTTCATCTAGGGATGGGCACATGCCACAACCAAGGCCAATCAAGTTTCTTACCCAGGATTTTTCTGATGGGTTATAGTGGAGAAGAGTTTTTCTATCTTTGATTATGAGGTGACAGGATATGTGCATGCAGCTGTGGTGGCAGCATTCACTGAGAAATAGGAGACAGAAGCAAGCAGAGGGAGCAGTGAGGTGACAGTGTAGCTCCAGTGACACTGTGCCCTCTGTCTTGGTCATGTTCAATTACCCTGCCTCCCCAGTCCTATGAGTTAACACAAAACCCCTCTTCTGCCCTAGGTTCTTAAACTATGTGCCTCTCATGGAGCAAAAGAGTCCCAAAGAACATAACCCTCAAATACATCATGACCCAAACAATTCATGGTCCTCTTCCCCCACCTCCAGCCCAAGAGACAGGTCCTTCCCTCTTTCTCCTGTTCTCCATTCTGGCTACTAACACCATCATTAGCTTGCTCACCAGGCTGGAGAGACCCAAATTAGCCTCTGTCTACGCCAGGCACCCGGTAAACCCTCAAGTCCTTCCTTCCATGGTGCCTCAAGTCTCCCAACCATCATCCTCTGCTCCTGGTCACCTCTCATCCTGGTCCATCGTAAGAACCTCCCAACTGTCTCCTGGACTCTTCCCAAGCTGATCCCTCCACACTGCCAGGTGGGATCCTCTAAGGCCCAGCTGGTCGTGTCTTTCTTCCTTCATAAAGCTTTAAGGGATAAAGTCAATACTTCATGGCACTAGAGACTCCCAACCTCTTGTCTTTATATCACACTGATCTTTCTCCCTCCAGCAGAGTCTCCAGGTCCTGACCTTCCACCCTCACCACTGCATCCTCCCCAAATCCAGTGCCTTCCTTCTGCTTGACTCTCCCTGCTTTTCACCCACCAAGGCCCTTGGTTCCTGAGACCTCCACTCTGACGCCTCACCCCCCAAGGAAATATGGGGCTCTCTCTTTAGACTTCCTGGGCAGAGTCAATTCCATCCATCTTCCACCCACCTTCATACTCGAAGACGGTAAATCACAGTTCCGGTGCCAAGACTCCATCTGTCCATGTGGATCTAGGAACTGACAGAATGTGCAAATATAAAGAGAGGAGCCTCTGATTCTTTCTGACCCAGGACCAAGAATGGCAAAAGTGACACTGGCGAGGAGGTGGGCAGGTGAAGGAAAGGGCGAAGAAGGTGAGGCAGAGACTCGGAGCTTTGGGCAGGTGCAGGGAAAGGGCGGGCTGGAGAGAGACAGAATGTGGTGTAAATCTAGACAGGCATTTTTTAGCGACAGGCTCCAGCAGCAGCAGCAGACAAATAGCTCCACACCCGCCTCTGCCAAAGGACAGATAAGGAAAGAGATATGAGGTGACAAGACAGAGCAAGTTGTAGCGGGCTCCTGCCTGATTCACGGCTTGGGTTACCCCGCGAGGCAGGACAACGGTGAGCTCTGACACCGCCTCGCTGGTGCTGCCCATGTCCTCAGTGCACAGGCTGGGGGTGGGAGCCCAGAAGACCCAGCAAGAAGCATGCTCCTCCCGTCTGCTGGAGTCAAAGGCAGCAGCAGATGTCGGAGGACGGCCCTGCTCTTCCCTCAGGACCCTGATGAATCTGTTGCGTGCACCCAGGAGCTCCCCCCTCCAGTCCAGGGGGCTTCCAGGGTACAGGCCGTTCTTGCAGGTGGGACACGTGAACAACCTAGCTCTTAGGCACTCTAGATACATTGCGAAAGACACCCATGTAATCATTTGAAATAAAAACTGCTCAAATCAACTGGAAAATGTTTTACTTGTATTTTCTCATATTCCCGAACCTTTCTTTCCATGGTTCAAAAGTTTGCATTGTCTAATTGCTGATTTCCATTTGTGAATGAATCAGCGTAAAATAAAACTAAGTGCCAAATTAATCTACCCATCTAGTTTTAGGCATTAATTATCCTCTGAGCCACTTTCTCCTGTGTTTGCCGCATGTCAAGACAAGCCCAGATATAGTAATATAGAACCCAGTTTTCAACTCAGGAGTGCAGCCCAAGCCGTGGAGGATGTCCTTGAACTCCTAAGAGCCACAGTGTACTGTGCAAAGGGGATCTGATTCCAGGCAAAGGAGATGCTCCTCACCTTTTAGAGGTGTGCTAACACTGTCAAACCATGTAAGTTACTGGAGCAGAAATCTGCCGCCTGGTGTTGTGATGTGTTTCCCAACTGCCCAGTTAATAAATTAACAACAACACATTTCGTCAAAGTATAACAGAGTCAGCCCTAGGGTGGAGAGTGGTGCTGGCAAGGGCAGTATTTTGAAAATTACTTATGCTGTTCTTCTGGAGCAGTATCAGAGAGACCTTCCTCATTCTGCTAAAAGCAAATAAAACTAAACAAAACAAAAACCAGGTCTCCAGGACACAACTGTAGCATCTCCAGTCCCTGGGGGAAAGGGAGGGCCATCCGTTTAGGGTGACCTAAACAAAATCATCATCCCTGGAAACCATGGGGACACAGAGCCAAGGCAGCAGGACGAGCAAGTGTATTTCCAGCAGGGCCCCAAGAAAGTCTCAGGGACAGAGGGAACAGAGGCCCTGATACCTTTCTCTTTTAAGGTTCAGCATTATCAGAATCTTTCTAGAAGGAATGAGCTATCCCTGACCAAGCACTGTTTCACCTTAAAAAGAAAGAACTTCCACAATATAAGACAACATGGATGAACCCAGGAATTTATGCTGGGAAGTAAGCTAGTCACAGAAGGACAAATACTGCATGATCTCACTTACACGAGGTATCTAAAATCATTGAGCTCATGGAAGCAAAGAACAGAATTATGGTTGCTGAGAAATGGGGGAGGGGAAGCAGGGAGCTGCTAATCAGTGTATATAAATTTCAGTCATAGAAGTTAAATGAGTTCTAGAGATCTGCGGTACAACACTGTGCCTACAGACGACAATACTGGATCATTCCGTCAAAGGTTTGTTCAGAGGGTAGATGTCATGACAAGTGCTCCTTACCACAATAAAAATTCTTTAAAAGAAAGAAAGAAGGCAGGAAGGAAATGCAACATTGCAACATTCACTTCCGAATGTACTGCCAATAAAGGAAAAGTCTTAGTTGGTGGGTTGGCTCTGGCTGGAACCTCTCAGGGCCCCACCCCCAGGGCAGCATGTCCTGCTTTGGGAAACAGCACCTACATACTGAGTATGAACGAAGTTACTCCGGCACCCAAGGATGCAGCACCTCCGTGGCTTGTGCAGAACGGCCAAGGACACAGCCACCAAACCAAGTATCCTCTGGGTTGTTCTCAACGGCGACACCATGACTCAGTACCTAAAGCTACAGGTCGGGGAGCTGGTCAGTAGCCTCATGTTCCCCTTTGCCTGGCATTGGAAGCAGAAAGGGTTTTGGAGTAGAGCTCTGTCATTCTTAGAAGAGAACAGAAGGGGGCATGCTCCAGAAGAAGATGCTAGATCTCTTGGTAATAGAGTTGAAGTATCCTTGTAAATTAGAAACATAAAGGAGATATGAACATATTTGAGCACCCTGAGCCAGGGCTCAAGTGCTGAGTTTATTTTGAACTACCAGAGTTTGGGGGAAAGGAGGTAAGGCGGAGATTTAAATTATGCATCTCTAACAACTTACAGGAATAAATGAATATGTCTCCTTTATGGCCAAACCCAGCCCCGACATCCTTCCAGGCACTAAGGAAAGCAACCAGAGGGACAATTGGCAAGGGAGATACCATGCTTCAGGGGAAGAATGTGTGTCTTTTAAATTTCATCACATCCTCCTCATAATACCTCTGCGTTTGCTTTTCTGTAGACAAGCTTGGAGGCCCCAACCACCCCAAGAGGAAAGGAACCAGTTGGCTTCTTTAAAAGGGAAAGGAAAAAAGAAAAGAAAGTCAAAAAGGAAGGCTAAAGTTGCATCTCCTCTGTTTGAAGACACAAGACAGACTTTGTGCAGAAGCAGCTCTGGCAAAAAAAAAAAAAAAAAAAAAAAAAAAAAAAAAGAAGCAGCTCTGGCCCCTGGCAGGAGGAACCCGTGTGCTGCCAGTGGGAAACTATCAAGTACAGGGGAGTTTTAATGAGATGGGGCAGCTCTTTGATGGTTGCTGATGCGCAGATGCAAGCGGAGCATTTGAAAGTGTGAGCTTTCGAAGAAAACTGTTTTTAGGAAGCACCGTTTCCTCCTGCAGTCCCTTCCCTTTCGGGACACTCAAATTAGGCCTTAAGTCATCCTATCTGGGATGCCTCTGGTCTCTAGGTGGGTAAGCGTCGGAGCGCCTGGAACATCAAAACCTGCAGAAGCCCCAGCTCTGGCAAGTACCAGCTGCTGCTCTGGGCAGTCGGCGCCACAAGGGCCTCCCCGGGAGGGATGGAGGAGGGATGGAATAAAAGGCATAAAATTAAAGACGATATTAATAAAGTCTGATGAAAGAAAACACCTCTAGCCTACCCAGCAGCTTAAATTACATTTACCACATCTGACAGGGAGGAGGTGATCATGAGTAATAAGTCCAGGCCCTGGAAAGAAATCACAGGCTAAATCACTTACTGATGGGTACCAGTGGGGAAGGCGCCGATTCCCTTTTCCAGGGGAGACTCAAGGCAGGGTATAAAACCCATCAATCTTGCTGAGACAAATTTCACTCGGTAGGGCCCCAGGGTGGTCTCGGATCTGGATTTCCGGATGGCCTTGCAGTCACGTGTGCCTCCACTCTGCTGCATGGCAGCTGTGGTCACTACCTCCCCACCTTGGTGTGACCAGGTATAGTCATCATCAGGCAGGACTGTCCTGCTGCTCCCCGAGTACATTTCTGCCCCATCCGCTGAGGCCATTCTCTGCTGCTGAGACTGTCTCAACATAAATAACTCCCAGATCCTTCCTAGCAGGTCAGTCTGAGCCCCAAAGAGCACCCAAGTCACCCTGTCATTTGCACATTCCTTCTGCTATCTCTTCCAGAATGCCCTAAGTTCCCAAATTCCCAGCTATTTCTCGCTACAGCTCAGCAAAAAAGCAATCTGACATAGAGCTAATTCACACCAATCCTCCAAGGATTCTCTATAGATTTTATTTATTTATTTATTTATTTATTTATTTATTTATTTATTTATTTATTTATTTATTTAGCATGGGGAGGGACAGAGGGAGAGAGAGATTCCCCAATGGACTCTGGGGTGAGCACAGAGCCCAACATGGGGCTTGATCCCACAACCCTGGGATCATGACCTGAGCTGAAGTCAAGAGTTGGATAATGAACCAACTGAGCCACCCAGGTGCACCAAGAGTTCTCTATTTTGAGAAGAGTAGGCCAAGTAATGCAGATGAACTGCTCACAGCAGGCTTTCAGCCTGGATAGGAGCTGTTGCAGACCCTCCTCTGGAGCTCATGTGCAAGAGGTGCATCATGAGGAGAGAAGGAAAAGGCTCCGTCACCTCTCCCACCTCCCCCATCCCCGTCACTGCTCCATTCCCTCCCCATACAGCTTACTGTCTTGAGACTGCCTGGCTTGGACCCATCAGTGAACAGGATAACATCTACCGAAAAGATAAGGAGGAGCTGTATCTGTCTGGCTTTAAGCCAACAAAGATCCTAAAAACTCAGTCCTGCTCCTAGAAGAGGGATATCTTCTGCTCAAAGATGAGGGGGCACCAGGAAGTTGAGTTTCAGATCCAGGGGTCTTCACAGGAGGGCTGTTCAGAATCTCTGCTCCCTCCCAACCCACTCCTATGCTTCTTCCCTGTGTCCTGCTCCTCAGCCACATTCTCTCCAGCAGGGGGTTCTTTTATTCCCTGGCTGATTGGTTTCCCCAGGTTATGGCAGGGTGGAGGACCTGCCTCCCTTCTAGCAAGCTGGCCCTGCTTCTAGCCCATAGCTAAGATGGTCTCAACGGAATAGAGGTCTAGGAAAGAGAGAATCCTTGGAGGAGAGGCATCACAGGAACACCTGACTCCTCCCAGGGCACAAATGGTTACCTACATTCTTTCTCATATAGCAAGTCACCTGCCAAAAACTTAAAAAAAAAGTGGTGGCATATTACTTCCAGAAAAATCTTCAGCATGAGAGGGTTCTACAGATAATGAAGACTTTTCATTTTCTTTGGTCACTATTAGGACTAGTTTAAGGAAAGAATGGGATGCTATTCTATCCAAGTAAAACTTCAACTGACCAGAAACTCAGGTCTCCAGAATCTCCAACGGATGACACTTCCCTCCCTTGCTCTCTGCTCTTTAGACATGGGAAGCCTATAAGCAAACAAGTATACAGTCACACCCTCATCTACTGGTCCACCTGTGAACATTTGTTGAGCACATAGGACTTTTTCAGACACAGCATTTGAAGGCTCCTGACTCTATCCTGGGGACAAAGTACACATGTTGTCAAAATAATGCCCCATCTGAACCTCTAGCCAGTGATCCAACCTGCGAGTCTGAACGCAGCACTCTCACTGCCCGAGGCTGCGAAGACTTGGGTGTCTGCTTATCAGAATCTGCTTGCTCCCATCAGCAACTGAATTCAACCCCATGTTTTAGAAGGATACACATCAAATTACTGATAGTGACAGTTGGGGGCAAGTGGAAGCAGAGTGAAGGGGACAGCTACCTAGTTCTCTGCCTTTTTTTTTTTTTTAATACAGAGAATGTGTTCATGGATTCCTTCAAAATTAAAATAAATTCCAAAAAAAAATTCCAAAAAAATTCCATTGCCAAAAGGGCAACGGACTCCACTGTTTTCAACAAAAGGGCCAGGCTTAGCAGGGTTTCTGCTGGGGCCTGAGATCCAGAAGCATGGCTGAACAGGAGGTTGCCCACTTTTCCTTAGCCACATGGATGACTGAATGGCCCCGAACAGATCCAGGCATTCTGGAAGTTCACTTCAGGGCTGGACACAGCTCAGTTTCTCTCACTGGTCTCTCCCAGAATTTAGATCTTGACAGTCAAGAGCCTCCCATCTGCAGCACCACCACCACGCCCCGCCTGACTGAATTAACCCCCTGAGATTCCCAGCACCAATTCAGAGCTTGCTGAGTGGGCACCAGTCTTCAAGCTCACCTGGCCTCAGGTGACCTTCTGTGCTTGCTTACCAAGCACCTCTCAAAGTATTCCCCAGGTTAAAGACGGGAACCTTCCCCAGCACAAAAGCCTCAGCAGCTTGGGAAGAACCCTGTGCCAAATGCAGAGGTCAGTTTCTGGCCCATCCACTCCACCGCCCGCCCTCCCCTCAGCCTCCTCACTCCCACCCACCCCATAGAAACTCAGAAAACAGGAGCTCGGCCACTGAAGCAGCCGCAAAGGTTCTCCTTGCCAGCTCATTAATCACCCAGCTGCCGGTGCCCGCTTACCTGCAGATGTAATTCGTCTTGCAGGAGTCCTGCAAATTCAGGCAGTTGGGCTTCTCCCTCTCCTCGTAGGAGCACACGGGCACAATGGTCTGCCGCCTCCGCTCAGTGCACGCGATGTCCCGGCAGGAGCAGAAGAGCATCCCATAGCTGTGCTTGGCCGGAACCTTGTCGAAAAACTGCCGCAGGGCCTTGTGGCACTTGCGCCGGTTGCAGACCTCGTTGGACATGCTGGTGGTGCACGGGGTGATGTAGGCGGACCTGTACTTCTTGCAGGTGTCATCGAGGTTACAGGCCTTGGCGGCGTCCAGGCAGTTGTTCCCTTTGGGAATGTGCTCCACTGCAAAGGAGAGAAAGGCAGGCGTGAGCACGGTGTGGGGGGCTCGGCCGCTCACATCCTTCTGTTCTAACTGAGGTCCAGCAGTTTCCCGGGCGATGCTGGGAGCTCTGATCAACTCTGGGTTTTGAAGCTAATAGGTAATGAGCTCACGACAAGGAAGAAAGTATAAGGAGTGCAAAGGCTAGGAGCCCGGGGCAGCCCACAAGCCCCTAGCGCTCCTTTAGATGAATAATTAGGCGGTACCGAGTGAAGCCAAAGGAGCAGAAGGAGCTCAGGCACCTGCCCGATTATATATAAACAAGGCAACAGGAGAGTAAGTTTCCAGCTCCTGGTTGGTACACTGAAATTAGGATAAAAGAAAAAAAGCAACAAATTATATACTTGTTCATTATATAGTATATAAAATGATATGCTGAATGTAAGTATAATTGCCATGCAATCCTCCAGGAATATAATTATGTAATAAATGCATATAGTACATGCTAATTACTATATGATTACAGAGTAATTACATGGTTATTTGAGCCCAGAAGACAAAATATTATGCCAGCTCTCTAAACAGGAAGAAGCAACTACAACGAAGCTGTATTTAAGTTCTAGCTCACAGGCCATTGGAAGAAAACCAGAATAAATTACATGAAAATTTGCAAACCTCAATTACCACTTAACTTGCCACATACAAAATGTGGAATCTATGCGTATTGAGGCTGCAAACTAGAAAAATTCAGCTAGGATTCTGGATAGAATTTCAATGGGCTTACAAACCATAGGCCTCAGGAATCTCACAAAACATATGTTGCCTTCTACCCAAGCTCTCTGTGCTCATGCTCAGAGAAAACAGGGCTGTCCACTGCCAAGCTGCTCACTGTGTGGCTCACTGTGTGTGCACTGAGAGCATAGGGGAGGCAGGGCCCACTGCAGCAGCCAAGTGGATTGGCAGGGCCAGGCCCAATGCACAAAGTTAAAAGATGAAAAGAAAAGGTAAATGTGGCTTGACCTCACAATACAGGTGTTTTCACAGGGAGGGAAGTGATGGAAAAAGCTTCTAGGGCCAGGTTATAAGGTGATCCTTGGAAAACTATCATTAAGTGTAGCAGTGACTCTCTAGACACAGCAAAGAGGCAGCAGATAACACCACTCAATTGTAGCATTTGTCCTCCCCCTACCCTGCCACTAAGTTCCTGCTCAGCCCTCAGCCTGTGCTTGGGTTCTGGAACCCCCTTGCATTCTCTTTGTGCCCCAGTTGGTGGGGGCCATGAAGGCAGTTGGGAAATTACAAGATGCTAGAGAACCAATAATAGAGGAGAACGTCCAAGTGGGCTGGGTGGGTCCAAAAGTCAGGGTAGTCATTTAGTGTACATCCGAAGGGCACATGGGTATTATTCAACCTTAAACAAAGAAGGAAATCCTGCCCTAGGTGTGACAATAGGGATAAACCTTGAGGACATTATACTAAGTGAAATAAACCAGTCACAGGAGGACAACCACTATATGATTCCAATTACATGAGGTTTCTAAAAAATTCAAGGTCAGAGAAACAGACAGTAGAATGCTAATGGCTGGAGGAGGGGGACGTGGGGAGTTGCTGTTCAAGGTGCATCAAGCTTTAGTTATGCAAGATGAGTAAGTCCTAGAAATCTGCTGTACAATATCATGCCTAGAGTTAGCAGTACTGTATTGTACACTTAAAAATCCATTAAGAGGGTAAATCTCATGTTAAATGTTCTCACTAAAATTTTTTCCAAAAAAATGTAAATAAGTAAAGAGCACCTAAAGCAAGTCTTACATTTCAGGGAAAGAAAAAAGACTTTCTGTTTTACTGATGATGTGTCTTGCTTTAAGAAAGCCCAGTATGCAAAAGTCTGAAATCACAAAATTATACCCTGGCACCACGAGCAATACCATTATGCCTCAGGTTCATGTTTCTGCGATGACATCTGAATCTAACAATTTAATGTGAAAGGCAATAAACAAGACATTCGGCCCTTCCTCAGTGAGCAGTACAAGAAGCCAGCGGCTGCACATATATCCCTGCTGGTTTAACAAGCACACCTGGTGCATTTTCTCCATTGTGACCTTCCCAGACCAGCTTCTCACTGGCTCCTCTGTGTCACACTCATGCTCCTCAGGACTCAAGAAATGAAATATTCACTGTGTGCTCTGACAGGATCGCCAGGGCCTAGAGGCCTTGGTAACACATCTGGTCTTTTCTTCTTTTGAGACTTTTAATGTGTTGTTGGGCCCATCAGCAAATAGTGATTTATATTCTTGAAGGTCTAGAGGTCCATATGAAATTTACAAACTATGCATTTCTAATGACAATCTACAATAATTTAATGACCAAATTCTGGATCATCTGGATTAGGCCCTGCAGGCTACATATTGGGACATAGTTTTACTGCCTACATTTACACTTGTTCTGGTATTGAATGGTGCTTTACAATCTCTATCTAAGAAGAAAAGAATAGAGGTGCAGAGGTGCACTTAATAGTTAAATGAGGTAACCAATGATATATGAAAGGAAGTTTGAATGCAAATGGCATTCAAATGGCAGAAGAATCAAGTTATCACATGATACCCAGTAACATAGGCCTGCTCAACTCAAAACAACTTCTACTGAAACAGGAGTATATTCCAACTGTAAGCACCAATTTAGCTTCAGAAAAATAGTATTAGTCCTTACATTAAATTAATGTGCACTTCATTGTTTTCAAACTTCTGTTCATGTTTAATTTGTGCGTGTTTTTTTATAGTTGTGTAAAATTACAAAATAAAAGTTTATAGTTCCATGTTCATAAGTGTCAAAATTATAACAAAAATAATAAAAACACATAAGGTCCAGAAAATTTATTTCTCTCCTTTTTTTCAAAAAAAGATTTCATTTATTTATTCATGAGAGACACAGAGAGAGAGAAAGGCAGAGACACAGGCAGAGGGAGAAGCAGGCTCCATACAGGGAGCCTGACATGGGACTCGATCCCGGGGCTCCAGGATCAGGCCCTGGGCTGAAGGCGGCGCTAAACCACTGAGCCACCCAGGCTGCCCTATTTCTCTCTTAAAGCAGTCTGTGTAACACATAAGGTTTTTTTTTTTTTTGTTTTTTTGTTTTTTTGTAACACATAAGTTTTTAAAAAAATAGGCCTAGAGAGAAGCTCCTTGACGTGGGTCTTGGCAATGAATTTCTGGATATGACACAAGCAACATCATCAAAAATAAACAAATGGGATGACATCAAACTAAAAAGCTTCTGCAAAGCAAAGGAAACCGATAATACCATGAAAGGCAGCCTATGAAATGAGTGAAAATATTTGCAAATCATATATTTTATAAGTGGTTAATATCCAAAATATATAAATAACTCTTACACTTCAGTAGCATCATCATCATCATCATAATTCCATTTAAAAATGAGCAAAGAACCTAAATAGACATTTTCCCAAAGAAGATATTCCAATGGCCAACAGGTACTTGAAGAGTTGCTCAATGTCACTAATCATTAAGGAAATGGGTATCAAAAACACAATGAGGTATCACTGCACAACTGTTAGAATGGCTAATATCAAGACAAGAAATAACAAATTCTGGTGAAGATGTAAATAAAAAGGAACCCTGGGCACTGTAGGCAGGACTGTAAATTGGCACAACCTTGAAAGACAGTGTGGTATTTCCTTGAAAAATTAAAAATAAAACTATCATTTTATACAGCAACTCTACTTCTAGGCATCTGAAGGAAACAAAATCATTATGGCGATGAGGTATCTGAACCCCTATTTTCACTGCAACGTTATTTATAATACCTAAGACATGGAAACAACATAAGTATTTGTCAATAGATGAATGGGTAAAGAAAACGTGGTGTAGATACACACAATGGAATACTATTCAGCTATAAAAAAGGAAATCCTGCCCTGTGAAGTAAAGTAAGTCAGACCGAGAAAGACAAATACAGTATGATCTCACTTTTATGTGGCAACTAACAAACAAAAACACAACACCAACAAAACAAAACAAAACAAAACAAAAAAAAACCAGCTTTGTAGTTACCAAAGGCAGGAGAAGATGAACTGAATGAAGATAGTCAAATGGTACAAACTTCCATTTATAAGATAAACAAGTAATGGGAAATGTCAGCATGATAACTATAGTTAACCAATGTTCTACGTTATATTTGAAAATCGCTAAGAAAGTAAATCCTAAAAGTTCTCATCACACACAGAGACATTTCTCTTCTTTTTTTGTGTGTATTCCTATACAAGGTAACAGATGTTAACTACACTTGGGATCATCAATTCGCAATATACATAAGTCAGTACACCATACACTTCAAATTTATACAGCTCTGTATGTTAATTTATCTTAAGAAAACAAAAAGGAAAAAATGGTCCAGTGTATGCCTGCTTTATTATAATAATGTCAGCTTCCTTTTTAAAGTTGTTAAAATTATATAAACTACTATTTTTTCTTACTATTATCAAAAAAGCAGTATTTCAAAGGAAAAGCTCTCTACAAAGTGGGAATAGACTGAATCATTTTATGTCCAAACCAACGCTTAAAGTTTACTTCATTTAGTAACTGCTGTGACTCAAACTCACTTTCGGCTGATTCTGTTTTCCTTGATATATAACCCTGCCAGTGTACCATCTCTACCATTATTTCAGAGGCTGTGACAAATTCCAGAATGCACACCTGGAACATTCAGAGAGGAAAAAAAAAAAAAAAAAAAAAACTATGAATTGATGTCTAGGTCACAGGTCAGTGTGCTTTTTGTTTTTGATTCTCATTTACATAACATATTCTCATGACCCTTTCTCCAACTTGATATGTGAGGCCAGTATTACCCAAATAGCAGAACCTGATAAAGACAAAAAAAAGAAAATTACAGAACAATATTTCTTAAGAGTCAAAATGTTCAGTAGATAGTATTTAGCAATATGTTAAAAGGACAATGTACCAAAACCAGCTTCGGTTTATCCCCAAATGCAAGGCTGGTTTAACATTTAAAAATTAATGCAATTTACCATATAAACAGACAGGAAGAAAAACATATGATTATTTTTAAATGGACAAAGAAAAAGCATTCAACCAATTTCAGCACACCTTCCATAATAAAAAAAATGTTGAGCAATCTAATAGTAAAGAACCTTCTTAATCTGATAAAGGGCATCTATAAAAAAAAACCTGCATGTAAAAATTATATTTAATAGTGAAATATTGACTTTTCCCCCATCAAGTCAGGAACAAATGAAGGATATTCATTCTTAACACTGGTAGTCAATATTGTACTAGAGGTCCTAGCCATTGCAATAAAGCAATGAAAAGAAATAAAAGGTATAAAGATTGGAAAGGAAGACATTTCTATTTGCAGATGACTTGGAAAATCCTAAAGAATTTACAAAACAACTACTAGAATCAATAAGTGTATTTATCAAAGTCAAAGGATATAAAATTTCATATAAAATAATCAATTGCACTTTTGTAAACTATCAGCAAAATTTTAGGAAACAAAATTTAAGAATATAATTCCATTTATAAGAGAACCAAAAAGGGGGTGTTTAATGAATTTAACAAAAGATATGCAAGATCTCTATACTGAAAACTAAAAAGCATTGCTGAGAAAATTAAGGAAGACCTAAATAAATGGAAGTACATACCATATTCATGGATCAGAGAACTCAATATCATTAAGATATCAATGATCTTCAAATCATAATATGTTTTGACATTGGCAAGTGGATTCTAAAATTTATATGGAAATGCAAAGGACATAGTATAACCAAAACGATTGGAAAAAGAACAACAAAGTTGAAGGAGTTTATACTGATTTTAAGATTTACCACAAAATTATACTTATCAAGACAGTGTGGTACAGCATAGGCATGGACAAATCAAACAATGGAACATGAAACAGAACTTGGATTAAATACACCTGCACATCTATAGTTATTTTTCACAAAACCACCGAAAAAATATCTGAGAAGGTCTCTTCAACATATATTAAAATAATTGAAAATCAATGTAAAAAACAATAACAACCCCCCCACTTCATACTATAAATAAAAATTAATACAAGATGGATCATAGACATAAACCTAAAAGCCAAAATTACAATTTTTTAATAAGAAATCAAGATAATCTTAGAACTAGGCAAAGGCTTCTTAGAAAGCCATAACATAAAAGAAAAAAATCAAGTTAGATTTCAGCAAAATTAAAAACGTCAGCTCATTAAACACACTGATAAAAAATGAAGAAAAGTTATAGATAAATCATAGACTAGAAGAAAATGTTTGTAAAACACACATCTGACAAAGGATCAGTATCCAAAAAATATACGTAGAATACCCAAAACTCAGTAATATAGAACCCAATTGAAAAATGGACCAAATATTTGAGCAGACACTCACAAAAGAAGATATATGAATGGCCAGTAAGCACATGAAAAGTGTTCAACATGAGTAGTTATCAGGGAAATAAATGTAAATGAAAGCCACAATGAGATACACCTACCCACTGCAGTGGTTAAAAGTAGTCTGACAATCCCAAATATTGTCAAAGATGTCGAGCCCCTGGAATCTCATACATTGTTGGTGGGAGTATAAAATGGTCCAATCACTTTGGGAAAATATTAGGCAACTTTTTAATAAAAGTAAACACATCACTTACTCTATTGACCTGGCATTTCTACTTCTAGGTATTTTTCCAAAATACATGAGAATATACATCCATAAAAATACATGGATAAAAGTATGATTACACTATATTGATAACCAAAAACTGGACAAACAGTGGTTACACAAGATGTGGTTTATTTTCGCAGTGGAATACCACTCATAGATAAGAACAGATGAAAGATGAACTAGTGATACACACAATAGCATGGATACATCTCAAAAATATGATGCTGAAGGGGAAGAAAAAAGCTTCTTCCAAAAAATACACATTGAATTATTCTATGTATGTCAAGTTCTAGAGAAGACAAAACTAATTTGTGATGAAAAACATCGATTCCTCAATTGTTGTTTCTAGGGTTTGGAGGTGGGGACTGGCTAGGAAGGGGCCAGAGGGAACTTTCTGGAGTGATGGTAACTTGTATCCTGATAGAACTTTGAGTAAAAACCTACAGAAGGGTACACTTAAGGTTTGTACATATATAAATTTTACATCAAAAGGAGAAAAACTAAACAAATATTAAAAACTGGTTACTGATAGGTATGCTAAAGCATGTAGGGGAAGTATATGGACATCTGCATTTTAGAAATGTAGATTACCTGATAGGTGGAAAGAAGAATGGATAGATGGATGCTTACAAACCAACTGTAATCTAATTTAATGATAGAATCTACATGGGTTAACTGTAAAATCTTCTCTACATGTTTGAAAATGTTCAAATAGATGATTGGGGGGAAAAAAACCCAACCCAGATTCATGTATACCCTATTAAAATAAAAAGAAAGTTTAATATGCACAGAATGCGGAAAGCAACTCTTAGCACCACTTAGCCTCCTTTCTTGGTTAAACACTCCTGACACATAAGTGAGAGTTGAGTTTTCACTCGGTAAGAAGACTGATCCCCTGTATCTATTTGATTGATACCCCCCGAACCCCGAGTGCATGCACAGAAATGCTACATTGATGACTTGAGGGTAGAGGGAAGAACATTCAGAATGATTCAATTTAGGCCACTTGAGTCACACTCAATTCCCTATCAGTTCACACACCGCATGGAGGAGCAGGCGCACGCCTGTGTTTTATGGTCTGGGCACACGCGCCTCCTCGCCTGCGTGGGAAGGCTTCCGGACAGCTTTGCCATAACTCTGAGTGCCATCCTCTCCACAGCTCATTTTAGAGCTCGGCACTAAAATGCGGCTTTCCCCTCCTCCCCTCCATCTCTAATCTCTCCCTCCATCTGCTGTTATTCATTCTTTAACTTGGTAGAATGTCTGGGATGCTGCCTGAATGGGAAGTATTCTCAGAATGAAGGCTGTTTACTAGAAATCCTTTTTTCTTGTGGGAGGACGCATGTGTGTGGGCTGTGCAGGCTAAGGAGCTCCTTTCCAGCATCAGCCTAGCACTGTATTCTAGAGAATGCAATTGAACAAGCTTTTCTCTTCAAAGTTAGATAGAACCATGTTGTTGCTTTGCAGGTTACTTATTGCTTTTCTCTATCATCATTCTAAGCCTCTTTGGCTGTGATCACATCTGATGTGACTTATTTCCTGTTTTCTTGGGCACAGGAGGTATAACCTGCATAGCAATGGGAGGGCCAGCTCCCAGACACCACGTATTCAAATAAAAAGGGTCAGGTGTTGCTGAGAAAACAATCCATTAGGACTCAGGGATTTTAAATGTGGTTCAGTCATCTGAGTGTCTTCATATAAGTCAGCTTTACCCCTAGTGGACCTCAGTTTCCCCACTTGGGAGATGATATATCGAAGGTCCCCTCAAGCCTCAAGGTTCTTTGATTTGAGGGTTATAATTTTTTTAAATGTATTTTCTAATTATTACAGGAGGTATATGGGATAAAACTTGATGATCAGGGACAGAACATTAAAAAAAAAAAAAATCCCAGCACTCTCTCAGCTATTTGCTGTTCCAAAGAGTACATGGACCGACATTTTCAACCCTGACCTACAGGCAGAGCAAATGTAAAAGATCCCTCCAACACTGGGAGATGTGGAGGTGTCAGGCATGAATTATGCACTGGAAGAAGCTCTCACATTTTAAATTCCTCTGGAGCAAGGAACTGCCTTTATCCCAAGTACAATCCTCACACTGTCCCAAATCAAAGAGGCTATCACTATGGCCACAGCCCCTCATTATTTACACTTAGAAAATGCCACCATTATTGGCAGATGCTGGAGCCAGCTAACCAGTCAAAATGATTCAGGATGAAACACAGATGGAAACAACTAGAAATCCACTTCTATAGATTATGAGGTGGAATAAAACAGTAAATATATTAAAATTTGCATGGCCTGCATGAAGATGTGGTTTATTAAGCAGAAAGTTCACAAGACATAGGGAGAGAACATTGTTTATGAATGCCTGCCGATTTCTGGGTATCTTTCTGCCTTTCTTTTTTAGGGCTGCAGAAGTGAATTCACAACCGGTTTCCTCTTTCTTTCTGGCTTGATTAATTACCATGTTAGCATAACTAGTGTTCTTCTTCTAACAGGATTCCTCTAACGTGTTATTCCAGCAAGTAAAAAAATGGGCAAAAGCTCCAAGATCTTTAGAGGGGAAGAACAGGTTTTTCTGGAAGCTTACATTTACAGTTTGGTCTTCTGATATCCATGTGCATCAGATGGCAAATCTGATCATACAGGTTGTGACCCTTGCAATCGATCCTTCAAGAGCTTGGCCTTTTCCAGCCCGGGTGCTAAAAATTACATTTAAAACACACATGTTGGCTCTTTGGAGCTCATTTTGTCATTCATACACCGTTCCAGGCATATTGTATTACACAATGATGGATTTCCTCCTTGCTTGGTTTTTTCCTACCTTACACGACTACATTAAACCTGAGCCATGCCGAAGTTTTCTCTGGGGTTCACAGTGACTGAATTATTCTGAAGACCTGTGAATTTGGAAATAACCCTTCTGTCTGGTGAAGACTGTGCCCAATGTTAACCACAGGTCATGGGCTCACCCGATGCTCTCTCCTCACCAGATGCTCCCTCACCCCAGGCTCACCCTGTAGAGCTTCCATGTCCATAATGTGCACCCTGGGGCCTACCACCCCCATCCATACCTTAAAAAATCAGATGCCTCCTTTAAGTGGTGTGCGAGTCACATGCTTGCTGCTGCAAGATGATTAATAGTGCTGTCTCAGCAAATGGGATCATTACATTTTTAATTAACCTTTCCAACCTCCTCCACCTTTTCCTTTTGTTATACATTGGATCTCCGAAGTTTTCTCTTGTTTATGTTCAACTAGGTTTGAAATAAAGGCATGAAAAATGATAGCAGGTGACGCAGGAGTGGTTGCCCAGGTGAGATGGCTGGTGAGGTGCCGTGCCTCATTGTACATGGAATATGGGGACAGGCGCTCAGAACTCGGTGGCTGGGTTCCCACCTAATTTTTGTTTTGGCAGCATCACGTTATTTAATGGCCTTGGCTACCAGGAAACTGGCTTTTTAAAATCTCTTTCAACCTAATTATAATTACGGTGTATAAATCACACAATGATCGATTATAAAAATCTCGGGTTCATAAATATTTAACTTAGCATTTAAATCCACACTGCAGGAGTGCATGAAATTTCTGAGCCCATCTCTCTGCAAACAACTGCTTTATTACAGTTCCAATGCCAATTACTGAAAGCCGAACCAAGTTTGTCTTGCAGCACACTCAGGCACATACAACAGCTTTCCATGTATTAAGATGGCGCAATTTTGTTATTTCTAAAATATGCATGCCTCTCATTAAAAAGATATTCGGCAAAATTTTCTCTCGTCATCTTTTAATTCCTCAAGTATGGAGAGACACAATTATGATATTACACATAAAAACACTCATTAAAATATATGTTATCTAATGTAAGATTGATTCTGAGATAATTAAGGTCAGATTTGTTTGGAAAATGTATTGTGACATGCGCAAACTCTGATGCAAAGAGGAAATGATCTTCTCCGAGGACTCGAGCAAAACAGCTAAATATTTTTCAGCAAAATCATAAAGCCATAATTGGATTTCAATTTAGTAATAGTCGGCCTAAGACAGGCCATTTTTAATAATCTAATTATGTGTTCAGGGCCTACCCCAGAATTCAACGACGGCTTCAGAACTATTAATTGTACTCAATCCTGTTGCATCTTCAACCATGAAATTTGCTATTACATGTAGGACTGGCTCCCGGTTAGGAGTATTTTTTTTCCCAATCTCAGATAATCTTTATAACATCCCCCCAAATGCCTAATCCTTTCATTTTCTAAAAGTGAACTATTTTAATGACTTTCTCTGGACCAGAACATTTGATCCCAAAGAACTCAGACTCATGGTCCTTCTACAGAAAGAAATTCATGATGAGATCTACAAAAATTTTCCCTATTTTTATGAAGACACAGACAGCAGCCCTTTGCTTTTGTCTGATTTTCATTAATTAAAGGTATTTAATTGCTAACATCTCATTAGCAGTAAAATTAATGAGTATTTCAACTACAGGAAAAGATCTGCATGATAATGCAGATTCATTTTATGGGGTACAAACTGTAGCTTCACTAATATTTAGCCATGTCAACGGTAAAAGGCTAAACACATCTTCAAAACTAGTGCTACTTCTCCCCAGAGGAAACACTGACTGGGCCAACCAAGTAACGAAGAATCTTAGGTCCCTCTGTACTCTTCTGCTAACGTATCACCTCAGAGAGGACTAATTACAGGGGAAATATGCAAAGGTTTATTTTCGTTACTTTTCTAAGTTACCATTAAATAAAAAGGTAGCCTCAAAATAATATGTCCAAACTTTTAAACTGGCATACTCAAATTTAGAAATTTCTAAGTGTGCTCCAGGCAAAGTAATCTCTCTGGGAAGCTGGACTCTTATCCCAAGGAGGCTGCCAGCACTCCAGATATTTCTCAAAACTCTTCCCTAGGAGCCTGAGGCATATTCTTTGGGATACTCTGAGCAACAGCAAATCTCTGCATGGATGGATTTTAAAAATCAAGTGTCACTTAGCACTAAATGTGGTAATATAGCAGGCATAATGCTGTACAATGCTCAGGGGTAGAAAATCAGTGATATATATATACACAAGGATTTTTTCATATGGGTGACTTACAAATCAACTCTGACAACAATCAGTGCAGTGGCTTTTCTTGAAAAGCTTTTAGCCAATGATAGCATTGGAGTAAGTGTTTTGCTTCTCAAGGTGACTACTTTGAAGGACATTGTTCATTTGGATGTACGCATTCTTGGCAGGCTCATTAGCCATAGTCATGCTGTACGTTTGCTGTGTTTCTCCGATTAGCTAGAGCAAAAAGCATGCCACCAGAAGGCAGGCTAGTGGCTCAAATGTTACTTCCACTACACCAGCTAACAAAATTATTCTGGCCTCTGCTGTACATAAAAAGAAGGAAAAGTATGCATTCTGAAGCCAAAGAATCAGCTAAAACAATGAAAAATGAAGAGGCTGAGGATCCTATTAAGTAGCCTGAATGATGCTGAGATAATAATGAATCATTGATGATGTTGGCAGTTGTCAGGGCCCTCACAGTGCGGGATTTCAGCAAAGATAAGCTAAATATCAGGTCTTTATTTTTAGTTAAAGAGCATAAAATTCAATGCTTTTCCTCCCACGAGCCTATTTACATACCTGCTGTGCTACCTATTTGCCTTCACCTGCTTCCCAATTAATACCCCATTAAGCTGCTCCACCTGCAGTGGCTTTTACCTTCACCACAGCCCAGCAAACATCACTCATCTGCTACAGCTCAATTGTTTCTTTGGGGAAGAGAAACAAAAGCTGCATGAATAATAATGGCAGGACTTTGAGTTTACAGAGTGTTCCTTTTCAAAAAGACAGGAGCCAGAAGCTGAGGCCATTTCTGGAGAAAAAGCCAGTAGCCAGGACAGAATGTCCAGAATTAAGTGTAGCCATATTCCAGAAGATGATGGAGGGAAGGACTGACCATCTTAATTAGTCAGATATGTGAATCCAGATGATATATATATATATAAATTTTTAATGTTTTGCTTCATTCAAAAAGGTGTTTCATGTCAAGTCGGGTTAATAATTTGTTTGGTTAAGGGTTCTTAGGCAACTTATTTTAATTAAGATTAGCACATTGTTACTCTTCTATGCAAATATGTTTTAAATGTTTGAAGAGTTCATTCCTTCAAGTAGTGACCAAACCTAGGGGGCATCAGAAGCCCCTAGAGAACACACTTTACAAAGCAAAAACAAAAGTTTGGATTCCTGGGTCCTGTCCCAGCCCCTTAGAATCTGTGTTTTTACAAAGCACCCAAGCACTTCTGATGATCAGGCTTGGAATTCAGTGAGTGAAACCCTTCACATTGACAACCCATCTGCACCCCAACTTATTTTCCTAGCAAATCCTGGCTTTCTGGTTGGTTCTGGTCAGTCTCAGGAGCACAGTCCCGAAGAGGTGCCTTCTGGTGGGTAACCCTTTGGGGCCTCCTACCTGATTACACAAGGATCTTGTTGACAAGAGGGCTTTTCTTGCCCTCGTTCGTTCCCCAGCGTAACTTCAAAATCAACCTAGGCAAGATTTACCGGGTGGGCCTAGCACAGATACTTCCAAGGTAGGCTAAAACAAAGGCCCACCCCCTCATCCCCGTGGCCTCCCAAGAGCTTCAGAGGAAGCAAACAGCAGAACAGGCATCTGTGAGCCTATCTACATGCCTCAGTGAACCTCTATGTTTTATCTTAATGGTATGTTGGCAAGTGTTCCCACTCATTTCATTTCTAGCTTTAAATTGGTTCCAAATGCATTCACACATTTACCCTTCAGAGCCTTGGTGTAACTCCTGTTAGATCCCCATTTGAAGGACTACACCAGTTAGCTCAAGGATTAAGTTTAAACCCTGGCATTTTCACATTAAAATTCCTTACTCAGGACCTCCACTGTGTCTCTGCAACTTAATCTGCAGCTATGTCTCCTGTAGCAATTGCAAAATAAATACAGCTATATCTATGTGGTGTTCTGTGGCACCAAGCCACCTCTCCCTGGGAGGTGTTCTCCCACCTGGCTCCTATCCATGGGATGCTGTGAGTCTGTGGAGGCAGGTGGAGGCAGGTGGGAAACCCAGCACACTCAGGCTGCTTCTGGAACATCTTTCCTCAGTTTCTCAACAAGCGTATCAGCTATAGAGTTGTGTCCTTCATGTACACATAAATTTAGAAGCCTGGGCTAGGGCAGCCCTGGTGGTGCAGCGGTTTAGTGCCGCCTGCAGCCTGGGGTGTGATCCTGGAGGCCCAGGATGGACAGGATGGAGTCCCACGTTGGGCTCCCTGCATGGAGTCTGCTTCTCCCTCTGCCTGTGTCTCTGCCTCTCTCTCTCTCTCTCTCTGAATAAATAAATAAATATATCTTGAAAAAAAAAAGAAAGAAAGAAAGAAGAAGAAGCCTGGGCTAATTGAGAGCGATCCCAGCTCCTAGAGCCCAATATTTCCACTTAGCTATTTGCTTAGCCAAATCAGATATAGGGTAGGCAAAATGCATGTGTTCCAATCCCAAAACTCCTGTAAGCTTCAAAATGTGCCTTCCCTGATAGAGATCTGGACTTGTACACAAGCTAGTTTTTGTGAGAAATGGCACTTGAACAGTTACATTTAAACCCTGGGCAAGGCTGAAGCTGGATACAAGTGTCGGGGCCGAGAAGATTTTATCAGCTTTACACCTAGAGAGATCAGAATGACATTAAGCACAAGTGCTGGTGTACAGGCCAGCTGCTGCTGCTGCTCTCAGCACCCCTGGATATACCAGAGGTACAGGGTCACTCTTTCACTAGGGCATTTAGGGATAGGAGACATGAGGAAGGCCAGCCCCAGACTGGCCAGCCATGCTGTCAGGGATAGAGGGATGAAAAGCAGCAGTGAATTTCTGCCCTATAGGAGGATGTCTTGGGTCCCCGACACCCCTGCACTGATAGAAGAGGCTCTGTATTGCAGAAAATGCTGTTTTGTTTTTATTTTTGTATTTGTTTTAAGTAGGCCGTATGCCCAGCATGGAGCCCAATGTAGGGGCCAGACTCAACAACTTGAGGGCAAAACCTGAGCCAAAATCATGAGTCAGGCACTTAACCGACTGAGCTACTCAGGCACCTGAGGAAGTCCTGTTTTATGATATAGGAAGAACACACAAAACCAGACCTTGTATCTTTGAGATTTAGCCTTCCTAACACAAGATTGCCAAACACAGGTATCAACCTTTGCACCTTTGGCCTTAAAAAAGAGAATAATGATTGGTTCCTGAGAACTTCCCCTGATGTTTCTAGAGCTGCCCCTCATTACCAGGAATGACAAGATTCCTCCACAGAAACCACAGATTCCTCCCAGTGGCATTAGCTAATGAACCGAGCCAAGAGAGCTGAGAAAGTTCCTAAAGTAGAAAATATGGTAGGACCATGGTTCCCAAGGTAGAAGCATGAAGGCTGAAATGGAGACTGGTATGACTCAGTAAGGAAGCCAGCATTCCCAGGACTATTGAGTGTCCTCCAAGAAGTTCTTGGGAAAAACAAAACAAAACAAAATGGAAGTCCAGTTGGCCGTTTGGTGGGAAACAAGGCTTTCTCAGTTTCTATTTTATGTATTATGTGTGACAGCTGATCTTCAGTATTAGCTTTAAGGGCTATTAGTTTTAACTGAAAGGCGATCCATCCCCTAGAGTCTTCAATGAGCCCTTCAAGGATTTCACATACGAAGTTCTGTTCAATACTTTAAGTGGGACCATATTTTGTGATGTTTGGGGCTGGTAGGAGTGATTTATGCAGTTCAGAGGTTTGGCTTAGGAATACATTTGTATAAAGACGCAAAAAATAAATGTGTCTTTCAGAAAGATAGGGCAAATAGCATAACAGAGAACCAAAGTTTTAGAAATCTAACCTATACCCTGAAATTGTGAACTCATTTTTAGGAGTTCATATGGTGTTTGCATGTTAAAAAGAAAAGAAAAAGAAATTGTCTAAACCTATTTCTTGACACCAGTGAGGGTCCTCTTAGTGTGGTGAAGACACCTCCAAAGTACCAATAACTCTGGAGTGCTCTGCATTTGAGAGAGCATAGGAAGGAAGTTATAAATGTGATTACAGACCTCATCCGATCTTCTAAGGAAAGGGACCACAATCATTTGCTAAGACCAAACACTGTGAAGGGGGAAAACGTATCCACAGGAGATTAGTGTATCAGTAAATACATAAAGTACAGAAGTCCCACATATTTGACATTTGAAGAACAAAGCTATCCATCAATGTCCTGGCACAGATCGATCAAATAGAATGCTACTGTTGAAAACCTAATAGTATGATGGCAATAATGTAGCCATAAAACCTCTGGTCTGTAATTGACTGCTTCCACTTGAAGCTAACGTGTCTAAAACAGTGACTAATGCTCACCTAAAGATTTCACTTGTGTTGAATGACAATCAGTTACACCTGACACTAGTCTCAGTGGATGGTTTGTGCTGGATAATGGCTCAGGGACAGATGCCAAGAGGATGGAGGGAGAATATATCCCAAACAAGCAGTGCAGGTATGGGATGTTTAAATGTGGATCTCAGGTATGTTCCCTTCTGGCTGCCTCTTTTGCAAGGGCTGAAGCTGACCCTCTCTGACAAAGCAATTAGAAATGTATGAGACCGTAGAGTCCAGTGCTGTTACAGAAAGTTCCTCAGAGCATCCAAGTCTTAGTTGTCAAGCTTTGTTTAGCGAGCATATCACTATAAATCACATTCCTGGATCCTAAGAGCTGATGCTCTCTCTTCTTACAGTAAGAAACTAGAGGGCAGCCCGGGTGGCTCAGCGGTTTATTTAGTGCTGCCTTCAGCCCAGGGCATGATCCTGGAGACCCAAGATCGAGTCCCATGTCAGGCTCCCTGTATGGAGCTTGCTTTGCCCTCTGCCTGTGTCTCTGCCTCTCTCTCTCTCTGTGTCTCTCATGAGTAAATAAATAAAATCTTAAAAAAAAAGAAACTAGATGTGCGGAGCCCAAGGGCAAGGGGTCAAGAGGTGGGGACAGCATTCACAAGTCTTGACCTTTTCATCTTCTTCTTTCTTTCTCCTTCCTTCCTTCCTTCCTTCCTTCCTTCCTTCCTTCCTTCCTTCCTTCCTTCCTTCCTTCCTTCCTTCTTCTTCTTCTCCTCCTCCTCCTCCTCCTCCTCCCCCTTCTTCTTCTTCTTCTTCTTCTTCTTCTTCTTCTTCTTCTTCTTCTTCTTCTTTCTTCTTCTCTTAAAGCTCCTACACTATCTGTGAGGTCTGGATGCCAGTCTGGTGAACAATTTGGTTAAGCAGGTCTTCTTGGACAAGAGACGAAGTTGGGCTGTCGACAGTGAGAATGGAAAGTCTGAAAGGACAGCTATTGCTGTTGCTAGATGACAAACAAAAGATTATTTAGTCTCAGCACAAATTCAGAGTCTTCCATCAGTACAAATGACTGCCAAAGGATTATTCATGGTGGGCATTTGCCACAACCAGACTGCTCAAGCTCAGTGATGCCCAGCCACACAGCAAGACCGTGAAAGGGCTGTGTCACACATCTTAGCGTTCTCTTTTGTTTTTCATCTCCAGTGAGGTTTTACCTGCCCTACCTGAAAACTACCACCACTTCGGTAGCACTTACTTTCAAAGTAGGATAGTCCTGCCCTTCCTTTTGGCACACACCAGAGAGAAGCCCTTGCATCTTTAAGTTCATGGTACTGAGTAAAAGCCCTTAACGTGCTGAATTCGAGTACAATGGAGTCGTCCCTGGCATTATGGCAAAAATCCCCAAGACCTTTTCATGCCCTGAAATGGATTTGCAAATCTCAGCTTTTCAGTTCACCAGTAACCGTTGGTTACCAACACAGAAATTTTTGTCCACATTGTGAAGTTCATTGTAACTAGAAAATTTAATTAATATGTCTGGTGGCTTCTAATGGACTTTGAGTATACATCAGATTGCTTTGTGCCCTTTGATATATACTTAAAGGTAATTGGGTAGTCTTACTGATGTATTTTTAAAGAGCAAAGTATTGATTAATAATGTTTCAGTATTAATATAACCACTTTGTGCAGATCAAGAAACATCAATAGTAGAAACCCCATATTTATCTACAAATTAACAACTCTATATAGATCTGTTACTTTAAACTAAATGGGGTGCATCCACTCATTACTTTCCAACAGGGATGAGACTCCTCATAATAAAGATTAAAGCTGAAGTTGGCCTTATTTTTCCACTGCATGAAATAAATGCTTTTCACCACTTCATGCCCTGGTGCTGCTTAAGAATAGCTACTGTAAAGCACAGGACCACTTCCCCCTCTAACCGGCTGATATTTTTAATGTCTTACTTGATGAAAACATTTCATACTTTGGGAGATTTAATTGCTGCCACTGCCGAGCGGAATGAAATAAAAAATGATTGTACCACTCAGGATGGAGGTGGGGATGATCCTGGCTTTATCCCTGCTTAAAACTGGTTGCACGGTTCATATACTTGGAGTGTAGGTCCATTCAAATTGAATTACTGCAAAGAGGAAGCACTGGCACATTTTGGCTACTCGTGATGAGTCGGTTCCTGAGGCTGGGTTTTAGGACCCTGGGCACAGTGCTTCTCCAACAAATGGGACCAGTCAGTTCTCTGGTATTTATTTATTTTTCTGAAATCTAAGAGTCCTAATGATTCTACTCAGGAGGTTGATTCCAATAAAATTCTTCAGTTGTCTTTAGCAGAGCATGAAAGGTCCACTGACTTCCAGGCAGTTATTCTGCGTGGCCAAGACAACCTACTAATGGCAGCCATGGAAATTTCCCTGCAGAGTCTCCAAATTTCTGGAAGGCTCACTTTGCTCTGAGCGGATGACAAAATATCCATACGTTGCCACTACTACCTAAGGTTACGTAGATTTAGAGAGATAGGAGGAGACAGCAGCTGGCAGGGCTCTCTGTCCTAGTTGAATTCCTCCTTCTCTCCCCTAAAAGGAACATGGCTGGAAAAGCCGCAGCCAGGCAAAATCACAGACACAGGACTGAGGAGCCCACATGAGTAGTCACATAATAAGACATCAGCACCCTCAGAAGATGGGAATAGGAGACTCCAGAAACCCAGTCCCAGGCCCCCGGGTCTCGCTGATGTGTTCTGACCTGCAAGTTCACTGGCTTTGTTCAAACAGGTGTATTGGCCAAAGTGTCATGGCTCTGTTTGGGAGTACATCTGAATGCTCTGAAGGACATTACATTAAACCAGTGACTCTTACGGCTTTTGTGCAAATGAATCTCTCAAAGGGCTTGAATCCTATTCCCATTAGAGTCTGATTCAGTGGTTCTGGGGTGGGACCCAAGAATCTGCATTTTAACACACTTTCTGCTAGAGCATATTTTGAGAAATCCTGCACTGTTAAGAGAAATGGCTTCCTAGAAGACTAAATCTATTAATGAGATCAATTTTCCACATCCAGAAGTATAAAAAGCCAATAATAATCTAAGCCATAACAGGTATTCTTTAATAATCTGATCAGAATTCTATCACATAATTCACTGATTTGCTCATTCATTCATTCATAGTGTTTATGCTAACATTTATGGTGTTCACTATAGGCTAAGCCATATGAAATTTTGCCCCTATTATTCCAAGACCAATCTACCTTTTGCATTCAGTTCAAGTGAGTGAATTCTAACTAAACAAATGGTATGGTATACATGTGTTGTTTACCTGTGAGGAATAAAAAAAAAAAAAAAATGTCAGCCAAGTAAAAAAATAGCCCCTTCTTGAAAACTCAAGGAGCAAATACATCTAAGGAATAAAATACAGTTAGAGATACATATGAGAATTTGGCAGAAACTATCAGCTGGCAAATGATGAACTACTTAAAAATAGTCTTATGACAACTGGGTATCCCCTTGGAAAAAGATAAAATTAAATTTCTAAGACAACCATACAAAAAAATAATAAATTCCAAAGTGGATGAAAGAATTAAATGGGAAAAAACAAATTTTAAAACTTTTGTTAGAAAGCATGAAGATTATCTTTATGACTTTGAGATAGGAAAGAAATTTATAAACAAGACACACATACCCTAAACATAAAGGAAAGACTAATAAATTGACTACATTAAAATAAAAAATTTAGTACAACCAAAGCATTCCAAAAACAAAGTATGAAGATAAGCCTTAGACTAAAATAAGATATTAAGATAAGTCCACAAAATGACAAAAGAATGATATCCAGAAATCACATAGAACTCGTATGAATCAATATGAAAGAAGAATATGATGAGATGATCAATAAGAGACTGTCAAGCATAGAAATATATTGCACTAAGATACATTCTGAGGATGGAGAAGAATAGAATTTCAAGGTCTAAGGGCAAAGAGAGTGATAAACTTTCTAACTATTAAGAAAAATCTTAGTAGTATATTATTTAAATGGTGCTAGTGAGAATCAAATCAAACTACAATATTTTCATTTCATCGAACTCTTTGAAAAGAGTGTTCTTAATTTGAACATTAAATACTTATTTTATAATATTACACAAATTAAATCCTTTCCAACTACATGAACTTAAGCTGAAATATTTTATAGGTGTCTAACAATGAGGAGGTTCACAGTTTTCTAAGATTCTTTTGGGGAATATCTGAGTAAAAGCACTTGAGGACCACACCTATAGAGAACCTACTAGACATACAAATAAACACAAGATCTTTCATTATTCACTGTTTACTTTCAATTAGCCATTATTATCACCCAAATGTCCACTGATAGAAGACATGACAAATAAATTCTGACATAGTCACATACTATAAATGGTAATGAAAATGAATAAACAAGAACCATATGCATCCAAATGGATAAATCCCAAAAGAATGTTTGAAAACAAGGTAAGTAATAACATTTATATCAAGAATAAATACCTAAAAAAAGAATAAATACCTAGTAAACAATCATGTGCACATACACAATACTCACATGTGTATATATATATATATATATATATATATATATATATACACACACACATGCAGTGAAGATAAAGAATGCAAGAGAATAATAAACACCAAATCAAGATGGGTACAAATCCAATATCTGAGCAGATCTCAGGTTTTGTGGAGTTAGAGCATACATAATTTACAAGGCTCTCTTTAAAAAGAATACAGAGTTTTAAACAAAAATTGATGTGTATATAATTGTATACACTACATCGTCAAGTGTATTCTGGATAGGAGAGCACTTGAGTAGGTACTGGTAAGAATAAAATCATGCATTTATTTGACATGTTTAATCATTTGACATTTTCTCACCAGACTAACTTCGGACTCTCATACTTTGTTTCTCCTCTGCTGCCCACAAACATCAGGTGGAGGGACCACAGGGCATATTCACATTGCTCTATGACCTCTGGTCCTGTGTGTTTATGTCATGCCACATTGCTCGTGAGTGGGAACAGTGGGCAATGGGAGGATGCCTGGAAGCCGTGCCACCAGTCCTGCTCTGGGATGTCTTGCAATAATAACTCAACCATACATGGAAGTAACTGGGACCCAGTAGGACTGTCCCACCCAACCCAAACTATATTTATATCACTGTTTACAGTTGTTTGTTTATACTTGAGATGTTCCATGGAGAGACAGAGGCAGAGAACACGCTGAGCGTGCCTGAATCCTGAAGTCTCCTGGGGAACGGCAGTGGGGAGTTCTGCAGAGGTGGCTGTGAGAGCTGTCTGGCTCAAGGGGAGGGCAGCCTGACAGATCTTGTGACAGCTGTCAGTCATCAGAGGTCAAGCTCGTGTGCACCAGCGGCTGGAGCTGGTGTTCACACTACACCATCACACCTAAAAACGTGCATGGTGACACATCCTTTTTTTCCACAAGAGACTGGTTTATGCCTCCACTCCTGACTCCCCACAGAAAGGGCTACCTGTTTTATCAAGACAAAAGAAATTGCTAGAGCCAAGCGAGACTCTGTCACCACATGTCACTTCACATCAGCCAGCACATGTCAAAGAATGACACAAAAAGCTGCCACCTGCCATCCGCTCACAGAGCACATCAAACTTCTTTTTGTAAAACACTTCAACAGTAACCAAGAGGAAATTTCCTTTATGAACCACGATGCCATCTCGGTGAGTGAAAATCTCTTTTCCTAGAACTGGAGACAAACACAGGAGGAAGCAACTCTGCAAAAGATCTTAAGTTAAAAATATACCCTCCTCTCTTCCCACCTACAATCGCTCCTCCCTCACATATCCGTTTCCTGGGGACCACAGTGGAGGTGTCAAAAAGCAGCATGGAGCCTTTTTCGGAATATGAGTTGTAATAATTTCTACCTAAAATGATGGATATTATAGGATATGACAGTTAGGATTCTTTCCACTGTGCTTTTATCAACAGTGATAACAACCAAAGTTATTTGCAGGGGGTGGGGGAGGAGGCTGCTTTGAGAATTATGCCTTTTGTCTCTTGGCTTCACCTTGGAACACTTTAAAACAATTACCAAGAATTATAGAACTTTAGCGCCAAATGTGATTTCAGAGATAATCTAGTCCAATATTCTAATTTAAAGGTGAAGGAAAGCAGCAACGTGCCTGAAGCCACACAGCTAGGTAGCGGCAGAGGCAGAAGAAATGCTCACTTCTTCCTGCATCAGAGAAACAGGAGTGGTGGGCAGCGCTTAGGGGCACAGACCCTAAAACCAGACCCTACAAGCATGTGCTTTGGGTGACTTAACCTCTATGCCTCCATTGCTTCATCTGCCTCATGGGAATGTGGCAGTAACAGTATGAGCCTCTGAAGGTTGTTGGGAGTATTAAATGAGATGCTATGTGCGCAGCACCTAGCAAGTACTATTAGCACTGGTTGTTTTAGTGTTACCATTAACCCCTTCACTTATTTCTTTCACACTGCTGTGACTCCACTATCACAACCACTGTTCCAGAAAGAGCTTTACTGGGGGTATGTACAGACAGCCTAATGACTGTAAAATGATCATTTCCATATGATGCTTTACGTAAAGTCATTGGCTTTGATCTTAAGGAAAAAAGTCATTAAACACAAGGATGCAGCTTTTACCAGGGCAGGGAAAAATAAGGGGAAGGATGAGAGAAAGAGGAGACACAGAAGTGAGACAGGGAGAAAAATGCATCTGGATTCTAACGGGATCAATTTTTAACTTGATTCAAATTAAATTTCAAACACATTATTTTTTAAAGGAAAGGAATTGTTCTAATAACCAGAGCAGACTGGGTCTAAGGACCACTGCACACATCCAGACAAGGGACTGGCTGGGCACTGGCACCAGCTAAGCACCCCACAAGCCTAGGGGGATCGCTAGCACATCATATGGTTCAACTACCTCCAACGTTATGCACATCTTTAAAATATGCTTCCAGGACGTTCCTGGAAGACGGAGCCAATGTTATGCTGGAGAAGTTACGGCAAATTAATAAGGATCTCAACATGCTTGAGAATACTTGGGGTATAACAATGAAGTCATTACTCTCTATCTCCTTGAATTCCAAGAAAGCAAGAAATAGCGGCACAATAAAAAATCTTTCATAACTGTTGATTAGAAAATATGGCCTGCGGAAAAGCAGGCTCTCGTCGTACTTTACACATTAAAAATCCAAATATGTTAGAGAAACTGGGATTTTTAACCCCCCACAGCTTTAACACAAAGGATCACATTAATAAGATACAATTTAGATTTGCATTTTTTAATAAGCTCGGGATCAAAGGGAATGCATAGCTGAAGGGGTATTAAACTGTGAGCACACAAATTGCTCACTACACACTGGAAGAAGAAAACACGTTTCCCCCCTGCAGAAAGACACCTATAATTTGAGAAGTAGAAAATGTATTCTTTCTTTGGTACATTATTACTGCGTATAATTTCCAAGCATTTCAAGTCAGTCCAGGTAGATGTACCTGCTGACTCGGGTCCATCCTAACGTTACACATTCCAACATGTCATTTGAGGACATCAGTGAAGGAGCTGATTTAGAACTTTTCATCTCATGCACATTCCCAGTTATATAAAGACAAGAATCAGTCTATGAATTCCTCAGGTTGGGTAGGATATGATTGTAGTTTGCTATTTGTCAAACCATTCTTCATCATCATTAAAACTGCTGGGGCACCTGGGTGGCTCAGTGGTTGAGCATCTGCCTTTGGCTCAGGTCGTGATCCCGGGGTCCTGGGATCAAATCCTGAATTGGATTGCCCACAGGGAGCCTGCTTCTCCCTCTGCCTGTGTCTCTGCCTCTCTGTGTGTGTGTGTCTCTCATGAATAAATAAATAAAATATAAAAAAACAAATAAACCTGCCACTATTTTAAAGCTTGAACTCAGGGCCCAAGGGGCTGAGAGAGACTCCCTCTTAACATGTTTCAAGCACATCAAGAATAACCTTCTGGAGATTAATGGTTATATTAGTCAATGTTTACTGGGGGTTCACTATGTGTCTAGCACGGTATCAACTAAGCACTCTACATACATTATTTTACTCTGTTCTCCCCGTTTTAAAGATGAGGAATTGGAGGCCCAGAAAGACCAAATGTTGTGGCTGGGATCTGAATTCAGGGAGATGCCTTCCTTCTGGATCCACTTCATCCCTGAAGATCTAGTTACTCTTCCTCTGGCTCCCCTAGCTCAGCCCACCAGACTCTAGATCCTCTCAATAGTGTATTCAGAGTGTGCATGGCTCCTCCTTCCATTTGGTGAATGAATTTCTTATAACCTCTGCTGCCCCATTGCTCCTTGTAGGAAAAACCCTGGCCATACTGTATTTCCTTCAGGAACCTTCCCAGATCAAGGCAAGCTAGCCTTTCCTGCTGGTGTTTCTGCCTGATGCGTGGAAATACTTCTAAGGGGTTCCACAGTAGGAGTCTCCCAGATATCTGCACAGACCATACCTCCCAAAGAACAGTTTCAGTATTTAAGGAGCATCTCGCTAGTGTACCCCATCCCAGCCACATCTGATTAAACCAAGGGGTCACCGTCTGGATCAAATACTGTCTCACAGAAATCTGGTGTTGGTATTCTCCACTGACTGCATAAAACAGGACCAGATATCAGGGGCACCTGGGTGGCTCAGTGGTTGAGCACTTGCCTTTGGCTCAGGTCGTGATCCTGGGGTCCTGGGATTGAGTACCACATTGGGTTTCCCATGGGAAGCCTGTTTCTCCTTCTGCCTATGTCTCTACCTCTCTCTGTGTGTCTCTCATGAATAAATAAAATATTAAAAACAAAATAAAACAGGACTGAGTATCAAGGCAAGGCCCCTTATAAGCCCTGGGTTTCCATGAGATACACCTGAGTTCTTATTCCCCTCTGTGAGTTAAGCTTTAATCAAGTTGAGTTGGTCTGTTATCCCCAACCAAGGGGCCACTGACTAAGAACCACTCCAAGGGAGGAGTCTTTGTAGTTTATGTTACTGAACAGATGATACGAGGCAGCCCCACCCCTGGCAGGGATACTAGGAACACACATGCACCTGTCACAAGGCCAAAGATGGAGGGAGCACCCAGTATGCCACAACCACTAATTCTCATGGGAAAGATAGCTGACGATCATTCATATGGTATTAGAGCAGTAACTTGTCACTGGATAAAATGATTTTTAAGGAGGGACTTGATTGTAATGTATTTATTTATTTGGGGGATGTTACAAAGACACATGTTTGCTACCCTGACTGTAAGCAAAACTGTGCTGTGGAATTTTAAACATAATTTAGACTTACTTTAATATCTGCTACACTAGATTTGCTAGTTTACTAAATGATGATTTTTTTTATTATTCAGCAAGTAAGTATTGTTTTTTAGGAAGGGAGAAGAAGATAAGTCCTTTTACTGAGCCCTGAACTGCACATCAACACTGGACTGAGCACTTTATAAACCTAGTCTTATTTAATGGTCAGTACCATCAATCAATCATCCATCCATCTATCCATCCAACAAATAAGTACTCTATGATCCTCTTTATTGTCCCAATTTTACAGATCAAGAAACAGGCTCCGGGCAGTAAAGTGATCTGTTTAACACTACAAAGCCATCTATGGAGCTCCTGAGTCAGGAGAGTACATTTAGAAGTTGGACACAAAGGTTTTCAAAAGATGCAGAGACTGGGAGAGCAAGGGGGATGCTAACCAAAGAACGAAGCCTTCCCAGAGCCCCCAGGGCTACTGTTTTATTCTGTCCCCTCCCTTACTGCATCTTCCTGCAATCCCTGGAGCGGGAGTAGGCTTGGACAGATGAGGACTAGGGCACCTGGAAAAGTAAGAAATCTACAGCTACCTGGTCAAGGTCAGGCCCTTTGCAGAGCAACAGGGTTTATCAAAGACTTCCCCCCTGAACAATGCCAGAGTTCCTGCCAGGCTGGGTGTTATCCACAGCTTTGGAGATTAAATATCCATCACTTTAAGACATCACTTTGGATAGTTTTCCATTTAATTATGAGCTCTTTCAAAAGTAGTGATGCCACGAACTATGCAAGTCAATAGTATAGCTTCTAGAAAATAGGAAAAAACAGTAAAGACCCGAGATAGGCAAAGATTTCTTAAACAAAGCACAATGACCACTTAGCATGAGGGGAACCTGATAAGTTGGACTACATAAAATAAACTTGCGTTCATCCAATGAAACCACAGCAAAAGTGAAAGGCAATCTATGGTGTGGGAAGAGGTATTTACAATACATTTCCGACCAAGGACTTGCATCCAGATTTTAAAGCACTCAACAAATCAATCATAAAAAGACAGACAACTGAGTTGAAAAACAGGTGAAGTACTCAAACATGTAATTCATAAAAGAGAACATTCAGGTGGCCAAATTAAAAAAAAAATACAGAAAAGTGCTTAACATCATTAGTCCTCAGGGAAGTGCAAAAACAAAACCACTACACACTCACCAAGCTGACTACAATGAAGGGACAAAATTAAAAAACAAAACCAAAAAATGCATGACTGAGAATATGGAACACCCAGTACTCTTACAAGTGTGCCGGTAGAGTGTCAATTGGTACAACCACTTTGGAAAAATAAACTGATCGTACTAAAGCTGAACACAAGCATTCTCTGCTGACCTAGCAATTCTACTCAACAGAAACGTGCACACATATTTACCAAAAGAAACATACAAGAATTTTCACTGTGGTATTATTCATAGAACCAAATGGGATGTGAGCAAATGTCTAATGATTGTAGGACAGATAAACTGTGATGTATGTCGTCACAAGATGGAATACCAGACAGCAATGAAAATGAGCAGTTGCTCCAAGCAACAACATGGATGGATCTCATGACTGTAATGATGTTGAACAAAAAAAAGCCAATCTCAAAAATCACCTGTGGTATCATTCCATTTATGTAACATTCATATGGGCAAACCTAATCCATGCTGACAGCAGCTGGACAGGGGGCTCCTCTAAGGGGGGCAGTGACTAGGGAAGGTGAGGAGGGGGCTTCTGGATCCTGGCAATGCCCCAATTCTCCATTGGGTGGTGCTTATGTGGCTGTGTTCACTCAGTAAAATTGCATCTAGCTGTACAGTTATAGTTTGTTCACTATTCTATTAACTTCAATAAAAAAAAGTCAACTTCAAAGGTTAACTTTTCAAAAGGACTCCTAACACCTTCATCCCAAGCACTGATTGAGCATCAACAGTGTTACCAGGCCCCAGGCTGTACAGAGAGGAGAGAAGATGTGCCCATGAACCAGGTCCCTGCTCCAGTGGCCCACCAGCTTTGACATCCCTCACCTCTCTCCCTGGGCTACCCAGGCTAATCAGTAGAGACTATTCAATAGAGACTAATCAGGAAAGACCCGACACAAAGTAACTGCCAGTTCTTCTTGACTGGCAGAGCAAAATGGATTAAATCCAGGTTCTTGTGCTCCCATGCCCTTTTAAGAATTGGTGGTGCTGTCCTAAACACAGTACCATTCTAAGTACACACTGTCCCTCTAAATCTTCCACCCTCTAGCGGAGGAAGGGAAGAGGCTAGCAACAGATGCCACCTGTCACCTGCCTTTCTTTCACTCATGGGGTGCTGAGAGGCAGCCTCAGAATGAGAGTGATTTGTGCCAAGTCACCTGCAAACATCTAGAGAGGGCCCCAATGAAAACAAAGGCTTTTCTTCCAGAGCCCAGACACTGATCAAACATCAATGGAATACAAAATTATAACATACGATTTTATATTTCAACCCCAAATTCACTGATTTCCTGAGCAACTTTTATCCTTCAAGCACGGTCAGGTTCAGAGAAAGATGGTTAACAAAGGCAAAGCTCTGAAAGCAATGTGCTGAGGAAAATGCCGGAAAGCACAATTATTCCTCTAGCACCTCATGAAAAATTGAAGGTTTGGCTGTCAGGGTGTAAAAACAGCCCTGCTTTTGTGCCACCAAATCATCACGCTAGACGCATGCTGGAACTACAGGCAGTGCCAGAGCCATAGAGGTTTATGACTTGGTAAAAAATAGATGGTTGTAAAGACCAACTCTGGTTTATGAATCTGGCCAGTTGGAAAAGCAGAAGTCCTCTGTCAGAATAGGCTCTCCAGCACACTCGCTTAGAAAATGCTAGAAAACAAAGAAGCCTACCACCCCACGCAGGCTTGAGTGGCCCCAGCAAATCAGTTTTGCCATCAGCAGGTACCAAATGAGACTATTTCCATTTAGCCACGGAAGGAAAAAAATGCGGGGCTCTGCATCAACCAAACCAGATAAAGTGGGTCCCGCAGAACAGGGGATGGAGACATAGCTTTCCAAACTCCTCCTAGTCCAAGATTCTAGATGGTAGATCAGTAAGGACAACAAAAGAATTTTCCTTTTAATGAGAATAATCTATCACCACTATATCAATCTGATTAATGTAATGGGACTATTTCAAAAGGAGGAAATTACAGGTCATTAGGCGTAATTCAAATTAAGTTATGGGTTTAAATTATTTTCTTCAGTTTTCTGAAGAGTTTGCCCAGAATTTTATTTTGCATGTTTCATTCAAAGGATAAATGATATTTACATGACTTTACAAACCTTTCCTGTGCAAAGAACTGTGTGTGGGCCCGAATGCTGAAATACAGCTAAAACTGTTTCAAAAATCTGTCTTGTGCCCCCCACGCCTCCCATGCAGTGTTTTTTTCTGGTTCAGTCGAACATGTATCCCCTCCCGACCTATTTCTTTATTTATTTTATTCAGTGATAAAACAAACACCTCAATTCCAGGTTGTTTACAAAACAGTTTGATAATCTGATTCCAATTAAACAGCTAAGAACTACAATAAGAACAAAAATATAAATTATGTTAACCATCTGTTTTTGGCTGACAAAGGCGGCAAATGGAAAGGTTAAGTTGATACTCTGCATTTAATCTGTGCTATTGTGGAAGAAAACCCAATTAGAGATGGTATTTCGTTGCTGTTTCCCTTTTGTTCTTTAATTTGAATTGTACCCATTCTGTTACCAAGCTAAGGGAGGGTTCATTACCTCCTCCTCCAGCGTGCTGCACAAGGGCCCTCATTTATAAATGAAACATGGCCAATGTCGGCAAATTATAACCAGTTCCTCAATGGCACGGTCACTCCTTTCCAGGGTTCAGCAGCAGAACCGTCTTCACACCATCACAGAACAATGGGATCCCCTGCAGCCTGCGGTGCTCGCCCAGGTACAACGAACAAGGTGGGAACTCAGTGAAGAAGAGCTTTCAAACATGAAAAAAGTAAAGATTAACCCAACCATTTCCTCTGGCATTAGCTCTCCGGGCACCACTGGTGTGTGGACAGTGAAGTCTGGAGGGAGGACACTTGGATGTAGTTTACTGAAGAGATGTTGCTGGTTGGCCTGGATGCAAACTGCACCTCGTGTAGATAAAAGTAGGGTTTTAGCGACTTCTCCTGAAGTGACTTCTTCTGAAGGTCCAATACTCCAAAAGCTTCTAGATCTGTGTATCAAATGTCCAGGAGGGGCAGACATGCCAGTTCATGCACGTTTCTGAACTAGCCACCTGGGGAAATCCCAGCACAGCAGCAGTCCTGGCAGAAGTAGGCACCTTCCTACTTGCCACTCGCCCCAGAGTCTAGGGCTCTGCTCACCTAAGGCTTCATTCTCCTG
Source organism: Canis aureus (assembly GCF_053574225.1). Lineage (NCBI taxonomy): Eukaryota > Metazoa > Chordata > Mammalia > Carnivora > Canidae > Canis > Canis aureus. The sequence continues at coordinate 14,467,494 of NC_135639.1, read as the reverse complement.
AACGTGTTGCTTCTGTGCCTTGACTACCTCCTTGTCCTCCTGGTTAAGTCCTACATGTCCTTAAAAAAAAAGCCTTCCCTGCTGATTCTCACCATCCTGCCTTCTCCTCCAATGAGGCTTCTCGTCCTCCTGGCCCTGCATCACCCTCACAGGGCCAATGACATTTGTCATAGTATCTGTTCATACCTCTGTCCTGCTAAATTGAGAGTTCTTTACTACAGAACTACCTTAATAAGTTTTCGATCCCCAGCACCGGATACAATGGGTGATGGCCTAATGGAGGAATGAATGAATGGATGGATTTCCACAGTCTAGATTCAGGGGTGGTGATGGAGGGCGACTCATAGGCTCTGATGTCCCCCTGACCTTGCACAAACACATAATCTAAACAGACAAGAGCCTTCCTTTCCTCACTTAGTGACCTTGTCCGATATGAAAACCGTGATAATAGTAAGGGCTCCTCCCACTAACAAGTCCTACTGCTGTATGACTTGTCATTCCCACTTCATCAGGGATTGTCCCTGTAGAACTACTATCAGATCTACCATCACTACTACCTACTCCTCCCGACCTCACAAAAAAACCCCAGCGCAGGCAGTCAGATTTACTCCACAAAGAGTAAATGGCTGGAAGGTGGTATCACTATTCCTGATCAGTGTGGTGCCAAGAAAGTAAGTGACAGTTACCCCCATGATTGAAAATTTCCTCTGTGACAATGATCACCAAGTACATTTAGAAATTATGTGACTGGATTGCTGGATCTTAAAACTCCATGAGGGTTGAGAACCAAGGATGGGTATGGTGCCAGGCTGGAAATTTGTTTGTTGAATGAATAAATGAATGACTCAGGCAAAAACCTTGAGATGGTGGGCAAAAATAAAGGTGGTTTTCTCTCCATTTTAGTCATGAGAAAACTCTACAGGCCCAAAGAAGTGCTCTAAGCAAGTTGGAGTTGAACTTTGGGCTTCCAATGCAAGGCAGGAGCAGGATTAAGGCCCTGGAGTGAGGCCTGTCCACAGGAAGGGAGAGCATTATTCCAGAAGAGAAGCCAGCACTCAGGGAGGGGTAGAATCAGCATGAGGACAATGGTGTCTAGGCAATGCTCACATGACCCTGGGGACCACCAAAACAAGGAAGGGTAGAGAGATCTACTCCCCCTTTCCCCAGGGAGCATTCAGAGAAGGCAAACCAATGAGATCTTCTTCAGTAAGGCGAAGCCCAGAGTCTAGGGGGCTACACTTGGTGCAAGGGCATTGGGTTCCCAGGGGCAAGCTCAAAGGGAGGGCGTAGGGAACCCTAAGCTCTGCAAGAGTGCTGAAGGTTGATGCATAGTCTTAGCCCCCCCAAGCAGTGCAGGTGGTTCTTAAACAAGTACACACTGGACCCCAATATGCCACCAAACCCAAGGGTTGCCCAGTGTCTGCAGCAAAGCTTTGTACTTGAAGAAAACAGTACCTTATTATACCTGGGATATGGAGGTGTGATATAGCTACATTAAAATCATGTTAACAGATCCTGACTGCATTCAAATATGGATGATGCAGCTAGGAACCCAAATCAGTAAATACAGGTCAAAATGTAGAGGGAAAAAAAAAAACCAAACCAGTCTCTATCATGACCTCAAAGTCACTAAAATTAGGGTCCCTAGTTACCTTCTGATGTTGCTACTCTGCAGAGGCAGAGAGGAACCCCACTCTGTCCCATTGTGTTCAGCCCCATGGAACTTCTGACTCAAGCTTTCCCAAGTGTGTGCCTCAGAACTGAGAGAAATGGTCATGCTTACAAGAAGCTTTGCTATCAGATAAACTTGGGCCATTTGGGTTTGAAAGAAGATGAGCATGTTTCTTCCCACCCCACCCCCCTTTCCTCCACTTGTCCTTGTCCTCTGTGTCCCAAACCCAGTCCTTCTCCTCTGAGCACACCTCATCTTTGAACTTTCCATGCTCCCATGTGGCGGACCACCAAGCAGGTGACACCAAGTCTATTCTATGTTTCCCACCTTACTTCATAGAATGAGACACAGAACAGGGGACGTGCCAAGCTCTGGGTCTGGGGAAGCTTCCCCACGGGAAGGTGCTCCTTTTAGGGTATAACACTTCATGTTGCCTCGGCCCTAGGTCTGCCTAGAAATATGGAGAGCTGGTTAGCAGCAAGCACTCTGTACTTGCACTACACACTGCACCACTTTCATTTGCTTCACACTCCTCCACTGACACGTGAAGTGAGGACCTGTGGCTACAAGAGCAGCTGGGGTGGGAGGCTCACTCTGTTGAGCATCCGGTGCTCCCTTCCCCCACCACGGCACGAGAGAGACCACATGCAGAGGGCCAAGGGGACAGCACATCCTCCCCCCTCCTCCCACCCACCAGAGTGGCTCTTAGGTCAAGTTCAGAAAAGAAAAAGTAAAGGTCGCCAGCAATTCTGCAACCTACTAATCACCTAAATTAGTAATTAATCCCATCTCCCATCAATAGCTAAACCATAAAGACTCCAACATAAAGAATTCGTTTTCTTTATAAAAACAGAAATCATGTGAAATTTGCTTCTTTTTTTTCACTAGCCAGTCTGCCAGGGGCATGTTCCCTGGACAACATACAGAACTGTCTCATCCACACGACCGACCTCATTGTACCCCCTTGTAAGAACTGTCACTTATTCCTCGCTTCTCCCCCTCCCCCAACCCCATTGCTGGACATAAAAGATTTTTGGTTTTTGGCTTCGGGCTTTTATTACTTATTGTTACAAGTCATGTTGCAGTAAACATGCCAGAATTCATGTCGTGGAGCACCACATGTTCATATACCAAATTCCTCGAAAGAGGATGGCAGGATGGAAGGAAAGGATATTTTTTAACTTTAAAAGATATTATCAAATGACTCGCCCAAACTGCTGTTAACCATTTTACATTCTGACCGATACTATAGAAGGAGGGTGCTTATTAGCACTTTTCCCACCATAGTTTATCTGGGTGTAGGTCTCATGCCTGGCAGGCAGCAAATGCCTGGCAGGCAGCAAACGTAATTTATCCATCTCTGTGTATCACATGCGTGGCGTTTCATCTCACTCACAGTAGATGTTCAAGGAATATTTGCTAGATGAATGTCAGTAAGAAATCATTAGGCATCATTCAAGTGCCTGGGATGAAACCATAATCCACAAGCAATAAACTAAGATCCAGTGTTATACAACATGACAAAGGCATACAATTATCTGTAAGAATAACCGTCCTAAATGGGCTGGAGATCAATGACCAATTAATGGGCAATGTAGATTTCACAAAAGGATATATTGCCTTTAACAAATCATGCATTTAGACAACCCCCAAGTGGCGGGGACCACCAGGCACACAGCCATGAATAGATCTGAAGAGCCACTCACGTGCCACATTAAATTCTACGCAAACCAGGGTGGGTTCCATAATGCTCAGAAAGGAGAACACCTGTCAATAACCACAATGCATTATTAATTCTTTGGTTATAGGATCTTAATTTACTGCTCACCTCCTCAAAGGAAATCCATGCAAGAGTAGAAACCAGGGCACACCTGGGACTCATGTCTCCTTCTCAGGAGGATTCTGGGCAAGATGGCACAGGTAACCAGAGAGACAGGATGGCTCAAGGTTTCTGAGCAGGATTATCTTTCCTGATTTTGTTTTTGGGGATTATCCCAAATGCTGACCACATCGTGTTTTACCAGCTCTCCCAGAATCCAAAGGTGCCAAGACTGGTTAACCAGCGGTCGTTGGAACTGGAGTCTATGCAGCCAGGCGTAGTCTGGCCCAATTCATGGATCTGAATAGGAGGAGGGCAAGGCAGAGAAGAGCAGGGACCTGAGGTCTAGGTAGAAAGAGGCCAGAGATCAGAGATCCTACGAGATTTGCATTAACTCTAGTCTCAGAGCTCAGAGCATGTATTTCCCCACCAGCTGGAGCACTGTGTTAATGGTGGTCAGGAGGTGGCTGGGAAGCTGGGGCAGCCCAGATGGCCTCCCAGCGATGCTGGCTTCCCAAGCAGGACTTCCCAAGTTCAGCTGGCTCTGGGCTCTCTTGCCGAGCTCATGTGGTAGGCCTCAGAGTCCATTCAAAAGAAATTCATCTGCAGAGGCTCTGGAGAATGTGCACACACACACACACACACACACACACACGCACACACAACCATGGGCACTTCATTTAATGGAAGAAGCACACAAGAAAGCAAAAATCCCATGGTGAAAACGGTCAATTATCAAAATAGATTTTTAAAAAGACAATTATCCCATTGTCCAGAGGATGGCTGCATGAACTTGTGAATATACTAGAAAGCACTTTAATGGGTGACTCTATGGTATGTAAATTATATCTGAGTTGTTTACAAAACTTTATAAACATTGACTTAGAGGAGATTTCCTTTTGAGGGCTGTGCATGCCTTTGTTGGATAGACAGTGACTAGACCTGTAAAGACAGATTTGGGGTCTGGATCTCCCATTTTACCAAAAAAAGCAAATATACTGTGTGTAGAACAGGAGGATGGGAAGACAGCCACTCCTCACTGTGATGGTCACAAGGCTGCAGACCATTGTAGTGTCATCTGCTGCTGCTGGCAGGCAACCCCTGATCCGCAGTGTGGGAAAGGCCAAGTGCCCTGCTCTTAATCTCCCCAGGCCTAGATGAGGAAAATCAATGTAATGACCCATAAGAGGAATCCACTCATAAAGAAGGTCACTAAACACCTCTAGTTATCCACTGGTTCTTTAGGAAGAAAATACCATAAAAATCTACGAGTAGGGCATAACCCCATGCTCCATTAACACATATGATTTGAGGAGAAGAAAAACCTCATGGGCCACTCAGCCTAACATTTTCTTCCTCATTTCTATCCATATCAACTGCTCTTGTTTGGATCCAGTGTTCCCTAAGCATTCACATGCCAAGAACTTGAACAAGAAACACCAGAGGCCAGAGCACACCACAGACAACCTATTTGTTCTCCACACGTTGAAGACATTGTTGGAAAACAATTTATCCACAGACTCAGATTTCCAGTGTCACTATGGTGCCTTCAAGGCCCATTTCATCTTGGGTTGTCAGTTGCTAAGTGCACACTCTAAGCAGCATCTTGAAATTCATGCGAATTCATGAATAAATACAATTTGCTCCTTGGAAACATGCCTTTGCCTCTCCCATGAGACCTCCCTCCCCACAGGCACTGCTGCCTGGCTGCCCCAGTATCAGATGGCCTAAGGCAGGTCTACAGAACCCAAAGCCCATGGCCCCCACCATGATCTTGGTTCTTCCACGTTCCCTTTTCAGATGGGAATGCACCTGGTAAATTTGCAAGTCATGGGGGGAGGGGGATCTAGATGAGCCACAATCTCACACTCTTCACAAACATTGGCCACAGATTTCCTTCCTGTGGCCCTATTCATTTAGGGATTCTAAGTCATGTGAATCCCCAAGGGTCTGTGTCCTCAAGTTTAATCAGTCTCTCAAGTACCAGGGAGACACCAGACATCCAATGCCACCAGGATGCCACCAGGACCTTGTGCAATGCCAACAAGCCCTTGCTATGCACACTCCATAAATGCTCTCACTGAGCCCCCGCCCCCCCGCCCCCAGTGCTTCTTTTCAGCTGACACCATTCCCACTCTCCAAGAGGTCTGTCACAGCACTAAGTCAGGAGAACCTGGCCTCTCGCTTCCCCAAGGGGGACCAACAAAGGACACCACTCTTCTCAGCCTTCCTTGTCACAGTGGTCCTGTATGCCACAGACAGAATGCTGGCTAATTCAGGCTGACAAGCCCAAAGATTAGACTCTACCAGAAAGCCTGTCATACCCCAACTCCTCATTACTGCATGTCTGAATGCACGGTATCAATTAACAGCAAGACATGACCTGGGGCTTAGTACCATCCACTGGCTTAAAAATTAGCAGCATCTCTGCTCTGCCTTTTCCTTTAAATAAAAATCCACTGCTGACCCCCCCAAAAAAATCTCAAATTGTTTTGTTTTTCAGTAGTTTTTGTGTAACCAATTAGTCTCTTTTATGCTCTCGGTTCTGCTTTGGTTTGGGTAAGAGTGAACAGCATTTAAAATGAAGGCATTGTTTATTCACAAATCAAATAAGCTCCCGACAGCTGCCCCAGTGGCTTCCTCATCCAGTTCAATTAATGGCCAAGGCCTCAGGGTGAATGGTCTTCTGGGGAGAATGTGGGCATTCATTTTCGGATTCCCATTTGGTGTTGGGTCTTTTAATGCCAAATCCTATTTAATGTACTCGTGTTATGTTAAACTGTGTGCAAATTTATTCTATGGACTACTCGACAGAATTCATACTATTAAAGTCAAATACGATTTGCACTTGAAAAATAAGATCTTTACTCCACTTTCAAATAGCAGCAACCCAGTGTTACCTTCAGCAGAGATTAAGCCCGACCAGACCCTGCCCTCCCTCTGAAACCAGCCCTCATTTTCTTCCCAATGACCATGGTCGGAAAGGTGCATTTTGTTCTGAACTCATGAAACCATTTGTACACAATTTTTGTAAGTTTCTTGTAAAAACTGTTGTTTTTTTCTTTTTTAAAGTATATTACCAGCACTACTTTCCAATAGTGTACTTTCTCATTCTACCTTGCAAGGGACAGACAGTTCTTAATAACATGCTATTGAATTTTATAGCCGTCCTTCAGACTTTGTATTCTCTGGAAATGCCAAGCTTTTAAGAACTTTTCATCCTGAAATCTCTGAGTCTGAAGTGCTCTGAATAAATGAGAGTCTAAGTTTCTTTGGTGGTACTATCCTGAGTATCTTGACCTGCTTTCGACACATCCTCATCCTCAAAACTATCCAGGAACGCTCAAAATAGCATAAGGTGATTCTGTGTTGAACAGTACTGGTTTTTATCACTCATCTATCCTTCTGTTGTGCATAAGGAATTACTTGACATACTCCTAAAATATGTGGCCCATTTTTTCCCCTTAGAACACTGAGGATATCCCAAGAGGGACAGTCTGGCTCAATCACAATGCCAGACCATAACCCACATGAATTATACTATCTGCTCTCTCACATGGTAAGGCGGATCAGCTATCCAACCATGGTCCTTAATTGTACTTCCCTTGGTTTCAGAAATCACTTCTAACCAGGAGAAGTCTGCGGGATTACTGTTACTCTCCCAGCCCAGGAAACAATTCTGGAACTCACTGTATATGTGTCGAGGTCTCCAACACTGCCTTGGTCTTGGTCTTGGTCTTGGTCTTGGTCTCTCTCTATCTCTCTCTCTCTCTCTCTCTCACACACACACACACACACGAGAGACAAAGAGAGACAAACAGAGGATCTTGTGGCCATTTACACTCACTACACTCCCACAACCATACTTGTTCTGGGGGGCCACGTCACTTATTTCTGACATCTTTACTACATCTCTCTCTCTGCACATAAACACATCCAGGCCTCCTTCTCCAAAAACACCTCCCCATCAATCCCCAAATTGCCACCTACTCCTAACTTCCCACCATCACACCCTGGAGTCAGGAAGAGAAGAGCCTCCACTTGGCTCCTCCTCTCCTCATCAGCCTTAAACTCTGCTCTCACCAAAATTCACCAAGGAACTCTCTCTCTTAGGGGATCTCAACAATCTCCTTAACCTCAAGTCCAACAGCACTTTCTCAGACCTTATTTTCCTTAACCTTCAATTAGCAGAAAATAGTCAAATGTCTACTTCTTCATGGACTTTCCCTCCCTGACATCAGACTTTCAAGCCTTTTCTGTATCAATACTTTGGCCAAGAAATCCCTCGAACTTGAGCTTGCTCTCCCCAACATCACCAACTGGGATGCCTATGAATCGTCACACGTCCAGCTCCAGCTCTGTGAGGGCTTCCCTTTGCTCCTTTCTCTCTGTCCTTCTCTCCCCTGAACAACTGTAGTGCTTTATCTGATGTACCCTCTTACTCTCTATGTCATATTATCTCTCCTCCTGTCATCTCTCCCTGGCCAGATCCTAAATTTGTTGTGGATAGAAACTATCTCAATCCTCTTAAAATCCCTGCACGTTTGGCCCAATGCCTGGTACATGACGCCTGCTGAATGCTGAATGAGTTCATTTTTAAAATCAGTTGTGACCAAAGTCATTTTTTTTTTCTTCCCAGTTTCTTTGTTAGATTCTCAGTTGGCACCACCCAAAGACCAAGCTCTGCCTTTACTGAGCAGAACAATCCAGACAGCCTGAGTTTAAAATGAAGATTCCCAGCTTCAGATAGTCTGAAGTACTGAGTCTAGAGTGGATCCCAAGAATCAGCATTTTTATCCAGCATTCTAAGTGACCAGGCCACGCTTAGAGAAAACCTGGGTTATAACCCAAATCCTAGGGTTTGAAAGGCTCCATCCGCCCTTCAAACTCCTGTCTTTGTAGGCCTGCTACAAAACACCCATGAGAGTTAACCTTCAGGTCAGGAGCAAAATTCAGTCCTCTCATGAAATTCTTAATTCTATTAAGAGTAAATCATCAAAAACCTCATAGATTTTTTTTTAGGTGAGACAGGCAAGTTCAACTGTCAATAAACAATTATTGATTTAGTAAAGCATGAGGAACTCTCCTAGGCACTTGGAATAGGACAAAAAGTTTGACAGATGAAGTGAAAAATCCCTGCCTCCTGAGCTTGCCTTCTGGAGGAGGCTGGGTGCCAGTGCACCCTAGCCAGGTTACCATTAACACGGGTCTCAGGAGAAGACTGAGGACAAAGCAGAGGAAAACCTGAAGTTTATAACAGGGCCAAAGCACACATGTTTCCACAGCATGTGTAACCAGTTCCCACACTGGGTGGCCCTGGCCCAGTATCCTTCTGGGTCTGCTATTTCCTTCCCCAAATGTCTACCTGCTGTTGTGTCACCCTTGGTTCTGGTCTCTGAAGGAAATGTGTGGGTGCTAGGCTGTGGAAGTAAACGTTCAAGCCCTCAGGGGGCCTCTGACCAATGGTGTGGCAGGGCAAGCTTGTGGGGGCTGGGCAAGGAATTCTCTTAAGGTCCCCCGAGAGCCTCCCTTCCATTGTCTGTTGGGCAGAAGCTGTGGGGCTGGTGTTGAATCTTTCATGTGTATTGGCTGCTGCTAGAGTTGTTTTATTCATCATTACTTTTATTTGATCCAACTGTTTCTTGAAGCCATCCACATGCAGCATGCAGATTATATGTGTACCAGATTTTCTTTCAAAAATAAAACCCACAATGACTCTGCTATGTAAACAATCGCTCAGTACTTCAGAGCACTTCAATAGCTTCCCTTTGAAAACAAAACCCTAAGTGGTATTTAGACACAGGCTCCAGATGGGGCAGTTAAGTGTACCTTGCCCCTGGGAAATGAGTGGTAGCTTCATGGCTGCTGGCAAGGGGGCTGGTCCCCATTCCTTGACCGTGCCTCCTTCCCCTAGTCACTTCACACATAGCTCCCTTCACTGGTTGCCCTTGCCACCATGGAGCCCTGCCTCCAACTTCAGGACAAGGGACTACCTCTAGGATCACTAACAACTCACCCAGCATCCCCGAGATCACCCAAGTCCTCCCTGGTCTGACCAGTATATTTCACTCTTTGCCTTCCAAAGACTCTCTGGGAATCTAAACTTTAAAAAGTGAAATAAAAAGCTCCTTCTCACAGAGCTGATCTTAATCACCTGCTAATCAAAGGTCTCTAATAAGCTCCCTTTACAGTCAGGATGGGGAGAAAGTCACCAGGGCCATTTACAAGATGACACTGAGCCTGTCTTGATAAATAGAGGAGGAGAATCTTTAACTTTTTTTTAGCATCTAACTTGGTAGGTGGCACTGAATAGGAAGGGGAAGGGTCAGCCTCATCCTCTCTCTGGGTTACATGGCTCAAAAGTGTCTCACTCTTTACTTTTAAGTTCTCTATTGAGATAATTCACATTAAATGCCTGGAACGTGACCTGGACATGGTAACCACTCAACAGATGGTGGCTCCATCCGCCCTTCTAACTCCTGTCTTTGGAGCCAAATCAAAGGAATTCTATACCCTGTTATTGACTGTAGTAGCAGGAATGTTTTTTACCCTCTCCTTTCCTGAAATCCTGCCCTTAGACACTTAAAATGCAGGCTCCCTACCTGTGACTTTGGGGCGCTCAGTACATATTCGATAGCAACTTATCTTTGTTCATCAGGCTTTGGGAATTTTGAGTATGGACTCAGGGAGGCTCAGAATTCTACTCTCCAAAAGGCCCCTGATTTTTCCATCCTGATCTTAATAAGTCAAATGAAACAAACTATACTGTTTCTGTAAAATGCAAACCTCTCAGCTGATAAAACTGAGCTCAGATAAGCAAGAAACCCCAATGAGTTTAGACGAGAAGGCACCAGACAAAGAGCTTCTCCTGAAAGCTTATCTGTTCTCCAGGGACCTCGATTTCCACGGCTGTTCTAACTTGATGTCTGAGAGTCCTGGGAGAATTCATTTTTAATTTTAAATATTCACAGGACACTTCTTTTTGATAACATACCCTGGCTAGGGCTCCAAAGTCATCCTCACAGTTCTTGTAGGCTAATCTTTCTATGTTTCACCATAAAAGCTGTCAATTAGGAAACCCTCTCTCCCTGCCAGTCAGGAACTGCATCCTATTCTCCTGTACACAGATACACAATGAATCACAGGCTTCACTAATCCTTTAAGAATGTTAGAGGTCCCCCGGGACTGTTCCAAAGAAGGCAAACCCTGCCCTGTATTATGCTATTTCCTACTAATCCTAGGAAAATGAATGTTAATTTATCATGAAAAAGGGTTAATTATGCATTTATTTCCGACGTAGGTATATGAGATCAGGCTCAGAAATAATACTGAGTATAATTCCCTTTTAAATGAGGATTCCATTTTAAGCATTTTTATCAAACAGACGCTCAACTCGGAGCAACCGTGCAGAAGAAAAAGAGTGGCAGGGTAATGACAAGACCCAACCATAATTTTAATTAACCTTCTGATCCTGCTTAAATATATTTTGCCTTGTAAAAATCTGTAATAACATCTATTTCAATCTCCTCTGCTATTAGTTATTAAATTGAAAATGGATGCCTAGACTGATGTGGCAAAGATATTTCAAGAAATTTTTCTTTATTCTCTCTGGTTTATTAAAGTAATAATTTGTAGCATAAAAAGTTCTCTGATTAAGTAATTTAGTGTAATTAAATCACCAGATTTATGAGGCTTCCTAAAGCAGCACACACGCAGCTGGAATGATGGTGACTGCTGGCAGATGCTGAGCCACAGTGCATCTTGGCAGTGGCTTTCCTTGAACTTCCCTGCTGCTCAGACCAGGGGGTTCTTGGTTTTCTGTGCCCTCTCCCACAGTCACTGAGATTCTGAAGGCCCTTGCCTACTGTCTCTGTCTTGCTCACAGTTAAAGAGGAGCCCTGAGGAAGGGTCACTCTGTGGGTGCTGGTATGGGAAGCAGCAGAGGGAGGTGTGGCAAGGAAATCACATTTACATCAGCCCACACACAATCACCACATGCCTGGTGTGGTACTCTCTCCTCCTCCCTTCTCCTGTAGCCACTGAGATACCCCACAGCTCCACTCAGGGTGCCTTCCTTTACCTGATGATATACTCCAAGACTTAGCCTTATCTACCCTCAGCTCTGAGAGCCCCTGGGAAGATGGGACCAGGTTAAATGTTCTTGAGCCAGACTCTCTTGTCTTTATAAAACCTCTGGAGTTTTGCTAGAAGAAGAGTAGAAAGAACCCAGGATTACTCACAATTTTAATAGAATATGCATGCAGACCCTAATCTTTACACTGCCCTTCACTCCTGACAATGGATATGCTAGAAGTTACAAAGCGGGACTGGGAGCTCATGGGTCTCCACTCATCAGTCTACCCACCTGCCCAACAAATGTCTACCGAGAGTCTATGGTGTGCTTCCTGGTGAGGTGGGATGGGGAAAAATGAAAGCCCAGTAATCCTACTCTCAATAATCTCAGATTCCAGCAAGGAAGCAGACACAGAGACCAAAAGTTACAGTACAACACGGTAAGGCTGTCCGTGAGAGATAGGGAACCCCAGACTTAGTTGGAAGAGGGGATGCAAGGGTTTTCAGGAGGAAGAAGTGGCACTTGAGTCCCTTCCTGAAGGAAGAACAAGTTCAGAGAGAGCATCCTGGGCAAAAAGGAAAGCAGGTGTGAAAGCAGGAGACCAGCACTTTTGGGAAATTCAAGTAGCTCCAGCTGGCCTGGAGAGAAGAACATATAGGAGGAGAAAACTAGAAAGCTAGCACAATCTGAAAATACATGGCCCTGTGTCCCAGGCTGAGGAGCGGGGGTGGGGGGGGGTGGGGGGGGCGAACCTCATTTTAATAGGGCTGGGGCAGCCTCCCCGCCCCGGGGAGGTTTCAACACCCCACTCCCCTGCTGGCTGGAGCAAACCCACTTGCTCGGGCTTGCACTTGAGGAAGCTCTGTCTGGCAGCTGTGAAGACACAGGCTGAAGAAACGGCATGCAGCAAAGCCAAGAGCCCTTCACAAGCTGTTGCAGACCCCTGGAGGTGTGAGCACAAAACCCTGATGTGAAAACGGAACTCTGAGCAGCACCTTATAGGGGCCTACTTGAAGAAGACAATACTAATTTGGATATATAAACTCACTCACACAACAAATATTTGCGAAATATTTTCTGTATGTCTGGTATTGAATACAAATATATACTTTTTAAAACTGGAAATTGTTACATGCTTAGGTTCTTTTTTTTTTTTTACACGCTTAGGTTCTTATATCAATGTACTTTTAAAAGCACTTTCATATAGACGATGCAATCTCATCCTCACGTCTACTGCCCTGAGAACCAAGCAAACCTCAGCTCCTGGGGACAGGTGCTGTGGGGCTGGTACCTTCCTGGTTGCTGTGCACACACCATATGTGATCCCTGGATGGGGGAGGCTGGATTACAGTCTGAGGATGAGTTTGATGAAGGCATCATGCCTGTCATGGTTCCCATTTCACAGATGAAGAAATGAGGCTCAGAGGGTCCAGAGTCACATTAGCTCTGTGATGGAACTGAGACAAGATGCCCTTTCTAATCTTCCTAGTGAAGTGCTTTGTCCTATACAGCACTATCTCCGGTAGAAGACACATTTTATATTTTTAACCCACGTGGGATGAAGAATATACCCATTGCTTTCACAGAACTGCCTTTCCAATAATCTACACATTACCCCTGAAGGCCACAAGACAGAATAAAACCCCCAAAGGATTCACAAAGGTTCTGTTCTAAACCGAGGCACAAAATCTGATTATTGTAAAACAAAACACTGTATTAAATACGCACCTAAACTATAAAGAGCTTTCTGTAATCTATCTATTTAGTTTGGGCTGAACAGATTTTTTTTTTCCAAGTGGAAAAAGTCAGCCAGTGGCCAGATCTGCCAACCCTGATCTTTTCGATGAATTAGGTTTCTAAAAAAAAAAAAAAAAAAAAAAAAATTGCTTTGCTTTTTCTTTGCAAACCTCCAAAAAGTGATTGTGTCCTTGTGGGTTAAAATATAATTCCAGTATATTTTTGATCTATATAAATTTACCATGTAACCAAAGAGCCCTTTTCAGACTCAGATATATCTATATTTCAGGAAAAAGTGCTAAGTGAATTCTAACGAACAAAATGAGCTAATTTTGTGAATCTTCCAACTAGTCTTTTTCCTGCATTTTTCTCCTTAATAACCTATAAATTTTAGTCATGAGAATCATTCTTCAGTGTCTGGGGCAGTAAAACTCTTGCTAAAAATCAATAGTCTGCCTACTTTTAAGACTTCAACGTGTTGTGAGGCGGCACAGGCCTTTCTATATAAAACTCCATAATGACCTAAAACAGATTTGATTCCAGAAATCAGAATTCTCACACTAATAGGCTTTCTATTTAAGAAGGCTCTAGGAACTGAGAACAGACTACCAAATGGGTTAGATTTTTCAATTTTATACCTTAGTCCCTAAGTGCTAATTTCTCAGTGGAACAGTCAGATAATATACTACCAGGGATTACTGAACTCTTGTCACAGTCCTGAAATATTAATTTAAAAGGTTACGCACCAGTGCTAATATAAATTATCTTTTAAAACTATCTATATGGGTAACATTTTAATAAGCCTTAAAACATGATTTTTCTCTCTCGATGTTGAAAGCAAAATATAATATATAAATGGCTCTGAGAGAGTTGTGGATTTATTGTATTTTTTTCCAAATGATTTGCCCGACCATTTCCCATAACTGATGAGAAAGCCCCAACTGTGGGTCCTGCCTGCAAATGCACTGTCCTAATCAATTTAAGGTGGCAGATGCTCTTCGCTCCCTCCATCCTAGGACTCTAAATGAAATCTCTTTCTTCCGTAACCTGTTAGAAAACCTGTACACGGCATTCAAGCTTCACCTGAGCACATCACGAGGAAGAGGCAGGATATGGTCAGGCCCCAGGGGAAGCAAATAAAATACCAACACTGCGGCAGGCTGCAGAAATGTCAGCTTTCCTCTAGGTTAATAGCGTTTGTTCTGTGCAGAATGTACACCAGGCTTTATCCTCAACATGGAGCCATATCCTTGGGAAAGAGGATGACTTGGAGGAAATATGTGACTTCTTAGCTGTCTAACTATGTGCCAGCTCCAAAAAGATGCCTTGACATTTATCAGAAAGCCTGAGCAAGCGGGAGCCCAGCAGGCTGCCTTCAGCCAAGGACAGAAGAAGAGAAATAAAATGCAATGTTAGATTACTATACATAGATCATTAAAGGGTGAGATTAATGCGGGTTGATTTTATGCTCGTTACAATCCTCGCCTGGGAACCTCATCCAGAATTTCCTTGCCAGCTTTGCTTTGTGAGCTAAATTAGAAGCTTCAGAAAAATCAGTAAAGGTAGCTGGCCCAGACCTCCACCATCCTCAGGGTCTCTTTGATTTGCTATGGTCCTACCATGGGGAAACGTTTTACTGCTCCTCTCTCACTGTGGGACTGCTCCATCACCATAGCTACAAAATGTAAACATCAATATGGTAATAAAAAGTAAACAAATAATTCAGTTGCACTGCCTTTTAAATTCAGGAAGAAATGGAATGCTTTTTCTCTTTTTTATGTTCATTGCCTTATTTTCCAAAGGGACCTGCCCATTTCAACTTTGCAGGGCCTCAACATTAAGTCAAAAAGCAGGTCCATGTGTGAGGTAGTTTCCAGCTGTTTACTAAATGATTTCCTTTAGTTTTTCCTAAGTGGATTTTTTGAAAAATAGGAGCTACTAATGTCTGATGCAGGCAGACTGTTTCCACCACAAGTAACCCAGCAAATGCACTATTTTTTAAAAAGACGACAAACAAAATCTTTAATTTATAAACAGTCAGAATATCAACCAGTTGCCTATTTTTTTTACAGCCTGAGAATTCCAGAATCATTTTCCACAAACATATGTCAACCTGCAAATACTTACTAAGAGCCTACTATGTGCCAGCGCCCCTGGTTAGCTTTGAAGCAAGAAATTAAAAAAGGATATGGCACCTTAGGCATCAGAAGACAGAACGGAATGCCTCCATAGGGAATACACTAGGATTCTAGATGCCATTCATTGATTCCTTCTTCCATTTTTTCCCTTTTCCCTCTCCCTCCCTCCCTTCCTTCTCTCCTTCCTTCCAGTCATCCCTCCTTCCATCCTTCTAACCATCCCTACAGCAATAACCTGAGGCCTACCATGAACCAGGCATTAGGAATACAAAGATTCAGTATCAGCCTTTGGGAAGTTCACTTCTGCCAACAGGCCAACAGACGAGCAGGAGATCGCCATGTAGCATGGCAGGTGCTGTGGTGGGCTGTGGTCTGGGTTCCTAGCTTCACAGAGAAGGGATGTCAGAGCTGGGTAGACCAATAACACGATCTAAAGCAATAAAGGCTATAGCACACCTGGCTTGTCTAGGGAAAGGTAAAAAAGTCAAGTGTGGCTAGAACACAGAGGATGCTAGAGACAAGGTTCGACAGAAAACCAGAGGTCTGACTCTGGAGCATATCAAAGGCTCTGATAAGAAATACAGGGGCTTCCTCCTCTGGCCATGAGGAGTCATCCAGGGTTCTCAAACCATGACAATTATTGGAGCCTATCTATGTGTCGTGATGGGGACCCAGGTGACATGTGGAGGACAGAAAGAGAGTGATCCATCAGGACACCTGTATAATTGGTTCGGGCAAAATCATGAGGACCTGGGCTGAGAGAGAAGAGTCAGGCCTGGAAAAAAGGAGAAGGATTTGAAATGAACCCGGAAATGCCAGGACCCAGGGACCCACATGGATGTGATAAGTGGAGGAGGGGAGGGGCCAGAGGAAAACAGGCTGACTCTAGGCTCAGAGCCAAGGCTGTGCTACCATCTGCAGTAGGAAATGCAAGGAGAGGGCAGCCTGGAGCTGGGGCAATGATGAGCATGAGGAAGGTGAGGAAGAAACACTCAAAATAAGGATCTAGAGCCTGGGAGAAGGACCTGGGCTAGAGGTGGCAGTTGCTAGAGTACAGATGGGTACCCAAAACCACCGGAATAGATGGGAATGTACAGAAGAGAGAAAGGAGGCACCAGGTATCCGCTCCCATTCTTCATAGGGACATGACATACCATCAAGGAGATGGTAATTTAGCTAGGAAAATGAATCACATAAACAAGAAACAGTAAAATTGCTTTCTGAAGATCTGAGTGGTATCACTATCAATTAAACACCTCTACCCACCTCCCACTATTTCTTCCTACTGACAAATAAGTACACATATCTGCATGTCTGGGCCAGATATCCCAATTCCTGAGATAGAAAGGAAACATGCCATGAAACAATGTCCACCCAACAGCCTAAGCTCATGGCAGCCAGAGGCAGGAGGCCCTAGAAGCCCAGGCCTGAGCCCATTCTGCTGTATCTATGACAACGGGGTCCACTGGCTGATGCTATGGTTGCATTTTTAAAATCTTTTAAAATTGCATTCGGTATTTCTTCATTGGCACCAAACTCACCAGACTTATAAAATGCACATTTTGAAAAGCAAAGGCACTTCGGCCTGCAGTATACCTGAGTTTGAATTGCATACAGATTTTGTTTGGGCTTGGCTTCCTCCCAACTGGTAAATTGTGAAGTTTTCAAATAAAGCCAAATTATAAACATAGGAATCTTTGCCGTGCCAGGAACCCTTCCCTGGAACACTCCAGCCCACAAGGGGCTTGGGGGGTGGTTCTCTCCCCACAAACTTATACAGTATGTATTGTCTTTACTATCTTGTACTGTTAATTAACTACTTCCTGATTTATTATTATTTAATTGTCATTTGGCCAGATGTCAGGCTTCTTGAGAACAGGTTGAGTTACACTATTCTGAATGTTACAAAGCAGGGACTCCATGACTACATCACTTCAGGCATCTAATTCAGGAGTTGAGGGAAGCAATCCAAGTTTTCAAAATTGGGTGTAGGAGAAAGATTCATATCTGATGAGTAACTGCCCTAGGTTCTACAAGAGGCAGAAAGAGTGTGCAGTGGATGCCCAGAAGAAGGCGGTGACAAACTGGCACCTCTGTTCTGACTGGGGGCTCCATACTATGTGACTGTGCTGGACTCTGTAAATACACTCAAACAAAGGAACCTTCAAACCAAGTGGAGACACTCTTCCAAAGGAAGAGAGATAAGCAAACAGAAAATCATCATACTAAATCTTCTGCAGACTCAGGGCTTTCTCTTCTATTCTCTCTTAGGGTTCTTCCCTAATGAGGTTATCCTTTTGGGTCCATCCTTTGAATACGTTGTATGCACTGGAGCACACTAAATGCAGGTGGCACATGTCTGTTTGCAGGAGCCAGAGCTCTCCCTAGTCAGGGCCCTGCTCCCCATCTACTCTCTCCCTTAACAATGGCTGGTGTGCACAGTAGTGTTAAGTATGGAGGGAGTTACACAGAAGCACGAGGTTGGCTGGCCCTCAAGCAGCTTACAAGCAGATGAAAAAAACAAATATAAGTCCAAATCAACCAACTAGACCCTTAGTACCAGATGGTCATATTATCAGGATTTTATTTGATTTAGCATAGTAATCCTCCTGTACATCAGGCACTGATCTAAGCACTTTACAAAATGGTAACTAATGGACTCTTCATAAAACCCTATGAGGTAACTAGTTTCATCACCATTTTGCCAGTGGGGAACCTGAAGCATGAAGACTAAGGGACTAGCTAGTGGTCATGTGACTGTTTAGTGGCAGGATTTGAACCTATGCCCTTCACTATCAGTGTACACTGCCTTTTGCTGAGACCCAAGAACTAGACACTGGAGGCAGAAGGTATGGTGGGCTCTTCAGGTCAAGGGGTCTGAGGTAATGGTCTGAGACAGACAGGTGTACCCTGGACCTGGAATAATGAATGGGATTCAGACAGGAACAAAAGACAGGAGCAGGCCACTCCACGAAGAAGAGATGTCAGAAAGGGAGCCAGGAAAGGACACAGAGGTGACTGAGTACACTGGCTTGGCTGGAGTATTGGGAACACAGAGCGAGTCCACGGGAAAGAAGGCTGGATCCACCTGCTGGGCACAGAGCAAAAGGCTGCCTCTAAATGGCAGCTGAGGACAACTTGCCCCACTCCTGAAGGTTCCCAAGAGCCATGGGGTTTGGAAGCAAGCAGACACTGTATATAAAGGCACCTGTTTTGCGGTCACAGAAAGGCAGGGTCAGATTTTTTAGTTCTAGGGGTGGTCAGCCCAGAGAGTCTGGCCCTATGCACAGTCCCCTGGAGACGAAACACAGATTCTAGGTGTCACCCACCAAGCCGACCTTGCAAAGGAGACGATTTATTTTCTATAGTGCGAGTCTTGTAACTCTGGCAATCTGCAATTTGTCAAACGAATTAAATTCCTTAATAATCATTATTCCAATCCATGCCAGTCAGCAAATATTTCTTTCAGAACAAATACATAATTAATTCAGACAACACCTTTTTGACTCAAAGGTTTTAAAGTGTCTGGCTGAGGTGAACATGCAGGAAAAATAATGGTATTTCCAGAGGAAAATTCATACATGGTTCAATTTACAATATTGTAATAAGACTCCGCAGCATAAATTCCAACACACTGGACAGAAAACCTATTTGTGTAGCGTGTGAGAACATAAATAAAAGCCAAATACTTACACTGTCCTCACAAATATGAAATTTTCTTTTGTGAATCTACGTTTCCTGACACCTATTCCAAGAAAGTTGGGTCCCGTGATAAATATTTCGGCTGGAAGGTCTTCATCAATATCAACTCTCTCTCTCATTATTCAGTTACTAAATAAAAAAGGATGGTAATAATGGAGTAACAAATAACAGAGCGATATAATTAAAGTTATGTGTCAACTTGCATTCAATACTCAGTCACTACAAATTTTGCCACCAGCTTCCTAACTTTTTCTCCCAACCAAACTAATTATCTTATCCTTACTTTCTTGCTTCAACATCTAACAACAGCCAATGATTTGGCTTCTTTTCCTGTTTTTCGGCCCCTTCTTTTAGGTCCTTCTCTTAAGGTTTCTAAATGCTCTGCTTTGGTTTTGAATTCAGGGATTAGAGTTCCTTTGTGTGCTCCAACTAGAAGCTCCATCCCCTCTGAGCATCCACAACCCTGTAATCACCCCCTCCAAATACCATTCTTTCTAGGCCTTTCTATAAACCACATTGGCAGTCTCTTTCCAGAAAGCATCCCCTTTCAGAGATCTTTGTTCTATTTCTGAGTAATCTGTATAAACCTTTTTATGGACCCACAGTTTTAGGCAGGAAGGGCTCTGGGTTCAGGAGTCTGATCTTTTCCCTCCTTCTAAATCATCACCAGCAACTACTGTGATCCCTAAACAATGTGTTTCTGGTAGAGAGCCAATTTTGATGAAGCTCTCAAGGTGGATGATAATCATGAACTTAAGTAAGTCTACAGGACTCCATCTGTGAGAACCAAGGAACAAAGATACTATTATTCTCATGCCTATAAGAAAAATAATGTGCTGTGCTACTACTTTTGCGTTTGTGCAGGGAAGGCACTGTGTCTCTTCTCAAGGAGCAGGAAACAAGGGCGTATGTGCCATGTGTGCAGAATAGAAGAATGAGGTGAGGACTGGCCAAAGGCCTGGGTGCTCAGCCTCTGGTCGTAGGACTTTATAAGAACGCAACTAGATAGAAGCTGAGGCATGGAGATTCAGACAACCAAGGCCAGGGTCATCGGGCTGGTTCAGTCAGTAATTTCAGTTAACACCCCATTTTTTGAGCTCAGGGTCATGATTTCATGCCCCACATTGAGTGTGGGGCCCACTTTAAGTAAATAAATAAAACACAGGAAAAAAAAAAAAACTGAAGCCAGACTTTTACAGGCTCAAGTCACCTACTTAAGGAAACCAAAGTCACTGGCCTGGTAGTGGAAAGAGCACTGGGCCAGGACTCCGGAGTAAACAGGGCGTAGCCATGCACCCTAACTTACATCCCCATGCTTTAAGCCTTACTTTAGTTATCTATAAAATGGCCACAACAACACTCCATTTTTTTTCTTTTCTCAAGGATTTATTAAAAAGCTCCCACAGCAGAAGCTATGAATTGGCTGTACAGTAGAAAAATAGGAATTAATCTTTCAAAGTTTTGAGTGGAAGTGGTAAGAAATTGAGCAAGATCTGTAATACAGTATCATTTGTGTGGAAGAACAAACAAACAAATGTGGGTGCCCTAAAAAATACCTTATTCAAGGAGACACATATATTCGATAACACAGACTAAACACATGTGAGTAGGGACTATGGTGGGGAGGAGGCAGAGATGTGGGAATGGTGCAGAAAAAAATAGATAAACTGAAGAGAGGGGCTGTCCCTTGACCATGCAACATTGACAGCACTCCATAAATCAAGGAGGATGACTAACTGGTCTAATGATAATATTATTACAATTAATAATAATAGCAATAGCTTTATAGCTGGCTCTGTATTTTATTTAGGAACTACAAAAAAGAAAATATGTCTTAAATGTTCAGTGAAAGAGCAAACCTGTTTTAAGTGGCAGAGTTTAGACGAACATGGCTCTGTCTGTAATCACTCCTCTACTCCCAACCCCCAGAAGTCAAAAGCCTAATTAAACAAGCACTTCGGAAAGTTGCTAAGTAAGCAGATCTGGAGAGCTCTTGATTCCGTGGCCAGTACTACAAATGAACTACATTTGGGAGCCCTCCTGATGCTAAAGCCAGTTCCCAAACAGATCAAGCTGCCCCCCCATCTTCTGAACCAGAGATGACCCAGAAGCAGCCCAGAAGTTGCCTCAGCAAGCCAACAAAACAACATTTGCCTCATGCTCAACTGCTGGGAGCATTAGCAGCCCCCATTCATACCTTTTCCAAATATCACAAAAGGAAAGAAAGGTAAAGGACCTGTCACTATCACTCTGCCAGTTCCAATAGATGCCCAGGCCCATGCTCAGAGGGGCCACACAAAGCAAGCCAGCCTTCATTCTGAGTGTTGCAGTCACGTCACTAAGCAACCGGGTAAATATCCACATCCAAATCTCACCAGAACCTGAGCTGAGTGCTCCTGGAAGACATGTCACAAGTCTTGAGACCTCAGTTTCCCCATGCTTCCAGCCAAAAGCAAGCCAGTAAGTAGTTTGTGATGACCCAAAGCCATGCTATTTATCTTTTGGAAACAAGGTCATCCTAAGGCCTTCCCAAATGTCTGACTGGATACATTTTGCCCTCTTCATCTTTCTTTAACTTCCTAACTTTTCCCAAGTTTTGAGTATTAAAGGGGAAAATGCATTCTTTTCCTCTGAGTGAACATGCACTTATGCATTTATTAATCTATCTCCTTTTATTTAACCATTTCAAAACCACCTCATTAGTGCACTCCAGAAAGAGGAGAAAAGAAGTTTCATTCACTGGCCTGAGTTCAAGATTGATCACCTCAGGTCAGATAAGGCCTGGAGATAAGGATACCCCTATACCCTGGAAGGTTACCCACCACACAAGGAACCCCGCAATGGGTTAAATGCAATTCTAAGGGCTTCTACTCACTGACTGCAGTGAGTGACACATGCAAATGTCTGCCAACAACTTTAAATGCATTTTGTCATGGAACTGTCTCAATAGCTCTATGAGCTGCCCTTTATTATTATAAAGGTTCAGAAAGGTTGAGTTGCTCAAGATCAAGAGGGTAGATAGGAACACTGGTTACTCTGAAATCATGATTTTTCATCCTATTCCAATCCCTCACTTGTTTTCAGCATCAAGAGGGCAGAACCCAATGGATGGAGGGCTAGATGCTCATAAGTCAACTCAAAAGGGCAAGATAGGTGAGTCAAGAGTAGAGTAGTACCATCTGGGCTCTCCCTTCTCCCAGGCTGCTCCTCTTGGGGAAAGGCCCAGGACTCTTATAGGCCAGGTGAGACGTCCAGCTCTTGGTCCTCTCTATTCTTTACTTCCTCCTCTTCCCTTACTTTTGCTCACGCATTCACTCTTTTTTCATATCCATTGGGTCTCTTAGGGCAATAGAAGCTGATGCTGCTCATTACAACATTTTGATGCCAGGCACCTCTGTGTTTGGTAGCACACTGGGGCCACTGATCTGGGCATCACTGCCCACCTCTCAATCCCAGTTTCTTCTCAAACTCCCTGAAGACTGGGAGAATGTTTACTCCATCTCAGCATCCCCAGGGACATGCTCTAATTTTACTATCAGGACCTGGGGCAGAATGCCAGCCAGATCAATGCTCTTCCCTTCACTCTAGCACCTCCCCTAAGAAATTCACCAGAGTTAAGGTCACTGCCTTGGCCAGTGCTCAGGAATATTCCAAGGTGCTAGCTGCTAGAAGTGCTTCCTGAAGTTGTATGGAGCATTTTCACAAGACATGGCACCCACCTAGAAGCCTTCTAAGAAAGTCACTTGCTTCTGCATAAGCCAAATTGCTCATGAAATACACACTGGTTAGATAGAGACTCTTTGATTCTCCCTATACTGAAAAGATAGCCCCAGAAAGGCAGCTTTCCTGACCCCTGAGTGACCAGTTCATGGACTTGCCAGGTGTATAGAGGAATTGCCTGCCAAAGCCCCCAGATGGCTTGGGGGAGCCCCTGCAAATTCTGAGCTGCCAGAACCAGTCACCTCTTGGCTGGCTGTTAGAGGGAGAGGTCCACACAGCTTGGAGGAGGCTGGATAAGCAATCTTCTCTCCAGGCCTACACGCCAGCATCTGGCTCTCCTGGTTCTCAGAAATGCCCTCATTTACCAAGCTAATGATGAATGACAGCATTTCCCCCAAAGGAGTGAAGTATGTTCTTTATTGGGCCTGGCAGGGACCTGCAGCTCCCAAATACAGCCTCAAACCAACTCCCCAGCAGAGTGGAGACAGCATCTGGCCACCAAAGAAGGGCCCTTCTCTGGCCAGGCCCTGATCTCCAAGAGGAGCTGGCACCACAGCTGGGCTCCCTGGCTGACTGTTCCAGCTCTAATTTAAATGTCTCCTCAGAGGTCACAGCAGAGGCATGAGGAGCTCAGTGCATCTTCCCTGCCCTGACATGAGGCTGGATCAAGTTTCCAAAGTAGGAGGCTCAGGGAAAATTAGCATCATCAGTCATCCCGGGTTCTTGGCTGTTTAACCAGAGCCCTGGGCATTGGGAACTGGGACCTTCTCACCCTTGGATCTGGGACCAAGGCAGAGAGTCTCCTTGTGGGGACACCTCATTTGCCAAGGGACTACCGGTATCCAAAAGGCCTGCATCTGAATTTGCATTGGCTTCTCCCAAATTCTCTGTCCTCACTCCTCCCTTACTAGTTTCTTCAGGGAGCAAGCACTTCCTTAGGAGATCATTCGCACACACATTCTCATCTCAAGAGTCTGCTGAACATGAGGCAGGATGATACAGGCTGGGCACCACTGATTATTTTATCTGTTACTATGTAATTCACAAGGTTCCACAATGTCTCCAGAACGTCACAACTGGATGACCCCTAGCTGATCCCTAGACGTGGACTCTGCGTACCTCTGGGAAAGCTGCCTTCCTGATCCTTTTTATTTTATTTCACTTCATTCTTTGTTTGGGGGTGTGGGGGTGATAAGGGAGGAGGAACCATGGGGAATTTGTTCCTAGGGCCTTAGAACATAGGGTCAGCCAGCAGCAGCTAGACTGTGGCTTGACCAGGCTCTCAGCACAAGACCCCAAAATGGCACCAGAGGTATGAAAGCCTCCCAAGCTAACCCAAGATGGCAGCAGGCACCACTGTCCCAGTGACAGTCCTTGAGAAAGAGAGATGCTTGTGAGGGAGTTAAAACAGTCCTGGCCCACCTTGCCAGGTTCCATATAGGTTTGTATTTTACCAGTGATGCAATGTGACTCCCTCACAACCCTCAAAGGAACTAAGTGACATGATAAAAAAGCCACATTACTTCATGCAGAGGTGATGGCAGTTCCTAATTACTGATGCACCAGTAAGCAAGCTCGCCAACAGCCAAATGAGTGGGTGCCCTTACAAAATGAGGGCACGTGGCACGACGGATTGGTTTACACAGATGTCTGTGACACTGCACAATGCTGAAAGGCCAACTATATAAGTCAAAGGGGAAGGGCTCTTTTAAAGAAATCCACATTTAAATATCATATTGTTTCCCATCCAATTATCTCTGTAGTCTGTATACAGACAGGGGAAAATGCTGAATGTTCATTTTAAGTGCCATCTATCATCTGCTTAATTAATCGCAAGCAAACTCCTACTAGCGTTTCAGGTGAACAGAACATAAAAGAAATGAGATTCTTCCTGGCAAATGAAAGTACTTACAGTATTTATAAGAAATAGGACTCTTCCCCTGAAGAAACAGAATAGTTTTAACTGAAATTCATGTCTCAAGACCCTGCGAGCTTTTTAAGCAAATTTCAAGTGCTTCTTCCCCTTCCTGAGCTCAAACTAGCAGCCCTACAACTTGTCGCCTC
Organism: Canis aureus; assembly: GCF_053574225.1. Taxonomy (NCBI): domain Eukaryota; kingdom Metazoa; phylum Chordata; class Mammalia; order Carnivora; family Canidae; genus Canis; species Canis aureus. The sequence continues at coordinate 14,442,568 of NC_135639.1, read as the reverse complement.
AAAACCCAGAAGGTGACCTGTTCACATAGGGTCACATCTCAGTCCTTTCCCCAGGAACCAGTTATATTCCAGGGAACTTTAATGTTAAAACTCAATGACAGAGTAATTGGAAGTTTTTCCACAGGTATGTTCAAAGAACTATGGTATTTAAATGAAGAAAGCATTGCATTTAAATGGAGATAGGGTTTTAAAGGAAACACAATATAAACAAAATGAATACTTGTATGAATTAATAAAAGCACTGAGTATTTCTGAAAAAGACTTAACTCTTCCTGAATGCAAACGTTCTGTGAACATTTAGTATATTTGCATGTTATTTTTTTATTCAAACATGTCCATTTGGGGTCATGAGCCCTGGATTCCAGGGTCTGCTTGGCCAGCATCTCTGGATGACACTGGGTGCCCCTGTTGTCACCTGCCTGAAATTTTCTCTTTCACACTGAGAAAATTGTCCTAGGTGCTCAGTCCTCCAAGACTTCAGCCTTATTCAAGGAGCATGTTCTAAAATCTCAGGCCTGAAAACTGCTATCTTATTTTTAATATTAATAAAGTCTAATTAACATAATAATCTAGGAGTTAGTGGTTTGGATAATCCAGTGAAGGATCTTATCCATAAGGCATTTTATCTAGCACAAGAACGCAGGGATTGCCTTTTCTGTAGCAGGTTTTAGCTTTTAATTGTGCTTTATGTAGGTTGGTATTAAACTCGTTTGCCCTCTCTGAGCATACATACAGGAAGGAACTAGACCAAAACAATCCAGAACCTTACCAGGCTATGAGAGGGAGAGGTTTGAAATCTATAAACATTTGTCCTGGAAAAAAAATCTACATGACAGCAGTGCAGACCAACAGAAATGGTGGCAGCAAGTTCGCATTTACCTCTGAGGCACTCAAAACACAGTCACATGTATGATCTTATAATGGTTCTTGGCCAAGGCTAGACTCTCAGAGATGCAGTCTTCAATCCCTCCCTCCAACCTGTGTTTACTGAGCACTTACTAGGTGATAAGCACTGGGTTATACTCTAGATATACATCTAGATGGTAGATGCCCCAGCCTTCTCAGATCTTAAAATCTGGGGACTAGTTAGCCAATGAGGATGGAAATCATAAACTTATATATACTCACATAATGAGACAGGAGAAATAGGGCAAGAGCAGAATACCAGGACCAAGAAGAAGGGGGAAGAGGATCTCTTAAGATAGGATGGGCAGGGAGGGGGCCTCTTAGAGGCAACATAATTTAAGCTGAAGCCTTCAACGTGAGGGGTCCAGCCATATGCAGAGGTCCCCACAGGAGCTGAGGTTCAGAAGAAGGAATACTGTTGCCCTCACTACACAGGCTCCTGGTGATGAAAACCCAATCTTCAAAAAAGGTGGCGAAGAGTAAAAGATGCCAGACACAAAAGGACAAACAGTGTATGATTGCACTGATAGGTGCTACCTGGAATAGTCAAACTCTTGGACTCAGAAAGAAGATTGGTGTCACCAAGGTCAGGGGAGGAGAGGAATGAGGAGATAGTGTTGAATGGGGACAGAGTTTTAGTTTGGGATGATGACAATCCATCTAGAGATGGATGGCGGGGATGGCTGCACAACAATGTGAATGTACTTAAGGCCACTAAAATGTACACTCAAAAATGATTAAAATGGTAAGTTTTATGTTACTGCAATTTTAAAAGGGGGGGGCTGGGTAAGCAACTGGGCATTTTTATGCACCTGAGCCTGTTCTCTGGGCCAGTGAATGAACCTACCCTTCAACCAGAACATTGATTCTAACTCTCCACTGACTTAAAGGTGGAATAAATGTCTTTCTTCAACAAAGTCTGGGTCTTATCCTGCAATGCTTCTGTTCTTCCAAATCATAGTTCAACAGATATTTCTTCCAAGGAGTTTCCTTGATGAGCACATCTTGTTTACCAAGGGAATAACATCCCTTCGTTCCCAGCATGCTCTTTAGAGTACTCATTTATATTTGTCTTGCTATCCTTTTGTCTTCCTACCCATCATCTCTCTCCCTGTCTTCACTCCTTCTCCCAACCCCAACCCCAGTTATACTCTAAGCACATTTTACCCTTTGGGGCAACATTTACATTTGCAATCAGATACATTAACTTTCTTAAATTTAATTCTCGTGAAGTATCCATCAAAGCAGACTTATTACATAAACAGGTTCGTTCATTCATTAATTCATACTTAATGAATGAAACATCTCTTAGGCAATAGAAATAAAGGAAAGTAAGTTGAAAACCACCGTCTTCCACAATTTTATTCAACGCTTCAGTTTGATTTTCTATTACAGTTTATATTTCCAATTTTATCCAGTACAATGCTTTTTTCTAAGCCAAAGACAGACTTTTCTATGAACCACAGATATATAATAGTTATCTATTTCTCCATTTATAGCACTCATCATTTTAGAAGGTCAAGGCAAATGCATTAGGCCAGAGGTTTTTTTAAGGTCTCCTTTCCTGATGAAAGTAAAGATGGGCACAGCTCTCTATGAGAAGACAAATGCCCCCCAGGGAGGCATTTCAACCATGATGAGAGCCCCAGACAAGGCAGAGAGGGGGACCAGAGAGTGGGGAGGACACCGTGGCACAGCAACGTGGACGCAGCTGATGGAAGCACTCCTGAGTCAGATCAGAGCTGATGTGGCACATGAATGCAACAGCAAGTTCCCACGGAGAGAAAAAAGAATTCAACCAGACAACTGAGTTGCTTTTCTATGAAGTGTTCAACATCCATCAAGACACAGGTGAACTCAAAGCTTGATCGGTGTTTGAAATCAAACTTCTAGAATGAAATACAGTCACCAGACTGGTCCTTCCTTGACCTAGATAGGAGAGGTCAGCAGCGTGCCCTCCTGCTGAAGCTCAAGAAAAGTAGCAGGCTCTGAGGGAATTAGGTGCATCCCAAGCCTGTGCTTTGCAGACAGGAGATGGAAGAAAGCCAGATCCACCGGCTTCTCTGGAGCTCCATAAAGATGCAGGTGCAGGAGCTGAGGTTCCTGAAGGGACTCCAAGGATGGTGCCTGTAGCCCACCCTCTGTCCACCTCCTCTGCAGGGTATGGACATGGGTTTCATTCCATCTTTCCCCAAAAGTCTCAACAAATCCTTCCCCCAAATGAACCATGATCTACCAATCCCCAAAAGCCATTTATAAGAGGCTCTGAAAGTGGAAGAAAGGAAAGGAAGGGAGGAGGGGTGGGGGGGGGTGGGGGAAAGAAGGAAGGAAGCTGGAGGGGACTTTGCCTGAGGGAAAAAAAAAAAAAAAGCCAGAAAGCCTTTCCTTTCCTTCCCCTTTGTGCCATCGAAGTGCGTCATTTATTTGGTGACAAAGCTCTGAATGTTAATTGAATGCATTAAAGGCATAATAACACAATCCAGAAAATTGTTTTGCTATATTTTTAAACTTCCCGTGTGCCTGGCTACCTACAGCTGAACAAGAACAGGTAAAAGATCTCCTTGAAATAAAAACAAGGGAGCTCGAGGGGGGAAGCCGGCACCTACTCGAGAGTTCACTGGGTTCCCATGGAGAAAAGGGCAACTGCCTAGTGCCAGGCAGTTTGGTATCAATGCAATAGTTTCTGGAGAGCTGCCAGCACTAAGGTTAAAAAGCAATATTACAAGGCTTCTATGATGACAGCCTACTGGGAGACATTTGTTGAAAATTGCTTTGCCTATCATTTAGTCAGCAAAAAAACCCCACAGTACTAGTTATGCTAGAACTCTGTTGAGTGTGCATCTATAAATGATTCAAATTGTAAGCACATAAAGCCCCCATACAGGTAGATGTAATCACCATAAAAGCCTGGAGCCTCAGCTCTGTTCTTTTACATTGATAGGCCGTATAAATTTTCACCATATGTTGCCAAATAAGAAGCATAATTATAAAGAAAGTATATTCTGAGTTTTAAATTCAACTTTCAAAAATGAAATCAGAATGACTTTATTTGGCACAAGGCAATAAACTTTTCAGCAGCCACATCGTGAAAACCTGACGTTCTAAACCGTCCAGCATCCTACAGCTTGACTTAATTTTAACTATACCTTTCCACCCTACCAGAAGGGGTGACTTACACGTGGCCAGGGGGAAATTACAAGGTTTTACCAGACTGTCTCCTTGAGTCTCCACATACCTGAAAACATTTTAACGTGAGCTAAAGCACTTAAAAGAAAAATAAAGGCCTGGTATTTCAGTTATCAGAGCAGTGTGAACAAATCAGTTAGTTTACAGTTAGCAGAAGGTTAGGAGTTGTCCGACTAACACTGCAGAGTCCACATGAATTCTCTCTTTCGCTCCTCACCATGATTTAAGGAGTAATTTCATTTTTTAGTGGTTCAGTGGGGCTTTTTGCCTGCAGTCATGTCAAATGCCCTTGTTTTGAATGGGCACCCTCATTCCTTGTCCCCCTGGACCAGGAATATCCTATATTAATGGAAACAAATCCTCATTCCTACCACAGACCAGAAGTTTGGAATTGTAGGTTGGGTGTCTTGAGGCCTCCTGATTATGAAAGGGGCTGGGGTCAGTCATTGCTTGTACCCCTGCCCTGGGACACCAAATGTTAGAAGCAGGCATGCAGGGGAGCTTCCATTCTATGACCTTCCCTGGCACTATCACTAGCCTTTGCTTTTGAAAGTGAGGTGGTTCAGCTCCTGAGAAGCCCATACTTCCAGGGTCATCCCAGATGACATCAGCATCAGGGTCTGGTGAAAGGTGAATGAATCATCCAAGGCAAACACAGAGCTTGCTTTGTTTGCAGGCTGAATCCACAAAGAGTCAAACTGCAGAATGTGAGTGTCACAAGAGGCTGCCTCCTGCACATTCACCCAGCAGGAATCCACTCTCTCAAAGCTGACAGGCTCTGTCCCTCCAGCCTCAGCCAGAGCACATCCCCTTAGGAACGTGGTTCAGGGTAACACAAAAAAACCACTTGAGTATGGCTGGGCCTTCTGCAGTACTGAAGATCCAAACTGGCCAGCCCAGCAGGGAATTACACCCAAAACCAATAAGGAATAAAAGATGATTCCCTCTCATTCGCAACCAAGCCTGGGGAAACAGAGGCAGTCCCAGGGGAGTGGTGAAAAGTGGATTTTCTATCTATGCTTCCTTTGAAGGGATCGAGGGAAGGCAGGAATAGCTGCCATCTTGGAATCAAATCCATCTACCCTTTTTATAGCTCACCCAGTCTCTCTCTCTCTCTCCCCAGCTCCTGTCCACACACACAGCCACATGCCTCCCCCACCCCATGACAAAGAGCTATTCCCTGATCAAGCTGGGAAACCATATTTGTCAGGCTAATTTTCAGAAGTTACTAAAGTGGCCTAGAAAAAATGGGAGCCAAGGAGCGTCAAGATTACAAAATAAAAATAGATTTTTTTTTATTATCCAGGCATTTTAAGAGCAATTATGTTGCTGCAGTCATAACAGCCACTTGTGCAAACAGCAGGCTCAGAAAGTACAAAAGACTCCTGCCACCTCCACACCCACTCCAGGGGCTATTAAAGTTTGGGGAGGGGAAGGAAACAGGATTTTTAAGACTTTGGGGGTTTTTTGAGTTGATTCTTAAAAATCTATTAACATATTCTTTACCATTCAAAGGAAAATAAAACCAAACACACTTGGGAAGATGAAGTGACAAAAACTACACGTGGAAGATCAAAGATAAAGGGTTTCATCGAGCCCCAAGTTCACAGAAATGTCACCGATCCCTCCCCATCAATCGTATCTGTTTTGTATTTTCTGATGTGGCCAGCAGAGAAGGACTGGTCTCCTAAGAGACACAAATCCTGCTTTTGTTGGAAAAACCATGTGCTCTATTACCTGAGCAGACAGGCAAAGGGATACAGACAACCTCTAACCCAACTCAGCTTGGGTACGCTTGCATTTGGACCTGCTTCCAGATGGTCCTTCCCCTCCTCCCACTCCATTTATCTGTGCCAGTCCTGTCCCAAAGCCAACCAGAGTCAACAATCTATAAAAAGCAAGCTCGTTATAAAGCCTCAAATGAAGAGCCTTAGATCAGCCAGTGAGTTACTAATAATTTGCTCTCCCTCGACCTGCTGTATATGCAGAAAGTGCTTTCTAAATATTCCCATGAATTTGTTTTACTATTTACAAGTTGGGTCCGTTAGGTAAATCGACGTTGCCAAAGTCGACTGATAAATGAGAATGGAATATCTAAAAATAACCACATGAATTCTTTCCCACCAGAAAGTCAAGAAAACAAAGCTATTCCCAATGAATCATCCGTGACCCAGCTCACCTTCCCTGGTCAACTTTAAACTACCCCTCTCTGTGGATGAACCCGGTAGACACTGTATTCTCCAATTTATCTTGAGGAAATCGAAAGGGAGTTTGAAAGGTTAATTAAAATTTCTGGTATAGCTCCTGTGGATCCTCTAACTAAGTACACAATATTTAGCTGGATCAAGGACTGGCGTTCTGAATAATGAAGTATTCTGGTTGAAACAGAATTACCTTATACCCATGGATTACGGATGCTCAATAGTTAGAATAGAAACAAAACAACAAAGCAACTTTCTTTTTTCTTTCTTTCTTTCTTTCTTTCTTTCTTTCTTTCTTTCTTTCTTTCTTTCTTTCTTCTTTCTTTCTTCTTTCCTTCTTTCTTCCTCTCTTTTTTCTTTTCTCTTTCTTTCTTTCTTTCTTTCTTTCTTTCTTTCTTCTTTCTTCTTTCTTCTCTTTCTCTCTTTCTTTAATGATCAGTAGTAGCCTACTGCTTGACACAAAGGAGGGCATCAATAATTGACACAAAGGTGGCTCAGTCAGTGAAGCATCTGCCTTCAGCTTAGGTCATGATCCCAGGGTCTTGGGATCAAGCTCCACATCAGGCTCCCTACTCAGTGGGGAGACTGCTTCTCCCTCTTTCTCTGCCCCCCACAACCAACTCATGTGTGTGTGTGCGCGCACGCGCACACACACACAAGCACGCATGTGCGCACATGCACATTTGGGCATGCACTAAGTAAATAAATAAAATCTTTAAAAAAAATAATTGTTTTCTACATAGCTGAGCTAAGAAGATATTTAAGCATTTAGGAACACCTCTGAGCCAGGGTAGTCTTATATCCTCACTCTATCAGTATCTTCATCTTAATTCCCTAACCAGCCTGAGAACCATTTCTGAAACTTCTAATTCATTAGAATGGCTTCTGACCAAATGCTATGGAGATGCAGAAAAGCAGGGGTCAGCAAAAATTTTCTATAAAGGGCCAGATAATGAAGGCTTCCAGTTTGCAGCCCATACAATCTTTGTGGAAACCATTCAATGCTGCTCCTGTGGTACAAAGCAGCCATCAACATTTAAATGAATGGGTGTGGCTGTGCTGCAATATAACTTTATTTACAAAAACTAGGTGGCCAGTCAGCAGGCCGTAGTTTCTCAACTCCTTAAGAATGAAATAATATTTTCTTTACTTTTGTGGCCAAGTTTAGAAAACACCTCCCCCATGGACCCTTTAGTGTATTCTGGAAGAACTCTTTCTTACTTTAAATTGCCCTATTGATTCTGCTCTATCTTTTGTTGTTGTTCTACTTTCACAGACAGACTGAGATATATGGCATGCGAAGCAGACTGCTAATTTTGTGCTCTCCAAATGACAGTATGCTTGTCATGCTTGTCAAATAACAGTTGCTTAGCATTCCTAAAGAGAGAGGACTGACTGCCATGTCAGGGGCACATCAGTGAGGCACTCAGATTCTTCTACCTGGTTCCCAGCAATTCAGCTCAGACCCCAACTTGCAAAACCTAATCAGGGAAACCTAAGTCTCACCAAAAAAGAGGGTTCCCTGGGGTTCCAGTTCTTATCCCTAACTACTTATCAAACAGTTTTTCCCATACATATCCCATATCCTTTTCCAAAGACTGACAGTCTTTCCTCAGCCATATTTGATATTTAGCAGCCTCCACTCCATAGACAGGTGCCCTAAGCAGCTATTGGTTGACCTACCCATCATTCACAGAATGTCTTATCTTCCTCTCAGAACTGGAAGCTCCTAGATTGGTGTTCAAATTTTTTTTTTTATTATTAAATACAGCACACCCATGTTGTGCCTCACACACTGCCTGGCACATAATAGATCCTCCATAATGTTACATGGATGAATGAATATATAACCATCTTGCCCAAGTAAGCTTCCTTCCCTTGGTATTTTTAATCTAAGAGTAGATGCCTCCCTATCTATATGAGTTTCTTATTGTTGCTGTAACAAATTACCACACTTACTCATTTAAAACAACAGAGATTTATTATCTTATATATAGTCTTAGAGCTCAGCAGTCCTAAAATCAAAGTGTTAGCAGGGCCACGTTCCTTCTAGATTTTCTTAGGAGAGGATCCTTTTCCAGGTTCTAGAGGCTGCCTACATTCCTTGGCTTGAGGACCCTTGCTGGATCTTCAAGGCTGGCAGCACAGATAGCATCTTCCAAGCTTGCTTTCTTGCTCCTTGCAACTTCTTCTATCATTGTATCTACTTTTCTCTCTTTTGGCCCTTTTGCCTTCCCCTTAAAAGGGCCTTTGTGATTGCACAGAGTCTGCACAGATGATTCAGGATAATCTTCCCAAATCAAGATCCTTTATTAACTCACATTTGCAAAATCCTTCTTCCCATGCAACATAACATATTTGCAAGTTTCAGGGATTAGGATGCCTTTGGCAGGCCCTTATTCTGCCTATCATACTTATCTTTTTTTTTAATTTTTTATTTATTTATGATAGTCACAGAGAGAGAGAGAGAGAGGCAGAGACATAAGCAGAGGGAGAAGCAGGCTCCATGTACCGGGAGCCCGATGTGGGATTCGATCCTGGGTCTCCAGGATCGCGCCCTGGGCCAAAGGCAGGCACCAAACTGCTGCGCCACCCAGGGATCCCTCTGATACTTATCTTTAAACACTAATGAAAGCAGGGGTTGGATACCAAGGGATAGGCATTATAGTTTCTGAAAAAGAGGTGCACTCCAGCTGAGCCAATCCCCACTGGAGATGCCCACCAGACACAAAGAAGGACAGGGAACAGCACACTTAGGAAACTTTCCAAGTAAGGTTTCAACATCTCCAAAATTCAGATTGCCTTTTCAGAAATCCATATATTGCTACTTCAAACAAGAAGCAAGTGACAGAAATTACAGTCCTGAGCTGCTCCAAAAACCAAGTTAGTCTCTGAGTGACTAACACTTCGTCCAGACTGTGTGTCAACATATGTGCCATTCTCGGCTATGTCACAGGGGAGGTAGTGATCAAGGAGAGGCTTAAACTTTAATTTCAAGAGGGAAAGATAAAAGTTGGGGGAAAGACAAAGGTAAAGCAGTTTTGACTACCAAAGTAGAAGTGATTGGAATTCACCATTTCACAGAATAATAGACTGGACAGGATGAGTCCTCAAGATGATGTCAAACCCCCTCACCGTACAGATGAGAAAATTCAAGCAATAAAACTGACTTTCCCAATATCACATAGTAGTAAGGTATGGTGCCCAAAAAGTTCCCCTGCCCTCTGAATGCTAGTCCACTATGACAATTTTCTACTTTATATCTACACTTTTTTTTCAGATATTAGAGCAACCACAAGTTAGTGGCTATGGAAAAAAACTAAGAAAAGACTATTTAATATATTATTGACCCACTCAAACAGATAAACTGTGACTTTATAGCCAGGGGCCTCCTTTAACATAACAGAAAGCTGACATATACCTTCATAGTGGCCACATATGTAATGATTTTTCTAAATTCTATATCAATTCCTTTTTCAGAATTGCCTTTTTCAGAATTGCCTTCACAAGGCTGTAAGTCATCCATCCATCCACAAATTCAAACATCTATTAAATACCTACTATGTTCCAGGTGCTAGTGATTAAAGATAACTAACATGTGTCCTGCCTACAAGAAGCTTGTAGTCTGGTAGGGGGAGAAGGAAAGCCATCCTGCTAACCCTAACACCACATCCTATTTCCAACCCAGACTAGCAGTGCCACACCTGATGATTTGCTTGCTTTATTTAGCCAAAGGGACTCTGAATGACCTTTAGCTTTTTCTGAAAGCCAGATTCACCCTCATGTAATGAACACATGTACTAAGAGAGGATATTAGAAGACTTATACTCTATACCACCTTCTTTTTTCCTTAAGAAGTCAGCTTTATTTATTTGCAAAAAAGAAAAGAAAAGAAAAAGTTGGAGCAAGGACAACAATAACTCCCTTTGGTAAAAAATGTAATAAATGTCTTGTACATCTGTTCATAGGTACTAAATCTGAACCACACAGAACTATGGTACAGGAAGCTAGAGCAGTTATGCTAGCACATCAAAGCACATTTCTTTTAATAAAAAATTGACAGTATGTACATTATTTACACACACAAAAAAAGAAAAACCAAGTTACAATCGAATGTGTGTGCATATGTGTGTGTGTCAGAGAGTAAAGCTGGTGGATGGCACCAGTGAAGACTAATAAGGAAGCGGGTACAAAACAGGTCCACACGACCTAAAGGGAAAACTTGTCGAAGCTGAGAACCAGGGGACAGAGTAAAGGGTGTGCAGCAAGGGATGTGTCAGGACCCAAACCCACAAGATGATCCAGCCCAAAGCCAAATTGCAGGTCCCAGATAAAATTTAATGGGTGATCGAGATGTGCTAGAGTGACCAGGGGGGAAAAATAACAAAAACAACAAATCTAGGTTTGGGAAAGCAGAGAAGAAAGATGCAGCACCTGTCAGAGTCACAATTCATTTGAGCGCCATCCCTTCCCTGGTCAGGGTACATCCACCCTGTACATCCATCCACTATACATCCATCAGCTCCCTCACTGTCAGGCCCCAGGAGATTCTAATCTTCGCTCTGTGGCTATCCAAGCAAGCTGCACATTTCTGTACCCCCATGGGTTTCCTTCCACTCCAGGGCAGGCTAATACCCAAAGCCTTTTGGGAAAAGTTCCAGCTCCACTTTTGTAAGGTTTAAACTATATTTTTTTAATGCATTTCAAAATAAATTGCAAAGATACCAAGGATAATCTTTTTAGAATAACAAAGCTTCTGTGATATGTTAAAGTAAACCCAGCCTAGAGGACAGAGAGCCTGCATTTGAATCCTGACTCTTCCAAATGTGTGATTTGGGGCAAGTTAATAAATCTCTCTGGATATCAATTTCATCAACCAGAGATGGATACAACAAATTTGATCTCACAGGGTTCATCAATTTAATACTAACTGAGGACTTAACGATGTGCCTGGCACTATGCTTGACATAGGGATGTAGGGTTGAATAACACAGCAAAGCCCTTGCTCTCCCATACTTTATATTCTAGCTAGAGAAACAGGCAAGAGATCAGTAAGAAGGAAGAGGAAAAAAAAAAAAAAAAAGAACAAAGTAATTTCAAACAGTATTGAGTGCTGTATTCATTTGCTAGGGCCACTGCATCAAATTACCACAAATTTAGTGACTTAGAATAACAAAAATGTATTTTCTCACTATTCTGGAGGCCAGAAGGCCAAAATTAAGGTGTCAGTAGGCCCGTGTTCCCTCTGAGGGTTCTAGGGAAGGATCGTTCCTTGGCTCTTCCAGTGAATCTGAATGGTGGCTCCAGGCATTCCTTGGCTTGTGCCAGGAATGTTCCAACTGCTGCTTCTGGCTTTATGTGCCCTTCTCTCTATGTCCTGTCTTCTTCTTATAAGGACAAGTAGAACCCACCCAAAATCCAGAACAATTTCATCTCAAGGTCCTTAACTAACCCTGTTTCCAAATGAGGTCACATTCTGCAGTTCCAAGCAGACACGAATTTCAAGGGCACATTATTCAACCCACTAACCATTTCGTACAAATGCTATAAAGAAATGAAGAAATGGGGGGGGGGGGTCTGGGGGTAAATAATATTCTGCAAGGGTGGCCAGGAAGTCATCTCTGAGAGGTGACTGGCTAGCAGAGTATCACCTATAGGAGGAATGTTCTGGGGCACCAAGGCAGGACTGAAATCAGATAATGGGCCCAAGCACCTGGACAGAGACCTGAGGAGGTGACTGAGCAAGGCGGGGGGGGGGGGGGGGTTGAGGGGGAGGAATATTAGAAAGAGTGGAGCCGAGAGGGGTGCTGGAACCACATCACAAGAGTTGACATGAGAACTGAATGTTGTAAAGGATCTCAAGAACTAATATGCATCACCTCCTTCTCCAGAAATCTCAAGGGCTGAGTTTGTAATCCTCCCACCAAAGAGAGTGGGTGGTCCAAGCTCAGGTGGCCCCAAACCACAGCAGGCCTCTATTCCAAGAGGACATTAATTTATAGGCCTCTCTCTTACTCCCCCCTCACAATGCAGGTGATTTCCTGATGCAGGATATTAACTTTCAGCTGCTGGAGGTCCCTAACCTCCACACGGGCCTAAAAGGTTTCGTCAGGTTTGGATAAGCCTTAGATAAGGAGCTGAACTTTTGCAGGCTTATGAGAACAGTACCTCCAATCCCCCGGAGATTCGCTCATCATGAACCGTAATCCATCTCAAATAAAACCTGTGCATACAGTCGTGGTCTCCCACCATGGCTGTTTAACAAGGAAAAAGAACAGCTTTGTCTGTTCTGCAAAAGCGTCCTCTGTTTACACTGTGCCCACGGATTTAATTTCTGAGATTTACATTTTAATTCTTTATGATATTCAGGAGATAAATAGATAGAGAGGCCTATGGTGAGGCCTGGCTTTTTCCTGGAAAGCCTACTTGCCTGACTTTCCTCCCTCTCTCCTGAGATCTGTTTCTTTATCTTGCCAAAGTTAATCTGGTTTCCTTCTCCATTCCCTTTGGGATTTCCTCGCCTCTTCCCACCTCTGACTCCCTTCCCTGCCCCATTAAAGTTGTCACCCCAAGTGGTTGTTTGGTCATCCATCATGACTGAATCGTGTCCTGCCACATGCATGTCTACCCTGAATTTTATCATGTGAACTTCTTTGGAATTAGGGTCTTTGCTGACGTCATCAAAATAAGGTGAGATCATATTGGATTAGGGTAGGCCCTAAATCCAATGGCTGGTGTCCTCATAAGATGAGGAGAGGACACAGAGAGAAGAAGCCATGTGACCTGGAAGGGAGAAATTACAGCAAAAGAGCTAAGAGGGAGAAAGCCCAGGATTGCTGGGGCCTCCAGAAGTTGGAAGAAGTAAGGAAGGATCCTTCTTTGCAACCTTCAGAGAGACAATGGCCCTGCTGATATCTTGACTTCAGACTCCTAGCCTCTAAAACCATGACAGAACAAATTTCTATTGTTTTAAGCCACCAAGTTTGTAGCGATTTGCCAGAGCAGCCCTAGGAAACCAGGAGAGTATTTGGAGGCTGTTCTCCACCCATCTCTCACTTGAGGCTGGACCCCAGGCCCTGTCTTCCCTTCTGGGGTGGTCCAACCCCTGACTGGCTGCTGCATTTGTGACTGATGAAGCCACATGTTCTCTATTTATAGGAAGGATCCCAAATGGGGTCCCTCTTTTTTCTCTCTCAATGTTTTATTATGAAATTCTCAAACACACAACAGAGTTGAAAGAATTTACAGTGAAAACCCATATACCTGCCACTGACATGAATGATTAACACTGTTCCCTACTGGCTTTATCACAGATTTACCCATCTATCTGTCCCTCTATCCACCCATCAATACATCTTTTTGGTTTTTTAGAAGCATTTCAGAATAAATTGGAGACATAGTGCACTTGCCTCTGAATACTTCCTTGTGCACATCATTAACTGGTGTTTAATATTTGTTTTCAAGTTTTTCTTTTTAGGGTAAAATTGACAAACACATAATGCACAAGCCTTATGCGAACATGCTATGAGTTTTGGCAAATGCACACCTCTGCGAAGGCCCAACTCCCATCAAGAGAGAGTCTTTCCATAGCTCAGGGAGCCCCCTCCTGCCTCTTCACTCCCATTGCCCCAGAGGCAACCAATGTTCTGAATTTTGTCCATTACAGATTAGTTTTAAGAATTTCATGTAAATGGACTCATACATACAGCATTCTCTTTTGTGAAAGGCTTCTTTGACTCAGCCCAACATTTCTGAGATTCATCCACATTGTGTGCATCAACATTCTGCATTCCTATTTTTTCTATTTTTGAGTGGCATTCTATTCTGTGGGTACACTAACTGTCCTTTCTCTTATTCATAGGCACCTGGGCTCTCTGCACTATTTGGCTAAATTAATAAAGCTGCTATGAAGACTGGAGTACATGAGTCTTCTAGTGGGACACACTCTTTCACTTCTCTGGGGTTTGGTTGGGACCTCTCATATGATAATGGCACCGTCTATCCTGATCTACTGGCAAGCCCAACATAGTCTCCTGGTCCCTCCAGGATGTATGATGTGGTCATTGAGAATTCAGACCAAGTCTAACTGCCTGTGTCTAAACTCAGATTCAATCCTTCTCTAGCTGGGAGACCTTCTACAAGGTAAAATTACTGAAGCTTTTTGAATCTATTTTAGCATCTGAAAAATGGGGTTAAAATGGTCATAAAGGAGTGTGTGAACTTTTAGGGTTAATTCTGGGGAAGAAATGAGTTCATGTATGTGCCTGGCATAAGCTAAAGTAAGGAGAGGCCAACTTTATCCCCTGCTGCCCCACACACAGCATCAATAGTTATATCATGTGCCCAGTACATGGTAGAGAACTGCTCAAAGAGCTACAATGGTTTCCTTCAGCTTCCTAAAACAAGTTTTGCCTTTGCTGCCTAGATTTTAAAATCATTGCTCAAGCTATCTAAAATATCATATTTCAGCATATTTCTATCAGCTCACAAACTGATTCCCAAAAGATTGCTTCGTCTGTGAACAAAATATATGAATAAGTCAACAATTGTTTGTATGTTCCATGGCTTTTGGCAAGCCATATTCCAAAAATAACTGGAATGAAGCTCCCTGACATCATGGGGTTCAAAAGACTCCACTCCCTGACCGCTGGGCTAGAGGGGACCAGATGCACCAGAGGTACAGAAGGCATTCACAAATGGTCACCAGCTGTCTCCACAGGCGCCCCTATCAGCGGCTGCTAAAGGTAGCTGTCATGGGCAAGCCTCTGAGTTAGAACATTTCCTCTGCCTGGGGCGGGGGCCGGGGGGTGGATAGTGCACTAGCCCAGGCATCTTGCAGATTGGGTAGGCACCAGAGAGAGGCAGCTGGGGGACACTGACAGATGGGTGCAGCCCAAACATATAAACAGGCTCAACCTCTCAAGCACCCTCCTGCCTAAGCAGAAAACACAGCCTCAAATCTGTCCCCAAGATACACTCAGCAATTTAAAGGACTCCAATAAGCAGCCATCAATCTAAGGAAGGTGCAGGAGAGTTTAAGTACTCAACGGCTGGAATATTATAAACAGACAAGTTGTTTCATCCCTGGCCTGCCCAGACTATGGGAGAAAGTGCAAATGTCTTACCTCAGAAACAAGGCACTATTCAATCAGCCTCCGCTCTAGAAAAGACGAACCCACTTAGAAGCTTGCAGAGCTAGAACTAGCTGAGAAGTCATGACAGCAAGCCTGGGTCTGGTGTGGAAGCAGAGAGGCACTGTGATGGACTGAATGCTTGCGTCGCCTTCCCAAATTCGTATGTTGAAATCCTGATCCCAGTGTGATGGTATTAGGAGGTGGGACCTTTGGGAGATGGTTAGATCATGACAATAGGGCCCTCATGAATGAGATTAGTACCCTTATTAAAGGGACCCCTGAGATCTCTTTCCCTGCTTCTACCATGTGATGACACAACAAGATGAAGGCCATCTATGAACCAGTTAGTGGGTTCTCAGCAGACACAAAATCTGCCAGCATCTTGATCTAGGACTTGCTGCCTCCAGAACCATGAAAAATAATGTTTGTTGCTGAGCCCCCACAGTTTATAGTATTTTGTTATAGCAGCCCAGCCTAAGATATGTACTCAATAATCTCACCTCTCTGCAACTGGGACATGATGTTGGGCCTTGAGAAAGGTCAAGGATTTGTGATTGTGTCCCTCCAAGAGGTATTTAAAAGCCTGTGGACAGCATGTTACTGTGAAAAATCAGGACAGCATATTGCAGGGCCAGAAGTCAAACTACCTGAGTTCAAAATCTTGGCTCAGGTGTCTCACCTTGGGAGCAGGAATGTACAGATAAAGGGAGGAAGCCAGGATGATTCATGTGGTAATAGGCTAGAGTTAGAAATCTTAGCAAGAATTCAGGCTTAACACAGATATATCTAGTTACACATAGAAATAAATATACATATATATGTGGGTGAGTATGCACACTTCTATTTCTTTGCTCTGTCAGCTGAGAGGTCTTAAAAGAAAGGACACCCCGGTAGCAATGAGCACACCTAGCTCCCAGATCTTGGTTTCTAATAGCATTCTCCATCTCCTTAAAGAAATGGCTGAATCTAGGACAAGAATGAGACAAGATGAGCCTGGTGCATCTTATAGTATCAGAAAATATGGTACAAATGCTCAACCAAAAACTGACAGGGATACGTCAAAGGGGCACAACAAGCTAAAGGAAAAAGCTCCCAGTGGCCAAATCAAGAAATTAAATAAAGTTGTACTGCATTATAACTCCAGGTAGAAAATATATATGCATGATTCCATATCGATCTAAATAAGTGATTGAATAAATTAATAAATAAGGGCTAAGAGCCAAATCTCCCATGCAAAAGAATAATTTATGTAGCTACTCTCCCCTCAATGATATGGAGCCTAATTCCTCACTCCTTAATAGTGGGTTATGCATAGATTTCCTTCCAGAGTACACTATGGAAAGGAGGAGGGAAAGTAACCTCACAGTGGAGAAACTTGACAAACACTACTTCAGCCAAGTGATAAAGATTAACATCAATAGTCATAGATCATGTTGATAGTAGGGGCCTTTTATATGACATGATGCAAAACAGCACTTTACCTCTGCAATCTTCCCAAAATCCATAACCTCACTATAATCATGAAAAAACATCAGACACATTCCAAGAGAGGGGCATCCTACAACATATTCCTCAAAATACCAGTACTCCTCAAAGCTGTCAAGGTCATCAGAAACAAGAGAAGTCTTAGAAACTGTCACAGCCAAGATGAGACTAAGGAGACATGACAACCAAATATAATGTGGTCTCCTGGATGGGATCCCAGAATAGAAAAAGGACATCAGGCAAAAACTAAGGGAATTTGTGGAGTTCAGTGAATAATAATGGATCAATATTGGGTCATTAATTGTAACAAATGTACCATACTAATGTAAGAAATTAAAAATAGAAGAAACAGAGTATGGGGTATATGGGAGTTCTCTGTACCATGTTTCTGAAAACCCAAAACTGTTGTGAGAATAAAACTTCTCCATAAAAAAAAAAAAAGGCTCTACCACTCACTAGTTATATAACTGCCACAAGGTCGATTCCCCTCTATGCCTCAGTTTTCCCCTCTGTAAAGCGGGATTTTTATACCTATTTTATAAAATTGGGAGGGAGATTCTATGAGAAAATGTATGCGAAGTACCTGTTCCAATGCCTGGAATACAGGAGGTACACAAACGTGGCATAATTATTACTACTATGACCCTCATCATTATTACTATTACCCTCATTATTACTATTACCCTCATCAATAAAACAAAAATTTAAACTTATCAGTAACCATTTCAACAGAAGAACCTAAAAGTTTCCCTTTACTGATCTGGCAATTTTGAAACACAAGTTACTGGGAGGAGAGGCTTCGAAAACCTCACCCCAAACTTACACCCTGGGATTGAAATGGGCACAAGATGAATCAGCTACAAAGACAAACCTCTTTCAAGGTCACCTGGCAGTGAACAGGCCTCTCAACACAGCCCACACAGAATGTGATAAAGCATCTCAGAAAATGCAATTATTTAAATATGGTTATCCTTTTCCTCATACACCACACACACACACTCACACAAAGTGAATCTATGTAAAATTAAATGGTAACTTTGCTCAGTTTGTGCTGGTAAGATGGATGCATTTCCTACATAGCTCAGAATATCCTACTGATTCTGGACAGGATGGGGAATAATATACATACATAATCAATATTAGCATATGGGAAGTGTGATCAGGGAACCAATCACTTTCCATCATAAAAATGTTAACGCATTTTTCTCATTTACTCGTTAACAACTCACGACAACTTGGAATTTTTAGCTGGAAATGGTAACAATAGATTTAATTTATTCACCCAAATCCCATACTCATAAAGAAAACAATATTTCATATTGTATAACATTACCAAGGGAACCATAATTCATGGCTAAAGGGTCAGAGCTTTATAATAGATGGGATTTTCTGAAGTGGTTGGGGAAAACCTGAGATCCAGCCTCAGCAGTTTGACCAAGAGTTTGAAATATGCTAAAGAGCTCAAGTCAAACACATTATAAATGGCAGTGGTCCCTGCTTCCACAAGTCCACCCCAACGATTACTAGGCTTGGCCAGGCTGCCAGAAACCAAACTATGATTTATTGTTCTCTTCAAATTAGTAAAAGCAATGCCATCCATTGTGAATTCCAGAGTTGATGCTTCAAAATGGGCTTATGAGTAGGTTAGACTTCCAAAACCATAATCTTTTAACCATAATTCCCAGCCACTAGGGAAGCCTCTGCTTTCACCCAAGTTCTTTAGAGAACAGTCATAACCTGTAGTATGGGATATTTCTGGACTCAAATACAATTACAACTTATCAAGATAAAGCATTAGCAGGAAGCCAAGTTGGGTCACAAATCTCCCCAATTCTCTCATTTTACAGATAGGAAAACTGAAGCTACAGGGCAAAGCAACTAGCCCATTAGCCCCCCAAAAGGCAACCTTGCTGGGAGCCAAACTGACGTCTCCTGAGCATGTAATGTATATATTAATATATAATAATGTATGATACACATATATATGTATATTGGAGAAAAGTAGCTCTTTAAAATCTAAAGATAAGTATAGGGGTATTTTAATGATGCCCTTGATGTGCACAACTTGCCAGCCTTAAGGAGAGGAGGTGTAAGTTCTGGGCACAATCCTCCCCACAGGTAAAGTGAGCAGAAAGTGGGACACTTAGTGGAGGCAAGCTGGCCAGGAATGGGGCTGCAGAGACCCTCGGAGGGGAGTGCTTAGGGTCTGTGGGCAGGTCCCCATATCAGCTCGGCCTGAGCCAACTCAGCACTCAGCCCTGGTCCTGATTTTAACTTCTCACACACTTTTTATGCATTTTTGTGGCAGCCAGTGTGGCAATATTTCATATAAATATTTCATATAAATCAACCACAGCACTCTTTTGCTTAAAACCCACTGCTGACTTCTTTCCTCCAATCTCCAGTGTACACTCCTACCCTCTTCTCATTTCCTCATTTCACACAATGCTCTCCCTCCCTTGCGAGCTCCTGCCACACCAGCCTCCTTCTGATTCTGGAATATTGGGGTGTTCCTGCCTAGTGGGGTTCCTCTACATCCTCCAATAGCTGGTCCTTCTTGGCATTCTCTCACCATCCCATTAAAATGGCCCTCCTAGCCATGAACACATCATCCTGTGACATTGTCTTCACTGCTTGTATCCCTCAGAATTCACCTTGTTTGTTTTGTGGCATGCTTGGCACCAGGGTCCCCCAAGCTAGACAGTAATTTCCATGAGCAGCACAGAGCCCCTGCTGTCCTGTCCATCCCCTCATCCTCAAGGTCTAGGAAGTGCCTGGCACATATTTACCGATTGCAAAATAAACCAGTGCACTGTGTCTGAGAGGTATTACTTGAGCTGAAAGAAAAATCTCTTTAATAGCAAGACCCCAGCTCCAGGCGAGAGCTGTGCAGAAGGAAAGGCTATGCCTCTTCGGGCTCGGAGTCTATCAGGGACTTCAGTTCACAGCACGGAGCACAGAATTAACTCAATGGTGAAGTCTTTATACTGTGCCCACTTACACTTTCAAACACCCTGCTGAGTGGCATCGCTCTGATTTCCAAGCCACTCACTCGGTTTCTGTTCGATTTCAGAATCAAGGTTGAGCCCATGGATGAGTATTCAAAAGGTGCTTCAGTAACTTCAAATGAGGCGTGTGTGTGTATGTGTGTGTGTGTGTGTGTGTGTGTGTGTGTGGTCCTGACTTCATTATTAAACGATTGATATAAAAGTGCTCTAAAACTCGAGATTCAAAACACGTGTGCAGATACAGCGTTTTCAACTGCATTTGATGTTGTGAAGAGCAGCTCTATGGCTCGTCGGCATTTCTGAGAGCCATCCAATGGTGCATGAGCTCTGTGGACAACAGAGAACGTGTGTCAATTAAGGCTCCTTGAAAACGTGGCCCCACGGCCCTGGAATTCATATACACAGAAGGCCCAGCTGCGGGCCCACTGGTCCTTGACGGTCCTCATGTCCTGTGGTCTAACCACAGCAAGTGGCCTTTACAGATGAAAGAAATGAAACAAGCTATAAAATGGCAGAGGAGCAGGGCAGAAACACGTCCCCACATGCACACACCACGGACACAGGGAAGAAAGGCTCCACAGTAGCTGCTGCGCTGTCACCTCCTCTAACAAGATTGATCTGTAGTGAAATAAAAGATAATGCAATCCAGGGGAAATAACTTCGGTTTCCTCTGAGAACGTCTGATGTTGTCAGCTTGCCAGGCTACCTCTCTCTTCTGCCTGCCAGGGTGCACAGCAGCCCAAACACGCAGGCACTCCTCGGGCACATGGGCCTCACTCTCCCTGCCAGAAGCACACACCCTCCAAGCAGCATCTCCCGCAACTGCTCCTGGCTCCTCCTAGGGCAAGCCAAAGGCGCCTGGGCCTGGATGCCCATGGCAGGGTCAGGAGGTCAAAGCCGCTCAGAGTTCCCAAGGTGTGTGTGGATGGGCCTCGGTTTCCACCCAGTGGAATGCCACGGCGTTTTCTGGTTGTTTCTTTCTAGCACCCTGTGGCTCCCGTGTTTTGAATTAATGGCACAATTCTGGAACAGAGTTTTTTCAACCACAGAAGACATTGTGAAGTCACGTTTTAGACTATCTGTAAGACGCAGAACCTTTTGTCTTGGTCTGATGTGACCATCACCAACACATTTAAACTGTCGCGTGTTACCGAGCATTAATTTCCTTGGCAGAATGACCAGAAGCAAAGGGAAGGAGGGGGCACGAGCTGATGGGTTCCCTGCTACTGTTTCAGAGAATGTGCCTCCATATGAAATGGTCCTAGAAGGCCAGAGCCACGTAAATAATTCACAAAAACAAGTTCAGTTCTCTTCATTTGAAATCCCACTAATATCTTACACGGGGCAACGGGCAGCTAGCAGCTTCCGTCTCTGGAAGATGCTATCAAGTCCTGATAGCCAGTGATTTGCAGATGATTATAACTTCTGCTCTGCATATCATTGCATCTGACAGGCAAACCCTATCAATCAAGTGGCATGACTGATAATAAAAGGAGGCAAACTTGACATAGGTAGCCTAATAAGCCATTTTTTTTTTATACCAACCATGACAACGGTGAATGCTCCCGGTTGTTGGGAGAAAAGCCAGTTCTGCTACAAGCCTTTTCTCTCCCCATTCTCCCAGTGCTTCAGCACTCATGCTCCAGGAAGACTTCCCAAACTCAAGCGTGTTTTGTGTCACAAAAAGAGAATGTAATTCAGAGCTGGGTGGCACTCGTATTCTAGCTCATGCAAAAAAAAAAAAAAAGCCTCTTTTCCTCCCAGAGCATCTCCATGAACCCCCAATTTGTCAAGGAAGAAAACACACTGCAGCAAGGGGCCCTGGCAGCAGGGCTTTCACTACATCAACAGTCACGGCACCTTTTCAATTTTGCTCATCTCTTAGTCTCTAGCCAAATGGAACTTATTACTTATAGCTTGTTGGGATTTATGAATTATTTATAAAAGTAGGTCTATGACTCCAGACTCTTAAAAGACAAACACAACAGTCCCCTCATTGTTACCCACAACTGCGCTTCTATCAGAGCAAGCAGACATTCTCCATAACACACACTGCATGTTTGGGCTGAAATAATCGTTGTGAAAATATCAAGCCTGTAAGATTATTCAGAAGCTATTTATGGGATGCCTAGATATATTTTTAAACCGGTGTCTTTTATTCTAAGCCAGCCTTGGATTCATGAAAGACACAGCAAACGTGTGCCACAAACGTATTTCCCAGCTCGCGAATACAGTTATGCCCTGCCGATCGTACCCAGTGGTTCCAGACTGTGATTTAAAAAAAGAGAGAGAGAGAGAGAGAGGCAGCATCCCTTTAATGTGTGTCTGGGAGGTTCGACAAGGCCAAGCCTAAGAGTCTCCCTCTGGATCCCAGAGCACGAGAGCTAGTTGTGCATCCTTGGTGAGAACTATAATGCATGCCAGGAGACGTAGTTAGACTTTCCATCTCCAGTTCCCCAGAATGCATGACTTTGGCTGGCAAGACAGGTTAGACACTACACATGATCGCCGGGCTCCATCTCTGTCACAGGCCCAGCTGGAGGGGTTGCCAGGGACACCTGGGTTGAAGGGGTTATGCCATGGTCGTGTCTACAACCCCTCTCAGGACAGTGATACATTTGGCAAAGAAAAGAAATCCCCACATGGAGCCAGCATACAGAGCCCTGCTCAAGTAGCAGCTGGCCTTGATACAGAAGCCCAGAGGGACAGGGACCTTCTACCCGAACCCTCATCCCAGAGACACCTGCTCCCCACCAGTCCCACGAGTCCCAAGGACACCTGTTCCCTGATGGGGACCCAGCAATGACTCTCCCCAGTGTGCCTGCCCAAACTGCCCAGCCCCCACCCTACCTCCAAGCATGGTCCACAGGCAGAGTCTGGGCACCAGAGGCCCAGAGAGGCCCAGAGAGCCCTATGGCACTTTAGGCCACCTTAGGCCACTGTCCCCGTGGTGTCTCCTAAAGCCCGCATGATAAGACCACAGAGAATGCAAAGCTCCATAACCCTCTGCACACAGACCACACCCTTGTTTCCAAAAGAGCCCAGCCAATGAAGAAGCAGGCAGGAGACGGTGAACTTACCTTGCTGTAACACATCTGCCAGGCGGGTGGAGAAACAAGGGAGGAGAGCGGGAGAGAGAGGAGAAAAAAAATATTAATAATGATGTCGCTGAAAATGACAATGATGATAATCACAGCTAACATATGCTGACTTTGCTGAGCGCTCTTTGTATAATATTTCCTTTAACTAGGAGGAAGTGGTTAAGAGCTCAGGCTCTGGAATAAAACTCCTAGATTTAAATCCTGGCTCAACACTTAGTAACACTGTGGCTTGCATTTCCTAAACCACAAATAGATAGGAGTATTGGAAAGATCAAACAAATTAGGTCCTATGTTTTAAGAGCTTAGATCAGTGTCCGGCACGTAGCAAACATAATTTGGTAGTTATTATTAATATTAATATTTTTTTTTCACAATGACCCTAGAGAGTAGATTGTATTTCTCATCCTTACTAAACAAACTAAGGGAAGTGAGATTGGGGAAAGTTAGGTAACTCATCCAAGGCCTCAGAGAAGCAAGCAGTGGGCTTGGCATTGAACCCAAATGTCTGATTCTAAAACCTGTCTCTTCATCCACCACGAAGTGTCTGACTGGTTTATAAATAACACAGAAGCAACAATACCACACAAGAGAATAAGCAGAGGAGGGGGGTCTATGAATACACTAAGGTTTCATATTTAAATCACAGAAGAAAATCATTTGTATGAATTCTCCATATCATAACTCACAACTACTAACACTGTGCCGTCACATCAATCCTAGGTCAAAGTTTGTCAAAAGGTGAAAAAAAAATTGATTTTTATTTCAACAAATATTTGAAAGGCCAGATGCCAAGCACTCTGTCTGGCACTGGGAAACATGCCTCTAGCAAAAGGCACAAATGAACAAGGAGTCACTAATATCCCTCAAAGGGTAATCTCGACTTGTAACACCTTCCATTCACTTTTTCCTGTTTTAAAACTTTATATAAATGGACTCACTTGGTATATATCTTTTCTGTTTACCATTTTTTGCTCCATAGTGACTGTGGGAGTCACCCATGCTCCACGTAGCATGCAGCGGTAGATCATTCATTCTCTTTGCTATATAGTACTCCACTGTGTGATTATATCCTAATTTATTTTCCCCTTGTAATGTTGATGGACATTTGGACTGTTTTCAGTGTTTGACAATTAGGAATTGTGATGAGTATCTTTGTAACGTATCTTCTCGTAAACAGATGTGCATACAACAGGTCCTTTTTGACATCTCTCATGAGCATTCTGACTTGTTCTGCTTCTGCTGCCTCCCAACCACCCCAAAAGTACTCGTCTGCTCATATTTCTCACTTGGTAACTTAAAGATGTAAGACAGTGCTGGTAGGAACACTAACAGCACGACCCAGACGTGAGCCGGCTCCTACCCTACTAATGGGGCTGTAGTTAGCTACAAAACTTCTGGAAGATAGCTTGACAATATGTAAGGAAATGTGAAATATACACTCCCTGATCTATGGGTACCACTTCCAGAAATTTAGTCTAATGAAATAAGCAAAAGCACAAAATAAGTCTACAAGAATGTTCATCACAGCATTGTGTATAACGACGAAACAATGGATATTGCCTATTGGGCTATGGGGAATCCACCACAAACAACGTATCCCACGCAATGGATTATGGTACAGCCATTTCAGATATTGTTGAAAGACTTTGATTACTTCTGAATGAAAAAAAAAATCAGACGGCAACATGGCACATGTACCCTGAACCCACTTACATGTGAGTATGCATGTGTATAGCTCTGCCCCGGAAATGTTTGTCTTCAGGTGATGGAATCTGGGGTCACTTTTTTTACATCTTTATGCAAGCATTTCTGTATTACTTGAATTTTTTAACAATGGTCATGCTTTTCATCTATAATCTGAATTTCAAGACTCTACTTTCATATTAAAAACTAAGGGCTATATCATCAACCTCAAATTTGCTGCCAGTTGTCAGCTACAACATCAGCTCCTAGAAGGTCACAGAGAGTGGACAGCCCCGGGAAAGGTGCATATGCACCTTTCAGAGATGGAACATGCACCTGGTGGATTAAACAGACCACAAGGACAGGATCCCCATGGGAGCAGCTTCATGCCACTCACAGATGTGACCCTCACGAGGGGTGTCATTCATATACCATACACATGCTCCCAAGGGCACATCCAGGCTATGGCACAGGTATGACAGGTGGCAGGCTCACAATGCCCAGGGAGTAGGCTAAAATACCACCCTCTCCCTAACATTCACGAAAGCTAACTGGGATGTTAATGGACATAGTGGTCCCATTAAAGGACAACTCCAACTCTGCCCTAACCTATACATGCTGTGGATTACTTTCTAGCTTCAGTCATTCATCATCGGTACAGATTCTGTGTGGATGGCACCCTCCCCCATGCCTCGACACTGTCCGGAGACTCTGGAAAGGACCACATGCAGCTTCCTAACTATACCTGTCACATGCACTTGCTGCCCCAAACATGCCTTGAGAACCACCCACCCTCTGACCAGCCTGCACACCTGGAGGAGCCCTCCTCCTCCTCAGCCTTGAAATGTCACAGGCACCGTTGAGTTTCTCAGAGCCTATCCCCACAGAGAAGGAAGTCACTGTTTCCACCTGTGTGCCCCTAGAATAATTTGTACACATTGCAATTATAGCTCATATTATAGCTAGTTATTTATATAGACCAGGAGCTCCTGAGGACAAGAGTTACGTGTTTTAATCATCTCTGTGGGTCCTAACTGCCTGGCAGGTACACTCCCACACCGGAAGGAAGGAAAAAGGACTGGTTTGTCCTAGCACTCATCTGGTCCAACCCCCTCATTTTACAGATGAGGAAACTGAGTCCCACAGAAGTAGGATATTTTTCCCAAGGTCACTGACACATGGCATTAAAGACTTAGTGAGGACCACATGAGATTCATTTAACCTTAATGAAGCACAAAAGCTCATCTCTATTATTAGCAAAGCACAAATTAGAGATTTATTATTCTCCTCTAATGAATACAGACAAAAATTTCCAACCTTGAAAACATCAGTGAAATAAGATTAGTCTTTCAAATACGGATCCAGTCTCGACGGATGTCGAGGATCCTCGTCCAGGATCCTCAACCTCCTCTCCATGGCTTTTGACAGGGACACTTCCTTCGAAATTCAGAACTGATGTGAATCACTGGAAAGTATCAGTGGGCAGTGAGGGAGGAACCTCAGGCAGGGATTTAGTGACCCAATTCCTTCCAATTTCACTGTATATTTCATGCTTTAGAAGATAAATCTGCATAGAATACTATTCATGTCTTCTACTCCAAGAAAGTCTCTTGATTTTCATATAAGCTATTTTAGATTAAAAAAAAAAGTTTTTCAGCTTCATTTACATTTTGCACCTTTTATTCAAATGTAAATTTTAATAAACACTAGTATAAATATTGCAACAATTTTGCACATGAGTTATCTTGTAATTTACACTCTAAATTTATGTCTTTTGTAGTCTGTGGCATAAATCATTCCATTCTTAGCATTAGTTAGCTTTTTGGTCTGTATAATAATGGCTTGGGTACCTTCTTCAAAATTTCACCTTTCCAGACTGAAGCAGCCATCCAGGCTCAAGCTCAAATGATTTATGGACAGAAGAAGAAAAAATAAGTGAGAAGAAGGTAAATCCTGTACTGTTTGGCTACAGTTTACCTCCTCCCAGAATTCTGGACTTCAGAAGATATTAGCCACAGAACTACTCTTATCCTCATGTACTCTGGTGTTCATCCATCACCCCCAACTCCCAAACCATAGGAACCAGTCACTCATAAAATTCAAAGGTCCTCAAATTTGAGTGTGATATTCACCTTCAGGCTAACCAATCACTAGGAGTCATCTGGTAGTGGATCACTTAAGCGCTTTGAACTTGAAGTTCCTTACTGATGACCTGGGGATATTCCAACACCCACACCTCAGTAGTGGGCAGGTTAAATTAAACAATTTACACCAACATTCTCCCACTGGCTGCTGTGAAGACCCACTCTAAGAGTAAGACTCAGTGCCATCCTTTCTGCTTTCCCAGGAAAGTGGGAAATCACAGAAACACAGAGCTGGGAGGTGCCAGCGCCTACCCAGCCACAGTTAGGTGGAGGCCAAGGGACACCAGGGACACTTGTGCAGAAGAAATCAACTCCTTGAGACAAAGCTCTGCTCACACTCACTTCCCGCAACCCCAGTGATTCACGTGAACAAAGAAAGCCTGTTCTCCAGTCCTACCCCCACTGCCTGCAGCCATTCTGGTCCTATAGATAGATGAAAGGCCATGTATAAGTTGGTGACTCAGATGAGGGAAGAAGAAAATAAAAAGGAACTCATATTTGTCTTTCCTAGCCTCAATGTCCAGTTTCTTCCATTAGGAATGAGTGTCAAGGGTACTTGCCTTCCTCCCCCACAGCTACTGATTCACACCCCAGAGATCTTTAATGCACTGAGTCCTCCAGAGACAGGAGCCATAAAAAGACTAGATTACTTATTATTATTAATAAGTTATAGCAATTAGGCTGGGTGATTCCTAAACGTTGCTGATTAAAAACTTTCTTGAGTGCTACTCATCCACATGACCAGTGTTTACCTCTATTAAAAATGATTTAACTACACTCTGGGTGAACCCCTCTCCTGTGCCTGGGTTAATAATTAGCAGTGCACAGAGCCACGCGGGTTAAGTGAGTTAGCTCTCCTTTATTTATCTATTGCTTTATTTTATGAGGAGAACTGGATGGCAGTCTTATTGCCCATTCAGTCTGCTAGGAATAATTTACTATTTCAATCCTCAGTCCATGGCTATGGTTAGAGAAACCTTCACTATTATTACAACATCACACTTAGCCCACACCCCACAGCATTAAAGATATGCCAAACAGTGAAAGTGTGCCTGACTTCCATAAGACTGGGGGAGGTAAAGTTACCAGTTCTCAAACAATGTAATCATACTACTCTCTCAATTTTGCCTTCTTTTCTAGGTTAAATTATATATGAGGGGAGTTTAGTTTCTTGAAAATGCATGCACTTAACTCCCATTTAAGAAGTCTCACCTGGGGAGATAGCTGTCTTGTGAGTCCTCCTGTGGTTTGAGCTACAGAAAGAAAATTCTCTTTCAAGTACAAGTGCTTTTACAGTAAAGCACTGTAAATTTTACTGGGACCCAACTAAGCAGGGGCAAAGGAAGGGAAAAGGGGGACAGCTGAAATGAATGCTGCTTCCTTGAATGGGCTATGGTTCACCATTAACCATAATCAATTTCAAGATCAGCAGAGCTACCCTCTCACCAAATTTAAAAATCCAGCAAGCTTTATCCATGGACATGAAGAGTAACTAGAATTCAGTCTGCATACTTCTATCAATCTCTGTGAATGAAATGAATTCTTTCTTTTCTCTGTTGAAAAGTGGGCTGACCAATGCCTACTCTCTTGTCGAATAAGAGCACTCCAGAGTAGTTGTGCTTGACACTGACAAAGCCAAGATCCAAAAATGGCAGGTGGGCTTCCCAAGGAGGGCTGGATTAACTCCTTCTCTCCCAAATACGATTCAGGGCCATGTTACCACATAACCATGGCCACTGGATCCCATGACCTAGGGATGAGGCCTAGCCCCTGCCCAGGGGGAAACCTCCTATAGCCTGTGTTCTCATCTATGCAATGAGGGTGGGAGAGACAAGCTTCTTCCCTACCCTGGGGCTAGGATGAGGATCCAGTTGGGTAATTTAATCAGAATAGAGACATGGACTTTAGCACCAAATCATAAAAGTTCAAATCCTTGCTAGTCTACCATCCTAGCCATGTTGGGCTATTTAACCCCTCTGGGTCTCAGTTTCTTCATTTATAAAATGGAGATAATATAACTTTCCTTTCAAATTCAAAGGAACAACCAAGATGCATGTAAAGCAAATTAGCACATAGTAGCTGGTGTATGGTACATGTTAAGTAAGTGAAAGTTAATGTTGTTATAATAATAAGCAGTAGGATGGTGTAATGAAAAGCTCAGGTCTTAAAGTCAGAGCCAGTTCTATGTCTGGCTGTGTGACCTTGGGCAAATGACTTTAACCTCCCCAAGCCTTGCAGTACTCATCAGCAACATGCAAATTAACAATAGCTCATTTCTGTGCTACCTCATAAATTGCTGTGGAGATTAAATGAGGTAATGCATATAAAAATGCACAGTAACTAGTACTCAGACCTCTACGAATTGTAGGATTATTAGTCAACACACATATATTGATTGCTTACTATCTGAAAAGCCTTCATGACTTGTGCAGGACTGTAAACCCATCATGGAAAAAAAATCCATTAAAATAAAATCATTTTAATTCCTTCTTGTCATGTAGCTGTGTGCAACTAAGAAACTCTACAGCCAATCTCAAATATTACCTGATGAATGAATTATTCTTAATGTTTGAGATCAGAGACCCAATGACATCATATCTCCAAACACTTGTGATCTAAAGGGCTGTGATGAAAACCCAGAAGTTCCAGAAAGCCAGAGCCCTCTGATATTGCCTATGTCTTCTGGACCTGTCCTTATTTCTCAAGGCCACCACATAAAGGGCTCACCCAGCCTTGCCCTGGGCTTTGATCCATGTTTGAAGCCATGCACCCTTGAGACCTAGGGTTCAAAGAAGGTAGGGGGCAGCAGGAGTAAGACCCACTCTGCTGAGCAGTGGAGTTCTATGAAGCATTTCCCTTAAAAAAAAAATAAAGGGTTTTGCTGCTTTATTAAATAAAATGTTGAAGTTTGAACACAACAAACCACTTAAGCAGAGCCCTTTCCTATCCAGGTGCAAGTCTGTGCTCTCCTGGAGCACAGCCAGAGCGAAGGCTCCTCCAGAGCTCCCAGCCTGGCCTCCATGGCACCACCCAGGAGCTGTGATTAGTTCCTGTCTCCAAAGCCAGACAGCTCAGGCAGCCGTGTGGCCACACAGCCCACTTCTACGCTCCTCCTGTTTCCCCTAGGCACACTCAGGCAGCTCGAATTGAACACAGCCCGGTGAGTCTTAGTTACAGAGCACTAGCCGGAAGGGCTTGCTCCTGTCTCCAGCCCTGGATGCCAAAAACTCACCCATTCTTTCATGCAGGAAGGCCCTGTATCCCTCTTCTTTTTCTTCTCTGCCTCCCTTTGGATGCAGACCGGGGAAAGTTCTATGGTTTTCCTTGCCCCTGGCCTCTCCTCACCTTCTATCATGTTAGAAATGAAGACCAATACTTTGCCCGTCATTGGCGCACCTCTGAAGGCACATGGCACTCAGTAAATGTCTTTTAGTATTTGTGAGTAAGAAAAAAAAAATT
Organism: Canis aureus; assembly: GCF_053574225.1. Classification (NCBI taxonomy): domain Eukaryota; kingdom Metazoa; phylum Chordata; class Mammalia; order Carnivora; family Canidae; genus Canis; species Canis aureus. The sequence goes on along the minus strand of NC_135639.1, from coordinate 14,412,261 downwards.
CTTAAAGCCCTGAAGTACCTTTCTGCTACATTTTCTAGGGAATGCACTACCAACATCAATCTTAGGCCATGTGCTTGTAACACATCAGCCAGCACTGACTCTGGGAGACAGTGCAGGAGATGCAAGCTAGTAAGTCCCTAAGATTTTTATGACACACTATCCCTAGTATATCTCATTCCTAGCACAGAGGGATAAAGCTCTTAACTACTGAAAGAACATAAAAAAATAGATTTAGGAATAATACTTTTTATGATTGCATTCTGTATACTGTGAAAGTTATGTTCAAATCTGCTAGTACTTTATGGAGCTGATAAAGTAGAGCAGTATGGCTTCCCAGCTAACAGTGTATTTTATATCCATTTAAAATGTTTTCTCTTAAATTGAATTACTTTTTGAGTAATTATAATAAGACTAATCTGGGCTTAATGAATTCATGTACAAATACTTTAGACTGCATTATTAAAACCTCTATGATATGAAACTATATTAAACTCAATCCCTCTAGCAACCAGTGTTTTTCTTTGAAAAGAAAAGCATACATGGCTTTCTCTGAATTCTTTTAAATCAGCTGAGAAATCATAAGAAGCCACATTAATAGCTCAAACAAAAGTTTGATAAATAATATTGTCCTAATTTCCCTAAACTTATATAATTGAGTTTTAATTAGGGGGTCACAGAAATTATCTGTATCAAGCATCCACACATGCAGAGGGCTGAAGAATTGTTCCACCTTCCAGAAAAAATCAGTTTGGCTCTGATTAGCAATGCCATAAGACCACAATTGGTTAAAAAAAAAAAATACATTACTAAAAATGAGCCTGTGGCAATCAAGCCTTATGTTTTAAAAAGTCTCCAAACACAATGGTCTAAATATCTGGATTCTAGTTGTACTAGAGGCAAAGCCACTCATTTTCTCTGGGATGCAGCTCCTCTAGCTACAAACCAGTTTGATCTCTGAGGTCCCTTCCAGTTCTAGAGCATGATGGTTTTAAGTTTAAAATTACGCACATTATATCAAATGGGCTCTTCTTGCATATAGCTTATTCGTCATCTTATCCACATTAAATCACATTCACAGAAAAAAAAAATTCATTCCCTGCAATTCACATACATCCACAAACACATCCATAATACGGCTGGTGGTTTCAAATTTATCCCAAGATATTATCTCAGTAGTAAAGTCTTTTTCCCATTACAGATAAATTATACACCATCTGAAATCTTTAAGGTTCTCATGCCTTCTTCAATCAATTTCTATGCCCCTCACCCAACTTACACTTCCCAAAAGATGGTCTAGCAGTTCTGTTGCCAAGTCGACTAATTCCAGCACCTATGTGTTCCTCAGGCAGATCTGTGAGAGCCAGGCTTTAATCGAATTGGTTGCCCAGATTTCTAAGTTCAAACTAGATATTTACAACGTCCAACAGGATAAGACTCTCTCTTTGCCAGGTGATCATTATCAGGATAGACAACTTTAAAGTAAACATAAGACAATGGCCATCATCATTATTCTGATGGCTTGGCACAGATTGCTATCAGGAGAGCTCCCAGGAGCCAGAGACAATTAAAATCTTGAGTTCAGAGAAGCTGCCCCCAGCATCAAGCATTGCTGATTAGAATGATTTGGGGGGTGAATATGTTTTGGCAAATTGGTGCACATCTTCAGGGAGGGAGGTCTGGCCACATGATACACTCTGGCCGGACTTCAGTTTCAGCAGGTACAGGTTCTGGCCTGGCCCTACCATAAATCCTCTGAATAAATGGGGACAAATCATTTAAGCACTCTAGGTTCCAAAGGGAATTTGACTGTAACACCTCTGCCATCCTTTCCAGGTCTACAGTTTTATCCTGAACGTCCTGGGAATCTTTCCTCAGGACTCTGCTATACCCCCACAACCACCTGTATGTCACCTTGGTGCACTAATGCACACTTGCCATCTTCTCCACCTTTTTCTCCACCTAAGCTGAAAGTACCATAATGCCAGTGATGCTTTACCCATTATAGTCCCAAAGCCCAAGGCAGAACTTTAGAGTGTAGTAAACACTTCTTAATATTAACCAATATGTTTTCAGAGTTTTCAATATATCACCTACTATTTTAAATACACAGATTGCCTTAATCCTCTCAATCACCCTAAAAGTTAGCTATCATTATTATTCTCATTTTACATATAAAGAAACAGAGGACCAGAGAGGTTAAAGTTACCAAAGGTCTCAGGAAAGCAGGTGATCTGGCGTTCAACCCAAGCAGTCTGGCTTCATGACACAACTCTTAACCAGTATGCTACACTGTCTCTTAATGAATGCCCAATGGATAGATGTGCAAAAGCTTAACAGCCAAAGGACCTCATTCCTTCAAACACTCTAGGAGTTAACTTGAGCCATACCTACGATATTTTTTCATATATGAATCCCCATATTTCTAGAACTCCAACCACGATTTTTTCTCTACCTTTATTATCTGTGGATTTGGAGTCCAATTGCAGAAACCACCTGGGTGAGCCTTTACTTTGTTAAAACTTCACAAATTCTCTTTTTTTAAACAAATGCAACCATCTCAGTAGGTTTATGGCAACAGCTCAAGTAATGTAAGGACATGGGGACAAGACACAGGGCCAGATGTAAAGATAAGAATTGTAAGAAGAGGCTAAGGAAAGGGAGAACAATTCAACATAGGGCCACATGCCGAAGCTACAAAGATCTGTGCAGCTTTTACAGCTGTCATCCTTCAAGGACTCAGGAAAAGGAGAAAGTAAGAGATGGGGGGATGGAAAGAGGCAGGATAGGAGGAAATGTGGTATAGTCAGTACTCATGCAGGCTCTGGAGTCACAGGGCTTGAGCTGGGATCCCGGTTCTGCCACTGGCCAAGTTAGCTGCCCTCTCCAAGGCTTTGCATCCCCACCCGATACACTGGGAGCTCTTGTGGGGATTAAAGCACATCCCATTCCTAAAGACAACAGTGCCCACCACACAGAAGGCACTTAGAAGCAGATGATTTGGACAGAGACTTGAGAGGAATGAAGTTTCACAATATCACTAAGATCAACATAATTTTTTGGCACCCTAGAAACCATGCTTATTGTGATGAGTAAAATATACTCACATGGATCTAAAAGCAAAAAGTCTACTCCCCCCCAGCCCCCAACATCTAATGATGCAGTCCAGGGGAAAGAAAGGAGAAAGCATGTCAAGCGATGGGGGCATTCATTCTCCCCTGGTCATACTGTTCCTGAGGAAGCAAGATCAATGTTTATTATGTGAGCAAACATTAAACCCTAACGTATTACCCCACACTCTATACGACATAAGTGCTAGTATTTTGCAGAGGGAGGCGGGAGCAAGCAATTAAATGTGAACTACAGGTACTTTGTGAAGCTTTCAGAGCATGGGTCTTTCTTCTGGAAAGCAGTACATTTTTTAAAGCCACCAACTCACAGGCTTGGAAGATAATGTGGCTCCTCTCTCCATGTCACGGCTGTTCGTGGCAGGACCTCACACTGGGCTGGGCTCTTCTACAATGGAGCCATGCATTTCAGGGGGGGCAGGGGACCAAGAGCTGGGGACCTCACAATCAGCCCCTGCAGCTGTAAACTTTTATCCTTGTGAAGAAGAGCCAGCAAGCAATAAATGTTGCCACCACACATCATACCCCACTGAGTCGCTTTTCAAAAAGAGAAGGGAAAGTTCACTTAGCAGCTTAAGATTCTTTTAAACCTGTATGATATTATTCACTGGCTTAGCCCAGTCATGAAATGTAAATGTCATTTTCATGAAGGATTTGTGCCGTTGGCTGGTCCTAAAGAAAAAGATTCCAGCATCTTGCAGAGCTTAAGAAATTTTAACCATGTTTTCTATATATATGTATACACACACACACACACACACACACATACGCATGGGGTGTGTGTGTGTGTGTGTGTTTCCAACATCATGGCTGTTATTCTTCAAGTCCAGAGCTGGACTCTAATTCGAGCTCTGTCCCTAACTGGTTATGGCTGGCTCTTAGTCCCTCTGGAATCCCTCAGTTTTTTCACCTGGAATTGAGGATAAAGCCAAACTTTACTACTTCTTCAAGGAAAACAAAAGATAATGGATGTAATCACACTCAGTGGAGCTGATGCACTATAATGAGCAATCAATGCACCCGAAGGAAACAAAAACCCAGATCGTACAGACAGCTTACAATAAAAAGGAGTGTAGACACACTCAAGGCCAAAGTGTTGAATTCTACAGGAAGAGTAAAACAGCACAGTGAGGAAGAGAGAGATTTCAGGAATGGGGCTTCATGCATCAGGTACAAGCTGAGCTGGATCATGCAGGGCAGTCCTAAACAAAGCCAACATTTTATTGAACACTTATTTCTAAGGGCCTTATTTAAATATTTTATATAATGCTCCCAAAATCCTGTGACTTAAATATCATTCTCATTCTCTTTTTTCCAGTAAGTTAATTTGCCAAAGATCCCACCAGCAATCTCACTGTAGGACACTCCCTTGTCACCACCGTTGAACCAAAAAGTGGAAATGAGAGAAAAGAGAGCAACAGGACAAGTGACTTAGAAAAAATAAAATGGGCTCATGGGAAGCCAGCAAAGACCTAAAGAAGTGGAGATTCATGCTGTATTCGCAGACTCAAGGCTCAATAATGTTAAGATATTTGTTCTCCCCAAATTGATCCATAGATCCAACACAATACCAATAGTAATCCCACCAGACTTTTTGTAGGAAATGATAAGCCAGTTCTAAAATTTATAAGAAATACAAGAATCTAGAATAGCCAGTCATCTTTCAAAAAAAGAGCAGAGCGAAGTCAGAGGACTAACACCACTCGACTTCAAGACATATAATAAAGTCACAGTAATCAACACAGAGTGTTACTGGCATTAAGACAGACAGGTCGATCGATAGAGCAGAATAGGGAGCACAGGAACAAACCTGCATTTTTACAATCATTTGATGTTTGACAAAAGAGTCAATTCAATTCAATGGGGAAAGGTAAGTCTCTTCAACAAATGATACTGGAGCATCCATGAGAGAAAAATAAACTTAGACTCCTACCTCTCACCATACACAAAAATTCATGAAAGGTCATAGACCTGTAAATAAATGCTAAAACTATTATGTTTCTAAAAAAAAAAACACAAGAAAATATTCTAGTGACTTGGGAGTAGGTAAAGATGTCTTAGTATTCTGAAAGCAACAGCAATAAAAGAAAAAAATAAGTTAACTTTTATCAAATTTTAAAACTCTGCTCATAAAGAACATCATTAAGAAAATGAATTATAAGCTATTTTGGGGAGAAAATATTAATAAATCCCATATCTAACAAAGGTCTGGAACTCCTTCAATTCACTAATAAAAAGACAAACAATGCAACGTTTTAAGTGAGTAAAATAACTGAACAGACACTTCACAAAGGAAGATATATACTAATGATCAATAAGCACATAAAAAGTGTCCAACACCATTAGTCATAAGGGAAATGCAAATTAAAACCACAATAATATATCACTATACACTCACCAGAATGACTAAAATTAAAAAGACTCACAACATCAAATGTCAGTGAGGATTAATAAATAGCACTTGAAACTGTCCATTGTTAGTAGTAGTGTAAAATGGCATTACTTTCGGGAAAGATCTGGTAATTCCTTAAAAAACTAAATATCTACCTACACCATGATCCAGCAATTCTGCTCCTAGATATTCACTCAAGAGAAATGAAAACCTAAATCCACAAAAGCAATTTGTACACACATATTCATAACAGTCAGATGGGACGCCTGGGTGGCTCAGCAGTTGGGCGTCTGCCTTCTGCTCAGGGAGTGATCTCGGGGTCTGGGATCGAGTCCCACATCAGGCTTCTTACAGGGAGCCTACTCCTCCCTCTGCCTATGTCTCTGCCTCTCTCTCTATGGCTTTCATGAATAAATAAAATCTTAAAAAAAAAAAACCCAGAAATAGTCCACATGTCCATCAACAGGAGAATGAATAATAAGCAAATCTAAGTTTATTCATACAATAGAATAATACTCTACAACATTAAAAATGGAAATAGTAATATATACAACATGAATGAATCTCATTAATATCATGCTGAGCAGAAGCAGCCTTACACAAAAGAGTACATACTGCGTGGTTTCATTAATATAAAATTCTAGAACAGGCAAATTAATCTATGGTTGAAAAAATGGCAATACTCCCCAAACTGATCTACAGATTCAACATGATCCTATCAAACCCAGCTTTCTTTGCAGAGATTGGCAAGCAGATCCTAAAATTCATATGGAATCTTAAGGGATCCTGAATAACCAAAACAATCTTGAAAAAAAGAGAACAAAGTTGGAGGACTCATACTCCTACTTCCCAATTTTAAAACTTCCTACAAAGCTACAGTTATTAAGACAGTGTCACAGGGGTATGAAGTTAGACACACAGATCAATGGAATACAATTGAGATCCTAGGAAAAAACCCTCACTCACATGTATTATCAGTTGAATTTTGGACAATTTAATGGGGGAAACATAATCTTTACAACTAATAGTGATGGGGCAGCTGGATATCCACACATAAACACTAGACCCTTACTTTATACCATATATAAAAATTAACTCAGAATGGATCAAACATTTAAAACCAGAAAACTCTTTGTATAATCACTATTCATATTTTGCCATGTTTCTTTCTATGAATATTCTGTTCATGATTATGTATTTCCTGCTTTTTTCCAATTAAGATTACAATATAACAATATGTCAACATTAATACAGAACTCTTCATATGTATAATTCTGAATAAATAAGTAATACAATTTAGGTAACTTCATTAATTTTTTTCCTTTTTAAAATCATTCTCCTACTTTTGGACATGTACTTCCAATTTCATTAAACTGAAATTGAGATTAGGAAAAAAATAATAAAAAATAAAACTAAAACTCTTAAAAGGTAACATACGGATAAATCTTTGTGGGTAAATCTTTGTTATCACTGAGCTGTACACTTTAAATGAATGAGTATAGTTTCTGAACTAGGACATCAAAAGCACAAGCAATGAAAGAAAACACAGATAGCCTAAACAGCTTCAAAATTAAAAACTTTGTGTCTCAGGGAGCATCTCTCTACTTGCTACTGGGACTCTGCCCAATTCATGAATCACTTAATAAAGCCAATTGCATCTTCAAAAACAATCACATCTCAAAAAGCACCATCAAGAAAGTGAAAAGACAACCCGCAGAATCATAGAAAGTAATTGCGAATTATATATCTGATAAGGCACTTATATCTAGACTACATTAAGAATCATGATGACTCAAAAATAAAGAGACCAATAACCCAATTAAAAAATGAGCAAAGAATCTGAATGAACATTTTTCAAAACAAGGTATATAAATGGCCAATAAGCACATGAGAAGATGCTCAACATCATTAGGCATCAGGACAATACAAATCAGAACCACGGTGATGTAACACTTCACACCCACTAGGATGGCTGTAATCAAAAAGATAGGCGATAACAAGTGTTACTGAAGATTTGGAGAAATTGAAACACTGCTGTTGGGAATGTGAAAATACAGACATTGGAGAGGATTCTGGCATCTCCTCAAATGGTTAAATAACAAATTACCATATGATCCGTCATTCCTGTCTTAGTTATACACCCAAAAGAAAGGAAAACATATAAGGGGCACCTGGGAGGCTCAGGTCATGATGGTTGTGAGATCAAGCCTCATGTTGGGCTCCATGCTGGGCATGGAGTATATTTGGGATTCTCTCTTTCCCTCTCCCTGATGGAGCCTCCCCACACACATACAAAAAAAAAAAAAAAAGAAAAGAAAAAAAAAAGAAAAGAAAGAAAGAAAAAGAAAGGAAAACATATGTCCACAGAAAACCTTATACTTGAGTGTTCACAACATCATTAATCATAATAGCCAAAAAATGGAAACCACTAAAATGGCTATCAATTGGTAAATGGATAAATAAAATGTGGGATATCCAAACAATGGGATATTATTCAGCAATAATAAAAAGACATGAAATAACGAATACATGCAATGATATGAATGAATCTTGAAACCTTGTCCTTGGAAGAAGCCAGTCACAAGGGGCCACATACTATATGGTCCCATTTACCTGAAATGTCCAGAACAAGCAAATTTAAGGACAGAAAATAAATTAATAGTTGCCTAGGGCTAGAAGGGGGTTGGGAAGGGAAGGATGACAGTTAAGGGGTGCTGGGTTTCTTTTTAGGATCATGGAAATGTCCAAAAAATAATTGCCTAATAGATTACAACTCTATGAATGTACTAAAAATCCACAGAGCTATACACTTGAAATGAATGAACTGTATGTGAATTATATCTCAATAAAGCTGTTTGAAAAAAAAGTCCTGGGTTGTGACTCTATTTCCAGTGACTAGCTATGCCAACCACTGTCTCTCAGGGCCACAGCTGAGCAAGCCAATCTCATAACTGCATCCAGCTCTTCATCCCATGAATATATCTAAATAAGCTCACTCAGGTGGTAGCACCACACTGGATACCAAGAGAGCTAGGCACAGATGAAAGATAGCATCCCCTCTCAAGGAATCACAGCCTGGTGGCTCAGTCTACACCTAGCTGTATGTGGCTATGGAGTACTTGAGCACGGAAAATCTAAATTGAGATGTGCTCTAAGTATAAAATAGACACTGGGTTTCAAAGACTTGGTCAGAGAAAAAAGTAAAATAGTTAATAATTATATTAAATTACATGCTGAAACGATATTTTGGATAAACGAGGTAAAATTAAACGTAAAAATGAACTCACCTGTGTTTTTTTATATTTTGAATGTGGTACAGAAATTTTTAAATTACATACGTAGCTCAGTACTATCCAGTACTACTGGTTTAGATTTTTAGATATAAATAAATCACTGAAACTTTCCTGATTCCCAGTGTTTCTCAGAGGATTATTTTATGCAGACTTCTAAATGGTGATTAACTTTGAAGTCCACTCAGCAGTTATAAAATGCCTGCTGCCCTGCAATTATGGAGACACAAAAGGTTCCTTGTTTGCTGCCCTCTGCCAATTGGTGCCTTGGACTAGAGTGGAAGATGCTCGGCACAGCCTTTAAACACTGGTGTGTCCGAGTCTTTACAAAGCACAAATGTTTCCCAAATAAGTCAGGCCCAGAAAACTTTGTCTGAACTCTTTAAGACTTATGATCAAAGGGGCTGCCTTTTAAAATGATTAAAGATCAGAATGAAATGACCCCCATTCACAGAAAGAGAACTTCTCCTCTGAGGGGTTTCATCTAACAGGGGCTTTGCATGTCATCTGGGAGGCTTTCCACAAGGCTCTTCACTTGTGAACTCTGGATTGTTCAGGGAGGTTTCTGTTTCTCCTTCTCCAAGTCCCTCTTTGATCTCTTTTGTCCAGGGTAGTAAGAAGAGGGCCTGTGAGGCAGAGGCAAGTTCTAGATCTCTGGCCCTTCTGAAACTTTATTTTAAAAAATCCAGAGGTATGTCTTTGCCCCAAGAGAAGAAATAGAAATGGACCTCAGTGTGGCAGGCCCCGGTGATAAAGATGTTGTCACCAGGCAGCAGAGCCAAGACCCCTACCAACATGTCTGGTTGCCTCCTCTCCATCCTGCCAATGCCCAAAGAACCGTGTCATCGGACACTTTCCTTCCCACTCTCTGGAGTTAAGAGAGCAGGTTTGGAGGCAAAGTAACCTGGTCAGAGCTGGTTAAGTGGCACAGCCATGATTCCAACTTGATGCGACCTAATCCCAAAGCTACCGTCCTTAAAAGCATCAAGCTGTACTGTCAATCCTCTCATTCCACAAACACTACTCACTGCTGCATGCTGTGGGACTAGGTTAGGGTGATTTTCTTAAATGATAATGAATTAGAATCCTGCCTCCTTAAATGAGATACTCTCAAATTCCTGCACCTATTTTTGTTCAGAACCTCTAGCAAACTGAAATAGAAGATAGTCGCACTGACTTGATGGCCTCCATTCTGTGCATTATGGAAGCAGACAAATTTCCAGAGTTCTTCCATTTCTTCGGAGTGCTCCGTGGCTGGAAGTGGAAAACGTGCTCAATTCTGTGTCCTGTCACATGAGACCCACTTCTTCCATGGGCTCATCCATGGACGAGTATACCACGTACCATGCTTGTTCCAGCACTTAGGGCAGTCACGTATTGTGCTCAGTACTGGGCACATACAAAGACAAATGTACCATCATCTCTGCCCTCTAGGATATTCCGCAGTAAGTGCCTATCAAGTTATTTTAAAGGGCCTGTGTTTGGAGTAAAGCATGTTATAAAGAACAAAGCTCATTTCTGGAGCCAGTTTGTGGCTTGAGACATCTTCAAATTATAGAAGTTGTTACAAAATGTACCTGACTTAGAGTTTCAAAAGAACAGGCTGTAACAGGACTATTTCTAGATGGACTGTTTCAGGGCTTGGGTAATCAAAGCATCATTTTCCGCTCTCCTCCCACCCCTCCCATTATCACCCAGGCTTGGAAGTCAGTGAGCAATTGGATGCCTTTGAAAGCCCTGGGTGGTGTGATTTGGAATGTTAAAGGAATTATGATGGAAATGTCATTACAGGCTACCAAAAGTCAGGAGCCCTCTGAGGAAGAGATTTAAAGGGGTTTCAATCATCTCCCAGCTGGGCAACCCTAGGAAGCCAGGATGGCTCCAACGGATGGCCAAGGGCATCTGTCTCCGCTTCTGTCTCCGCTAAGGTGGCAAAATAATGGCCCCCCTAGAGATGTCCATCTTCAAATCCCTAGAACCTGTGGCTATGTCACCTTACATGACAAAAGGGACTTTGCAGATGTGATTAAATTACAGATGTTGAGATGGGGAAATTATCCGGATTATTGGGGTGGATCCAATCTAAACATTGCCTTGAATCCTTAAAAGCTGAGAAGCCTTCCCAAGAGAGATGTTCAGAGAGAAATAAAAGGGCCAGAGAGATGCTATGTTGCTGACTTGGAAGAGAGAGGAGGGGAACTAGCAGACAAGAAATGCAGATGGGCTCTAGAAGGTAGGAAAGACAAGGAAATGGATTCTCCCTTAGAGTCTCTAGGGGGAAAAAAAAAATCACAGCCCTGCTAACACCTTGATTTTAGCCCAGGAAGACCCATACTAGATTTCCAACCTAAAAAGCTACAATAATTCTGTACTGGTTAAGTTATTAAATTGGGAGTAATTTGTTAGAGCAGCAATGGAAAACTAATGCATTGGTTATCTACAACTAAACAGTGGGAAGGTCAGGCAGTGAGGCGAAGAGACCATACAGTGAGTGCACAGCCAAAACAGCTAGTCAATTCTGCAACTAGTCAATTCTGTCCAAAACAAAGCTCGAGTGTCTTTATGGAATAACCTAGTACAAATTGCATCAAAGCACTGGGACACAGAGAAGGAGCCAGTGCTCTGGGTTGATTTCCTATGTTCTTGTTGGCCCTACAGAATCCTCTGTCCTCCTTTATCTGGAAACTTCTAAGCACCAACAATAGAATCAGACAGATCTCTTCTCCTGTGGAAGGAGATTAGGGAAAGGAAGGGCAGTGGCAGTGTTCTCAGAGTCTTATTCCTAAGACCTAAACCCTCCCCCAAATCCAATAATTGCTAAGTGATGTATTCAATACAGAACAGATACTTGCTGTGACTAATGAAGATGGGGAGGTGGCTCCTCTCCTAGTTTAAAAGACAGACATAGACCCACATTGCTTCTATACAATCAGCTGTAGGATTGCCTTTCCTCCTAATACATACCTGTTTTAAGAAAATCTGTTAGTGCCTAGACACTCTCAGGCCTCAGTTAATGATGGAAAGCAGCATAGCTGGAGGGAATGGTGGCATCCTTGCCCCTCTTATTTTCTCTGTACAGGTGAGATGATAGTTTATCTTAAGCAGCTCTCACTGACACAAATATCTGTGTGGGAGGGGAGGCTGTTCCACGGTATTGTGTATCCCCTCTGGTATCCCTTGGGAGGCTGCCTTTCCCCTAGACTTCCCTGGAAATCTCTAGCTGTGACTTTGACTTAAAATTCCCAAGGAGCTTCTTTTGGCCACTTTGCATTTTACCAAACCATTTATCCAAGGGAGTAGTCATCCACCCACTTGGCAACTTTCTGGAATGTCCTGTCCGTGTTTATTTTTTTTTTTAAGATTTTATTTATTATGAGAGAGAGAGAGGCAGAGACAGAGGCAGAGGCAGAGGGAGAAGCAGGTTCCATGCAGAGAGCCTAACGCGGGACTCAATCCCGGGTCTCCAGGATCAGGCCCTGGGCTGAAGGCGGCGCTAAACCGCTGAGTCACCTGGGCTGCCCACCTGTCCGTGTTTAATTTCATCAACTCAAAGGGCATTGGTGAAGCAAATAAGGTAACTGAGGATTTACAACCTTGTCTAAAGTGTGGCTCCCTTCTTTTTGTTAAGATTTTTAATTTTTTTCACAGATTTTATTTAGTTATTTGAAAGAGAGAGACAGAGAGAGCAAGTTGGGGCAAGTTCTGAGCACAGAGACCAACACGGGGCTCAATCCCAGGACCCTGAAATCATGACCTGAGCCAAAATCAAGAGTTGGACACTTAACAGACTGAGCCACCCAAGTGTCCCTTGATTTTTTACAATCTCTACAATCTCTACAGCCAACATGGGGCTTGAACTCATGACCCTGAGAAAAAGCTGCACGCTCTACCACCTGAGCCAGCCAGGCACCCCTAAAGTGTGATCCCTAACCAAAGGAATTCTCGATCCATCACAATGATTCTTACCACCTTTCCCTGAGTGCCTACTCTACTCCAAATACATCACATGTATTTTCTGATTTAACCCTTATAGCATCCCCGAAAGATAAATAGCATTATCACATCTTAGAGATGAAGAAACAGAGGCAGACAACTTGTGCAAGGTCACAATGATAGAAAATGAAGGAGCTGTATTCAAAATCAGGTCTCTTTTATAACAAAGTCCAAGTTTTTCTCACTTTGTGGTGTGGCCTCCCAAGATGGGAACTATTTGCTCCCTAAAAGTTTTGGGAAATATGCTACAATAAATATACATATACACAAAGGCTATGATATGTCAATTCTCAGTCGAAATCTAGCTTCTCTGCCTAGTTAAGGGAAGAGTTCTTGATGATGACATAAACAAGACTGGTTTTACTCGGAAATATTTACTGAGCAATTACTAGACAGAAGCCATGTACATAAACAGGCCAGAGCCCCTACCCTCTACTGAAGAAACTGGGTACGTGTGCACACACGTGTGTACATACAGTCGAAAGACAGAAAAAAACTTTATCAGACCTATCAGCAAGAAAAGCATTACGGAAATAAGCCACAACCACAGCGATTAATTCAGTAAGCTTCAGAGAGGATGTACACCCAAGGCAGAAGCAGAAGGAAAACACAGGGATGTGGAATAGTAGAACACCTCTGGAAGAAGGAAGCCTCTTTGTGTTCTTAGGGGAGAAGAGAATGAGAGGAAGTTAGAAAGGTAGAACAGGGCTAGATTACAGGTTGGGAAAGACTTTGAACGTGATGTTAAGGAAAACTTGGACTTTAATTTCTATTTTCAAATTATTTTTGTATATTTTAAATTCATCCCATGGGGAGCCAAGAAGACTTCTGAACAGGGAAGTAAAGTGTTCATGGTCCTGCTTCGAGGGACCATCAGTGGCAGATGGGTCCTGGAAAAGGCAACCAAGCAGGCCCAAAACCTGTCCTCAAGACTGTTCCAAGAGCCAGTGAGGTCTGAGATCTATCAGCCGCCCTAGATTCCCAGTCCCAGCCTTTTCATTAACTTGCTCTGTGACATAAGTCACATGAGTCTCAGTCCCCGCCATGTCTTAAATAATGTCGAACTAAATAATTGTTAAAACCCCATCTACCTCTAAAATGTTATGATTCGGGACACCTGGGTGGCTCAGGCGTTGAGCATCTGCCTTTGGCTCAGGTCATGATCCCGGGGTCCTGGACCGAGTCCCACACCACATCAGGCTCCCCACAGGGAGCCTGCTTCTCCCTCTGCCTATGTCTCTGTCTCTGTGTCTCTCATGAATAAATAAATAAAATTTAAAAAGTAAAATAAAATGTTATGCTAGAAAGTTACAGATTTGCACACACCACAGCAATTGCGCCTTTGTATTATATAAAGCATGCAGCTAACTCGTCCGAAGATTAGTTGAATCTTGTTGCAGATTCAAATGATGAAATTTATAGGAAGTGGATTTTTTTTTTCAGTGTGTATATGTTAGGTAAATCCAAGTGAAAGCTTCTTGCTCTGCATGCTATCTTGATTAAATACCATTTTCCTTTCTTAAACAGTATTCCCCATTTCCCCTTTCCAGATTCTAGACCTTTGTCTTAACTAAAAACAGCTGTCAACTTTTTCCCAACTCACCTGCTTAGTGAAGAAAAATAATCTATTGGAATATACTCATAAATTTAAATTCTAACTATAATATAAAAGCTAATGCCCTGTGACAGGCATGACTTCACATTTCCACAACACCTAAATCAAGATCTGGGCACGCAAGCTTATTTAAAAATAATTCTACCTAGTTGTGAATCAAGGGCACTTCCTTCTGCAAACAGGACCATTTCAGAAGGATTTCCTTAAAATGTGGGCATGTCTAGGGCACCTGGGTGGCTCAGTGGTTGAGCGTCTGTCTTTGGCTCAGGTTGTGATGCTGGGGTCCTGAGATCAAGTCCCGCATCGGGCTCCCCTAAAGGAGCCTGCTTCTCCCTCTGCCTGTGTCTCTGCCTCTCTTTCTGTGCCTCTCATGAATAAAAAAGTATAATATCTTTTTTAAAAATGTGGCCATGTTTAGAGTGGACAAGTTGATGTTATTACCAGGATCCAACTGGGACCCCAGTAGAGAGAGGACAACCAAGGAGGAGAGAGAGAGGAGAAGGGAGACCCATCTCTTTCTTTTTCAATGGTCACTTGCTCTTCTCATCAACAAATGTCAAATAATTCAAACTGGTGAGAGTTTCAGGTAAGGGTTTTGGCCCTCTACGCCAAACAACCAACCCTGCTGCTGGACTCTGGAAGTTGTTAAAATAAACATGCTAAAAAATTAAACATACTCCATATTATTCAGAAATAATGTGAGCAAAAACACCAGCGATTTCATCCTCTTGGGGAATCTACATAACAGAGTATAATTTGGCAACCCTCCAGGATCCTGTCTTAAATAGCTGTTGGGTGATTTAAAGAGATGAGTATTTTAGTGCCTTGACTTCTCTTTAAATATACACCATTTGAATGAATCCATTTGTTGTAAATATCAAGGCATTGTGTTTAAAATTTCGTATCTCAAAAAAAGTTCTCTGCCATTTTTCTTCAAACCTTTTATGATATTTAAATGACCCCTAATTAAAAAAAAAAACTAATCCTGGTGTTTAATGATGATAAAGGACTGGTCTATTTTTTTAACAAATCAGAACAAAAGCTATTACAGAGTAATTAAACACCACATTCAGCATAGGTACGGGGAAAGGGAGAATCACAAATTACTTTTCATGGCTTGTTCTGAAGTTTTCTGAAGTGAAACACATTTTAATCATTAAAATCAAAGGTGTTAAAAAGGAATCAGGGGAGTTATGGGACAACCTCCAGTTCTGGGGTACCAAAGCCTCAGATCCTCCGAGGGCTCCCAACTAAGGGTTGTCACCAATCTGAGGACCCATTAGTCAGAGGTAACTGCTAGAAAGCCCACTTTTCATGTGTTGTCCTGCTTTGTGGGGCTACAGAGATCTCTGGCCTTTAATTAAATGTAGGTCAGGTCAAAGAACAAGTGACTTGAAGTTCAGGCGGAAACCAGAATTCTAACAAGTCATCTTGAATTCTTTCCTGTTATTATTTAAAAGGTGTAATTAATTTTAATTGGGTGAGTCAGCTTTCTGAGTACACCTGGCAGTGTGTGAGCATATTAAAATATAAGGATTCCCTGCCTTACGGAGTTCCCAGGATCCCTTCCCAGCATCTCCAAACAATCCAGTTAATGATTTCTCTGGGCAGACAATGCTGCAGCCTGGCCTGGTCCAGTCCAGAAACTTCTTGGTATAAGCACCCATGGCTCACCATCCTCTCTGGTGATACTCTTCCCCACTCTGCCTGTTAGACCAGAAGCTTCCCGGAAGCATAGCCTTTCTGCTGCCACTGGTCACCTGGAGCCACAACCTATCAGCTGCCCCCAATCTATCAGCAACTTCCTCCTTTAAAGGCATCAGTCCTCCCCAACTGGCTCTTCTTTGAAAACTGAACCATCCAAATACAGTTGACCCTTGAATGACTTAGGGGGATTAGAGGCACCCACCTGGCACAGTTGAAAATCTGCATTTAACTTCTGACTCCCCCAAAATTCAACTACTAACAGTTTACTGGAAGGCTTACCAGGAACATAAACAGTTGGGTAATACCTATTTTGTATGCTATCTATATTACATACTGTATTCTTACAATAAAGTGAGCTAGAGAAAAGAAAATCACATGGAAGAGAAAATGCATTTGTGGTACTGAACTGTACAGGAGAAAAAAAATCACATGTAACTAGACCCATGCAGTTTAAACTATGTTGTTCAAGGGTCAACTATATTTTGCCTGGTTTCTTCTAACAAATACACTTGATTTTTAATTTTTCCCCTGCAGCAAACTATGAATTAAGGCCCTTCTTACACAAAAGGAGAAAAAAAGAACTAGTTTCCTTAGACCTCACTGAACATGGCTTTGGGGAATAGTCTATCATTTACTATAATCAATGTTCCCTGACATGGATGATGGGAATGGGCAACTGCAGATCGATTCATTTTTTGGATATGACTCCTTTTGTCTCCCTCCTCAGCTCTTGGGTAGGATGAGCATTTTAAATCTCCCTACTCTCTGGGAGAAGGTAAAATTGTGCTTATATTTACAACCCTGATGAATGCGGTCTTTTTGTGCTAAACCAGAACACACCTCTGATTATCCCATAACCATTTTTCTTCTTGGTTACCTTTGACGAAAATGCCTTCAACCAGGTTACCTTAGTTTCCCTACCCAGGGAAGCTTTTATAGAGCTGGAAAGAACTTCTAGCTATGGGAACCTGATTAATGCTCATCTGGGTAGGGTCAAAACTACTTTTAACTGGACGGCATCTTGGGAATTGACGGAAATAAAGGGATAAGCATAAAGAAGAAACATCTCCAACAGGCTAGAATCCTAAAATTTAGCCATGCTTTTTTCACCTTAGGATGGGTGTTTCTGAATCCTCAGAGTATAGCTGAAACTTAAAATACATGGTAAAGGAGACTTCACTCAAGGGAGATCCATCTATTTGGATCCAATTTAGCGAAACCCTCATAGACATGGATCTGCAAACCTAGCCATGCCCTCCACTAGATCGCTCAGTGGCCTTGGGCAATGCATTGGCCTCTGAATGTCCTTCCTAGTTTATACAAACATTCTTTAATGTAAAACACTCCACACTTCCAAAAACTCTATTACTCAGGGCCCCAACACGGAGCCCTGATGTGGTACAAGGAACCACACCACTAACCCAGAGTAACACTAGGAAAATCTCAATATTCACTCTCCAGAGCCAGGAATTAGGGACATCCGTACCTCTCTCTGTAGACTAGCAAACCAAACCATCCTCTCCCAGCTGGTTTACCAAGGCCAGCCAAAGGCAAGAGGCATGCATCAAAGGGCCGCTGTAGCTTATCTGAAAACGTATTATAAGCCAGTCTCCCCAGGCTGTTAAATTAAAATTTCTTTTTCTGAGCCACAGTTTCTTTTCATAAGAAATGAGTCTCAAAGCGCCTATATTCTCCCTAATGATGAGTAAAATGGCACTGACAACATCTGATTAGATATCCAAATATATTGTTGAGTCCTGTACAAGAGGTCACTGTGCCTCTGAGCAATGAAAAACTTCCTGCCCAACCGCCTCATGACCAACCCTCCATATGTAAAAACCCTAACCCAAACCGAGAAAGCAGATCTGGTCTGTGGCTGTGGCACAGGAGGGGAGGGTGGAGTCCACCACCATTCAGCTGCAGCAACTTTCCCTCCCCAAAACCAACAAATGTCCATCCCACCTGTTATGGACTGGTTATGCCTCCCCAAATTCATGATACTGATGCCCTATCCCCCAATGTGATGAAATCTGGAGGTGAGGCCTTTGGGAGGTGAAGTCCCCCTCATGATGGGATCAGTGTTCTTATAAGAAACACCAGAGAGCTTGCTTTCTCTCTTTTTCCTCCCTGAGCAGTGCAAAGCAGTCATGTGAGCACTCAGCAAGATGACAACCACCTGCCAACCAAGAGGAGAAGATTCAGGATGAAATCTATCTTGTTTGGTACCACAATGGTGGATTTCCCAACCTCCAGAACTGGGAGAAATACATTTCTGTTGGTTTAGCCACCCAGTCTGTGGTTTTTGTTATGGCAGCCTGTGCTAAGACACTACTTCTGTGAGCTTTGTCATTGCCCTTCAGGACAGTGACAGAGGAGGAGTCTGATGAAGGGAGTAATGCAGATCACCTCTGCTCTCCGATGAGGATCTTCAAATGCTTTTGGCCTTTGTTGCAAGCACTTAACCAGCAGGCCACAAACGTGGGCGCCCCCTAGTGCCTTCCTGGGATAACCACCCCTGCCCAAGATCCCCAGAAGGGACCTGCCCCACAATAGTGGGGCAGGCACTCCCTCCCAGGCCTGGTCCAAACAACTTTGGGTGCTTTGCCAGGAACCACAGAACTGGGAACAACAAGTCCCTTTCAGCAGAGAAAGGGGCCTGGGGTGGAAAATTTCCTGTCCATTCCCACAAAGAAGGTTGCCAGTACCTTCTCAGATGGAGAAAAAGGGCATGCTGTTTCATATTTATAAAAATTACCAAGTATGAACAAATTACTATGAAGAAAACAAGCTAAATTAATATGGTTCCTGATTTCCAGGAGGCAGGTGATTTAGGAAAAAACAGACCAGAGGAAAAAAAAGATGATTAAAAGCAGGCACTGATGAAAACTATTGAATAAATCCCCAAATATATACAAATTAAACATACACTATGTGTATCCCATATGAAGGAAGCAGTAACAGTGGGAATTAAATAACACAGTTATTTAATCAAGAAAGGAGGTGAAGGAGGAAAATGATGGTGTAGTCTGGTCCCACCTCTGTGAGGCTCTAGTCTTCCCCCAAAAGCTGAGGTGCAACCTCATCCATGCTTCCAGAACATTCTCCCCTACCCCCTCACCAGCACATTGGTTATATCCTATGATTATCTCTGTTCTCCTCTAAACAGGAAAAGTTCACTTCTTATACGCAACTTTGTTTCAACACTACTAGCCACAAATAGTATTACTGAAAACATAACCTGAATGCTTATTTTGACTCAGGCATGGAGATAAGTGCGTTATTTATTTAATCCTCACAACAAACTTACAAAGTTGTACTATTATTATTTCATAAGTGGTAATATATTTATGTGGTCCAAAAATGCAAAATATATATATATACAATGAAGTCTCCCTCCCATTTATGTCCTCCATATGCCAAGTTCCCATGACCCCTTCACATATAACTTACTATTAGCGTCATATATAACCATCCAAAGTTTATGTTTATATAAGCCTCGTGTTTTACATAAAAGGTATCATACAAGTTGCTCTGCACTTTGAAATTTTTGCTGACCTTGGAGGTCTTTACACAGAAAGCCATCTCATATTTATCGCTATACAGTAGTGATATTCCACTCTGTGGCTGGACCATAAAATATTTAACCACACTTCTATGGATGGACACGTGAAAGCTTCCATTATTACATTTTACAGATGAGAAAAGCAGGCTCAGAGAGGTTAAGTGACTTGTCCAAAGTCACACAGCTGCCAAGTGGCAGAGCAAGCTTAAGCTGAAGTTTTTTAGATTCAAGCCTAAACTATTTTCCTTTCTTAGAGAGAGAGAGAGAGAGAGAGAGAGAGAGAGAGCATGCACACATGAGCGGGATAGGGCAGGGAGGCAGAGGGTGAGGGAGAGAGAATCTTAAGCAGGATCCACACCCAGGGTGGAACCTGACATGGGGCTCGATCTCCTGACCCTGAGATCATGACCTGAGCCAAAATCAACAGTTGGGCACTCAACCAACCGAGCCACCCAGGAGCCCCTGAAGCCTAAACTCTTAAGCAACTTGTGTTTACTGCCCAGAACAACACCCGGTATGCAGCAGACACGCCATAAATACTTGGCAAACAGATGAAGGAACCAAGAAAACAATAGCAAAAAAACAACCACCAGAGGAAACGCTGCTCCCTTTCCTGCACCCTTCACTTCTCTCACCGCGTTTCCTTTTCACTCTCGAGGTGGCTGCATCCACACGCCTCCCGTCCTGGGCATTATCAGAAAGGTAGGACAGAGGCATTCTGAGCCATTCCTGGGTCCCCCGGGGACCCACGTCCTGCCCGATTCCCACCCATCACTTGATGTCACTCCAGTCCTGGGTAAAGGACATGCTAGAACGGATGCGGGCATCACCTCTGCTGCCCAAAAGCCCCCACGATCTGCCCCCCAGGGGCGCAGGGGAGAGGGGGGAGCGTCCCTGTGCCCAAGTCCCCGGGCAACCCTGCGCCCCCGGGAGCGTCACTGCCGCTGAGATGGGGGCCGCACAGCCACCCTGAAAACCTCCCCCTCCTTCCCAGTGTGCCAGAAAGCTGACACATGTAGCCTCCTTTTTACACTGTGTGTTACATTCGTCTCGGCCTTCCAATAAATTTAACACCGGAATTATATACAACATTAAGTGTGTTCAAACACAGCTGATTTCTTCGCAGGCTCTTTGGGGAGCAGCTGCCGGGAAGGTGCAGCATTTGACAACAGGAAAGCTGTGTCTTTCAACGTTCCGGGCCCCGGGGAATGCTGGCCTGAAAGGTAACCTCCATGTGACCTCACAAGGTATCCGAATGGTTTACTTCTTCTGACTTGTAAGTGTTGGAAGAACATTGCACACTTTGCCATCTGCACTCAGCCTCGCAGTCCCTCAAAAGATACGAACAGCTGCCTTCGGAGGGCCCAGACTTCAAATGACTCAGTATGTGACATGCACCATTCCCTGTCCACATTCTCTGAATATATTCCGTGTCCATGTGCAATTTCTGGACAGTGATTGACTGCATCAGAAAAACTCACACTCGTCTTTTTTCTGACACTTTGCTGTCGTGTTTGATGATAAGGGATATTTATTTAACAAGGGCTCAGAATTACAACTTAATTGGTCATAATCTGCTCAATGAAGGAATAATGTCCTCTGCAATTATTCCAATCTAATCCATTTAATCTAAAATCTATGGGACATTACAGATTTTTCTGAGACAGAATATTTAATCTCTTCCTCCACATTTAAGTTTAGACTATTGACATGCAAAACAAATGACCATTCCTTTTTAAAGCCTGCAATACCAGAAAAAAAAAATCTATAAATTTTGCCTGTGTTTAAGGTTAGCTTGCTAGCTATAGGATTAGCATTTGCAATTCCCCTAAAGTGAGAAACTTTGAAATCTTGTGTGTTTTGTTTTTCATTTTCCTCACTGGGTTCATACTGAAACCTGTGGAATAGAAATCTCAAAGCAGGAGTATCATGAGCCATGTCCAACGATATTAGAAGCAAATAGGAAAATTTATTTTATCAAGATGTCCAGAGAGAAAGAGAAGTCACCCAGCCAATCAATGAACAAACATGTTCATCTTTATTTGTGGGCTTCCACTAAAAATGTTGATATTTATGTTCCTCCTAACACATCCAGTTAATAAATTTTGTTCAAACAAAGCCTGAGTCTAAACAATGTTATGCTTTGCATGCCTTGCATTTCTCGGGTTTCATGTATAGTCAAAATGCAGATCACGATGGAACAATTTCTTGACATTTTTGTTTTATAATTATTATTATCACAGTGCAATTCTAGCGGGGCTTTGCTGGATATATATCAGAGGTGAAAATCTTTTTAAAGTAAATCATTATAAAATCCCTTTCCTTTATAACATGCTGCAAGTGCAGTGTCTAAAGGTCTTTTGGGAAAATAAATAATGGAAATTTTGTTATTGATCTCATGCAGAGGCAGTGAATCTAATGAGTTATTGTTATTTTACCCACAGCAAATATTATGAGGTCCAAAATAATAACATTCAATTAAAGAAAGAAAGCCAGATAGAATGTAAGATAAAAACGTAACTTAACAATGAATTCTTTTCAGTACTTCCTAAATACTAATTTAGTCTTGTCATACATTTAGAATGAAATTCTTTTTTACAAAGAAGTTTCCCGTGCCACCATAATAATTAAAATGATTATTTATCTTGTGATAGACAAGTATCATCTCCAACAAAAGAAGGTTACTGGTCTTCATTAAAAGATAATTTATACTTGGGATTTGTTTTTTAATCCAGCAACAAAAACAAGACCTTAAGCTGATAATCAAGTCTCCCAGAATTTAACAAAATTTTTGAAGAGTAAATTTCAGCAAAAAAAAAAAGAAAAGAAAGAAAGAAAGAAAGAAAGAAAGAAAGAAAGAAAGAAAGAAAGAAAGCAATTTTGAAAATGTTGCACAATAGAACCCTGTTAGCATGTCTCCTCATTACATGAGTAGGGGGGTCGTCAGACTAAAAGGTCACAACGTGTCCCTAGGTGCTTCAGGAGATCCAGGAAATCCCAGCACTTCATACAAGGTAAAAAGGACATCTACAGCAGGTATTCATCTGATTTCGATGCAGTATGTGGTAAAAACTGGGAAGTCGTTGCATTTTAAAATTCTGTATCTGGTTCATCAAGCCCCCAAGAAAACCCAAGTGACTTTTGAGTTTTAGGAAGCAGCTGCCATAATCTTAAGTCTTCAGGACAAAGCCCCCACTGTTGTGCCACAGGCTGACCTAACGTGCCTTTTACTCCCATCGCTGTGACCGTGACACTCTGCTCTGCCACTCTGATGCTGGGTGGTGACACCTCCCGCCCAGACACCAGGCTCCTTAACTCCACTTCAACCTCGCCTCCCGCTTTCAGGCCTCGGACCGTGCCCCATTCAACCTCCCCACGCAGCACAAATTAAGAGTGACTCCTTGGCACCAAATGACTGTTTTCTTTCTCATAAACAGTAACTCTCTGACTCACAGAGAGACATTTTTCTAGAGATGGATTTCTCTTCAAGAGGTTGGATCTTAGCATCTCTCAAAAATGAAAGCACCTAAAGAGTGAACGACTCCCTTTAAACTTTGGGCCTTCACAGCCACCCAATCACATCCCTTGCACAGAGCGCAAAGAATGCCCTCAAATAAGGGGGGAAACAAGTAGAAAGGGTAATTCTAGGGGGATCCCTGGGTGGCTTAGCGATTTAGTGCCCGCCTTTGGCCCAGGGCGTGATCCTGGAGTCCCGGGATTGAGTCCCATGTCGGGCTCCCTGCATGGAGTCTGCTTCTCCCTCTGCCTGTGTCTCTGCCTCTCTCTCTCTCTCTCTCTCTCTCTCTCTTTCTCTGTGTGTCTCTCATTACTAAATAGATAAAATCTTTAAACAAACAAAAATAAAGGGTATGTCTATCTGCCCTCCACTCACCGCAGAAGAGCAGGTAACTTTTACCTGCCTTTCTAACCCATTATCCCTTGTACTGCTTGCTGAAGAAGACAGACAAAATCTTGCATCTCTGCAACCTGGCACTGCACACAAATGTCTGCAGAGTGTATGGAATAAATGAATGAATACCAGCTAAAAGACGCACAGTGCTCACTCTGCCAGGGATGACACCAAGCATTTAATCTTCAAGACAATCCAATAGGGCAGGCACAATTAAGATCATCCCCCTTTTACAGATGATAAAACTGAGGCTTAAGAGAGGTTATGATTATCACAGCTAAGACTCTTGGAGTGGGGCCCTGACATGTAACCATCTGCACCAGACCTTATGCTCCCAGTCACCACACTAATGTGATTAATAAATAAAACGGCTCCCAGTCCTCAGAATCAAGTCCATCCTTAAGATGCACCTACTTTCACATAATGGATAATTTATAATTTCATAACACATTGGATTTTTAAAACATGTGTGGTTTTGCGAAAACAATACTCGTGGATCCTAAAGTGACAGAGTATCTTTTGCCAGAAGAACTTAAAGAACTCCTAAAACCAACAACCAGGGGAGAAAACCAATTCACATGTTTCCAAGAACCTGTCACCAAGAGGATCACGGTCCCCATGCTTTCGTCCAACTATCTTGTGAGCATTTCAAATTGCCTGGAAGAGACTGAGAAAACAGAGAGAGGCCTTGGAGAACCAAACCTGTCAAAACAAATCTCAACCACACAATTTCTCAGTTCTTACACTGCCTTCATTCAGATGCAAAAATGCAGAGTCTCAGAAGGTCTCAGAGGCCTCCCAGCTGAGTGTCTCTGCATTGCCTCCCTTTACCAGATTAGCATCCTCAGCTGATCCAAGCAGCAGCTCAATGGGTATTAATACATATTGCCACATGATGCAGATGACTTTGGGAATGGAATTAAAATGCATTGGCTGAGATTCCACATTGGCAGTAAATAGAGACTCATCAGATGCAGGTACCATCTGGAACCGATAGGATGGTCAAATTGGATATTTTTCTGAACATGGAAGTATTGGCCATGCTATCTGTAATCATTGCATACAGGTGAGGACAAGCTTTTTTTTATATGCAGGATTTTGTAGTGTTGGCTAGATTATTGTCTACTTTTTTTTTTCTGTTGTTTTTTTTTTGAGGCTACCTAGAAATATCGCTAGATCCAGAAACAAGGTTCTTCAACACATGGATTAGAAAAATCAACTTGCTACCCCGCCATTTTCGCTAGAAGGCAGCAGATTATATCCAAGGATCTGAAAAGGGGGTTCAAGTACACAATCCCTGAGCGAATTTTGATCTTGAAAAATGGTGACTTCCAAAAGGGAAATTTAAAAAAAAAAAAAAGAATGTCAATCATACAACAGCTGTGTTTACACATACAAAGTGAAGTGGAAAAACTATGGCAATTACTCAGATGATTCCAATCAAAACATCCCCTCAACTGAAATATCCAGAAAATTGAAGATATAACATGGGGAATTCTTGTTTTTTTGGCTTGAATTATCCAGATAATTGCTTCATCTCCCCACTGTTCTTATTTAGACATAGCCTAAAACCCATCCTGTGCATTGGCAATTGAAAGTGCAATTATTTGCAGATGTACATACTTAGAAACACAAGTGTCTATGGTTACAATTATGTGCAGATGTAGCTCAGCATAGACCAGAGTCAAGTCTGCAGTTTTAAAAACCTGTTTTGAAAATCTGACTGTAAACAGAGATTATTCCTTTTAAACCCCACCCCCTATAAAAAGTCACTTAAGCAAATAATGACAATTTGTCCTCAAAATAACCAATCCATCTACAATAAAACATGTCCCTAAAACTGCCGTACTTTGAATCTTTCATTATCTGGGGAGAGAAAGTACCCATGAAAACAATTTTTAATAACAAAGAACCCCTTCAAAAATTGCACTTTCCACTTTACAAATCACATTTATATCAAATGTATTTCCTTAGGTCAACTACAAAAACTACCACCCTTCTAAATATCACTTCTTGCCTTGATTTCTTTAAACAATCTGACTTAACCATTGCCCCCCCAAAAAACAATTTCCATCATTTCTTATGTGACATTTAAAATATCCTACACGTGTGCCCCCTAAATTTAACTTACTTTGTAATATATTCTCCTACTACAGAATATATTCAAATATTTGTATCACAAAGGAGAGGCAGAGAATGCCATTAACTCAAATTCAGCCCCAAACTATAAATTCATTTTAATTAAAGATATGTGATAAGCACACATGCTGAAAGAAATGAAGGAGGGCGGGTGCCAGAAAAAGTTATCTTTTGCAGAGAAATTAACAATTGCAGCAAGAATTCAATAAGCCAGGGAGGGAGGCCTCTTGAAACCTTGTTTGCATCCTTTTATACAAGCAAGTTGGTTAAAATTTGGTGCTTCTTGTCTATGGTCAGTATGGTAACCTGAACTAATGCAGGTAAACAACTCCCCTTCGCTGCCACACCCCCTGCCCCGTTCAACACCCCCCCCCCCCAGAAAGCAAAAGACAGAAAATACTAAATGTAATATAACAACAACAACAAAATGAAAGTATGAAAAAAACTGGGGAACCGGGCATACGCTCACAGGTAATGATTTTCAACTTGGGCTACACATTTTGAATTACTTGGGAGCTTTCAAAACTCTCTAAGGATGGGGGAGAGGCAAGCATCAGGACACTAGAGTCCCCTGGTGATTCCAGTGGACAGCCCATCTTGCGAACCACTGTGACAGGAACATGAGCGAGTAGCCACCACGGTCACCGGCCCTTGGCCAGGAAACTCTCAAAGACCTCCCTGCATGAAACCAGTGGCCCGGAAGGTTCAGATTTGAAAACAGGCGCAGAGTGTCTCTGCTCACTCCCTGGGGACAAGACACAGAAAGAAGCCTGAATTTTGTAAGACTGTGGATTCCTGAAGATGCTCTTCACATGATGTGTGAATCTCAAAACCAAGGAATTCACTTAAAACTGGCCCATAAGCCATGAAACCTGTAAGGCCCAGCCAAACAAATATAGATTACTTTAAGACTTTGTGGTATTAAATGTGGTCTCTGAAACAAAAAGGGGGCAATTTTTGAAGGGCTTCTTTATCATTAAAAACTCTATTTTCATGGATACCTCCTCTTCTCCAATAATGAAAGAAGCCAAGTAGGACAATTTTAAGGATATGTTTTATTGTATATGGATTAACTTTTGGGGGGCAGATTATCATTACCTGCCTAAGTGACTTTTTATAGAAGGTAGAATTTAAAAGGAATGATCTCTGATTTTAGTCAGATTTTCAAAACAAGCTTCCAAAACTTCAGATTTGACTGGTGGATGCTGAGCTATACTGCTTTCAAAAACCTAGGTAGGACTTCTAGGAAAAGCCACTGTCACTGAAGATGAACTTATAGTTGAAATATCAAAGATACAACAAGGAGCACCTTAGTGGCTCAGATGCTTAAGCATCTGCCTTTGGCTCAGGTCATGATACCAGTGAGATCAAGCCCCATATCAGGCTCCCTGCTCAGCAGGGAGTCTGCTTCTCCATCTCCCTTTGTCCTCCCACCCCCCACTCATGGTCACTCTCTCACTCTCTCTCAAATAAATAAATAAAACCTTAAAAAATTAAAAACCGTACAACAAAATAAACAGTCATGACAGAGTCTGAAGGGAAAAAATTCAGAGGAAAAGATAAATCAATCAGAAAGGTGATTTAAGAAAATATGTTAATATGTTCAGTGAGATAAAAAAAATGGAAACCACAAAACACATCTCATAAAAAAGTACAAGATTAGAAACATGTATGTATTCATATATATATGATTCTAAAACAAAAATATATATCTGTTGAAATAAATAACTCAACAGATAGGTTCAACAAAACCCCAAAGAGAGAATTAATGACTAGGAAGGCAGGGCTGAAGACCTGACTCAGAGTAGACATCAGAGAAACAAAGAAATGGAAACTGAGAATCCAAAGTTTTTCGATATGGAGGGAAGAATAAGAGCTCTGTCTCACAGAAGTGCAAGAGGAAGAGAATTTGAGAGAATAGAGAAGTATTACAAGAATCACGGAATTTTCCAAAACTAAACAAAGACACAAGTATCCAGATTGGGGAAAAAGGAAAAAAAAAATCATACCTAATACCAAACAGTAGAAATTTAAAAACACAAAATCATATTAAAATGAAATCAGTGAACAAAAAATAGGCAAATCTATTAGAAAAGAAACTATTAGAAAGAAAGAAAAATGAAAGCTAGCTCAGAGGAATAATAGTTAGATGACAAGAGACTTCTCATCAGCAACAACAGATGCAACTGGCAGTAGAATGATGTTGTAAAAGTGCTGATAGGAAATAATCACCAAACTAGAATATATTAATATCCAGGGGAAATTATTCAAGAATGAAGACTAAATAAAGATATTTTCAAACATAAAGAAACACAGTGAAACACATATCTGATAAAGGATATATATCCAAAATACACTGAAAACTCTTAATGCTCAGTAAGGAAGCAAACTACCCAAGTTTTAAAATGAGTCAAAGATCTGAACAGACATCTCCCCAAAGAAGATACACAGATGGCAAATGAGCACATGAAAAAATGTTCAGCATCACATGGCATTAGGGAATTGCAATTAAAAAATAAAACAACCATGAAATACCACTATATACCTATTAGAATGGCTAAAATCCAAAAACCTGATAATACCAACTGCTGACAAGGATACGGAGCAACAGGAACTCCCACATGCTACTGGTGGGATCACAAATGATACAGCCACTTTGAAAGACAGCTTGGCAGTTTTTGCAAGGCTGAATGTAGACCTAGAATACAGTCTACCAATCACACTCTTAGGTATTTGCCCAAATTAGTTGAAAACTTATAAATGCACACAAAAAAATTAAACATAAATATTTACAGCAGCTTTATTCACAATCTCCAAAAATTGAAAGCAATCGAAGCTGGAAGAAAGATATCTTTCTTGCAAGAGGAGAGTAGACAAACAAGCTGTGGTATATCCAGACAAGGGAGTATTATTCAGTGATAGAAAAAAAATGAGATACCAAGCCATGAAAAGACTTGGAGAAACCTTAAGTGCAATTGCTAAGTGAACGAAGGCAGTCTGAAAGGCTATACGACTCTGACCACATGACATTCAGGAAAAGGCAAAACTATGGAAGCAAATCAGTAAAAAGACCAGTAGTTGCCAAAGGCTCAGGAGATGACCAGAGACAAATGAAGCAGAGGTTGATTTTTAGAGCAATGAGACTATTCTGTATGATACTGTAGTGATGGATACGGGACATTATACATTTATCAGAACTCCATACAACTATATAACATAAAGAGGAATTGCAATGTAAAATATGGACTTTAGTTAATTACAATGCATCAATATTGGCTCATTAATGTAACAATGCACCACACTAATTCAAGATGTTAATAATAGGAGATAGAGTAGGGGAGGAGGATATATGGGAACTCTCTGTACTCTCTGCTCAATTTTTTTGTAAATCTAAAATGGTTCTAAAATATATAGTCTAGGGGGCACCGGGGAGGCTCAGTTGGTTGAGCGTCTGACTCTGGTTTCAGCTTAGGCCATGATCTCAGGGTGATGGGACTGAGCCCCATGCTGGTCTCTACGCTCAGCAGGGAGTCTACTAGAGATCTTGGCCCTGCCTTGGCCCTTGGCCCTGCCTCCAGCTCATGCTCTCTCTTTCTCTCTAAAAATAATCAATTTAAAAAAAAATGTACTTGATTACTTAAAAATAAAATCTAGTTTGGGAGGATTAAAAAAAACAAAAACAAAAAAAATTTAAATAAATAAAAATAAATACTTAGTAAATGAAAAGAAATAGATATGTGGAAAAGGGGAAAAATTTAAAATAAATAAAATAAAAATTTGTGTCTCCTTTAATGATATGTGAATTATATTTTAATAAAACTGTTAACAAAAAAAAAGTGCAACAGCCCAAAAACCTAGTAGTTCTATTTATAAGTATAAATTCCCCCATATATGCAGAGAGGCCAGAATAGAAATATTATTACATATTTATTTGTAATCTCAAAAGCAAGGAGCTAAATCTACTTGCCCATCCAGAGTGGAATATTATTCATTGAAATACATATGTAGTAAAGCATAAAATATGGACAGGATGAACAATAGCTCCATGACGGCTGAGTTCCAGAGAAGCAGAAAGGAAGACATCTGCTCAGAAGAGCAAAGAAGTGCTCAAAGTCTTTTCATGGCTTGGTAGCTCATTTTTTTCTATCACTGAATAATACTCCCTTGTCTGGATATACCACAAAGCAAAAATAACACTCACTCCTGGTGTTCCCCACCTCAGAATATGGCACCATCATTCACCCAGGTAAATGACAACACCAAAACTGCCCAGAAGTCATCCCTGACTTCTCTTTATCTGTCATCCACCCACCCAATCCCATCAGCACATCCTGTGCATCGCCTGGACTGAACTGCTTCTTATCATTAACTCAGTGGGAGCCTCAACGGCTCTGGAGTTGATGCTACAATAGCCTTCTAACCAGATTTTCAGCTTCTCCTCTTGCCCTACAAGAGTCAAGACCTACAATCAAGAGAGCTTTCTCAAACATAGATAAGATCATACCATTATCCTGGCCAAATCCATCCAGTCTCTCTAAGACCTTCTCATCACACTTAAAATAAATCCCAAAGTCTTTATAATGGCCCATAAAGTCCCCCACCTAGTGAGTGACAGCCCCTCACTCACTCACTTCACTGCTTTCTCATCTGTCATCTTGTTTCCTGGACCTACCAGGTCTCCCACCACCACTGAGCCTGGGCACTGGTTGCTTCTCAACCTCAAAGGCTCTTTACCGGATTTTACTGCAACTTCTGGCCAAATGTCTCACCAGAGGAGTCTTCTATTTAAAATAGAAGAATACCTTCTTCTCTTTGTCTTCATTACACATCTCCTTTACTATCTATCTTCCCTCCCCTCCCCCAGACAAAATGTAGGCTTCTTGAGGGCAGGATCTCTATCTGGCATGTTCCCACTGTATCCTCAACATAGAGAACAGTGTCTGCCTCAAAGAAGGCACTCATAAAATACTTGGGGAATTAATCAGTCAATGACTCTTTTGTAGACTTCAACTTTACCTACAGAAGTTTCCTTCTTAAAACATTCGAGGTAAACAGGGCAGCCATTGGTGGGCTCCACAGGCTCCTCAGACTGAATCCAACAGATCTACAGTCTTAGGCTCCTTCTGGAATGTGGTCCAGGTGGGGCAAGGGAGAAAGGGGAGAGCAGGAGAGCAGCCACAGAGCTGGAGACCAGAAGACCATGGGGCTCTGTCTTTCTCTCACTGTGGGGCTGGGCCAAATCACTCACAGTCTCTAGACCCAAGCTTCACCTACAACATGCCAGGCTTGTTCCAATCAGGTGGAAAGATGAACAGCTGCTCCTTCCCCTGGAGCCTTTAAAGGGCATGGAGGGAACGTGCTGCCCACAGCGGAGGAGAGGTAGCCCACCTTGACATGACCTCAAAAAATCCCCAGCTGAAAGACAGCCTCACCTTCCACTTTAACCAAAAGCTCCCTCAGGTTCCTTCTGGCCCCAAAGTCCTAGGACTCATTGTTTCAAGCTGTCTTGAATCTGTATCTCTTCCCACAGTTGAAAGAAAATCCAAACACCCGAAAGCAACCTGGTTTTGAACTGTGGAGTTCACAACGCATTCCACCATGTGTCATTTCAAGCAGGCCTGCCAGCAAGTCTACAGAGTACCTGGGGCAGGTATGAATGTGAGCCATTCACAGCTGAGGCTGGGGGTTTGGGGATGAGGGGCCAGCCCAGAAGAATGAGGCTGTCTTTAAAAAGCAAATGAATTAAATCCCTGGTCGCCCAGCACTGATGCTCCAGGCATATCTTTTCCTCACATGGGTGCAGTTGGTCCTCCTCAAATGTGACAATGATCACAATGGCTGAGCAAACCATGCAGGCCTCACAGTTCCTGCACAGTGCTCTCGGATGTTGAGGCACACAGGCTGAGTCCACAGGCCTGCACCTCCCAAGAGCCCCAACCAGCCCGAGATGACTTCACCAGTCTCACCTCACACTGGCCTCCCTACCCACCTGCTCCTTCACACCATCGCCTCACCCCTTCCCTGCCTGGAGCACTTTTCCCAGGCAGGCCACATCTGATCCTTACTACAGGCTCTTATATTACACCATCTGCCTCTCCTTGAGAGCACTGTTTACACTTCGAGTTTCTAGGTCTTTGTGACTCTCTCCTCCACTAGACGATAAGCTTCTTGAAGGCAGGACCAATCCGACTTTGATCACTGCTATATCACCAAGTACCTGGCCAAGGACAGCACATGTGAAGCTGAGATGTCTGGAAATGCTGAGGCCCCTTTGGGACCATGAAGGAGGAGTGTGGAGCTTCTGGAACATGTCACTCTGTTGACCCTGAGGATGATACCTTCATATAAAGGGCAGATCCAAGTCTGGAGTTCAAGAAGTCGTGTTCTTGCTAACAGTGCCAGAAAGCTGCCTTACCTCTGGAGGTAAATTCCAAGAGCTAACAAATTCCCTTTATCATGCCCGCCTCTTAGCAGTCAGTTTTCCATCATTCAGAAGAGAAAGCATCCTATAGAGGCACCTGTCTACCAAGACTGCAAGCTCCCTAAAAGCATGATTGTGTCCCCTTCTGTCCTATTTCACAAGTGCCGGGCACCAAATACTACCTGGCTCACCCTCACTGCATATTCACCCATTTGCTCATTCAACAAAAGTTTGTCAGGTGTGTACTAGGCCACTTCCTAGGAATGAAGTGAACAAGCCAGATGAGGCGAAGTCTTTGCCTTCCTACAACTTAACATTCTAGTGAGAGAAACAGACAAACAAGTACATCAACAAAATAATGCTGGACAGTGGTTAAGTCCTATGAAGAAATGAAATAGGGAGATATAATAAAGAATGGAGCAGAAGGGGGGGTGGTATTTAGCTAGGTGGTTATGGAAGCCTGTGGGTTAAAAATGACAAGGAGGGGTCAGCCAAGTGAAGACGAAAGGAAAGAACATTCCTGACAATGAGAGCAGCAAGCGCAAAGGCTCTGAGACAGAACAGACTCGATGTGTTTGGGGGCAGAGAAACAGCAGAGTGGCTGAAGAGCCCCTGAGCCTTCTGGAGAAGAATGAGACAAGACGAGGCCAGAGAAGTGGGCAGAGAGCCAGCTATTTCAGAATTCCTCTTCTGAGGACAGTCCAGATGCCTGCAGGAACAAAGTCGTCACGCCTTCAAGTCTCCCCATCCTTCAAGCCTGTTTTACTTGGACACTCTGCATATGTCTACTGAGGGCAGAGAAAGGAGTTTGGGACTCAGCTCCTGGACCAGTTCAGCCCTAACCATTCCAGTCTCCAGTTCTGCCAGCGGTGCATCAACCAAGACCTGGACTTGGGGCTCATAAAAGACTCTTTCAACTCCAATATTCTATAATTATTTCTCTCTAAATTTTTTTTTAAAGAGACAAATCAGTAGAGAACAGTCCCCAACAGAGAACTATCACTGAAGAATTACATTTTCAAGGCAACAGGACAAAGCTGGTCACTTTGGTCACACTCAAGACGCAAAGTCTCTGACTCAGCTGCTTTATTCACATCTCAGAATTCTAGAGTGGGGTTGTGCAGCCATGGATCCTTTTCTGTATAAGTTACGTGAGACCCGAAAGCAGATGCCATAGCCCGGAAGCCTCCTACTACTCCCACCATCAACCCCACCCCCCACCATAGCTCCCTCCCCATCCCTGGTGGTGGCCTTTCACCCCATCGCTGGTCTCATGCCCAGGGCAGCAAGAGATGATCATCACTGACAAAAAGACACAGGACCCCACCACCCTGGCATCCCTGTTTATGAAGAGTGCACCAGCCGTTCGCCCTCCTGGAGGCCTCTGTGCTGTAATGATGCACTTCAGCCAGTGCTGAGAAGGATCACTTCTTCCTTATCGTTTAGCCTCTCAGGGCAAAGTCAACTCCTCAAAGAATCCCTCCTGATTTCCCTGTGTAATGGGATTTTTCCTTTCCCCTCTATTTGCTGTCACAATGCTCTGTCTTCTTCAGAGTACTCACTGCCAATCGAAAATGCTTGTTTTAACTCATGACATCTCCTCCACTAGACCATAAGCTTCATGAGTTCAGGGACCTCATCCGTCTTGTCTGTGTCCGTGCCCTCAGGACCTAGCACAACGCCTAGCCCACAAAAGGTTGGCTTGGTAGATATTTATTGCTATTTTAAAATTTGTTAATATTTAAAAATTCTGTTGATGATCTGTTGAAGCCATCCAAAGATCCTCGACAAAGCAAGGAAGGGCATGTGGCAAGTCAGAATAGAAAGTTCCTGGTGGGGGGAGGAGGGCAGCCCTGGTGGCTCAGTGGTTTAGCACCTGCCTTTGGCCCAGGGCGTGATCCTGGAGACCCGGATCAAGTTCCATATCAGGCTCCCTGCATGGAGCCTGCTTCTCCCTCTGCCTGTGTCTCTGCCTCTGTGTGTGTGTGTGTGTGTGTGTGTGTGTCTGTCATGAATAAATAAATAAAATCCTTAAAAAAAAAAAAGTTCCTGGGGAAATCACCTGGTCGTAGTGAAACAGTTTTCAACCAACACAGCTGGGATGGGTCCAGCTTTCAGAGTACCACACCTCTGCCCACAGGACAATGACAACACAAAACACGTGAAGTTGCTAGGTTTGAACCACTGGGAAGACCCATATACTCTGCTTTTCCAGAGAGGAACAGAGAGGTCGAGCCAAGGAAAGTAATTTATTTAATGGGATGTTCAGAGATTCAAACCCAGACACCTGACACGTGTCAAGAATTTCTCAAGTCCCAGTGCCATTCCTCTGGGAGTTGAAACACCACAGTCTGTAGAATCTCTTCACTCCCGGAAGCTATTGGGGAGGAAAATCTGCCACTGGGGGCATCCACGCTCAGCACCTGGAGATTCATAAGGTCCCCCAGCTGAGATGGTGCCATGTCCATGGGCAGGACTTACAGAGCAAAAATACTGGAGTCACTTGGGTCACAGGAGAGGTATGTGCCTGAGAGGGAAACACAGATGAAGGCTGAGTGAGCGAGGGGGAGTGGGCAGGCCAGGGAGGACACCGCTTTGTCATCATCCTGTATCTTAAAAGGCAGCTCAGATGAAATGGAAAACAATGAAGGCCTTTTTTTTTTTTTTTTTACAATTACCAAAAATAAAACCCTGAGTATAATTTTTTTCTATTTTAAGGCTTTCTAAACAACCTTTAACTTAGTGTTTTACGTCTAGGGTAAATATTTGCCAGGAATTTCTGGCCCACATCAGAGTGCTTGTCTAAAACGTTGTTTGGTTCTGCTCTTCACAGGAGAATTCTGCATTCAAGGCAGGAGACTCA
Source organism: Canis aureus (assembly GCF_053574225.1). Lineage (NCBI taxonomy): Eukaryota > Metazoa > Chordata > Mammalia > Carnivora > Canidae > Canis > Canis aureus. The sequence continues at coordinate 14,377,244 of NC_135639.1, read as the reverse complement.
TCCCACGTGTGAACTTGCCTTGGTCTCCGGAGTACTTGGCAACAGGAGCTGAGCCAGATCTGCTAAGAGCCCTTTCTGGAAGGTCTATCTGAGTACACTGCACTTTGTCTTAATTAAGGGCAAGGGTGTGGAGGCACAAGTCAATGACTGACCCTCCATAGGTGCTACTGCAGCAGCTCTGCCAGGTTGTGGGAATGTTGGGAAAAATTAAGTAACCGGAAGGCAAGGCCACAGATTATACCAAGGGAGGTACCCAGGGTACCACATGGTGTGGCTGCTCTCTACTATTGACGATAGGAGCTCCAGGTGATTGCTCCTCGAGCTTTCATCTCAAGGTGGCAACTACAAATGCACGAAGGGGTCTGCGGAAGCAGCCACAAAGTCTGCGAGAAAGCTGGAGGGATGGCACAAGGGCCAGGCTCGCACATCCCCTCCCTCTGTGCAGTGAAATGTCTGGAGGCCAATGAGTATGTTCCCATTTGTTCAATAAGAATTTCTATCAGGGGGCGCCTGGGTGGCTTAGTCAGTTAAGTGTCTGACTCTTGATTTCGGCTCAGGTCATGATCTCAGGGTCCTGGGATGGAGCCCTGCCTCGGGCTCTGGGCTCAGCATGGAGTCTGCCTGAGTTTCTTTCTTCCCCTCCCTCTGCTCCTCCCCCCTACACTTGCTCTCTTTCTCTCTCTCTCTTTAAAATAAATAGATAAATCCTTTAAAAAAAGAACTTCTATCATTTTGGGGCCCCCACACAGTGTATTAGACACTCGCACCACTGAGATCCCAAGCTTATGGTGATTCTGTGGAGTAGCTATTATCTCCACCTGACAAATCGGGCAGGTAGGCTGAGAGGAATTAAAGAACTTGCCTAAGTCATGATCTGATAAAGTCTGATGCAAATCCGGCCTGACCCCAAATCCACATTCTATGCACCACAACACTGCTCCCCTCAAAAGAGAAAGACATCTCCTTAAGATTCTAACATGCCTCTGCCTCACTCCCAGGTTGAAGAGAGAAGCAAAGTTCAATAGGGAACTTGCTAGACTTCTGGTCAGAATATCTTGATGGAACTATCCAGCAGACAGCTGGATGGATATATTCTATAAGGGAGCTCCTCAAATTCAGAGTCAAACTCCAGGGTCCTCTGAACCTCACACAGGAAATATTGGTCAGAGCAAGGGACTCAGTAGATACTCCAAGCTGTGGTACCAGCCCACAAGTGGAAGCCAAGACCACAAGAATGCCCGTATCATTAGAGGCCTGTGGTCAGTCCAACCAGCCAGGGAAGGTGCTCGACAAACTAAACCAGAGTCAAAACAGGGAAGCATCTGGGGAAACTCCTGGCCAAGTCCAGAGACTACTTTCCAAATCTCCCCCCACATTAGAAAGATGTCATTTTTTTTTTCCATTCAGATATAAACTAGTGCTTAGACCAGAGGTAGCTGAGAATCCATCTCGCAACTGACTGCTTCTGTTCTTCACCTAACAATCAAAAAGGCAACAAGCAGAACAGCATGTAAGGAGCTAGGTCTTTAGAGCTGGATAAGCTTGGCTCATGTTCAGCATCCTCCACCAACTAGCTGTGTGGCCTAAGGCACATCACTTGACTTCTCTGAGTTTTGGGTTCCTCTTATGTAAAAATGTGAATAATCCTCCCCACCTCCACTCTGGGCCAATCCACAGGGCTTTTGTGAGGATTAAACGCAATGACCTATGAAGACATCTCGAATCCTCCCGCTGGGCAGCCAGCAGGCATTTCACAATTAATGTCTTCACAACCACTCTGCCAGCTCTGACTCTGACCTCAGGGCTAGGACTTGAGTTGGAGGCTTCTCAAAAACATGCCTGGGGACCGTCACAGTTAAACTTTCAAGCCTGAAGAGGCTTCCTATGGAGATCTCACCCCTAGCTGGCAATGTCTATTTTCATTAAGGAGATCCTGGCACAAGAAGGGTACTCCAAGACCCAGATCCTTGGTAAAGGTACACATGATAAACCAGCCAGCATTCAAAAAGCAGTTGCCACCAAACCCAAAAGGAAGTCATCGCCAGCAAATCTCAGCCAGCACATCCCTAACAAATGCCCTTCTACGAGACAATTCTAGAAAGATCTCAAACCCAGACAAAGGGAACTGGGATGAATGGGTAGTGCTCAAGAATTCTGACCCTCACCTGACCCCATGCACAATATAGAAGCAGCAAGTTCCCTTTCTCTGCAGAGCGAGGTAGCCACCAACAGCTGTGGAATGTCAAAAACAAGGCTGCTTGGGTCTAAATTTACCCCTCCTCCACCGGGAGAGGAAAGAAAATGCATTTCTGAGTTTCTACTTCTTTATATTTTGCTTATGAGGAACAACTGTCGACAAGATATAGGATACACTGCTCTGTTTGCCACCAAAATGCACAGAACATAATTTCATATGAAACTATACTCGCTTAATTGTGATACATTAAGTATTATGTTCATTGTTTCTGAAACTGGGTAGAAATGAATAATTTATTTCAGACAAAGGAAACTCTTGAATATGAAATGCCTCATCTTTTAAAATTACAATTTGGAAGACAAGAATGAAAAAGTACCCATAGCCAGTGAACCCTATACTGTTAATAGAAAACAATGCTTCCACTGTTTCTACTTTGTTTGCAAACATTACATTTTTTAAACATTCTTGAGAATAATAATAATAATAAACCCACTAGGTTTTCACCACACTCACATCCACTCAACCTAGGGCTAGAATATCCACTATAAATTTTCCATGCTGGGTGAACATCTTTTCTTTCCCCACCAATGTGCCTTGGCTCCCCTGGAATCCACTCCCCATATCCCTACACCCCGATAGTCCCTGCCACCTCCTTCTAGAATTTTCTGTCCTTCACACATTTCCCTTTATCTTTCCTCCCCACACCCCCCATCTCCTTCCATGGCTTCCTTTCAGGTTCTCCACCACCTCCCTAACAGCCAGCACAGTGCCAGTCACAGAGTAAGGTCTCCAAAAACATGACTGCTTCTCAATTTTAGAGTAGATAATCCGAGTTTTGGGCTGAATTGAATCAGCGATCTCAACTTCAGGTATGGTGACAGATGTCTCCCTCTCTTTTTCATTTTATGTTTTCAGAGCAGAAGAGATCTGCATCCACTCAAATAAACTCCTATTCCTGTTTCATGCTAATAAATTGGGAGAGGAGGGAGTTAGTGCACACATTAGAAGCCAAGACTAGCAGTCACTCAGCCACCACTTACTGAGCACTTCCGAGCACTCTTTCTAAGTGTTACCTCCAATAACCTTATGAATTGGATACTCTTATTATCCCCATTTTCAGATACAGAATCTAGAACAGAGTAGCTATTTACCCATGGTTCCACTGCTAGCAATTGCTGGAATGTGGAACTCAAATCTGGGTGTGCTTAACCCCCAGACTTTTGCTCTTTACCACCGCTCTTTCACATTTCCTAATTTCCCAGGATCATCAGGACCTCATCTTCTGGCCCTCCCCAGCCCCACCCCAATCTCTGGAATGAATGCAGATGGTCTGCCTGGTGATTCTTGATGTGGGAAAGTGCTGCCCAGCTCTGGGTGCGTTCCCACCCAGAGATCAGCTACAGCCAAAAAGGGCAGCACCATCTCCCCACTGCCCCTGCTCCAACAATAGCATTAAAACAATGTCACGAACACATCCTGGGCTCAAGAAAGGACATGAGAGAGGGTTCAGTCAATTCTTCCGAACCAGCTCTGTGAGCTCCAGTAATTACTGGCAGCAGTCCCAGCAGCCCTCCTTCCTCATCCTTCCCTCACCAGGCGTGCCCCAGGGTGAGCGGGCATCTCTTTCAATTAAGACAACTCCCTGCATTTAGAATCTTTGAGTTTTTATTCAGACGCTCTCTTGCAAAAGGTTCTGAAGCAAGTTGAGAATTTGGTGCAGAAAACAGCCAAGTGAGACACAGGACTAGAGAACCAGAAGAATAAAATAATATACAGAAAACAAATGAAAATGCAAGCCCATACACTGAGTCCCCCAAACAAGTTCTATCCATCAGGGTAACAAAGGTCCATGGAGAGGCCGGGCAGAGCCATCCCTCCCAGCCAGGAGGACAGTCTGAGCCACTGTCCACAAGTGAAAAAGTGGAAGCTGGTCCTGAGCCCAGGACAGAGGGCAGCACTGGGATTGGGCATGGGAAGCTATAGGGGGGCTGGTGGAGACTCATTCCTCTCAGGAGTCCCAGACTGTCCACATTCCCACTGCCCCATGGGACAGACCTCCTTTCACTGGCCAGATAACTCAACATCTAAAGAACAATTTTCAGTGACATGCTCTCTTACCATGATCATTAAGACCCTTCATGACCTGGCTCCTGACTACTGTGCTTCCCACACTCATTCCTGCGGGCACCTGTCTGCTATGTTGTCATCTACTCTACACACATCCCCACCCACCTTCCCAGGACCATCCTGTGAGGCCCAAACAGCCCCATGTACTCCTGCTCCTCTGCCCACCTTTGGCATCTAAATGGGGAGCTGTGTGCACTTGGGTCTTTGCATTCTGGAGCCTTGTGCATCTTTCCCCCACTGCAAAAAGAAGATAAGACTGGGAGAGTGGAACCTGCACCCGACATACACTTCCCCTGAGTCTACCAGGAACTGAGGCTGACAGCGCAGTGCTCCTGGCCCCATTTTTTTTACTTCCCCAGAAGCTATCTTGAGTGATAAGAACTTACTCATTCTCATCAGGCCTAGTCTAGAACCATCCAGAGCCCTGTGTATGCTTTTACAACACAAAACTATACTAAGTCGAACCATGCGCAGTTTCTGCTTTTCTGCCGTGCTGACCTACAAAAATGGCAATTCCATAGGACTCAGCCTAAAAATGCAGCAATGCCAAGGTAGATTAGCCATCATCCTTCTCTGGGTCTGCTGAGACCAAAGGCCAGCCCCCAAGTGTGGCAAACCTGCCTCTCTGCCTGGCTCTGCTTCCACCACTGCTTGTACCTAGCGCTCCAGCCATAGCAAGTGGCTTAATTCCAGCACCCCAGACACCTGTTGCGCTTGCCCTTGTGGTTGTCTCTGCCTAGAATACCCTCTCCAGCCATCCCTCCTTACCAAACTCCTATCCACTCCTCAAAACCTAGCCCCAAGTCACCTTCAGCAAGTCTTCTCTGACCCACAACCTTATCAAGTCAGTTATTTCCTCCTTGGGGCTATATATGAGCCCGGTGAAGTTCTACTCATTCACCTACCACTTTGCATCATAAGTTTTTGTTGTTTATACCTATCCCTAAACAAAAAGAGAGAGAGAGAGAGAGAGAGAGAGAGTCCTATTTACCGCTGAATCACCTAGACTTCACATCAGGCTCACAGTAAGTTCTCAATGAATATCAGATGAGTGAATGTCAGAAATGTCATTCCATCATACTGAAATACTGAAAATTGACAGAGATCACAGCAACCGATCAATTCTTCTCTTTATTCTAAAATAAATATATGCATTAGATAGATAGATGATAGATGATAGATAGATAGATAGATAGATAGATAGATAGATAGATAGATGATAGATCAATTGAGCTCAGTACAAAATGCATGATAATCCTTCATGCAGTTTATGCACTTAACTTTCCCAAGACTGTCTCTCCTATTATATATGTGAAGTGGGTGCTACGGCATAGATTCTGGAGCCAGACTTCCCGGATGAGAGCCAGCAACCAACTCTTAGGTGTGTGCCCTTAGACAAATTTCTTATCTGGACCTCAGTTTCCTTATGCATCAAGTAGGGCTAAGAATACCTACTATTAAATAAGGTTGACACCAAGGTATTTCATGCAAAACCCTTAGCTCATTACATCTCACAGCTGTTGAAATTATTTTTTTTTATTTCCCCTGAGGTCTCATTGGTAATATATTTAGAGTTTCAGACTGTTCACCCTTTTTCTCATTTGAATGCCACTTGCTACATTCAAGAGCACAAGAGAACAGTGGTCCCAATGGGGTCTCTCCAGAATTCACGGATTTCCTGGTATCTTCCTCATCAAGAGTTTGTTTGAAACTCATAGTAACAGGGATCAATGAAACATTTCATAAACATGGGCTTTAAGAAACCTGCTGGCCTGTTCCTACAAAGAATGCAATCAATACTTATTTTCATACATTATTAACTGTATACCAAACGATAATGTGCAAAGGGTAATAGAAATAACAGTCGGCATGGTGCTGCCTAGACCATTCAGAGAAACGTAAAGGAAAGTGGTACCAGCATGGTGGAAGACAAATGAATAGCATATTAGGTCACCTTAGAGTGGGACTAAACTATGTATTCCTTTCTTTACCACTGTGTAATGCTATTTATATGACAACATGACAAAAAATGGCCCTAGGCATTCTGCTCTACTTTAGAAGCCTTCCATCTCACACTGAAATGGAAAAAAGATACAATCCAGAAATTGCTTCTTTGGTTAATATTTCTGCAGTTCCGCAGGAATGGTTTTAATAGCGTGCATGTTCTGGATTTCGGCTGTCAATTAAGAACCCAACAGAATGCAGAGATAAATACTAAAATAATAGATATTGGCTTGAATTTCAACATTAGAGGCCCTTTGTGGAATGGTGTTTTAAGGTGGAAGACAGAAGAAGAAAAACTAGGAACTAAGGATGGAGACAAGGGACTAGATATCTTCACCTCAAGATCCACCTAAAGGATCCAAAGGTCCAGTTCACCACGTAACAGCAGAAAGAGAGGCAGGAGCGAGATGAGAATTGGAGCTCTTCCACTCATCAGCTATGTGGTCCTGAGAGAGCTACTCAACCTCTCTGACCCCAGGTCTCCTCCTCTGGAATTGGAGATAATATGGAGCCTTTAGTGTAGTCGGGGACCAAAAGGGAATGGTGCCCATGAATGGGCTGGACAGTGCAAGGCACTCCACAGGACTCTTCAGGGGCACTCCTCTCCCCACACCTACCTCCCCTTTAAAAAAGAGCACAGGTCTAAAGATCACAAAGCTCTGGGACTGATGGGTGGAATCCCCAGGGAGCTGTGGTTTGGCCAAAAATAGGCCATTTGACCAAATGATTAAAAGTCTGTCATATGCTAATGCTTGGACGGGGCGGACCTTGGGCCAATTTAGTAGGAGTAAATTGCAATTGATTTTCGAAGAAATTGCTTGTTCTCTTGCCTTTCCTCAGCTGTGTCACACTCTCTCACACACAGCTGCCTTTGTCACAGCCAGAACCAACTGAAACACATGTCAAGGAAGATCTTTTTGAGGCAAAACGTTTAATAATATAGATAGCCACATTCATGTACACACAATCAATACACACAGACACGAACTGGCAGATATACAAATACATCTAGAGCTTTCTGTGTGTATACACGTGTTTCTATATGTGTTTCTGGGACTCGAATTTGGAAACAATTTCTGCACCATGGTTGTCCGCTTCTGTACATTTTGCAACTCCCTCTGTGGTTGGAGAACTATCCCACTATCCCGAGTCATTTTTATTTTTTACAATAATCTTCTATTCGAATAAAGATCATAAAATAGCACAGCCTTGAAACCTCCTCTCCACACACTCCCCAGCCCTATCTATGTAAATTCTTGGATATGAAAAGAAGATGGTTAAAAGATCACAGAAGATAAAAAATCATAAGAATAAAGGTTAACAATGGCTGCTTTCACCCCTAATTTCTGATATGGTGATAGACCCTCTTAGAACATTAATTAGAATGGAAAGAGATGAAAGAAATGCCCGGGGGACATAATAAATTAGCCCCTTATGCAAATCACCCATTCGTTTTCATCACTGACCCAGCTAGCTGAGTCTCTAAATTACAGGAAGTGGTTAGCTTCTTTTTTTTTTTTTTTTTTTTTTTGTGGTTAGCTTCTTTAACAAAAAATTCCAGATGAAAGATTAATTTTTTTTTTAATCTGAAGGCTGGGAGGGCTTACAGCAAAAAATAATTTCTCACTTTCCCTTGCAGATGACTCTGAAGGGGGCCAAAAAAATATGAAAATTAACATTCCGGCTTCTGGTTCCTGTTGCCAAACAGAGACTTATTAATTAACCCTTGTTCTGAAACAATTCCAAAACAACAGACAATGATTCCCTTAACTAAAGCCAATGGCTGTGGTTCTTGCCCTCACGGTGTAAAACTCAAGTGTGCCATCTCAATGGATGCATAGCAGGTAAAGGACAATTTAAAGGAGGTGGGGGAAATGCCAGGATGTGGAGAGTTTCAAATATCAATTTAAAAACAAACACACACCTAATTTTACTTGTCATCACTGTCTTGCGCAATTTATGTTCTACTGCCCTAGAAATTTATGGAACTCTCAGTTTTCTTATCAGTAGAATAAAGGGATTGGACTAGAATGACCTCCAAAAGTCCTACTGCATCTACAACCCAGTGATTTTATTTATCCCTTTGTAAAACAAGCACGGCACTTCTAATAATTTAATTTGTTTAAATATAATCTTCTGACATGCATTGTGTCTACTGAACTCACTCCTTCCTGGCTTCATTTTCTCTTTCCTATCTCATTTTCCCCTTGTCCCTATTTTTCCCACTTACTTCTTATTTTGTTTCATCTTCTTCCATGTATCCAAATGAGATGCTTTAAACACATTCTGGTTCAAGTAAAGTGTATATTGAATAAATCATGCTTTATAAGGGTTATTAATGTGATATATATATATATGATCACAAGTTTCTTTGGTATGAAGATAATGCTCGAAAGAAAAACAGTAAGTCCCAGTATAACTCAAGATTCAATATGCAGACCCTTAGTAAAAGAAAGAAAATACGTTAGAGATCATTCTAGTCCACTGCTGTCATTTTAAAAAAAAGGAGTAGCTACCTCTCCGGGAGGGTAGACACTAGCCCAAGGTCAGTGGCCAGTGAGAGGTACAGGTGGAAACAGAACTTTGGTCCCCTGACTCCTAGACCAGTGCTCCTTGCACCAAACAATTTGACACCTTCTTTTGTGAATTGGTACTATATCCCGGAGAACCAAGAAAGGACATCCTTAGGAAAGAATAAGATTGGACAGCAGAATAATTAAGAGATGAGATGGCAGAAAGAAACACTTCTGAGGACTAAGGAGAAGGAATGAGGACCTACTGGCTATAAATAATTTTGCACCTTGTAACAATCTTCAGTTCATGCAATTACCTGTCACTCATTGATGTTTTATCTCCCCTCTTCTTGGTAACCGGACCTACAGTCACGCTATGCAAAAAATATTTGACTGTCTCTACTTTCACAGCCTTCACTGGAATAGTCAGGCCTTGGCCATAAGTATCTAGCCACTAGAGTGACCTGCTTGTTTTATCCATGAAACGTCTCGAGGTCGACAGTAAATCTAAGTAACAAAATTTGCCTCTGGGAAGTGCTCAGTGATACAAGAAGACACACATTCCTCAGGTCATCATGCAGGTAATCAGAAAGTATGTGTAGCCTATGACTTTGTAAAAAAATAAATAAATAAAAGAGAGAGAGAGAGAGACATATGTGTGTGTATATATGTATGTGTGTACACGCATAATACATATGCAGATTCATATACAAAGGAAAAAATTCTGGAAACTCTCATATCAACACGTTTACAGTGGTTATCTTTGGGAGCTGTGACTAGGTGATTTAAATTCCTTTTCCTTTTCTCAACCTGTTTGTAATTTCTTATTTTTCTAACCCCCCACCAAAAATAAATAAATAAATAAATAAAATGAGGTGCTGAGGGGCTGGAGAGGGAAAGAATTTGAACCAAAAGTAGTGGTCTGTGAAAGTGAGATGTAAGTGTACTCAGCACAGCCTGTGGAGACGGACGCCTCTCCCAGGTTTAAGGCATGCCCTTCTCAGGGAGCAGTAATTCTTCTTGCTCTGAGGGGCACTGGAGAGCAGATTTATGAGGAGAGGTTAGAAGAATGGGAATCAGTCAAGCTGAGAAGGGAAAGCTGATCACAAGAATCCTTAAGCACAGGAAAAGCCCCCACCCGGGGTGATCACCAGCTGCAGCATACTCACTTCCGACCAAAGAGCGGAAAAACAGGGCCCCAGAGGACCACAGGGATTCAGAGCAGGAATAAGGGAGGCCTTCCCCAAAGGGATGTTAAATCTCAAAAGAGGTTATTAAGAGACAGGACTTTCCTCCAGAGCCCTTTAGATAAAGGCTAGATTTTTCATTTTGGTGCAGGGTAGTTTATGAGCAGCCTTCCTGAAGGTTCGGGATTGTCCTCCTTTTGTTGCTCCATGACCAGGAAACCAGATCTGCTGCAAAGAGTCCTGGTCTTGGAGTGAGGAGGGAGCCAACAGCTAAGTGTGGCAGTGGCATAGCATTAAGAATGACTGAGACTCACTGGGGGCCAAGGATGCTTTGGGGACTAGGTGAGTATTTTACATGTGGCATCTTCAAATCCATAAGAACCTGTAAGGTAATAAGCTCCACCTCATTCTATATCCAAGGAAGCTGAGGCACTGTGAGCTCAAGTGGGGTGCCCAAGCTGAAGGGATGCACCTGGGTCTAGGATGCACCCAGGTCAGAGGACCCGAGAGCGTGTGTTCTCTCTCAAGCACTGGCGTGCACAATGGGGTGGAGGCGTGAAGCTGCCCAGGGCACTAGTGGGACAGCAGGTGGTCAACTGGCTTGTTTGGACGTGGGGCGGCTGCGCTGAGATAGAAGGTCAGTTAGTAGAGGAATCTATGGAAGCAGACTGAAGCTGGAGAGTTCCTCTAAATCACTGGGGTGCTAAGATAAGGCCTGCCATTGCGGAGGCCAGGTTGGGTTGGGAGGAACTCGACACAGGGATGTCAGGAAGGTCAATGCAAACTTCAAGTGAGAGATAAGACGAGTACATTTAGGGAATGAAGAGAGAGAAGAGCGACTCAAAACACAGGAGGTAGACTGCAAAAGACTTGGTGACGGATCTGGCTGAAGGAATGAGGATGGCAGAGGGGGTGGCGGGAACCTCAAAGCTTCTAAGTCAGGCAGACAATGCCATACATAAGACAGGTGACCCGGGAAGGGAAAGGTGTAAGGAGAACATGGGGAGAGGCGATGAGATACATTTTGTATGTGCTGGGTTTGAAGACTGAGATACATCCAGGCTGACCTGTCCAGGACTCAGCTGGAAATGCTGGCTGAGAGCTCAGGAGAGGCTGGAATAGGAGGGAAGGCTCTGCGTCATCAGTGGGAGATGGTAGCTGCAGTCCCAGGGCTGGACGAAGTTTGTCCAGAAAGCACGTGGAACAGAAAGAGGCCAACACTGACCTCCCCTAAGGCACTGCCATGTCCTCGCAAAGATCCTAGAGCATCCCTCAAGTAGTGTGGTCTTGGCCACGTCATTTGCCCTCTCTGAGCTCCAATCTATAAAGACAGAACGACAGACTAGATCTCTACGGCCTATCTCTGACATTCAAGCACCCACATTTAACGAGATGACTACTCAGAACCAGGAGGAAGGCTCAAGGCTGAGTACACACCCAGCATAACAAGCGGGTCCCCCAACTTTCCAGTGGGAAGACAGACACATACATAAGTCCAATACTCTGTGGTTCACAGCTACTACAAAGGCAAGAGCAAAATGCAGCATGAAAGCATCTCAAGTGGAAGTGCCTGTCTGGGGGAATTCCAGCATGGCCTCCAGAGATGAAACTGGATCTAGGTCTCGGGGAACTAACAGAGACTTCCCCATCAGAGGTAAGAGCATGAACAAAGGCACAGAGAAGTGAAGGCACATGAAATGCTTAGGGAGTGGATTGCTTGAGTGGACAGAGAGTGATGGGGCTTGGAGAAGGAAGGCGGGTGCAAGCTGGCCCGCGAAGGAGTTCACCACATGTCAGAACAGAGAATAAGGAACCAGTGGGGATTCTCAACTATGGGGACAACATAATTAGAGCTATTCTGGAGAGCTCAGTGGAAAGCAAAGGGCCATCACACACCTCGGTAGCTGGTATTTACAAACACTTCTCTCCTGTCCTGATTTGCCAAGACAGCACAGGACCTTAAAAGACTCTACTTCAGCATGTAAAATTTTTAAGAAAGCTTTTTTTTTTCACAGTGACATAAATATGACGGCACATTAAAACAGAAATGCAAAACATGGCTTATTATTCACAGCCTCATTCAGGAAAAGGGGCCAGACTCAAAAGAGCGTTTAGGGGCATCTCCTCCTGAAGCAACTATTTCCAATTGCATGGGAACTGATGTCAAGATCCTAAAGGCTTTCTGGGAAGGTCTAGACCACTCCTAGGACTTGGCAGGAAATGATGACAGAGCCGGAGAGCTAGACCTTTGACTTTCACCAAAACAGAGTCAGCATGTTCAAATCCTAATATATCTCTTTCCCCATATCTTTCTTGCTTCCTATTTGCAATACCACTGGCTTTGGTGATTTTTGAGAAAGGGCTGGCATCTCTTGACTCTTCTCTACAAAATCCGACCTCCCAGTCAATACTTTGATACCCCGGAGCCCCCTTTTTCTCTTGTTGCCATAGAGGTGCTTTTATCCTCCTTGATCCTCCATCCTCAGGCTTTTCTTGTCACCCACTGTACTTTCAAAATTTCTTGCTACTTTGCTCTCCCCCTCCAAAGAGTCTAAATACATGGCCAAAAGGTTCATGTCCCTTTCAAATCACTATTTACTTCTTGCTGCTTCTAGAATTTGCACAAGGAAGAAAAGGCAAAGCTAAGGAGCAGAGACATAGCAGATGTGAAACATACGTGGTGGTTTCGTCTTCTGGGGCTCCGTGTGCCCACATGACTCTGCCCTCTTGGTTCCCAAGATACTTTTCCGTGGCCTCTCCTCCAACATCTTCTTGCACTGGTTCCCTCTTTCCTTTGTACACACTCCCACTCACTGCCTGGTTCTTCCTTTTTGAGACCCCAAAAAACCACACTGACATCAACCCACAACAAAGGCCCCTCTTGGAGCTCTTAAAAGTACTTTCAAGGCCAAATGCTTCTACCAACACATTTCCACAAGGGCTGTCCCACTGCAATTTCCCAGTTCTCGCCTGACGAGGCTGTTTGATATCCTTCCTGCAGCTCAGGCTTCAGAACAGAGATGACAGGTTTTAGACTCGATCTCATTTTTGTTCCCTTCCTTGTTCCTGCCAGGCCACTGACAGCACCTCAATATGGCTTTTTAACTGGTGATCAAGTAAACAATGGCAAAGATGGCTGTGGGTTTGAGGAGTCCGAAGAAAATGGAAACACGAAAATGTCAAACATGTCTTGTTCAGTGAGACGATTCAGCTCACACTTAATGTATGTGGATAAACATTCTGTTCACATTGGGCAAAGAAACCCAAATATGGAAACTCTGATTGTTACCATATCTGTAAAAGGCAGAGGCCCTGCTGTCCTCGTTTCCTCAGAGAGATTTTCAAGACTGAAGAGATGTTCTAGAAACTCAGATTCAAACCACGAAGAGCAACATTTATCATCCTGCTCCTCTGTCCTTTCCTATCCTACAAATGCCAAACTGGATAATATGCATTATTCAATGACTTAAAACCTCTCAAGGTTCCATTTGGCTTCCTTATACCCACTTAGGGAACACCATCACTGTCAGAGGTCAAAGCTCATTAGTGCTGGAACCTAAATTCAATGCCCTTGGGAGATAAAATGTAGCTCCAGACAAGGCCTTCCTGGCTCTGATTAATTCATTATGACTCCTGGGTTCTCAGCAGGACAGGTCTCACAAAGTCAGGGTCATATTTGCTATGAAAAGAAACCTGTTTGAGAAAGGGACCCAAGAAAATGAATGAGTGAAGCTTGGTCCAAATGCAGAAGAATTTCCAATACCAATAAAAGAAATTCAGACAAATCAGCGGTATCTGGGAATGACCAAGCCTTTCTAACTGTAGAATGGATGCAAGGATTGAAAACATAATTGAAGAGTCCAGTGAATGGGTGGGTTCTGGAGGTGACCGCAATCTTCCCTCAGAATAATGAGCTATTAGGACTAGAGAGAAAAGAGAGAGCCAAGGAGAGAAAATGAGTCTGTTGCAGTCCTACAGTCCATAGCAGTTCTGAAATTGAAACCCAAGTGAACCTTCCTCTTTGCCTGCTTCCTCACTCTCACTGTCCACAGAAAGGCTCATATCCCTCCAAGCATCAGCACAAAGACTAAGGAGTAAGACTTCTAGGGGGAAGGCAGCAGGCAGGGGGCACTGCTCCTCAAAGCACCAGGAAGTTCAGGTTCACTCCTGGTATACCATGGGCCACATCCCACCCCAGTTCTTACAGACCTGCTCTCATGAGAGCTCAGAGGTGTCTGTGCATCTTTCCTCTGGTACCTGAAACACCGCCCTCGCTGGGCCAAGGGGACAGGAGCATTATTAGCAGGGATGTGGAGTGGAAATTATTAGCATTATTTGGACAATGTATGAATGCCTCTGATACTAAACTTAAACCCTCATATCTTATCCCAAAACACACACACACACACACACACACACACACACTTCTCCTCTGAACCAAAACCAAATAATAATATAGAGGAATCCTTCCCAAGTCTCATGCCTATATGAAGCACCCAGCCCAGGGATCTTCTTAAAATACAAATTCTAATTCAGTAGGTCTAGATGGAGCCTGAAATTCCACATTTCTAACCAACTCCCAGGTGATGTCCATGCCACTGGTCAAAAGACCATACTCTGGGTAGCAAGGGACAGATATTACAAAGGCTTAGAACCAAACGAGTCTGGTTTTAAATTCTGGTTTTGCTAATCATGAGCTTTATGATCTTGGGCTGGTTTCCTAACCTCACACTGCCTCAATTGCCTCATTCCTAAAATGGAAATAATAATACCTAAGATTCACATGAAAATGGTTACCTAAGTTAATGATAAAAAGATCTTTTTTAAAAAAAGATTATTTATTTATTTATTTATTCATGAGAAAGAGAGAGAGAGAGGCAAAGACATAGGCACAGGGAGAGGCAGGCTCCCTGCGGGGAGCCCAATGTGGGACTCAGTCCCAGGACCCCGGGATCACGACCTGAGCCAAAGGCAGACGCTCAACCACTGAGCTACCCATGTGCCCCAATGATAAAAAGCCTCACTCAGGGGCACCTGGGTGGCTCAGTCGGTTAAGCATCTGACTTTTGACTTCCATTCAGGTCATGATAGTGGTGAGACGGAGCCCCTCGTGAGACTCCGTGCTCAGCACAGAGTCTGCTTGTCCCTCTCCCTCTGCTCCTCCCCCTGCTCTCTCTCTCTGTCTCTCTCTCTCTCAAAGAAATAAATAAAATCTTTAAAAAAAATTCTAACACAGTGCCTGGAATATAATAGGGGCTTAATAAATGCCACTTGCTGGCTGTCCCTAAGATTCATGAGGGCAGAGGCGACATGTCTCTGGCCCACTGCCAAAATCCCAATGGCTAGAACATAGTAGGTACTCAATGGATACGTGTTTGTAAGTGAATGAATGTATACATGATACACTGACACATAATATCGGTATTTACATACTCCCTTGGTTCTATGGCTTTCTGCAGGAAAAGAGAAAATGTTTAGAACACCAGAACACTCTCCCCAATAACAAACCATCATTTCACAGAATTCAACATTCACCACCATGTATAACCACGGAGAAAACATATCATCTGTGATGGCTGTATATACTTGAGAAAATGTCTTAAGAGTAAACAAATAAAGACAACATCAGTCTGGAATCTGTACGTCATTAAGAGAAATTACTATCCTGCTCATTATTTACGGGGCTGTCTGAATGCCAGTGTTATGAAAAACTTAATCCTTAAAACTAAGTTCACTTCCAAAACAAACGCAGAATTGCAAAGAGAGACAAAACAAACCATGGGAAACGAGACCACTTTTTAAAGGGCCATGGGGGCAGTAATACATCCTCTGATACGTGGGCACACTTGCTCGGGAAAAATTAAAAATAGAATTATTAACAAATGGTAGAGCTTAATCTTTTAAAGCAAAGGCAGACAAGCGAGTCCATCCAAAATTGTTCAACAATCTAAGATTATCTTCAGAAGTCTCATAAAATAAGTGGCATGATTTAAACGGATCCCATTTCCAGGGAGGCGCTGCGAATGGTATGTAGCAAGAAGGGAATATGATTGCCACCTACAGACAGAAGTGGCACTCCCTATGCAAGAGCTAGCCAATCATATTTCAATGTGAAAAAAAATTCAAACAAGTCACCTCCCTCCAACCTCTTTCAAATCACCACACCACATTACTTCATTTAGAATTACTTTCAAGTCATACAATCATCTCTAGGCATTCTGCTTCTTCATTATCATCATCCTATTTCTAATTTCCCAGAAACGCTGTGCCATTCAACTATCTACTTATACACTATCCGAGAGCCAAAGAGAATGCAAGCAAGCCAACGGATTGCAAGCAGGCAAAGGCATCAGAGTGAAAACACGAACCTGCTTACCTGGTAGGAATGGGACCACCCGGAATATATCAGACAATCTGCTGTTTACTGGTTCATAAGGGGAATCTTCGAGCAGATCATTTCCTAAAAACAACAGAAAGCTTGGGCTTAGGTCTGGAAAACAGACATATTTCAGGGAATTTTTGTTGCTGGATCTAAATTCTAATTATGTTATGATTGTGTAACAAAAAGATGCTGAAACTTTCAGAGATCTCAAATGCATCTATTTGGCTATGGTTATTCTCCATTCCCTCTGCCTCTGTTGTCCTTTTTCTCCCCAGAGTGCCATGAAAACACTGGAGAGCAACCCAGCCTGATCTTGCCAGAAAACTCTCCCACTCTTTGCAAAGGAATGAAATAAGAGAGGAAGGAACCAGTGATGTCACCAGCCCAGCTTACCTCCAGGAGCCAATGGAAGAAAAGTGACCCAAAAGAGGCCCCCATTTCTTTGCTCCTCAACATGGCATGTGGTCAGAAAGCCAGTACGCTGGCTATTAAACAGTCTCTAAAACAGGTTTTCATTGTAATAGACTCTAGAGGAAGAGGCTGAGAGGTCAAACCTGTATGTTACAAATTTTGGGTGTCTCAGCAGAGACACTCAGTGCGCTGGATGTTTGTGTTAGATTTACAAACACCAGCCACCTCTGGCCCACAAGGACGAAGAAACTCCCACTGGAATGGATGCTTGTGACAAGCGGTCCTTTTGCTCCCCAAGCCTGTGTTAACCAAGGTTGAACCACACCAGCTGGTTCAAGACTCAGCTAATCTAAGATGACAAATGGTTTTTCACACATCTGCCTTTGATCAGGTTTTGGGGAGGAGGTAAAGACAGAATAGATTCTGCTGGACCTTTTATTCTTAATTCTCTATCTTATGTCAGAATACACAGAAGGGAGGAAGAAAGGCAAGGAACTCCGGACACGATTCAGGGCAAGTCTTTGTATTATTACCCTCTGAAGCCAGCTCTCTCCTTGGAGAGAAGTTGTGAGTTCCTGGCCTGTCCTTTCAGATCTCTGACCAGGTTTCAGAGAGGTCAGCAGGCCCAAGGGGGGGTGGGGGGAAGGGTGGTATCCCCCATCCCCCTCGTGGGTTTTCCAACAACCAGGCCCCAACAATGCTGCTCGGGAGGCAGCAAACACCAGCTGCTGCTGTCCCTGGGGGCCAATGAAAGGTCCTCATTCTGCAGCTGGGGAGAAGCGAGGGAGGATGAGGTCAGCGGGACCCGGCCGAGGGGCCCGCCTGCCTTGGAGGGGAGAGGGATGGGGGTGGGGGGCCAGGACGCTCGGCGCGTACCCTGCAGGCTCTGGTACATGCTCCAGTAGATGCGCAGGCAGTTCTTCTCCTTCTTCATGCCCCGCTTGCAGCGGCAGTTGTACAGAGACTTCTGCTTGAGGGCCTCCATGGCACTGCGGCACTCGTCCTTGGCCTCCAGACCCGATGTCAGGCTGAAGTTGGTCTCCTTGCCCGCCACGCACTGCCTCAGCGTGCGGTACTTGGTGCTGCAGCTCTGCTCCTTCAGGCACTGGTCGCTGGCTTTCACGCAGTCCAGCCGGTCCCCGCCGCTCACCTCGGCCGCCAGGAGCACGTCTGCGGGCGGAGGGGGGGCGCGTGAGGGCGGCCGGGCAGGGACGCGGAGCCCCGGGCTCCGGGGAGGGCGCGCGCCCGCCCGGGCTCCGGGGGTGCCCGGCGCTCGCCCGCGGGCCCGCCCCTCTCCGCGGGGGAGTCCTCTTGGCGCCCCGGGATCTCCCGCCGCCTGCTCCCCCCGCCCCCCCACGCCGCCGCCGCCCCGCCTGGTTTTGCGGGCTTTTTGCGGTTTGCCCGGGAGCCCGCGCTGCGCACCGCGCGTGCCGGCCCCGCCGCTCCGGGGCAGGCGGGCGGGAGCAGCCGGTTCGGCCCCGCCCGACGGGAGCCCGGGGCTTTCCAGGGAGGAGGGCGGCCGCGGGCTGGGCGCGGGGCGAGGCGCGGACGAGCCCGGGTCTGCGAGCGCTCAGGCACGATTCGGGGAAAAGTTTTCCCTTCGAAGTTTGCTCTCCCAGGCCGATGCTCGCCCACACCCCACCTGCCCGCCGCGCCTCCGCGAGCTCCCGGGACTCTCGAGGAGCGCTGGTGCCCGGGCTGGGGACGGGGCGGGGTGGAGTGCAGTGGAGTGGGGGGGGGGGGGGGCTCGCACCCCTTAAGTCTCCGCCAGGATAGGCCATTAAAAAGCACAGGAGATAAAAAAACAAGCACAAAACCTGCGGGCAAGTACCGCGCCATCCCCGCCTCCCAAGCCCGGGGTGCGGAGGATTCAAGACCCCCTTCCCCAAAACGGAACTTCGCCCTCCCACGCTGAGCGCAACAGCGCAGCAATTTGGGGGGTGGGGGGCCTGCCGCGAGTACCCCTCGGAAAGACTCCGCGGGTTGGGAAGAAGAGCGGCGGCCTCGACTTACCCAGGAGCGGCAGCGCGAAGTACAAGGTCGCCAGGAACATGGTGCCGGCGCGCAGCTGGTCCCCGCCCCCCCCCCCAAAAAAAAAAAAATCCGGAGCCGCCGCTGGGTCTCGTCGGGGGAGCTCAGCACACAGCGATCCCCGGCCCGCCGCGCTGCTCCGGCCGCCCAAAGTTCAGCTCCATCCAGGGCGAGAGGAAACTCCCGGGTCCGTCCGCCGCCACCGCCGCCGGCGACTCAGCTCCCGGCGGGCGGCTGGCGCGCGGGTGGGAGGCGGTTCCGCTTTTAGGGGTTCAGGTCTGACCCAACCTGGAAGGAAGAGCGCGCTTTGAAATGAGAGCCGAGAGCGCTAGAACCTCCCCCGCCCCTCTGCCCTCCCCTGCTCCCGCCTTGGGGGACTTTCTAGCGCCCGGGTGAGGGCCCACCCCTAACCGGGTCGGGGCGCAGGAAGGGGGCGCGCGGGGGGGAGGGGGCGCATGTACGTGTATTCCGGGGAGCCGCCCGCACGGGCGGGGGTGGGGGGGCTGGAGAGGTCGGACGCGAGCTCCCAAAGTCCAAGGGGTGTCTACCGGGGCCAACCCAAGAGGCTGAGCGCAAGCAAATAAATAAATCACGTTACTTTCCGAGCGGCGCGAGCGGAGCCAGCAGCTGCCTGGGGTCGAAGCACACGGCGCGGCGGCGGCGCTCTCCAGCCCTGGCGCAGGAAGAGCCCCTTCTCGCTGAAGTTCGCCGCCCCCTCCTCCAGCCAGCTCGCTCGCTCCGCCGCCGGCCCTCTGCACCCAAACCGCCAATCGCTGCCCCCGGTCGCCGTCCCCCGCTCCTCCCCGGGCTCGCCGCCTTTCAGAGGCAGCCGGGCGAGGGGGAACCGACGTCCCGGCTGGAGCCGAAACCCGGCTCGCGCGCCCCTACCCGCGGTGCGTCCTCCGCTCCCTCCCCGGTGTCCGCGCCGCGCTCGCGCTCGCCCAGAGCCCTGGACTCGGGCTCGTCAACGCCACCGCCCGGGGCGAGCGCACCGGCCGGCGGCCCCGGAGCGCCAGGGCAGGTGCAGCCCCGAGCCGAGCGCGTCCCCGGGACCCCAAACTTGAAGGGCGCCTGCAAGAGGGGCGAAGGGGACGGAGGAGCGGCGATGGGTTCCCAGATCCACAGAATGAGAAAACTCTCTCCGGATGCCACCGACCTGGACTCAACCGACCGTGTCCAGCTGTGTACGGGAGCCAGTTTGTTTATTTATTTATTTATTTTGAGGGGTGTCCCCGCCCCTTCCTTCCCTTTCCGGGCTCACTTCTCTGCGCTAGGAAGAAGATGCGGTAATCTTGGAGGCTCAGAGGGGCAGAGTTGGGCCAGGACGATTTCCGAGCAGAGCCCCCCGCTGCTCTCGGATGCCGGTGAGGGATACTGGAAGCCGCGCGGAGGCTTAGCGGGTTCCGAGGCCAGATTTCCCAGCCTGAGGCCCCTGGGCCTGCTCCTGCTCCCGCCGCCCCAGTGCACACCCGCCAGCCCCCTCTGAGGCTCGCGCACAGGGCGCCGCAGATGGAGACCGCGGTCCGCGGCGGGACCCGGCGCCGGCCCCAGCACGCGCGCACAGGACACGCAGCGCTATGCAGCGGGCCGCGAGTGGTGCCTCTCTCTCTCTCTCTCTCTCTCTCTCTCTCTCTCTCTCTCTCTCCACCCCCCCTCGCTGTCACAGACACACACACACACTCAGACACAAAAGGGCACAATGCACAAGGGCTCTTTCTTCCGTCCTAGTGCAATCGAACCAGACCCTCCTTCCGAACACAAAGTTTTTCCCCACGTCACTCGCGGCTATGACTCAAGACTTGGCGCGTTAGAGACGCACTCGGACTCGGACCCTCGGCGCCGAGATCGCAGGATGTGCCCACGCACCGATCCACGCCAGCGCGCGCGCACTCACATATGCACACGCAGCCTCTCTCGCTCTCGCTCTCATTCCCGGAGCTCGGGCAAGGAGACAAAAGCGGAACCCCCCGGGCCACTGCATTTAAACCAGACCTGGCTTCGGGATTTTATAAGCTAACCTCCATCTTGACGGTTCCAAGAGTAAATTTAAAAATAATAATAAATTTAAACGCCCAACACGTACACAGCCTTTCGCCCCAATTTCTGGGACTACTCACTCGTTCGCAGCCCTGCTGCGGACACCACCACCGCCCCCCCTTCTCCGTCCCGAACACACACTCCTCTCCCCGTACACCGGGGGGCGCCCGGGACAACCAAGTCTACACTGGGTCCAGAGAGGGGGCTGCGGAACAGCCCACCGTGGCGGGCTTGGGTTCGGGATCTTTGCAGACATCCAAGTTCCCATTCCTGGAAACCGAGTTTGAATCCGGTCTGGGTGAGCTCAGCTGTCAAATCTGCAAACCCATTGCACCAGACAATGGGCCGCGGAGGAGAGAAAAGGAACGTTCCCCTTGATCGAGGGGGGTTAATTGAAAAGGGCACGCGCTTTGCGTAAAGTTTGAGGCGGGGGAGCAAGGGCTGGAGACAGGGAGGAGGGAGGAGGAGGGGGTGGGTAGCTCTCCATGCAGCTCCCCACCAGCCAGGCGCGCCCCTCCGCTGCGGTAGCGGCTCAAACGCTCGCTGCGCATGGTTTGGAGTGTGTCTGCGCCTTCTCCCTCGCGCAAAACCCCGGGGGATACCTCTCGGATCTGCACGCTTGTGCACGTGTTCCTCTGGGACAGGTATGAGAGGATTGATGCCCTCGTGGAGCACCCTTCTCAACACATGCGCGCGTGCACACACACACACACACACACACACACACACGAGTCACACCATACACAGATTTCTTGTTCAGTGTATCAGTTTACACTTGGTTGTTGAGTAAACAAAGCAAACATATGTCACATTTTCGCGACAGATGGTTCAGACCAAGGGACACTTAGTTCTCCTTCTCTAACAGTGGTAGCAGTGTAAGTTGCTGGGCGGAGTAAGCGGAAATGTAATTGAGTCTTCTAATCAATTTCTTCACCTTAAGTTTATTCTCATATTTTCACACGCAAACCAGAGAAATCCCGGGGTTTTTATAAGAGGCTGGCCCAAAGTGAATTAAGAGTTTATCTGAAGAATGTGTTTCTCCATGGACATCCAAAACATAAAACACTCTTTCGTCATTCCACTTTATAAGTGGAGGTCAATGTCTCCCTTTGGGAAATCAGCAATTAGAATTCCAGTTCTCAATGGATAGACTAGGATCCATCATTGCTGACCACATGGGATGATTGGATGACAATGAGGTTTCATTTGAGGATATCACTCACATCTTTTGTAAGTGTTCTTTGTTTAAAAATGATTCATGTTACCCTAATGTTCCACAGACACGTTTTAAAGAAAAATTTAATGGGGTGGGGGAAAGGGTAGAAAAAAAAATTCCCCAAATGTAAAATATGGGACTTCTTTTAAAATATTTGTAGCTTCAAAAATATTTTTGAACCATTCACTCTCACTAGTCCCCATTAAGTTCTTATTGATGGTGAAAACAGAGCTTTATTTTCTTAAAAAAAAATAAATAAACCACAAGCCACCGTGTGTTATCCAATACAATAGTCCTAGCCATATGGCTATTTCAATAAAAATTAATTAAGAATGAAATGAAAGAAAAATGCAGTTTCTCCGTAGCACGGGCCACATTTCAAGGGCTCAGTAGCTGCAGGGCTAGTGGCCACCATGTGGGACAGCACAGATACTAGACGTCTCCATCATCACCGAAAGTTCTATTGGACAGTCGGTGTGAAATTAGTTAATGTGATGTATATATAAGTTCTTAGCATAGTAGAATAATGCAGGCCTGAAATGAGTGCTTTATAAGAAGCAGCAGTAGTAGTTGTTATTGATGATCATAATGACTTGCTACTATTTTGAAGAAGGTGAAGGATCCATGAAAAACGTCTCAAAGCTGGTCTGTCTTCCACTCAGAATAGAGATCATCAGGCAAAGAAACCAAAGTAAGGGGAATGGATGTGTCAAAAGCTGATCTTCCAAGAGATCTGTATGTGGAAGGATGTGGCCTTTACTCTACCTTAAGACTTCTTATAGAAGAAGTTAACAAAAAATTACTGCTTTATTACTATATCCACTAACTTCTAAAGGTGAGACAAACACACAGCTGGAAAGCCCTTGGAATGGAAGATAGGAATGCATGCGACCTACTCTACTAATATTATCTCTGTTTCCTTGGAGCTTATCTGTTCTCATGTGTACAGGACTGATTTCAGGATGAAAGGTGACATCAAAATATCAAATATTATTAATAATGATAAAGGTTCATGCCATCCTCTGTGACATGTTTTCTCAGTGGGAAATTGGTTTTAATGCTACAAAATTAGGTTCAATCTACCCACAAGCATGCGAAATGAGCAATTTTCTTGCATTTCTTCATGTAAGTGTATTTTCATAAGTTAACAGATGAGTCATGGTGAGAATGACAGTTTTATTCCATGCAGTATTTTGTCTCCTACTCTCATTGCATTGGCCCTACAGAGTATAACGTAAAACACATTCATTTTGTAAAATCATACTGCTCAAAAAACACTCAAGTTTATCTAACTCAAACTAGTCCATCAAAGTATTTGACATTAGACAGTTTGGCAGACTTAAATCCAGCTACACAAAACCACTCACTATTCCCTAAACGTGCTATGCTTTTATTTAGTAGCAGTAGTAGTATTCTTATTTGCTAATGCTACGCATTTGCCCATGCTGCTTCATCTGCCCAATACGTGCTTCATCCTGAAACTTTAAGATGCAGCTCAGCTCCAACAGGCCACTAAGGATAATAGCAAGGACTCCTTTAGCCCGAATGAAGAGTTCTCTGTAGTGTATTCCCATGGCACTGTTGGGATTTTTATTATACCTGTTGTAACATTGACATTAATCACTCTGTCTCTTCAACTGGAATGTGAGTTCCTTGAAGGCAGGAAGATCCTCTCTTCTTCTTCTTCTCCTCCTCCTCCTCCCCTTCCTCCTCCTACTTCTCCTTCTTTTTTCTGCATCCCCAGCATTTAGACTGATGACTGACACATAGTCACCTCCAATAAATGTATATTGATTGCATGAATAATGAGTGATGTTGTTTCTCATTTTCCTCTGACACAATAATTCTACTGAAAGGTTTACATAAAATCCCTTTACTATACGAATAATACTAAATATAAGTACTTCATGCAATTACTGATATTGCTGTTCCAATAATAGTATCAAATAGGTATTATTCCTTTGGGGATTTGACATTTACATTTTTTTTTTAAACAAAACCCATTATTGTAATAGAATGCTCTTTTTCTGGTTCACTTTAATAGTAACATATGACATATTTCATTTCTGGGAAATGATAGCTTGCCTTAGGTCATATTTTAAGGCATAAAGCCAGAGGCAGAGTAGCGTTCCCACCTGAAGTTCTCTAATCTTCTAGAAATGTGTCTCTCTCTGGAAGGATTTAGAAGGGCCAGATTACAATTACCCTGGAGGCTTCATCCTCGAAGGCAAATTTTTAAAAGCCAAATTGCCCCCACAAAGTGTAAAAAATGCTTTTATAGACACACAAGACCTCGTGGGATCCTTTAGGAAAATGAGAAAATGGTGGTCGTCCAAACACTGAAGCTGCTGTAAGGGTCTACATGCTGACACAGATCTCACTTTCTAATGTTATACTTCAACATTTGCCCTTTGGTGGTACAGGAAGAGCCAGTTGCTCTCAGATTTCAGAGCCCTTTCCCAGGCTGACTATATTAAGATGTGTCTTTTGAACATTATTTGCAAATGGTAGCTTCTTATTGGCTATCAAGGTGCCTGACCCCTAGGAACCTATCTTAGGAAATCTCTCTTCCTCCTTAGTTTTTAAGCAATTTTCACTTCTTAATACTAATAAGCCAGTGCAAGGATTTTAATGCATTTGTTAAAGAATATTGCATTTCATGAGAGTTGAAGCCATTTGTACTTTGGCCTTATGCCACAGAATGCATTCAAGGTGTGCAGCCCCAGTGAAATAATGTGCCTGTCACGTCTTATTGCCTGACTATATGGCAAAAGATCGCCCATCTTCTGGGGACTTGCATGCTTTTCTTAGTGATTGCCAAAGGTGTCAGATTAAAGGCCCTGTACATGTTGGTCCTCCTTATACAGAATGGATGGGGAAGAAACACCTTTTCTTTCCAACACTCTCCTAATAAGCCCTAAACCCTATTCCAGAGGGATTGTTCCTTCATAAGGGCAAGAGGGAAGCTTAATCCCCAGCTTTGTCCAGTAATTAGCCTCTCTCTCTCCGGAGACAGCAAACACAGATGCCAATCCAGATGAGCTTTGGGACAGGGAATGAAAACATTGACTCATTTCTTCAGAAGCCTTTTAGCGGCCTATAAGACAGCAGGAACTTCTGATTTCTACTGAGGCTCATTAGGTCTGAAGTGGTCGGATGAGGCCTCTCCCAGCATTGATGAAGCAGGGAGGTAGCAAAGGTGATCAAAAACTAGGGGTGAGCGGGTCAGAGGTCCTGGCTATTAGCAGTGAAAGGCTCCGTAATGCAGCTTGTCCTTGGCAGGCCACTTGCCCAGGCATCTTTCCATAAACACCATGGAAATGCACTGTTTACCAAAACCCAAACCTCTGAAAGCACTGTAGTATGAGCCCACTAATGCAATTAGCTTGCAGTTACCGAAGATGCCTCCACCAGAACTAATTAAGCCAACGGTGTTTGTAGCACAAAGGATTTGGGGCTTGTTTTAAAGCATCTATTGTGACATCATTTAAAAGTCATTTCAAACTCATCCAAAACTGTTGCTCTGAAAACAAATGCAGTGTAATGTTCTTTGAGTTGTTGGTTTTATTTTCCCCTGTCAAAAATCTGACAAAAGTCAGTTGAAACTGTCAAGAAAAAAACATCACAGGAGATGAGGTTTTCCTCAAATTTGAAGTATATAGAAGGAATGACAAATCTGATATAGAGGTTACTCTAGCACAAAAGTGAATGAGGATAGTCTAGGAGATACTATCATAATGAAACCATGAGGTTGCCCCTGACACAGTTCATATATTTGAGGCCATGTCAAAGAATTAAAATGAAATCAGTTTGGTTTTGGTATGAATTATCTGTTCAGCTTAAAATACAGAAGGCTCAATGGGATAGATATCCGTGTTTGTGTTTTATCTACTTAAAACCTGCGTTAAGAGACAAAAGAATGTCTTCTCCCACCCCTAGAGGTTCTGTTGGTGAAAAGGACCCTCTAGCCTTCAATATTTTGTCTCCAGTGTCAGTAGAGATTCTATCTGTACTCTCTCTAAGCTTTCATTGACTACTTGATGGATTCATGGACAGATTGCTTTGATTTATTTATTTTATTTTGCCTATCCAGCACCTGGTACTGTGATGTTCACCATGAAGAATGCAAGTAAATGATTTTGCCTAAGATCAGACCTGAGTGCTTCCATCCAAATGGTAGAGACTCCTAATTGCCTCCTGGGATTCTTCTCTCTTCCTTCTATAGCTGCGCCTTTCAAATTGCGGGCCATGCTCCATTCATTAATTACAAACACCTTTATTTTATAAAATATAAACTATAAAAATATGAAAATGCACTAGACAAAAATATGAGTAACTATTGTTCCAAAGCGCTTTTAATCTCTCTGTATGTAAGATGCCTGTATTGGATTGTCATGTAGAATGTCTTTCTTATTGTGAGTCACAGTTAAAAACTTGGAAAACCATTACTTTGTATTAGTAATACTCTGATTTTTCTTCAAACGGATGGCCAGCCAGTATAAAGACTACACTCCCCAGCCTCTGCTACAACCATTGTGGTCGCGTGGCCAGGATACGATGACTAACATGTGACAAACATGATGCGAAGAATCTCTGAGGGGCACTCTTACTCTATACATTTCCATGGTCCACCATCGGCCGCCTGGTGTGCTATGTTGGCGGACAGATGAGAATGACGAGAGATGACAAAGTAATAAGAAAGAGGGACTCTTTCCCAAGATGACTGGAGTCCCAAGATGACTGGAGCACAGCTATCTGTCCACCTTCGATTTCTACCCCCCTACTATTACGTGAGAGACAAATAAACTTGTCTTAAAGCCACTGTTACACTGGGTTTCTGATGCGTGCAGCTGATCTAGCAGAACTAGTACATTCAGTTTCCAATGAGAGAAGAGAAAGAAAGGAAAATAAATTTAATTCAACAATTATTTACTGAGATTACTATGGAGCAACCTCCTGCTAGATTGCTGTAGAAAATATAGGAAGATGTTGGCTCTAAAGGAAAATGCAATCACTTTAATGAGCTGCATATCTACAATAATCCAATAATAATGTAAAAGAGTGTAAATGCATTGTCAACATGGATGAACATAAAAATAAGGCTCTATAGACTCAGAAGAGATAGGAAGAAAGGGAAAAGGATCCATGGAATTGGGAAAAGAGGAAAAGAGAGAGTAAAAGAGCGAGCAGAACATTCTTGAGTGGTTTTCAACTACTCCGAAGAACTGGAATGAAGTTTAAAAACCTCCAAAATAGGATAGGTATGTCCCTTTTTTCTGCAATGTCCCTATTCTCGCCCTCTATAGCACTCAACCACGGCTATCAGAAGGGCAGAGCAGCCCATCTACAGACTTCCTTCTCATGTAGACACAGACTCATTCTCACTTCCCAAAAATCCCCGTTACCCTCATGGCAGATTAAAGGCTCCTTTGTTAGAACCTTGGGGAGAACAGGATGCTATCTTGTGGGAAGTCATTCCAGATTTGATGAGAAGGACTTCCTTATGGGATCATAGCCAACCCACCCAATCAGGCCTCCACTTTGAGATGCATTGGTCTTTGCCCTAGTCTACAAGATTTTGATGAAGCTTCTCTTATTTCTTCTAGGTAATTTGAGCTGCTAACAATGTGGATATTCTGGAATTCTGTTTTTTGTGCACCCACTCAAAGCCATTTAACACTCTGGCCTCTGTACTTGGAAGATGCATAACTTGGAGATGCCTTGCTGGCAAGGCAGGGGCCTGTGAAAAGGAAAAGTGTTATTTCAGCAAACTCACCACAGAGGTATGTGTTAATTAAGTTAATTGCGCCATCAGTGATGCAGACGATGGCAGTAACTGCTCCCCATAATGGGGCTGGGTTATTGCCATCATTTATTAAACGTGCTGGTTTTCTTAAATGTAGTCACTTTCCTTTGCTCTTTAAGCACCCCTCCCTCCCCACAAGATTTGATTTATAGTTTACCAACCACTTCCACATGAATCCAATTACACTATTTGGTTTTTATACCTGTTCTGTAATGAAGATGTGGTTTTTTCCCACTGAACAGATAAAGAAACTGAAGCTCGAAACTGTCTAGTGACTTGCCCGGATCCACCTAGTCTCTTAGTCCAGGAACCAAGCTCTAAGCCCAGTATCCTTTCCTGTAGGCCAAACTAGCTAAGATTCATGATATTCTGAAGGGCAAAAACCAAATTTTTATAGTCTACATCCCTGGCACATTGAATTGACAGGTGTTAAATACTAATTTATCATTGAAAATGAATCATTATCTGATTGCTCTATTTATGAAAAACTAAAATAGCAGTTTGCGGGTTAAGACTAAACACAACCTGGATAAATAGAAATTTGAACAATTTAGATTTGGTAAAAATTTGAACAATTTTTACCAAATCCCTTCTCCCACAAGTTTCTCAGAAATATTAGGGAACTGTTGGCTTCACCTGAGTTATTTTCACTGTGATTGCTGTGAAGGCTAAGAAATGGTTAAGAAAGTCACGTCAGTGCTGCCCTTCAGTGGACAAACTGAGATCTCTGTTGAATGCTCTCATTTCCCGAATCCTCATTCAGGGACTTAAGGACAGATTCTTGTCCTACCAACATGGTTTTCTAATTTTTCTGGCTCGTATCTGAGAGTTAAACGTTTAACATAACTAGTGTCCTGCTATCCTTAGAAAGGTCAGCTTACAAGGTTGGCCCTGGACTGATGTCTGGGAACTGGAATTTCGGGATTGTTCCCATTATTTCCTGATAAGAATAGCTCATTCTGCCTGAACAAGTTATGAAAGCAATATGGTTTATGCTAAACACTCATTTTTCCTTCTGGGAGTCTAAAATTTTGGTTCATGCTAGGAAGAGGATTATTGTATGACCAGCTCCCAATAGAAACCTTGGGTATTAAGTCTGTAATGAGCTCCTCTGGTGGAACAACAGTTCACATGCTGTTACAATTCCTTGCTGAGGGAATTAAGTGCATCCTGTGAGACTCCTCTGAGAGAGGACTATTGGAAGCTCGTGCTTGGTTTCCTCTGGATTTTGCCCATGCGTCTTTTCCCTTTCTGATCCTGCTTTGTCTTCTTTCGCTGTAGTAAATCATAGCCATGAGTACCACCAGATGCTGAGTCCTTTGAATCTTTCCAGGCAATCGCTGAACCTGGGGATTGTCTTAGGGACCCCCAATGAAGAAATGTTCTAAATGTAACTCATCCAATGAGGAGACAGCAGTCTAAAATTGCTAAGGATTATGTTGGGCCAGTCAAGGCAGGAGTGGCTTCACAAGCATGCGACTCGTGTGGTCAAACGGGGTCCCATGCTTCGAAAAGCCAAGATCTTGGCTTAATACCCTGCTATCATCTTTTGAAGTTAATAATTTCTGAGCAAGAGATCCTGCATTTTCACTTTGCATTGAGTCCCGCAACTTATAAAACCACTCCTGGGTCAAGGTAATACCTAGAGATCAAAGAGTGGAACATCTAGTCACCCCAAATGCTTGCTCTCTCACCATTGGCAACTTTTTAGTCAACTTCCCTCAGGACCTAAACATCTACTAATTATAGAGTCACCTAGTGGGGGAGAAAGTTCTCAGAACGTTAAGTGGCTGTTAGTTACTCACAGTTTATGGCAAACTTGTTTACTCATTCACTCACTGCATATTCTCCTCTTTAACCTTTAACTGAGTTCACAGCCCTAGGTCAGCATCTCCCAAAGTGTGTTGCTCAGAACACCAATTCCCAGGAGATGCGCTGGGGGAAAAGTGTTGTTGTCAAATAAGTTAGGGATGCTCTCTAGCCTTTTGGAGATTTAGGGTGTACATTAGGATATTAAAAACTAGGAAAATCTGGCACTGTAAAAAGCTCTTTGACTTTGTAGTAGTTTCCCAGAGCTGCCATAACAAAGTTGCACAAACTAGGTAGATTATTATTACAAACAACAGAAAATTATTGTCTCAAGGTTCTGGAGGCTGGAAGCCTGAGATCAAGGTGTCGGCAGGCTTAGCTCCTTCTGAGAACCGTGAGGGAGAATCTATTCCATGCCTCTCCCCTCTTCCAATGGTTTGCAGGCAATCTTTGGCATTCCTTGACTTGTAGATACATCACTCCAATCTCTGCCTTCTTGTTCACATGTCATTTCCCTGTGTGTGTGTGTCTCCTGTGTCCAAATTTCCCCTTTTCATAATGACACTGGTCATATTGGATTAAGCTCACCCTAATGACCTAATCTTATTTTGATTAGCTTTATAAAGACCTTATTTCCAAATTAGATCACATTTTGAGGTACTGGGGGTCAAGGCTTCAACACACGAATTTTGGGGGGCACAATTCAACCCATAACAAACTTTATCATTTCCCAACATATTTAAGTATTTCAAGGCCTAACTCCTACTAACATCCCACAGAACCAGTGTTTCATGGCACAAGCTGAGAGATGCTCTATTTGATGAAGAAAGGAAAGTCTGTGTGGTTGCATGGCTACAGTGTGGGGTGCTGGGGAAGATAGGGGGGTGGGATGAAAAATGGCAGGAGGCCAGGGTGCCGAAATGGATTGGGGCCAGAAACCGCTCTGGATTCTGAACTCTGGCAATGTGGATTTATCAGTGGTTCATCTATGACTTCTCAGAGATTTCCAGCTAGGGAAGTGACATTATTAAACCTGGCAGCTGTTTGGAGATTGGAAAGGGGAGAGACTGGAGATAGGGGGAGGGAAGAGGCTAGAGGCAAGGAGACTGAAGAGGTTATTTCAAAGTCTAGGGGAGTAAGGGAAAAGAAGCCTGCGCTAAGGCCGAATCAGGGAAAGACAAGAGAAAAGAGAAAGGGCTTCACTTAAAAGGAAGTAAAATGTAAAAGATGCGCTTAAACACACACACACATACATGCACAAAGATACATATAAGATATATGTATTGTTCACATTTAAAAAAATATATAATCATGTATATAAATATACAGATATGTATATGTATGTATATGAAAGATTGCATAGGAGGAGGCACCTTTGCCTTCTGAGTCTTTGCTTTGCCTGGCTAGTGTCCCTCAAGTAAAAAAACCATAGAGGAATGCCTGGGAGATGCGTCAGGCTGGGAGGATCCTGTTTTGTCCCTACTGGGGGCCATGACTGTGCCATGAGCTCAAAGAAGTAGATAGGGAAACAGGGTCCTGTGTGATCCTTCCTAGCCTCATCTTGTGTTTCTCCTCCTTGCTTTCCTAAACCCTAGCCACATTGGCCTTCTTTCCCTTTCACCTCCAAGCTTTGCACTTGCTATTCCCTTAGCCTGGCAGTTGACTGGCTTTTCTTTTTTTCCACTGAAAGTCTTGATTTAGAGGACACTTTCTCTAGGAAGTCTTCCCTGCATTCCTCTGACATGCCATCCTCAGCCTTGCAATCCCTTGTTCAGTATCTCTCTTTCCTGCTAGACTCTAAGCTCCACGAGGGCAAAGAGCATGTCTGGCATGTTCTTGTTGTACCCCCAGTACCTGGCACAGGGCCTGGCACAAGCGGGCACTCTATATATAAGCTGAGTGAATGAATGCTTTACTAAAGAATTTGAAGCAATGTAATAGAGGATAAAAATAGATGAGGGATCCCTGGGTGGCGTAGCGGTTTGGCGCCTGCCTTTGGCCCAGGGCGCGATCCTGGAGACCCGGGATCGAGTCCCACATCGGGCTCCCGGTGCTTGGAGCCTGCTTCTCCCTCTGCCTGTGTCTCTGCCTCTGTCTCTCTCTCTGTGATTATCATGAATAAATAAATTTAAAAAGAAAAAAATTAAAAAAAAAATAGATGAGCAACTAAGTGATGTGATAATTTAGAAGTGAGTATGGAGCCCCTATCCTTACCAAAAATGACTTAAATTTGAAGCCAAAGTCAAGTCCTAAAGGGCTTGTATTCATTTAATCCTATCCCAAGAAACTTTCCCTTTCTTAGGGAAAACAAAAACAAAAACAGGGTAGGCAGAGCATACCAAGATTTATTTTAAAAGCTTCATAGATTTCAAATCACTTTCATAAAGGGGGAAAAAAAAAAGAATCCTTTAGATGAATGTATTTGAGTAGAAATGGCCAGAAACATGTGGATTGCATTTCCCTTAAACTCTCTTGGGTTTGCAAATTGGAAAGAAGGGTCTGAGAGAAAATGCATTTTCTATTTTCCTGAAGTCAGTATATTTGGGAAACAGTGATGTTTGAGATGTTCAGGAAACTGAAGATATGTGTGGGTACTTGTTTAAGTACTGTTATTTTCAGTAGTGGGCTAAAGTGGCTGATAAGAAAGAGGAAGTGGGCATTTAGCATCTGAAAAGAACCAATTCAAAAAAAATTTTTTTTTTTTCTGTGTAGCTTTCACAGAAGAGAAATCTCCCTCTGCTTCCCCCCTTGACCACAATCAATATTTTTAGGGGATGAAGGCAGAAGGAGGAAAGAGTTTATTCGGGCTTTTGTATGCAACGGAGCTGTGGAAACAGGATGAAGATTTTGCTAAATCTGCCCATTAAGTGCTTCTAAGTGCTTTTAAAACATGTCCTAGAGCAGAATGGAGGGCACAATAAAGAGAAACTGGGAATTAAGGCTAACTTATTACATTTAAGTGTCTTGATAGTGGAAATGTCAGAAAAAATAGCAGGAGTGATGAGCAGATAAAACTTAGATGCTCCATTTAAATCTTCTTTTGTTGAGCATCCCTAAGAGCTGAAAAGTTGTTTGGGTTCTCAAATGGCCAAATTATGTAATTTCTGTGGAGTGAGAATTTATTTTTCTTATCTATTGGTATCAATATATAATTTTTCCCTACATGTGCTAGATAAGAATGGAGTTAAAATGCACCAACCTAAATGCTTAGTATGATTACCAGCCACTTAAGTTATTTACCACAATAATAGGAATTTATTTTCTAATTTAGATAATTTGGAAAACACTTTCAACATAAAATCAAGACATTTAATTACATAAAGAAAAAAATAATGGAAAGGAGAAAAAGTAAAGAAAGAAAATAATATTTGACAAAGGATGTCAGTAATTTTACAAATGACTGGATGATGTTTAGATAATATTAACCTATTGATATTCAGAGATGCCAATGACAAGTCATCCATTTTTTAGATTTGAAACTTGTAGCAAAGCCATTTGTGCCTGAAAGGTGGACTGCTAGAGCCCCCTAGCTGTTGGAAATAATTCTGTCTTTCTAGGTGTGGGTAAATAACTGCAAAGGCAGTAAGTAGTTCACCAAGAAACCTACTAGAAAATAATGAAATAAAAGGATACAGCATGATTTTCTACTCTTGTCTTACCATTTGGGTTGGTAGTAATGCTAACACTGCTTGGAGAATCCATGGACATCTATCCTGGCCTTTTACACCCCTGAACATCTTGACAGGTCAATTATAAGGACACTGTCACCACCCTTGTTTTGATTGGTTTGATTGATTTGAACTAGATGCTCTCTTAAACCCAGAAGTACAGTGAGTATATCATCATGATGGGTGATTCCAGTTCTATTGTCAGTAGAAGGAGGGTTTATCCTAGGCACCTGATAAAACTTGGGGTGAATCAGAGGATACACATTCATGGCCCATGGACAAATGTGGGGAGTGGGGGTTGGTTTGCACAGAGCTTTAAAAATTTTTAAATGACTATATGACTTTTATATATTGGGAAATTTCAGATTAAAATTTATATTTTTTTAGCTTCTCTCAAAGAATCAAAAGGTTTGGTAGCTCTGGCCTGAGTACCTATAGAGTACCAAGGGCAAGAGTAAGCAGTGGTAACCTCCTTTATATATGGCATGAACAGGTCCAGTTCACTGCAGTCCCCACCGCTTCCTATTGGATAGTATAAAAGCAGCATGCTGAAGGCCATTATATTACCTGCGTGGAGCCTGCAGGTCTCTGAGTCTGTAACTGTTGGTGTAAATCCTGAATAATTATATTCTTCCTCCTTTCAGTAATAATTACAATAATAAAGCAGCTTCTGGTGATTGAACACTTACTATGAATCTGGCATGGTGGGAGGTCCTTCATTTGTATTATCTCAAATCTTTATACCAACCACTCAAGATAATTATTATATTTTACAAACAAGGAATATGAAACTCATGTTCAAATAAAGTAATTCCGTCAATATATAATGAAGGCCACTCTGAGCCAGATATTGTATTAAATGCTGGGGCTTTGGTGCTGAATAAGACAGCAGTAGTTTCTGCCCTCAGGGAGCTTAGAGCGAATTACAAGCATGATGATAAAGTGAAAAGAGTAGATGGCTGCAGAGGTATACAGCAGAGGGAATTTGATGTGGTCTGGACCAGTGTTCTCAAACTTTTGTATCAGAGTCACCTGGAGAGATTGCAAGTCCCTGCTGCATCCCTATCCCTACCTCTCAATTTTCTGATTTATACAGGCCAGAAAGGAAACCAGGAATCTGCCTCTACCTTTTATTATTATTATTGCTGTTATTATTATTATTATTACTGTGGTAAAGGGTAGAAAACAAAATATTTTTCATCTCCATATTTAACATTTTAAATGCACAGGTCAATGGAATTAACACATTTCCATCGTTGTGCAAGCAACAACACCATCCATGTCCAGGACTGTTTTTATCTTCCCAGTTTGAAACTCCATACGGTAACTCCTCCTTCCCTTTCCCATAGCAACGCAATGTCTTCCAGTTTCATCCATGCTGTACTATGTATCAGAATTCCCTTCCTTTTGAGGCCAAGTAATATTCCATTGTATATATGGAATATAGCATATTTATAGTTTATCCATTCGTCTGTGGATACATACTTGGATTGTTGCCTCCATCTTTTGGCTAATGTGAACAATGCTGCTATGAACATGGGTGTGCCAGTATCTGTTTGAGTAGCAATCTGGACTTTGACCAATAACCCTGGTAAACCCAATACAGGTGAGTCACGGGCCAGACCTTTTGATCTATGCTGATCTAGGAGTCAGGGAAAGCCTCTTTTAGGAATTGATATTAACATTGCGAGTCAAATCATGAGTAAGACTTATTGGGTAAAGGGGAGGTAACAGCAGTAACCCTGTGAACTGTACACTCTCCCCTTTACCTGATACACTGAGATGTTGGAGTTGTCAGAGGAATGGTGATCATAATAATAATTAACAATAGTTGTTAATTAATCATTCTTTTAACAAATATGCAAGCACTTCTGTATGCCAGGCACCTTGCTAGGTGTAAGAAATATCGTGTATTCATTCATCTGTTCACTTACAAGGAACGAGACACTCTGCCAAGTACCAGAAAATGATAGGAATTGTTACCATATATAATTTTGTCAATTGTTTCACAAAATCCACATATATCACTTACTAATATTAATAATTTCCTTCCACATTGTTCTCTGGGAATGTTAAAGAATTAATACTTAAACACCTATCCAAGGCACCTGAGCTGATGACAATAAAAATGCTTTTCTTTGGTCATGAGAGGATTATTACTGGTGATGATTTCTGAGTTTTTGAGACATCTTTATTTTAATCATTCATCTATCTTTTTGTTGTTGATGAAATATTGCCATTGATTGCTTGGTATTCACATTTAAGAGTAATTCATGTTTACCAGAATTCACCAATGCTCCTTAAGGGTTATCTTTGACACATTGTCTAGAAGTCTGTGGTTCTTGGAGAAGGAAAATATAGGAAGTCTTTCAGATTAAATTACTTTTAAAAGATCTGATATTTTTAAAAAGCCTGGTGGGACATGATATTTTAAATGCTTGATCCAGCGATTAAAGTTTTAGGCTGCAAGAGTCTCGAGGAAATTCAGAAGAATGCTTTTGCAAACACTTAAGTCATTTAATTTGGATGATGTTTATCATAGTCTACCTTTTATTGCAGGTTATTGTATATATGGATGGTCTTTGCCGTACCGGATTGCAAGTTTCTTGAAGGTAGGAACTATTTCTTAATCTTATTTGATCAGTTCTCAGAATCAGCACTTAGTAACTCACAGCACTGAATAACTCACACTATATTATGCTTCCTTAATAAAAGAGATTAAAAAAAATTCAGTGAACGAACAAGTAGATGAACATGATTCACAGAACAGCAATTTGGGAAGAAGCAAAAGTGGCTTACCAGTTGCTTAAAATCAACACAATTTATGTGTTCGAGAAGGTGGACAGCAAAATGATTATGAAAACAAAAGGTCACAAATAAAACCTTCGTTTTTTTTAAGATTTTATTTATTTATTCATGAGAGAGACAGACAGAGAGAGAGAGAGAGGCAGAGACACAGGCTGAAGGCGGCGCTAAACCGCTGAGCCACCCGGGCTGCCCCTTCATGTTTTTTGTTTGTTTGTTTGTTTGTTTTTAAGGAAAGCAGTACCTCAAGAAGTTTGTAGCTTATCCTTCAAAAATTGCCTTTCTCGGAAGTAGGAATACTCCTGTCCATAGGACAAACCAAACCAAGCAGAGCAAGAGAAACTGAGGACCCTATGCTGCCCAGAATAAAGGAACCATTTCAATGTAAGTTATAGAATATGAGAAAGCAAATAGATATATTCTGTAGTCTCTGCATTGAGGAACACCAGCAGAAATTCTAACTTGAAATTTTAAAGGTCTTTCCCTTCTATTCCAAAAAGAAAGAGAATTAAATAAAATAGTCATATGCAATAGAATATTACTCAGCCTTTAAAAGGAGAAGATCCTGTCATTTGCAACCAAATGGGTTGACCTGAAAGAATTATACTAAGTGAAACAAGCCAGAGAGACGAATACTGCATGATCTCACTTCTATGTGGAATCTGAAAAAGGCAAATTCATAGAAGCAGAGAATAGAATGGCAGGGCTGGAGGGTGGAGAAAACGGTAGATGTTGGTCAAAAGTATAAAGGTTCTGTTATGCAGGATGAATAAATTCTGGGGATCTAAGGTACAGCATGTGACTATAGTTATTAATATGGTACTGTGTCCTTGAAATTTGCTGAGAGGGCAGATCTTAAATGTTCTTAGCACACACACACACACACACACACACACACGGAAAGAAAAATTGTAGCTAATAAATAAATACATCAGTAAAGCAAAGATGGAGCCTCCAATATTGTTTTAAGTGACTCCTGAAACATCTTTGGAAAATCTTTTCTAGAAACTGTTTCATTGTTGGTCATTTTCAAGGGAAAATGTTCTAGCAGTCAAGGTTGTTTATGTTGAGGCTCACAGACACCTGCTTATCTGCCGTCTGCTCTTACTGAGAGTTAATCATGTCCCAGTTACTGCTTCACTGGTTTTAAGGGGAGTTCAAAAAAAAAATCTTGAATCTGTTTATTTCTACAGATTCTTGGCAACTGACTTTCTGAGTATTTTCCTCTATGGCTGATGAGTCCCAGTTTTTTGACCCACATTTAACCAGAACACTTACTTTTGGGTGAACTTCAGTTGAGGCCACATTCTTTGTAAATGAGGGGAGGCTGAATTAGCACATGGAGTGGGGAGAGATTCTAGAAGTCAGTAGTGAAGAGTTGGAAAGACAGAAGGAAGAATTTGCAAATCCCTCCAGCTCTCTCCAAAAGCAAACATAAAAAGGTCATGCTGGCTGACATAGTGTAACTTCAACCATATTGTTTCTGGGGAGTATGATCCTTCCAATTTTTAAATGCTGTCTTCTCTTGGGGATGACTTAGGGAGTCTGGGCAGAAGAGGTTCACAGTGTGTGTCAGCAAATCAAAATCAAGGTTTCCTTTCAACTTACTCTGGGCTGCATCTTACGGAACTGGGAATAAAGCTGGAAATGCAACAACTCCCTCTACCTTCTGACACCGTCTCACATATCATTTCTGATAACTTCACTGGCTTTGCTAAAAAGATAGATTAAAAAAAAAAACTTGGGAACTATTCACATAGGGAAATCACTATGTGCAGTAATAACTTACAGAAATTTCTCCCTTCCCAAAGGACACAATCTGAGGTAGAAGCTCACAGTCTCCACAACGCCAGGCTCTGGACCCACATGACAGGCATCTAGTCCCCGTTAACATTCTCTCAATATCTGGTGCATTGGGGAAGCTCCAGAGATGTTTGTGGAATGAATGCATGGCTAGTGTGCAGATAATTGTATAGTATATGATGAGGAAGCGCTTCCTAATTCATAAAGTGAGTAGTGGCCCATGTGAAGTAGTGGCCCGATATAACAATTGTTAATTACTGAGCCCTTTGGATTAATTCAATGTTACCGACAATGTATTGCTTTTAGTAGGTGGAATCATATGAAATTGCCAACATTTGAGCATTTTTGATCACCCATGTGGCAGTTTCATATGGTTCAATCTAAAATTCTAATTATTATAATTGTAGTAGTGGGTTGAACTACATGAGATTGTTATTTTTGTAGGTCAAAACTGTTGACTACCAGCAGTTTCATACAATTCAACAATAGTACTAATAACTATCTATTTAGGTATATATATTTGTCATTAATAATGGTAGCAGCTACTACCTACCACCTAATGAGTATCTATCATTCCCACACATTTTGTTAAGTAGTTTATAGACTTTATTTTATTTAATCTTATGAGATAGTAGGTTCTTTTTTCACAGAAGTATTTTTCTTTTCTTTTAAAAAATTTTTACTTGTTTATTTGAGAGAGAGACAGAGACAAAGAGAGAGAAAGCACAGGGAGAGGAAGGGACAGAGGGAGAAGTAGGCTCCCCACTGAGCAGGGAACCCAACATGGGACTTGATCCCAGAACCCTGAAATCATGACCTGAACCAAAGGCAGACGCTTAAATGACAGAACCACTCAGGTGCCCTGAGATAGAAGGTTCTAATATTATCCCTCAAATTAAGTAATTACTCCAGGAAATAATAAGATGTTAGCTGTTAGTCACCTTCATCTCATGAGATCAGCTTCTCACTGGCCCTGGTGACACGATTTCAAGGATGTAAGGATTGAAGTTTCAGAGAAACAGCTTTTAGGGAAACAGCTTCAATGAATCAGTGGTTTGGGGTCTAGGTTCCAATTCCAAGTGACCTTCTGTAGAACATACCTGAATTTCATACATGGCTCCCAATTGTCCGGAAGCACAGCTATGCCTTTGGAAAGGTAATGTGTACACCGGTGGGAAACAAGTCACACACGTGCATATGTGCGTGCACACATGCACACACATGTGTACACACACACAGAGGAGCTCTATAGATGGTTCACAGAGAGAAAGGGGGATCACAGGCCTCATTGTGGCAGGAAAGTACTGTTTTATCCTTACTGTCCCTGCATAATTATTAAAAGTCTTCCATTTCACCCCAACAACAGAGCCAGAACTTGAGGAATGAAGTGAGTGAGGTACCTGCCCAGGGTGCAAAATTGAAGGGATGCCAAAAACTCAGTGACCAAGATAAACCACATTTTAAGGCAGTATTTTTAAAAACCTCAATTAATACCAAAAAATCCATGGTTAAGAAAACACCAAAATTTTAAATAAAAGAAAGATCAGTATTACTGATTTTTCCTTTTGCTGCAGGCTCCCATATGGTTCCACATGGCACTTCTCAAAAGCATCCTAGTTTGAACAATAAATTATACAGTTCCTTAATTTAGAGTACTTCATAAAATAATGGCTAATGCTTACGTAGCTATTTGTAGAGGCCAAGTACTACTCATGTACTAACGAAGAGACAAGTACTGTGATTACCCCATTCGCAGTCGAGGACACTGAGGCTTGGAAGGGTCAGGGAGTTTGTGTAAAGTCACGCACCTAGGAAGCAGAGGGGCCACATTTGGAGTCCAGGAAGTCTGGCTCAAAGTCCAAACCATTACACTATGTCAGGTCCTGAGAGAGAGCCCAACAGTTGCCACTATTTTGAATGTTACTATAAATAATGAAGAGGGAGAGGACAGTCTGGGAACTGGAGGAGGGAGGGAAACGAGCTTTACCTACTTCGCAATTTGGCCTAAGAACAGCCCAGAATACAGCTGTTTACTGGCTGTAATTTAGCCTTGTTGAGTCTCTGCTTTCTGTCAAATGGAAAGATTAGATCCACGGATCTCCGAGGTCTCTTTCATTCCAAATAATAGCCTTTCATTCCATGAATCCTCATTACTACCTAGCATTTCTCTGGTGCTTGCCAGTCTTCCAAGGTACTTTATTTTTTCCTCCTTTTGGGTCTGTTTTCCTCTGGACTCCTCCTGGCCCTCCCTCCATATGTTTTTCCTGGTGGTTCTCATCCATTCTCAGGGCTTCCACCCTCACCTCTCTGGGGCTGCCTCCCAGATGTTTATCTCAGCTCCATCCTCTCCCCCAACCACATTTCCAGATGTCTGCTGGACTCTTCTCCTCCATCTCATGCCGGAAACTTCAAATCAATGCGTCCAGAATAGAATTCATCACCTCCTACCACCCTGTCATTTCCAGGGCTCGAGTCTTGTCCTCAGCTCTTGCCTCTCCAACTCCAGCACCTGCTGAGACCTGACAGTTTGACCTCTGCTACGTCTCCTCTGTTGCTCCAACTGACACCCCATTAGGCCCCTCACTGCCTCTCTCCTGGACAGCTCCTCCAGAAGAATGGTGCTGGATAGACCTTCCCAGGCCCTAAGTAGGACCCTAGCCCTGCTATCCAACAACAGGGGCCTCTGTAGAGGAAGTCTAAATTCTGATTTCATCATTCACACCTGTCCTGCTTTGGGTGCCTGGGTGGCTCAGTTGGTTAAGCGTCTGCTTTCTGCTTAGATCATGATCTCCTGGTCCTGGGATCAAGCCCACACCAGGTTCCCCTCTCAGTGGGAGGGATTTTGCTTGT
This sequence comes from Canis aureus, assembly GCF_053574225.1. Lineage (NCBI taxonomy): Eukaryota > Metazoa > Chordata > Mammalia > Carnivora > Canidae > Canis > Canis aureus. The sequence continues at coordinate 14,336,398 of NC_135639.1, read as the reverse complement.
CCCTCCCTATCATCCCCCTGTTTGTGCTCTCTCTCATAAATAAATAAACAAACAAACAAACAAATAAACAAAATCTTTAAAGAAAAAACAAAAAAAGACCTGTCCCACCACATTTGGCTCCAATCTGCTTTTCCAGTCCTGTCTCCCCCTTCTCTGTTCTAGATATTTTATATGCCATATATACTGAACAATGTTTCCTAAACACGCTATATATTTTCCTGCCTTTTGCTTATGTGATTCCCTTTGGATAACATTCTTTCTTCCATCTCTCTTTACTTGCCCTTCAAGATTCAACTCCAATGCCCTCTCCTTTATAGGTCTTCTCAAATTCCCCAGGGCAGAGAGAGTCCTCCCTCTCCTAAGTATTTATAGCACTGTATCTATATATCTCTGCAGGCACTTGTCTCCTTCTCATGCTCTTATAGTTCTATACATTTGCTTTATTAGAGGCCTTTTAGCTGCAAGGGTCATGTCTTTCATCTTCCCTAGCACACACACCCCCACCATGCTACCCATCACATCATTCCACAGGAGGTTCTTGATAAAAATGCAAGCACTAAGGTACTTGATGTAATTTTTGTTAATTATCATGTCTGCAAAATAAAGAAAGTGGCCTACACTTTTGAGTGAGTGAAAGGACAGAACCCAGATTCTCTCTTTCCCAGAGGGTAGTTAACCTCTTTGACAAGTGTTCCTCTCTGGCTGGCAGCAATCCTTTGCGGACAAGCCTGCTTTCGCGCCCAAAATCCCATACCCCTTCTAACAGTTTGACAGTATCTCATCCCTTGTGAGGAATCTGAAATCTTTCTTCTTCTTTCCGAAGACACATCCAGGATTCTTGGGTGGCAGCTCTTTGACTTCTTTTCTTCCTGTGAGGAACTCAAGTGTTCCTTGAAAGGATCATTACTCAGCTATTTCAAAACCCAAACCTACCCCTGTGTGTGGGTGGAGGTGGGGGGAAGTATACTTGTGGAGGGCAGAGACGGGCCTTGAGAGAGGCTGCTCTTTGATAACTAACTAAAAACACTTGGTGACACTTAGAAACAGCTCGAGACTTTCCACACCACATTTATATTTGCCAAAGATCAAACACAATAAATGAGTAAAGAAGAGCTGATAGCAAAGGTCACTCGTTCTTAATCTAACAGTTCAGAGACAACATTTTAAAAAAAAAAATGCATTTCCTGCTCGGGTATGTCCTTGAACTAACAACTGATTATGGAACTTTAATTTAATATTACAGCATATGTTGTCTTTCTGAATTTAAAAATCCATGACTTGACTCCAAAATGTTTTCAAGTTCTGCAGAAGAATATTCTCACCAAAATAAGGTCATCAGTGGTAGTATTTATAATAAATTTACAATTTCTGAAAAAATGGAATCAATATATACAATTAATATTGCAAATAAACGTCAAAATGATATACTCCTCACCATATAAATGAACCTTGTTTCACACATAAATGTGCTCTGTGGCAATGGTTCAAAATCCTTTTTCTTCAACAGTAAGCAGATTGAATGAAATAAAAAAATGATGTGCCAGGACTTAAAGGTACAAATGGTACAAATTTCAAATTATTGATTGCTGACTGTGCTTACAGACATCAAACAATACTTTTTCAGGCAGCTCTAATAGTCCACTTCAATGGAGACATGATCTATTACAGGAAAATTGAAAATGTGAGAACTATTTGACTGCTCAATGGTCATTTTAAATTATTAGGTTTTGGGGTTTTGTTTTGTTTTTAGATTATAGAAAAAACAATGCAAACTAAGACAAATCTCATTAACTTTAAACCTTTCTTACCAAGCACCTTTATTATAGTTTGAAAACTACTAAGATATTCAGAATATAAACTAAGTGTATGTTAGAGGAGGTGCACATTTGGGTGGAATCCAGACGCACTGACATCCCTTAGTAGAAACCCTAGAAGGCCATAGTGGTCACTCTTGAGGAACCCCGATGTATTTATGGAGGCTAGAATTTTATTGGGAACTAACTTCGATGTATAGGTGACACATGTACTCTAATAGAGTCTGATTCGGAACCCTCTTGACCTGCCCACTCCTTTAAAATTGTCCTTAGGTAACAGCTTCCCCAAAGTAAGTCAAATATACCATCAAAATGAACTCAGTGGTCCTGTATCATTGCTCTTGAGGTGCTCTTCACATAACCTGAAAATGAAAAGCAGACTTGTATACTACAAAAATCTATTGGTCAGAACTCTTCTGGTTTTAAGTGAGAAAAACCAAACGCAAGCTAGCTTGGTCCCAAAAGATCATTCATTGTTGTGGGTTATTGGAGAGTTCAAGTAAGGCTGGATCCAGGTGTTTAGATGATGTCATCAGGAATGTGTCTGTCTCCATCTCTCAGCTGTGCTTCCTCTGTAATGGATCTATTCCCACACTTGCTGCGACCATGTGGAGACCCTTGCCAGGCAGAGCTGCTGAAAGCTGTTGTGGCCTAGAGGAATCCTTTCTTCAGGTGTTCTGGCAAGGATAAACCTAGTTAACCATCGTTACACTGGCTTTGTATGGATCAGTACATGGAGGCCCAGAGCACTCTTTTGGCTCTTACCCCATATGTGTACTATCCCCTCCATACTCCATACTCTACTTTGTCCCATCTCATTGGTCTACTTCTTGGGCTTCTATGATTTCACAAGGCAAGAGGCTCTGTCTTGCTCTGTTTTTGTTTCACATTCTCTTTTCTTTTTTTTTTTTTTTTTCACATTCTCTTTTCATCACCTTCCCAACTCCCAACACACACCCCTAATCCGTCCTGATTTTGAAACAGGACATCAATTGGTTCTGCTAAGGTAACAACTCCCAGCCCACCAATCACGGCCTCAATGGAATGGAAAATTCTAATGGCCCTAGGGCATGCCCAACCCCATAGTAGTAGAGCATATCATGATGGGTACTCCGGACAATTACATGTGCATTTGGGGTGAGGAAGGCAGTCCCCAAAAGAAAGTGTTTTGCCACACCCAAGTAAAAAAAAAAAAAAAAAACAACTATTAGAACCACTGTAAGAATCAGGATTTGTTGTTTTATGTTATTTTCTCTGATCTCAGTTTTCTGATTCAGTTGACACTAATAAAGCCAGTTGAAGGAAGTCCTATCCTCACCAAAAATGTGTTGCTCAAACTCACTCAAGTGTACCCAGGCTTCAAAATGTAGATGTGGTGCTGAGCCATGGAGCAGTGAAGCTGGCATTTACTGCAAGGAAATGAGAGGCAGCATTAACACAGGCAAACTTCTCTTCCCTTGGAATTTGGCTGAAGTAGTGTATTGGCCATTTCTGGAGCAAACCTGATTAAATAAAGATGTGCCATGCACATCTTATGTACCAGGCATTATGGGGGGTGTATTGGTAAATTAAAAAAAAATTCCCTGCCTTCAGAAAATTCACAGCTTTTAGGGGAACACAGAAAAGCAAATAGCTAAGTATAGCACAAAGTGATTAATGCTATGGGAATGGTATAACCAAGTGTTACAGGAGCAAAGGGGAAGAGGTGATTAATTTTTCTGAGGATGGAAGAAATGAGTAGTAGTCAGGGAAGTGGGGAGAGAGGGACTTCGGTTGAGGTTTCCCTGAGGGAGGTGACATGTGACCTGAAGAATGAGAGGGAGTGTGATAGCTTAGAAGGAGGAGGACAGCATTTTAGTCAGAGGAAACAGTAACAAGAGGGAGGGGAAATCAATCCGAAGTCTCTTTAATAGTTGCTGGCCAAGTTCCCACAGCTAGCGCAAAGGGGAGAATTGAAGCAATTATTGAGAAAACTGTCTCAATCTTTCCTTTTCTCTAGGCTGTGGAAATCTGGCCATTGCTGCATTTTTGTAAGAAAAAGAGCCTTGATTCCAGAGACCACACAATGTTAAGTGATGGAAGAATTATTTTTTTGATAGTATAGAGAAAAACCAGAGCACCTGAACTCAACTGGGGAAAACCAAATTTCCTAAGGAAGGAAAACAAAACCCTTTCTTCTCTGTCCCCCTCCTCCTCCTCTTCCCTCTTCCTTTTCTTGGGGGGGGGGGGGGCAAGGAGGCTGGTGGTGGAGGAGGGTTTTACTTCAAAGAGCAAATCCATTGAGCAAAAACTGTATGTCCATAGCATTTGATGCCTTGTGAGAGCTTAATAAACAGTTGTAGTAAGATGACGGTAATTATTCAAATAATTTCTCAAGAATTTCTTAACATCAAAATGAGAATAAAGTGCAACTTCGGAAATTGATTCCCACGCCCTCCCCTCCCTCATCCCATCTCCCCAAATGCCTGAGTAGCTTGTTAGCATTCAACACACCCTTTGAAGATTAAATAGCATTAAATTTTTGCCTTGCAAGGGAAGAGATTATGAATTTATGTGAAAACAAGTCTTTGGGAGAAATGTATGCAGAAATCTAAACAGGGATGAGATTTTGGCATAAAGTCCACAAAACAAGCGCAAATGAGCAGAAACTGACTGAATAGACCTCAGTTTGAGGTTCAACACCACCGTTTATTGACTGTGTAACTCCGGACACATGTCTTAATCTCTCTAGACCTCAGTTTTAAAATGTGAATAATGGCAGTACCTATAGCATAGAGTTATTTTGAGCATGAAAGAAGATAGATAATTCATGCGAAAATGCTTTACACAGGGCCTGGCACATAGGGTTATCTTGAAATCAACAGAGCAATGAATTACAAAAAACTGCCTCCACTGTTGATATTAACCACAGAAGTAGATATTATATCAAGATTCTAATCTGTTTGTCCCTCCAGCAAGGTGTTATATTAACATGATTTGCAGACATTAATCTGTGTTGGCTATCACCAGAGGGCCAAAGGATGATCTTCAGTGCTTTTTACTCTCCCCAAAAACCTTTCTGCCTGAGAAAAGAATTGAATTATCTTCCCTGAAACCCTTGGCCATTTGGTACTATACGAGTTTGGTTGCAGAGAAGGGGGAGACCTGAATGTTATATTCACACTGAGCTCCAAAGGCCACGTCTCAAAGCCTTTCCCTGTCCCATAGCAAAACATCCTCCTGTTCTCTGAAAATACATTTCAAAAACATGTCATTCCATTAAGTCTTGTAATTTGCTAATGTTTAACCTTTAAGCTTGAGCTACCTATTCTTTTTATAAAACAGAAGGTAGCATGCATAAGCTTGTAACTGAAGTGCAGTGTGGGTAACAGACAAGTTTTCTGTTGTTCAAAAGTAAGTATGAACATTCTCTTTATGATACACCTAAGAAGTAGGAACATAATTCAGTGCTGCATGTCTTTAACCCAGTAAGTAAATAAATAAATAAAATATCTATTTTATTTGGAAGTTGGATGCTTGACTTGGAATTGAACCCTTATAAAGGAGCTAATGTATAAATTTTTTTTTTTTGCTAATGTATAAATTTGTGTGGAAACAGAAGTCATGGCAAAATTTTCACTTGGCTACACTGTAAATTAGACCTTTTTATGTCTTGCTTTTATAGTTCACTGCTTCAAACATTATAATTCATCTTATTTAATATATAAGGAATAAACTATGACTGATTATAGATATCAAATTGAAAATAAACAGGTGGAAGACAGTGCTTACGGCTATCCACTTTGTGGGCAGACTTTCCCATGACTTTGTTCACAAACCTGCCATTTAAATTCATTTTTAGCTGGATACGTACAGCAAAGAGATGTGTCAACTGTTGTGATTTATTGAAACAGCTGAACAGTTGCAAGATACAGCTCCTTGTGGTCATCTATCATTCCGAATGATGATTAAGTACAAAAGAAAGATACAGTTTAGAAAAAGAGCAACATGAAGTTGGGATAACAGGAATGGGCCACACCGTGGTTGTATTCATAATAAAATCTGAGAAAAAAAAGATTTATTCGGAAAATGACAATAGATAGGTTGGATTTTGCAAAATCAAACAAACACAACTTTACAAAATGGGTATAAACCATGATTCCTATTCACAATTAAATACTGGTTTCTTAGGTTAATTTTTCAAGCAACATTACAATGGTCTTTGGTTATGTGTACAATGACTTCTTACCTTTCTTTAACAAGTGTGAGGCTGAGAGAATTTTCTTAATGGACAGAGAAGCTGTACACATTAAGGCCTCTCAGTTGAGAAAAAGTCAACCAAAAGTGGGGGCTTTTGAGTCTAGAACCAGTTTAAAAAAAAAAAAAAAAAGATTTTATTTATTTATTTGAGAGAGGAGGGGCAGAATCAGAGGGAGAAGCATACTCCCCACTGAGCCCGGAACTCCAGGCCTGGCTGGATCTCAGGATTCTGAGATAATGACCTGAGCCGAAGTCAGACACTTAACCCACTGAGCCACCCAGGCACCTCTAGAACCAGTCCTATCACATGCACATTTGAGCAAGTTGGAACCTCAGTTTCAATCAATAAAATATAGATGGTACTAATGGCCCTGCTTCCCCCACAGAATTGTTGTGAAACGAGAAAGCAGATCTAAGCTACCTTTAATAGTATCTTCTTATTTTTATAAAGATTTTATTGATTTGAAAGAGAGAGAGCATGAGCAAGAGGAGAGGCAAAGGGAGAAGTAGACTCCCTGCTGAGCAGGGAGCCCATTGTGGAACTCAATCCCAGGACACCAGGATTATGACCTGAATGGAAGGCAGACACTTAACTGACCAAAGAACCCAGGTGCCTCCATTATTAGTATCTTAAAATAAATTAATTTAAAGAGAATTACAGCTCTTATTTCTTCTACAGTGCTCACATGTAGTCTTGCCTGGGAGCTGGGTGACATAAGATATTATTTCCAAACGTAGCTGTTGTCTTCAAAGTGAGATAATATTGTGCTATTTGTTTTATAATCCTATTTTTATTCTCAGGCTGAGGATACATAAGGAAATATTGGTAACACTTAGATGCCTATAGGAATTAATGTGCATAGATGAGCCCACCTATGCATGCATTTGTAAAAATGAGCATGTGTGTAAGCATGTGTGTATGCGTGCTTGTGCACATGTATTAGCCTAATAGCTAACTCTGGGATTCTGGGACCAAGTGGCTTAAATTTGAATCCTTCCTATTTACTTGTTTATAACCTTGACAAGTAACTTCATCTCAGTCTTGCTGTGTCTCAGTTTCCTTATCTGGAAAAGAAAAAATATACGCATGTTTGTATAGATTAAATGAATTTATAATCAAAGTACTGAGAATGATGTTTCTACATGTCGTTAATTCCTAATAAATGTTCATTATTTTTATTATCAGGAGGACCTGTGTGTGTATATATATATATATATATAAAAATATATATATATAAAAATATATATATATATATTTTTTTAGGAGGACCTATATTTTAAGCAAAATTATCAGTGGTGATTTACTTCGTTCAAAACATACACTCATGTCCTCTCTCCCTGATGACCAATAGTTTATCAGAATGCCAGCATACACTAGGATCTTAACTTTTGGAAATCCTTGGCAAAAGAAAGCTGAGTGGCCTGTGGATAAGTCTGGTAGCTACCTAAACAGAAATCCATACCAGGCTTTGAACCACAAATTGTATTTTGTAGAACATTATTGACCCAAACATGGTTAAGTATGCTTCATGAAAAAAAGGGTCATGGACAAATATGTTTGGGAACATTGTGTTCAACTCTACAAATCAGGTTTCTTCATTGTGGGATGTCTCAGAACCTTTCATAAACTACTGTGCAATCTGAGTCTCTAGGGGACTACCAAATGCAGTTTCTCAACCTATTTTCATAGGTTTGTGTCTTTTTTAAAGGAAAGTCTATAAAATCATGAAGAATATTAGGAATTTATAAGTAATTTTTCTCGAATTCAGATATTTTAGGCTGGTAAAGAACCCACAGTACTCAACAAAATGCTCTATTGATTAGGGGGAGTGTTCTGTGGAATCTTCCGCTGGAAGGTCTTGGGGTTGTCATTGTTGATAATGAGTTAATAATGGCTTGTCAAGATTTCTGTGGAACATAGAACAACATGCACCATGAACACTAGACTCAAGTGTGATCTTTTGGGCATCCATTTGTACAATTTAGAGATGATGAAAATTTCTTTTTTATGGGTTAAAACAAAATTGCTAACTACAGAGCAGAAGTCAGGTCAGACAGATATACTGCTCTCAAGAATGTGCTGATGATGATTTGTATTTTATGGTAGCTGAAAAGTTTGAGCTGCTTGTTAATGAGATCAAGCACCATTACATATATTACTGGCATCCTCAGAAGCTGAAGATTTATTTTGAAATATCTTTCTGCTACATTTGTTCAAAGCATTGTCTTTCTGTTAAAAGAATTCACCTGCACATTAAATTTTCTCTATAATATACGACTGATAGCTTAAAGAAATATTTCTGTGTATCTCTTTGTCTGAACTTGGAAGCTATGTATTTTCTTTGAGTTCCATTTCTTCTGAAAACTAGTTGTTGACAAATACAACTGTCACAATGATTGTAGGACTGAATTACCCTGTTGATTTTCTAATTCGTTGCTTGAATTGTAATGACTCAAAATAAAAGCAGTCTCTTTAAAATATTTTGTCATCTTACACTGTCTGAAAGATAAATGGTCTTAAACAAAACAGTTGCTGAAATTCTTTGTGAGAATGGAAGTTTTAGCATCAAGGTCTACATCCAAGAGAATGTAGGTGGTGGAGATTGCTCTTCTTTGGGGGTAGATTTTTCTAATCCAAGCAGAGAAATTCTGTGGAGTCAACTGTAAAGTAAAGAAAAGAAGATGAAAGGAGATGAATTTCCAAGTCAAAAAGAGAGCTGAAATGTGCATTAAAAAGAGTACAGGGTTTAGGTCTAGATCTATCATGAAGCCTTGGGTAAATCAGATAGCTGTCCAGCTGTCAATTTCCATATTTATGAAATGAAAGGAAAGGACATTGATAATCTGGAAGATACAACACTTCTCTTTGGAATGCTGTATGGAAGGAGAGGAGAACAAGGAAAATTTTGGAGTTTAGCCACTTAATATAGAATTCTTTCCATGTGTTAAACATGGTGGAAGAGTCATGCTATTGGGCCACATGATTATGTATTCTTTGGTTACCATTTCACATGTAGATTAGCAATGACTTTGCTTTGTGGGTAACAGCATTTGCAAACTCTACTCAATTTCCTGCCTAGAATTTTGTACGTTGCTGTTGTATGTCTAGAATGTTTTTTTCCCCCACTTCTCATTTGAAAGGCTTCACTTACCATGCCTATGAGCTATGATATTAAGGTTCAATGCCAGCAAAGTTTCAGGGAAAAGAGTGAGAAAATTATTTAAAAGGACTACTTTTTGATAATGGCAGTGTTTTGACAGTTTTTGACAGGCAATTTGGAATAATGCAACCTCCTGGATTACAGCCAACCTCTGAAATGGGCTGTAATTTAGAATGATGGCAGTTTCTATGACCTCTATATTGGAGAGTCACTGGAATTAAAAAAAAAATCTCCAAACAGTTTAGGTTTATATTTGAAAATCTGGCTTAAATGTTCTGACATCTAGCCATTTTGTTTAATGAAAAGATTTTCTTGTCTTATGCATAGCTCCAAATACTTATCCTAAAGCCTTTTGCCTTTTTGTGTATGGTAAAACACTTCTCAGATTCCATTCTCAACCAGATCATGAACATTCTAATGAGCTGTTTGTGGGCACGTCTGCCCCTTCTCTCCGCTATGTGAAACCAGATCTACACGGGTATGGGTAATTGAATGATCCTGCCGTCCTGCAGTAAGGCAAGTCCTGGGCTATTACGGCTTCCAGCTTCTGCCTTTAACAAAATGTGTTGTCTCAGGTTCTAAGTCTGGTTCTCAAGGCCCCTTTGAAAAATAGATTCTGTTACTTCCTTAATTCTGAGAGTTAAATGCTTATTAAAGAGTTGTATAAGTTAAATATGAGCTGGGTGTGCAGTGTCGGATTTGTAACAGAACCACAATTCTCCAAACATATCAATATATTCCAAAATTGCCAGTTGCAGGCCATAAAATATTTACATTATGGAGTAAATAATGTATGTTTAGTAAGAAATGATGAAATATTTACAGTTTTTCTAAAGATACTGTATGGGTTTTTTTCCTCTACCACAGCCATTTTTCTTGAAGTGGGCAAAAATAGGTGAATTTAGGAGCTCTGAGAACAGAATAGAAGCGCCTTTGAAGGAAGAGAATGTTCTGGTGCACTAAGTGGAAAAGTCTCCATAAGGAGAAGGAACAACAGCTGATTCCAGATATCGAGATACATATTTCATATGGTTAAAGGTCTAGGGAGGCATTAGCAAACAATTTTGGTATCTTTACCATTAAATTGAAGAGTGGCTGGGCCCAGCTCACGTGACACTATCTTTTGTTAGAGCCATTCTGTGGGAGTATTCTGAACCTCAGAGGATGGGATGACCTTCCAAGCTTCCAAACAAATATATTTTTAAAACCTCTCCCATACACTCATTGACCCTGAACACGATCCAGACAACTCAATCACAGTGTTATAAATCCTCACTGCATGTGTTTGAGAAAGAAGAAGAAGCCTTTAACAGAAGTTTTCAATAGAAAACAGAGAGTCTCACAGAGATTTTCAGGCCTCTGCCCATCCTGAGAAATTCTGATAGGCTCACTCTCATGTAGAGCCTGGCAGTCTTTCTTTTTGAAAAGCTTCCTAGGTTATTCTGATGATCATCTGGGTTTGGGAAATGCAGTAGAAAGAATATTGGCCCTGGAAAATATCCATATACTCATCCCTGGGACCTGTGGGTGTTATCTTATGTGATGAAAGAGAGGCCACAGATGTAGTGAAATTAAGATTCTCAAGATGGGGAGATGATCCTAGGTTATCTGATGGGTTGCAAATGTCATCACAAGTCTCCTTTTAAGGAGTAAGGAGATTTGACAACAGAAAAAGGCAAAGTGAGGACAGAAGCAAGATGTGAGGCTGCTGGCTTTGAAGATGGAGGGAGGAGCCAGGAGCCAAGGAATGTAGATGGTCCCTGGAAGTGAGAAAAAGTAGGAAAGATCCTCTCCTAGAGCCTCCAGAAGGAGCCAGCCCTGCTGATATCTTTTTAGGTCTTTTAAATTTTTATTTATTTTTTATTGTTTAAAGATTTTATTTATTTATTTGAGAGAGAGAGAGAGCTCCCATGAGAGAGCAGGAGCAGAGGGAAGGGCAGAGGGAGAAGCAGACTCCCCACTGAGCAGGGAGTCCAGTGGGGTTGGGGGACTCCATCCCAGGACCCTGAGATCATGACTTGAGCCGGAGGCAGATGCTTAACCAGCTGAGCCACCCAGGTGTCCCTGCTGACATCTTTTTAGCCCACTGAAATAGATATTGGACATTTGACCTTCAGAACTGTAAAATAATAACTTTGTGTTGTCCTAAGCCACTATTTGCAGTCATTTTTCCAGTAGCAATAGGAGACTAGTACATGAACCATTTCCCTAAACCACCTGTCTTAGGAGTCCTTTGCTGCTAAACATAACTCTTCAAGCCAGACCTTTAAGGCTCTAGGATTTAATCCCTTTCCCAGCACCAAAGCAGCCTTGCATCTAGAAACACTGCTGCTCCCCTTCCCATCTGTGGTGGGCACTTCCCTCACAGTAATATGCCCTCGAGGATACACCAAAGCTGGCCCCAAAGAGAAAAGGCAGGAGTGTGCCAATAACTGCTTCCCTCAAGTTCGGACATCAAGCCACAAGAATTCATCATACTCCGCCTGTGTACTCAGCATTCTGCAGCTCCTGTGGGGAATTCAGAGAACCAGGAGAGGTCACTCTCTATTCTCGTGCTGAGTACACACATTGCAGAATGATTGTGAACTCTTAGGTTGCATTTTCCAGGAATGTCAACACTGAGGCTCCCCTGGCTACAAAAGATATTGTCTCATTTTGGCATAAGAGAAATGCATCATCGCCATTTAGGGGAAGAAGATGATATCAAAGCATGGGCTTCCCAGTTCTATATACTCTGATTAGAAGACCTGGAAATCGAGTCATCTTTCCATAGGTGTAGGCTCTCCATTAGCTGAGGGACACATCAACAAATTGTCTATGCAGCACTTGAAATGTAGCTCAATTTTCCAAAGAGGGGGAGAGAATCTCTATATTTTATCAGTTTTTGCTCCTATCAGAACTCCTCACAGTGAAAGGGGAAAAAAAAGATGGCAGCTGCATAGAGCTGGGATAGCATCTTGTTTCTATGACAACAGTGTCTGCTCTGCTCCCAAGCTCCATCTGGTATTTTCAGGCCTAACAGCCAGGTAGCATCTAAATGCCTAGTGGAAAAAAAAAAAAATTATCGATAGAGATTCTTCAGATCAGGGACAAATGAACATAGCAACACCATGTCCTTTCTGAGAAAAGCAATGAATTACTTCACCAGTAACAGGGCACTATGAAGACAGACCACTTAGTACATGGAACATGCTCATCTCTATATTATGGACTAAACAAATGCAATGTGCTCATAAAATAAAGTGCTATTGGGGCAGATGGGGGCTTTTTCCTAAAGGCAATCTAATGAGGCTCATATGGGATGATTCTCTCCTTCCTCTCAAGCTCTCTTCGCCGTCCTGCTTTGTGGAGCTGTGTGTGCTTTTGGTAATATGGATGCAGCAGCTCTTACCTGCCTCACTGACCTTCCCTTCAGATTTTATCCTTGTTGATTACTGTTCCCTGGTAGCTCTGCAGAATTTATGAGAAGCTGAATTTCAGTCCTCCTCCATGGGCACTCACTCACAGAAAAGCATGCTTTTAAAACAGCACAACACGACACAGCCGGTTTTTACCTTCCCCTACCCTCATTTTGAAGATAATCTAGTGAAAGCACCTCCTTTTTCTTCTGGAATAGTAGCATCATTAAAAACAGCAGTTTTACAAAGTCACAATTTACCTGAAATAGAATACAATATGGCTCTACAGCAAGGTGGTCCCAGAATAGTTGGGACACGCTTATACTAAAAAATTACTCATTGTTTATCTGACATTCAAATTTAACTGGGCATCCTGCATTTTCATTTGCTAAATCTGGCAGCCCTGTTTATAGGCAGGATGATAGGCCTTTGCAATTCACCTGATCACTTAAGCTTTGATACGGTATATCAAAATGTCAGCACATTGAATTGAATATTGGTGTCCAGTATTTCCTGGTTATTAAAACAAAGGTTCGTTGTTCACACCAAAAACTTCATTTACACCAAAGTTTTGCATACATTCATTTTTCTCCTTTATTTATTCAATGCAGAGTTCCTGGGCACCTGCTACTGGCCTGGCACTGTTCCGGGAGTTGGGGATTGATGGTGAACAAAAGGAACGGGTGCTTCCTCATGAAGCCAACATTCTATTGTGGCTCCTGGCTTTGATGGCAGGACATTTACTCCCATTGCATACAAGGCACTCTGATACACAAAGACCCATCACACATGGTCCCACCTCCAAAAGCAGCTAAACTGTACTAGGCTAGTTGTGCCCTAATCATCTTAAAATTTCCCCAAACCTCCTCAAGTCAATCCCAAGTCATTTCATGAGCATTCAGTTACAGAATAAATTTAAATTTTCATTTTCACTTCCTCTGTCCCTTAGTATCCCAGGTTGGGAGACAATTGACCCTAGGAGAGTGGGACATTACTTAGTGACATCCTGCCATCAGTTTCTAACGTCCTCTCTTGTCCTCACTGGGACCCATCCCCTTGAAGGTCCTTGCTCTGTCCTTCTCCTTCTCTGAGCTCTTACAAGACATTCAGACAGATGAGTGGCATTTGTATTCTTCCTTTGTCTTCTTCACTCTGTCTTTCTGTGCTGCCCCAACTCTTTTCTCCTTTTAACTATTTCATCTATTTGATACAGCTCATTGCTAAACCAGTTACAGAAATTAAAAGTCTGCCTTATTCTAGAAAGTTCTTGAGATATGGACCTACCATAATTCTTCTCGATACGACTCAGATTTTTCCCCCCTCGTATCTCAGGTTTTGACTGTGATACACTCAGTTTCATTTATGAGATGTCTAGGGAGGGTATTATATATACTCAGGTATGATATTTAAAATGTATAATGAGGGATCCCTGGGTGGCGCAAAGGTTTGGCGTCTGCCTTTGGCCCAGGGCGCGATCCTGGAGACCCGGGATCGAATCCCACATCGGGCTCCCTGCATGGAGCCTGCTTCTCCCTCTGCCTATGTCTGCCTCTCTCTCTCTGTGTGTGACTATCATGAATAAATAAATAAAATCTTTAAAAAAAATAAATAAATAAAATGTATAATGACCATGGTAAACAAAATAATGACCTCCAAAGATATTTGCATCCTTATCCCTGAAACCCTTAAGTATGTCACTTATGTGGCAAAAAGGACTTTCAAGATGTGATCAAGTTAAGAATTTTGAGGTGGTGAGAGCATCTTGACTTATCCAGGTGTGCCCAATGGAATTACAAGTATCCTTATAAGAGAGGGGCAGGAATGTCAGAGAAGGAGAGAGATTTTAGGAGGCTACAGTGCTTGCTTGAGATGGAGGAAGGGGCAGTAGCCAAGGGATGCAAGTAACTTCTAGAAGCCAGAAAAGGCAAGGACACAAATTGGCCTCTACAGCTTCCAGAAAGACTGTGGATCCTTTGATTCTAGCCTAGTAAGACCCATTTTGGACTTGTAACCTCCAGAATTGTAAGATAACAAGTTTGTATTGTTTTAAGTCACTAAAGTTGTGGTGATTTGTTAAAGCATCAAGAAGACTATCCACAGATAAGCCCAGGCATTGAGAAATCAGAACTGACCCTGACCAGGCTTCTTAACGCTCTTTGCTAAGCTGAGTGTTAACCTCTCAGTTGCAGGCTGTGGGAGATCTGGATGGATAGTCATGGAGTTGGGACAGCCTGGTGGTGGGAGTTGGCCATGGAGAGCTGAGGTGTTGGTTATTCATGAACCACTCTGGGAGTATTTCAATATTTTTACAGTCAGAAGTGGTGTACTAGTGGATTTCTGCTGTGCACACCCTTGAACACAACTAACTGAGGGATGTAGAATGGATTCTGGCATGACTCTTGAATTTTTCTTTCCTAAGGCCCTAATATTAACTCTTAAAGTGGCCAAAGCAATGATTCTGATAGAATTCTATATTCACTTCTATGTGTCCTATGCTGGGATTTTCCAGGGTGTGGACTGGGATGACTCCTTGCTCAGGAGCTTTAAAAAAACAAATTCTTCATTGTTTGATTGTTTTTCCAACTTACTACCTGAAGTAAGTAATTTCCATCTCTAAATTCTGAGGTTTTTTTTCCTTCCTTTCATCTCTCCTGTTTCCTCCTTTCTTTAACCCTATTTCTCCTCTCTGCATTTGAAAACAAATGAAATAAGAGGAAAAGAGAGTCAGTGACTTGCTCAAAGTCACCTAGTTAGTTATCAACCACACTGAGCCATGAACCTGGGTCAATACCCCATCCAATGATGTGAAGTCTCACCTCTCCAAGGGAACCAATGCTCAGTGGTCATCCTCTTTACTTAAATTGTGTTCAGTCTCCTACAGATCTGTCTATGGCCTTCTACCGTATTCTGAATAAAATTTGAACTGCTGCCACGGCTCTCAGGGCCTGGCATGATGCAACCCTGACCACTGCACCAATCCTGTCTGTGTGGTGGCCCCACTGGTCCTCTCCACTCTCAGATACCAGTACTGTCCTGCCATAGGGGCTTTGTGAGAACGTTAATGTGTTGTCTACAAGGTCCACAGCAGGTGCTTGCCCCATGATGTTACATTTTACACTTACACTTACTTTGTGTGCCTTGAGTTAATGAATGTATGCACTTTGTTTCTTGTTGCCTGTAGGCCCCATGCATGCAGAGAGCTCATTCATCTTGTTTGCTATTGTAGCAGAGCCCGGTACATGGTAGTTCTTCAATGAACACTGTATGGATGATGTTTGTGGTCATTCCTCATGGCCTCACCCTAAAATCATCTCACCATTCTCAAGGCACAGAATTCCTAGTTGATCTTGTAAGACACCAACACAGGCTGTCAACCAGATGTGGGGGCTGGATAAAAGGAAACGCATGGTGTCTGGTCATTTATGGAAAATATCACAGCTGGCACTTAACAGAAGTAGAAACTAGCTTTCTGACCTCTGCAGTAATCAGCTTACACCATGAAGCAGGAGATTTGAATCCCCTTATCTACTTCTAGATGAGAATATTATGTCTCATTTACAGTTACAGCCTTCTGGACTGAAATATCATATTTTATGAGTAATAGCATCTGTAAGTAAGATAAAAGACATCAAAAAAGAAAATGAAAGCATTTAAAATACAACAATTACTGAAATAAAATCATCTTTAGGACATTCTTCTGACAAGTTCTCTTAGGGTTTATTAATTTCTTCTAAGAATATTACCATGAATCTTTTTTACGAGTGTTTGGATCCTATGTGCACAATCTTTGCATTTATTCACTTGAGGCTAAGGCACAATAGAGTGCAGGATCTCAGTTCTTTCCTGCTTTTCTCTGCGTTAACATCTCGAAAAAGGAAATTATAAAGGTAGATTATCAAATGGTTTAAGAAACCTATTCACGCACGCGTTTCATAAGTAGAATAATGAGATATAGCAGGAACGGAATTACAAGACCATCAAATTTCAAATGATGATGTATATACAACTTCAGTAATTCTAATATTTGCAATATTTCCTTCTTTGTTTTCAGATATTTAAATTCATTTCACTCTGTATGCATGCCCTTCAATTCTATTCCACAACTGCTTACTATTACCTATGAAATAATCAGCTTATTCTCTGTCTAAAACGTTTCTTACTGAGCTCTTTTATTTAAATGCTAATTAATTGTTTCCTATAACCATCTTACAGAGTTTCCATATTCTATTATCAACACACCTGCAATGTCAAATAAAAGATAAGGTTTATGAGCCATGTAAACTATGATAAAACATTTTGAACTGTCTATGGCATCGTGAAGGGAAAATAATGAGAGTGTCTGGCTTTTATAACGTAATACTATTGTACTAAGGCCACTAAGCCATTTTAAATACTGGAAGCATAAAGTAATTTTATCCTGATAAATGAGCAATTTAGCAAATTGTTTTAAGAAGAAATAGGATTTATGGTTCACTCTACCTATATGTATATATGAACATTACATTTTTTCAAACTTTCTAAAGAGTTGCTGTGAATAACTCACAGAAAATAACAGAAACATTAAAATTTATCCTAAATTTCCAAATAGTTGCTATGACTAATTTCCCGAAATTAATAGAAATCTTCATAGAAATTGTAATGAGAGAATATGTTGATTGTTGCCTTAAATTTGAACATATTCAACAACTAGAGTCATTTATTTGCTGCATAACCGTGTACTTATCAGGTAGGCAAAGACTATGTTAATGATGAAAATAAATACCTGGTAAGAAATAAAAAGCCTTAAATTTCTCTTTTAATTCTTTCTGTGTAATCCCAAAGCACTTAAATTTATTGTCATTGTAACTACAAATTGATACAACCAGATTTCAAGGCTCTTGTTTATTCTTTCTTTGTAATCGAAAATTCCTATTTCCCTTACATATAGTGTCCACCCAGTAAATACTTCTAAAATAACCACTTGAATCACAAGATGCAGAAGAGTGGTTTCCGAGTCCTGTTTTGTTTTAGTTTTGGGAAGATGACAGGCTAATGTCCTGGGAAGGAGCACGCGGGGCAGCCTTCCTGGACTCTGTGCTGCGCTCCTGACTCTGACAGAGTGAAAATCCAAGTTCATCAGTTTCACTACAGTTTTTTAATTCTAAAGACTTTGCTATTTCATGACTCCTAGTGTTATTGGAATTTCTTCATGCAATATATTTCACAACCAAAACAAGTTTGTTTTTCTAAACCAATAATTAAGGATTGACAGTTTACTTTCATTTCTATTATATAAGTGTGAGACTGAAAATTTATATTTATATATATCTTCATCCTATATATGTGTGTACATATATATGCGCATATGTATGTATGCAGGTATGTTTTCTCTATATGTACCTATATTATCTACCTTTCTCTTTATCATCTATCTATCTATCTATCTATCTATCTATCTATCTATCTATCTATGTATCTTTCTATTTATCTAATCTCCTAAATGGGGAAGGCCCTTATAGTAGGTGAATTGCCCCAGGCCAGCTCTGAACCTTAGCTGTTATACCCTTTCTTCAAACTCTTACTAGAAAGTTCAATATAGAAAAAAGATAAAAGAGGAGTTCTTTTAACTGAAGTAGTTGAAAGCTACTGGTGAACAAAAAAGATCTTTCATTGGAGCAGGAGGAATTAGGAAGGAGTTCTAGACCTAGCTCAGACATTAATTGCCTGTGCCATGTTGGGGAAATCTATCAACCTCCATGGCCTCAGTACTAACATCTATAAAATAAAAGGATTGTGCAAGATGTTTTCTAAAGTCTAAAATAAACACTTTAAACGCTAAAAATACTTTGATTGAAATATAAATAAATCAGTCTCTTAAGTTAAAAAAATCCTTATGAAGTTATGATTATTATGCAGTTGTTTCCTGCAATTTAACTTTTAAGTTCTGTTATATGCATTGAATTGTGTCCCCAAAAAGATACATTAAAGTCTGAAACCTGTGGTAACTCAGAATATGAACTTATTTGTAAATAGGGTTATTATAGATGTAATTATTTAAGATGAGGTCACATTGGTGTATGGTAGGCTTTTATCCAATATGACCAGAGTCCTTATAAGAAGAGGAAAGAGACAAAGAGGCAGAGACAGACTAGGAGAATGTCAAGGGACAACAGAGGTAGAGACTGGACAGTTGCATCTATAAATCAAGGAACACCAAAAATTTACCAGCAAAGACCAGCAGCTAAGAAGAGGCAAAGACCAGATGTGAGGGCCCGGAAGGAACCAACACTGTGGACATTGTGATTTCAGACTTCTGGCCTCTAGACTGTAAGAGAATAAATTTCTGTTGTTCTAAATCACTGTGATATTTTTGTTATAGTAGCTCTAGGAAACTAATAAATATTAGGAATTGAATATAATGCTTTGTATACAAATTTCATTTTTAGTTTTACATCACAGATACACAGCTAGTTAGATAAGCATTTACAAAGCATGATCCGTTCTCAATTATTTTTCTTTAAATAATATTTGATTTTAATTGATTATGCAGGGATTGCATTACTAATACAAATTCCATAAGTCAAAATATGTCTTCTGAAAAGATATTAATTTGTTGGTGATAAGCATTTTTCTTTTTCTAGGAAACGTATCTGCTTTGAAATGAAACACAGCTACTGAAATAGTCTTATTTTATTCAGCCTCTAGTTTTTGGAGGCAGGAAATGAAGTAGTTAAGGATCTGCCTTAAGATATTATCGGGGTTGAAATCCTGATTCTGCTACAGTATGTGACCGTGGGTAAGTTACTTAGTTCTCTGTGCCTCACATCTCCAACTGTACTGTAGAAAAACATACAAGTGTTGAACTTGTAAGGTTATGGGTTGATTAAAAGAATTAAGATGCATCAAGGTCTCAGATGGTGGTTGGCATATAGTATGTTATCGATACACGTTAGCTCTGATTCCCTTCCCTTCTAGTGCTTCTAACCCACTGCCACAGATTGACTACATGAGCAACTCAGGCCACTCACCTGCTAGAAAACATCACATGGCCCCCCATCATATATGAAAATATTAAAGACCATCTAAAAGTTGGCTCCATCTAACTCTCTGCTTTTTTTCTCCCTGACTTGCTATCTATTGAAGTCACATCCTCCTTGGAAATGCAGCTCATATTCTCAACCCCTACTGGTAAGTCTCTCAGATCACCTATATCAGACTTAGTCTTTCTCCCTCTGCCATATTCCCCTAGCACAAGCTCTTGTACACAGCCTGCTTAGGAGTTATTTGTGCATGTTATGTCCCATTTGATAGATGATGACCTCCAGGAGGGCAGGGCTTGTACCTTTCAATTTTGTGTCCTCTCTGTAGTACCTAGCAGAGGTTTTTTAATACTTAGTATATACTCAATAAATGGTTGTTAAACTTGGTTGAACCTACATTTTGTTTTTCTTTTTTGGCAGATGCCCTGAGAAAAACATAAAATAAATGAATTACTTTTCGTCTTTTCATTGCAATATATATGCCCTGGGCTAGGGGTATTTGCAAGCCTGGTTTAGAACCTAGGGAAGTCATCAATCTAAGAATGGACAGGAAATGCATTTTAAATCACAAGAGCAATATAGCCTTATGTAAGGCCTTCTAGCAAAGCAATTATCAATGGCTCAATAACCCAGGTGCTAGAGTTATTATGAACAAAAGTCTGAGGTTGAGAGACAATGAGTGATCTTAACTTTTATATTCCATAGGTATGCAATTCAATGAAACATGTACAGATGGAAGGTTTAGATCTGAAAATCATATGTGGGTATCATAATGCAAATAATTGGCTTTCTTTCTAAAGAACATCTGTTGAAACATCTGAAAGCAGTTGTTTATACTGATGCCAAAATGCTGAAAAATATAATAATTCTCCTATGAGGTTAGAAATATCCGGGGGAAGAAAAATAGTTTTTATGTAGTTCTGTTTTTATTAAATCCTGTTGTTGCTTCTCTAATATGGCACATAGGAGATGCTCAATAATATTTGTTGAATGAATGTTGAATGAATAGCAGAGACTCATTAAACAGTTGTTGGATGAATCATTTTTTTAAGACTTCTAAGATAACATTTTCAGAAAATGGTATGCCCTAGTTTTACCATGCCATATACCATTTTTATTTGGCATAAATTGAAGCAATGCTACCCTTGCTCTGAATATTATAGAATGTAATCAGCATGTATATCTAAAAGAATAAATATCTTACTGAAGAAAATATATGAATAAAGCTAGTACATGATTGAATAAATCTAGTGTATGATAATACTATTTTAATATCCTAACATGTTACTTTTACCCATTATTATAAAAGACTTAAAATTGGAATTGTGGGCTTGTATAATCATGTTTCAACAAATAAAAGAAAATAAAAATCCCTGCTGATATCTATAGTGGTGGCACCCCTAAGACTAATTGAACTTGGCATTTCAAAGCATCACAATATTCTGTGATATGAAGACTGCAGAAGAGGAAGAAGTCATTTCTCCCCATAATCCCATTCCAGAATTTCCAGCAGTTCTTCCTTTGCATACGCCTGTGTGAGGGAGGCAACTGGGCTCCCCAAAGGCTGCCCAAATTCCACTCTGCCAAGTTTTCAGTACAGAAAGAACATGTTAAATAATAAATGTGAGTTTGAATGTAACTAATAAAATTGGAATGTTAAAGAGCAGCATGCTTTTGAAAAGCAGCCTCCTTGTAAGAATGCCCCCTGTGCAAGTCCACGGGAAATAATTCTGAAGGGAGTGATATTAATTAGTAATATAATTTATCTTCTGGAAGCCCTTTCCTTTGATAGCGCCATGGCACAGTTCATAAGCTTCCAAACGAGTGCTCAAAGAAAATGGTTCAAACCACAATTTCAGTTTTGTTTTCCATCCTTGAACAGATAAAAGAGTCAAATTTATTTCAGTATATCTAAGTTTTACACATGCATCACATGATGGAGAATTATGAAGATATAAAAGTGTATTTATGAAGAGTTTTCAATGAAATGGTAAAAGGCTTATGATGTAATCAAAGGAAAACCCAGCAGTATCCAAAATTAAATTCATGGCCTCTGATCTCAGATTTCTTGGTTTCAGCTCTAGCTCTGTCATGTACTAGGTATGCCACCTCGGCAAGATACTTAACTGTTCTGTTCTCCGTTTTCTCATCAAATGCTATGAAGGTAATAGTAAAAATCATTATTTGGAATAGTGCCCAGCAAATAAGAAATAATACTAATAGTAATTAATATTATTATTTATTCACAATATTTTCAAGCTTGTAAAAGAAAATGCAAGGTGAGGAGGATTAGCTGGAAGGCAGTAGCCAAAATGCTATTCATATTTGCATCTGAATGGTAAGTTTATAGATAATTCTTTTCTAAGCATTACACTTTTCCATATGTATTCTTTTATAATAACAGTTTAAAAATGAAGTTTTGGGCAGCCCGGGTGGCTCAGCAGTTTAGCGCCACCTTTGGCCCAGGGCCTGATCTGTAGACCCAGGATCGAGTCCCCTGTCGGGCTCCCTGCATGGAGCCTGCTTCTCTCTCCGCCTGTGTCTCTGCCTCTCTCTTTCTCTGTGTCTCTCATGAATAAATAAATGAAGTCTTTAAAAAAAAAAAAAAGAACCTTTATGCACACATGGCTTGGTGGAAGTTGAGGTGGAAATTTGGAATAGGTTAAAAACTCATAGCCCAATATACTACAGCATTAATGAAATATCAATTCTTTTATACAGATGATGTGAAGGAATTCATATTTACCATCTTTCAATTCTAATACAATCTAATTAAAAATCATTTTTTAAAGTTTAGCCAATGTCAATTCTACAGTCACAAATGATGTCAGATGTTTATTATAATCTTACAATTTTGGCCTACTAAAACTAAAAATGCTTTATTTTTTAATTTAAAAATCCCATGCAAAAGTCCCAAAGGTGCCTTTCATGTTTAAGCTTTAATTAGCAAGCACTTTGGTCTCTGACACATATTGTGCAGATGCTGAAGTGTTAATATTACCGAAGCTTGATTACAAAAGGCAATGATTAATGTTAAAGCAGACTAAAAAGATATGCCCTGATTACAAAGGAATGATTAAGGCGGAATGTCAGGCATCGCACATTTATAGCAGCCTTTGGCACAAAGGATAAGACGCTGCAGTCTATACTTAGCATCATGAGGTCTTAGCTCTCTGTAACGCGGGGGTTCGCGGGGCGCAGGAAGCTCCCCCAAGCGCAGGCGAGGCCCGCGCACCTCGGCCGCCACGTGGCCAAAGCGAAAGAGCCGCAGGCGCGGACTGGGCCCAACGCGCCGCCGTAGCTCGGTGCCACCCGCGGGACCAGGCCAGGCACCTGGGGGCGGCTGCGGAGGGTCCCGCGCACGGTATTGTCCGCACGGACACAGCCCGGGGCGGGGGGGGGGGGGGACGGGGAGCTTAGGAGGACCTGCTCCCGAAGAAGAGGCGGTGGGGCGGAGAGGCCAGCCGCGGCGGGGGCTGCTGCCCGGGCGCTCAGAAGCCGGGCTCGGGGCCTCCATGTTGATTTGGCAGCAGGACGCAGAGGGAACCCGCGGGAGCCCGGGGCCTCCGTGGGGGCGGCCGAGTCCAGACACCCGGGGGAGACGGTGGTGGGTTGTTAGAGACGCGGGGAAGCGAGGCCGGGGCCTGGCGCCCCACCTGGCGCGTCCTGAGCCCAGGCTGATGCAGGTGGTGGTGCGGGTGCGGGTGGGGGTGGGGATGGGGTGCAGGTGGGGGTGCAGGTGGGGGTGCGGGTGGGGGTGCGGGTGCGGGTGGCGGTCCGGGTGCGGGTGGGAGTGCGGGTGTGGATGGGGGTGCAGGTGGTGGTGCGGGCGGGGGTGCGGGTGCGGGTGGCGGTGCGGGTGCGGGTGGGAGTGCGGGTGCGGATGGGGGTGCAGGTGGTGGTGCGGGTGGGGATACGGGTGTGGATGGGGGTGCAGGTGGGAGTGCGGATGGGGGTGCGGGTGAGGATGGGAGTGGGGGTGCGGGTGGCGGTGCGGGTGGGGGTGGGGATGGGGTGCAGGTGGTGGTGCGGGTGGGGGTGCGGGTGGCGGTGCGGATGCAGGTGGGAGTGCAGGTGTGGATGGGGGTGCAGGTGGTGGTGCGGGTGGGGGTGCGAGTGGCGGTGCGGGTGCGGGTGGGAGTGCGGCTGTGGATGGGGGTGCAGGTGGTGGTGCGGGTGGGGATACGGGTGTGGATGGGGGTGCAGGTGGGAGTGCGGATGGGGGTGCGGGTGAGGATGGGAGTGGGGGGTGCGGGTGGCGGTGCGGGTGCGGATGGGGGTGCGGGTGGCGGTGCGGGTGCGCGTAGGGGTGCGGGAGCTCTGAATACCTCTCCTCCTTCGCGGTGCTCTCTGGGGTCCTCACACTCCCGCTGGCAGATCCTGAACCGACCCACGGGCGTCCGGGGCCTGAGATGAGCTTAGAGTCCCTGTTCCAGCACATCATCTTCTCGGAGCATCAGGCCGAGGAGAGTCGCCGCTTAATCCGAGAAGGTCGGTGCTCCCGTCTCGTGCTGGGTCCTGTCTCCTGGGGTGGGGGTGGGAGGGTGGTGCTTCTGGGGGGGGGGTGGGGGCTGGAGCCAAAAGCAGCCCGGAAGGTGCGGTCCGAGCCCTGAGGGGGGCCCTACTGTTCACGTGCACAGAAGTGGGGACTTTGGAAAGATGGAGAGGGCACCTGGGTGGCTCAGCGGTTGAGCACCTGCCTTCAGCCCGGGGTGTGATCTTGGGGTCCTGGGATCGAGTCCCACATCGGGCTCCCTGCATGGAGCCTGCTTCTCTTTCTGCCTTTGTCTCTGAGGCCTCTCTTTCAGTGGCTTTCATGAATAAATATATGAAATCTTGAAAGAAAGAAAGAAAGAAAGGAAGGAAGGAAGGAAGGAAGGAAGGAAGGAAGGAAGGAAGGAAGGAAGGAAGGAGAGAGAGAGAGAGAAAGAAAGAAAGAAAGAAAGAAAGAAAGAAAGAAAGAAAGAAAGAAAGAAAGAAAGAAAGAAAGAAAAGAAAAGAGAAAAGAAAAGAAAAGAAAGATGGAGGTGTTTAAGGATTTCATTTGTATTCCAGTAAGGTCGGAAATAAACAGATGTCGTGAAGAAATTAAGAAAGCAACTGAGTTGCTGAATGAAGAGAAAATCAAGTTGGAATTGAAGGTACCTTGACCTGTAGAGCATGCTCCTTCTCCCTTGGGGGAAAAAAAAAAAATCTATTCTAACTTGACTTTTTGAGGCTCTTTTACTATTTAACTAGTTGTCACGCAATTAGGAAGCACACTACTGGGCCGGTTAGTGCAGTTCAGTGTTGCTGGGTAATATTTCAAGCTCTCAGTCCAGGGACACTCATCCTAATAGGCACTTGTCCTAAAGAAGCCAGTTTAAGTAATGAAGAATTGATGGTCTACGTGGGGTGGTTAACTTTTTTAAAGAGCCCAGTGTCCCTGGAAAAAAACAATTATTCAATAAGTAGTTGGTGCAGTGTGTAAATTTTGAGTAGTAAATAATTTAAGAAGTGTGCTGTGTTGATGCACCATTGAATGTAACTTTCCAAAGAGTCTCTGCCTTTTGTTTTTCAATTCTCTACCACATTTTGGACATTTCTTTCATCCAAAAGGATAATTTTTTTCACTGGCATTTCTCTTTTCTGCATCATTTGTAAAGTTCTGTTATTTTAAATAGAAGCAAGGCAATCTGATGGCTTCTTGAAGGAGGATTTTGAAGGATGGGTAGAGTTTTGGAAAGGCAGAAATAAGTAATAGGAGAAAAGCATTTGGGGAGATGTATGAGAGAGGATATATGAACAAAAGGGAAACATGCCCAAGGCATATTGGGAGAGAAATCTAGTCAAAGCAGAGAGCTATCTGGGAATAGGAGGAAACCATTCCAGGCTTTTGATCAGGGAGTGGCGTGATAAAAGTGGTTTTAGAAAGATTTCCTTGAGCCCTGGGAAGAAGGGAACTAAGAACATCATCCAAGTATGCCCTAAGGAAGGCCTGGCCTATGGGGGAGGGGAGGCGACAGTCATTCAAAAATATTTATTCAACACCTAGAAATAAACTAAGCCAGCTGTGCGCAATGGGAAATCTGTTTGAGGAAGTCTGTTTGCTTAAAATATGTCTATTTTAACTTACCAGTGTAAGGCAGTTCTAGTTTTCTTTGTGAACAAAAGTGTTCATAGATCCCTATCCCTTCTCTACCTGGTGAGATCTTCCTTCAAGGCTTACTCAAATGTCAGCTGTGAACCCTGCCCTTGGCCAGGTTGGGACATTTTTTTAAATTATAGTTCAGTGTACCCTGTTACAATTAAACAACAGTACTTGCATGTTTATATCCCTCACTATTTTGGGAGCAAGATACCTGGAATTTTTTTTTTTCCTGAATCATCTGCTTCCACAGTTTGTATCCAATGCCTAGCACAAAGTTTACTTTGGTGTTTGGATGGATTAATGAGTACTAATAGTAAGATAATAGGGAGAGTGCTGTCTTTTAAAGTAGGATTTGGACTGTTAACTCAGACTGTAGGTCCTGTTTTGCTTATGAGTAGCAGATAAAGTAGCTACTAACAACACTATAGGCTGATGGGAAGGGCAGAGAATTAAGAATGTCATGATAAAAGAATTAAGATACTTTCAGGATTGGTAACTGGAAGCTAATCGAAGCAATAGGCAACACATACAATTAGGTAATGCTTAGCTGATGCTTACTGAGCACTTACTGTATGCTGGGCACTGTTCTAAATGCTTCACCCATATTAACTCCTTTAACCCTGCCAGGAATCCTGTGACAAGGCACCATTATTAATTTCCCTTTATGGATGAGGAAACACAGAGGTTAAATGACTTTCCCATGATACATAATTGAAAACAAGTAAGCTACCATAATGAAAATAACAAGTAATGGTAGCATATTTTATTAAAACATTTCTTGAGCTCATCTTACATTTTTTTCTTCATGAAATCCACATATAATAATGTATCTGATGCTTTTGCAGTTAATTTAGGGCAGTTTTTTAAAAGGTCACTTACATAAGTTTTTATACAAAATGTATTTTTCCCAGATTGGTGAAGATATTGACCTGACAGATAACAAATGTTTAAAAAAAAATTTGCTCTTTATGTGTCTTCTTTGAAAAAAAAAAAAAAAAAAGGTTTACTCTTTGTACTGTTTTCTCTTTTAGCAGCCTATTTTGTTGAAAATGGAAATGAATTTGTTGCTAAATACACATACATAAAAAATGTTGACTCAAATATTTATACTTGAGAAAAGACAGAGCAAATCCTTAACATTGTTTAGAAACATCTGCTGAGATTACTAATTAATATAGGCCCTTAAGTGTGCATTGTTTTTTAATCAGCTCATATATAGGGGTTATAGTACAATTGTCTCTTACTAATAAAATTAACATGAGGTTCACAGTGTATACAATACTAATTTCAAATTGAAATAATTTGATTTATAATATAGTCAAAACGGCTTGTGTGTGTGTGTGTGTGTGTGTGTATATATGTGTATGGACAAAGATTTTAAAAGTGGAATCACAATTATAATGTAAATGACTAATGGGAAGAACTAAAGAAGTAATCATAAATTGATTTCTTGTATATTTTATTCTCAGAGTTAATTATATGTCTGCCAATAACAATGAAAATATATTTACTTGAATATTTGATTTGGCATTTATTGACCAATTTATCAAGTAGAAGCAGCATTGGGAGAAACTAGAACATAATTTGAATAGGCCAGTGCTTGAGCTATTTGTACAGTGATACATTCAGACAATATTTGGGGCATTTATTTTGGAAGTTGCTTGTGGTTAAAAAATGTATTTAGGAAGTACAGTACTCGTGTTTTTTTTTTTTTTTTTTTTTTCTGTTCTGTTCTGTAAAACCCTGGTAGCATGTAATTAGAACTTGAATGATAGCATTTGCCTTTCAGGGCTCAATGAGTCCTTTAAAATATATGGTTGCAAAAGTCTCAGATTATATAGTATGAGTACTTTGTGAATTGGAGAGCTACAGTATGGGTGGTTAGGTTTGGTAATATGAAAACAGAAAGACAGGAACATGCCCTGGATTGCATTAATGCTTACCAATATAACATACCTAAAGCTCCTGATAGTCAAGGAAAGGTTTTTTTAGTATTGATGACAGAGCAAATCAAAATTAAGGACTTATAGAACATTTGTAATTTCTCCTAAGCATTTTTTTTCTGTTTTAAAAGTATTATATAGTTAAAATTTAGGCATTTAATATGTATAAACATATTATAAAAAAAAAATGCCATACTGTCTCAAGAGAAAGTAAAGAGAGGAAAGTCTGAGGCTGGCTACTTTAATTTTTCTTTTCCCAATTTTAACTTACTATGTAAACATTAAAGCAGTACTAAAATAATATGTCATGAATTTTTAAAAGAAAGTTAATTATATTGAAATAAACAAGTAACTTAAGGTAGCTTCATTTACTTTTCTTCAAAATGCACACATTACTTTTTTTTAGTTGGTAAAAACCCTCCCAGTAGGAGACCCTCCCAGAACAGCAGACAAAGTCATATCTGTTAGTACTCTATTACTCTACTACCTAAAGAGGGAAAGAACAAAATCACAAATTGTTATCATGTATAATACTGAAATGGAGTTTTGTTATGGAGATTTTTCCTTTTGTAAAAATTGTGACAAAAATTTATAGCCTTTTTAATTTTATTGATTAGAAGTTACTCAAAAACATAAGTAAAAGGCAGTCTGGGTGGCTCAGCAATTTAGCCCTGCCGTCGGCCCAGGGTGTGATCGAGTCCTGCGTCCGGCTTCAGTCTCCCTGCATGGAGCCTGCTTCTCCCTCTGCCTGTGTCTCTGCCTCTCTCTCTCTCTCTGTCTGTGTCTCTCATGAATAAATAAATAAAATCCTAAAAAAAGTTTAAAAAACATAAGCAATAAAGTGAATTATTTAACCTCAATTTTAGAAAATAACATGAAAATTCTGTTTATCACAATTTAATACTTTTCTATATATAGTTTTGTTCATTGTGACCAAGACACTTTTGAGGGTAGTTATACTTAGTTGCTTGCATTCTCTCTGACTTTTTCACGTGAAAGTCCTTTAAGCAAAATCCCTCCTTGTCCTAAGCATGTATAGCTGATTTTTTAAAAAATATGGTCTAGAACTTTAGGTATTCTGTCTCTTATACATTCACTTTGGTCATATGTACAATTCCATAGCCAGTGGATGTATTTCAGAGTCTGAAGTCCATTCTACAAAGTATTTTTCTTTTACATTCAGGATACTTGATAAAGGTTTGGTAGATGTTTTCTTTACTCCCCAGTGCTACTTCCAGAACATTTCTCTAACCACTTATGATGGCTCTTGCTATGTTCTACCAACTTTTCCCAGCTTCTTTTTTCTGTTATCCTGCTAATTCAGTGATACTCTCTTTTGCTCTTAGGATTTGGTACCTGGTCCCAGGCTTCCACTTTGTCTCAACTCTTGCCATCATTGTGAATAATGTTGTCTGTAGGGACCATTCAGCTACCAATCTGGCCTGTTCTTTGCTCGCCACGGTTTCAGTAACCTTTTTCTCTTTTCCACTGCAGCCACCTATTTCCATAATCATACTGTGCCATCACCTAAAACCATTTCACTTTCAAAATCAATAAAACATTTCACTTTTCTTCCACGCTCTTTGTTCTCTAATTTCATCAGGACCTTGTGTCCATTTCTGTCTTTCTCCACTAGTACTTGTCTGTGTATTCATTTCCTTCTTTATTCTTAGATTTTATGGTTGGTCATTCCACTCTTCTTCCTGACTCCTCTCTCATTTTTTTTCAACCCCTGGCAAGACTCCAACTCCATGTGAACCAATTGTCTGTGTCAGCACTCAGTTCCAGGGGAGATTAGATCCAGTATTCATGAATGTTACCTTCAGTTCAACTGAGATCTCCATACTGCCTGGAAATACTACTACATTCCTTTTTCACTCTGTAATAACTGTTTAAACCTTCACTCTTCTCATACATATTATTCTCTCTTCTGAACTACTTAACTCTCAGGAGATAACTTTGCATTTTGTTTCAGGGAAAATAGACCATCCACCAGGAAATTTTTTATTTTCCTACCTGGTGTTCTCCAAACCCATGGTGAAGATCATCTTCTCCCCTTTTCTTCCTGTTATGAAGGATATGCCCTTCCTCCTGACAAAGGACAATTCTATCTATGTTTCAAATCTCATCATCTCCTGTATCATCATTATCATTGTTATTATGCATATTAATGGGAAGGGACCTATAGAGAGATAGGTTGAAGATAAAGACTAGAGAGAAAAGATAATCATCCCTAAAAGTCCCTAAAAAGGTAGAAGAAGGATGGGTGGGATCCAGATCATAAGGTAAGAATTAGCCTTTGATGAGAGGAGGGATACCTCTTCTGTTGTAAAACTGCCTGGGTGGCTCAGTCCATTAAGCATCTGCCTTTGGCTCAGGTCATAATCCCAGGGTCCTGGGATCCAGCCCAGCTTCAAGCTCCCTGCTCAGCGGGGAGTCTGCTTCTCCCTCTTCCTTTTGTTCATGCTCTCTCTCCCTTGCTCTCTCCAATAAATAAATAAAATGTTTTTAAAAAGCCTTAAAAGTAATAGGTAGTATTGAATAAATCATTATTATATATCAGGTCTTATGCTAAGCATTTTACAAACCTGATCTCAATTAATTCTCACAAGAATCCTGTGAGGTTGGTAGAATTATTCTCCCATTATTCATTTGAGAAAACTGAGACTTGGAAACCAAGTACCTTGCGTGAGATCATGTAAGTGGCAAGCAATAGATGTAAGATTTGAAGGTATATAGGGTTAACTAGAGAGCCCTTACTCTTAAACCCTGTAGTATAGTGCAAAGAATGGAATGAGGAAAAGATGAGGATATAGGAAAGTTTGGAGACAGTGCTAGGGAACTAAAGGCATAGTTCACTAAAAACCTTAGCTTTGTTAGTTCAACAATTTTGATGTATGTGTCATATGCGTTTAATGAAATTATTAATAAGAATGTGTCGTTTCTTTCTTCCTGTGCTTTTCCAGTTGGGTGGCCATATGCAAGCAAGGTAATAGCGTGAGTTTGCAGAAGTTTCCCTGTAATTGTAGGGGCTACTCATCAGGAAAGATCTATTTCAGTCAGGCAGTGGGTTAGCCCCTGAGGGTTTAGTCAGAAGTACTACCCCTTCCTTAGAGAGGGGCTTCATCAGGTTAGGATGCTTTCATTTGCAAACAACTTAAATTGAGATCAAAACAACTTAATATTGAGAAACTATTGACATATATTTGAAAACCCAACATTTGATTCAGCGGTTATATCAGTTGGAATTGCATCAGGTTGCTTATAAAAAAAAAAAAAGTAACCATGGTGGCTTTACCAAATAAGGGGTTATTTGCTCCAGGAAGTCTGAAGTTGGAAACCCGGGGCCATTTATTAAAACTGCTCAAGGAAATCCTGAAAGACCCCAGCATATTCTTTCTGTTCCACTCTCCTTAGCCTGTGGCTTTAGTCCTTATAGTCCTAGTACTGCTCTATCCTCAGGCATCATATCTGAATTCCAGCTGGAAGAAGAGGAGAGCATGAAAATCAAAAAGTCAAAAGACTTCTCCTCATGTGGCTTTTTCATTGTTTTGGTGGAAGGGAAGTCCTCTCTAAGGACTTAGTCCTGAATCTTAAGGATTAGAATTTTGCCACATGATCAACCCTGGAAAATGGAGACTGGGAATGTAAATACTTTTAACTGGATATGTTACTGCTCTGAATAAAATCGGAATTTTATTAATAAAGAATAATGGCAGAATGCTGGTTGTTCTTGTGTTCCCCTAAAAATAACTAACAAGTCCTAGAGTCATGCTTTCTCCTTCTAAATCAGGAAGAGAGGGAAAAGGAAGTTTGTAGAAACTTTCTCTGAAAAGCAAGAAATTATCCTCATCAGATACTTTCTTACATCTCATATCCACAAATTGTGGCCAAGTGTAGTAAATTCTCCCAAATTCAGGGGGCTGTCTAGGGATGGCACAGGTTTCTAAAAACTAATAATTAACCAAGGAAAGGAAGAATGCATATTTTGGAGGCAACTACAGTGTCTACAACAAGTATTTTGGTGGTGGTTAAAGCCAGAATGGCCATGTAAAGAGTCCCTATAGTTGGTTGAAATATGTAAGATTAATAGATTATATTTAACATTTAATCTTAGTATGATTTATCATATATGAAAGAATATAATGCAAAGTTTTCCCTTGTAAGTTATCCCTCAGTCAAGCAAGAGGTCTTTTATGTTCAGGTCGTTATAAAGCCTTTTTTTTTTTTAAAGATTTTATTTATTTATTCATGAGAGACACAACAGAGAGAAAGAGAGAGAGAGAGAGAGAGAGAAAGAGAGAGAGAGAGGCAGAGAGAGAAGCAAGAAGCTCCATGCAGGGAGCCCTACGTGGGACTCGATCCCGGGTCTCCAGGATCACGCCCTGGGCTAAAGGCAGCGCTAAACCGCTGAGCCACCCGGGTTGCCCCTCATTATAAAGTCTTGATGTTACTACATGCGCTTAAAATTCCTTTATTTTATTTTGAAGAAGAACTGAATGATAGTTTGAAATACTTGAAGGAATCACCTGATTGAATTGATTTTTAAAAGTAGACAAAGACATTTAACAGATTTAGTTACTATTCCTGGGACTTTGACCTCAAAATTATAAATGCTAAATTTCATTGTGAAAAAGCCACTAAATAATGACAAAAAAAATCCAAAAATCTCTAAAATATAATAATGTAATTTAAAAAGGGGGTACATAAGTATGATACCATTTAAAAACACACAGAACATCTATGAGGGATTATAAATAAATAGTGGAAGTATAATGACATGCTGGAATGATAAGTAGCAATATCAAGTAGTGATTATCTCTGATGGGGTAGATGATAAATGTAATCAGGGAAGGGTATACAGGGCACTTTATATACATACGGTTTAATTTCTTAAGTTGGGGGTGAGGGCATAGCTGTTATGTGACTTTTAAAAATACGTTTTAAAAATTACAAAGCAGTGTTTTTTAGTCTATTCAAAAAGTTATGCAATCATCCCTAATAGAGAATATTTTCATCACTCCAAAAAAGAAACGCTAAGCACTTAGCACTCCTCCTCCATCCCTTCAAACCCCACCAGCCCTAAGTCACCACTAATCTACTTCTGTCTCCAGATATTGCATAGAAGTAGAATCCTTTGATAGATGGCCTTTTCTGACTGGCTTCTCTCACTGAGCATATTTTCATGGTTCATCCATATTGTAGCATATATCACTACTTCATTCCTTTTTATGGCTGAATACTATATTCCATCACATGGTTATACCAAATTAGTTTATCCATTCATCAGTTAATAGACATATGGTTATTTCCACTTTTTAGCTATAATGAATAATGTCACTATGAATATTTGTCTACAAGTTTGTGTATGAACATATAATTTCAGTTCTCCTGGGTATTCCATCCAGGAGTGGTATTTCTGGTTCACATGGTAAGGATGGGTTTAACTTTTTGAGGAACTGCCAGACTGTTTGCATAGCAGCAGCACCTTCTTACTTTCCACCAGCAGTATACCATGGCTCCAGTTTCTCTATATCCTTGCCAACACTTGTTATTTTCTGGGTTTTTTTTTTTTTTAATTTGTTTTGTTTTTGTGTTATAGTCATCTTAGTGGGAGTAGGGCAGTATCTGCTTTATACTTTGGTTTTGGTTTATATTTCAAGTTCCTTAATGACATTAATGCTGAACATCTTTTCAGGTGCTTATTGGCCGTTTGACACACTCATTCTTAAGATGAGCTGCTTGATTAATGGTTATGTCCATGGTTCCAATTCTTTTATGAGGGGGCCGGTCTCTGAGAAGTAGTGATCTCTCTTCGTTTTGACAGAACTGAAATGATTATATTTCTAAATGAAGTGAAAAATATTATATATAGCATTTATTGAACTCCTTTTTCTCAACTTTGTTTTCATGATCTTAAGAAAATCCAAAGAATATTTCAGGGTAATAGCAGTTTAGAGCAAACTCTACAACAGTATGCTAGATAGCCTTTCTATTTGCAAGTGCTTATAAATCAGAAAAGTTGCACACTTCCTGGCTTGGGCCCACAAAGTGGAAAATCTACTGCACTGCTTCTAATTGTATAAAATCTACCACCAATGTGCCTATTTCTTTCTTTTTTTCTTTTCTTTTTAAAGAGCTACTCTAAGTAAATTGTTTAGGCTAAAATGTTAGAAATGTT
Source organism: Canis aureus (assembly GCF_053574225.1). NCBI lineage: Eukaryota > Metazoa > Chordata > Mammalia > Carnivora > Canidae > Canis > Canis aureus. The sequence continues at coordinate 14,302,513 of NC_135639.1, read as the reverse complement.
CTCAACAGAAAACAAAAAACCAAAAACAAGACTTCCTTTCCAGGAACTGAGAGAAGGGTTCTCTAATTAAAGAACACTACGTTTGTGTCTCAGTGTGCAGAAAGCATGAGATTACATTTAGTTTGCTGACCTCCTAAGACTATACAGCACAAAAGAATGCCCTTTCAAAAGTTTGCTTTTTTGCCTTTTGTGATTTTTTAGAAAATCAATTAACTGTTTTCTTCATTTCTAAATATCTCCAATCACACATTGGATAATTATTCATTTAACAAACATTCATTAAGCAACATCTACATTGCACCATGAATAACTGGAAATAAATTACATAATGACTTTCTACCTTAATTTGGGAGTTGACATCAAATAGCTTCAAGTGCATAAACTTAACTATGAATGCAAAATTCTTGATGTTCTCCTTTCTAAAAAAAATCTGTAATAACTTCTGATGTTTTCTGTGTGGTTCTGTAAGGAAAAACTTCACTTTTGTCATGAGTAATTAAAGCATAAAAATAGATGAGGTCACTGGATGTCCTTAGAGAATAGCATTTGGCATTTTTGTGGGGATAATCTAATTTTCTAAGGGTGTTTACCTTTGTAGTGGGTTCTTTTGTTCTTGGATATGCCAGCCATTTTTTTACTTCAGGGATTTTTTACCTGCTATCTCTTCTGCCTAAATGCTTTTTCCATCAGCTAGTGGGGTTTTGTGTACACTTCTTTGAGGTCTTTTTCAGTAGGGTGACCAACCATTCCACTGGAATATGAAACTTTACATCAAGACAGTTGCATGCAAATCTTGATGGTTGGTTACCTGAGGTTGCAGTTGCCACTTTAGACCTATGGTTTTTGTATGATCTGCAACCATAGGCATCCCCAAGACTCTTTCAGGAGGTCTGGGAGGTCAGACTTTTTTCTTAACAATGCAGAGGCATTTTTTGCCATTTTCACTGTGTGCACATGCACATTGATGCTAAGTAAAGGCAATGATGAGTAAATCTGTTGGTGTCCTAGCACAAATCAAGGCAGTAGCACCAAACTGTACTAGTAGTTATTGTACTCTTCACTGACATAAACTCACAGTAAAGGACAAAACCCGCCAGTTTCACTAAATGCCTTGTTTTGAAGCTGACCGTGGAGTATGAGTTTTTAATATTGCGTGTGATAAAATGATAGGTTCACATAAAGTACTACTGTATTCCAAAGTACAATGATTGTCTCAAGGGTGAGCACTTACGTGATTCAGTTACAAAATGTACTAGCTCTTTTTTTCTGGAACACCATTTTTACTTGAATAACTGACAGACTGTAGTTATTTAAACTTGAATACTTGGCAAAATTTTCTCAAAAAATGAAGTGACCCTGACATTTTAAGGCAAACAACTGATAGTAGTAGTAGTATCTTGCCAATGATAATATTCAGCCTTTCAAACAAAAATTAGAATTTTGGAAGACTCATATCTGTCACTATAAACTTGATAGCATTTTTCCCAATACTTAAGATTTTTCTGATGAGTTTGTTGATGATATTAATGAATGTTATTTTTTAGTATCATATTATGACATGCATCAACATTTGGAGGATCTGAATACTTCAGTGAAGCAGCACTTCCCAAATGGCCAACACATAATGTTACAAAACCACTCATGGATAAAAGATTCTCTGAAAGCACAAGATAGACCAATTGATTTTATTGTAACAGAAGGTGAAAAGTTTATTGAATTAGTTTCAGATTCTACATTGCAACTAACCTTTAAGGAACTACCACTAGTTTAATTTGGGTGCAGTATCAAGCATACCCACAATCATTTGAAAAGGGTATTAAAATATGTTGTGTGAGGCCAGATTTTCTTCATATACTTCAACCAAAAAAACTTATTTTGAAAGATTGAATAAAGAAGCAGATATGAGAATCCAGTTGTCTCCTATTAAGCCAGACATTAAAAAAGATTCACAAAAAATGTAAATGCAACTCTTCTTACTATTTTTGGGGGGGATATTATTTTTTCATAAATATATGTTTTTAAATATGCAATAAATTTATTGGTAGTTCTTAATTAAATGTTTCTTAAAATTTCTCAGTTTTAATATTTGATACAGAAAATATTGATAGGTCTAGCTTATAAAAATAATCAAAAATATCAATAATTTTTTAAGACTATAAAGTCCTTAAAGACAGAAAAGTCTTCAGACCAAAAAGTTTGGTTATGACTACTGAAGAGGATCCTCCCTGACCTCCAGGATATAAAATAGTATCATACCATCCCATCTCTGTCTATTCACAGTCCTTTAGTTTGTAACACTTACTGCATCTTGACATATCTTATATTGATCTGTTTATTACTTGTCTCCCCCACCAATGAACTGTACGCTCCACAAGGAATACAAATTTATTTAATTTGTTCACAACTGTTATTTCCAGTATCTAGAATGGTGCTTGGGTTGCAGTGGTGTTAAATAAATATTGCTGGATGACTATATTAAAACTTTTCTCATATAATTCTGTTTTCTGTGAATTCTGCTTGTTTCAACTGATGGCTTTCTTATGTAGTTGTATTTTGTTATGAGCTTTAAATATTTCTATTGTGAACTTATTTTTCACGGGGTTTATGTTTCTTAGGAATATCACATATTCTTTTGATAAAAAAAGACTGCTATGAAGCAGTTTCACCCCTATTTCCAGGGCCTTAACAAGTTTCACTTGTTCAGGACCATTTTTATGTTAACTTCTGAGCTTAGGATTTCTGCAGTACATGAATAAGAGATATATGAATTTCCTATCCATGAACCGTTCAAGCTTGGGGTTGGAGCTTCTTGGGAATGACTCCTTCCACTCATGACTCAATGGTGGCAGCTTGTTTATGTGCTGCTTCTCTAAAACAGTGAATGGAGTTTTGTTATTCCACGTGCACAACTGGCTAGACACTTCTCAATTCCTGACTTTATCCAGTGAGCCTAGTTCCAGCTCCTTCTGGTCTTGACTTTTGGTCTTATGTGAGCATTTAAAACCTTAACCCCTAACACCTGTATCCAATCTCAAAGATTTCCCTTGGGCTTTAACTCTAGCACAACATCTTTACCTTGAGTCATCTCTTTGTTTCTGGTATGACGATTTCCCATTCTTGCTTTCAGATTGGCTGTGTAAACAGTATCTGTTTTAAATGTAGTTCTAGTTTGTATAGCATTTCTCTATATTTGAGTAAAAAGTGCGTCCTTCCCACATTTTGCTTAGACTGCCATATTAACCAGAATTCTTCACTTTAAAATTTCATAATGCTTCAACTTCCTCATTCTTGAGTTCTTATTTCTTTTTTTATCTTTTGGTCAATCTGTATAATTGTTAAAGTAATTCTTCAGGAAAAATATGTGCATGATGGATTTTCTAAGCCATTAAGATTTTAAATTTCTTTCTATTGTTTTCACACTTAAATGAAAGCTTGTCTGTATACAGAATTCTTGGCTCACACCTGTTTTTAGAAAATTATGTAGATCTAGCGCTCCTGATTTTTTAAGTTTTTACTTAAATTCCAGTTAGTTAACATACAATGTAATATTACTTTCAGGTGGATAATTTAGTGATTCAGTACTTACATATAACACTCAGTGCTCATCACAACAAGTAGCACTACTGATTTTTGAAATTTATTAATGCAGAAGAGATATATTGAAATCAGCCTGGTTTTTAAAAGTCCTTTTCAGGTAACCTGTTTTAATTTTTCTTTCCTGATTGATTGTACAGATTTTTTTTATCCTTATCATTCCAAATTTGTTCACATATGTATCTATTAGTTTTGTCTAGACCATAGATGAGTCTCCCATTTTAACCTCAACTATTAATTGTGATTTCTTTTTCAAGTATTCCTATTGCTTATAAGATTAGATCTTTGCTCTCTCTTCTCTGAACCCATCATCTACTCAGCAGCCTTGGAGAATTCCTTATACTTTACATTACTGATTCCATCTTTTGCGGTATTGGCTGTATTATTTAATACTGTGTAAATTTAAAAGCTCTGTTGGGCTCTTCTTTTTTATATTTCTTTCATTTCCTATCTTCCTTTTTATCTCAGCTTGTATTTTTGTCTAAATCTTTTATGTCCTTACTTGCTCTTGTTTTTTAGGGGACATACCTTTGCATCCTCTTGAGGACATTACATAATTGACTGACAAAATTTATCTTTTTGCACCCTATAGCAGTAATCTATTTTAGAGACTTAAAGTTCTGTAAGCTTTTGGGCAATTCACCATTTATCTACCATTACAGTATTTTTTTGGTGGGGTTTATGCTGTTATTATGTGAGAACTGTCCAGACTTACAGCTTGCCAACAGATACAGTATATACATTGTTCCTTATCCCATCCTTGTTTTCTCTAGTTCTTAAAGAATGAACTGTCTTCCTAAAGCTAAAGCTGCTGGTTGACAAGTTGATGTGAATATCCCCAACCTAGTTTATTGTAGTATACTTGACTGAGGTATGATCTCTTCTTGCTCATGTGCCAAGTTTTCTTACTATGAGGAGGAAAATGTATGTTTTAAAGAATCTGTGAAATTTTATAGTTTTCCATTAAAAGCAGTACGTGAAAAATCACTACCTGCAGCATCCCATTGTTTTATATCCTGACAGAATAGGAAGATGTAGTGATAGGTAAGATAAGGTACTGCCCCCCTGAATTGTCAAATAGCATAGAAGTTACCTTATTTCAAAAAAAAAAAAAAAAAGAAGTTACCTTATTTCAAACTATCTCCACAGTGAGTCTTTCAGATTAAGAAGTATCATTACAGATGTTCTTGGCCTATTAGTATTTGTGCATTACTGCTCTTTCCCTAATCAGATTAATATCTAGCAAAATCAGCAGTTCTTTGGAAATAGGAGTTTTATTTGAGGAAAAGGGGAAGAATATGTTTGGAGTATGGGAGTTATTTTGAGAAGGTTAGACTTAGGTTGTCTATGGATTTTGTAACACCAGATGGTTCAAAAAAGGAGAATGGAAGAGGTTAAAAGCAAACTGGCTACCCACAGTTGTGCCTGTGATCTTGAGGTTGGTAAAAAGAATATCTCATATAGCCTTTGGTACTTAATGTGGTTTTATGAATTGTTATTGCCTGAATTAATATCTCAAGATAAATTGAAAGGTTGCCTACCTCAGCTTCTTTGATTCAGTCTAGTTCCATGGCTTTAAATATAGTCCAGTTTTTCCTGGTTAAAATTCTAATTAATTCCTTCTGAGAAAAGACAGAAAAGAGGAAGGAATGGGAGATATGTGACTGCCACAGTAGGATAAAGGATTAGGTTGTTCCTCTAAAATTGTCTTTTTCTCTTTATTATGAAGCTCCTTTTCCTTTCTCTTTTATGAGGAGCATTTGCTTATGTTGCTAATAAGAGAAGGTTAAATTCTCAGGAAATATAAGGGCCTCCTACCATTATATTTGATGAACATACAGCAGACATTTTTTTTTCTGAATTGAACGAGCTTTGTTTTAATTCTTCATAAAAGTAGTATATGTTTATTGCAAATTATCCCCAAAATAGAAACATGTAAAACACAGTTAAAACTATCAATAGTTCTACTGTATATACTATTTTCACAGGTCTTTCGAAATTATTTAAGTCCATGTATAATTTTCTTAAATGACTTGCTTTTTTCCCATTTACTGGGTTCCACATATCTCAGTAAATCTATATCTAAATAAACAGTTTTTAATAATTGTATAGTATTCCACTCAATGGCTATACCATATTTTAGTTAACTACTTTCCTACTGATAAATATTTATGATTATTATTAATTATTATTAATATCACTGGGGTGGGATGACAGTCTTGCACATGCACCGTGATGCACTTAGATTTTTTAAGGATAAAGTCCTAGAAATCAAGTTTCTCTATCAGTAATTGTATACTTTTAAGACTTTTGATAATTTCTAAATTGTCCTCCAGAAGTTTTTCCAGTTTATTTTTGTATAATTTCACTACTCATATAATTGAAATGATCAATTCTTTTGGTAAGTATAAGAGAAAAATGTCATCCTTTTATGGTTTTAATTTGAATTTTTTGTTTACTTATATTTTTAATTTTGTTCATTGCTAATATTTACCATGTGTTATACCTAGTCATATCCTCTCCTTGTTTTTTTCTTATTGACATCTAGCTTTTTATATGTTACAGATAATTACTCTTCTTTGTCATTTGTTGCAAATGTTATTTGTACAAAGCTTGCATTTTTATGACATATTTTATCTAGTCAAAATTTAGAATGTTTGTGTTGCTAGAATTTTTAATCTTTTTTGTTTGTTTGTTCTGAAATCCATCTCAGACTTGGGAAAGCCTACCCTACTCCAAGATTTTAAACAATGTGTTTTTCCACATTTATTTGTATCTTTTATGTTCTTCAGTAGAGGTTCTTTTTTTTAATATATGTCTTATATTTTCTAAGCTTATTTGTGTTTTCTTTATTTGGTTGCTGTTATGAATGAGATCTTTTCCATGCTTTTTTTCTATTTATTGTTGGTAACTAGAAAAGATGCTTAGTTTTTGATATTTGTTACTAACCTTTTTATTTAATTCTTTTTTTATTTCTAATAGTTTCTCAGTAGATTCATTTGGATTTGTTAGGTATGTGACAATGGCATTTGCGTAAACAAATGAAATTGTATACCAGCTTTTTTGATAATTATATCTTTTTTTTTTTAACCATATTGTACTAATAAGAACTTCCCGAACAGATTTAAATAGCAGTGGTCTTATCTGGCATCCTAATAACCTTCAATGAGAAGATGAGAGATGAGCAAAGACTCAACTGAAGTAAAGGAGCAAACCAGGAGGAATCTGGGAAAAGATTTTCAGGTAGAGAGAACAGCCAGTGCAAAGACTATACGGAGTGAGTGTGCCTGGTATGTCCAAGGAATAATGAGGAAGCCAATGTAGCTACAGAGAGTGAATGAAGAGAATAATAGAAGATAAGGTTGGAGAGTGAATAAGGGAGTGCAGACCACAAAAAGTCTTACGAGCTATTGTAAGGACTAATATTTCCTAATATTGAAACTTCTGACGTTGGATCACTGTGTCATAGTGAATTTTAAGTACTAAATCTGTGGTTAAGAGATACATTTATAAAATATATATATATATATATATTTTTTTACAAAACCTTAAATCTATCGATACAATATTCATTGATGTACTCTAGAATTTACAATGTCTATTATTGTAGTCATAACAAACACAGTCTTTCCCCGATTGCTATGAGCTTACAAATGTGAAATCTACATAACTCTTATGTAAAGTTGCCTTACACTATGAGGCAGACCATTTAATCAGCAAAATGTCAGTTCCTAAAGTCTGAGACTATTTTAAACAACAGCAACCACAACAAAGAGAAGCTTTATACTTTGCTTACTTGGACCTAAACATTAATTTAGAATCCTCAGTCATTTTCAATTTTCAAGTTCTTCTGGTAGAAAAATACCTAAAGGCACCCAGGCAGCAAGAGTAGTGAAGAGTCACAAATCATGGCTATGCTGAAAACTGACCTAGTTGACCAGATAAGTCAGCTCACTGGGAAAACTATAAGCTCTGTTGAAAAATCAAATATCCCAAGAGGAATAAAATGGAAAGAAAAAAATCTTTATTGCTGAGGGAAGCAGAATTAACCAGAATGTTGGCACTGCTATAAATTAAAATTTTCCAAAACAGCAATATTTTCTGACAAAGCTTGGCTGTTTGATTCTAGAATATAACTTTAAGGCTGCATGCAACTATTTTCTCTTCATTTGTAGTCAGGGGAAAAAGAGAGAAGAGAAAGAGAAATTTATATTAGTATAGGAACCTTCTACTCTTTTCTTTTTTTAGTCATACCCCTTGATATTCCTGGGTAACTTAGTTAGGAGATAGAGTTAGTGTCTCTTAAATGTTTATGGTAAGATGTCCAAGCTACCATAGATTATAAGATTGTGCCTCAATTAAAACCTGACTGGGAAAGATATGTTCAAAAATATTTTGGGAGGTGGTTCAAGATGGCAGCATAGGAATACCTGAACTCATCTCCCATGCACACACCAAATCTCCAGCTACATATTGAAAAATTCCTTCTGAAAAAGACCTGGAAACTAGCTGAAAAATTATTCCACAACAAAGGATAACAGACAGGGCCACACTGAAATGGGTGGGGGAGACAGAGACATAGTCTCACCAGACCTCCCTCCCTACATTGGCACAGCAACCCTTGATCAGGAGGGAGCTTACAAATATGGAGCTTCTCCCTGAGTAGCACATCAACATCAGGCACACCAATCCTTGGGACCTACATGGGAATGATGAACCCTCAAAACATCTGGCTTTGAAAACCAGTGGTGCTTATTACATCCAAGAGATCCAAAGGACTGTATGGAACTGAGATTCTGCTCTTAAAGGGCTCATATGTAGAATCATTTGCCCCAGAACTAGTACAAAAGCAGCAGTTTGAAAAGCACCTAGAGTATATATGTGTATATACATGTACACACACACACACACACACACATATGCATGTGTGTAAAGGAGAAATTTATTTCTTAATCATAAAGCAACTGTCAGAGGGACATGGGCCTATGGGACTCTCTCCAGAGATGGCGGCACAGGCGGGGCACCATTTTTTCACTCTTCCTCTACCTTGTGCCATTTTGCTGACTTGCTAGCACCAATGTTGGTGGGAGCCATTTTTGCACTCTCCCTTTACCTTCCTTGTACTGGTAGGTGCACACAGTCATAGCACTTTCCAATTTCCCTGCTAACACTAGTGGATGTGCCCTACCCCTGCACTCTCCTGCTGCCTTGCTAAAACTGGTGAACATACAGAAAAAAAAAAATCACTCTGATTTAAAGATAAGCAGAGAATCTAAATAAATATTTTTCCAGAGAAGACATACAAATGGCCACCAGGCACATGGAAAATGTTCAGCATTACTGATCATCAGTAAAATATAAATCAATATCACAATGAGATATCACTTCATATCTGTTAGGATGGTTATAATAAAAAAGATAAATAAACAAAAGACAAGAAATAACAAGTGTTGGCAAGGATATGAAAACAGAACCCCCTCACACTGTTGGCAGTAATATAAATTGGTACAACTACTATGGAAAATGGTGTGGGGGTTCCTCAAAAAATTAAAAACAACTACCATTATGATCCAGCAATTCCACTTCTGTGTATTTATCCAAAGAAAATAGGAACAATAATTTGAAAAGATATGTGTATCCCTATGATCATTGTGGCACTATTTACAATAGCCAAGATAAGGAAACAATCTAAGTATCCATCAGTGAATGAATGGATAAAGAAGATGTGGTAAGTACATAATGGAATACTACTCAGCCATAAAAAAAGAATGAAATCTTGCCATTTGCAACAACATGGATGGACCTTGAGGGTATTATGCTAAGTGAGGTAAATCAGATAAAGACAAATACTATATGATTTCACTTGTATTTGGAATTTAAACAAACTAACAAAGAAAAACCAAACTAACAGATACAGAGAATAGATTGGTAGTTACCAGTGGGGAGGAGTTTGGGTGATGGGCAAAGTGAGTGAAGAGGGTCAAGAAGTACAGTCTTCCGGTTACAAATAAATCATCATGTCATAGTACTCAGCCTGGTGACCACGTCAGTGATATTGAAAGTTCCTAAGAGGATAAATCTTAAAAAGTTCTCCTAATAAGAAAAAGAAGATTTTATAACTTTGGTGACAAATGGTAACTACACTTGCTCTGGTAATTATTTGACAGTGTATATAAGCATCAGATCATTTTGTTGTACACTCAAAACTAATATAATGTTATATGTCAATTATACCCTAGTTAAAATTATTTTTAAGTCACAGTTTTACATTTCTTCTAATATCTTTCCAATTCTGATCCCCACCCATCACTCTTACAACAAGAGATATTTCTGATAATTTATTCTGTGAAATGACCTTATCTTATGATCATAGCAATATGTTTGGGGTTATATTTGGAATTATTTACCTATTTTACACATCAGAGGGTCTGGTTTTCAAACACAAGAGTGTGAAAAATAGTTTACAGAGTTGGTTGTGATAACAGCAAAAACAAAAGAAATAATGAGAAACACATTCTGCAAGTAGGGGGCCATGAAAAGCTATTTCAGTTTTTAAGAGTAACAACGTATGCTTAGCAAAGAGGAACTGGGAAAATCCAAAAGTCTTTGTCCGTTAATTTTTCATTAAAATATGAAAAAACTCTATTAATAATAGACCTGGGTAGCTACTGCAACTCTAACTTACCTTTGTCTTCACCATGTGAATCATCATATTGTGGACAATAATTTTACTGACTTGAGCTTTCCCAAACTCCAGTCTTTTTTTCTATTATGCTTTTTCTTTTACTTGCCAATTCCTTCTTGTATTAAATGTTCTCATCACAGATCCTAAGTGAATTTAAAAATTAGTGTTACTGTAATTTTTCTGTAGTTATTGACTCTGGAACTTCTTTAGGTTGCTCTACAGAGGAAAATGTGGAAGTAAAAGATAAAGGCAGAGTATAAGACAGAAAGTGGGAATAATGATGAGAAGCAGGCCAATAATAATAATAAAGTAATAATAAAAATAACAACAACAAAGAAGCAGAAAAGACCTCAAAATGATAATTCCCATAGAAGTTTAGGGGAAGAGGAAATTTATAGTTATACCTTTCTTATAAAGCTTTTGAATAGCTGTCTACTTTTCATTTGGGGTATATAGGTTTCATTTTTCAGATTATGGTAAAATATTCCAATTAAATGACAGCTTGTCTAATAGCTCTCTTTAATATTTATTTTCTTTTTTAGGAAAGAGGACATGAGCTCAGTGTAATTTTAGATCTTAGTTGGTAATAGCTGGAATGGGACACCTTAATTTTTTATTTCTTAACATAAGGCTCTTTGAATCTGAATAATAAATTTAGTTATGTCTTACTTAAAAATTTCTTAGTCTGATTAATATTTTCTTCATTTTTGGGTTTCATCATAGGTCTTTCACAACAGATTCTGATTGTGGCAGAAACAATCAGAATTCAGGAACTTTGATTCATACGTGACATACCTTATTGAATTAAAATTTATCCAGCCCAGTATTTGGTCTTAAAGCAATCTTGAATGCATTCATGCTTACCCTCCAGAATAGCAATTCTGAGAGTTGGGTATACTACAAGCACCCTTTTCTCATTAAGTTCTGATACTTTTTGTGTTTCTCAAACTTACATACTTTACCCTTCTACTATTACAGAGAATGGAGTTCCTTTTAGTTCCAAAAGTATCTCAATTACTTTGAAATAGTTCTAGTCCCATAGAAGAAAGGAAATCAGAAGAGCTGGATTTTAGTCCTTGGTTTGCCCATAATTAATTACATTACCTTTGTTGAGGAATTTCACTTTTCTGGACTCATTTTATTCTCATTTATATAATAAATAGTAAATAGCTCTGAAGTGTTTTCTTATTCTAAATAAATATGGTAGATTCATGATCATACTCCTGTTTGCTATTGTTACCATTTTCTATGTGATTTCTTAGATCTGGCCATATGTTTTATGATTTCTTTCTTCTTTGTAAGATAACTAACTGCCTCAGTCCTGCTTCCCCCATTTTAAAAGCCTTTTCTGAGTTTCTTTGGTCATGAAAATTGTATCTCTTTATTCATTCTCTATTGATGTCTTTCTTAAGATAGAGTTGATGAGAACAGCAGCAAGTACTAAAGGTGTGAGTAGATGTGCCATGACATAATATACATGCAAGATCATATTTTATGCTTTATTTCTGTTCCTTTCTTTCTCTTACTTTTTTAATGCCAGTATTTCCAGGACTTTTTAGCCATATCATTTCAAAATCTCTTTCAGGCCAACCCTTTGCCTCTGGACTAGACTATTCCTAAGCTCTTTACTATTCAGTATCTTCTGGGACAGAGATTTCACACTCTGTCTCTCACCTTCAGGAAGTTCTTATGGCTAACATAAATCTTGCTTTCTGCAATTTAAATTGAATTTATTTCCTTTTTCTTTTCACTATGGAGATGGGAACAGCCCCAAACTAAAAGTGATGCTTTCTTATGAGGGCCAGTACTGAATATAGAGGAAAGATTATTCCCAGTCTGGCATCAATTTTAGCTTTTATATATTAAAGCTTCCTGACTTCCATTTCAATATTCATGGTCTCAAGAGATGCTATTCTTTATGGCCCAAATGAAATAATAGTTACATATCCAATATTAATGTTTATTATGTCTCTTGCTAACTAGAACCAAATGAGGTACTAAAATTAAAAAATGAGTTCTCAAAAGCATTTGAGGACTTTAGCAGATTTGTGTTTTTCTTAGTATAACTGTAGTCATGGGACTGGGTTTTTGCCTGTGGTTTGTAGATTTTATCTCATTTTATTAGTCATACTGTATACATGTTTAATTCATCCATATCTTCCTTATAAGTGATGAGAATAGAAACTTGCTCTTTAACACAAGCTGTCTTGAAGCAGATTTCAATGTGTGTAGTTAAAAAGCTTTGGTACCTAAGCTAAGAAATGTGTTAGGTATTGCAAAGAGAAAAGAAAATGCATTTTCTGCCCATAAGGGGCCTATGTCTTATTGGGGGAAAACATTTTAAAACTTGTAATTATAGAACACTTATAAAATAATATATGATAGTGCATTTAAAATAAGATGCTTAATGTGAAATTTATTTTGTTTTTAAGGTTAATATTTGTTCTCTTAACTAAGGCACCCTAATTGTTTCATTCTGATTTCTGTTTTTTTACTTTAAAGGTTCAGCAGTTTTCTGAAAAAGCCTTCCTCTTACAGCTTTGGAAAATTCATGAAAATGCCTTAGAAAGACAGTGTAGTGAAATTACAAACCAGAGGAATATGCTTCTTCAAGCCTTTGTAAGCCTACAGCCACTTAGAAATATCTATTTCACTAGCAGTATTGAAAAGTATTTAAATATACTTAGGTGTACTTTTAGAAAATTATCTGTATGCATATTGGCAGATACTCCTGTTCAGATATGGAAAAGTATTAAGTGCTATTTAAAACCAGTTGGTAGAGTAATATAGTTTGAAAGAATTCTATTGGCAGGAATGCAATATAGAAATTATTTGCAATTGTAATAAGCATAAAAAAATGAGTGAAACTGATTTGAATTGCTCAGGCTTTGAGACCCTGGTTTTAATGCTTTTGAAAGGCAGAGAGTTCACACTTTAGGCATATTTATGGATCTTGGTGAAAAGATTTTGTTTATCTTTTTATCTTAAGTCAGAACCAACAGACTCAGTAGTTTTAAATGACAGGGCCAGTTTAGGAATGTGACTTGTAATTAATTGACATTTTAAAGAAAATACATTTAAAAATATTAAAAATATCTGAAGTCAAAATCAACAGACTTGGTACTTATGTTAACATGGCCAGTGCCCAATGTAGTTCACAACTAATTGACATTTCTTAGAAAAAAAATAGAAAAATACAGTAGTGTTTAGGTTCTAGAGTTTCTGGAAATTCTTATTTCTTTTTCATATTCATGTTTCATAAAATGTAAACTATTTTGTAGAACTGACTTGGAAATAAATATATAATTTTACCTCCTTTGCTATATTTTAAAAGGTTTCCTTCGATTTCCTTGTTTGTTTTTTTTCTATAGAAGTAATTCCCTTGAGTGTACATTTTCATGTTCAGGTTTGGACATTTAATTATTTTACCCAAATTTATATTGCAATGACCAAATGGCACCAATGGCTATAAGTTTAATATATAAACACAGATACAATGATGAGTAGTAGAAATTCTACCTCAATAATATTAAAATATTATATATAAATATATAAAATATTAAAGATAAAACTTCCATGTGTAAATAGTTGGTATGTAATAGCTTCATATTGCTGGAGGAATAAAGCATTTTTGTAATAATAATGGGAATTATAATATTATATATTTGTTGTTAATATTCAAAATGATTGCATTTTGAATCACTAAAGAATAACAGTACAATTACCATCTATATTTCATATTTTGTTTCTGTTTTTCAGGAGGCTGTGAAGAAAAAAGTGACAGAGGAGGAAGAAAAATTTATTAAGGAAATTACAGATTTCAATAATGAGTATGAAGTAACAAAGAAAAGAGAACTTTGGATAAAAGAAAATGTCAAGATTGAAATATCTGACTTAGAAAACCAGACGAACATTTTGAAGAGGGGTATGAGTATATAATACCACCTCATTTTTGTATCATTAATGAAAATAACTTATTTGAATCAATGGATGTTCCAGAAATTTAACCTTTTCATAAGTAAATTGGGTTATTGCATAGCTATTCTTTTACCTTTCTCTTAATTAACCTAATGGAAATGTATCTTTTACTGTGAGCAATCTCAAGTTCTTTAGACGTAGGTGTGACATGAGCATTTTAGTCATTCATTCAATAACAAATATCTATTGCTCCTTCTGTATGTGATAGGCATTGCTCTAGGTCTTTGGGGTATAAAACTAAAAAGTGGAAGAATCAAATATGTAAGCAGATATTTATAGTACAGTGTGATAGAAGCCATATTAGGGGTAGGACTGGTGGGATGTACCTCATTTACCATCAATGTAATTTAAACTAGAAAACAAGGTTACACAGTGGGGTGGGGAGAATTTCATTTCAGGAACCCTAGCATGTAGGTTATTGTAATCTGTGATAAGATCCTGAATTAAAGACCTTGCCAAATAGAAGAGAGGTTGAATTAAAGAAATGTTTAGGAACAATAACAGGACTTCATCACTTTTTAATGTGAACAAAAATAGATAAAGTTAAGGATGAATTATAGTTTTCAAACATCAGAGTTTGGGTAGAATGTGGTACCAGGAGGAAGAGCAGAGATAGAAAAGCCTGTAGGAACTATATAGCCTTTTCTGGACAAAATAAGTTTTGTTTCAGGTATTTTTAGGTGGAGATGTCTATGAAATACACAGAGGGGAATTCCCAGGTGGCAGGGGAAGAGTTGTTTGTGAAGCTGGTAAAAGAAATCAGAGCTAGACCATTAAGTTTGGAACTGAATCCAGAGAAGTCAGTGATATCATTCTGAGAAAACTTATTGGGGGGACACAGATAAGGAACAAAGACCAAAGCCAGAAACATTTAAGGAAAGAAAGAAAAAGAATGGGACAGAGCATTCAAAGAAGGCAAGAGGAGAACCAGCAGAAAGTAATATTTTAGAAACCAAAAACAAAATATGTTTTTCTTTAATTAGTGGAAATCAAAATAGGTTATTAATTTGACAATCAGAAGATGTCAAGTGCAGTAGCATAGAGTAGAGCAGTAGAAGACTGGTAGTAATAGATTGGAATCAATGGGAGTCAAGGAAGTAGAGAATGAAAATATAAATGATATTAAATGGATAATTAGTTTTTAATGGAAGCCTTTCTAAAATATTCTGTTTGTTACTTTGATGCCTTTAGTAAATGGAGAATAATAAATGCATTTAACTTTTTTGACTTGGAGCTATCAGTATGAATAATTTATTGTTTTGCTTTGCATATGACAACTTTTAAGTAATATTTATCAGGCTTATTGTATATAACAACCACTATCCTAAAGACTATAAATGCTAATGTCATGTTAATTTCATTTAAATCTTAATTTTACCATTTGGTAGTTATGTGATTTGGGGCAAGTTGCTTGACTTTTCTTTGGCCCAGTTTCCCCATCTGTAAAGAAAGGGGTTAATAGTAATGACCTTAACAAAGGTTGTTGTGAGAATTCAATGAAATAATATTGAAGCACATAGAATGCTGCCTGCCACATAATTAAGCCCTCAAAAATATGAGAATTATATTTTTAGTTTCTTTTTATAGATGATGGAAATAATGTTATCATAGATAAATTACTTAGAGTAGACAGTGTAGGACAGAGGCACGCATCTGGAAAGCTTCAAAAAATATTGAATGCTTGAGTCTCATTCAAGACCTATTGAATCAGAATCTCTGTGGGATGGGTAGGGAACATAACTTTTTTGTCCTTAGGTGATATTGATGTGTATTTTCAATAACAAGTTAGAATACAAAGTTAAATGGGTACATACTCTGTAACTAACTTTCTATAAAAAAAAGTCACGGATATTTCCACTTCTATTCACATAGTGTTAGAAATTTTAGCCAAATCAATTAGGCAAGAAAAAGAAATAAAGACATCTAAATTGGAAAGGAAAAAGTAGAATTATCTCTATGCCCATGTGATATGCTCTTATATATATAGAACACCTAAGGATACCACAAAAAAATGCTAGAACTAATAAATAAATATAGCAGAGTTGGAATATACAAAATCAACACACAAAAATAAGTTGCATTTCTATGTATGAGCAATAAGTGATCCAAAAAGGAAAAAAAATTAAATTCCACTTACAATAGTATCAGAAAGAATACTTAGGAATAAATTTAACCGAGGAGGTAAAAGACTTGTACATTGAAAACTCTATAAAACATTACTCAAAGAAATTAAGGAATACTCAGATAAATGGAAAGACATTCCATGTCATGGATTGGAAAATTTAGTACTGTTAAGATGATATTATTACCCCAAAATGATGTATGGATTCAATGTAATCCCTATCAAAATCCCAACAGCATTTTTTCATGCACTGAAAGACACATTCTAAAGTTCATATGAAATCCTAAAGGATCCCAAAGAGCCAAAACCATCTTGAAAAAGTGGAACAAAATTGGAGGACTCACACTTCTTGATTTACTAAAATGCTGCAGTAATCAAACAGTGTGGTCCTAGGATAAGGACAGACATATAGAAAAACAGGATAGAACAGAGAGCTCAAATATAAACCCTTTTGTATATGGTCAGATGATTTTTTTTATAAGCGTCCCAAGACTATTCAATGGGAAAGGACAGTTTTTTCAACAAATGGAGCAGGGAAAACTGAATACCACATACAAAAGAATGAAGTTGGGCCCTTACCTTATACAATATACAAAGATTAGCTAAAAATGGATGAAAGTCTTAAGAAGTAAAACCACAAAGGTCTTACAAGAAATCATACAGGAAACATTTCATCATGTTGAGTTTAGATGTGATTTCTTGGATACCAAAAACAGACAACAAAAGAAAAAGAGACCAATTGTATATCATTAAAACTAAGATCTTCTGTATATCACAAAAAAGAATGAGTTGTGTTTTTTATGGAAGAAAATATTTGCAAATCTTATCTTTGATAAGGGATTAATATCCAGAATATTTTTAAACCAGTAGGGCTTGAACTCACAAACCTGAGATCAAGAGTCATATGCTCTACCAACTGAGCCAGCCAGGTGCTCCTACATGTGCAGAATATATGAAGAATTATAACTCAAAGCCAATAAATAAACAACTCAATTAAAAAGTTGGCAAAGGACTTGAACAAACATTTCCCCAAAGGTATGGCCATTAAGCATATGAAAAGATGCTAGTCATTAGAGAAATGGAAATCAAAACCATAATGAGATACCACTTAACACTCATTAGAATTCTATTATCAAAAATATACAAAGTCTCCACAACATGATATTCTCACAAGTTTCAGGATACAATCCAAAATTATTTGACCTCTGAAGAATCAGTGAAATGTGACTTAGTGTCAAAAGAAAACCATGAGATGCCAAACCCCTAATGATCTAGATATTGGAATTATCAAATACTTTATAGCAGCTATTCTTGAGCTATGCTCAGTGAGATAAGGAAAATGCACTTGTAACAGATGAAAAGATAGATCATCTCAGTGGAGAAATAGAAAACGTAAAAAAAGAAAACATTAGAACTGAAAAATCCATTATTTTAAATAAAAATGTCACTGAATAAGCTTGATAGCAGAATGGAACTGATAGAAAAGCCAGTGAACATGAAGATAGATTGATAGAAATTGTCCAATCTTGGGATCCCTGGGTGGCGCAGCGGTTTAGCGCCTGCCCTTGGCCCAGGGCGCGATCCTGGAGACCCGGGATCGAATCCCACATCGGGCTCCCAGTGCATGGAGCCTGCTTCTCCCTCTGCCTATGTCTCTGCCTCTCTCTCTCTCTCTGTGTGACTATCATAAATAAATTTAAAAAAATTAAAAAAAAAAGAAATTGTCCAATCTGAAAAAGAAAAGTTAAAATTAAACAAAAAATTAGAAACATAGGGACCTATGGGACAATTTTAAAAGGTCTAACATTCAAGTAATTGGAATCTCTGAAGGAAAGGAAAGAGAATTGTCAAAATATATTTGAAGAAATCATGGCAGAAAATTTCTTAAATTTTTGAAAAGACATTAATTTGAAGATTCAAGAAGTTCAGCAAACCCAAATAAGATACCTTCAAATAGATCTATGCCTAGCTATTCAATAATAGTCAAACTGTTAAAAAACCAAAGAGAAAGAGAAAACTTTGAAAACGGGGAACAATAACTCTAATGATTATGTACCTGTCACTAGAAATGATAAAGTCAAGAAGACCGTGGAATAACATCTTGGAAGTGTTGAAAGAAAATTTTTCTATATCCAGTGAAAATATCCTTAAAAAAATGAAGTTAAAATAAAGACATTTTCAGATAAATAAAAATTAAGGGAATCCATTGCCATCATGCCTGAATGACAAGAAATGCTAAAGAAGTCCTCAAAATAGAAGCAAAAATGATAACAGAAACTCAGATCATGCTGAATGAATTAAACAGAAATGGCAAATATATAGATAATTATGAATACCTCTTTTTTAAACTTTAAAAGCTACATGTGACAATTTAAGCAAATAATATATTGTCTTGTGGAATTTATAATGTATGCAGAAGCAGTTTGTATACATGTATACCATATGCATATATGACAGCTATAACATAAAGGACTGGAAAAAGAGACTGGCAAATGGATCTAAACAGCCCTATGTGACTTTCAGGAAACCAGGAATAGAGGGGAACTTTCTCAACCAGATAAAGAATCTGTTTGAAAAGCTTACAGCTAATATTACACTTAATGGTGAAATATTGAATACCAATATCATATGTAATGGTAACATATTAAATGCATTCCCCAAAAGGATTGAGAATAAGCCAAGGATGCCCATTCTTACCACTTCCATTCAATACAACTCTGGATGTCCAAGTCATTTTAACCATTTCAAGGAGACAAAATAAATTTGCCTCTATTTACAGGTTACATGATAATTTACATAGAAAATTATAAGGAATTTATAAAACAATTACTAAAATTAATTCAATATAGTAAGATTATAGAATACAATGTATATATTTAAAAATCCATTGAGAGGCACCTGGATGGCTCAGTTGGTTAAGCCTCCAACTTGATTTTGACTCAGATCCTGATCTCAGGGTCATGAAATCAGGTTCCACACTGGGAGTGAAGCTTGCTTAAGATTCTCTTTTTCTCTTTCCCTATACATCCCTCTCCACTCTCTCTCTCCTTCTCTCCCCACCCCACACAAAAAAACAACAGTTGAATTTTTATATATTAACAGCAAACAATAGAAAAGTGGAATAAAAATACCATTTAAACAGCATCAAAAAAAATAGAAACAAATTTAGCAAAAGACATAATGGACTTCTACACTACAAACTACGGAGAATTACTGAGAGAAATTAAGGAAGACCTTACATAAATAGATCTACCAAGTTCATGATTAGAAAATTCAGTTTTGTTAGTAGATCAGTTCTCTTCAAATCATAGGTTTAACAGAATCTCAGTAAAAATCCTAAGTTTTATTAAGCCATGACAAGCTGATTCTAATATTCGTCTGGAAATGTAAATCACTTAGAACAGCCAAAACAATTTTTTAAAAGAACAAAATTTAGGGATTTATACTCCCTGATTTCAAATTTTGCTAAAAAGCTATAGTAATCAAGATAATGTGTCACTGGCTTAAAAATAGGCAGATAGGTACCATTCGAATGAAAGAGTCCAGAAATAGCCTTACTCATGTGAAGTCAATTGATTATCAACAACAGTAACAAGACAATTCAGTGAGGAAAGGAAATTCTTATTCAGTAAATGGTGCTAAAACAATTGGACATCCATTGCAAAACAATGATTTCTAAATCTTACTTCACACCATATTAAATATTAACTCAGAATGGACATACATGTAAACATAAAAGCTAACATCATGGAACTCCTAGAAGAAAACATAATAGGAAATCTTTGCTATCTTGGTTTGGATAGACAATGATTTCTTAGATGGGACACAGAAACATGAACCATAAAAGTAAAAAAAAAAATACATTGGATTTAAAATAAAATTTAAAAACTATTAGGAAAATCAAAAGACAAACCACAACTTGGAGAAAATATTTGCCATGCATATATCTGCTGGTGTACTGTTACCTAGACTATGATGAACTCTTACAACTTAATAATAAGGCAACAAAACTTACTCTAAAAGGGGGAAAAGGGCAGCCCCAGTGGCCCAGAGGTTTAGTGCCACCTTCAGCCTGGGGTGTGATCCTGGAGACCTAGGATCGAGTCCCACGTTGGGCTCCCTGCATGGAGCCTGCTTCTCCCTCTGCCTGTGTCTCTGCCTCTCTCTCTCTCTCTGTGTCTGTCATAAATAAATAAATAAATAAATAATCTTTAAAAAAATTTTTAAAAAGGGGTAAAGATTTGAACTTCACAAAGGGGCATACACTAATGATCAATGAACATTTGAAAAGATACTCAGTATCTTTTAAAATACAAATTAAAACCACAATGTTATATCACTATACATGCATTTAATTAAAAAGACTGGTCATATCAAGTGTTGGCGATAAAGTGGAGCATCTGAAATTCATAAGGTATGATGGGAATGTAAAATAAATGGTACAACTTTGGAAATTGTTTTTCAGTTTCTTAAAACATTAAACATACATTTGCTAGGTGACCCAGCCATTCTACAACTAGATACACCAGAGAACTGAAACATACATCCACACTAAGTTTTTAGTAACTTTATTCACAGTAGCCAAAAACGGAACAGAACATAAATGTCTATTAAGAGGTAAATGGGTAAACAAAATTGGTGTACCCATGCAGTAGAATACTCAAAGATAAAAAATAACAAATCTACTCACACACAACATGGATGCATCTCAAAATGATATGATGAGTAAAAGAAGCTAGACACAAAAGAACACATATACAATACAAAGTGTATGTGACAACAAGCAGGCAAGTGACAACAAGCTGATCAGTGGTTGCCTGGACCAGAATGAATAAATTGCAAAAAAAGTAGAGGAACTTTTCAGGATTGGTAGAAATATATGGTTTCTTGATTGTGGTGGTGGTTTCATGAGTATATGGCAGCCAAAATTCAAAGAATTATATGGATGTGGATGTACTTTACGTAAATGATTCCTCTAAAAAAGTGATAAGGAAAAAAGTCCTTGATACCACAAATACTGTTGTAGGCCTCTTTTTGTATCCTTTCTTCCAGAAATATGCATTTATTTTAATAGATTTACTTCCATGGTCCTGGTACTGTTGGTCTTTGTACTTTCACAAAGCCCATCTCTACGTATATCATAACATTTACATATGAAACTTTAAACTCTGTAATGGCAGGACTTTGTTTAGTTTAATGCTCTGTCTCCAATAGTATGAGAGAGAGAGAGAGTTATGAATCAATGACCGCTTCAAAAGGAGACATGTAAAATGAGGTGAGAACATATAATAAGAGAACTTAACCTGGACTAGGAGTTAGGGAAGATCTCCCCAAGCAAGTGACCTTCAGACTGAGACCTTAAGGGTGGTAGGAATTAGCCACATGACAAATCTGAGTGTAAATATCAGTAAGTCAAGAGCGCTGAGGGAGATTTAGGCTGAGACTGTTAAATTTGGGAGTCACCCAGGAAAAATGTATTGAAAGAAAATAATAGAATCCTGAGGAACACCAGGATTTTCAAAGGAAGAAGAAGAAAAGGGCCAGGGAAGAATGTAAAAGGTAGGCAGGAGATCACCTGTGTGAAATGGAGATCACCTTGGAGACCACCACCGTGTTTGAGGGAGTGATCAGCGCAAGTTAAATGTTGTCAAACTGTCAACCATAAATACTAAGACACAGCCATGAGAGGTCTCTGGTGATCTTTAGGGGAAGGAACAGATGGGGACAAGAAGAGAGGAAGACAGAGGCCATGTTGTAATGGGTTGAGCAGCGGGATCAGAGGAAATGGTGATCATTAGTGCCCAGAAGCCCTTGAAACAAAGTTTCTCTGGATGGGAAAGTCCAGTAACCCAAGGGAATATGAGGTCAGGGGAAGACTTTTAGTGGGGAATGTGTTGTCCTTTTTGCATTTCTGTTTCTTAGATGGGAGATTTTTGAACATATTAAATACTGATGGGTCGGAGCCCATGGAGAAGTAGAGTTGAAAATTTCAGAGAGAAGTAAAGTTCCCAGAGAAGATAGGAAATGGTTCACAGGTGGAGGGACGGGTGGTGATTTCAGAAGAAAACAATACAAAATAAAAATCAGAAACAACCTACATGACCATCAATAGGGGCCTCTAATTATCCGAATATATATCTCCCTATACTTTAGTGACTATATTTCTGTGGTAAAATCTAATGAAACTGCTAGGTTGACAAAAATATCGAGAGAATTAATGCCAAATTATACTCCTTAAAGCACTGAGTTAGTCAATTTACCTACCAACCTATAGGAGAGAACTTGCTTTCCTAAATTAATATCCTAAACTACTAACAATCTGGGCATTATCACTGACTTTAACCTTGGCCCATCTGACAAGCAAAAACATTATTGTTATGTTGATATAATTTACATTTCTTTGATATTGCATGATGTTGAATTTACTTCTCTGAATTTATTGATCACTTAAATTTCTTTTTATTTTCCTGTGACTAATCTATTCATATTCTTTGTTCATCTTTCTACATTTTTGTTCTTACTGATTTATATGAGCTCTTTGTAAATTTAAGGAAGTTGGCTAGTTATTTAATGTCGTGTATTATAAATTTTGTGTTCTAATTTACTGTTTACCTTTGAAAAATTAGTAGATGACCTTTAAAGGACGAATTAGAGTTTGTTGTGCGGATAAAGAGAGGAAAGATATTCTAGGTAGAAACAGCAATATTAGCAGTGTTATGGAAGAATTGTAGCCATATGTTGAGTACTATGAAATATTTTAAATATGCTTTACTTATGAATGATAGTTTTCTTATTATCTCATTGGGAAGCTTGTTTTACTTGGTGATGTTACATTATTTTGAATTCTCTCTTGGTAGTCTAACCATCAATTAACTCATTCTTTTGTACCCCATTGTTGTTTAATGAATCCTGGTCTGTTCATTAGAGACAGTTTCTAGATGGCCAAGGGAAGCCTGTTGGAGCTTAAAATTGACCATATGAATTGCTTCTTGGCCTTTTGGTTAAGATCAAGTATAGTATCTGTTCTTGTCAGTTTAAAATTGACCATGTGCTGCTTAAATTTTGATTACAGACACAACAAGTTAATAATTGCTGACATATTTAAAGCAAAGCCTAAATGGTTAAAATGTGGGGTTTTTTGTCTATTTGTTTCTAGAAATGAAGTCAATGGAACATGATAGTGGCCAGTTAAGTGAACTTCAAAAACAAAAGAGTGAATTAGAACAAGAATTACTTACTGTGCAGAGAAAACTTAAAGGTATTATCTTTATGAGCTTAGTTTACTTTGCTGATGAATATAATTATATACACATAACAGGATCATACTATTATTTCAAACTGTACTAACCTATTGGGATATAGTGTTATTATTGGTGTAAAACAGGAATGGGAGGGCACCTGGGTGGCTCAGTTGGTTAAGCATCTGCCTTCAGCTCAGGTCAGAATACCAGGATTCTGGTATGGAGTAGGCATCAGGCTCCTTGCTCAGTGAGGTGTCTGCTTCTCCCTTTCCCTCTGCCAGCTGCTCCCCCTTCCTGTGGGTGCATGTGCTCATGCTCCCACTATCTTTCTGTCAAGTGAATAAATAAAATCTTAAAAAGAACCAGAAATAGATAAAACACTAAAATGAACAGAATTAGATCTGGTATTTTTAATGTCATAAATTTTGTCAAAATCTTTTTTGTGCCTTTAATTGCTATATTAAAGTAGAAAAATAAAAATCATGAGTGCAGGCATTTTACATGAAGCATCAAAAATTAGAGTATTGTTCTTATGAATGAGTAAAGTTAATTAACTCTTATGTTTATTTTTTTAAAGATTGTAAGCACTTTCTTAATTGTTTAGTTTTTGAAGATAAAAAGAATGAAGCCATTTGTACTACCAAATACCTAGAGGCAGAAAAAGTAAAAATCAATGAAAAGCCTCAAAGTGATGCAGAATGCTTAAGGTAAGTATTTCCTACTATATTTTGGTATAAAATCTGGTAATTTTTCAAGTTGTCAAACAGATTTCAGCATAAAGCTAAATGTGTAGTGATTTTTTTAAGTTCCAGTTAAAGACATTAATTCCTTCTATGTGCATTACAAAATATGCTAATGAGAAAATGCTTCACTACCTAGAAAGTGCTACGTGTAAGTTTCACAATGCATGGGGTTGATAATACTGAAATCAATTTTATCTTTTGTTTTACCTCATGGACTCGGTGTTCCTCACATCTCAATAGATTGAGACAGAGTATTGGTTTCACAACTCTCCTTTCTGTTATTCCTAACTTTTTTTTTAATGATTGAAATTCTTTTTTATCTTTCTAGATTTCAGGGAAAAAGAATCACAATCTACTATTTTACTTGAAATCTATTACTTTTTGTGCTGAAAGAATGAAATGTATTTTCTGTATAGAATATTGACCTGCTCTTTATGTATTTGGATAATGAAAGAATGGCTGATGTTTGAAACAGCATAGTCATACACACAAGGAGAAAACCTTCAGTTTGTTAATTTTACTATTATTTATTAATAATTCAATGCTATATTTGCTGGCTTAATTTCTAAGAAGTTCATACACTTTCTAGGCTAAATATAAGGAAAGAAGCCTCATTACTGAATCTATGAGAAGCAAATGAAGCCTTCTCTTACATAAATCATATAGAAATATGTCCACTAGAGCTGAACAAATGCTTCATATTAGCAGTATATTGCCTTAGGCCATAATTTTAGTAGATTGTGAGAAAATATTTGCAATTTAATTTTATGTTAAGTTTTATAAGCATGAAATATCAATCTCTTGGGTGATATGTGTGATGCAGAATGAGTTTCTGTAATGACAATCTGCTCATTGACTATTTTTACACTTTTAAAAATGATAATGCCCACTGGTATCATTATGGTTAGTAGTGTAAGGGCTTCCGATGTGAACTCCAGTTTTGTGGGTTTATCACACAGTCATAAAAATTTGCCCTGGGTTAAAATTAAACACACAAAGTCTGTTATAGAGTGTTTTTTTCCTTCACAGATGGTGACAGAGGAAATTTGAATAGAAAGAAACAGTAGTTTAGATACATTGTCCATTTTTTGCATTTTAGCAGATGCCAAATAAAATGCCAGTATTTTGCCAGTTCCCACGTTAAATTATTTGGTATGTGTAAATTAGTTTGCTAACTGATATGTTCCATAGACGTTATTTCAAGTATAAAGAACCACGTCAAAGTATAAAGATTTTTGGAAATAGGGCCATAAGCCTTATAATTAGTGCAATAACAAGAAACTAATGATGGCAAGAAACAATGTGACATTTATTCAACATCATGAAGGCCAAAATTAAATTGGTTTTATCCTTAAGTTTTGAAATGTTCTTTTCTGTGTGTTCAAATGTATACTGAAATCTGTTGCCTTTTTCTTAAATTTTCAGGTTTAACTGCTATTGGTATATATGCCATTTTATAGCAGAGTTCTCAAACTTGGCACTTTGACATTTTGGTACAGGTTATTCTTGGTTGCAAGAGGGCAGTCCTATGCAATTTAAGATGTTTAGCATCATTTCTGGCCTCTACCTACTAGATGCCAGTAGCACCTACCACCCCTAGCTTTGACAACCAAAAATGTCTCCAGACTTTGCCAAATGTCCCCTGGGAAGAGAGGGGTGCGCAAAATTGTCCCCAGTTGAGAACCAGTTTTATTTTAAGGTTATTATAATTGTACGTCTACTTTTATTAAACTTTAACCAGTAAGAAAGCAATTACAAAAAATTAATATTAGTTTATTTCACTGAGCTTATTGTTCCTACTTTTAGTAATTAGAAAATTCTATGCATATTTTATTCTGTCTATATTATTGGAATTCTTTCATAATGATTATGGTCTTTTTTTTTTAAGTTAATCTGTCATGTTCAGATTATTTGTTGGACTCTATCTTGATGCCATCCATTAATGTAGAGAACCAGTACTTACATTCACAGTGGTTTAATAGTCTCTGCTTTAGGTAATCTTTTCCTATTTATAAATACCAAGATGTTTATTTATTTAAAAGATTCTATTTCAAAAAGTATGGGATCATACTTAACATATGTTAACGCAGCTAACTTGTAGAATATTGCTATGATTAACACTTAAGTCAAAGATTGAATTAATTCATAAGAAGCTCCCAGAAAGTTGTATAACTATCTCGTTTTTTTCATATAGTTCAGGGAGGAGAGAAATAATAAACATCAGGTTCTTGAGAGGCAGTAAGCATAGAAGTTAAGATTATAAACCCCTTGAAACCCTGCTCTGCTAATTTAGTAGTTAGTAACCTTGGACAAGCAATTTAACTTGTCTATGCCTCAGTCTGTACATCTGTCAATGGAGGTTCACAATAGTACCTACCTCACAAGAGTATAGTAAAAATTAAACGACTTAATATATATAAAGCCCTTAGAACAGTGCTTGGAACATAGTAAATGCTATATAATTAGATATAATTAAATTATATAATTATTTATGATTGCATTTTTATTTCATATTATCCATGAGCATTTCATGACTTTCAGACTTCTTTCTCATTTTTTCTTCCACCTTTTTTAAAATTTAAATTTAATTAATTAACATATAATGTATTATTAATTTCAGAGGTAGAGTTCAATGATTCATCAGTCTTACATAATGCGCAGTGCTAATTATATTAAGTGCCTTCCTTAATGTCCATCACCCAGATACCCAGTTATCACATCCTTCAACCCCCTTCCCCTCCAGAACCCCTCAGTTTGTTTCCTAGAGTTCATAGTCTCTTATGGTTGTTTCCTTCTCTGATTTCATCTTGTTTTATATTTTCCTCTCCTCCCCTATGATCCTCATTTGTTTCTTAAATTCCACATATGAGTGAGATCGTATGGTAATTGTCTTTCTCTGACTTGTTTCACTTAGCATAATACCTTCTAGTTCCATCCACATCATTGCAAACGGCAAGATTTCCTTTTTTGATGGCTAAGTAGTATTCCATTATATATACCACATTTTCTTTATCCATTCACTGTCAGTTGACATTGTGGCTCTTTCCATAGTTTGACTATTGTGGACATTGCTGCTATGAATATTGGGGTGCAGGTGTCCCTTCGGATCACTGCATTGTATCTTTGGGGTAAATCCTTAATAGTGCAATTGCTGGGTTGTAGGGTAACTCTATTCTCAACTTTTTAAGGAACCTCTATCCTGTTTTCCATAGTGCCTGCATCAGCTTGCATCTCCACCAACAGTGTAAGAAGACTCCCCCTTTTCTGCATCCTTACCAATATGTTATTTCCTGACTTGTTAATTTTAGCCATTCTGACTGGTGTAAGATGGCATCTCTTTATGGTTTTGATTTGTATTTCCCTGATGCCGAGTGATATTGAACATTTTTTCATGTGTCTGTTGGCCATTTGTATGGCTTCTTTGGCTGTTCATGTCATCTGTCCATTTCTTAATTGGACTTTTGTTCTTTGAGTGTTGATTTTGATAAATTGGTTGCTGCCTGTGTTCTCCTCTAGGATTTTGAAGGATTCCTTTCTCACATTTAGGTCTTTCATATATTTTGGGTCTATTACCTGCCTTTCAAGAACCTGAGGTTTATTATTTCTATCCTCCCTGAACTATATGAAAGAAATAGATCAGTCATAGTTATACAACCTTCTGGGAGCCTCTTATGAATTAACCCAAACTTCAATTTAAGTTTTAGTCATAGCAATATTCTAAACAAGTTAATTGCCTTAGCATGTATTAAGATGACCCAAATATGGTATAAGAAAATGATCCAGTTTCATTCTTCTGCATGTGGCTGTCCAATTTTCCCCACACCATTTGTGGAAGAGACTGTCTTTTTTTCCACTCAATATTCTTTCCTACTTTTCAAAGATTAGCGGACCATAGAGTTGAGGGTCCATTTCTGGGTACTCTGTTCTGTTCCATTGATACATGTATCTGTTTTGGTGCCAGTACCATACTGTCTTGAAGATTACAGCTTTGTAATAGAGCTTGAAGTCCAGAATTGTGATGCCACCAGCTTTGATTTTCTTTTTTATCATTTTTTTGTCTACTTGAGGTCTTTTTCTGTTTCCATAGAAATGTTAGGATTATTCCAGCTCTGTGAAAAAAAAAAGTTGTTGGTATTTTGATAGGGATTGCATTGACTGTATAGATTGCTCTAGGGACTATAGACATTTTAACAATATTTGTTTTTCCAATCCTTGAGCATGAACATTTTTCCATTTCTTTGTGTCTTCCTCAATTTCTTTCATGAGTGTTCTATGGTTTTCTGAGTACAGATCCTTTGCCTCTTTGATTAGGTTTATTTCTAGGTATCTTATGGGTTTTGGTACAATTGTAATGGGATCGACTCCTTAATTTCTCTTTCTTCTGTCTCATTATTAGTGTATAGAAATACAACTGATTTCTGTGCATTGATTTTATATCCTGCCACTTTGCTGAATTCCTATATGAGTTCTAACAATTTTGGAGTGGGGTCTTTTGGATTTTCCACATAGAGTATCATGTCAACTGTGTAGAGTGAGAGTTTGACTTCTTCTTTGCTGATTTGAATGCCTTTTATTTCATTTTGTTGTCTGATTGCTGAGGCTAAGACTTCTACTACTATGTTGAACAACAATGGTGATACTGAACATCCCTGCTATGTTCCTGACCTTAAAGGAAAAGCTGTCAGTTTTTCCCCATTGAGAATGATATTCTCTGTGGGCTTTTCATATATGGCTTTTATGATATTGAAGTATGTTCCCTCTGTCCCTACACTGTGAAGAGTTCTAATCAAGAAAGGATGCTGTACTTTGTCAAATGCTTTTTCTGCATCTGTTGAGAGGATCATATGGTTCTTTTCCTTTCTTTTATTAATGTAGTATATCACATTGATTGATTGATTGATTGATTGATTTGCAAATGTTGAGCCACCCTTGCAGCCCAGGAATAAATCCTACTTGGTCATGGCTAATAATCCTTTTAAAGTACTTTTGGATCCTATTGGCTAGTATCTGTGAGAATTTTGGCATCCATGTTCCTCAAGGTTATTGATTGTAATTCTCCCTTTTGGTGGGGACTTTGTCTAGTTTTGGGATCAACGTAATGCTGGACTCACAGAACAAGTTTGGAAATTATCCTTTCATTTCTATTTTTTGAAACAACTTCAGAAGAATAGGTATTAGTTCTTCTTAAATGTTTGGTAGAATTCCCCTGGGAAGCCATCTGGCCCTGGAATTTTGTTTGTTGGGAGATTTTTGATTACTGCTTCAATTTCCTTGCTGGTTATCAGTCTGTTCAGGTTTTCTGTTTCTTCCTCTTTCAGTTTTGGTGGTTTATAAGTCTCGAGGAATGCATCCATTTTTTCCAGATTACCTACTTTGTTAGCATATAGTTACTCATATGTTCTTATAATTGTTCTTATTTCCTCCATGTTGATTGTGATCTCTTCTCTTTCATTCATGATTTTGTTTATCTGGTTCCTTTCTCTTTTCTTTTTGATAAGTCTGGCCAGGGGTTTATTGATCTTACTAATTCTTCCAAAGAAATAGCTCCTAGTTTGGTTGATCTGTTCTACTGTTCTTTTGGTTTCTATTTCATTGATTTCTGCTCTAATCTTTATTAATTCTCTTCTCTTGCTGGATTTAGGCTTTATTTGCTGTTCTTTCTCCAGCTCCTTTAGGTGTAACATTAGCTTGTGTATTTGAGATCTTTCTTGTTTCTTGAGAAAGGCTTGTATTGCTATATTCTTCCCTCTTAGAACCACCTTTACTGTATCCCAAAGGTTTTAAAATGCTGTTTTATTTTCATTTGTTTCCATGAATTACTTTAATTTTTCTTTAATTTCCTGGTTGATCCATTCATTCTTTAGTAGGATACTCTTTAATATCCATGTATTTGAGTTCTTTCCAAATTTCCTCTTATGATTGAGTTCAGGTTTCAAAGCATTATCATTTGAAAATGTGCAGGAATGATCCCAGTTTTTTGGTACCAGTTGAGACCTGATTTGTGACCCAGTGTGTGATCTATTCTGGAGAATACCATGTGCACTTGAGAAGAATGTATATTCTGTTGCTTTAGGATGAAATGCTCTGAATATATCTATGAAATCCATCTGGTCCAGTGTGTCATGAAAGGCCCTTGTTTCCTTATTGATCTGCTTAGATGATATGTCTATTGCAGTGAGTGTGGTGTTAAAGTCTGCTCCTATTATTGTGTTATTATAAATGTATTTCTTTAATTTTTTTATTAATTGGTTTTTATAATTGGCTGTTCCCATGTCAGGGGCATAAATATTTACAGTTGTTAGATTTTCTTGTTGGATTATGATATAACCCTTTAATTATAATTTAGTGTCCTTCCTCATCTCTTATAGTCTTTGGTTTGAAATCTAATTTGCCTAACATAAGGATTGCTAACTCAGCTTTCTTTTGATCTCTATTAGCATGATAAATGGTTTTCCACCCCCTCACTTTCAATCTTGAGGTGTCTTTGGGTCTAAAATGAGTCTCTTGCAGACAGCGTATCAATGGGACTTTCTTTTTTATCCTAATACCCTTTATCTTTTGATTAGGGTTTTAGCCCATTTACACTCAGAGTAACTATTGAAAGATATGAATTTAGGGCCATTGTATTATCCATAAAGTCACTGTTCCTGTATATTGTCTCTGTTCCTTTCTGGTTTATGTTACTTTGGGAATCTCTCTTCACGTAAAGTTTCCCCTTTAGCATTTCTTGAAGGACTGGTTTAGTGATCACAAATTCTTTTAGTTTCTGTTTGTCCTGGAAGTTTTTATCTCTCCTTCTATTTTGAATGACAGCCTTGATGGATAAAATATTCTTGGATGCATATTTTTCTCATTTAGCACCCTGACTATATCATGCCAGTCCTTTCTGACCTTCCAGGTCTCTGTGGTAGGTCTGCTGCCAGTCTAATGTTTCTACCCTTGTAGATTACAGACTTCTTATCAGAACTAATTTCAGAATTTTTTCTCTTTGTCTCTGAAATTTGCACATTTCACTATTATATGTTGAGGTGTTGACCTATTTTTATTGATTTTTGAGGGGAGTTCTCTGTACCTCCTGAACTTGAATGCCTGTTTCCTTTCTTAAGTTAGGGAAGTTCTCTGCTATAATTTGTTCCAATATACCATCTGCCCCCCTCTCTCTTTCCTCTTCTGGGATCCCAATCATTCAAATATTGTTTTGCTTTATGGTATCACTTATCTCTCGAATTTCACCCCTCATGACTCAGTAGTTGTTTATCTTTTTCTCAGCTTTTTATTCTCCATAATTTTGCCTTCTATATCACTAATTCTCTCTTCTGCCTCATTTATCCTAGCAGTTAGAGCCTCTGTTTCCTATTGCATCTCATTAATAGCCTTTTTAAAATTTCAATTTGATTAGATTTTAGTTCTTTTATTTCTCCAGAAAAGGATTCCCTGGTGTCTTCTATACTTTTTTTCAAGCTCAGGTATTATGTTTATAATCATTTTTTCTGAATTCTAGTTCTGACATCTTACTTGTAGCTATACTGATTAGGTCCCTAGCAGTCAGTACTGCCTGTTGTTCTCTTTTTTTGAGGCAAGTTTTTCCATCTTTCATTCTATCCAGAGAAGAATAGATGAACGAGAGGACAAAAGACTAAAATGGCAAGAATGACCCCAGAGAAATATACACTAAACAAATCAGAAGCAACCTGAAGCAAAAAATAAATAAATAATTTTAAATGAAATTTTTTAAAAATAAAAGAGAGTATATAATAAGACAGGTGAACAGAGCAATACACTGGATCCTGTGTGTATTTGGTCTGTTTGCTAGAAAACTAGATCACAAAATTGTAAAGAAAGAAAAACTTATATATGTACAAAAATAAAATTTAATACAATGAAAATTAGAGAGGGAGACAAACCATGAGAGATTCCTAACTCTGGGAAATGAACAAAGGGTTGTGGAAGGAGAGGTAGGCAGAGGGTTGGGGTAACTGGGAGTCAGGCACTGAGGAGGGCACTTGATAGGATGAGCACTGGGTGTTATACTATATGTTGGCAAATAGAACTTTAATAAAAACAAATTAAAAATAAATAAATACAATGAAAGGATAGAATGTAGCTGTAAAAATTAAAATCAAAGACAAAAAAAAGGAATATAAGCAGACAGGTGAACAGAACAGAACAATACACTAGATTCTGGGTTTATTTTGATCTGTTTGTTAGAAGAAACTGAATCCCAAAATTGTAAAGAAAGAAAAGCTTTTATTTTATATATATATATATATATACAAAAATAAAATTAAATGCAATGAAAGGATAGAATATAACTTTACAGTTATATCTTATAAATGAAAATTTAAAAAGACTTGCAGAAAGTGGTAACTTTTCTATTTGTAGAGTTGCAGCAATTCTTTTCTTAGAACTCCAGTTGAGTTCACAGGTGTTCAGAATGATTTGTTGCTATCTAGCTGAATTCCTGGGACCAGACAAAACTAAGGTCTTCTACTCCTCTACCATCTTGGACTCCTGACCCCTGTCTTTTAAATGCAAGGTCTCCCTAAAGGTTGATTATCTTCTTTCTTTGTACTTTTTTATGGGCTACCTCATATGTTTAATGGTTTTAGTTATCACATATAGACAATTTTCAAATGTTTGTCCCAAATCCCTCTTTCAGAAGCTCCAATCCTGAATTCTCAACAGATTAATATAAACATAGATCTGAAGTGATGTTACCCTGATTAAATAAACAAAAAAGTAAAAATAAAAATTTTATCAGAAGTTCAAAGGTCTTTTCTATGCCAAACCACCCTGAACATGCCCAATATTGTCTGATCTCAGAACTTAAGCAGGGTTGGGCCTGGTTAGTACTTGGATGGGAAAATTCCAAGAGATCTTCATAATCTGTGTCTTTCCATTATCTTCCTGCATTTTTTTCATATATCCTATACTACTAGTACATCAGAATACTATTTATGAAATTCTGAATATGCCACAGGACTTCACTCCATTTTCTTCTCCATGAACTAAAATAAAACTTAGTCTTAAAGCTCAACTCACATGTCATTTTTTTATGGGTTTTTATGGGTCAAATCTAAAATGTAGTGGGCATTTTTGATGTATTTACAAATATTGTCATTCTCACCCTACCCTAATCCATTACCAAGTTTTGTTGCTTTTGCCTGAAAAATATTTCTTGAATCCTTCCAATTCTCTCTTCCCATTGCTAACATCCTAATTCTAGCTACCACCTCTCTCACAGTAACAATCTCTCTTCTTTTCCCTGTTCATGTACTCTTGGATCAGTCAATCCATTGTAAATTGAATCATGTCACTGAAGTCGTTCACTGGCTTCCTAACGAACATAATAAAACCTAACGTCCTTAGAATGGCCCTGTCACGATATGGCTTCTGACCACTTCCCTGATGTTATTTTCAGCTGTGACCCCCTCTTCATTCTGCTGCCTCAAGAACTTCAAGATTTTTACATTTAAGGACCTCTGTCTCTCTGTTTCTTTCTCTTCAAATGATCTGTTAGCCCCTCTGCCTTCCTATCTCCTACCTAGGTGGAACATATACTATCTTTTAGATCTTGGTTGAAATGTTTCCTCAAGAAGCTCTCTCTTACTCTGTGATCTAAATTGTATTATTTTTTAAAATAACATCCTACATATTTTTCCTTTATAGCACAGATTCTATTTTGTAATCACATACTTACATGATTTATTTTGTTAGTGTCTGTCTCTGTCATGTGCTCAACAAGAAAAGAGATCTTGTCTACTCAGTTTACCATTGTATACTCATGTTCTAAGACATTGGTACAGAGCTTGGCATATAGTAGGTGTTAAATAAATAAATGAATAAATTAATGTAATAAATTATGGAAGGCTTCCTGTATTGTTCCTTTCTCTGTATTCATAGAGCATATGTTTATAGTTCTGTAATCATATTCTATGATAGTTACATGCATCACTCAACTGGGAATTCCCTCTACTTCTTGTTCATTTTTCTATCAATCTCACATCTAGCACAGTCAAGGGCACACCAAATAAATAGTTGGTCCGGAGATTGAGTTGCCATATAATTTAATTTTCACTACAAAGAAGATACAAATCCTTCACATATTTTCAATGTTATTTGAAAAAATGTAGCATATTTTCATCACTGGGATAGCCCCATGGAATTCTTTTTCCACTCCGGATTTTTTTTTCCATGTGGAAAAAGCTTTATACGTTTAACCCTCCCAACTCTCCCTAACACCCTCCTTTCTTTTTGGAAGGTGGGGAGAAGTGATTCAATCTGACTGGTAAATTTAGAAGGGTAGACAAGCACAGCCCCTTTCCTTGCCCTATTTCCTTGGAACCTGGCCTGCCTCAGAGAGTGTATGTTCCTCCTTACTCCTCTATCCCTTAACTTTTACAGTGGTAGGAACCCATAAGAGAAAGCCTGTGGCATCCAACTGTGCTGGTAATGGTGTATCTTAAGTTAGGCTAATCCTGGGGTTCAATATTAGTAAGCCCTTTGCTTGCCACATTCTCTACTATCTCTTATATTCCTAATACATGTGATATCTTCTGCTTTCCTTATTTCTCAATTGGCAGAATTCAGGCAGAGTGTTATATATTGGACCCTTTCAAACTCCCAACACCTATTATTATTATTTTTATTATTGCCCAACACCAGGGTCACCAAAATACAGTTCTTAATCATGACTTTTTATTGGCTCCAAATAGTGACATACCAGACAACTTGAAACATTTCAGGCATTTTCCTTACCCATGAAACTTCTTTGTAGAATGCTTTTACATTTTTTTATAACCAGTATTTGTGCCTGTTTAATACAATAGGAAGTTTATTTCAGAAATGAAGCTGCAAAGTCAATAACATGGGATTTTCCTTCTGAACTTTTGAAGATAGTGTGGTTTTGTGAAGAGATATTTGCAATGGAAACTGCACAAAAGTTAATACACACCTCCTACTGAGAGACTCTAAATGCATTAATATGAAGTAGTAAATCAGTGCTGTTGCC
The DNA here is from genome assembly GCF_053574225.1 of Canis aureus. Lineage (NCBI taxonomy): Eukaryota > Metazoa > Chordata > Mammalia > Carnivora > Canidae > Canis > Canis aureus. Next base: position 14,267,139 of record NC_135639.1, on the reverse strand, counting down.
TTTTCAGTGAGAAAGTCATCCAGTTAAGTTGGTTGTAGAGGTCACATTGATGGTCCTTCAATTTATAAGAAAGCATAAATACATGATGGTATTGAAACACTCCCAACCTCTCTAAAAGATACACACACACACACACACACACATATATGTATATATATATATATATATATATTTACACACATTTATAATTTTTATTTTTACCAAATGTTTATAGGTGTTTTTAAATTATGAAACTAGGCTATGCTGACAGAATACAAAATTCAAACACTATATGAAAATATAAAACATCAAAGTCTTCTCTCTTAACACCTTACTCCAGAAACCCCCTGTGTAACCATTGTTAAAAGTTTAACATGTATCTTTTCAGTGTTCAACATGCATCTCTTCAGTGTTTGTGTGTGTGTACATACAAACATGCCACTGTGTATGTGTTTAGCATAAAATGGGATCACACTTACTGGTCTGTAATTTACTTTATTACCTAGAAAAATATTATAGACATTTCTCATGTTTGTGCTGATCAACTTCATCCTCTTTTAATGCCAATAATATGGAAATCCCATATTGATATAGCCTTTCTCCCGCTGATAGATGTATAAGAGTTTCTAAACTTTCATAATTGAAAACATTTTTATACATGTATCCTTAAATAGTTGTGGCAGTGTTTTTATAACATTATTTGGAATAATTATTATTTAGTAGAGCAACAGGAATTGTTATCCAGGCTACCTGAGGAAATAATGCACAGGTATTTTGCCATACTCTGTATATCAACAAGAATGAACTCAAAATGGGTAAGTGTAACAAGACCTCAGCATTAAAGTTTCTGGAAAATACTAGCCAAATAATTATATACCTGTAGCCAATCCAGGCCATCTCTCTCTCTTTTTAACATTTATAAAATATGGAAATCCCCATTTAATTCCAGCATTATTCTTAGCTCTGTGTTTTGTTGAATATTTCTGTTGACTCTGTATCTTTTCTAGTAAAACTTCATCATTTATTCACTAACAGAAGTGTCTTTATAGCATTGATTTTGTAGCCTTCAAGCTAATAGAGATCTCCTGTTTTGTGAATTTTTGGCACATACTATAGTTATTAAAGCTTCTAAGTAAATACAAGGGAAATTTTGATGACAGAATCAATTGATTATTTTAAACATTATATTCTGATGTAAATGTGACTATTTGTAGATGTTCCTAAACTTCAAAATAATTTTATTGTACAGGCCATGTATAATATTAAAGTAATCATTTTCAAAAATCACTCATGTCTTTTATAGAAAACAGATTTTTTTTTCCATTTTCATCTATTTACCTTTACAAACAACCCCTTTTGGTATGGGGGTAGGGAGATGATAGGAAATACATTGTTAAAGAAGGTGCCTAATTCAGCTCACCCAGGATTTGAAATAAAAGAGATGCTGGCAGGACCCATCCCTCTTTTACCTCCTTCTAAGTAGATCTCTCTGATTCAGCCTGATGTACCTGTGAAGGTTATGACCTGTCTGCTGGTGGCCTGGACTGAAGGAAGACATAATTAGAACACTGAATTCTGCTTTCACACATTCAACTTTTAAACTTACTTTCAAAAGTAAATTGTATATGAAAGAGAGTGACCTTTATGTCTTCAAAGAGTGTATTTGTGTTTAAATGGCACTAAAATAATTTTAATATAAAATAATATAGAGAAGAATATAAAAGTCAAGCCTTGAAAACACTGGTGAAAAGTAGAAAGAACTACTTAGCAAACCTCTGGTGTGATTAAGAAAACCAAAAAGGATAAAATTAATACACTTAACATATGAGATTTAAAATTCCACAGTAACTTCTTGCAAGATACATCCACGAAGGCAAAAGAAACAAAAGCAAAAATGAACTATTGGGACTTCATCAAGATAAGAAGCTTTTGCACAGCAAAGGATACAGTCACCAAAACTAAAAGACAACCTACAGAATGGGAGAAGATATTTGCAAATGACGTATCAGATAAAGAGCTAGTTTCCAAGATCTATAAAGAACTTATTAAACTCAACACCAAAGGAACGAAAAATCCAATCATGAAATGGGCAAAAGACATGAACAGAAATCTCACAGAGGAAGACATAGACATGGCCAACATGCACATGAGAAAATGCTCTGCATCACTTGCCATCAGGGAAATACAAATCAAAACCACAATGAGATACCACCTCACACCAGTGAGAATGGGGAAAATTAACAAGGCAGGAAACCGCAAATGTTGGAGAGGATGTGGAGAAAAGGGAACCCTCTTACACTGTTGGTGGGAATGTGAACTGGTGCAGCCACTCTGGAAAACTGTGTGGAGGTTCTTCAAAGAGTGAAAAATAGACCTGCCCTATGACCCAGCAATTGCACTGTTGGGGATTTACCCCAAAGATACAGATGCAATGAAACGCCGGGACACCTGCACCCCGATGTTTCTAGCAGCAATGTCCACAATAGCCAAACTGTGGAAGGAGCCTCGGTGTCCATTGAAAGATGAATGGATAAAGATGTATGTATACAATGGAATATTCCTCAGCCATTAGAAATTTCAAATACCCACCATTTGCTTCAATGTGGATGGAACTGGAGGGTATTATGCTGAGTGAAGTAAGTCAATCGGAGGACAAACATTATATGGTCTCATTCATTTGGGGAATATAAATAATAGTGAAAGGGAATATAAGGGAAGGGAGAAGAAGTGTGTGAGAAATATCAGAAAGGGAGACAGAACATAGAGACTCCTAACTCTGGGAAACAAACTAGGGGTGGTGGAAGGGGAGGAGGGCGTGGGGTGGGGGTGAATGGGTGACAGGCACTGAGGGGGGCATTTGACGGGATGAGGACTGGGTGTTATTCTGTATGTTGGCAAATTGAACACCAATAAAAAATAAATTTATTATAAAAAAAGATTTAAAATTCCACTTGTCAAAAAAAGTTCAGCATCATGGAATGATAAACTGGGAGAAATTTATAGTAGTTATTAATATAGAAATTTATTGTAGTTATGACAAAGGATAACAGCTTACCAAATAATCAACTGATAAAAAAAAATCAGTCAGGAAATACAAAATCAATAGTTCTCATTTCATGTATTTATCCAACCAACATGCATTGAATGCATACTTTGTATCTCACACTATGCAAGTTAGTAGGGATAGGAGGATGAATAAGTCAAATGGTAAATCAGTTATACTGTTTATCAATTAAATGCAAATTAAAACCACTGACTATAATTTTTCTATCAAATTTTGAAAGACAGGGGCACCTGGATGGCTTAGTGGTTGAGCGTCTACCTTTGACTTAGGTCATGATCCAGGGTCCTGGCATGGAGTCTCCTGGGATGGAGTCCCTCATCGCGCTCCCCACAGGGAGGCTGCTTCTCCTTCTGCTTATGTCCCTGCTCTCTCTCTCATGAATGAGTAAATAAAATCTTTAAAAATATTTTTTGAAAGACATTCTTAAATTCTTAATGACATTCTTAAGTACCAAAATTGGCAAGGGTGTGGTACAGAGTTAATTCATATATTGCTGAGGCAGTATACATTGTATATATTTGGAATGTACATAATTCAGTGTAAGCATCTTAATTTTTATACCATTTAACCTAAAATTTACACTTATGAGCTCTATCCTAAGGAAAATAATTCTAAGTACAGAAGAAATTTTATGTACAAAGGTATTCATAGAAGTATTGTTTGTGGTAGAAAAATACAGGAACAACTTAATTGCTATACCATAAATGAATGATTAAGTTAACTCTGGTGTAACCACTTGGACTACTATGTATTTATCTTATATGGTATTAATTGGCATGTAATTAATTGGGAAAAATATAAGTGATAATGTTAAGCAAAAGAAAAAAACTGGAAAGTAAAGTTGTATAATCACCATCATATGGAAACAAAGACCACAGTGAAATATACCTAAATTTCAGTATCATTTGAGTTTGTGTACTAGGACTTTGGGTGAAATTTTTCCTTCTTTCCACTGGTATAGTACTTGTGTACAGTTCTATAGCTAAAAAGAATATTCTTTTAGTAAGTTGTTTTAGTAGAATATTCCTAAATTTTAATATCATTTGAGTCTGTCTAGTAGGCCTTTGGGTGAAATTTTTCCTTCTTTCTACTTAAATAGTTCTTGTATACAGTTCTATAGCTAAAAAGAGTATTATTTTAGTAAAGGCTTTTCTGTAACACTTAGAAGTAACTGAGAAGAATGTGCAGGAAATCATAAAAATACATGGAACATAAGTTTTGCAAAACTAACTAGCAGTATTGGCCCATCCTCGTAATTATTTGATGATTCAGAGAAGGGTGACAATAACCAATGCAAACTGCCCTGAGTTATTGTGCAGTAGGTGAAGGAAGTCCTTCTTGACTCCTGTAGGCAATCAGTCTATGCACTGAAGCATGAGATCTGCTTACCATTATATAGCTTTGGCTAGTTGCAAATGTATTAATATTCATACCATTATTATCTAGCCTCTTTTAAAGCTAGCAACAGCAATTTTTTCGTTAAGTGCAGATCTAAATTCTACAGCTTGGTTATATGCTGAATAGTGAAATACTTCCTATAATTCCGTCTAAATGCCCTCCTTAATTTCAGTAGTCTCTCATTCTCGCGGCGCGGATAGCTAACTGAAAAGGAAAAGTAGTAAACTGCCCAGTTCTGATGGACATGAAAAATCTTAGGGAAACTTCAGTTCATTTAAACTGAGAAGGGGAGGAGAGAGTATGGAAAATATGGTAGGAAGAAAGATCACTACCATTTTATTTGAAAGATAAATATATTCAAATGAAGCCTGAAGTATATTGTGTAGCTCTCCACAGTACATTGTAATTCTCCGTTTAACTTTCCACTTACTCTTTAAAAATATCCATTACAAAGCTTTTTATGCTTGTGTAAACATCTAATGCTCAAAATTAATAACTTGTTCTATCTTTCATACTTGAGCATTCCTTCAGAATTCCTATTTACTTTTAAATTCATAAGAGTTCAGAACACAGTGAAGTTCACATATATAGGGTATTGTTTCCCTTCCATCCCTACAATTTATGTCTGTCTTCCCTATGTGTAAGTTGTAAAGTATAATAATATAATGAGCACCTGTGAACTAAACTAGATTATAACCAGTAACTTGCACATGGGCTACTCTTTTATTCCATACCCTTCCTTCCTCATGTAATTCCTGTCCTATGTTGTGTTTCATTTTCTTGTGTGTGCATTTGTGATATGGCATTTAGTCCATTTTCCTATATATAATTTTCTTTATTACATTGTGATTTATTTAAATTTATGCCATATATTTATGTATATGATCTGTCTGCATATTGGTTATTTTCTTTTACTCCTGAGTTGTGTAAAAATGGTATGATACTGTTTGGGATTGTTTCTAAACTCATCCATGTTGTTTTTTTGTTTTGTTTTGTTTTGTTTTCATCCATGTTGTTGAGTGTGAATATATCACAATTTTTTCCCCTTTTAATGTACATTTGGGTTATTTCTAGTTTTTGTTTTAGCAAACAGTGCTTTTGTGATTATCCTGAGCTACATGTGTAAGAGTTTAGGTTATATGCCTGATAGAATTACTGTGTATAAGGTATATGATGGTTGAACTTTACAAGGTAATAAATTCTTTTCCAAAATGATTAAGCCAGTTTATATTTATATTAGTACATTATAAAATTTCCATTGAACTCCATCCTCTTCAGTACTCTATTTTTAGACTTACTAAAACTCTTGCCAGTCTCAGGGATATATATGATGGCATTTTGTGATCTTCATCTGTATTGCCCTGGCTACCCATGTGATTGAGCCTCTTTCCATCTGTTAATAGGTCATGTGTTTCCTTTTTTGTAAAATGCCTCATAATTATTTTGCAATGAGATTGGGTATTTGTCTTTTATTGATTTCTAGAAGTTTTGTATTTCTAGTTTTTTAATAATTTTGGATTTTGTTTGTTACACGTTAAAGACATCTTCTCCCAGTTTATGAAGCTTTTTGTTTTTGTTTTCTTTTTTTAGAGTTCCTTATACTCTTTATACTGTTTTAGTAGAGTTCTTCCTTTTACTATGGTTGAAATTACCAATAATTTCTTATTATGATTCGCATTTTTGTGTCTTTTCCAAGAACTCTTTACCTACCTAAGATCAGAAGGATAATGTCCTATATATTCTCTAATAATTTGTAAAGTTTGCTTTTTACATTTGTCTTTAGTCTATGTGGCATTGATTTCGTTTATATGTACAACAACATCCATTTTCATTTTTTTGCACATGGATAACCAATTGTCCCAGCAACATTTATTGAATGGTTTCTTCTGCCTCTAGTAATCTAAATGTCACATCTTTTATTAAAAATAAAAATAATAATATGCTATGGATATAACTCATATGTTATTATCTATTCTGTTTTATTGGGCAATTTGTTCATTTCTGCTCAGAACTGCCTTAATTACTACTAAATGCATATTATTCCATTTTAACTATTTAATTACTGGTAGTTTGTAATAAGTCATGATACAAGGTTGGACACCCCCCTTTGTCTTTTTTTTTTTTTTTTTTTGTCTTCATCAAGAGTCTATACTTGGCCTTTTGCTTTTTATATACATCTTTTTTTTTTTTAAAGATTTTATTTATTCACGAGAGACGAGAGAGAGAGAGAGAGAGAGAGGCAGAGACATAGACAGACGTAGAAGCAGGCTCCATGCAGGTAGCCTGATGTGGGACTTGATCCCGGGTCTCCAGGATCAGGCCCTGGGGTGAAGGCGGCACTAAACCACTGAGCCACCAGGGCTGCCCGCTTTTTATATACATCTATGAGTCAACTTACCATATTCATGAAAATCTGTTGTGATTTTGGTTACAATTGCACTTAGTATTATAGTTACTTTTGAGAGACTTTATATCTTCATGAAACTGAGACTTCCCCTCTATGAACTTAGGATATCTCAGTTTGTCTTTTAAAATACTTTTTAATAAAACTTTATAATTTTCTGTTTTTTTAATTCTACATCTTTGGTAAGTTTTAATTTTAGGTACCTTGTAGTTTTAGATGCTCTCATAAATAACATATTTATTTTAAATGACATGTTATAGTGTTCATTGCTGAGCATGAAAATACCACAAGTTTTTGTATGTTAACTTTATGGCCACTATCTTTGCTGAACTCTATTTCTTAAAAGAATTATTATAGATGATTTAAAGCACATACATAGGTAAAAAGGAAAAATATAATGAATTGTATGTACTCATCACTCAACTTTAACAGTTATTAGTTTATGGCCAATTATGTTTCATCTATATCTCTATGTGTTTTTCCTCCGTATTACTTGAAGCTAATCATATATATCATTATCTTATTGTTTCTCTTAAAAAATAAGAACTTTTAAAAAACATACCTAGAATCTATTATTATACATAAAATAATTAAGAAAAAAATAAAAATAAAATAAAATAATTAAGAGCAATTAACTTATATCATCAAATACCCAGTCAATATTCACATTTACAATTTATAGGTGTCATTTTTTTGTTTGCATGAATTAAGTTCCAAATAAGGTCTACACATGACAATCAACTGATAAATGTTTTAAATCTTGAAAATCCCCCTTCCTTCTTTCTTTTTTTAACTTGTAATTTATTTGGTGAGGAAATGATATATTTTATCCTGTAGAGTTTCCCATGATTTGGATGTAGTTGATTATATTCCTATTGTATGGTTAAAAATATTTGTTTGACTTTTATATATTTTTTATGAATTGGTAATTGAAGTTTGATCAAATTTAGGCTGTAATTTTTTGGCAAAGCTATATCATAAATGGTGGTGTTCTTCCACCAGGAGGCTATTGCCACTTGTTTTTGGTGTGTTTAGTGGCCATCAATGCTCAGTTCCTGGTGACTCTCTAATTAGTTTTTGTATTTTGTTCTGTGGCCTAGACTAAATTATGCTTTAGAAGCAAACAATCCTAAAATGTCAGTGATTTACAATGAGTGTTTATTTCTTGCTCACACTACATACATGTTCATTGGGAGTTAGCCACACTTCTCATCTGCATTCTGCAACCCAGTGGGAAGGAGCAGCCTCTAGGGCATATAGTCACATCCTCGTCAGTACTTGAAGTGCTTGTTTTTCATTGTAGCTATTCTTCTGGATGTGTAATAGCATTTCATTATGTTTTTCTTTTGTATTTACTTGATAATTAATGAAGCTGACCACCTTTTCATATTTTTGTTAGTTGTGTATATCTTTTGTGAATAATCTGGTAGAGGTTTCTGTGTTCCTTATACTCTTAGAGTTCCTTATACTCTTTATACTGTGGCTTGCCTTCTTAGGTGCTTGGTGATCTCTGATGTGAGCTCATGGTTTCTTAATCTGGGAGGCCTGTAGGTCTGAATATGTTAATCCTTTCTTTTGGAGAGGATTTTCTTTTGCTTCTACTAGTATACTGGGAACTGGGAAGGCCTAGAACCCCTTTCAGACTTTCCTTAAGAGTTGGAGTCAGCAGAGGTCCAGTTCAATCTATTCTCTTCACCTTGTGGCTGGCCCAGCTGGCCCAGGTTTGTGAGATCAATGTTGCTCTTGGTATTAGCCTTTAAGGCAGCCTCATCTCCTTGCTGCCCTAGCTCTCTACCTCTCTGACCACAGCTCATGGCTTTTGCTTATGCTTTTCTTTTTGTTTTTTTTTTTGTTGTTGTTGGTTTTTTTTTTTTTTTTTTTTTTTTTTTTGCTTTTCTTTTTGGAAGGAATGTTAGTCATAATGCTAGAAATAGAAGACTGTTTTTTTCACAATTATTTACATTAAATATAGGCATAATTTATTTAAATTTCTGAATATTCAAAGGATTAAAGATTTAACTGGAAGGAAGAAATATTGATATTGCTTTCTCACTCTAAAATTAAAATTACATATGTGTACTGTAAAGTTGATGTTTAATTTTAGTTCAAGAAGAAATCTCAAAGGTCATTTTTTCTTGTAATTAAAATTTTTCAGGTGAAGTTCAGAGAGGCTAAATGATTTAGCCAAGGTTTTTAAGCTTGTTAGGAGCCAGAACTAAAACAGAACTCTTCAGACGGTACTATATTTTTCCCACTAAACCATGTTGCTCTGTTAATTAACATAAAATTGTCTATTATTTATTTAGTCTGCCTTATTTTCTTTATGGGAGCTTTGTACTTCTTCAGAATTTTTACAGTCTTTTTAGAATTATAGAGAATTAAAATTTCTTTCCAGATTCTTTAATGTTAATTTAAAATTCTGATGATAGAATCTGCTAATCTGCCACTATCCATATAATTTAAAAAATTATTATGAAAGTTTATTGCTGAACTCACAGGGTGAATTTTTCCTTTAATACAGACTTAAAAAAGAATTACAACTTTATAAGGAAGATGACATGCAAAGTGCTTGTGAAGCTCTCCAAACAGAAATAGAAATTTTAGAGTTGGTAAGCCACCACTCATTCTTTAATTTCTCAGCATTATTTTCTCTACTAGCAAGAATGAGTTTGCTAAGATACGTATCACTGAACTAACTAGTGGTTTGCCTTTCACATGGATTCTCACTAGATACAAAAAAATAAAACAGCAACAATGAACAAAACTAAGGTCAAGATATAAATCTGTGAAGTGTTTTGAGTTCCTTGAGAGTTAGGTGCTACATAAAGCAAATTCTATTCAAAGAGAATATGTACAATTTCAAACTAAGTTAAAAAAAAATTCAAACCTGACCTCACAACATTCCCTTGACTGAAACCGTTATTAGAGGATTAATGCACTGAAGGAGTTTAACTATCATAATGCTTAAAAGCTTTTTTGTTTTTGATAGGCATAAATTATACTTTTATTATATTTGATCCTAAAACTTTCTTATTACAGATTTTTATGATCTCAAGAACTTTGGATTCAATTATTGGAAACTTATTTTCAGATTGTGTGGGAGCACTTTAAATTGCTTTTAACCTCTTACTTTGGTTGTTTATAAAATGAATGCAGTATTTGCCATGCTCTATTTTAATGGAAGACATATATAGCTAGCTTTAAAATATGTTAAAATGTAATTTTAATTTAGTACATTACATTTTGTTTCATATTTATTTTCTGTAAACATCTTTTGTTTAAAATGTTCCAATAGCTTATGTCAGGATTTGTATTTTTTTATTAAAATTTTCAAAAATAAAATTTAGAAAAGCCCAGTTATTGTGCTAAATTTACAGGAACCTTATGGAACTCCTTCATTAAGAATTTCATTTTCCTCATAAATAATTATTATATTTTTCATTTCAGACATTGGCACAGAAAGATCTTCAGGAAAACAAATAACTTGTGGAGAGTTGACCAAAGCTATCCAAGGTTTGATCAAAACATCTTAGAATCAAATCTTTGTGATAGACAAACGATACCCATTACAACCGATTTTTGTGGAAAACATGAGGTCCAGAATGTTCAAAGTTGTTGATATCTAGAATTGGTAGATTAGCACTTTAAAAATGTAATTTTTTGTCTTGTTACTTGCTGGAACTTTAAAGCGTCTTATGGGGATTTGATTTTATTTCTAAAAGCAGAAAAAAGCACAGGTAGATACTGTGTTCTCCAACTTATCTCCCCTGACCCTTAAGCTGATCTGTACTTTCTGATGTTGTTCATTTTTTGTTGCAGTTTACCTTGGGTCCAATCAAACACTGGGAGGGAGAAATGATCAGATTATTGACTCAATTTTGTCGATGCCATTTCCACCAACAAAGATGTTCACTTTCATTTTAATCCTTCTCTCACCATAAGATGTCTGTTGACAGAAGTACTCAGAAGCCTTTCATCTGCAAAAGCCAGTTTTCTCCCCTTTTCTCTAGGTGTGTCTGTGGAGTTAAGTCTGAGGTGCCTGCAGCCTTGGCCAGCGTATGTGCCTGCCAGTTTTCTTCCTGATGCCAATGTTGGTGGAATGAAATATGTCATCTTTTTGGGGATGTACATAATCTCCTGAGGGCTCTCAGGATTCATTTTCGCTGAAGCATGGCAACTACAACTCATGTTTGAATCAAACTTGGTATTCCCACCAAATTTGCAACATTATATAGCTTTCTGTGATTGACCATCCTGTCTAGGAAGAAAGGTGTATATACGTCTTACTAGTTTCTTAAAAAGTGCATTGAAACTGTTCAACAAGGCCTTAAACTATGGGAGCTGGGACTAGGGAGGGGAGCAAAACCTGTTTGGGGATATATTTCAAAGTACTGAGTGCAAATGCTAGAATCGTGTTTTCTTTTGTGGTTATAGTTGAATGAGTTTAACATCAACTATGAAATGTTCTAAACGTCTTCTCTCTACTGATGGTAAGGTGGTCTAGTTCCAGACCAACGCTTACTTTGGCATAGCTTTCTTTGTATGTTGTTTTACACTCTTATTTTTAAAAAATTAGTAAACTTAAAACTCTCCTTTGAGATGTGTAGCAATTGCCATCTGTTTAAATAATTTGCATTTTCAGAAGTAATTTCTTATTTTGATTTCTTAAATATTTGATAGTAAATTACTTTTGCTTAAGAAGAAAAAAATTAATGGTACCAGGGAATTACATTCTATTTTATATGCAAATATAGAGTAGGAAATGGTTATTGGGATTAGTCATGACTTCAGTTCTTATTTTATTCCATTTATCTAAATTCTAAGTCTCATGACTATCTACTTATTAAATTTGTATTATTATTAATATGCAGATTGAGTTTACACATAAAGCCTTTTTCACTTACCAGTAATTTTTGTTCGATATTGGTTTTGTAGCTAAACATTAATGTGAATTACAAGATCTGCCACATATTTGCATAACACATAATGACACATATGCAGAATAAACTTTTATTGATACAACTATCTTTTCATATATGTATCATACAGGATATCAGGATTAAATATTCAGTAATGGAATCAGGATCCAAATAAACTGAATTTGAGAAAAAAATGGAAGATTTGGTATTTTCATTGTTTCAAAATGCATATTCTAAGATTTAAACTAACTTTCAAACAATCAAATGTATGATTAATTTAACACTACATAGTAGAGTCGTTTAAATCACTACCCATGTGATAACAAGTCAAAATAACTGGGACTACTAGAATCAATGTAATCAAAGGAACAGGTTCACTGAACAAAGGAAATATAACAATCAATAGAAATCACAGTGTACTAAACTAAACTGCACTGTCAATGTAATATATCAGCAGTAGATTTGGTCCACTTTTAGTTTTTTTTTTTTTTAAGACAGTATTTATAAACCTCTTAAGTAGGAAAAATAACTGAAATTTCTGGGTAAAAAATGTGTCTCAGACTGACTATAATTATTCTGGAAGCAAGACTTTGGCTATACAGAAAGGCAGTTTTTAAATGGATGTTCATTCGGTAAGCAAATAATTCACTAAATTTTCCTTCTACTTAGTTATAGCAAGGCTCAAACTAACCCAGAGTAATAGTGATGCTGCAGGTGCTAGGCATGCTACTGTAGGTCTTTAGTGTGACAGAAGTTCTTTTAGAAGCAACTTTCTAATTCTCAGCTCTCCGTTGGGGATAATATGAGGATGTATAGATAGTTTGCTGCATATTTTTCCTGCTGATTAATGGCACCACTTGGCTAGGGAAAAAACAGCAGCAAAATTATAGGATGTGGAGCGTGACAACTAGACTAGACATTCCTTTTTTCCTTCTCTGGCCTGATTATTGAAATGGAAGGAAAAATCAAAGAAAAGGAAAAGCTTTAGGTATATACAATCAAGAAGATTTCTGGGATCCCTGGGTGGCGCAGCGGTTTAGTGCCTGCCTTTGGCCCAGGGCGTGATCCTGGAGACCCGGGATTGAATCCCACGTCGGGCTCCCGGTGCATGGAGCCTGCTTCTCCCTCTGCCTGTGTCTCTACCTCTCTCTCTCTCTGTCTCTCTGTGTGACTATCATAAATAAATTTAAAAAAAATTTAAAAAAAAGAAGATTTCTATGCTACTCATTGTCTTGTCAAAAGTAGTGTTTTCTCCTGTAAAAGAAACAAAAACTGAGGAGTATTTTGTCTACCTGTCTTTTTTCTCCTTGAACCCTGAAAAACCATGATGAGATTGTTAAAAGTCCAAGATAAGGTATATACAATCAAGAAGATTTCTATGCTACCCATTGTCTTGTCAAAAGTAGTGTTTTCTCCTGTAAAAGAAACAAAAACTGAGGAGTACTTTGTCTACCTGTCTTTTTTCTCCTTGAACCCCGAAAAACCATGATGAGATTGTTAAAAGTCCAAGATAAGGTTGGAGTCATAGAATTATATGAACTAGAATATAGAAGTGTCTTAAAGCAGAGGCAATTGCTATTGGTAATTTATGTTAGAGTAGAAATTATGCTGTGAAAAATCTACCCTCTTACGAGAAGGATAATTCAGTTGGCTGGCTGCAGATGGGCCGATACCATGCACTGGTCAGGCCCTTGCACTGGGCAGCTTACACTGAGGACAAAGTCCCTTTCTATTTCATACCAATAAATCATACATAACTGTGTCACGTTATTATGAATAAGTCGTTTATCTGCAGTCCAGAAGATAGGAGCAGTTCAGTGACATGATTAGAAATAAATAGGATATGATTTTTAATCCTGGGTGCACAAGGGTAAGGTGTACTGTCATTCAAATATTTATTTATAGCATAACATTTGAAATGTGAAGTTGTTAATGTTCTAAAAAATATTTTAATATTTGAAACAGATCTTTTTTAGGTCAACTTTTATGTTTCTTCTTGACTCCTCTTCTCTCCTTTGTCATTCTGAAAAACCAAAATGAAGCAAATACATTTGCCTTTCAGAGTCTAGTTCAGAACATTTTCTGTCAAGGGAATTTTTTTCACGATGTGAACTAAAAAAAATGAAAAATATTTTTTGTCATTAGCCTGAAGCAGGGATTAAGTCTTGGAGTTTTGTGGCCCTTTTATCTTAAGACAACAATTTTTTTTTCTTAATGGAAGAACGGGGAAGATGAAATTATCTTTGAAAATGTCAGAGGTGGGAATGTACAGTTAATTGCATTTATACTTTCTAAACATTATATTTTCAAGTTAAGTTTTTGCTTGGCTTGCTAATGATCTAATCATCATGTTGCTGAAGAAGCCTTATTTTTTTATTTAACTTCCTGACACTTGACCAAAAGATAATATTGAGATAGCACTGACCAATAGATGAAGGAAACAATGTGATCACTTTCCTCATTCTGTAAGGGAGTACAGGGATTCCATTTATTTATTTGTTGTTGTTCATTATACTGATGGTCACATTCATTAACATGAGGAAACATTTTTGCAGGATAATGCTGGTTGTAAGAACATATTTACTTTGATTGGAGGGAAAAGAAAGGAAGCATTACAAAGAAAGCCATGACTGAGGGTAAAATGCTCTCCTAGCTGCTGCTGTGAAAAGTATCAAGAGCAAAGCTGTCAGAACCGAAAGCTTATTTAAACAACTGCTTTTGATACATAGCATATTTATCTTTAAAAGACCTTTATGAAATTGACAGCACCAGAATTCAAATGTCTGGGAAAATAAAGAGTAAGTAAAAATGTGAAATTAATAACAATGACTGATGTAAGTTGCTGTGCAAAACAAGGCCCATGGAGGAGAGAGAAATTATTTTCTTTCTTATAACTAGAAAAGCTATACTACTCTATTAATTCTAAGTTAATTATTTTCATACTTGTAATAAATTGTCATCCTAATTAGTTGGTAAATAAAATCTTGTTAAAATAAAATCCTCTTAATCTACATTTAATAGATGCAAATACAATTACTAATGAATATTTCTGGATATGGCTTTGTGATTGCTGAGAGAAAGTATTTGCAAATTCAAATCACCATCAAATGGGGTGGTTGTTGATAGTTTTTGTAGACTTTAGACAAGGAAGCTTCTGGTTGGGAACGGGTGATATGGGAGTAATCCTAAGGTCAGTGTAATGTCAGCTTTAAAATCTGTCATCAATTAAAATTTGTAAAATATCAAGGTTATATTTATAAAAACAATTTTATCCAATAAAACCAGAGCTCTTTATTGAGATTCTAGGTGGAGCCTAAGCATATATTCCAGTGTTTGTAGGAAGAACTGAGATTTTGATTGATGATCTGATTTGTGTGAAGTCACAGAGGGCAATGGGTCCCCTATTTACAGTTTAATTGCTTGGGCTTCATTTCCAACAACGTTAAAAATACATTGCTTTTGAAAAAATGCTTATAATAAAGTCTTATATAACAGGTAAATATTAGAAGATAAGGGAACTTTGAGAATCATTTAAATCATCCTTTTGGTACCAGAAAACATTGATGAATCAGTACATGTAAATCATTAAGAGCATCTTTTACTCTCTATGAGGTGGAAAGGGCAAATCAGTACAAAACAGACTCAAGTGTTACTGAAAATTCACCTCCTGGGTATCTCTTGAAATTAATAATTCACCCCACTTTGTTACATTTTGTACAGATTTATTTTTTTCAGTGTTACCCTGTGGTCATTGATAATTTAAGGTGATAACCTAAGGGATGGCACCTTCTTAAGATACCAAATAATAAGAGTTATATTCATTTTTCAGTACTTGATAAGACAGGATTGTGAATAGAAAACTTCCAGAAAGATCAACATATAAAAGAATCTCTGATTACCTGAAATTAGTGCTCTTGTTCATTTCTTTCTGTTCCCTTTCTATTCCATCCACCATCCCCCCTTCCTTCCTTCCTTCCTTCCTTCCTTCCTTCCTTCCTTCCTTCCTTCCTTCCTTCCTTCTTCCTTCCTTCCTTCCTTCTATCCTGGCTCTTAGCTACCTCTTAAATTCATATCATGCCACTCTCCTCCTTGAAAATTCCTCTCCAGCCACACTGGTTTTTCTGCTCTGGCCTTGGGATCATTTTGGGAACTGTTTCTTCTGCGTGGGATGCTCCTCTTCCTGATCTCTGTAAGACTGTCTGCTCTGTCATTCAAGTGTCAACCCAGATGTCACTTCCTCTGAGAAGCCCTCCTTTAAGCAGTCAATCTAAAGTAGTTACTTGGTCACATTATCACACACTCAAGTTTAATGCTCTTCATACTATTTGTCATTTCTGATACATTTCTTGTTTGTTGTTTTTTTCTTTTCTATTTCTAACCGCTGAAACACAAGTTCTTTTTTTTAATAATAAATTTATTTTTTATTGGTGTTCAATTTGCCAACATAGAGAATAACACCCAGTGCTCATCCCGTCAAGTGCCCCCCTCAGTGCCTGTCACCCATTCACCCCCACCCCACGCCCTCCTCCCCTTCCACCACCCCTAGTTCGTTTCCCAGAGTAAGGAGTCTTTATGTTCTGTCTCCCTTTCTGATATTTCCTACCCATTTCTTCTTCCTTCCCTTTTATTCCCTTTCACTATTATTTATATTCCCCAAATGAATGAGAACATGTCCTTCTCTGACATGTCCTTCTCTGATTGACTCATTTCACTCAGCATAATACCCTCCAGCTCCATCCACGTGAAACACAAGTTCTATGAGAGCAAGGGTATTGTTAGTCTTATGCACCACTTTTTTCTCAAAGCCTGGAACAGTGTTGGCATTTAGGAAGTGTTCAATAAATGTATGCTAAAATATGGCTAGAATTACCTTGTTCATTTAACTCATATTTATTAATTGAGAGTTTAAGTATAAATTATTGCTTCTCTAGTTAAAGAAGTTGACTTCATTTATTGTTGATTATTTCTTGGTTGAATTATTCTATCCCCTCATTTTTTATTTTCTGAGACCCTGTTTACTTAGCTAAAAATTGGCAGTAATAATGTTTGCTAATTTCAGAACCTATCTTTGTAGAACAACCAATAAAAGCATTGAAAGGAAACCAGAAGAAAATAATGATCCCATATCCCATCATGGAAAAAGTTTGTGGGTCTCTCAATGTTTACTTACAGCTTTCTATTATCAAGCTGTTGATTGGCAGGTAATGGCTTTGAATGCTTACTTTCCACCGGCTACTAGAATAGGAAGTGAAAATTGTAAGTTGCTTGCAAGCTATGAATGTGCATTAGAGTAGCTTAAAAGCATTATTTCTCCATGGTAATAGAAAATTTTGAAATGCATTTGCTTCTGACTATGATTTATTCGGTCTTTCTGGTCTGAAATACAAAGTTTAAGCAATCCTGTTTTTATTCAGCACCATATTTAGAAAAATGTGTGAGTGCCATCTGCTGGATTTCTTTGGTACCACTTTGAACAAGATGAGCGAAAACTTGGAGGAAGTTTGAGAATGACAAATCCTTGTAAACAAGTGATCCTTCCTTCCTTTCTCTTTTCTTTCCTTCCTTTATTCCCTCCCTCCCCATTTATGTAGCTATAAAATTCTAATTGTTTCATATATAATTTTCTTATTTTAAATTTTTTTATTTAATTAATTTATTTATGATAGTCACACACACACACACACACACACAGAGAGGCAGAGAGAGAAGCAGGCTCCATGCACCAGGAGCCCGACGTGGGATTCGATCCCAGGTCTCCAGGATCGCGCCCTGGGCCAAAGGCAGGTGCTAAACCGCTGTGCCACCCAGGGATCCCTATAATTTTCAAATATGATACAAATTTTCAAATTAGTATCTATCTATCTATCTATCTATCTATCTATCTATCTATCTATCTCCAAGAGAAAATATAAAGTTTTAGGGCTCTAAAAGTGAAAATTTAGAAATATTGATGTTTCTACTTTTGCTAGTGTTAAAAGAACCTAATTGGTTTAATCAAGACATTTTCTTTATTTTTGAGTTTAAAAAAAATAGAAGACTTTTGCTCTGAGACCACTGAAAAATTGGTGTAAAATCAAATTGCTGATTATTTATACAACTTCTGAGTCTTAATCTGATGGTTTGAGTTTGTCATTAGTCTTCAAAGATTGTGAAGTGAATTGTTAGTCCATCAAATGAAGTGAAGTCATTCTACTTAAGATCTTTGGCAATTGATCTGCCAAGCACTTTTACCACCAGATATGTGTTTTCTTTCGAGCTTTACTTTAAAATTCCCATCTCTTTATCATTTATCATCTACAGAATTCATATTGTTTCATGAATTAAGTGATTGAAATATTATCTAGCACATTTCTGTTGATGAAGGGAAATTGGGGTGAATCTCTGTTGACTCCAAGAATATCCTAATAGTCAAATATTTGACAGTATTTCATGTGTTCAATCCATCACCAAATCTTGTTGTTCTCACCTTCAAAATATATGCAGAATCTGGGAGCTCTTGTCATCACAGCATGGCTACCACCCCCACGTAGTTTCCTGACACTTCTGGCTTTTCTTTTCTGCTTTGTCTCTTAGCACTTATCCTATTATTTTTCTTATTTATAAATTTTGTCATATTCACTATCTTTCAGACTAGAATATAAGCTTCATGAAATTCTCTTTTTCACTATCTCCCCATTGCATAGAATCGTGTTTGACACATAATATGTACTCATGCAGCTTATTTCTTAAATGAATGGATTTACTTTAAGCTATTTTCCCCTTTCTCAAATAAAATATTTTATAAATTATTGAGTAGGGATATATTCTTGGTGCTTCTGTCAACTCTTAAATTATAATGTCCAAGTAAGTATAATCTCTGCCATTTACATGCATGCAGATTGACTATATATATATATATATATATATATATATATATATATATTCTCACTACATTTTAAGGTAAAAAATGAATACCTACTAAACAAGAAATCATGATAATTGTGATATGGAACCAAAGGTGACTAAGATGTGGCCCTTTTATTTACAGAACTTGTACTTCTCTCTGAGGATTGTTAAAGGTTTATGATAAATGACAAAACAATTCAGACTCAGAGCTGCTAGAATTATTCTTCAATGAATAGGAGATGGTTTTGTTTTTGTTGCACTTTGCTGATTTTTCTGAGGGGCATCAGTAAAACTTGGCAGTGATTTTTGAGGAGTTTGGTGTTTTTCCTGATCCATGAACACTTGTGTGTGTTCTGGAGTTAGAGTTCAAATTCCATTTTTGATTTCTCATGCTAGGTACTTTACATAAACCAGCTCTAATCTTTACCACTATCTTAAAAGACAGGAATGTTGGTAGTTGTTTTACAGCCAAGAAACCGGAGGCTGCAAGCCTAAGCAAAATACCAAGATAATGCAGTGACAATTTCCAGGAAGATTTGAACCCAGGACTACCTAAATTCAATCCTCTCCAATAAATGCCATCTTTCCCAATTCAAAATACATAGGGACCAATTTGCCTGGATTTAGAAATGCAACAGTGATTTTCTTTTCATAGATGCAGAAAGCAGTTAACTAGGTACTAGGGATGTTTCAGCTACCTCTCCTCCAGTGGTGGCCCCTGCTTCCTCCTTCCCAGAAAGTTTGGAGGTAATTGGAATACAGATATTCATTTCTTTCAGGTATTGCACAAGTATCTCTTTCTCTGTCAAGTGTCTCCTTGTACCATCAAGCAAATGGAGCGTGCCATCTGTGCCCCACTGAACCTTTACTCAATGTGCATTATAGTGTAGTATCTGGCAGTGGTATAATAGTTAGCCTCCTCTGGATTGTGAACTATATGAGGACAAGAATTTTCATTTATCTTTGGATTTTGAACTCTATCAAAGTGCCTTGCACGTTGCAGGTACCCAGTAAATGTGGAAGACTTCATGCATATGATTAACTTCCACTTAACATACTTAGTGGGTTAAGTTTTATAGATTGGCCTGGCACCTAATCATTTTAGTAATCTTGGTGAGAGAAGGTGATTGCTAAGATTTAAACAACCTACATCTCCTGAAATTAATATTATACTACATGTTAACTAACTGGGACTTAAATAAAAATCAAAACAAATGAATAAATAAATAACCTAATGCTAACTTTTGAACACTAGATACCCACAACTCTTTCTTTCTCAAATTCTTGTTCTGGTGATTTTTCCCCCAAAAAATTCAAATTTGCTCTCAGTACAACCATTTGCCATTCACAGTCATACTTTGATATTGTTAAAAGGGAAGTTGGGAATACTCACTACTATGGGAACATTTTAAAAGGAATGGAGAAAGCATCTAGAAAAAATAGCTGATCACAGACTACCAGAATTAAATAATTAATGTATACATACAAACCCATGGAGGAAGTTCTTCATTGAGAAGGACGTTTGGTTAATCCATTCAGTGAGTGTAGAAAACAGCATAGTTGGCCATATTACAACAGTGTTATGCAATGATGATGATGCACGAAATAGACTACTTACTTATACATGTATAATTCAGTTCTGATTTCTGTTTTCATTAAACCTCATTAATTAAGTTTAACTGGGAATATACTTATTTGAAACTGAAAAACGGAGTCAATTTTTGTTCAAACAAAAATAATAATGACAGTTTTATTTTTACTCTGCACACTGTTAAGTGACGATTGACTGGCTTGCTTTAGAGAGTAAGATAAGACTAATGATGAGTGTATATACATGGGCTTGTCATTAGTTTCCCATTGTTGCTCTGACAAATTACCGCAAATTTGGTGGCTTAAAACAACACACATTTGCTGTCTTACAATTCTAAGGTCAGAAGTGTAATGTGGTTTTCACTGGACTGAAAGCAAGACATCAGAGCTGCATTACTTTTGGAGGCTCTAGAGTAGGTAGAATCTATAGATTTTTGCCTTTTCTAGCTTCTGGGGGCTTGGCATGTGGACCCTTTCTGCATGTTACCCCATCCAGCCTACTAAAAGCCAGGTTGTTCTTGTTCAGTCTCCCTGGTTTCCCTCTTTTGCCCTCCTCTTCAACTTATAAGGACCCTTGTAATGTTGAGGCCCACCTAGACAATCCAGGCTTATCTCCCCATCTCAAAGTCAGCTAATTAACAGCTTCACTCCAACCACAATCTTAGTTTCTTTTTGCCATGTGACTTACATATTCACATGTTTTGGAGATTAGGAGGTGGATTTCTTTGGAAGGGGGTATTATTCTGCATAGCACATCAATGAAATATTTGTGCTCTCTAAAATAAGCTAAGCTATCTTTTCAATTGTGCAGCACATTTTGTGTTTGGTTTCCTAGCAAGTCCTTTTAAATTGAATGAAAAATTCAGTATTAGTTAATGACATTTGCTTTTTATGATTCTGTAGCCCATCTCCTGGCCCTGCAATAAAGTGAAAACATAATGTAGTTGAGTGATTTCTCCTCCTCCCAGCAAAGTAGGTCCCATAGTCCTGTAACAAAGACGTTTCATGGGCAGTTCTAAGCATTTTTTCTTCATCTCCTTCTCATCCTAATTGTTAACATCTCTGCCTTTCCTTTCTGAGTTTCTCCCAAACACATTTTTATAATTTTTTTCTCTTATTTTTCACTTCTACTCTTGTTGCCCACTTTTATCTTGTTTATTTGTTTTACTGGATTACTTTCACTCATGGATAATAAATGCCCATTTTTTAGATTTTAAAATGTGATCATTAGCCCCTCACTGAATCTCTCTTGTCTGGTAAAAATCTTCATTTGGAAGATTCCCCAAAGACCATGGAACTTCAAAGTGATCTTTATAAACTAAAACAAAAATATCCACCCTCCAAGTATCCTTTAGGAAAACCACCTGTTGTTTCAAATGTATAGAATCTGTTTTTATTTAAGAAGACAGAAAATATTGCAAAGTAAATGATTAGGAGCAAGTTCTGTGTGTTTCTGAAGGGTGTTCTGTCCTGTTGATTTACCTTGGCAGAAATCTGTCTAGAGACTTACCAGACATGTCTATAATAATCTTGAATGAACTTGTTCTTGTGTATTATTCATAGAGCTATTCAATAACTTATAACTATCTTCAATTTAGTGACTATTTCTTAAAGTTTTGCTCTGGTGGGTGGTGTGTAGGTCATACACAAAATAAGATATAGTTCAAATCTATAAAAAAAATCTTAAATTTAAGTTGCTGTATTGCTTTATGAAAGCAGCTTGGGTTTTGTGTTCAAAGTAAGTATTTTTATTTGCTTTTAACTCACCCAATTTCAAAATGGTCATGCAGTGTCTTTAGAATAAGGCAGATATGCTGTCCTATTCTGGTTCTGCCCTTCCTTTGTGGCCTTGGGCTAGTTACTTAACTCTCTTGGAATTCAGTTACCTAACTGGTAATAAAAGTATAAAATAATACCCATTGTGTCAGGTTATTATAAAGATTCTATGAGACAAAGAATATAAAGTAACTAGCATATTTCTGATGTGTATATATGTTCAGTGAATCCTAGTCATTTTAACTGTTGTTGAGTAGAAGACAGTGTGGAACAGATAGTGTACCTTAGCGTGGTATTAATATTTTTAGTGTTTTTCTTTTTATGCAAAGATGAGCTTTCTGGTTCATACACTTAGATTTCTTGTTTTGAGTCACCAGAATTTCATATGTGTGGCTTATATCCCAGACCCATGACACACTTGGCTATAGGAGGGATACAGTCTGAAGCTGTGAAGCACATTGTTTACATCTTTTGCCAAGTCTGAAACAACTGAACTGACCAGTGTAGCAGAACTTTTGGGGATGATTCAATTTTCTTTTGTTGTTTTTATATTCTGAGATATTATACTGGGGATATCATTTGTTGGGTACTGAAGACTTTTCTAACTTCCAATTGAGGGTGGCAGATGAAACATAAACTTTTACCTCTCCTTCTTCCCCCAAACTCTAATATGATAGTAAAATGATTTTTTTTTGAAAACCTAAAGGACAAAGAGAAAATGATATAGAAGAGTTGATAGTAATATGATTTTGGAAGCTGGAAGTAGAGGGGTGATTGGGAAATGACTTAGCAAACTTGAGAAAGTGGATCCCAAAATGGCAGATAGAAAGATGAAAACCATCTTTATTTACCCTTAAAGAATTCTCAAAACACTTGGAAACTGGAAATACTATGTACCTCTAAAGGTAGAAATGAAGGTGGGATTGAAAAACAAAGGGATTGGTTAGGTATGTGTTTAGGAAACTGAGATCCTCAGATCCTATTCCTCATTCAAGCTGGGAACATCCCTTCCCCAGCTATGGCAGAAGATTTTAGATTTATTTTCTAGAAACTATAAAATAAAAGGCCTCTGGACAGAGGGTACCTGGCACTGTTGAGGATAGAGTATAATTACTGAACAGAGGGATTAAGAAAAGCTTACATTCTAAATGTTGTAAGCCTTTAGGTATGGTCCCAAGACCAGCAGCATCAATATCCTATACGAACTTGATAGAAATGTAACTTTTGGAGCTCTATCTCAAAAACTCTATAGGTGGAGCCAGCAATCTGTGTTTTAACAGGCTGTCTAGGTGATTCTGATGTACACTCAAGTTTGAGAACCATACCACTCCAAACAAGACTGGAATATCCTTCTCTGAAGAATTTCACAAGTTCAACAGAAATGACTTAAGGAAAGAAATTTTTCAATGAAACAGTCCAGCCAGATGACCCTAGCATGAAACTCACGTTGACACGTGCCACCCATGTGTCCAGAAATTTAATTTAACTCAATTTAATTTTTTTTTGAGAGAGAGAGAAAGAGAGAGAGCGGTGGGAAGGAACAGAGGGAGAGGGAGATACAGAATCCTAAACAGGCTCCATGCCCAGAGCCCGAAGCAAGGCTGGATCTCTCAACCCTGAGATCATGACCTGAGCTGAAGTCAGGAGTCAGACTCTTAATTGACTGAGCTAGTGAGGCCCCCAAAGAAATATTAAAACGTTTTACAGCCTCACTTTTAAATAGAAGCAGTCAATATCCACAAGACATGTCTTTAACAAGAAGACCTATCTGAATAAATATGGGGAAAAGCAACTTGGAAGAGATTATGTAGGGAGATGAAAAAATTTTTTAAATCATTGATATCTTCAGAGAGGTGCAAACAAATTAAATTTAAAATGTTAGCAGGAGCTTTTTGAAAAAAATAAAAGTGAAAAGCTAAATTTGAGGAAATCTCTCAGAAAGCAGAGCAAAAAAAAAAAAAAGCAAAGAAAAAATAGAAAGAGAAGAATCAAGAATCAGTTCATTTTGTTCAATGTCTGTATAATAAGAGTTTGGAAAGAGAGCAGAAAAATCAAGGAAAATTTTCAAGAATTAAAGGACCTAAGTTCTTAGATGGAAAGAACCCATTAAAGGCCTAGTGGAATCACTAGACCTGCTCTCCAACTGACATCATCACAAAATCTCAGAATATGAAGGATAAAGTCGCAAAGTGAAAAATAGGTCATTTCTAAGGGATCAGGAGTCAGAGTGCTTTGAACTTGTCAACAGCAATACTTGGATGACTGATCCAGCAATTGATTTACCAATTCACAAGAGAGGTAATGAGAATCTTATAGATGTGGGGAAGATAAATCCCAGGATCATAGCTGTGCACCAGTCCTGAAGAGCAACAAATCTAAGTGAAAATAGCCTCCAGAAAAGTGTTCCCAAAATGGAATTGCTACAATACCTGATTATATTGGAAATATTGAGAGGAATTTTAAGCAACTGCGAGAGAGTTTCGGTCAGTGATAAGCACATAGAAAACTAAGCAAATAAAACCACAAGAATATTACTAACTCCAGAGAAAACAAAAAGTTGTGCAAGGAAGGATAAGTAATACTAATCATAATATTAGGTAGCTCAGCTGTGAATATTTTGATAATCATGTTAGTGTAAACATTGACTATTGATATAACAAAGTATAACACAATGTTGGAAGGATAGAGGTAGGAAAAAGTGTGTTTGTGATGATGGCAGATGTTATGTGAGAAAGAAGACTAAATTCATATCTTTCATGTGGGAAACCAGTAGATAGTGCCAAAACTGAAAAAAAATAAGCAACAGAAGCATGTTAGTGACATGAAGGCAAATTAAGAAATGAACAGCCAAAATAATTGAAATTATTACTTGAGAGCACAGGTGATGGAAAGCAAAGGGGAGCAGGCAAGGAGATATTGATAGTCTACATTAATACAAATAACTTTTATAGAACTGTATTTTTGGAAAATTTGCTTTGTTTACTGACCATAACTCTAAACATAGCATGCAAAGTAGGCCTTTATTGTAATATAAATCATAAATACAGTGATGTGCTAGTAAACCAGCTCACTGAGGCTGCGAGGATGGAAGGAGCCCTGATTTGTAATGTGTTGTAAAGGCCTCTACCATGGCTAATTTCAAGATAACAATAGCTTAACAGCTGGCTCACAAAGTTTCTAAAATTTAATAATCGGCTAATACAAGACAGTGTAAATCAGCTTATAATGACTTCAATAAAAGTACATGCTTTTATTTTTCTTTTTAAAGGAAAAAAAGTCCTTTCTGGCTTGCATGAAAAGCATAGTGGCTATGTGAAACACATTTTCTTTGCAGTTGTTTTTTCTTTAAATTTAAATCACTTTTTGAGATGTAATTCATCTCAATAAAATGCACAGATTTCGAGTGGATTTTGATAAGTTTTGACAAAGGTAAGCACCCATGTAATCACTACCCAAAGCAAGGGATGGAACAACTTCATTTAGGGGCACCTGGGTGACTCAGCTGGTTAAAGCATCTGCCTTCAACTCAGGTCATGATCTCAGCATCTTGGGACTGAGCCCCGAGTCAGGCTCCCTGTTCCCTCTTCTCCCTGCTCATGCTCTCTGTTGATATCTCTGTCTCTGCCTTAAATAAATAAATCTTTAAAAAAAAAATCTAAAATATGGGTGGCTCAGCGGTTTGGCGCCCACCTTCAGCCCAGGGTGTGATCCTAGAGTCCCGGGATCCCACATTGGGCTTCCTGAGTGGAGCCTGCTTCTCCTCTGTGTCTCTGTCTCTCTGTCTCTCTGTCTCTCTTTCTCTGTGTGTGTGTGTGTGTGTCTCATGAATAGATAAATAAAATCCTTTTTTTAGAAAAAGGAATAATTTCATTTATAATTATTGACTGGCTGGAATCAGTAATTTTAGTAATATTGGATATTGGGTATGGGGCCTTAATGGATGGGACTACAGGATTCAGGCTATGATATTACATCATGGGATATCCTTCATTTTTTTCCAGGCAAAAATTTAGTAACCGGCAAAAATTTGGGGGCTATGAAATGGAGAAACAGTGAGATGATCAGTCCTTTATTAAGTTTTATATAAGAAGTTTTTATCTTTGGAAGCTCTGTTTTAATGTACATTGGAGCAAGTTAACTGTTTTAACTGGGAATTCATGAGGTCTCATCTATCAAGCCAATTTATAAATGCCAAAAACTTATTTCAATTTTCCTTTATTTTTCACTATGTTAAAGCTTCTATACCCAATATGGGATATTTCAGGGCAATGGGTACTCTAACTATAGGAAATTTAGGCAAGGCAACAGTTAAAGTGAGGCATACCTATTTTTTCCTTATATTATATTTAGTTACCTTCTGAAGATTATATGGAGCATGAGGTTTAAATTTAGTGGGATCTCCACATATAAGTACAATTTTGAGCACTACCAATAAGCCTATGAACCTCAATTAGAACATTTCAGCAAATGCTGAAGTTAATTTAGAGCCTGCGTTATAGAGAGATAAAAGCCTATTGGTACTCTACTAATACTTTTTATATAAATTGTTTAGCATATAAGTTTTTGATTTCCAATTAAGTAAAAGTATGGTGTGCCAGATAGAAGACTGTCTAAAACAGAACTATGTTTGAGTTGTTAGGAAACAGAAATGAGGTTTCATGTGTATAGGAAAGTTGCACTATTAAAATTATACAAGACATGTTGAGAAGATCTACTGCAACAGATGTGTAATTTGATCATGCAGAAAACGTAGTGAAGTCACGTCATCATAAGCTGGCAGCGCTCTAGTCATAATGTATGCCGTTTGAATATAGTACAGATTATGCAAATCTTTTGGTTATACATTAAGAGTAGGAATTGTTTCCTGGCGCCTGTCAAGAAGAATGACATCATAATGGCTGGTTTAAGGACTGATTCTAATAGCTGAACGTAGATATAATAAATGAGCTCTTTACCACTTCCTTGAATCTTTTTGTTCAACATGAACAAAATAAATAGCCATCTTTGAACAAAACTGGACGAATCATTCCTATATTATGTGCCATGATTCTTTTTTTAAAAGATTTTATTTATTTATTCATGAGAGACACACAGAGAGAGGCAGAGACATAGGCAGAGGGAGAAGCAGGCTCCCTAAGGGGAGCCCAATGCAGGACTGGAACCCAGGGTCCTGGGATCACGCCCTGAGCCAAAGGCAGATGATTAACCACTGAGCCACCCAGGTGCCCCTATGTGCCATGATTCTTATGTATAACAATTTGAGCGATGAAGAGGAGCCGTCAGATAGGTGCCTTAAAAGGCATGAAATTCTTGCCTATATAATGATTATATATATATATCTTTAGCTGGTAATGGAGGAAGAATGAATGCTGGATATATCTATATCTACATATCTATGAATATAGATAGATACAGATATATAGATATAGATCTCTCCCCATTTTAAGCTGTCTAAAACTTAATTTCCTCCTTCACTTACTATTTATTCCCTTGACCTGAAGCCTTGTCTTGTGTTTTCTATTACTTTTGTACACATTTTAATAGTTACTTATTAAGTGCTGAGTAAGTTGGGACACTTTTACTTGTCAAAGATCAGATACCCAACCCAAATTCACTTAAAAAAAAAAACAAAAAAAAAACAAAACAAAGAAGGAGAGTGCTGTCTCTCTTAAGTAAGTTAAGTCCTGGAATACTAATTGGAAGACCAGTATTGGTCTTCCGCACAGCTGGACCCAAGGGCTTTAACAAAATAATTAGACCTGGCTCTCTCTCCACCCCTAGGCCTGTTTTTCACTCTTCCAGCTTCATCTTCAGGTAAACTCTGGCCACATGCTGGCGGAGACAGCTACTAGCAGCTTCAGGCTTTTAGTGTCAGTGTATCTATACCCCTATAAAGTGTGCTCCTCCTCGGCTAGTTCTAGCAAGTCTCTGAGTGGCTCTCATTGACCTGCATGGACAAGGTGTGAGTGTCTGAACCACTCTCTCCGATTCTGATTGGCCAGGCCAGGCTGAGAGGTGGGGCAGGGGATGAGGTCCACCGAATGCAAACCTCATACACTGAGAAAAGAGAAGTGTATTTCTCCAGAAGAAAGTGGGAGTGTTAGCACAAGGAGGAAGAATGAATGCCGGACATTACCAGCTAAAGCAATAGATTTGCATATTCCAAACACTCTGAATGTCCACTTTTTCTTCAAGGTTTGGTTCAAGTGTCATTTTCTCTATAAAGCCTTTTCTGGGCCCTTCTCTATTAGGCAAAAATGATGTCTTTTAACTCTCATTTAACTTTTACATATACCTATGTTATGACACATAATTTTGGCTCAGTTATAACTAATCATTTTGCCTTTTTCCTCCTGGCTCTTTGAGGGTAGAGCCTATGTTTTATTTTTGTTTGAATCCCATCCCATTCATTTAGTCAGCAAATATATGAGTACGATGTACCAGACATGACACTAATGCTAGCAAGATGATAGAGTTCAGTACACATTGTCTCCACACTAACAAAGCTTATTTTTAATGAGGAAGAAAAAAAAACTACAAAGTATGTGTTGAATTTTGTGGTACAAGTGTTAAGAGCACAATGGTAATAGACATGGAGGAATGAATGAGTTAGCATGATGAAGGGTGGTGTGGAGATGGGAGGTGACTGTTTCAGGAAGAAGGAAGGGCCTATATGAAAGCCTTCAGGTAAAAGGTGATACTATGAGTGTTCAAGGATCTGAATCTCATATGGTATAGAAACAGCATAGGCAAGATCCTAGAATGCATTATTAACCTATTTCAGATGCTTGGATTTTACTTTAAGGACAAAAGACAAAGTTTCAAGAAGGGGAAGAATCTGACTATATTTACACTGAATCATTCTTTTCTACTACAGAATGAGTAAGAAATTGAAGAGGAACAAGACTGAAGGCAGGGAGATCGGAGACTACTGTAGTAGGAGAAGGTAAAAATTGATAGCAGCTTGGACCAAAATCATTGTAAAGAAGATTGGGAGGAGGAGATAGATTCGGGGGAAATGTAAGCCCTAGAATTAAGAGGACTTTGTGATTGGTTGCACAGAACAGAGGAGAAAGAAGTGAGGAAGACAGAAGATTCAAACATGACTTCCAGGTTTCTGGCTTGAAATCTAGGTTGCGTGGGAGTGCTGTTTATTGAGATAGTGTGTTGTGAGGCAGAAGCATGTGGAAGGGAGGTAAAGGGGAAATGATGAGTTTCAGTTTAATGCTGATGAATATGAGGTAGCTGTATGATACCTAAGGGGAGAAACCCAGAGACAACTAGATATATGATCTGTCACTCAAGAGAGATATCTGGGTTCAAAATAAAGATTTGTTGTCCACATATAAACAATAACTAAAGTCTTAGAGATGAATAAAATGATCTGGGGAGAGTGAGCAGACTTAGAAGAAGGCCTATGACAGACTCTGGAGGAACTACCAAAATGTAACAGGCGAGTAGAGGAGGAACTAACAAAGAACAGCAAGGATTGCCCAGAGTTAGGAGCAGAAACAGGTGACTGTGACATTGAGGAAACATAAGAACAGAACTTCAAGGAAGAAAGGAAGGGTAACTGTTTCAAATGCTGCCAAGAAAGGCAGTGATTAAAACATATCCATACTGCCTAGCACAACACCTGGTTTCATTCATTAATTTATTTGTCAACTAAATGTTTATTAAACATCAATAATTGGGGCACCCGGGTGGTTTAGTCAGTTAAACGTCTACCTTCAGCTCAGTTCATGATTCTGGAGTCCTGGGATAGAGCCCCGCATCGGGCTTCCTGCTCCGAGTCTGCTTCTCCCTTTCCCTATGACCCTCCTCCCTGCTTGTGCTCTTGCTCTCTCTGTCTCTCTGTCTCTCTCTCTCTCTCTCAAATAAATAAATAAAAGATCTTTTTAAAAAACATTGGTGATTATGCCAGGCTCAGTGCTAGGTGCTAAAACATACAGAGTGGGGGAAAAACTTTTAATAAGTGGTTAATAGATGCTCTTTCAAATAAATGAGTCATCAAATGAATTATTTTTGTTAAAAATTCAGATGAAGTTGCTTGAAGATGGGATAAAATACATGAGGACACACATCATTGTAAGGCTAATATTCACCCAGCTTTCTACTTTTCCTAGTGACAGAAAATTGGTTTGGGCTTAATTAATCTGGGCCAAAGGAAGGTAAAGGACTTCTTAAAGCATCCAGCAGTAATTAGAGTCTTTCACTTGAAAAGCTTTATTTCCAAGTGTAGTTAACTGTCAGTTCTCACACTCTCTCCATTCCTCATAACCACTTTTTTCATCTAGGTTCACATGGAGCCTGTGATTCTTTTTTAAAAGGGCCCGTCTTATCAAATAACACCTGCAGAAATTGTTTATATCATTGAAGCCTGTCAGGTCAAGCTGAGCAAGACAGTCCATTGAAATCTTTTCCTGTGGCAGAAGGTGCACAGGGAATGTAGCAAATTACATCAACATTTCTTCATTTCTTATCCAGGATATGTTATTTCTCATCTGGGAGCACAAGACAGAGACTACAAGGCTGACGACACCTGTTACACCTGTGTTCCACTGTCCGAGGACATTTCGTTCTCAAGGATGAGTCATAAGAATTTGAATTATTTTCTGATGCATGTCATGAAAAATGGCATCAGTGTTTTCAGTGCGAGTTGGATTATATTAATTAAAACTCAATTTCCTGTAGAAGATTTAAATTTAGCTAGTTCATTACAGAATGTGGGAGTAGGAAAGCAGTAGTTCTGCATGACTGGTGTGTGGGGGTGGAGTCTGATGTAAGTTCAGAAGTGTAGAGAAAATGAAGCGTTTAGCTTCCTAATGGATGTCAGTAGTACAAGCAAAAAAGGAGGCTCCTAGCATCAGCCATTCACATGACAAGATTAATAACAGTTCTGTGCATTGGATATCTGCTCTGCACTGTGCCAAATGCCTTATAAACATTCATCTATTTCTAACACTTATCACAAAAAATACCCAACACACACATGCACAGACACATACACACACAAAACTGGGAGAATGAGTTTGCAACGGGTGGTAAGTGGAGTGTTAACGTGAATAACGTGGAGAGAACCTTAAAAAATTAATTTAAAAAAGAAAAATGGGCAAGGGATATCAATAATTAATAGAAAAAGATACAAAGGCTGCTATTCATATAAAAAGATGCTTAGACTCATTTATAATGCAAATAAAAATAAGATAAATTTCTTTAAGAAATTGGCAAAAATTAAACAAAAAGATGATACCAGTATTGGTGAATTTAGGATGAAAAGGCATACTCTTACATTGCAATGTTTTTGGAGACTATGAACATTTTAATTTCATGGTTTATGATCTAGCAAGTACTACTAGGTTATAGCATGAGTTGTGTGATGACTTTAAACAAGAATACAACATTGTTTGTAGTTTTGAAAAATCTGGAAATGATTTAAATATGGATGGAATCCAGGACATATTATGTAACTATTAAAAATTGAGGAATATTTATATTATCAATTTCGGAAAATCTCAATGATCTATTAAGCAAAAAAAAAAAAAAACAGCAATCTAGACAATACAGTACAATAACATTTAAAAAACCTGTAATGTGATACTTTCAAAGACAAGTAGAATTGATACACCCCAACAAATGTAATCAAGAATGAGAGGAAATATTACTGATATCTGCAATAAAAAAGGGGGCACCACTACAGATTCTGTAGACATTATAAGAATAATGCAAATATTATAAACTTCTTTATGCCAATTAATTTTGCAACATAAAGTAGACAAATTTCTTGTAAAAACACAAATTACCAAAACTTATATAAGATTCTAAATAGCCCTGTATCTATTAAATAAGTTGAAATTGTAATCAACAAAGAAAACTACAAAGAAAGTCTTACTACAAAGAAAACTACAGCCCCAGGTATCTTTATTAATGAATTCTGCCGAACATTGGAGGAAGAAATAAAACCAATCTACACAAATTCTTTCATAAAGTGGAGACAATACTCTTTCATAAGCAGGAGACAAATACTTCTTACTTCGTTTTGTGATGTTAGAATAACTCTGAGACCTAATGATGATATTAGAAGAAAAGTTAATTATAGATCAATAACTCTCATGAACATAACACAAAACTTTTAACAACCTATAATATACACAAAGGATAATTTATCATGGTGAAGTGGGGCTTATTCCACAAATACAAGGTTGATTTAAGGCTTGAAAACTGGGATGAGGGGATCCCTGGGTGACTCAGCAGTTTGGCGCCTGCCTTCGGCCCAGGGCATGATCCTGGAGACCCGGGATGGAGTCCCACATCGGGCTCCCTGCAGGGACCCTGCTTATCCCTCTGCCTGTGTCTCTGCTCTCTCTCTCTCTCTCTCTCTCTCTCTCTCTCTCTCTGTGTGTGTGTGTGTGTGTGTGTGTGTGTGTGTGTCTCTCATGAATAAATAAAATAAAATCTTAAAAAAACAAAACAGAAACCCGGGATGCCCAGGTGGCTCATTGGTTGAGTGTCTGCCTTCAGTTCAGGGGTCCCGGGATGAAGTCCCACATCAGGCTCCCTGCAGGGACCCTGCTTCTCCTTCTGCCTATGTCTCTGCCTCTCTTTCTGTGTCTCTCATGAATAAATAAAATCGTAAAAAAAATAATAACGCTTGAAAACCAAGCTGATGGTATACACCACTTAACAGAGTAAAGGAAAAAACTCATAATGGATGCAGAAAAGGAATTTGGCAAAGTTTAATACTCCATCATGATGAAACCTCTAGGCAAACCAGGAATAGATGACAGCCTCCTCTGTTTGGTAAAGGGCATCCCAAAACAACCTATAGCTCACATCATAGTTAATGGTCAATTGTTAAATCCTTTCCCCTGAGATTGGAAACAGGCCAAGCATGTTTGCTTTCATCATTTGTACTCAACAGTGTACTAAAGGTTCTTGCTGGTGCACTGAGGCAAGAAGAAGAAACAAAAGATATCTAAATTGGGAAAAAGTTGTAAAATTCTCATTATTCACAAACAATATCAGTGAGTATTTAAAAAATACTATGGAATCATCCAAAAGTATAATAGAACAAATGAATTTAACATGAACATAAGATACACAGGCAATATTAAAAAATTAATTGTATTCTGTATACAAGCAATGAGAAATTTAAATTAAATATCAAATGATACTAAATATGAATGCATCAAAAAACATCAAATACTTTGGAAAATACAGATATCTTACAAAAGATATGCAAGACTTCTATATTGAAAAGTATGAAATATTACTTAGAGAAATTACAGAATGCCTAAGAGATAATGTTCATGGATTAGAAGGCTTATTAACATCTGGATGTCAGTTCATTCCAAATAAGTCCATATACTTAATGAAATCCCTATTAAAACACCAGGAGGATTTTGTGAAGAAATACACAACCTAATTCTAAAATTTACATAGAGATACAAAGGACCCAGAATATCTGAAACTATCTTGAAAAATAAGCACAACAGGTAAAATTACAATGCCTGATTTCAAGACTTACTCCTTAAAGCTTAGATCAAGACACTGTGGTATTGGCAAAAAGATAAACATATAGATCAAGAGAACAGAATAGAGTCTTACGTATATATGATCTGTGGATTTTTTACCATGGTACCAAAGCAATCCAGTGGGAGAAAGGAAAGACTTTTCAAACAGATATTGCTGGAAAAAATAGATATCCATATATATAAAATACACCCTTCTCTCACTACATACATAAAACTTAATTTGAGATAGATTATAGAACTAAATGTTAAACCGAGAACATGGAACCTTATAGAAAGAAAACATAAGTGAATATCTTAGCCATTTTGGGATAGGCAGAATTTTTTGGATAGGGCATGAAAAGTTCTAACCATTAAAAAAAATAAATTGATTTTCATCAAAATTTAAAATTTCTGCCATGAAAAGGAATTATTTAAAAAATACAAAGACAAGCTACAGACTGGGAAAGATACTTGTAGCTCATAACTCTGAAAGAACTTGTATCTAGAGTATAAAAAGAGTTCCTGTAGATTAATATTAAAAATGAACCAAGAAAAAAATTGATAAGCTAGACTTCACTGAAATTACCAACTTCTGCTCTGCAAAAGACAATGTCAAGAGAATAAGAAGGCAGGCCACAGACTGGGAGAAAATATTTGCAAAAGACATCTAATAAATATATAAAATATACAAAGAACTCTTATATCTCAACAAAGAAAACAACCCCCCTCCAAAAAAAAATAGGTCAAACCTTAAGAGGTATCTCACCAAAAAAGATATACAGATGGCAAGTGAGCATATAAAAAGATGCTTCATAACATAGAGCAGTTAGTATTTAAAGATTTATTCATTTATAAAAAAGAGAGAGAGGGGTGGGGAGGGGCACAGGGAGAGGGAGAAAGTCTTAAGCAGACTCCACATTGAACACGACATGAGCATGACATGAGGCTCTGTCTGGGGCTTGATCCCATGACCCTGAAATCAGGGCCCTGAGATCAAAACATGAACGGAACCAAACGAAAAGTTGGATGCTCAACCAGCTGCACCACCCATGCACCCATAGAGGAGTTAGTGCTTAATGTGTTTAGAGTTTTATTTTACCTTAATTTATTAAGAAGTTCTTTGGGTGGATAGCGGTGATGGCTGCACAACAGTATGAATGTATTTAATGCCACTGAACTGTACTCAAAAATGGTTAAAATGGAAGATTTTATGTTATTTACACTTCATCACAATTTAAAAAAACTCATTGAACACAAAAGACTTGTATATTTTATTGAATGTTAAATATACCTCTATTTAGTTAATTTTATTTGTTAAGGGCTCTTATTGCAAGCATTAAACCAAGTATAGCTTCGATTCTGTGAGCCCAATTTACATATTTAGGAAGATAAAAGCAACCTTTGATCCATATAAATGGATGAAAGACTAAAGGCTCATGGTTAATCACATTGTAGTTTTAAATTTCTACAGCCTAAAAGCCGGAAGCAGGTGTTTTCATCATCTCACAAGGTGTCTACACTTCTGAGCTGAGCAACCTCATTATCCTTCAGCTTCTAGTTGATAACAGTGGTTAATCCCTGAGCACTCAGGATACACAGAAGGCTCAGGAAGATTTTGTTGTCAATGCCATGCATTCCCTTCACCATCTTTGACACTGGAGGAATCCTGGATAGATTTTTTTTCAACGTGGATTCAGTGAGATCAGCCACACTTAATCCAATAGCCCAGTTGGTAAATCATTTTAGCTTGATGACTTTGTAGGCACTTTCAACCACCACCTTAGGCACTTCCTTCCAATCTTCATTGTCACTGTCTTCCCATTTCTGGATTCAGTTCCTAGAGAGAAACGCCTGCTGCATTCACTCTACTCCACAGAGTAACACTTGAGTTGCCATGTTCCCCCCAAATCCATCCATGGCAGCTGCTGGGATGAATGCCTGGTTTTTCAGCTATAAATTAGTGAAATCTAGCAGAATCCAGATTACACCCACTTCCAATCATACGAAATAGACCTCAATTTAAAATATTTTTTAAAAAGAGAAAAAGTGCTGAACAAACAAAACGAATAAGCAAACCAAAACGAATGCCAAGGCTTTAAAGCTCTCTGAATAATTCAGCTGAACTGAATATGCAAGTAAGGCTGAGAAATACTTTAATGGTTCTGGTATCGTTTAGTTCCTTGGAGAAAACATTTTCCAGTTGGCCATTCCAGAGCTGTCGGCCCATCTGTACACTGTACTGTGTATTTTAAATTTGGATTCCTTAATACCCGTGGCAGAAAACAACCCTGGTGCCTGCACAGTTCTTTACAGAGACTCACTTGTTTAAAAAAAAAAAATGACTTGTTAAAAAATGAAAGGTCCAACAGATAGAACAGCCTTTAGGATTGTGTTGTGAATTCTCAGAGTTTACTCAGACACAGCTAAAGCCAGGTGAGGCACCGTCCCCTTGCCTTCACTGGAAAGGCTCTGATTTTTAATATGGAGCATGTGAGCCTAGAGTGATGCAAATCCTGGTGAGTCTTAATGGCAGTCCTCTTCAGTGTGATAATCTTTGTTATCTACATCATTCTTTCCACCTCACCATTTGCTGGAGGCAACCATGAGGGCTGTTCAAATAACTCCTTTGTTCACAGACTGCCTGCCTAATGCCAACCAGGACAAACTGATTCATTCACTCAGACTCTGAGTCAGAAGCTAGCCGTATCTAGTGATCTGTCATTTGCACGTAACTATAATTGTGTCATCGAGATCTGTTTTGTTGCTGGTGGCTCTGAGCCAAAGATAATTATTTTATTTTTTCTACCTTAGGATTGCACTCTTCTATAGGCTATTGTGCAAACTGGGGAAGTGTGGATTATATTGTTGTGTTTCTGTCAGCTGTTTTTTTTCCCCCTTGTGAATAGATCTCTAGTGCTGGGTTCTCATCCAGATTTCCTGGTCTCCTTTCTATTTGAAAAAAAAAAAAAAAAATCACTGGCCACTGTCCCGGCCACTAAGAGACATATTCCTGAGCCTGGGAGTTCTCTTCTGGATACTTTTCCTTTACAAGGCACTGACATCTGACTCCATGGGAGTAAAGCTGAGATTCTCCTTGTGATTCCTGTCAGAAAGTTAAAGTCCTATTTATCTAACCACCTGTTTCCTCCTACTCCCACCAGGCTTCCTTCGTGTAGCCCAGAAAACAGCTTGTAATCAATGTAAATTATATAGGCGTAATCGCAGACATAATTCTAGAACTTCTTAACTCTGAGTTAGGATCAAGCGCTTCCTTTATTTGGAGGACATTGTCCCTTAAGAATGCACATTTATTCCCTCGGCACCATCTGATTTCTTAATGTGAAGCCGAAGAAATTGTGGTTTGTGTTTGTAATGTTCTGGCACAAATTCAGAACTCAGTACTTGCTTGATATTCCAGAAAGCATCTCTGTGCTGGTGAATTTAATATCATGGAACAACATTTTTCTAGTGGGCTATAAAATAATGCTGTAGTAATTCACATTTATTGAACAAAAATATGGTAAAAATTGAGTACCTTGTAAGCACTAAATATGGGTGCTTAGGTTCTTATTTGATGACTCATTGGCGGCCTCTCAAAATTTTCCTGTGGCTTTAGGTTTGAAACCCTTTTGTAGGGACATGGTATAGCCTACTGGGGTTGTCTCACTGGTCTGATACATTTTTTAAAAAATAATTTAATTGGTTTTTGTCTTTTCTTCTTTAAAAACAAAAGATATACAAGTTAGGGTTTTTAAAAAGATTTTATGGATTTATTTGAGAAAGAGAGCACTCACCCAGAGTGGGGAGGGGCAGAGAGAGAGGAAGAAGCCAACTCCCCCCCCTGAGCAGGGAGTCTGATACAGGGCTCAATCCCAGGACCCCGAGATCATGACCTGAGCTGAAGAGAGGCACTTAACTGACCAAGTCACCCAGGTGCCCCTACATTTTAGTTTTTAAATAAATTCATGTAATGTCTGAATCCAGACAGAATTATAGTTTCTTTGTATAAACTCCCAGATTATATTTTAGGAACTTGGTTAACTACTGAGGCCATGTTATCAGTTTATTGTACCTGGATTTTTAATGGTGTGAATCACTTCTTTCCCAAGACGTTTTTGTAAGTTGTCCTCCTGACTGGGTTGCTGTTGTCCCTCTCTGCACTGTCTCCTACTAGATCAGATACAGTGCTCATCAGTGCAACAGACCATGTGAGGAAGTATTCACTGTTGATTGACTCCCAAGAACTGTAATGGACATCACCAAGTCATAGTCATTTCTAAGGGCTGTGAATGTTTCCCTGCTCTGAAGCCTATGCCCTAATGTAGACTAAGTAAAAACCTTTTATAGTTAAGATCAAATGAATATTCACATCCAATTGTAGACTATTATAATAATACTAAGTCTTCACTAAGGTCAGGTTAACTCCATATTGCATTTCCTGAGATGTACATATTGTATCCTTGAATTTGTCAGATAAAGCTTTAGTTGCTACATAGTCAAAGCCAGATTTTTTCTCTCCTTGCATTCTGACACATGCATGCTGACACATGAATTTCCTACATTCTGTTGACTCTGTGGGCAGCAGCTTCCTGCCTGCATAATATGAACAACATTATCAGGATATGTTTCTTTACCTATTGTGGTGTTTGGTTATGTGGTCTGACTGGCTGGGGATTTTAATTGGGCTGAGTTCAGTCAGAAATTAACTTGCGAGGATTTTATTGGTAACTCCACATTAGATTTTTGTCCTGTGTTGTCTAAGAAATACAAAAAGTTTTAATGGTAAAATAGGTAAACTGGTCTTTACCATAAGCAACATAGGTCTTGATTCTTTTTTTGAAAGGATAATCTCTGAGCAATGTCAGATGTTGTGGCTGTAATAATCAATGGTATTACTCTAAGTGAAGCAGTAATGCTGGAAGGCCTTTTTCAAATACATGAGCAGATTTGCTAAACTGCCCAGGGACATCTATTTCTTTAATGCAAAGGAAAGCCATCAAGGAAATCTTGGGACATATACTGATCAACGTCAAACTCATCAGTGTGTCCTGAAGTGTTCATTTTAAAACAAAAGATCCATTTGAGTACCAGGATGGAGAGCAGGAATATTGAGAATGAGTTAGTTAATTATGCTTTTTCTTGTCCTGTCTCCTTTCAGTAGAGTCTCACTTTTGTCTCCAGAAAATAGAAGATGAGCCATTTTTTCCATGTAACTCTTTACTGGGTGAAAAGCAATTCTAACCCTGCCTCATTCTAAAATATTGTCAAAAGCAAACAGGAATTCAAGAGGAACAAAAATTCTAACAACTGATTAAAATGGTCTTTGGTGTACAAAATTCTCTTTAGTTTCTAATCCAATCATATTTTTTTTCATCCCTGCTATCCTGTGATCAATCATAAAACTACACAATGTTTTAGATCACAATAGATGAATGCAAATTTTTGCATGGCTTCCAATAATTATTTTTTGTATTTAAAATAATCAATAACAATGAGTACTCTTATTCTTTTGGGGGGCTTACCCTATAGTCCTAGCCA
The DNA here is from genome assembly GCF_053574225.1 of Canis aureus. NCBI lineage: Eukaryota > Metazoa > Chordata > Mammalia > Carnivora > Canidae > Canis > Canis aureus. Next base: position 14,228,073 of record NC_135639.1, on the reverse strand, counting down.
ATTAAATATTGTCTTCCCTTATCTTTTAAAGGAGTGTATCACTATGGCTACACAGATGATCTTTACCATTGACCCTTCATCCATTTGTTAATTCTTTCAGCACTCTTGCTAAACTTTTCCTACTTCTCTTGCACCATGTATGCTAGGTGCTAGAGATAAAAAGATGAGTAAAACCCGGTTCTGTCTTTGAACTCACAAAGTAATGGGGAAGCTAAACTTGAGCAAACTTTGGTTTTTACCAATTAAGAGCTTACAGCTGAAAGGTGGTGAGAACACATTATCTTTTTTCAAAAATTGACTGGACTTGGTTTAATTCCCTGCCTTCCTCTACTACCTCTTTTCCCACACCATCCCCACAAAGAGAAAAAAAAAAAATGAGACTAAAATCTTTTTTGGAAAAGTCCCTCAGTGGCAGTTGTGGGAGATGATATTACTTCCTAGAGTAATAGAGAAGAAGAAAGAATGTTCCATTCTAGGTCCACACTTGATTTTGTAGAGCCAAAGGGAGAAAACCAGTTAATACTAAACTCCATTTAGTATTAAAGCAACCAGATGTTTTCATCCTGTTCTGAAATGATGGAGGCACATTTGCTTAGAATTAGTTATTTTATATTTTACTTTCATATTTTATAAACAAATAAGTACAAAAATGGACAGATTAACTGGATAGTTTGGACTAGAAACCCAGATGTTTCATTTGTGAGAATTTATGGTTTGAAAGATAATGCAAATATTTAAAATAATTTAAAATCTAACCACTTCCATGTGTCATTCTTTATTTAAAACAAAGATATGTCTGTGTAGATTTTTAGTTTTGTGTAGTTATGATAGCAGAAGTTAAGGTAAGATAAGAGGGGCCCACAGGCTATGTAACATAATATTATTTTTCAAGAAAAAGCAAAAAGAAAGAATCTTAGCAACTGTAGCTACGCAACACATTAAAGATGATTTTGGAGAAAAGAGACTTGTTTATTATTGTATGAAAGACTAAAAAATTTTACAATACTTTTATTTAAGACCAATGTGTTACATATTGACAATACATTGCTGTTTCATTCATTTGATTCTTACTTTAACTAAAAGTCCAAGTTTATCTTTCAGGTTAATGAAAGAGAAAAGGATTCCACTAGCATAAAATATCATTTTAAAATATCTTTAAGGGGTATCCCTGGGTGGCTAAGCAGTTTGGCACCTGCCTTTGGCTTGAGGCGCAATCCTGGAGTCCCGGGATCGAGTCCTGCGTCAGGCTCCTGGCATGGAGCCTGCTTCTCCCTCTGCCTGTGTCTCTGCCTCTCTCTCTCGCACTCTATGTCTATCATGAATGAATAAATAAAATCTTTAAATAAAAAAAGTTAAATATCTTTAGAAATAGCCACATTTTTCTAGAGCATAACATCCTAAAGGTGTAAATTTTCATATTTTTTTAGATTAGGCTGGCTGAGTTTTTATTTTTGATACAATTAAAATTCAGATGTTGTCATTTTTCATTTTCCTGTATTAATAGTTTAAAATCAGTTGAATACAAGATTCTTAGTTAAAAAATATAGTATGAAAGTTATCCTTGTTGTAGTTGATATTTCTCCTTAGAAAGCCTGTGAAGCCTAATTTATTTTTATTTTAAGATGAGAAATTTCGTTATAATGATGACCCTTTTATTTTATTTTTAAAAAGATTTTATTTATTTATTCATGAGAGACAGAGATATAGAGAGAGGCAGAGACACAGGCAGAGAGAGAAGCAGGCCCCACGCAGGGAGCCCAATGTGGGACTTGATCCTGGAACTCCACGACCACGCCCTGGGCCGAAGGCAGGCACCAAACTGCTGAGCCATCCAGGGATCCCCAATGATGACCCTTTTAAAACAAATTTGATTTGTTAAGCAGGCAGGATCAAATTCCTTATAAACACTGATCATCATAACAATCACTAAAATCTTTATTGGTAATTGTTAAATTTTTTTTAGGAATTTGAAAAACATGTTTACTGTTAAATTTTTTAGGAATTTGAAAAACTTGTTTACATCAAAGTAATATGTTTACTAATTCATGTGGAACTTTCAAGAAAATGTATGGAGTTAGTTCAATAGGTGATACTTGTCTCCATTTTATATGTGAAAAAAAATCAGTTTTTAAGCGTGTTGCCTGAGACCAATGACCTGTTGAGGATGTCACTAATAGAACTGGCAGGTTTGTTCCCTGACGTGTGGGGCAAATCCCTCTGTTCATTCAAATATTTTGATTGGTTTCAATATGCAAGTTTGGGGAGAATAGTTGCAAAGAAAAAATATTAGTCCACATAATAGAAGAGAAAAAGTTGGAGTTCCTGGGACAATTTGAGAGGGAGCGTGTAAACAGATGAGGGAGGGGCAAAAAAGGGACCGGAGAACTGGGAAGAAGTATTGGCCTTCCTTGGGTTCTTTCAGTCTTTAATAATTTCTACTAAGTTTTTAAAATGCCTAGTGTAATTATTTTTGGTGAAAACTGAATCTTCCATAATCTTGACCTTCTTTGAGTACTCATTTACCCAAATTCAATATTTAGTGATATGTTGCTATGTGAGAGCACTGCCCCTGAGTGCTGGGGACACATTGATGATGAGGCTCTCCCTCCTCACCTTTATGGAGGCTATGGTCTACTACAAGGTCAGCAATCCATAGGCTGCTGGCCAAGTATGGCTCACAAGTTAAGAATTATTTTTTTAAGCGATTGAAAAGAATCAAAAGAAGAGTAAAATTTCATGACATGTGAAACTTACATGAATTTTACATTTCAGTACCATTAATAAAGTTTTATCGTAACATAACTGGGCTCATTTGTTTATGGATGGTTTATGGCTGATTTTGCGCAAAAAGGCAGGGTTAAGTTAGTTGTTACAGAGTACAGCTGACCCAAAATGTCTAAAATATTTACTCTCTCACTCTTCACAAATAAAATTTTCCAAATCTAGTACATAAAATTGATGCTGAATAAGAGATTACAATTAAGTATAGTACATTATTATGGGGAAAATTTAGGATTATATGGACCATATAGCTTGCCAAATAACTCAGACATAATGGGTAATATTAATTATCTGTACTAGTCAGATGTAGTCAATGCTCCTTGCTTGTTACAGTCAGTACTCCTTCCCACCCTAAACCACCCTATGCCAAAAAGAAAATATACTGATTTATGTTAACTAGGAAGACTAAGGAAAATTCTGGCTTTAAAATGGCTGGCTTCAGCAGTTCAAACGATATTATGCCCAATTTATTTATCTCTTTTCTTCAGGTTTTTGACTCTGCTATCTTTCTCCATGTTGGCATCATTTTGAGGTAGACTCTTTTTGCATTGTAGCAAAAGTGATCATATATAATTCCAGACTTCATGTACTTTCTGGTGACGAGCCCCAAGAAAAGTGAGTTTCTCAACATTTAAATAAAAACCCAGAGAGGATTCTGACTGGACTGACTTGGGTCATGTGCCCATTCATAAATCTCAGAACTGTGGCTAGGCTGCATCACATGACATCCTCTCAATGATAGAAGATGCAGGGGATGCAGTTCCATGTGATTGACATCCCTACCAGTAGAAAGAACCTGCTGGGATAACAAAAATAAGAGATTTACACTAAAAGCTGACATCCATAATTTTTTTTTTTTTTTGCGAATCTTTGAGATGTTGGGGAATATATAGCATTCCAATCACAGTGATGGGTATAGTCTCAGAAAAGTAAAATTCTATGAAAATATCTTAATACTTTATTACAGAGATTGCATACTGATTGCCTATGGGACTGATTTGGCAATCAGTGATCTGTAGTTTCTTTTTTTTTTTTTTTAAATTGAGTCAATCATTTTCAGCTTCTCCTTTAAAAAAATCAATTTTGGTAATACAGCAATACCAGCATGCAAATAATTCCTGCATGCAAATAATTAGCTACCTTTTTTATATGGAGCATCAGCAACTATTCTGTTAGATGGAACATTTGGTCTTTTGTTAGCCACAATCACCATCACTGCCTATTGCTTCTCTAATGTTGAAGCTGATTTCAGTTGCCACTTGTGTCTGTTTCTTCTAGAATAAAGAATTGTTTGTCTATATGCCTATCTCCACTGAATGTGGGGAAAAGATGCCTGATTCAGATACGATAGAAGAGATCATCTTTCTTTGATGAAATGAAGACGATTCTTCCATATATAACATTGCAAATAAAAGATGTCCCTATTGAAAGAATCACAACTTAAGAGGTTGTGAAATATGAAATGAACATCTGAAACCATTATGAAACAATCATAAGATTTATGACTGGTATATGGAGAAGATGAGAAATGAAAAACTTAACCTGAGACTCGGATCAAAATATCAATGATTGTTTTGAATATCAATAAAATATCTGATATTGCTCCTAAAATGAGGTTATATATTAAGTGAAAAAATTACCCAGACAGCAAAAGCTTTATAAATGATGGCAAGTTTATAAAAGAGCATCACAGAATAAAGCACAAATTATGTGTTCTGCACAGAGACAAGCATTTGTACACTGAAATCTTACTGGAACTACTGTTGACCAGAATTTTGAAGTTATATTTTAGCCCTTACAGAAAAGTTGTATAAAAAAATGTTAAATTGGTTGCAGCATTTTTTATTGCAGATGATGAGAGCACAGATCTAAATAATATCACATCATCAGCTACCCTGAATTGGTGATACTGCCAAGAACATGTATGTGTCAGAAGATGACAGGCTGTGATTGGACTCAGCAAATGACTGATCTTTGTCTGTAAGAAAATGTGCAAAATGCAGGGCAGTTGGTCAAAATCAGTCAGTGTGATTCAACTCTTAAAATGGACAGTGTTAATGTGAAAATTTAAATTTAAGAAGGGAATATTCCCCACGACATAGAATTTAGGTCTCCTGATTACATCATTTCTAGGAATTGCTTTATGCCAAAGAATTTAAAACGTAATATACCATGAATGTGCCATAATTAATACTGCGAACTGGATAATGTTACATAGCATAAAATCCAGATATACCAGGGCTTCTTTTTATAAATTAGATGGATACTATTGTGGCCTGTTGCAGTACGTGGACTTATGTGGCTGAGTGCTAATATTTTTGGAGGCTTCCCTGTCATTTGTCACTCTACTCAGTTTCTAACAATGAAAATTGGATCAAAGTCTTGGCCTTTTGATGCTAGAATCCATCGATTTTGAATAGTTCTCTGCAAAGACATTCACAATCAGCTACACAAATATATGATTCAATTTGCTCACTTGAAGTAAAATTGTGTCTTTAGGAAACTAATTTGCAAGGAATAATCTGGCCCATTATCCTGCACTGAAATCAGTTCCCTGAAATGAAAAGTCATGGCTTGAACTACATTACCAAAGCTGTGGAGTTGAAAATGGAATTCCAAAAAGGTTCTCTGATTTTAAACTTTATGAAAATAAAGTAACATTGAAACATTAGAAAGTTTGCCTTTATAATTGGAGATTGATAATATGAAAACAAGAGCTATAAACTGAAACTGTTGAACTGCAAACCAATAACTGAAAGTTAAATACAATGGTTCTGCGATGCCAGAACTGAACAAACACATCTCCAGACCCAAGCACCGTGTAAAGAGAATCTATACATGTTAAGTAGCACCCATGTTTGTAAACTCCATTTTTGCATATGAAACCGAGTAAATCAAATTATTGCAACGAGTTGAAGGATTTGTGGTTTAGGTTTACACGGTCTGATGGTGACATATTATGTTTTCATTTAAAGTCCAGAAGTAACAAATTATGAAAGAGAACTAAGTAATGAAATATTTCTATTTTTCGGGCAGCCTGAGTGGCTCAGCGGTGTGGTGCCACCTTCAGCCCAGGGCATGATCCTGGAGAGCCGGGATGGAGTCCCGCATCGGGTTCCCTGCATGGAGCCTGCTTCTCCCTCTGCCTGTGTCTCTGCCTCTCTCTCTACCTGTGTCTTTCATGAATAAATAAATAAAATATTTTTTAAAAAAGAAATATTTCTATTTTTCAATGTTTTTTATTTTAAGGTTTCAAATATCTCTAAAAATAACACATATACCTGCTCATACTATATACAGAAAGAAAATAAAGTAAATTTGGTTATTTTCCAATACTTCTCTCACTTCTCATCAACCTCACTTGTTTATGGGACTAGCTGGCCCTCGTAAGCATTAGAATGAGCAACCCCTGCATTGACCTAAACCTCTATTGATGCTCAATCATCCTTTGATGGAAAGCTATGTGAAAGAAAATAATCTTTATGGTATCTATAAACACAGAGATTCCAAATAGCAAGAATTTGCCAGAGAGTGTCCAGAACTAGCTAGGAGAAAAAATGTACCCAACCAGGGGCCTCAAGGATATTGTTACTGTGGAGATAGTAGCACCGGTCCTTTTCTAGATGGGTAACAATAGTCATAAATATCCTCCAACTGCCTATCCTTGATCAGGTGTTGTGTTCACTAAGCAACAGCAACACTATTGATCTGGCCTGGGGGAGAGACCAAGCACCAGAATATCTTTCCTCTTCAAATGTGAATGTTTCTCCTACACATTAATAAATTTGCTTTCCAGTTTGTATAGCAGCCTCGTTGTCAGTTTGGGGAGCTAAATTAGTTGTTAGAGCCTTATCACCCTTGGGCATAAGAACAGAGTATGTGTATGTTGACCTATAAATAACACACCAGATCCTGCTACTTAATTATTTATAACTCAGTGCTCTAAAAATGGTTGGACCATACCCATTAACATTCAACTATGTATGAGTGTTTAGGAACAACAGTGAGAATCTTCCTTACCACAATCATTTCGAAATCAAATTACTCTTTTACTAATGCTTTTTTAAAAAAAAAAATTAATCTGATCCAGTGGCCTTACATTTTGAAAAATTTACCAGTAAGCTAGTTGAATATGAATTTACCATTAACAGAAGTCACATTAAGGAAGAGTTGGCTGAGCCTCCAGGGTTCCTAACCACAGCCTGTAGCGGCAAGTGCTTCACTATGTAAGGCAAAGACAAAGTGGTTAATGGCCCTGTTAGGCTTTTCCACAATAAATTAATTAATGTGGGTTTACATTCTTCTCAGAGGCAAATTGGCATTCTCTGACATGCACCCATTAATATAAGTTATGAGACAAAGTATTTTAATTATATATCACGCCACATAAGGCTTTATAACTTGTACCAAGTCTGTCAATATCGAAGTCAATAAAAGTTGAGTGACTGTGAAATAAGATTCTGAACAATTAATCTTAAGGCTAAGATAGTATGAAGAGTGAATGGATATTTTAAAATGCATATAAGATTTTTACTTTAGTCCCATTTTTCTGGTTTGTATTATATAAAATACTTAAGTTTCCCTTTAAAAAATCCATCATGATTATATTGGAAGAAAAGTTGTTTGTATTTGCCTTTTAGAAATAGTTTTAAGTATGACTTTTTCTAGCTGATTGAATTCTCAGACATATTTTAGGTAAATTAATTAAAAATGTTTGTTTTAAGAACTAATGTTGGGGAAAGATACCATACAATAGAGATATATTTCTATAAGAAAAACATCTGAGATGTGAGTGGAACAGAAAAATCAGACAATCCTGTTTTTTAAAAAATCCTTACTATAGTGACAGTCTAATAAAACCACAAAGTGTTTGTTGGAAAGGATCTTGAAGGTCGCGTAGTTTAACTTCCTGCCAGATGTATAAATCTCTCTTACGTCACCCCAAACAGTCATGCAGCCTCTCCTTGAACATTGCCACTGACACTGGATTTATTACCTTTCCACTCAGTTCATAAATTTTACCTTCTACCTGGTTTTAGGGTTTTTTTTATGTACATGTCATATGATTTCTACTAGACTATAGTCTCCTTGAGGGCAGATTCAATATTTAAATCCCTAATATCCTGTTGATAAAAGTGCTTTCCCTGTAATAAGGTTCTCAAATATATTATTGAAGTCATCAATTACGGAGTTTCTATTTGGGGACATTCTACTTATTAGAAAATTCCCCCTTAAATTGAGCTCTCCTGTTCTTTCAACTGGTCCTATTTCTTTCTCCAGAGACCCAGCCCAGGAGTCATCCTTATTGTGAAGCTTAAAAGTATTTGACTTGTTATTAATGCTTCCTGTTATCCTCTTCCACAATTGGGGAAGTGTGTGTGTGGGGGGCTGATTTTAGTCCCAGTTCTTTTAAAATAACAGTGGTGTTAATTTTCCTTATGCCACTGAAAGGTCTCAGGTTTGACTGAACCTGAATCAATCCCTTTATTCGTCAAGACATGCTGTCTTTGGAGTTTTTTTAGTTGACATTCAAGTCATTCGTTCTTCATTCTTAAAATTATTTAATGATGTCCTGCCCCAAGAGAGAGGAGCTCCTTTCTGGGTGGTGCCAAAAAGTCATGCCACCTGACTATGATAAAAACTGAGTCAGCGTAGATGGCAAGGAATAACCACACTTTAGGATAGTTTTATGATCAAAGCATTACTGTGAGAGAGGAAGACAAATTTGACGAGGTTGTTTTTTTTTTTCCTCGCAAGATGAGCTTACTCAATGATCTATGAATGTGATCCTTAAAATTCAAAGCTTAGACTGCTTTAGTGCTGCAAAGGACCTTAGATCACAAAGTTCAACTTCCTCAATTTATTGACAAGGAAATTAAACTCAGAAAGTGTCTATTGGTCTAGATCATAGTGGCCAGTCATATCAGAAGCAGAGACCAAGACCCTTTATTTCTATGTATCCCTCTGTGTCCAGAGAGCCTTCTCACACAACTGTCTTCAGATGTCAAATTGAATTGTCTTTTTGATATCATGTACTGTCGTGTAAAGCTTAAATATAAAATCTTCCAGGGGGAAATATGTGCTTTAGTTAAAATGTGTTTTGTGATTTATCACATAAGGAGCTTAAGAATATGTATTCAATAAACCTCAAATAGCACCATACCATTCTGTCTATAACAGCCCCAGTACTGGGTCTCTTGTGAAAAGAGAAAACCCAATTGTCTTCAAGTTACCCCCAGGTCATCTTTTCTGCAGAAAACTTAAATTCATTAAGATGGCAACTAGACATTGTGGACATATGGAAGCATAAATAAATAATATTGAGCAATTAATGAGATAATAAAGATTTAGCCTGATAAGAGATAAATGATCATCAGTACCAAAGTTGAATTCTTGGAACTATTTGTTGTGGGAATACATACATTTGTTATATTAGGATACATCTACCTATTTTGGTATATCAAAGAGAACAATACATAATGGTGATCCTTGCTTTCAGAGAATGGACAACCAGGCCTGTAGTTAATTTATTTAAGAGTCTACATGTACTAGAAAACATGAAGAATAGAGTGAATACACTCATAGAGCTGCTTCCTTTTCCTTAAGTTGTTAAAGTTATATTAGAAATTCAGAATATTGACAAGAATTCTATTTTTTTATATATTTAGCAAAATCAGGATGACTCCATTCAATATTGAGACTGCTTCTTTCCTTCCTTCCTTCATTTTTTCACTCATCTGTCCAAGTATTTGTTCTAGAAGTACTGAGTGTTCACCAAGTGACAGCCCCCTTATACTTGCTACTGAGGAACACAAAGATGATTACGAGGTACTGATTTCCTTAATTTTGATGAGGGGTCAGGTGAGACAGTCCAACATGTCACTAATTATAATGTAATATCATAAGAATTAGAGATGTGTCTAAGTATGGGGGAGCCCAGAGTAAGTGATAATTTCTAATTTAAAGATGAGAATGATTCACAGAATAAGTAATACTTTACGTGGATCTGAATGAAAGCTTAGGATTTTACCCCACAGAGTAGGGAAGGTAACAGTGTTGCAAAAATTGCTCAAATAAAGGTACAGAAGCATGGGCACCATGAGCTGGTTGCAGTGCTCTAAGTGGTTCTGTTGTATGGGCACTTAGAGCTAGGAGTGGGAGAAGCCCAAGGAGGTGGTGTGAAAAAAGCCATGCATTGCATGCTGATGAGTTTGGATTATGTCTCATAGGCAAATCAGAGGAATAAAATCAATCAGATTTGTGTGTTAGGAAAAAACTGTACTAATCGGGTATCATAACAAGCATACAAATATATCCTTGGCCTTGAATTTAATACATTACAATGTAGTTCATTACAATTTAATAATGGGGGTGAAAAAATAACATGAGATTTTTTAATTTATAAGAAGGATAAAAATAATTATTTACATTTTTTTTGCAACAGCCCAGATATGGAAACAACCTAAGTATCCATCAGTGGATAAATGAATAAAGAAATTGTGGTATATACATCCCCACACACACACACACACACACACACACACACACACAGTGGCATACTTTTTAGCCATAAAAAAGAATGAAACCTTGCCATTTACAACAGCATGGATTGACCTTGAGGGCATTATGCTTAAGTGAAATAACCTACAGAGAAAGACAAATACCATATGATCTATTTTATATGTGGAATCAAGAAGAAAAAGAAAAAATCAAGTTCATAGATAACAGAACAGCTTGGTTGTTACGGAGGTGGAGGGTGGGAAAATGGATGAAAGGAGGAACAAAGGTGAACAGAAAAAAATTAAAAATGGAATAATAAAATTAAAAGTCATACAAAGAATAAAAATAATACAAGTTAGGTGGGTATTCAGAAACTGGAGAAAACTTACATGGCTGAGGGGAATCAGGAGAAATATTCAGGAAAGATACTGTCACACTTGAACTGGGCCTTGAATTGTGAGGAGTGTTTAACATGTAGAGGAGGGTGGAGAAGGGCCATCCAGCAGGAAGAACCAGCAGTAACCAAAACCTCAGCAAGTTGATGAGAGAAATTGACAGGAGCAATGGGTGTGGAGGGGCGTGGACTTGAAGGCTCAAAAGCTAAAGTGAGGAGAGGACAAGGAGGTCCTTTATCCAAGTTAAATAGCTTGAGCTTTATTTGACAGAGACATTTGAGGAGAATGTATTCAGAGATAGGATTCAAGATGGTTGGTCTATAAATAATGTCTAGGACACATGGCTGGGGAAAGAGGAGCAGTATTTCAGGCAAGAGATGAAGTCCTGAGCAGGGATCATGACAGTGAGTTTCACAGGAAATAAACAAAAGAGACACCATAGAGGAAGAATCAGTAGGGCTCTAGAGAGCATCAAAGAATAGTGGTTCCTACAATAGAAACAGGGAAGGTGAGAAGAAAAGCTCCAAGGAGAGAAGAGTTTCTTAGAACATGGATGGGATGACTTTATGATTCGTTTATAACACCTAGCTAGGAAGGTCCAGAAGAGAGCTGGTAATGGTGGGACCAGAAGTTTCAGAAAGAGCATAGATGGAAGTTTCACACATAGAGACAAAAGGTGACATCATAGGAGGGAAGACTCTTTTCTCAAGTGGAAATATCTAGGAATCTATGGTGTGAGAGAAGGAGAATGTGGGGAATAATTGTAGTTAAAGAATAAGGAAAATCATTGAAAAAGCCACCAGCAATGGAACCAGGGAATCAATAGAAAAGGGTAAGCAAAACAGGTTATTTCAGGGACCTAGAAAATGGGATGTGTGTCACCAGAGCCAGGAAGAAGTAAATACAACAGAGGAACAGGGAGGCTCAACCATTTGGGAGGCTCCTGTGAGACAGTGAGGTGTTTAGGGGTTTTACTGCATTCAAATCCTAGCTCAATGTTCATTATTGCCTTGGGGTTTATTTCTTTAACCTCTGTAACTTCAACTTTCTTACCAGAATAAAATATCAACCTTGCAGGGTATTTGTGAGAACAAAATGAGCTAATATTACTTACTTCATGCATCTCTGGGAAAGCGGGGCAGGCACCCATGCTGGTCTATAAAGGACCAGAGAGAGGGCACCAGCTTGGGGGAGTTTATGGTGCTTAGGAGGCAGGGCTCAAGGTGAGGGTTCCCACACGCATGCGCATGGATTCCCTGTTTGGACTTCCCACTCAAGCAGAAAAAGGGAGGACTCAGGCTTTCTTATCAGGTTACCAGATGGGGCGCAGAAAGGAAGGAGTTAGGGTGAGGCTTGAAAGCTGTCAGTAGTCAAGCACCAAACAGTAGAGTCAGGCACTTACAAAGTGTTTCCCTAAATCTCCCTTAGCCGGGCCCCAGAAATGCCCCCAGCCACTCCAGCACCACCCACCCAAGGGGAAATGCCATGGAAGGGGAGCCAGAGTAGAAAGAGACATAGGTGAATGTGGTCTCAATACTTTGCAGGGGGGAAACAGCCCTGAGTCCCCCTGCTGGGGAAGCACCTGTATTGTTAGTAGGGAGCCCTGAAACTCAGGGTAAGTCCTTTCACCACTGAGCTTTTGACTGGTTTTAAAATGTGTTTGGCAGGATTTACACTTAATCTACTTAAGCTCTGGTTTTCCTTGGGTGGGAGTCCATGACAGAGCAACCAAAGTTAGGAATGCTGTTGATCGTGGAACCAGCACCTCACAGGAACACGTTCATTCCCTGCTGAAGCAAATCACGTCCCCTCCCTCTGCTCTCTAATCTACAAGTCACCTTCTTGTTCTCTGTCCTTGAGCACACTTGTTCCTCTTCCTGACGTCCTCACCCTACAGTCAGTCATCCCTCTCCTCACTGTATCCAGCTACTTCATCATGCTTCCTAATGAGCTTGTTTTCCATGACTCTCTCTCTCCCCGTGGTTCATTTCTATTGCGCCCACACTTCCTTCGTAATTACACAAGCTGTCCACGTACAGATTTTCCTGTTGTCACTGTGCATCCATGGAAGGAAGACTTACCTGTGAATGACCCTCCCTTCTAGTCCTGCCTTTCTCCTGGGCTTGTTTGGACAAGTCGCCCAGCCTCTCTTAGTAACATTCGTTCTGTACCACCTCGCACGTAACAGGAGCCTGGGTTGGACTTAAGAAAATAGTAATTGTTCTTACAGCTCCCATTTATGGTTTGCCCTGTGCCTTGTGGAGGCCAGGCTCTCTGTGAGCATGCTCATTGCATCTTCCCAAGAACACTGACATCCCTTGACTGTGGTAATGATTCCACAATGTATGTATAGCAGATATCATCACATTGTACACTTTAAACATATACAATTTTATTTGCCAATTTTACCTTAATAAAGCTGGGGGGTGGGAAGGAAGCAAATGAATAGTTGGATGAAGGAGAAAAGGCCAACTTACTGATATTAAAAATAAAATTAGTGCAGGTAAGATCATGGGGCTTATCTATTTAACCAGTGTGCATAGGGAATCTGAGGCTCAGAGAGGTTAAGTTGCCAGCAATTGCACAGCTAAAGAGGTCCTGACTGGCCATGAACCCAGATCCAGCTCTGAAGTCCAGGCCCCAAATCACCATGCTACTACATTCATCCTATGAGAATCCACTTCTAGAATTTAGGCCTTTTCAAACTGTGTTGAAGTCTCCTATATGAACTGCCAATATAAATCCTTGTAACCTCTCTTTCCCTTGCCTCTTTGACTGTGATATTTTTTTCTATATGTTCCAATTTCTTTCCTGAACATGGGAGAATTTAAGTTATTTTTTTCAAGTGTAATTTTAATACGCATTCTAATATAGTACATTACTATTATGAAAAGTGTACTACTTGGAAACTTCAAGTAGCCTTCTAGAGTAACTTGTAATTATAATGAATTGTGTTGATGCAATGTATATTTTTCTGTGTATAATTTAACAAGTATGTGATGACTATCTAATTACAGTCTATAGTTCACCGAGTAATAGTTTACAATAATATTTCCTTGGTAGAGGTTATTTTTTCACATCAGATGCTTGTTTTATGTCTGCCTACAAGTGGCATAGTACTACAAAATGTGCATACAAATAAAGTCTTACGACAGAGACAGACTCCAGAAGCATAATCTGTTTCAGGGATACATTTCTAAAAATTTGCAGAAAAACTACATTCCTTAAACCAATCAAGCTGTGAACAAATTCATTAAAATCTTTTTTGTCCTTTCAAACATCATAAGAATTATTCTGACGATACTCATGAGAGAAAAATCTGTTACTCAAAAATAAAACGGGAAAAAAACGTGAGTAGATTTTTGTACCTCTGCAAAACACACTGGGGGCTTCCCTGTGTCATTGAGCTTCAACTTCAAGAGCTAAGTTGAAGAACAGACATAGTAAGAAAGGAAACCCTATTGGCTCTACCTTCAGACTCTATCCTGAGCCAGTCCACTTCCCACCACCTCTGTTGGCACCTTCTTGGTCCAAGCCACCATCATGTCTCAGCTGAATTACTGAAAGAGCCTCCTACTTGGTTTCTCTGCTTTTCTCTTTCCCTACTTCAGTCTCTTGGCAGCAAGGCAGCCAGAGAGACCCTGTTACAACCACAGGCAGACCAGATCTCCTCTGCTCAGAGCCCTCCAATGGCTCTCTTTTCGCTGAGAGGGAAAGCTGAAGTTGTTACAATGACCAATAAAACCTTACTCACTCTGGCCCCCAGGTGCCACTGTGGCTTCATCTCCTGCTCCCCTTCCTCTGCTCCTGCCATACTGACCATTTTGCTCTTTCTCAAAAACAGGAGGCACACTCCTACCTCAAGGCCTGGGACCACCTGTCCCTCTGGAGAGTCACGAAGTTTACCTCCCTTGCCTCCGCCGTAGTCTTTGCTCAAACATCACCTTCTTGGTGAGGCCTCCCTGGACCATCCAAACTTAATAACAACCCTCTCCTCCAGTCAAATCACAAATTCTGCTTTCTTTTTTTTTCCCCCATAGTACTTAAACCGCCATACTCTATAATTTACTTGTATATGGTGTTTATTGACTACCTTCCCAATTGTCATATTCAAGAGGGCAGAGTCTTTATTGTCTTTTATTTATGGATATAGCATGAGAAACTAGAATTGTGCCTGGCATGTAGTAGCTGTACAAGTATTTGGTTTGCTGAGATTACTCAGGTATTTGTCTTTGTACTACATTATTTCTATGCTTCACCAAAATGACCATGACGAAATCCTGGCCTCCTTGAAATCTTGGATAATTTAAAATGCCATGCATTAAGAAATAGCCGAAAAAGTGATCTTTAAAACTACAGCCATATTCTTTGGGGTTCTGACATTAATATTGAAATATTAATCATGACATCTTTAAAGGTTCTCTGCCTTACTAAAATCCTAAAAATAATTTATCATCTCAAGGGCAAAATTAATTGAATTATTCTCTCTTCTTGAATCAAGAATTCAACTGATTGGCTGTTTTTCCTCATTTTGGTGTGCTGGAACCTACAAGCGGAGCTTTGATTTCATGATGAACTTTTAAACGCTCTTGTTAACTGCTCTGACATTTTTTTTTTTTCAGGCAGAACGACCATGATTTCAGCAAGCAGCTATCTGACAATTGTTAAATATAATTGTTCAAGTATAATGAGCCTTACACTCTCCAAATGATCTTCTCTCTACAGTAAGAATTTCCTCAAATGATGTGAGATCAATGAAAATCAATGCTACAAAAACCAGTCCTTGTCTCTGAACAGTTCAGCCTAGGGGAGGAGACAAATTGGTAACTGCCTAGCGATTCTATGACATGCCAATTGCTATAGCAGATTCATTGAAAAGTGCTGTGGAAACACGGAAGAGGGCGTGGTTTGGGAAAAGTTCGTATGTGATCATTGTAGATCTTGGTATTTTTTTCATTTAAAACTGCTCATTAAGCACTTGCTAAATTCCAGGCATTATGCTTGACCCTTGGGATGGAGACATGAGTAAGAGGTTGTCTTCTGAGAGGACCTACTGATGATTATGCTATTCATGCTGATCCTGCACGTGTGGCTGAAAACATTGATTCTTGGGGAAATGACCAATTGCAACTGGTGAAGTTTTTGGAGCATGCCTTTTCCATGGCGTAGTTGCTGGGCACTCAGCGTGCCAGGCACCGGCTCAGAGCTGCTGAATGGCCCATTCTCTAACTACTGGGTGTCTGGATGCCTGCGTGCTGGGGTGGACTGGCCGCTATCAGTTCCAGGAAATACTTTAACCAAATAAAGCACCCAGGACTTGTGACTACTCTTGGTTCATAATCTCTTCTTTGTCTGATCCTTTCATAATGTAACAAGATTTGTATGAAAGGGCTGAATGCTTCATAAATACTTTAAAATCCTAATGTTGTTATGGTAAGAGGAAAAGACCTAAGAAAAATCAAGAAATGACTTTCAGCCATCTTTGATGAACATATAAAAATTGAGAAATTGAGGATATCTGTGAATTCAGTCGCTCTAAGTTAATGTAGTAGCCAACAAGCAGGTTTTCATTACATTAAAGTTCATTGTGAAGTGCGTGTACCATGATGTAAGTGGTGTATTTAGCTATATGTGGATATAATAAATTTGTTCTCATAACCATTAATATAGTTGAAAACTAACAAATAAAATTAACTCTTAATATAGTACTGTCTAGTAGGTACTGCTCATATAATAAGTAATTCAATCACCTGAGTGACCCCATGGGGCAGGAACCATGATCATCCTCATTTTACAAGGGAAGAAAGGTGCTGTGAGGCTCACTAGCCCAAGGTCACAGCTAATAAGTGGCAGAGCCAGAATTTGGACCCAGGTGATTGGGCTCTAGATGACGGTACTGCTATGTTATATTGCCACACAGGTAAGATGGGCAGGTTAGTCATTATTAGACATGTTCATTGTTTAATTCATACATATTTTAGGAGTCTGTTTGTAGTAAGTGAATGTGTGCACTCAGAAATGTGTTAAGGGAAGAATACTCAAAATGTATAATCCTAATTTAGAAACATTGTGCCTTTTCAATGTTTGTTGTCTATCATCCCAAAGCCTTAAAATAACTTTCAAGAGTGACTCAGTGTGTGCTTAACCAAAATATTGCTAATGATGAAACAGCAAAACCTCAGAAGTTTTAATTACTAATCACCTAATAGAAGACACACCCTGCTAATTATATCTCTCAACGTGGAGCTAGGAGTGTAGGCTATGGCACATTACTTTGTGGGGCACAGGGATTAAAGGTGGTGTGAGCTCCATGTTCCTCTGGACCTAGAATTTAAATGTTGAATGGTATCATTTTGGAGAAAATCGCTTACTATTTTATAGCAAGGTGATTTTACAAGTAAAAACCTTCAAGAAGAGTTGATGTGATTTTAAAAATCAACTTAGATGCTTGCATTTTGGATTGCTCCACTCTTACTCTTCAGCACATCAACAGGTAAGACTCCTAATTCATTAGTTCCTTAAAAATAGGGAGTATAGTGAGTCACATCCAAAATGTGATTAACATGGACTTTGAAATACTGGCTCTGTTTATATTTTGATTTTTGCCATAAACGTATCCAAGGGAAATGGGTTAATTTAGTAATACTAAATCTGATGAGTATATAACCATCTGTTTCCAATAATATAAAAGTTGCTGGATTGTCTTGTACTGAGCTCCCAGCTCTGCACTTATTTGCCTATGGACTTGGTCCATAAGGCTCACGAGATCTGTCAAAATCTTAATTTCTTCACTTCTAAGATAGATGTGTAACAGTAAATGAGAAAATACATTCATATTTCTGATTTCAGTACCTGATTCACTGTAGATGCTGAATGAATGAATGAATGAATGAATGAATGCATAAGTAATGCCAATTGGAAATTCCAAGTTGATTTTTTCTATTTGGATCATGATTTTGGGAAGGGATTTTGGTCTGTGAATATTTCTTTTTTTTTTTTTTTCTGTGAACATTTCTGACCCACTAACTCAATATTGACTTGCACTCTTTACATCCTTATGCATCTCCTATGTATTGGTTGATTTTCTCTGTTTTTACCTCCTTGGTTCAATGGTGATCCTGTAAGCACAACACAAGTTAGTTGATATGTTTTAACCAAAAGAGAATCAAAGAATATCACACTGTTTTTAGTCTCTGCCCTCCAGCTCTGTCCTATGGGATAAAAGTGGATGGAGCTATTGTTAGTTCTAGTATATTCTAGGAAGTGTGCTCTATTTTCCATATTTGTCCTGCTCCCAAAACCGGCCTGATTTGAATGCTGAAAGCAGTTAGATTGATGAGCTCCAGAGCAGAGTTGAGTGAGTGACATTTGCCCTGGTCCATTTTCCTTTATTTGCCACTTTCTTTCCTCTGGTGGTCTCTCCTCCTCCCAGGTTCGGGGCTTCTTTGCCATCTCTACACACAGCCCACCCCTCATAATCCTCTCTGAACAAGGATGATAATATGTTTTATTTTAATCAGCAAACACAATCACCTACTATGTGGCAGGTGCTGTGTTAAGCTCCAGAGACACAGCTGTGATTGACAAGTCTTCTCTAGGCCCATCAGAAATGTATGCTTTTCAGTAGGGAGTGATTTCTGTTTGCAGGTTTATTGGATTGAACACAAATTGTAAAATGGCAGCTACCAAAGAACTGAATGCAAATGGACTCTGTTACAAATTTAATGGATGCCAATATAGGTAACAGTACAAATGTGATGTAGACTCAAACTTTTAATTATGGCAGCTCTGTAATGAATATATGTGTGATGTACAAATACACACACACACACATATATAGTCTAAATTTCATATAACTGCCTATGTTTTTAAATTTATTTGGAAGCTAACTCTCTCCTCAGTTCCCTCCTTACTCAGTTTAAATCCCATGGTCCATCATAATCACTCCTTAGCATACACATTGAACTTCTCTCTGCTGCTCTTGCTTCTCTTGGCTTAACCTCAATCCCAGTTAAATCCAACACTCCATCTCCTTTGCACAGCTGAATGGGCAGCTGAGTGTGCCTGGAGAAACCCCATACCATGCAGACCGTCTCACTGCGAATTCATGGTTAATCAGGCTGAAAGGGACCTTGAAGCTGCCAAGCCATCTTACTCTTCTCCCCTCGTCTATTCATATGCCTGGCTTCCTGGATTGTTTCATTCTTCTCCTCTCTACTCAAACCTCCAACACCTCCTTGCTCACCCAGCTGATGGCCTGCATTCCTATTTCCTCCTTTGTAAGAAAATGGAAACAAAGAGAAGAGGCCTTCCTGGAGCTCCCAGTACCACATCTGACCAGCTACCTGCATGCACCTGCCCATACATTCTGCATTCTCTCTCACAAGAGATGAGCTGTCCTTGCTTCCACGAAGGCCAGCCCTTCCCCCTGTGTATGTGTTACACATCTCCTCTCACCTGCTCAAGGATTCTACTCAACAATACTCTCTTCTATTTCTCCTGCCCCACCAGTTTTCTTCCTCTTTTCTGGGACATTCCCCACAGCACACAAACGTGTTATTTCACCCATCTTTAAAACCCACTTTTGAGTTGTGTACATGAGGTTTCTTATTTCTCCTCTCCTTCTTTTTTGAACTCACTCCAATCAGGCTTTCACCCCAGAAACTGCAATTGTCATGGCTACTAGTCACTCCCATGTTGACAAGCCAGTGGTCATTTCTCCATCCTCATCCATTTAGACTTAGCAGTATTTGGTACTCTTGATTGCTCCCTCCTCTAGCAGCAGGTTTTTTTTAAGTTGGCTTCTAGGATGCCACACTCTTCTGGATTTCTTCCTGCTCCTCTGATGACTTCTTGGCAGTCTTCTCTGCTTCCCTCTCATCATCTTCCTAATGTTTTAATGATGGAGTGTCCTAGGACTCCATCCTTAGATTATCCCTCTTCCTTACCTGTCGTCACCCCCTTGGTGATCTTATCCATATTCATAACATCAAACACCAACTTTAGGTTTAAGACTTCCAAGTTCCTGTCTCCAGCTAAACTTCTCTCTGGAAATCCAGTCTTATAGCCAACTGTTCCTGTGGCATCTCCACCATTTGTCTAATTCTTATAGAAGCTACATATGCCTAGCTGAGCTCTTGATTCTACTCCCAAATCTGTCCCTTCTAGAGTTTCTCCATCTCAATTAATAGCAACTCCAGTCTTCTGGGAACTTCATCCATAAACCTCAACATCATCCTCAACTTTTCTATCACACCTCCCTGCCAATTAATCAGTAAATTCTTTTGGATCCTCCTTCACAATTTATCCAGAACCTGAGACCACCTTACTGCCTCTCTCACTATCACCAGTCTCTTGTCTAGTTTACTACAATAGCCCCCTGGCTGTTCTCTCTGCCTCTCCCCTTCTCCTACTTCAATCTATTCTCAGAACAAAAGCCAACCTAAGTCAGTCTGCATCACTTTTCTTTCCAGGGCCCTCCAGTGACTACCCCCCTCACTCTGGAGTAAATGCTAAAGTTCTTCCAATGACCTGCCAAGTGCTGCATGCTTTATTCCTCTGTAGCCTCTCTAGTATCATCCTCTGCTACTTTTCTGCCATCATTCAATCCCCTGTTCCAGAATTCAGATTTTTCTTTTAATTTGAGAAAGGGACTGTGGTAAGTACACTATAAAATATAAAACCCCGAGAGGAATCCGGGGCAGCACCCTGCAAACAACCACACAACTATTTTTGTGATAAAATCTATGAATATTCATATTATGTGGGATAACGAATGTATATATATAGCCTTAGGTCAGTTTTTGCTGCCAAATGAGTCTGCTGCAAATTGAGGAACAAGAAAGTCAAAACCCTACTTCTTTTCCCCAGAGATTTTTATATTTTGAAACCACAGAATAAGGTGCAGTGGACCTGTCTTTCCTCACTGTTCCCTGAGCTCTGGTCAGGGTGGCCTCTTCATAATTCCTCAGTCATCCTAAGCACACATCCTTCCCCCAGAGGCTTGAATGTTCCCTTCCCTTTGTCTAGAATGCTGCCCTCCACCAGAAATCCCTGTACTTTGCTCCTTACTGCCTTCAGTTATGGATTCAAATGTCTCCTATTTTAGGGGTGCATGGGCGACTCACTTGTTAAGCGTCTGACCCTTGACCTCAGCTCAGGTCTTAATCTCAGGGTTGTGAGTTCAAGCCTCATGTTGGGCTCTGGGCTGGGCATGGAACCTGCCTAAGAAAACAAAAAAATACCACTTACTTTAATGAGGTGTTCCCTGGCCACTCTATTTAAACAGAAAGCCCCTCCCCACCTAAACACACCACATACCTTCATTTTATTTACTTATTCACTGTCCCTACAACCCCATTAGACTATACTCCTCGAAGGCTAGGATTATTTTTCCCACTGTTGAATCCCCAGTTCTGAGAATAATATCTGGTGCATAATAGGCACTCGAATAAATATTTCTTGAATAAATTAATGAATCTGTTTTAAAGATTTTCATGTCATTAAGAAAGGCTGCTCATGGTAAGATAGAGAAATGACTCATTTAGAGAATGGGAATTAAGAAAATATGAACTGATATGCCAACCTATATGATTTCTTAACCAATTAAACTTAGCTTCACGTAATGTGCTATATTTCAAATGCTCTTTTAAAGAACTTTTAGGTCAAAGAAGAAATAAAACACTTCAATTGCAGAATATTTCAAAATATAATGACTCAAGAACTGAAGAAACTAGAAAAAGAACAAGTAACAGTGAAGGAAGAATTTCATTAATGAAAATAAAAGTAGAGGTTAATACATTGGAAAAACATGAGAAAAGCAATCTAATTGATAGATATGTGTGGTGGTTGCTTAATAAAACTAAAAAAATAGAAAAATAGAAAACCATGATGACAGATTTAAATAAAGACAGGGAAATAACCACAGACGTGGAAGAAATTAAAATGTTATACTTATATAAATTGAATTGAAATTCTAGATGGAAATCTTACTCTTTACACCAAAATAAATCTCAGATCAATGAACATTTAAAATAAAAGAGTGAAACAAGAAAAGTATTAAAGAAAACAGTGACATTGTTAATAATCTTGAAGTAAGGAAGGCTTTTCTAAACAAGAAGAAACTCCAAAGCCATAAAGGAAAAGATTGATCATTTTGTTGAGTAAAATGTGAAACTTCTATAAAACAAAAATATAAACAGCAAACTAGAATATCTTTTCTCACTAGCTGACCAAAGAGGAGCAAATCTCTCTACAATTCAGAGTTTTTACAAAAAATCAGAAAAAAGTGCATAGGACACGAAGATCTCACCCACAGATGTGCAAAGGGCCAGAAATGCAAATGTATTCAAGTATTTAGGCAATTCAAGAAGTGCCAATTTAAAGGACCCTGGTAAGTTTTTAGAAGATATAGAGTATTTACAACATTCTTCATTTCAAAATCCAAACTCACTTCCATAGACTGAATAATGTATTGAGAGAGAGAGAGAGAGAGAGAGTGTGTGTGTGTGTGTGTGTGTGTGTGTATGAAGCAATGCAAAAAATAAATTCAGTTAGATATTCTAGAAAAAACAGAAGGTTATAATTAGAAAGGCATGATCCAGGGGCACCGGGGTAACTCAGTTGGTTAAGCATCCAATTCTTGATTTCTGCTCAAGTCATGATCTCGCGGTCATGAGATGGAGCCCCAAGTCAGGCTCTTGCTGAATGTAGAGTCTGCTTGAGATTCTCTCTTTCCCTCTCCCTCTGCCCCTCCCCACCAATGCTTTCTATCTCAAATAAATAAATCTTTTTTAAAAGGGCACGATCGAATGTGAACTCATTGGTCCAAATAAGAACTGGATAGATGTGTGCTTCAACAGAAAAAACAGAATAGATTCCAGGCAGGAGAAATATTGATGGAGGAGCCGTACTATACTAGGGATACATTGAAGAGGGCACATGTTTACTCTTGCAACTAGAAAAACAAAGGCACCAGAGAATCCAGGAAAATGAAAACAGCACAAGAAAATCATGATCCAAATATGGAGCAAACTAAAATGACACTGATCTTGAGCACTTCATGTCTATGAAAAGATAATTCATTTGAATATTCTCCTTTGAAAGGAATGGGAAACTGAATAAAGAGTGCAGACAAGGAAATGTAATTATAGCATGCTAGCTGGCTCTGAAAGGAAAAATATTTATCTAGTCATAATAATATAAATTCTGTTTATTGACATTCAATTTTTTGGAGCCAGCCTACAGACAAAACATGAAAGACTTAATTATGATTATAGAACAAAGTCTGAATGTTATCAACTTTGACGGTATGAAAGTCAAAGTGCAGCTGGCAAATCTTGGAAGATGGGAGGAAGACAGGCAACATGGCTTAAAACTTGTCTTGCAAAGGTAGGCAGCCAAGTTATGAGGAGTAGGAGGTATGGATCAAGAAACAGAAGATTACTGGAGCGCCTGGGGTGGCTCACTTGGTTAGGCATCCTACTCTTGATTTCAGCTCAGGTCCTGATCTCAGAGTCTTGATATTGAGCCCTGCGTTGGGCTCCATGCTGGGTAATGAAGGCTGCTTAAGATTCTCTCTCTCCTTCTTCCTCTGCCCCTCCTGCCTCTATGCACGCGTGCGCTCTCTCTCTCTCTCAAAAAAAAAAAAAAAAAAAAAAAAAGGTTACTATTTAAGTTTACAGTGAAAGCCAATTAATGAGCTAAAAATAGTGTCATAGGAGGAAGAATTGAGACAATGGACAGCAGGACCTGTAGGAGCTCTTGTCCTGAGCTTCAGGCCAGCCCTTGCCTGGCCAGCCTGGGATGCACAACCATAGTTCACCCTGTTCAGCCACTCTCAGAGAAGTGCTGTTGGTAGGGATGCTAGAGGACACTGAGGCTCCATGTGGGAGAAGGGAGGTGTTCCTTCCTATTGGCTCCTGGTTCCTGTCAGTGTTTTTCCAGCAATGACTTTTCACCCCTGCATGAACAATCATCCAATAGCAGCAGGTGGCTCCAGTTTGCAGCTGTTCTAAAAGTCTCAGAACCAGGTGCACGGTGCCCACTCACAGATGCCAGCACTAGCCATATAGTCCCCCTCTTCAGGGACCAAACCCCAGCTCTGGAGACAGCACCCCTCCCCCAGGTTAACAGCCCTTCCTCCAAGTTTCCTCATTTGAATAACTGAACCTCTTCTGTGTCTTTCACCAGCCCCCTGATAGAAGCTGCTCCCTGCAGTTGTCACATCGGAGCTACTACATGGTCCTCCTTTTTGCCTTCAATACCTGATTGATAACAATTCGTTCTATTAAACTCTCACAGTTAAAATAACCATTGTGATTTGTTTCTTGCCCTGATCTTGGCTGATCCTAACGATAGGTGGGTTAAATCCTCATTTATTATTGAAGCAAGTTAATAGATCATGTGTGACTAAAGTTAATAAATCAAACCTTGGCAGTGTAAGCACGTTATATATACATATGGGGGTAACCACCAGAAGAACTGCCGCGTCTGGAGAGAGAGCTGAGTTTGGGGGTGAGCAAGGGATATTTGATCATCTACAATTTCTTTTTAATGTACAAACACTTCTTTGATTAAAAAAATTGTTATTCCCTATTCTCTCTCTTTATATTTATTACGGAATCTCATTAAAACAATGAGATTAGGGAATGGAGAAAACGCAAACTCTCCTAAAATTTTAAAGTAAAATCCGATGGACTCAAAAGTGAAAGACTTATTCAACATTTTTTGGTAAGTGATAAAAGAAAACTCTCAAATTCAAGACTTCAAAGAGCTCCTCCGGTACTAATAGTCACAAAATGAATAAATGAAAATCAATTTAATACATAATAATAAATTGAATAAATAATAATAATTATTATTGAATAATATTATTCCTCCCTTAAACAGCAGAGAAATGAAGTTGTTTTTGACTATTAAGTGAAAAAGAAAGGCCATGTTGAAAAGGTAAATCAGTCAGTGGATGACAGAAACATTAAGACTCAGTTTCCCGAAAGCTTCTCTTTGTAGAGATGAGGTGAGCGCCAGAAGAAAGAGACTTGGTTACAACTGAATAGACCTTTGCTGTCAACTATACTCTTGGGAGACCTATGCTGGACTCTTACTCAGGCATAGTGCTAGGCTCTGGGGACTCCAAGATCCCTTTCATCAAAAACTTTCAGTCTCATAAGAAAAGGCAGGAATTCAGGGAATTCACAGTATCCCCTCTTACGTCCAGGCCCATTCACAAGGGCTGTCCTATGTAATAGTTCATTTAGTCTTCCTATTAAGACTGTAAGGTAAGTGGGATTAACTTCACTTTGCAGAGGAAGAAATGGAAACTCTTAAGGTAAAAGAATTGCCCAAAGCCAGGAATGTCTGATTCCAAAGCCACAATGCTCTCCTCTGCCACACTGTGATCTACAAAGTCATGGTCGGAAATAATATGGGAAGGGGAGAGGAGAACATATTTTAAAGAGAGTCTTCCTGAGCCAGATTTGCTTAACTTAAACGCTTATTTCAGTGAACCCTAATGGTGGGAAACACAGCCTCTCTCTGGGCCTGGTTCCTACAATACTGACACTCCATCTTTTTGCTGCAGGAAAAGAAGTTTGCTATGAAAGGGTGGGGTGCTTTAAAGATGGTTTACCATGGACTGGGACTTGGTCAAGACAGTTGGCAGGTTTGCCCTGGTCTCCAGAGGAGATAAATACTCGCTTTCTGCTCTACACTAGACATAATCCCAAAGCTTATCAGGTAAGCTCACTTGCTGCCTTCATACACAGGTTTTTCTAAAATAGAAGATGTAGCTCTAGATACAGAAGACCTAGGTTCACTAACTTACCCTGTCATAAACTACTGACTTTAAGGCAAATATTTTTATTTAGTGTTGTGAGCCAGGTTTTCTTGTCATCTTATTTGTCCTAGTATCTAAATATAAAGACTACTCTGAATCTATTGTTTCATATGAGGTAAATTTGATACTTCATTCAATTAATGTATTAATTGAGAGCCTTTCACGTGTAAGACTGTGAACAAAGTAACTATTATGTATTAAATTGAATAAACAAGATAGTATCCCAAATTTATTATATTAGGGGAAATAGGGTATATAAATAATTAACCTCTGTTGCAGCACAGATGATGACCTGTTACATAAGATACAACCAAAAGAATCTGGGAGCGTGGTGAGGAAGGACTTACCTTCCCCTTGGGGGTAGGATGGGAGCCAGGAAAGGCTTTGAGGAAGACACCTGTTTGAGGTGTGTCCTGCAGGATGGGCAGGGCTTGCATAAGCAGAGACATACAGGGAAATGACAAATGAACCAGCGTGGACAAATTCATACAGGAGAGAGCCTGCAGAGTACATCTGATGAATACAACATGTTGAGTTAGACTGGGGATGGAAAGGAAGTCCTCAAATATGGAGTTAGTTAGAAAAGTAGTTTAGAGACAAATTATATAACCCCTTCCTGGGGTCTTTGGAGTTCATCCTGTGAGCCGTGAGTCCCCCACTGGGAATTTTTAAAGAGGCTGTAGCATATTTACCCTGGTTACAGTGCACCTTCTTGACCAGATCCGGGAGAGCCTGCAGGTGATTGCCAGACCGTTTAGTACCCTGCCACCCAATATGGTAACCATGAGCTACGTAGGTATTAAAATTGAATAAAATTAAAAATTCAGTTTTTGGCTGCACCAACCACCCATCAAGTGCTCAGTAGCTCCAAGTGGCTAGTGGCTACCATTTTGGACAGTGCAAATATAGGATATTTCCACCACCACAGAAAGTTCTCTTTGAGATTGCTAGAAAACTATAGTGCAGTTTGGATCAGACTCAGAGAACTAGCCTGAGCCAGAGAATGAGCATGAGTATGACAATAGAAAACTGACATGATAAACATCATAAGCTGTCCTGAGATCTTATACATGAGTCATAGGAAGAATAATGACCCCCTTGTCAAGAAAATTTGATTGAGGATGCTGGAGAATGAGTTATATTTTGGACCAGTGAGTTTCGGGCAGGCTATCAAAAAGTTTTGTCTTATAGCTCAGTGGGCAGTCTAGAGCTGGAAAAAGAGATTCCAAAGTGTCTTAACTAGAGGTGAGAGTTGAAGCCCAAAGAGTGATATGATCTCAGAGGCAGAGGAAAAAAAAAAAAAAAAGCATGATACTAGACCCAGGTGGGGCAAGAGCATTCTCCAGAGCAAGATCATTTCCAGTCTTTTCCTGCATCTGTATAACCTTGAGGCTTACTTTCCATCAGATTTAGCCAAGATAGCCTCTGCTCTGCCTTCGCACCACACAAACAGACTCTGATTTGTAGCTGTCCACTTAATAGACACACACACACACACACACACACACACACACACACGTATGGGTACCGGGCTCTTCACTGAATATGCCATTTGCTCTGTAGATGACAGCTCTATCTAAAACAAAGAAGAAAAGTCCTACTTTTGGGTACAGAGAAGTTTACAAAGAAAGTGTACTCAAAAGTGTGATTTCTATAACTATTAAAAATCAGAGAGAGGAATATTGCTCAGTGTTAAAAAGAAATGAAATTGTGGTAGATGCTACAATATGGAAAAACCTTGAAAACATTTTTGCTAAATTAGATAAGCTAGACACAAAAGGACAAACATTGTATAATTCCCGTTACGTGAAACACCTAGAATAGTCAAATTCGTAGAGATAGAAAAGTAGCATAATAGTTACCAGGGGCTGGAGGAGGGAAAAATGGAGAGTTACTATTTAAAGATGTAGGATTTCTGGATGCCTGGGTGGCTCAGTAGTTGAACTTCTGCCTTCGGCTGAGGTCGTGATCCTGGGGTCCTTCTTCTCCCTCTGCCTATGTCTCTGCCTCTCTCTGTGTGTCTCTTGTGAATGAAAGAATAAACTCTTTAAAAAAAAAGGTGTAGGATTTCAGTTTGGAATGATAAAAAATTCAAGAGGGTTGGAGCTGATGTTTGTACAACAATACTAGTGGCTTAATGTTGCTAAATTGTGTACTTAAAAATGGTTAAGATGTTAATTTCTATATTATGTATATTTTACCACAATTTTTTTTTAATGTAAAGAGAATCTATGTTGAATACAAATGTTTCGGAGCACCTTCAGTAAGCTGGTTAGGATGTGTGTGTGCATTCAGGACTAACTATATCCCCTGGTCTTGACCCTCAATCCACTTAGGACTCATTGGTCCTTTATCCTTCTGCATAGTGGCCAGGCACTTGAACACTCGCAGAGCACAGGCACTAAAACAAGTGGTGAAGGTCAGTCTTTAGGAGAATCTGGACCATGCTAAAGGCAATGAAAAAATATCAGACACCAAGCACTCTCCTAATAAGGTGACCATAAAGGCAGTATTCCTCACATATTTTCCACTCCCTTCCATTTGGGAAAAAAAAAAAAAAAAAAACACAACAAACCAGATCTGTACCTGAATTATGCAATGGATGGAAGCCTGAGTCTTGGAGTCAGCGTGTTTTGTACCAACAGTGAGGATATAGGATAAGTCAAGGTACAGTACTAAAAACCTGAATTGCCCCAGGCTTGACTCACATGCTACACTGTGCAAATCTGACTTCGTGCATGACAAAGCAGAAGTTAACCATGCAATGTTAACATACTCTTTTCTCGGAGGGAGGAATTGTTAAAGCTAAACATGGTGCAATAAACTTGACTCTTCTGAGAGTCATAAGTCTTCCCAGCTACATTTCTGCAAGAATAAATCCAACCTGCCATCCCCCAGAGTGGCTCATACAGTCACTAGTGGTGACACATATTTTGCATAATTAGTAGTAGTCTCTGGGCCTGCAGCTTTTCTCAAGGCTGGGACATACCTAACTGGTGGCTGCTTTTGATTTACTAACAAATGAGATCACCTAGAGTGTAGTCATGCTTAGTAGAATGGGTTGATCTCAGATCAGTTAGGTTCTATGATTCCTCAACGAACATTAAAAGTAAAGGCCTGAGCACCCAGTTAAACATTGTGACCTTAACTAGCCCTTGTTGAGGGTAACCTGTTCTGTCCCAATGCCCTTGTATGGTTCTGTGCTTGTGGCAGCAGAAGCTGAGGTGTCTTCTTGGACTTGATTATATGATGTTGTTTTGAGTTTCCTGTTTTCTGGGTTAGTATGCCATTTCACAGGGGTGTGCCAGATTGAATATGAAGTGAACAAAAGTGTTTTTCTATCTTTCCTACTTTATTAAATTCTTTAAGGCTTTCATGACAGTGGAGGATGCTTTGATCCCACAATACGTGTCAGATTGCCACTTTGAAGCTTTCACAAGGCCCCATATCCAGCTATTCTCACGATGGGGAAAGATTAAAAAAAAACTTTTTCTCCCAAGACCCCTTTCCCAAATTGATTTGCTTTTTTTTTTTTTTTGACATAGAAATAGAAATATAGTTGGTGTTTAAGGAGCTCCAGCTGGAGTTGGAATTAACATCTGGATTCTTTTAGATATATATAGATGGACAAATTTTTTTGCACTTGGATTCCATTATGCAGCAGAGCAGTGCTTCCAGGAAACCCAGATACATCAGCAAATCCACATCTGCTCTGGGCCCTATCAGTATAAAACAGTATGATCAGATCCCAACTTGAGAGCTCAGTGGTGGAACATATGGCTTCAGAGAAAGACCATGTGGGTTTCAGCCCCCCACTCCAGGGCTCCTTAGCTGGAGCACTTTTGGACAAGTGACTTGATTTCTCATTTGTGCCCTCTCCTAATCTGTAGTTAGTACCTACCTCAGTGTTGTGTTAAAATTAACTACACTATAAAGTGCTTAGAACAAGTCCTGGCGCATGGGCAGATACAAGCATAACTATATAATAGTTACTGCATAAACCAACTTAAGATTCTCATCACTGCTTACTATCTCGAAGATACTTTAACTAGCCAGCAAGTTGTATGATTAATTTGCATGTTACTATTAAACACAGGTAGCTAGTAATAGGCTCTTTGTTTGAAGGCTCTTTGTTATAGGATTCACCATTGTCAAACCTGCAATTTGCTGATTAGAGTGTTCATTTTTTTTTCTCAAAATAGAATTTTGAGCATTACCTGCATTGTGCCTTTTCATTTTTCTCTTAATAACAAAATCACTTTAAATTCATAGTGTCACTTAAAGTGAGTTTGGTTGGTTATAAAAACAATCCAACAAAATACTAGAAACACAAAAGGAGATTTAAGGCAATTACATAAAATTATCTTTAATATACTATTGTACTCATGTGATGAGATCCTCACCTTTATTCCTCACTTGTAAAGTGGGGTGAACAATCTGTTTTGCCACTTTTGTAGCGTGCTTCTAAGCCTCAAATAGCACATTATTGACAACAGAGATTTACTATACAAATGTAAGGCTGATGGAAGTCCTGATTGAAACTGACCCAGCATCGTCTTATAAACCTTGCCTTAAAATCAAATACTTTTCTTTCCTTGCCTTGTGATTAAATGTGTATATTGTATTTTATAATGCATTAATAATTTCTTGGTACTTTGCAATGTGTAGCAGTAACTATTTCTTTGGTAAAAAATATATTAAAGAAGGCTGTTAAATCAAATTTAGTGGAAGACTTTTGAGCAGAGTTAGAATAATTCTACTAAACGTCAAATAATTTTGAATTATTATTTTACCTTAATCTCTTTTCACTTGAAATAGGAGATCAGTGCAGTTAATTATCTAACTATCCAAACCTCGCACTTTGGAACAGACAAGGTGACCCGCATCAACATACCTGGATGGAAATCAGATGGAAAGTGGCAGCAAGACATGTGCCATGTATGATGTGAATAAACTCTTCTTCATTCTAGTGTAAAACCTGTATATTTAACAGGAATGTACTTTGCATATATTAATGCATATTCATGGGAATTTGTCCATTCAGTTACATTGTCCCTGTCCCAAGGCCCCATTTCTGCTCACTTATTATAAATTGCATAGATTATAATGGGAGCATATTTCTTTGTAATTATTCTTTGATAAATTCTCACTTTTGATGAAAGATTGAATGATATGATAAATTTCTCACTTAAGGGAAAAAAATCTTCCAGGTTCACTCCAAGAAATTAATTTTTCTCTCTTACACTCAAGATTAATAGACTGCTAACATAGTAAGCAATTAATTATTTGTAAGGCCATATAGTAGAGTCAGATGCCTGAATTTATACCATGGTTCTACTTATCATGGTCGTGGGCAAGTTTAATTAACCTATCTGTGCTTTGGATTCCTTATTTGTAAAAGAGGATTAAATAAATCAATATAGGTAAAAGGGTTAGGACAGGACCTAGCATGCAGTAGGTTCTCAATATTTGGTAGTGTTATTTCTTATAATGGAAGCTGTTGCTCAGTCACTTTGGCTTTCTTTAATTATTATTTCTTAAATACTTATAATAAATCTTTATACCAGGCGTTACTACAAGTAGAAGATGTGAACTGCATTAACATAGACTGGATTAACGGTTCGCTGGAGTACATCCATGCTGTAAACAATCTCCGAGTTGTTGGTGCTGAGGTGGCATATTTTATTGATGTTCTCACGGTAAGAAAAGTTGCTTTTCCAAAAATCATGTTTAATTAGTTTTGCATCATAATACCAAGAATTTGGGTCTCTTTTTTTGGCTTTTTTGTTAGCTTACACGCGTTCTGAACATGTGAGATATTAATCATTCGTGTATGGTGAGCAGATAAGGGAAATTACTTCTTGGGAAAGAAGTGCCTGTGGTTCTGCAAAGCACCACTTGGTGGCAATGTCTCTTCACAGGCTCTTCACCAAATGCTTCCCCACCCTTAACCCCACCCCCAAGGTCGCTTCTAGGGTCAGCGTGTAGGACCCTCTCTCCTGCTGGTTAGTTTTCATTGCATTGTAAACCTATCCTTAATGTTTATAAACTGTTCCCATTAGACGAATGCTATTTGTTTAGAATGTGAAATACATTTTCCCACAGAAATTGGGCTCTGTGGCAGTGAATTAGTTAGGTCTACAGTCCAGTCCAGGCACAATAACCTATACATTTTCTAAAAGAATAAAATAGACTTTGCTATTTATGAGGGATATACCCAGAGACATTTATAAATCTCCAAATGCCCTCCCATTATACAAAGTAATTTCCCACCATAGAATGCAGTGAAGTAAAATCTAAAGATTTATGACGCTTTCAGACTCTTAAGGAGGAAGGCTCACTCATTCATTCAACAAATACTTTTCTCTGCGCTGGCTGTGGGCTAGGCACTGTTCTAGATGCTGAAGATCCGCAGTGAGTGAGAAAGTGTTTCTTCTTTCATAATGTGTGGAGACGGTTCCATAAAGAAGTCCAAGGCAATGGGATGGAGGGAGACTGGAGCAGCAGCTCACCTAGATGGGCAGCCAGGGGAGGTGATACTGGAATCCTGAGCACAAGGAGGAAGCAGCTGGAGAGGAATCAGGGAGCCAAGTACTCACCTGTGCCCCCACACTGCTTGTCTGCTCTTCCTGCTGTCAGGGGAGACCAGGGCAGCAGGAGGTACCTAGAATGGGTCCTTGCATTCAAAGGATGAAATCAGATTCATTTCCTCTTCAGAGAAAAACTTGTCCTAAGTTTTTGTGAATTTTTTCACTGATCCTGGAGCTTGGGCTGTGGGCTCTTCTAGGCCCAGGAAATAAAGAGCAGTGGCTTGTAGGAGAGGAAGTGTTTGCTGAACTGAAGGGGAAAGCACTTGCTGAGGTACATGTTCAGTGAATCAATGGGGACAGAGGAGGAGAAGGGGGAAGAGGGCTGATCTCAGATACCAGGCCATAAAGGAAGAAAGACAGAAAGAAAGCAGAGATTAAAAGGGGTCCTGACTCTGGGAAACAAAGGGTTGCAGAAGGGGAGGTGGGTGGGGGATGGGGTAACGGGGTGACTGGCATTAAGGCAGGCTCGTGAGGTGATGAGCATGGATGTTATACTATATGTTGGCAAATTGAATTTAAATTTAAATTTAAAAGAAAAGAAAAGAAAGAAAAGAAAAGAAAAGAAAAGAAAAGTAAAGAAAGAAAAGAAAAGAAAAGAAAAGAGAAAAGGAAAAATAATAAAAGGATGGCAGCAATGGAGGAAAGGGTCTCCTAATGACCAGGAGACATCCTGGGCAGCCATTGATGTGTAAATGAGTGAAAATACTTTTTTTTTTTTTTTTTTGAAAACACTCTTTAAAAAGCAGCACATAATATTGTTATTACTGGTGGGGAAAAAGGCGGAACATTTGATCAAATGACAAATTCATCCAAGTGAAGGCAACTGCTTGATTTTCACTGTTCTCATCAAGAGAACTCAAAGCTTAGATGAAACTTAAAAATGCTTGCTCTTATTTTCCTCTTTAAGTTGTGTGTGTGTGTGTGTGTGAACTCTTAAGCATATAGTCATTTTGTGAATATTCTTGAAAACTCCTCTTTGAAAACCGAAGTCAACCCAGACATGTGTAGAGTTGCCCTCAACTGGAGGAGATGGACACAGGTAAGATGGGTACCAGCCTGGGCACGACTATACTTGACCTGTGTTTGAAGTGTGCTGGGTCTCCAGAAGAATGGGCATGGGCTGGAAGCCACGGAGGCAGTGGCTGGGCTGTTCTATTCCTGAGGACCCTGAGGCCCCTTAGCACAGGGAGAAGATCCTGACAGGAGGCATTCCTCCAAGCCTGCCTGGTGCTTTCTCCTTCAGCCAGACAAGGGGGGATGTGGGGGTCACTTTGTCCGTTGACTAGTCCCCATCCTGTATATGAGAGGGACAAACATGTCAAGCATATGTCAAGAACATTTAAGCCATTTTTCCTGGTCTTCTAAAAATATTTGTTCTGTTTTCCTTTAAAAATCCTATCAGAAAAAATTTGGATATTCTCCTTCTAAAGTTCACTTGATTGGCCACAGCGTGGGAGCACATCTGGCTGGGGAAGCTGGGTCAAGGGTACCAGGCCTTGGAAGAATAACTGGTAAGCCCGCCTTGAATTTGCTTACACATTGGTCTACACTCAAAATCAATTATCTGCAGTGCCAAATTAAGTAGAGGAGGCAAATGTTAGGTAGGAGAAAATGAAATCCAACGAAACGTAGAAGTGTTTTCAAAGCCGGAGGGTGTAGATCTACAATTCTACAGAATGTTCACTGTGGCATTATCCATGGCAGCAAAGTAATAGAAGCTGACCACCCACCGGTACAGGATGGCTGAGGAATTGTGGTGCATGCCAGGCTTTGCAACTCCATACTTCTAATACAAAGAATGCAACAGAGCCACGCTGATGGTGCCGGAAGGATGTCCTTGACACATCTGGGTCGCCACTCACAGCGGATGCTGGCTATGTGGAACTGGTTTAAGGACTGTGCCATGCTGTTCCAGTTGCTAAAGTGTTTAATGTTATCCATGAATATACTGTTAAGTCTAAAAATTCATTGCAGGGGCGCCTCGGTGGCTGAGCGGGGTAAGTGTCTGCCTTGGGCTCCAGTCACGATCCTAGGGTCCTGGAATCAAGTCCCACGTCAGGCTCCCTTCTCAGGTGGGAGCCTGCTTCTCCCTCTCTCTCTGCCCCTCCCCCTGCTGGTGCGCTCTCTCTCTCGCTCTCTCTCTCTCTCAAATAAATAAATAAATATTGCAGAGAGTCAAGTATATATACTATGAATTAGCATTCACTGTGAATTAGATTTTCGAGAATGATCAATTATTCATATCCCTTCCCTGTATTCCGACTTCCAAACCAATTGAGTCAGATGGATGGAGACCAAAATATCAGCTCCAATATCAACAAGTTGGGCTGGCCTCTCTCTCCTCTGCATCCCCAACCAACATTCAGTCAACAGGTACCAGGCCTCCTGTCTGCTTTGCGCCTGTCTGTCCCTGGCCACAGTCCCAGCTCAGGCCCTCTTAATCACTTGCCTGGGTTTGGCCACTCCTGGCTAGTCCCCCAGCCCAAACCCCCACAAGTGCCACACCAAGTCATCATGTTTCCAAACACAGGCCACGTCACTCACTGCTGGAACTTTCCATTGCCCAAAGCTTCTAAATTCTCACATAAATGGTTTATGTTTCATCATGGTTTTTCATATTTCTGTGTCTTGGCAATGTTACTGCCCCTTGCCCTAAAAGGCCACTGTTCATCTTTCAAGATTTATTCTAAAGCTGCCTTCCTCAGGCAGAGTTAATTCTCTGTACTTCCCATATCCTTTGAAATATGCTTCTATTGTATCCAAAAATGCAACTCTTGTATTGCATGGTTATATATATATATGTGTGTGTGTATATATATATATATTCATTCATCTGTTTATTTTGATAGACTATGAACTACTAAGAAAATCTCCCTTACCACCACCCCTCCCCAAGCCTGGCACATAGTAGGTGCACATTTCCTATTGTTTAAAACAACAAACTGTAGTTCTGTGGACATATCTACACACATATACCTATGCTTTATTTTTTTTAAGAATTTTATTATTATTTTTAAATATTTATTTATTTATTTATTCACAGAGATACAGAGAGAGAGAGAGAGAGAGAGGCAGAGACACAGGCAGAGGGAGAAGCAGGCTCCATGCAGGGAGCCCGACGTGGGACTCGATCCCGGGTCTCCAGGATCACACCCCAGGCTGCAGGCGGCGTTAAATCGCTGTGCCATGGGGGCTGCCCTATACCTATGTTTTAAATTCAAATTTGAACTTGAAGTATTTTTTTCTAAAAAGAGTTCAGAACTCCAAATTACATGCAGAATGCTTTGCCTCTGCAGCCTCTTGGTATAGCAGACTTTTCCTGCTGAAAGCATCCTCTTTCTCCCAGCTCCCAAATCCCAACCCCAATGCCAGCCGACTGCCACCTTTCTTCTCTGGTACCATAAAATTGTGTTTTTATTCTGAAGTTGCTAGGTAGCAAAAATCCCCCTTTGCTCTAAGTTTTCAAGCACAGGGAAAAGGAGAAATGGGCATTTGTGAAGATGGGAGTTCCTGGGGCCTGAACGGCCTGTAAGCATTTCAGCCATAAATGAAAGGGAGGAACATTGCTGTTCATGTATTAAAAATTGTGCAGGGTTACCATAAATTTGTGAAGATTTTGTTTTTCTCAATTTTGACTTCAAAAATCATATACTATCAACTCCCAATTTTTCCTTCCGAGTGAATTATCCCATTGAGTAAATAGAAAACAATACATTTTTAGAGGCTCTCTGAAAGTCTGAAGATTGCTATTATTTGGATGTTGCAATCTATATTCCTTGTAATTGGTTGGTTTTTGAACAGTCATGTTCCTTGAATAACAAAGAACTAAAATTTCAAGAAAGAGATAGTAGCTTTATCAAAAAATCAGTTAAAAGCGAAATTAAATGATAGGTTTTAGGACATGCATAAGTTGAACCTTCTGTTGCTTTTCCTCCTGAGACATCCTAGAAGCACAAATGCAGGACCCCACTTCCCTGCTGTTTGCCTGTCCTCTGATCAATAGAGTCTGAGGTGTGTCTCCTATATTTGGATGCATCTCTTCAGGGCTCTTGACCTCATCAGAAGTTTGCAGTCAATCAGTGACTACACACTAAACAACCAAACAAACTTCCTGGAGTTGAAGATTGATTCTCTGACTGTTGTGTCTTGTAAGCCTGGTGCACAAACATTCACTTCTCACTCCTACCACATTTCCACAGGGGTCAGCTGCCACCCTGCTCTGAGTCCTCTCCACTCTGGGATCCAGTCTCCACTTTAAAGCAGAGGGATTTTGCTAAAATGTAAATCTCCCCTTTTGCAAACTTGTAAGAGCTTCGCATTCTTGCTTCGCAAGAGCAACCCAAACCGTTTTGCATGGTTCAGATTACATGTGGCTCCTGCTTATGATGCTATCTTTCTCTTCCATCCAATTCTAAAACTCTGTACATCAGCCCTTGAACACCAGTTACAGTTTCCCAGAAGTGCTTAACTGTCTCACCTGCAGGCCTCGAAGAGTCTCTTTCTCACCCCTGGCATGCTGCTGACCCCTCTTTACCCTGGCTGACTCTTCTGGTTCCTCAGGTCTCCACTCGCATTTCCCATCTCCAGCAGAAGCATGCCCCAATTTTCTAAGACTGTTTTCCTTGTTGCTTCCCTATGCTTGCATAATACCTATGCTTACCTCTGTCTCTGCACCGAGTGCACTGGATCAAGGTGCTTTCCCCATCAAACAGAAACCTCCTTAAGCACAAGACTAGGCCTTATTCCTTGTACCCAAATGCTGAACCTAATAATAGCGCTTGAAAAATAATTGTCAAATGTGAAAAATGAATGGACATGTGAATGGTCATAACATCCTGGAGACCTCTAGGTGTCTTACCTTTATCTTTATTAGATGTCTGAAAATGAGACAGTCGGCTGAAGGTCTAGACATTTGGGCTTTTAGTCCATTTTGCCTCCAATATATGGTGACCTTATCAAGTCACTTCGCTTCACTGGGTATCAGGCTTTTCATTTGTAATGGAATGAAGTGGAAATAAGTGAGCCATAGCTGAAAACTAAGTTTAAGTGTACTGCTTTGTCGATTGATGTTTACATATTGAAGAACTCTTATCTTTTACTTTTATCTATATTTTTGTATATAGATATTACTTTTGAGATCATCTGCAATCCATAACCTTAATTATGTATATGGTAATCTGTGTACAGACCCTAGAATTTGATTTTTTTTTCTGGCCTTGTTACTTGTTTTGACACTGTCTGGACACAGCCTTACTTGTATATAGGAATCTGACATTGTAATGTATAGACCTGCATGTATGTACTCAATTTATGTGTCTGTAATTTGTCTTGGGTGGTGTTGGACCTATATAAATCATAAAGGAAAGAATACCTTGCCCTCACCATCTATCTTCCAAAATAACCACACTATGAATGTGTTCTTGTATAGAACATGTCTTGGTTTAATGGGCGTTTATGCTTTTTCCCAGGATTGGACCCAGCCGGGCCATATTTCCATAATACTCCAAATGAAGTTAGGCTGGACCCCTCAGATGCCAACTTTGTTGATGTTATTCATACAAATGCAGTTCGATTGCTCTTTGAGTTTGGTAAGTTTTT
Organism: Canis aureus; assembly: GCF_053574225.1. Classification (NCBI taxonomy): domain Eukaryota; kingdom Metazoa; phylum Chordata; class Mammalia; order Carnivora; family Canidae; genus Canis; species Canis aureus. The sequence goes on along the minus strand of NC_135639.1, from coordinate 14,190,373 downwards.
AATACAAACGGAAACTACACTGAAGCATGGAAAAGAATTTTAGAAGAATTTATCCTGTTTTTATCTATTTCAGGTGCCGGAACTATTAATGCTTGTGGTCACCTTGACTTTTACCCTAACGGAGGGAAGCACATGCCAGGATGTGAAGACTTAATTACACCTTTATTTAGCTTTGATTTCAGTGCTTACAAGGAAGGTAAATGCTTCCTAAAATATAAAGCTGGCTACTATAACATTCACTTGGCTCCTGCCTTGGACAGGATCCATACTCTTTTGCACATAATATAATATAAAAATATATGGTAGTGCAAAACACAGTCACATGTAGAAAGCTCCCACCAGTTGTGAGCTCTGCAAGATCAGGGTCTGTGTCTTAGTTATCTTCGTATCCCCAGAGCCTATCCGAATATCTAGCATATTGTAGTCACTCAATATAAACAAGGAGGATATGTTCATTCATTCTGCAAGATGTATTGAGTGCCTACTATGTGCCAGGCATTATTCTGGGAACAGTAGATGTAGGAATGAATACAAAAGACAAACAAAACAAAACAAAACAAAAACAAACCTCCATACTGGCCAAGAAGGGTCTGACTCCCTCGCAGATTGGTGTGATCCTGAGAGACTCCCATGGTGTTGCACAAGTACGTTTTGTGACAGGCAATAAAATCTTGAGAACTCTTAAGTCCAAGGGACTTGCACCTGATCTCCCTGAGGATCTGTACCATTTGATTAAGAAAGCTGTTGCTGTTTGAAAGCATCTTGAGAGGAACAGAAAGAATAAGGATGCCAAATTCCGACTGATTCTGACTGAGAGCCGTATTCACCAATTGGCTCGATATTATAAGACCAAACGAGTCCTCCCCCCCAATTGGAAATATGAGTCATCCACAGCCTCTGCCCTGGTCGCATAAATTTGGCTATGTACTCAAGCAATAAAATCATTGTCTACTAGAAAAACAAAAAAACAAAAAACAACAACAAAAAACCCTCCATAATGGAGCTAATATTCTAATTTGCTGGAAAAACAATAATACAGTAAGAAGACAAAGCATAGAGTGAAATATGAAGTGTTGGTGATAATGGGGGTTGAGTGATGAAAGGAGATTTTTGATAGGGTGGCCAGGGAGTTCCTACTGAGAAGATGACCTTAAGGAATTAGCCAGGTGGCTACCTGGGAAAAAGGCATTCCAGGCCAGTGGTTGGGGGCAGCCAGTGTAAAGGGCCTGGGACAGGAGCCTACCTGGGAAGTTCATGGCAGTGAGGAGCCTACTGTGGCTGGAGTGAATTTAAAGGAGAGAGTAGTAGGCATGCAGTTAGAGAAGAGGCAGAGGGAGATAATACAGGGCTTTATGGACCACAGTAAAGATTTCAGCTTTTACTCAAGTGAGATGGGAGACATGGGAGGATTTGGAGCAGAAGAGAGATACGGTTTGACTTACTTTTTAACAGAATCACTATGGATCACACATTAATCACAAATTAAACAAACAGTATTTAACCCTTTATAATAGTTTCCAATGACAATACTATCTATAGAGCCCTGGTAATAAGACACCAAAAGTTATTATTTGGGAATTTCATTATTCTCTGGATCTACATATCATCATGATGTAAATAGTGAAACGTATAATACATAATACATAAATACATAATAATATAATGTATGGTGATATGGTAATAAATGGATGACCCTAAATATCTCACCATCTGATTCCACATGGTCAGAATATCTTGACGGTGTAATTATTGGATCTTCCAATTGGCTGCTGTAGTGAGAAGATACACAGATAATGACATTGAGAGTAGCTGGAATTTCCTCTCCTCTAGAGACAAATTGCAAAGTTTTAATATCTGTTCTGTAAAGTAAATGTGATTAGAAGTATCTGTTTGCGATGCCTATTGAAGAAAAGAAACAATAACTGGTAAATTACAGATACTCAAAATGAGAAAGCCAATTCCACCTAGAAGAGATGAACAAAATTCATTCCAATAAGACCTATTATAAAACTTATTTCTCTTCTTACTTTCTATGTTATGACTTAAAATCCTTTCTATTAGGATAAAATATAGATCATAAATTTCTTTATATAACTATGTACATACACAGAATGTTTGAAATTCTTAAAGAATTAATTCAAGTAAAATACATTGATCGTAAACTATCATTTTAAGACATAAAACTTCCTACAACTCTATTTAAAGTGTATGTATCATTCATTTTATGGTTTAGATGAGTTTGAAGACATTAAGATATTCTATTTTACATTATATTTATTACTAAGAAATCATTTACTTTAAAATTTATATTTCCCTATATGCTAATGAACCATCTTGTCTACATTACAATTAATTGTGAATATAAATCTGAATATAAAGAGACCTGATGTAAGAGATGTCCTCATTTAAAAAAAAAAAAAAAAGATGATGCCAATTATTGATCTCTGCTTTCTGAAGTTACCCTGTCTAAGTTATCTAATGGATGACAAACCATCATGGCTTACAAGAACAATGGTATTGCCCATTGTTCTGAGGTTCAAGATGCAATCAGAGTTCTGCAGAGACTTTGTTGTGAAATGTGAGTCATGTGATGGCATCCAGTTGGGAGCTGCGCCAGACTAAGCTGGGTGAGAGGGTTCAGCATGGTGTTCCACGTCTGTGGTCTTGGTTCTCCTTGTGAAGTGGCCTGTTATCCTTCAGGGCCTTTCTTCCCAGCCAGTTAAACAGGATTTCTTAACCAGACAAGCTGGATTCTAAGAAAGCGAGAGTGGATGCTAGAAAGTCTTTTAAGACTCTGAGGACCTAAACTTGCCCAAAGTCAATTCCTCCATGTTCTGTTGGCCAAAGCAAGTCACAGGCCTAGTTTATAATCCAGACTTGGGTAGGGGAGTGGGGAAAAAAAAAAAAGGCTCCCGGCTCTTGAAGGGAGGAAAGATAATCTGTTATTGCCAAGGGATAAGAACTTAAAAACAGTGATTCATTAGAGGTCACTCTGATAGTATAATGATCTACCACACATACTAAAACAAAATCTAGTTTCTCAAAAATCAAATGAGCTGTGTAGGGCATTGAAAGAATATTCTATGGCAGACATCAAAGATGTTGCTATACGAGATAAATAGCATAAATGACTAGAATACTATGATAACTTCAGAATGCAAAAATGTATTTAGATCTATCTTATTTATTATTGCAATAAGCCAAACTATTAGTGGCAAAAATAGCATGCCTGACAATGACAAAACTATCTTATCTTTAGCATTGTTTATAATACCTCTCACTTGTCACACCTTGAAGCTCAGTTGAAAGTGTGCATTGGTTAATGTTGCTGTTTTGTGATCAAATAGGAGGGAGTTCAGTCTTCCTGCAGAAACAGGGAGACAGAGAACTAATTGGTCTAAGGTAGAAATGCTGTATGCACAAGATATTGAAAAAGCTCTAAGTGCTTTAAAGCCCTAAGTCAAAGATCCAGGAAGTGTTGAAGATATTAGTATCAGAACAGAGTCATTTGCTTTGCATTTGTTTATTTACCCTGTTTGAATGTCCCTTGAGATTCACACAAAGAATTATTTGGTGCAAAGAAAATGATATGTGATAGTGATAAACGTTGTGTGGTGTCCAAGTCTACACACAAGACCTGGCTATCTAGACCTCCTAGGTTTTTTAAAGTCACTTATCTGAGAAATGGTTCATACTATTAGTTATTGGTTAATAGGTTTATTGGTATCAATCAATTATTGGAAATTGTTTTCACAGAGGTGGTTTCTTTCTTTGAGTGCAACCATGCCCGAAGTCATCGCTTTTATACTGAGAGCATTCTTAATCCTGATGCATTTATTGCTTATCCTTGTAGATCCTACAAATCGTTTAAAGTGGTAAGTAAAGTATTTTGCAGTGGAATTTAATTAATAAGTAATTTTTTGGACCATGATCAGCCAACTAAAAACTAGTGCTTTGAGTATGTGGCAAAAAAAAAAAAAAATGCATCTGCCATTTTGGGAAATAATAGATTCTTCCTCTGTGCAGAGTACTGAACTGTAGCTGGATTGCTGAAGGCTTTAAATAACTAAACCAACTATTTGTATTCTGGTTGTTTCAGCTCTTTTGAAGATTATATCCAATTTTGCTTTTGAGGCCATTTGTTATGCAGTAATTAGATGCTACTGTGTAACAGGCATAAGTCCAGAGCAAACATTTTTCTGTGTATATATTTTAAATGTCATCTTCAAAGATGCCCCAAGAAGCCTGAACCAATCAATAGCTACAACCAAACATATTACTATTTACTTGGAACATGAAAATTATTTTATTAAAATTTAATTATTTATACAGAGCAGAACTAAGGCATGGATAGCTCACAGGAGTTCCACACAGATCAATAAAGGATAAAATACCAAATCTGATTTTGCTTGAGTCATAAAGCACGCGGTGCCAGATCTGAGCTAAATGTATTTTTCATTTGGTTATCACTATGAAAAGGAGAAAGAAAATCTATTTTGTAGTGGGAAGTGGAAAGATTTTCCTTCTTATGCTTTACAGACCTAATTCCCTGTTTTATGAGGGTAGAAAAATGTGGGGTCTCCAGCTCAAGTGTATTGTAAGTAATAGCACTTTGTGAATAAGTGCAGGGTCGGGACAAGAATAAGCATTTCCCCCCTCTTACACAGCAAGGTGACTCGATGCCCTCAGGCCAACTTCTCCATCTCTGGAGCCAGTTGTTCTTACTCACAGCATGGCCTGGTGACCTGCCATGCTCAGGAAGCTTGGCAGCCAAACACTAGCACTTCCCCAATAACCTCCTTCTACGCCTCTTCCTCCTTCCAGCCCCAGATGCTGCTCTGTGTGGCTAAAGAGGATCTTGGCACTTACACTGAAGGCAGGTAGGAGAGGCCCTCAGAATCACAGTATATTCAGAGATAATGGGGCACAATTTGCGAAATGGGAGAAGCTTAGGCTCCTGTGCCACGTGGATGCTAAGTCTGGCTACAATCTAGAGAACATTGCATCAATTTCCTTGACGTGTTCTATTGTGCTTCTACCCAAACAGCCATAAAAAGGAAGTGAAATGAAATAAATAGAACAGAATAAAATAAAATAAAATAAAATAAAATAAAATAAAATAAATAAAATAAAATAAGATGAAGTAGGAATTCTAGAACCAGACTGTCCAATTCACATCCGTGTCCCCTCATTTACTAGACACCCATCATCGGACAAATTGTTTAACTGTTCCACATTTGGTTTCCTCATCTGTTAGATAGGGAGGCTAAAAGCACTGCAATAATAACGAGCTTGTGAGGATTAATTAGTTAAATGCACGTAAAGTGCTTAAAAATGCCTGGCATGTGGTAAGCATTTAATAAATATGAGCCCTTTTATTATTATTACAAATTTTTTCTTTGTTAAAAATAGAGTTTTACATGGGATATTTTACTATAATCCTAGCCTAAATGTTCATGGTTTATGAATCTGTTCAAAACCTAAAATAACAAATATTCAAACACAGCTACCCATATTTTTTAAAGTTAACATTTTGTTAGTGTCGCTTTAGATTTTAAAATATACAGTTCAAACTGAACTACCTTTCATTCCCTTCACACCCTCCCCCGAGGCAGGGTTTGAAATGAATCCTAAATGTATCAGATAAATAGTATTATACTGTATCTTTCTGAATTTGCTTTTTTGTTGTTGTTCAATTTTATAAATTTGAGATCTACATTGATATATGTAAATCTAATGTATTTATTTTATAGGCATCAGTCACAATGTATTTATTCATTTCTCTACCAATAAGCATTTTGGTTGTTTGCAGTTTTTGTTATTAAAAACAGTTCTGCAGTAAACACTTCTGTATGTCTGCTAGTGTGCTTGTGCAGAAGTTTGTTTATGTCATGTAATACAAGTGAAATTGTCAAAGCTTATGTGCATTTCTGTCTTTTTTTTTTTTAAAGATTTTATTCACTTAGAAAGAGAGAGAGTGCAAGCAGGGAAAGGAGCAGAGGGGAGAAGGACAAGTAGAGCTTGACACAGAGCTTGATCCCATGACCCCTAGTTCATGACCTGAGCTGAAATCAGGAGTCAGACACATACCCGACTGAGCCACCCAGGGGCCCCACACTTCTGTCTTTATTAGACATTACCAAATTGCTGTCTGCAATGTCTGTCTATTTACATTCCCATCAGGAGCAAATGAGAATCCTACACATGTCTTCACCACTACTTGATGTTGCAGATTGTTTTTATTTTTGCAAATCTGCTGAGTATAAAATTGTATGTTGTTTTAATTAGCACATTCCTGTCAACTAGTAATATTGAGCATCTTTTTACATAGTTATCGACTATTTGACTTTCCTCTTCTGTGGATTATCTATTCATAGCATTTACTCATTTTTCTAAGAGGCTATTTTTCCCCTCTCGGTTGTTTTTATTTTTATTTTTTTAACAGTCGGGCAACTTAGTCATTTTTAAATGCATATGCTTTATTTAAATTTCAAAGCTTTATTGTAGTTTAATAATGTAAAGAGTTTATCGAAGATCAACATTTCTAATTACGTTTCTAACTACCTCCTATTTTCTTTATCAGGGAAATTGCTTCCATTGTCCCAAAGAAGGTTGCCCAACAATGGGTCATTTTGCTGATAGATTTCACCTCAAAAATATGCAACCTAATAGATCATATTATTTTTTAAACACAGGGACTCTTTCCCCGTTTGCCCGTAAGTATTGTAGCTCTATTTTATTGTAATGCTTTAAGGTACTTATCTTTAAAAATTCAACAGTTTTTACTGAGTGTCTACTAAATGATGGGGCATTGGGCCAGACTCTGAGGATGCAGTGAGGAGCAAGACAGTGAGTTTAGACTAGTGGGGAGTTTCAATCCCAGGTCATAAATGTTCTGCTAGGAGACATGCAAAGGAGGGACTGCCACAAGTCAATGGAGCTTTCTGAGGGAAGGTGATTTCTAAGTAGATTCCTGAAAGATGAGTCCGTAGGAGAAGGAAATGAGAGCATTCCAGACAGAAGGAACTGCACACATCAGTGCCTAGAGGCAAGAGAGAGCTGAATCTGAGAGAAGAACACCTTATCAGGACTGTGGAGACCAGGAAGAGAGTAATATGAGATGAGGCAGGAGAAGTAAATTAAGTCAAATAATGAAATCATGTGTCATGTGGGGAGCTCGGACTTTATCTGTAAGCCCATGGAAAGCCTGAAAGGTCTTAAGATTATCAGGCTGGTTTCTTAAAAAGTCATTCTAGTTGCTGCACGAATTAGAAGGAGACAAGATGGAGGCAGAATGACCTGTTATGACAAGTGTTGCCTCACCACCATGTAACGTGATGGGTATGTTAACTAACCTTATAGTACTAATCATTTCACAATATATTGTTATAGGTATATCACGATGTACACCTACACAATGTTTACATCTCAATAAAGCTAGACAGAAAGGTAGGAGACAAGGAGAAAGTGCAGACATGGTTGGCTGATAGAAGCAAAATGGAACCTGGTGAATGGATTTGAGGGATGCAGAGAGTCGAGAAGTCAAGAATGATTCTGGCTAGGTGACTGATGTTCCATTCGCTGAACTTGATAACACAGGAAGAAAGGCTGGCTTGGAGGAAGTTGATGGGCTTGGTTTCTAACTTAGCAGGTTTTGAGATGCCTTGGGATGGGGGATGGGCATTCCCACAAGGCAGTCAGAGATATGGGCTACTGATGTGATCTACAGATAAAGATGTGAGACGTATACCTGTGTGTAGACAGCAATCAGGGCTGCGCAGGTGGATGATGTAATTACCCAAAAAATGTGAATCAAAGGAGAAGGGAGCAGAGAGAGAGAGCCTGCAAAGGAGACTGAGGAAAATCTCCATCTGTTTCAGACGGACAAGGGAAACAGGTGTGGAGAGCAGTAAAAGGAGTCATGAAAAAAAGACACATGAGGAAGGGAAGGACGCATACACTGCACCAAATATGCTAAGAAGTCAGATGAGATAGAGCCCGAGAGCTCATGGGATGAAGCACCAATTCCATCACGGGGAGTCTGGGGAGAGGGGTTTCAGTGGAGGGGGGGCAGTGAGGTAGGCTGAGGAGGGAAGGAGAACTCTGGCAACGATTAACTCAGGAATTGAAAATGCTCTCTGGTAGATATTTTCCCCTTTCAGACATTTTTCAAACAATTTTAGGAAGAATTGCGGTTTTGTTCAACGTGTTATTAAACATACAACAATTTCAGAATTCACAGTAAAAGATCTGTTTCGTTCCAGATTTTTCAAAGTGACACTTGGCCACTTGCAAGAGATTTCTTCTGTTAGGATTTGTGCTATCCCAGGCCTGTGCTAACTGGGTATTCTGAGCACATAGAGAGAGCGAGCGAGAGAGGAAGGGGCAACTCTCTTTGCCTCTCATTATAAAAGCACAGGCCCTCTTGCCTGATAGGTTTTCTAGATTTATTCTGGATTAGCTGCCAAACCAGAGCCAATAAAAACCTGGCTGTGCAAAGTATGTGTGCTGCAGAATACAAATGTAGTAGAAGAAAGAAAACACATACTTCCACTTTAAAAAGTCATAAAAATGCTTTGAAAAATTAAAGAATTTTCTTTAAAGACTATCGTGACACTATTTACTTTTGTAAAATGAAAACATACATTTATATGTATTTTTAAATGTAGTTTTAAACCAAATTCATGCAAGCTATATAAACTTGTACTTTTTCGTGAACCCAAACTACCTTGTTCAAGGCTGAAAGTTTTGTTCCCATCAAAGTGCCCAGGAGGTCATGCTTTTCTCATGTTTTCACCTCCTCATTTTCTCTCATTCTCTCTCTCTCTCTCTCTCTCTCTCTTATTTTTTTTCTTGCATTTCCAGGTTGGAGGCACAAATTATCTGTCAAACTTGATGGGAACAACGTCACTCAGGGGAGCATATTTCTCCGTGTAGGTGGAACAGCTGGCAAGATGGAAGAGTTCGTGATGGCCAGGTAGGCCAGTGCCAGACTAGAGAGTGGCAGGTGGCACAGTGCTGGGCACTCGGGCAGCCTGGCTCATTCATCAACTCCATCTTTTCCCAAAGCAGAATGCCACAGGCTGTCATGACATATTTGACTTTTCGCTTCTGGTTTTCCAGATATAAAATAGAAATCATAGGCTCTATTTTCTTTATGGCTCCACCTACAAACAGAAAGGTTAGAAAATGATGGCATAAAATTATAGATCCAGATAATAAAGCAAGCAGGCAATAAACAGATATTGTTAATCCAGTCCATTAACATTATACAGATTTTGTTTTAGGTTCCAATTACTTATGGAATAAAACATTTATATAAACAGCCAGATTTCTAATAAGCTGTCTGAATAGCATCCACATAGGACACATGTTGGAATAGTCAAAGGTGGGAATAATTCAGCAGAGACATTCACTGTGTACCTTTGGCTAAAGTCCCCTTTTCTCTTTTCTTTGGTCGCCCTTAGCATTTTTGTATCAGATTCCACTTACGTTGTTTAATTCTGAATCCATTTCTGAATTAACGTTATGCACACCAATTAGAGGCTGCCTTTTTGCAAACCAATGAATGGATTCGATTTTTGCCTCTTTGCTTTCCATCATCTTCAAAGAGTAGGCAAAGGCATGAAAAACAAGAGATTTCTGTGATTATTTTGACAGCCGAAGGATGCATTCGATTAATCATTCTGGCCAATTGTGCACCTCCCCTTCCCTCAGCGCACCTGCCTGATCTAACAGTTCAGTCTGTGATCCTCTGGACCCTGGTTCGTGCATATGCTCCAGCTGCCTTTCCAGCCTGGTCTCCCACCATCTGGCTTTTTCAGCTTCGGCTCAACTAGATTACCCTGATTGCAGGACCCAGCATTGACTAGATCTCATCCTTCCCTTTCTTCCCGGCTTCACTCATGCTGTTGCTCTGTTCCAATACCCTTCCCTGTCCTAGAATATCTCATTTCCACATGTTCTTCATGTCTCCATTAAGCTAGTTCTCAGAGAGCAGTTCAAAACAATCAATGGATCCCATACCTGTGGCTCTGAGGCCCACAGGATATTGCCTAAGGCTAGGCAATTTAAGCCTTGCAGAAAGGCCTCTGACCTGGGACAGGTGGGAACAAATAGGCAGTTCCCACCCTCCTAAAAATGTGTAAGAATATTTTGGGGTGCCTGAGTCAGGCTCAGTCAGTTGGGCATCCAACTCTTGGTTTCAGCTCAGGTCACGATTTCAGTGTCGTGAGATGGAGCCCCACTTGGGGCTCCACACTCAGTGGGAAGTCTGCTGGAGATTTTTTTCCCTCTGCTCCTCCCATGTGCTTACACTGGCACATGTGCTCTCTCAAATAAATAAATAAAATATTTTTAAAAATGTATAAGAATATTTTGACATCCCTGCATTTCTTTTGCGTATATGTAAGGAAGCTGTTTGTCATCCTGGTGCATAGCCATCTGATCCTGTTTTAGGAATAAGTCAGCATTTCCGATTCACAGGAGATGTCTCGTCTCCAAATGAAGTCAGATAAATGCATCTGCATGCTCTCTATTCCTATTTTTCAGTCAGGCGTCAAGAGTCTGGCCCCTCCCTGTGGATTATATTTTAGTCATGTGGGCTTCTAATGACACTGTTATGAAGGTCTGCACAATAGGTTCACCGAGTGAAGGCAGTTCAGGGAGCAATAGGGAGATTACCGCTAAGAAGCTGAAAGAAAATTGCCTTCTGGTAATTAAAGCAATTAATTCTATATGGAATGGAATAAGTCCCCAGAAATAGCAACATTCATTCATTCACTCAACAAACATTTAAATGCCCACTGTGTGGCAAGAATTGTTCTGATTGCTAGGAATACAGCCACAGGTCCTGTTCTGGTGGAGCTTTTCTTCCAGTGAGAGGAGCTAGACAATCAATGAACAATGGAAGAAGGAACCAGCAGGAATTGGGAAATCACATCTGGTATAATTTTGCCTTGGAAAAGAGATGCTTTATGCCTCATTTCTCTGTTTTATTGCCATGCTCACCAAAACATCTTTTGATAACTACTTTGGTTACACAGTTCTTTTCATCCAGATAAAGAAGTTATCAGGGAGAGAGTTGGAGGACATTTCAGTTAATAAAGAGAAAGCATTTCTCCATTGTGAACAGATAGATCAGTTTTCTGTGAATTTAGCTCCTCGTTGACAGTTTGATCATTTCCGGGTGTCAGTAAAATCTGGTTTCTGATACTATAAAGCCACGTCCAAGACCTTTCATTGTGGAGATCCAATCAAGATAATGCCTCTGTAGATATTCCACAACATCAACTAGTCAGGCTTCCCATTTACCTCACCCTTCCTTTCAAGCTTCAGAACCCTGCTATTCCAAGATGCTGATTGATGTGGACGAAAAGGTTAAATCTCTTGTAAGCAACTGCCAGCAGATATAACTCCCTTTTTCATGGTACACACAGATGTGGCTTCACTTCAGCATCAAGAATACCCAGTGTGAGCTTATGAATCTTTTTTTTTTTTCTCTATTTACAGTGGAACACTTAAGCCAGGCATGACTTATACAAAATTAATTGATGCAGACGTTAATGTTGGAAATGTTACAAATATGGAGTTCATTTGGAAGGAACATTTGTTTGGACGTTCTCAGAATAAGTTGGGAGCAGAAGTGGTGACAGATATATCTGGAAAATACGGATATGAGTAAGTAGTACTTTTTCTCTTGTATTTTCAAACAGAGTCTAAATTTTTAATAGTATTTAAAACTTAATTTGAAATTTGCAACTAGTATAAAAATTTGTACATCTTGAAGTCTTACAAAGAAAACTTATGTAAGAAATCAACATTATATTTGCAAAAGTGTTCATAAAATAATACTCATTAAACTAGATCAACCATGTCTCTTTTACTTCCTAGAGTCATATTAATATCCTTTTTATTCCCCTTAAAATTTTTCAGATCTACTTTCTGTAGCCAGGACATTATGGGACCCGATATTGCCCAGATCCTGAATCCATGCTAATCTCAGATACAGTCTTGATGGATTTGTTTAATGGGAGCAGCGAAAGAAAGAATCTCCTTCTAGTTGGTATCTGAACCACACTTGGCCTTGGTGAATGAAATAGAAAAATACAGTTGTTACTGTTTTCTATATAGAATGTTTTTCTCATTGATAAACTTTGTAAGTGCCTTGAAAACAGACTGAGTCCTAGGACAGGGTACAGTATGGTAACTGTTAGAATCTGGATATTGGTGACAAAATAAAGCCTTGTTGGAATTTTCCTGAATGAGAGGAGGCGATGCCAAAGCGTGATGGTATAAATTCACTGCGTAAAAGTTGGACTCTGTCTGGTTGAGTACTTGAAGTACATATTGAATATCTCCAGGTAGCATAATCATTGTCCTGAAGTGATTTAAAAAATATTTATGATGTTGTTAAATCCTGCTAAGACCAATCATGGCTCCCGTTCGTGCTATGTAGGTGATGATAACCCTGTGGGTTGATATGTCTATGTATTAATAATGAAAACCGATGAGTGTACTTTCGTATTTCCAAGATGCTCCTTGGTCTTCAGATATGTGTGAAGGGGGGCTTATCTGTGACTGTCCAACAGTTAGCAAAAGGCCCTGAGGATCATCAGCCCCCTTCTCTAGAAGCACCCCTGCCTTGAGAGAATTATTCCTCTCTGGGCCTTGAAAGCCCCATTACAAATTTGCATTTTGCCTAAAGGCACTGTCTCATTTGTAAAGCACTTGACTATCCCTTTGTGTTTGCGGTAGTTGTACTGTAATATTTAAGTATGTCAATTTTTTAAAACCTTGCTTCAATTTTTTTGTAATCCAGTTGTCCTTATCCAGTTCAAATCAAAGATGACTTTTTATTTGTTCTATTTTCTAATGGATTTAGTGTTTAGCCCACAACACTGCACTATAAATGTTGTTGAAAAGAAATGATGACAGATCCTTTGCAGAAGTTTTCTTGATTCTACTTGGTGCCCTGCTGCCAAATGAACCTCAAGAAGAGGCCCCTGGATGTTCTTGAGCTTGTGTTGGGGCAGAAATCGGAGATCCAAGTGGCATGGCTCTTTCTCATTTGAGGACGAGACTCAACGGAAGGAGGAAAGGAGATGTGGACATATTTTGGCATGATCTGGCTGATTGTCTGCTGTCTGGTAGGCCTGTCCACCCTGGGCCTCGGCCCGCCCAGGAGCAGGGGTCCCATGAGCAGCCCCGTGGGAGGGTCTGAGTCCTCCTGAGTGATAGTATGGCAGCCCCAGTTTCTCAGCAACCTGGTGGTGGAGTCAGCCCCAGGCCTCCGGGGTCAGGAAAGTTTCCTGTGCAAGCAACTGTCCTGACCCTGCACTGTTCTCTGCTCGGCCTTTCTGGATTTTTTGGAAAAGGGCTTGGCCACCAGCGGGAAGAATTATGGATCAAGAAGCAGCATTAGGCTCTGTGAGTCCTGGCCTGCCTCCTTGCCCAAGAGGCCTCTTGGCTGGCTCTTTCTAAGCTTGAAAAAGACAAATGAGAGTCAATTAACTTCTGGAAACCTATTTTAATAAAACACAAACTTTTTGTTCCATAGATCTTACTATCTGTTCTTTTTTTTCTTCTTCTTTGCATTGTAAGAATGTTGCGGGAATGAAAAATTGTGCATGGAGTATCTAGGCAAGGGAGTTCTGAAAGTTTAGAATGACGACATTGTTTTCCTTGTGTATTGTTCCCTAAGAAAGCACTAAAAAATGATGTCCTTTCTCCCTGAGTGCCCTGCACTATAGTAACTTAGTATTTGGAGGCAGCAGATGTTGGAGCAAGGACTGTTAGGAAATTCTACTCCTTGAATGGTCTGCCATTTATGGTGAGAGTGAGCCATTAGGCCTCCTCCACCCCTCATTGCCAGTAATTTGCTGATGTCTTGTCATCATATCACCCCAAATGCTCAGCTCCAAACTTGTTGGCATGAGCGTCCCATTCTCTGATCACAACTCTGTCCCTTCAGGCTCCCCAGTGACATTCTCAGACATCCTGGCTTCTGATCTATTTCCATTACCCATCTAGTTTCTCTAAATCCACCAACCAACCCAATTTCCTTTCACACCCAGCTTAAGCTGGATGGTAATTAGGTCAATAATAATGCCTAAAATGCCTAAACACCACTTTTCTCTCTCTTTCTTTTTGTACCCTGTTAAGTAAAACTTCTACCTGAGAGCACCCAATGATCCCTTTCTCTAGGCCAGCACCTGAACAGTTGAGTGCTACCGAGAAGGTCACATCACAGGAGGGCTGATGTAACTATAAGTCAGCCATCAACAGTCCTGAAATTCTACGTACTTTTTTGTGGGATTTTTTTGTGGGGTCTCCTACTCTGAACTCTCCCTCTACTTTGTACAAAAAAAACAGAGGTCATTAGAGAGCAAATCTCCTCTCTTTTTGATCAAGTCTATCAGCTGCCTACATCTGCATCCATTCATTCCATCCTTTTTCTAGTAAGGAAGCAGCCCTGTTCCCATCCAAGGTCAATGCCCACCCCATGCATTGGCTGTCACCATCTCCTGCTTTCTTGGGAACATTGCCCTATTGGTAACATTCTCCTTCTTTTGTATATGCAACATTTCATTGCATTAGATTTTTAGAAGTCTAAGTCTCTTCCACTGGGTAAAAAAAAAATATTTTCAATGCTAAATTGCCCTCTACTCCCATCTGACCACAGAACAACTCTCACTAACATTCCCAGTGACCACCAATCACTAAGTTAATTCAGAGATTTTACTCATTTGTTCCATCCCTCATTAGAATTCAACACTGTCATTGACTACCTCCTGCTCTCTTACTTTTTAAAATTAAAAGAAGACGCCTGGGTGGCTCAGCGGTTGAGCGTCTGTCTGCCTTTGGCTCAGGGCATGATCCCGGAGTCCCCGGATTAAGTCCCACATTAGGCTTCCTGCATGGAGCCTGCTTCTCCCATGAATAAATAAATAAAATATTTAAAAATATACATAAAAATAAAAGAAAAATGCTATTTACTTTTTATTGTAGAAATTTTGAAATATTTGCAGCAGCAGAGAAATTAGTTAAATAGAACCTCTGAGTTCTTGTCAAACAGTTTAAGAATTTTCAGATTTTGCCAATTCTGTTCTATGAGTATGGACACAAACAGACACTCCATGTTTTTGTTGTGGGTATTTTTGCTATAATTTTTTTTAAAGATTGTATGTATGTATGTATTTACTTATTTATTTATTTTTGAAAGAGAAGAGGGCAGGAGAAGCAGAGGGAGGGGAAAGAATCTCCAGCAGCTTCCATGCTGAGCACAGAGCCTCACTTAGGGCTCTGAGAGCCCATCTCACAACCCTGAGATCACCACCTGAGCTGAAACCAAGAGATGAATGTTCAACTGACTGAACTACCAGGCACCCCTGGAAATATTATTTTTAATATATTTTTAATAGTATTATGCTAAGCATAATACTATTTCTTCCGTTTATACTTCAAAAAAAGGATTAATAATTATCCTTTTTCTTTAAAGTAGGTTCCATGAAGGACCTGAATTTACAACCCTGATATCAAGACTTGAGCTGAGGTCAAGAGTCAGATGTTTAACTGACTGAGCCACTCAGGCACCCCCAACAATAATCATTTTTAAATGAACTTCAGATTAAAAAATCTTAGATTTAAGATTCCTTAATATCATCTTAAATTAAGGCTGTTTTTATGCTGAGTGAAGTAAGTCAATCGGAGAAAGACAAACATTGTATGTTCTCATTCATTTGGGGAATATAAATAATAGTGAAAGGGAATATAAGGGAAGGGAGAAGAAATGTGTGGGAAATATCAGAAAGGGAGACAGAACATAAAGACTCCTAACTCTGGGAAACGAACTAGGGGTGGTGGAAGGGGAGGAGGGCGGGGGGTGGGGGTGAATGTGTGACGGGCACTGAGGGGGGCACTTGACGGGATGAGCACTGGGTGTTATTCTCTATGTTGGCAAATTGAACACCAATAAAAAATAAATTTATTATTTAAAAAAATAATAAAAAAATAAAGGGTTAAAAAATGAAAAAAGAAAACTTCCAAGATTGCCTGAAAAATGTCTTTTGGCAGTGAGTTTATTTAAACTGGGAGCCAAGCAAAATCCATACACTGCCTCTGATTGACTTGTCCCTAAATCTCGTTTCATTTATACCAGTTCCTCCTTGCCCTTCTCACACACCAGTTATTAAAGAAACCAAGCCACCCATCCTGGAAATTTTCTCACATTCAGCTGATGGAACCCTCTTAGTATCATTTCCCACATTTCTCAATCCTGTGTATTTCCTGTAAACCAGTTCTTATGTTAAGAGACATGCTGAGACTCAGGTTCCTGGGCAGAGGGATCTGAGCACCCACCTGCGTGGCCTGCAGAATGGGCCATTTCTGCACCCGACTTGTAGCTCTCTCTCACTCACTCATGCTTTCTCTCTCTCTCTCTCTCTCTCTCTCTCTCTCTCTTTATAAAGAGTTGTGAATGTATTAGCACCTTATATAGTTGAAAGGGCTATACCACTGAGAGTTGTGGGTAGAAGAGAATATCAGATGGCTGCACATCTGGTTATTAATGCATAGGCTAAGAGGAGAGAGTGCCTGAAGAAAAGTTTGCTGGCAAGAGTTTGTGCTCTGGGAAGAGTGGAGGAAACAGCAAATGGCTGTGTGAAGATCCAGTTATAGAAGAGGCATCGAACTCTGCACTCTGTCTGGGGTGAGAGAAGGTAGACGAGAAAGACAAGCTAAGGAAGCTTCAGATACCCAGCTGAGTTGTGGGACTCTCTCCCCAGGCTTGTAAGATCCAACCAGTAATAGGAATTATTACCCTGCTTCCCAGAGCCCTTGGGTTTTGTTGACTCTGGAGCTCTCCAGAACAAGCCCAGGGCCTCGGGAACAGAAACGTAGGCCAAGTTATTGTTTCCCAGTCTCTTAAAACCTCAGCTCGTGTTAGACAAACATAAAAAACTCATGTCCCTCCTGGGGTCTTTACTCCTCCAGTTGGGAAAATCAATCTTTTTTCATAAACCTTTTGACTAAAAAGATTTTGTAAATCTTCACTTTCTATGGATTGTGTAATAAAAGTGATAGGTGTGCTGTTTGTGTTATGCTTTCTCTCCCCACCCCCCAAATACATACTCATAACATCAGATGGGCTTCTTTTTATTTTACGTGTGCTTCTCTAAAAGTTCCGCTATAAGTGATTTAAGGCTTAGGAGAGTGGAGTTTCTATTATTTCATTCCAACATGAGAGGCTGAGTGTCTGGGTCGACTGAGCCAAAGATGTGGGGCAAAGGTTTTCTTCCTTGCGCAGCCTATTTTCTATAGTTGCGCTTTACAAACATTTAGCCTTTACCTAGTCACATATTTTTCCTTTCTTTTCAGAGACTTTCCTTTCATTGAACAGACATTTACTGAATTATCCTCCCATTATCCTCAGGTGTTGGGCATTGTGCTAAGTTAACCAGGTTATACAAAAAGCACAAGATAGCCCCTGCTCCTCGCTATGCACAGCACCAAGGAGGACACGGGAAAGGAAGTGCTTGCTTATCCTACATCCTGACAAGCACTGCGATCGATCGAAGAAAGCACAGAGTGTGGGAGAAGCAAAGCGAGCAAGGTGCTCTTCCCACCTCCGCCCTCTGCTCATTGATCTCGTGTGGCAGTGACAATAGCAGAGAGAAGTCAGCCAGCTTTCATTTATGAATTCTGTGGTCATCACATAGATTGTTACAAGTGATTCTGTTTTTGGAATTTGATGTACTTCATGTTTGCAGTGGCTACGACCCCGGAGAAATAGAATTTTGCTTACACACACACACACACACACACACACACGTATCTATCCATTAAGGATCTATTGACTGTGTGCTGTGACCAGAGGGGCAATCATTCCCTTGAGGGTCCCAGGCAGAGGAACCAGACGCCATGCCCAGTACACTTAGGATGACATCACCTAGAGTGTGACCAACATGCTCACCTCATGCTCACCTCAGGACACACGGCAGTGGCCCTAAGTCAAGGGCAGAACTATGCCTGTTGATCACGAAAACAGATGGAATTAGCAAGCTTTAGTCTGCTATTTCTCAGCAACCACAGGAAACCCCATACTTATAAGATTTTTTTTTTAAGTTTAAAAAAGAATTTAAGACTAGAGACACTGGAGTGTGTGGCGGAAGAGAATGCCACTTGAGCACTCATGGCTCAAAGAACAGTAGGCTACGCTTCTGGACACTCTTCATGGATTCAAGACACTCAAGCTCTATGTTTAAGGAAGAGCTCCATCCAAATCATTATTCCACATGCAAGTGTAAGAAAAGGGAAGTTTAGTGATTCCCTTCTGGCTTAAAACTGAAAAGACATGTGTATTTATAGCTTCCGGAGAACAGGAATTTCAATTTTATTTCCACGACAAAACATATTTAAGTCAACTAACCAGAGTTAGAACTTTTTCAGGACCAGGGTTACTTTCACAGAATACAGCATCATTACCTAACTCCAAGTGTTTTACTAACAACGTTTTTATCATGCCCAGTGCCCTTTGCTTTTTCTCTGAAGCTCAAGGGAAAATGCAACATTATCTCTGTCTTATTTACAGAGGTTTCTCTTGTCAGCACTGACATAGGCTCTTGGATTTTCAAGACCAGAAAACTGGTTATCACAGAGAGAAGGAGACAGGCCTAAGGAATCCAAAACACACAACACGGAAAAAGCAAAATGCAGAAGACAAATGGAATTTGGGACAAAGTATTTTGTAACAACTGTGCAAGATGATGTTCTCTGCCATCTCAGAAACAGAAGTTTATTCCTTCTTGAGCTTCTACAGTATTTTAAAACTTAAAATAGAGACTGGAGCATGGAATTATGAATATGAGGATCTCAGGTCTGGTCCTGATCCTAGAATCAGTTAATGGTGTGGACTAGGATAAATCATTTCTCCCCTTTAGGTCTTGGTGTGTTCATCTCTAAAACGAAGATACTAGGGATCCCTGGATGGCGCAGCGGTTTGGCGCCTGCCTTTGGCCCAGGGCGCGATCCTGGAGACCCGGGATCGAGTCCCACGTCGGGCTCCCGGTGCATGGACCCTGCTTCTCCCTCTGCCTGTGTCTCTGCCTCTCTCTCTCACTGTGTGCCTATCATAAAAATAAATAAAAAAAAAAAATAAATAAATAAATAAAACGAAGATACTATTTATGATTTCTGAGATTGCTTTCTCATTCTGAAACCTTTTGGTTAATTAGGTGATGATATGTATACATAAATGAATGAATAGATGGGTGAATCACTTGATAAAAAATAAAATTTGGATGTTCTTGTGTGGTTATAATTCTCTCCAACCATATAAAAGCCCTAATTCAGTATTTATATATTTTTGGTTTTTTAAAGATTTTATGTATTTATTGGAGAGAGAGAGAGAGAGAGAGAGCAAGTATGAGCAGGGGGAGGGGCAGAGGGAGAGGGAGAAGCAGACGCCCTACTAAGCAGGGATCCCAACATGGGGCTGGGTCCCAGGACCCCAAGATCATGCATGACCTGAGCCAAAGGCAGACGCTTAACCGACTAAGCCACCCAGGCACCCCTATTTCTACGTGTTTAGGATGTATACTGACTATACACAATAAATTCATGTTTTCCTAAGTTTGATTTGTCTTTTTGTAGTGGAAAGCCTTGCTCGCTTGGTTTAGTATATTTGTAAAGGTGCCCTCTAGTGGAAGAGTGAGCATATTGTGTCTTTCTGGTGCCAGCTTTATGATCTACAAACCACAGCATTATACGCATTTTTAATGAATCAAACCTCTGCCTATGTGCAGTGAAGCTTTTAGTTCTCAAGCTCTTAATGTCTTACTCTGGTTAAAATTCTGGCTTGGAACCAATCTTGAAATTTAAGAGTAACAGCATGTGAAAAGAGAGAATATTGTTTTTAAAAAATGATTGTTGCTCTTGGAGTCTTAACAGTGTGTGTCAGGCTATATAACACATGGAGGGAGCACATTTCACTGTGTTCACCAAATGCATGAATTGCAATCAGTAAAGAAAGAGAAGCTCGAGGACCATACTCTTCCGGGGTACTGGGAATTGTCTCTAGCACATGTTTCGGGTGGGACGAGGACTGTACCCGGGGTGCAGGGCATGCGACCAGTGAGTGTAATAGAGATACTTGGACTTCACAGAACGTCTAGGGCATGGGAGCAGAAAGGGCACACGTTGTGGATGTTCTTCGGCATCTGTCACAAGGTTATATAAGAACTTATAGGTCTTACCCGCTAGCCTTGGTTTTGATGTAATTGCCATTGGTATAGTAATCAATAAAGATATTTCTCTCCAGAGACTGAACTTTCCCCTTGATTGAACAGCAATCACCCAAGTGTGCAGACAGCATTTAAGCTTTGTCGACAAACCAATTTAACACAATTAACTGGTAGGTTTTGTTTTTTTAAAAAGTGACAAGAGTGCTTTAGTCAAGCGACAAAGTTTATTTTTTTAACAGAATTGCACTAGCTATTGATTTCAATTTAATACTGTATTGATACGCCAATTCATCCGAAATATCACATTGCTTGTGTGTATAAACAGTGTTAGGGAGGAAATAAAAAGCTAGGAAAAAGGTACAACAACTTGAATGCCATGGGGTTAAATAAATACCTTGATTAGTATTTTACAAGGCAACATAAGTTTCTATTCTTCGAGTTAAATTTAGGTCCCTCCTCATCGCAAAAAAGACAATAGGTGGCCCCATGGCAGCTGATTTAAAGTTAGGTGCATTTCCATTTGTATGTGACGATGGAAAAATTCTATGACTACTGAATCCTTGGGGTGCCGATACTTTGCATCAAATGGGGCAAAACCTTGCCATTTCTTTGCAGCCCTTGTCATCTGAGTAACTCATGTTTGTAGAGCTGTATCCTCAATTCTGACACATGCCCTATCCTTCGGTTGTTCACTCCACTGACAACAGGTTGGGACCCCACACTGCTGGGGAGGTTTAGAAGGAGGATAAATGGGGCCAGTGGGTGAAGTCTGGGTTGGTAAAGAGGGCGAACGCTAGAAATCGATGCTAAATGTACACGGTGTAACCCCCAGGCACCAGGTAGTAAGGAAGCCGCTAGGACAGAGCTGCCAAATTTTGCTTTCATTTGAACTTTTTATTGAGGTATAACAATGTATTCAAGAAAGGGCATAAATCACAGAGGTGCAGCTCAATGCATTTTCTCAAAATAAACACACCCACGTAAATTCTTTCACAAAGACTGTTAATGGCATCATAGAAGTCTCCTTTGTACCCCTCCCAATCATTACTCATCCAAAGTAACCACTATTCTGATTTCTGTAACCACAGGTTGGTTTTGTTTGTCGTTTAACCTGGACACCAATACAGTATTTATTCATTCTTGGCTTGTCCAATATTATGTCTATTACAGCTGTTGCAAATAACACTCATTTGACCTTTTTCAGTGCTGTCTAGAACACTTATGTGAGTTTATTTATCCTTTCTATAGCTGATGGACACTAAAGTTGTTTCCGGTGTTAGGCTATCACAAATAACTGTTCTATGAATATTTTTGTATGTACAGATATTTTTGAACATATATTTGGTATGCATTTATTTTGAGTATAAACCTAATTTGGGATTACAGATTGACAGAGTAGGCTTGTATTCAACTTTGATGGATGCTGATTTCCAAGGTACCGATTTAATTTCCTTTGGATATCTATCCAGAAGAGGGATTGCTCGATTATACGGTAGTTTTATTTTCAGATTTTTGATGTACTGTTTTCCATAATGGCTGTCCCAATTTACATTCCCACTAACAGTGCACCTGGCTTCACTTTCCTCCACATCCTCACTAGCATTTGATATCTCTTCTCTCTTTGGTAATAGCCATTCTAGCAGATGTGAGGTATCTCATTGTGTTTTGTTTTGCATCTCCATGAAGATTAATGATTTGAGCACCATCCTCATATACCTATTGGCTATTTATTAGCCATCTTTAGAAAATGTCTATTCAGGTCTTTTGCCCATCTTTTAATCAGACTATTTGGGGTTTGGGCAGGGAGGGACCGGTTGTTTTGGTTTGCTTTGGTTTTGCTATTGAGTTGCAGGAGTTCCTCACATATTTTATATATTAACACCTTATCAGAAATATGAGTTTCAAATATCTTCTTCCAATCTATAGGTTGCCTTTTAATTTTATTGATGGCTTCCTTTGCTGTCCAATAGCTTTTTAGCTTGATGTAGTCCCATTTGTTTAGTTCTGGTTTTTGCCTGAGCTCTTTGTTTCCTACCAAAAACTCATCACCAAGAAATGTCAAGAAACTCACTGCCTTTATTTTCTTCTAGGAGTTTTACAGTTTCAGGTCTTTAAGTCTTTAATCCATTTTGAGTTGATTTTTGCATATGGTATATGAGTCCTACTACATTCTTTTGTATGTGGATATCCAGTTTTCCCAGCACCATTTATTGAAAAAACTGTCCTTGCCTCATGGTATGTTCTTGGCATCCTTGTCAAAATTAGGTGATCATTTATGCTTGGGTTTATTTCTGGGCTCTCTCTTTTGTTCCATTGGTCTAAATGTCTGTTTTTATGCCAGTATCATATACTGTTTTGATTACTATGTTTTATAATTTGAGATCAGGAAGTGTGATGCTTCTAACTCTGTTCTGTTCTTCTTTCTTAAGATTGCTTTGCTTATATAGGGTCTTTTGTGGCCTTTTCAGTTTTGAAAACTTATCAGCTAGTACCTTTTCTAATGTTGCTTTTTCCTCATTCTTTCTTCCCTCTCCTCTGGGAAATCACACACACGTACTAGATTTTGTCTTTGTGTACTATATGTTCTTTATGGCCTTTCTATATTTACCAAGTTTTTTCTCTGTCCTTTAATCTGAATACTTTTTACTGCCCTTTCTTCTACTATACTAATTTTCTATTATTTCTGATATGCTAGTAAATCCATACATTGGACTCAATTTTAGTTACTTCATTTTTTTGTTCTATATGTTTCTACTTGGTTCCTCTTTGTAAATCCCAGTTTTCTGGTGAAACACTCCATCCCTTTATCTAGTCTCTTAAAAATTTTAATCATAATTACTATTAAAGTCTCACCCAATCCCTCAAAGTACTCAAAATATGTACTTATATAACTAACTAGAATTAGTATATTTTAGGCAAACTTCTCTTTTAAACTGAATTAATCTGAAAGCAGTTTTATCTGAAATTTGTATAAACCTGCATGATTGGAGACATAATTGTGGTATCTATAAAATACCATACATAAATTTTAAAAATAAGCTCATATCTAGTCCAGAATCTTTAAATGTAATATTGAAAATCAAATATCAATCACATGTTTTTCAGTATTTATTAAACTCAAGTCTGGCAATATAGTCATATAAGAAGTAAATTACTGGATTACATGTTAAGTGAGAGGTATCGATCAGATCATTTGCATTGTACAAGGCCTAATTATTAGGCCTAAATAAACTCAAGTCTGGCAATCACTTTAGGGAATTTACAGAAGATTAAACAGGTTGACATGATCTTGTGCAGAAACAATCTAAATTAGGAAGAAATCAGCAGAATAATAATAAAAACTGAAATCCACTGGGCACACATTGTATGCCAACTAGAATTCCAAGGACTTTGTACATTTTCTGATTCAATTTTCAGGACAACCTTATGGGATAGGTACTTATGCAGATGAGGCATAGAGGCACAGAAAGGTTAAGTTACTGGTTGAAAATCACACTACTAGTCAATGGCAGAGACAGGAATCAGATTCAAGAAGTCTGACTCCAAAGTCATTTAGCAGTACTGCAAAAGGTGAATGCTTTACACATTTTGGACCATAGGAGTGATGAACCAAAAAGACATTTGGAACTTAACCAAATAGAGCAAACAATCCCACTGAACCCTGAAATGAGGGCTCATCATTTCTGGTTGCTTGGCAATGAACCACTTTGGTGACTATGAAGGCAAAATATTTTGCAAATTACTTAATTACTAACAGTAGAAGCAACAGAGAAATGGGGAGTAGACAGCTCCACTGGAGGGGAATATGTGTGGAGGCATTTGGGGAAGACTGTGCAGCAAACATGGTAAGGCAGCTTATGGAGAAAAATCTGTGTTCCAAAAAATGAGGCTAAAATTAACTGTTATACTCCAAAACACATAGGCATATCCATTTTCTTTCACTGATTTGATCAGCAAAGAGCCAGTAAATCAAAAACTAAAAACCAGAGTACCTGGGTGGCTCAGTTGGCTAAGTTTTTGACTCTTGGTTTTGGCTCAGATCATGATCTCAGGGTCCCCATGTCAGGCTCCAGGCTGGGTGTGGAGTCTGTTTGAGATTCTCTCTCTCCCTCTGCGTCTACCTCTGCTCATTCTTTCTCTCTCTCTTTCTCTAAAAGGAAAGAAAAAGAAAGAAAGAAAAGAAAGAAAGAAAGAAAGAAAGAAAGAAAGAAAGAAAGAAAGAAAGAAGGCAAAAATTAAAAATCTACAATGTCTCACTTTTTTTCTGTGTGTCATCATTGCTGGAAGGGATGATTGCAAAACTCATTCTCCAGGTGGCCTGTGCAAACTGAGAGGAGGTTGGAGACATGAGCATGCCTCTTGGATGACTCTCCAACATGGTGCTTTGTGCCCTTGTGGCCAAATGGCAATATTTGCTGAAAACAAAGCTTATTCATTATACATATATTTTACTTAAATAAATGCCTTTTATATTTCAGTTGATGGGTTAACATTTCTAAAATATTATTACTAAAAAAAGCAGATACATAAATGCATCGACTTGATTGCATTAAAAAATAGAAGGATCGACTTTTAAAAAAATTAATTGATTACCAATGGCAAGGAGGGAAGTACAGTGAAGGCAGAGACAAAACTTGGCTTTTCTGAATGAACTTTGTCTTGTGGGTTTGACTTTGGAATCATATAAGTGTTTACCATGATTACATAACAGAATAAACTAATAGAAAAGCAATCCCTCAATATCAAAAGCAAAATCAAATAAATGAACTTTAGCGTGTATCCAGTTGATTTTCATAATTACACAAAGAAAAACTACTCCAAGTGATTTTATAACTGTTATTTGATTCATATCCCTGTGGGATAACCCAAAGGACAAAAAGAACTTAAAAAAAAATGTAAGGGCACCTGGGTGGCTCAGTCAGGTTAAGCATCCAACTCTTGATCTGGCTCAGGTCATGATCTCAGTGTCTTGAGATCAAGCCCCTTATCGGGCTCTATACTCAGCAGGGAGTCTGCTGGAGATTCTCTCTCTCATCCTCACCCTCTGCCCCTCCACCCCACTCTCTTTCTCTTTCTCTCTCTCAATAAAGAAAAAAAGAAATCTAAATAAAAACATGTAAACTGTTTTTGATATTCATATTATTACTGATGTTTTTGATATTCATTCTATTACTACTACTGATGTTATTTTGAGGCAGACGTGTGAATATTACAGGATGAAATGAAGGGAAAATTAGGTTGGTACAATTGAGAACCAATAGTTTGGGCATGGGAAAAATATATATACTGATGCAAGATTAATGAGATTGAGTAAAATCCTAAAGTATTAAATTTAAATTGGAAGTTCCAAGGTAAACTCATAATTTTATCTTTTGAAAAAGCTTTTTTTCAAGTCAGTTTTTAAACGACCAATTAAGGATGACCAACCCAGTAATGATGAGCACCCCTGGCATCCAGACGATGGCCTTAAAATGCCTTTTGCTACCAAAAAGAAACAAGGCTCCTTGGAGCAATGGTTGATTCTAGGTAAAATAGGAAGCTAGAACCTCTTGTCAGACCTAAAAGCAAGGAAACTGAGGAAACTGTCAAAGATTAGTACAGTCATGTCAAAAAGATTAAGGAGCCATTGGCTTAAAGAGATTCCCACTGGTTGCAGAGGGAACAATGTGATGAGCATCAGTAAACAGTAGTCACATGACAATGCACGGAAACGCTTTATGTATGGCTTTAGCCATGAGCTCAGAATGATACTAAAAAACAAGGCAAAAATTTCATTGATCAGCTTTGCAGGATGCTAACCTCATTACTTTGAAAACTGACAAATAAATGGGAAAATCAATCATTTATCTTGCCTTTCCTATATGAACTATAGCTCAGAGTAATTAGCTACTAAAGAGGCAAATAATAGAAACAAAGAAATAGAGATCTCTTTATAGAAATAACCCAGCTAAAATATGAAAAAAGGAAAGATATAATTAGAATACTATTATTTTCAAATCCTACTGAATTAAAGGATCTAAGCAGTGGTTTTCAGTGACTGCCAATATCCCCAAGACTGAGACAACCGGGTATCTAGACCTCTAAGTCTGAATTACACTACCTCACCTCACATTGCTGTGTAAAATCCCCGAACAGTAGCCTTGACAAACAGCTTCCTAGGCATTGTGCCGGGAAGAAGTCAGATTTCAGTTCCCCCTAGCAGATTTTATCACTGTTTCCCAAACTTGTGTGCATCTGAGTCATCAGAGGATTTATTTTTTAATACTGAATCCTGAGAATATGATCCAATAATCCTCAGTTGAGGAACTGATTTTTATAAAGTTTCATGGGTATTTCAGGTGTTCAGACAAGTATGAAAACCACTGATTTGTGTCACTGATGGTCCCCAAAACCTCATCTACTGTTCTGCATGGAGCCGGTTGAAGGCAGGATGAAGCCTTGGGATATTTGGAGAATCCATCAAAAGGCTAATATCCTCAATCCCTCCTTCAGCTCATTGCTGGCACCTTAAATTCTACCATCAGCACCCAAAGAGTTTAGTTTTCTGCTGTCAGAGTAATGAAGTAAAGATGGGAATGAAAACACACGGCCAATGCGATATCATTTTTCACCCCAGCCCGCTACCCCACGACTAATTGATCACCAGCCTGTTTCCCACTGAAATCAGATGTGACCTCAAATCCTTCTCACCCCAGTGCCCTAGGCAGTCACTACCAGTTAATTATTGTTGACATACAAATCAAAAACGATTTGTCATCCTCAGCTCCAGGTATGACTGCTAGCCCTTGAGCACTTTAAGTAGATGAAAAAATAGAATTCCTTTGCATCTACTTCTTCAAAGGTATGAGGGTCTAAGAGTAGAGGTGAGGAAGTGGGAGAAATGGTGGACACTTCCTGTGGCTGCAGCCGGTAGTGGTGGAGGTGCTCACTTCTTCAATGAGTATCTGCAGAACTGACCATGCCCAGGTCCCAGGCTGGGCAGCAGGGTTTGACAGGGGGAAATCCAGAGGCGGTCCTATCCACATGGAGCTTCCTGTCCTACGTTTCTCAGAGGGCGTTGTGTCAAGGGGTGAGCATATGGTTTGGAGGTTTCAGAGGAATAGAGTTGAAACGAATCTGTTCACATAATCTGACAAATAGGAAATGGAACATGGGCTTTTATTTCCACAAAATCTTCCTTTCTTCCTAACAAGGGTAGCATGCACTGTGAGAGGATAGAGCCTGTCCTTTGGCCTCAGCAGGCAGTGCACTTGCAAGAGCATTCTCCTCAGATCCTCACATCCTCTGTGAGTCTAATGCACCAACTGAACGTGTTAATTTGAATAATTTGTTGTTACTTCTGTGTTTGCTATGACCCCAATTTCACTAAAAAAGACCAATGGCTCAAGAGTTGTTCATTGAGATGGAAAATCAGAGATGACAAGAGTAGCAAATATCACAGCACTGAATAAAACAATAAGCTTAAAACTGGCTCCAGGTCAAATGACTCTGGAAGAATGAGAGAGGAACACACTTAATAGCAAAACTTTTTCCATTTTCCTTCAGGTCCCTAATATACAAGTATTTCTGCAAAGTGGCATAGATTTTTGACATTCTCATGACATTTTTTAGCAAAATATAGTGACCTCTTTCTTTAGAGTATTCTTTAAAACAAGCGGAAAATAATACTTTCCGTTGGGGGGGAGGGGGTTGTTCCTAGGGGAGGAGCTCAAGGGCAGGACGGTGGCATTCAATGTTGCTGTCCTTGGAGCAAAAACAGGAGCAAGTTACCGCTTCATGGAGGAGCTTATACAACCAGTCTCAAAGGCAGTGACAAATAATTTTGAGAGAACACAGAATAAGCTATTGGTGAAACTCCTTTATCGGATGAAATTGTTGGATGTGTGTAGCATTGCAAGGGGAAGCAATGTCTCTCACCCTTACCCTTTATGTTCTCAACTGGGACCTCTGTAGTTAAAGACAGAGAAAAGTCTACAGATTTATTTCATTTAAGGCTTATGTGGCACGGGCGTCTTCGTAAGGAAAGGAAGACCTGAAGGAACCACTAACCTGAGGGTTGTGTGTTCGGTCTGATGAAGAGCTGAAAACAGTGGGAAGATACGAAAGGGCAGAGTATGAACTAAGAGGAGCAAACTGGGGGAAACACAATAAGACCTGTTCATTCACATTCCTTTCTGGGTCCCTCTGTTCAGGGATGAAGATGCCCCTTCCCTGCCAATGGCTTACAGGACATTCCTACTCCCTGCTCTAGGGGAAGATCAGAAAGCTCTCCTTGCACCTGCCAATTTCCAAATTCCTTCAGCTAAACATGTTCAGTATACCCCAAGGTGCCATATGTTGAGGGTAACATATCCTGAGCCCATCGGTATCAAGAGTATACCAGTGCTGCCGCTTGTGCATGCCTCAGGCCTCTAGCTGTATACGATTTTTTGTATTTATTTATTTATTTATTTTTTTGAGAGAGAGAGAGAGAGAGAGAGCACAAGCCAGGGGAGGTGCAGAGGGAAAGGAAGAAGCAGACTCCCCACTGAGCGGTGACCCCAATGCGGAACTCGATCCCAGGACCCCAGGATCGTGACCTGAGCTGAAGGCAAGATGCCTAACCGACTGAGCCACCCAGGGTCCCCAGGCCTCTAACTGCATAAAACCATGGAGATGGAGAGCAGTGTGAGGGAAGCATGCTGTGACCTCTCATCCTGTATCGCTGGAAGCCCACGACCTCTGTCCAGCTGAGGGATGGGTTCCCAAGCCATCACATGACAGAGACGGTGTGTGCTGGGACCACGACCATCAGCACCAGCTATGTTCTCAATGGAGAGGCTGTGACTGCACACCTGACAAACGTGGCCCTGGAATGCCTCGGACTGCCTGGCTGAATTTGCAAGGGACGGTTGGTCAGCTTTCAAATGCCATCTAATCCCACCACAGTGCAGGAAAGGTGGTGGTGTTTGGACTCTGACGGTCTCGAGGACACGGGATGTGCACCAACCACGCTGTGGGGACAGAGCTCACGTTCTGAGGATGAGTGTGCTCTTGAGGAAGAGACAAAGGCCTTTTCAATGCCTATTTTCAATGCCTCTGATGTTATCTATTTCATGGTTTCAGGGGAGGTACCTCAGCAATATATTCATTTTCTGCCATAGCCTGAGCCTCTCATTTCTTGGATAAAATACAAATTTTAATGCTGACAGTAAAATTTTAGAATTTTCAAGAAGAGCCAACTGTAGTGAAAAACTGCTTGCTCTCCAAGATTTTATTCTTTCCCGTCACTGGCTGATCCCCCCTCCACCCCAGTGCCCTTACTCCTGCCATCAAATAGACACATTTTTAAGAATTAAGAAGAAATTTCTTTAACATCCTCTACTCAACAATATTAAAAATTGCTGGATTCTCAGATACTCTTCGTTCTCTCTTTGAAACACATTAAAAAACTGGTATCTACAGCATAGTGATCCGATATGTCCCTGTAAGTTCTGTGTGATCCTGAAGATACCTGCCCATTGTGTTTATTAATAGAGGTAAGTGACTTAATTAAACATTGTGCTAAAATCATTATAAATGATTATAACATATCACTTTAACTACTGATCTAAATCAGCAGAATCTCAGTGGGGAGCTTTAAAAATCCCAACATCCAGACCACCCTCCAGCCCCGTGATACCAGTGCCACTGGGGGTGGGTCCCAGGCATCAACACTTTCTTTAAGGATCTCTAAGTGATTCCAAAGTGTGGCCAAGGTTGGGAAACAAATATCGGTCACAAAGCTATCTTAGGGAGGGAACAAAAGAAACAGTTTGGCACAAATGATTACCTGGGTGAGATTCCCTCTCCCTCTCCCCCTCCCCCTCCTCCTCTTCCTCCTCCTTCGTCATGGCTCACAACAACCAAGTTACCTTCACTGGATCTGAGAAACTCTTACGTCTTTCCTTTTTGATCCTTTTTACTACCTAGTGGCATTTGGAAAGTCATATGATCACCATTTTCGGGCGCTAGGGTGTACCCAACTTCATCCAACTGCAGCTGATGTTTGAGATCTGTCTTCCCCACTGCCCCATCCCAGCCCTAGGGAGTCTGGAATGTGTCCGGACATTAGATACATTAATAGCCAGCTTAACAGTCAGAGGATATTTTAAGGAGGTTTGAGGGGAAAATAGAATGAGTGGGGGTGAGCTGGGGGTGCTGACTAGAGGGTCATGCAGGACAAGATTTTGTGCCCAGAATAATTACTATACAGAAGCCCACTGCTTGCCAGTGTCACCCTCTGAGGTGCTGGTGCCAGGGGCTCCGGGGTGTTGGCAGGCCTATGGGAGGCAGGATGTGATGCTTCTGCTGGAACAATGTGGAGGTGACAGGAGAGCTGAGAGGTAGGCAGCCCTGTGTGTCCCCGGGGGCCTTGTGAGAATTCCACTGCTAGGGGAGCACATTGTGGGAACGTCCTCACCCCACTGCCCTGAGGGCCACCGTTAAAGACACGGGAACAGTAGTTGGTTTCTCTGCAAGACTTTGTCAGACATCTCAACTCATGCTCGGTCATTCAGCCAACAAATATTTGCCTAAGGCAGGGGCCTGCGTGGTCTGTTTGAAGAACAGCAAAGGGTCCAGTGTGGTCAGGTCCTGAGCAGAGGCCATAGTGAGAAGTGTCAGGGAGCAAAGAGACCTTCCTTGTAAGACATGTAAGGAACTGGGAATTCATTCCAAGGACATCGAGAAGCCAGTGGAAGATTCTGAGCGTCTCCTGTAAGGTAGTTCCCCAACAGAATAACTTTACCCTTCACGTTTGCAAAGCTGTTGGCTGAAGATTTTCCCAATTTTTGTGAATAGGCTCCCCATTTAAAGGCTGATTAAGGTCGGGTAATCTTGTGTGTGTGTGTGTTTCCTTTAAATTCCTATTGGGCGTTTTATTTACTCTTCTTCCAAAGAATGACTTTGCATAATTTCTTTGCGAGTAAAAGTCTTCCTTCCTTTCCTAAATACGTTGTTTCTGAGTCTTTTTCCTTCCCTCACACAACCCACAGGCCTTAGCAGGATCCCTGTGCTCAGGAAAGAGAACAGAATCATGAGTATTGCCTGCCCTCCCCACCCCGCCATCAGCAGTTGTGACTGGCAGGGACGTGAGCTGGGCAAGGATGGCCATGGGCGGGCCATCCCGAGATGGGGTGTGCCATTGGAGGACAGGTGTTAGTGGCAAGACCAAGCAGCCCAGCTGTGGTGTTTGAGGGCCTCTGAGTACTGGCCCATGGGACAGCTTTAGTCTTGCAGAAATGGTGTCTGGGGAGGCAGGCAGCCCAAGGTAAATCTGCACTGGGATTTTGGGTTTGGCTTGACCTCAGGCTACCTGGGAATCACAATTTCTTAGGCATGCTGGATAACAATGGTCATATTTGAGGGCTGTTCCAAATCATGAATTTCAGGTAAGTTAGGAACAGCAAATGGGAAGAATTTTCTAATATAGAATAGCTCCTTTCATGAGACTAGGGTTATGTACAAATATTAGGTCTTCAGAAATATTCGTAACTCTTGCCTGAAACATAAAGGATGTCTGCAGCCCAGTAGGAGATTTTTTTAAACTTGAACTTTTAATGGACTTTAAGGGGAAATCAGTGAATAATGAAATACTGAAATACTCTAAACTACTTTTCTACTGGGAAATAAATGGCACTCTAGAGGCCTAAATAAATCATTACAGCTAATAAAATTTCCTGATATTGCCTCTAGTGGATTTGCACCAGGAATATTGAATTTGTACAGATTTATACAGTCAAATAAGGTCAGTCTATATAAAAGAATGCTGTTTAGCCAGCATTTGGGCAACATAAATTTAGACTATTCATTATGTAACCACATCTGCGGTGAGTGCCCTTTGTAGCTTTCTGATGAGATCGGAGAATAGAAAGCTTGCATTGCTAGTAATGCTTATCACTGCCGGTAAGGGAAGACACTGCAGGATTCATTCCCAGGCAAAGTGACTCAAGAACCTGCCTTTAGTCTTTGCAGGCTTTTTATCATTTTTCTTATCAAAATTATATCTCATTTGAATTTTCATTTTTCATTACTCTATTTTATTATTACATTTTAAATATTTTGCTTTTTATAGATAATTTTTTCCTCATCATTATATTTCATAGATTTTTCAATTTCTGAATATCCTGTTTGCGTACTTTGCCTATTTTATCTATATGGTTTTTCTTCCTTATTGATTTGTAAAAACTCTTTGTATATCAAGGCTATTAATTGTTTTGTCTAACACATATAGTGCAAGTGTTTTCACCAGGTGGCAGTTTGTCTTTTTTTTTTTTTTTAAGTGGGGATGTTTTCAATTTTTATGCATTCTCAGAGTTGGTGTAAGAAACAAGGTCAGAATGGGCAGCCCCAGTGGCGCAGTGGTTTAGCACTGCCTACAGCCCAGGGTGTGATCCTGGAGATCCAGGATTGAGTCCCATGTTGGGCTCCCCGCATGGAGCCTGCTTCTCCCTCTGCCTGTGTCTCCGCCTCTCTCTCTTTCTCTCTATGAATAAATAAATAAATCTTTAAAAAAAAAAAGAAATGAGGTCAGAATTAGCTTTATTTACCTTTTTTTCTCAAATGGTTCACGAATTATCTAAAATTCATCATTTTCCATCAATTTAATGCCATCTTTTTATTAAATTACATTTCAGTAGATACCTAGGTCTGAGGTTACATTCTCTCTCTGTTCTATTCATTGGTCTGTCTTAGTTTCTAAGACTTGGCACTTTGACATTTTGGGGTCAGATTATTCTTTATCTGTGCCAGATTATTGTCAGGGGTGGGAAAAGAGGGTGTCCTGTGCACTGCGAAATGTTTAGCAGCATTCCAGATCTCTATCCACCAGATGCCAGCAGCACATCATCCCTCAATTGTAACAATCAAAAATATCCCCAGACATTGCCAAATGTCTTTGATGGACAAAATTGCCCCAGATAGAGAACCTTGCTCTATTTCTACCCTAGTACTTCATTATTTTAATGACTAGAGCTTTCTAGTCTATTTTAGTAACAGCCAGGGCAGGCAAGTCCCAGCCCCCCACTTGTTTCTCAGAATTTCCATGTTTAGACTCCAGAATTTAGAATCACTTTGTGAATTAACAGAAAAATCCTGCTATGAATAATTAATTATATATCAATAAATCTGCTGCATAAAAACAAATTTCTGTCAGGATTTTATTGGGTGTGATTTTAACTGCAATATAATCTAATAAGAACAGACATCCTTCATGACATGCTATCATCCTCTTCAAGCTTCTCCCCACTGAGTTGGGTGTTTTATGAACCTTTAGTAGAGTCCTACTGGTTTTCTTCATAGAGCTAGAACCTCACCTAATGGTTAATATTCTGATTCTGCTGTGTTCTGTGAATGGCTTTGGGAAGCTACTGCACCTTTCTGAAGCTCAGTTTTTTCAATACAAGATGGCTATAACAATAACAATGCTTACCCATATTTTGCTTTAAGGGTTAAGTGATAATGTAAAATTCCCCCACCCTCAGCTGGCATTTGTTCTTAGTTACTACTGGGATTTCTAGATATTTTGTGCCTTGCCGATTTTGTGTGGAATCTCCTCTTTCATAATATTAAGTGTTTCCATTAAAAAGAATCTATTACTTTTCCATGTAGATTCTATGACTGACCACCTTACAGAATTCTCTTACTGCTCTCAGTGGTTGTTCATAAAAATAGTGATAGCATCTGAAAATAAGGGAATATTGACCCCCTCCTTCCCAGCTGGTAGACTGCTTGTTATTAGATTTTTGCATTATTTAGCACTTTCAGAACAATATAAATTATAATAAATAATCAATATAATTTTCTCGTATAAATGAAATGGCTTCTTAGGAGCCATTAAGCACTGGCTCTTGAGAAGTATCACTGCTACATTAAGGAAGTAGCTTTCTATTCTTACTTTCTAAAGTGCTTTTAACTGGATATTGTTAATCAAAAGGAATAAAGTTTCAGGTGTGCAAAATGAGTAAGTTCTAGAGCTCTGCTGTACAACATTGTGCCTATACATAAGCATCTGTATTGTACACCTAGATCTCATGTAAAATGCTCTTACCACAATAAGATAAAAATTAAATTAAGAGAATAAATATTGAATGAAAGGATAGACAAAGACATCAGTGGAACAAAAGACATAGGCCTATATAAATATGAAAACTGAAGATGCAGACCAGCGGGAACAGATTGGATTTTTCAACAAGCAAGACATTGGAGATACATCTGAAGTTAGACCTCCTGTATCATATTACACTTAAAAAAAATCAATTTTAGGTAAATGTAAACAGAAGAACTATAAAACAATTAGAAGATAGTGTCAAATATCTTTATAACTTCTGAATTTAAAAGGATTTCTTTGAAAAAACATAAAAATAAGTATCTCATAAAGGAAAAAATTCATATATTCAATTACACTAAAATAAAAAGAATTTCCTTTTCATAAAAAGAAAACATAAAGAAAATAAAAAGCCCACAGTCTCGTGACTGGGAGAATATGTTGTAACACGTACAGTTGACAAGTTATTTATACCCAGAATATGTAATGGATGCTTATAAATAAGAAAGAGAAAAATAACCCAATAAAAAACAGTCAAGAGATACTTTACAGAGGAAGAAACTCAAATGCCAAAAAAAAAAAAAAAAAGGAAGAAGAGGACTATCATAATAATCTAGATAATGCTCATTGTCCTTGATAATCTAGAAAATGCTCATTGAAACCACGAGGCTGTTTTACTGCTAATAGATTGGCAAAAATGTAAAAGTCTGGTAACCTCAAACTCTGAGGAGGATGGAGAGCAATGAGAATGGTTATATAATGCTGAAGGAAGTGTACATTGGAACAATCTCCTTGGAAATAATTGATACTATCCAGTAAAGACTAGGAACAAAAGACCTTACAACCTATCAAGTCCACTCCTAGATACATAATCTAAAAAAAAAAAACTTACATCCTTGGACAGGATTGCATATGTTCATAGCAACGATTTTCATAATTCCAAAACTAGATACAATCTAGATATCAATAAAGAGCAAAGATGGATAAATCAACCGTGGTGAAATCACACAATAGAACATCATACAATGGTGAAAATTTGAATCAAAGGTACAGATGACATGGACAGATTTCCAAATAGGATGTTGAGTGAAAAAAACCCACATTGCTGAAGAATGCATATGGTACAATTGCACTTCTAGAAAGTCAGAACTATGCAACACTAAATGGTCTAGTTTTAGGGATACAAACACACTGTGTTTCACATACACAAAGTTTAATGCAAAGTGGGCGAGGGATAAGTTTATATGTGTGGTCACCTGATGGGGAGGGAAGAGGCTGGAGTAGAGAAGAATCATGCAGGGAATTAATCCTATGCTTTCAACTGCATGGTGGATACAAGGGCGTTTCCTCATACACGCATTTGACAAATATTTATTTGGAGCCCCCCTGTGTAGCGGAGAGATGGCAGTGAACAGCACAGACATTTTGTCCTTTGGAGGTGACTTCTGGTGCTTGGAGATGGACAATGGATATAATTAACAAATAACATATGTTATATAGTGATAAACGCTAAGGGATTTTTAAAATGAAGCACAAAAGAAGTGTTGACTGGGGAAGGCATTGAAATTTGATGCAGGTTGGCCCCGGAAGGGCTCCCTGTGGAGGTGGCATTCGGGGGAAGCCCTGAAGGAAGTGGAGCCTGGCCCTGTGGCCTGTGTGGGGAGGTGAGCAACAGGCGAGGAGGAGCAGAGATCTGAGAAGGAGCAGCCGGCAAGAAGTGGGGGTGGCTGGAGCCCAGCTGGCAGGGAGTAGGAGGCAAGGTCGGGGAGGATCATGGTGAACATTTTGGTTTCACTGTGAGGGAGACGTGACACTAAATAGGGAGTTTTTGAGCAAAGGATGAACAGACACTTAATCATGATTCTTTATAACATACACATATCCTGTAAGTATTCTTCTGTGACAATTCAATATTAATTTTTCAAAAAGTGATTTAAGTCCTAAAGTGCCTCTCTCTCTCTCTCTCCCTCTCTCTCTCTCAGTCTCCTTTATAGAAGGGTAAAGAGGGGGCACCCGGGTGGCTCAGTTAGTGAAGCCTCTGCCTTCAGCTCAGGTCATGATCCCAAGGTCCTGGGATCAAGCCCCACAAGGGGCTCCTGGGTCAGCAGGGAGTCTACTTCTCCTTCTGCCCCTCCCCACCCTCACTTGTGCTCAAATAAATTAAAAAACAAATAGAAGGGGAAATAGGTGATTATATAATTCAAATGGTTCAATTAGTAAATATGCTAGGAACACGATTATGAATAGCAAAGGCTGCCGTGGGGATTCGATGCTGTGTTTTCTAAGCAGCAGGCAAGAGATGCTGTGCAGATTCCCCTTCATGGCAAGCCCAGGCTTAGTCTCTCACTGGGACTCAAAGGCTGGCTGGAGGCTCATGAGACCAAACACCTTGAAGAATTAGGACTTTGATTCTTCGAAGTTTCCGTTCTCTGATGTTTTAACCCAGTTTTGAGGTAACAAGAGCTCATGAAAATCCCAGTGCAAGATTCTACAGGCAGCTGGTGTGACGAGTCCCACGGTACAAGGTAACTGACTCCCTCTATCCATAAAGCAGAATGTTATCAGCACTAGTGCTTTCCTCCACGTTGTCATTACAAGCTGTCACTCACCAAGCCTCTTGATCACTCATTGCACACAAAGTTCTCTGCCCTTCTATTCATCCTGCTTTCTTATTCCCACACCTCATGTCTCACGTGGGCACTGACTCATCGTTTCTAGTGACACGTATTCAGGATCGGTGGCATTGACTCCGTTAATGTGCAACGAGTCCCACTCCTGGCCGCAGGGAGCTTAGGAGCTGTCAGACCCTGGACACATGATCTCAGGTTCTCCTCCATAGATCTTTCCTTTTTATTCCTCTACATTGAATTTTCCCAATTGAACCTCAGCTTTCTCTCACCTAATTTCATCTGGTAACCTGTAACTTACTCTTCCTCCAGGCTTTACCCACAACTCCCTCAGTTAGCTCCCTTTTTCTTCTGCATTGTTGAGGGATCCATCGGCCAGGCATGTTTTATTCTTTCATCCTTTTTTCTAGAATAATTGAATTAAATTGCTGGTGAAGAAGAATCTTTAATTTTCTGTTTCTGAATTGGCTGTGGGTTAGACAAGCTGTTCACAGAAAAAATATGTGGGCAGGTAATTTTTAGTGTTTGTTTGGCAGGCTCCCTAACAGGTTGTATGGCAGCAAAGCTGGCTCAGCTGTAAGCACATATATACTCAGAATTGCAGAATTAAAAAAACACACACACACACATTAGTAGAGTGACTTATTCAAGCATTGATTACCCAGATTTAACGATAAATTATATACATTTATGAGCTTCCCTCAGATACTATTGATATAAACTTTTAAAATGGGAAGCATAGCCTTTGAACCTTCTCTCTTTTTTGCGTTCTTTTTCTGTGGAACTAGAAGCAAAAGGAAACATATACCTTTTAAATGGTATTTATACTCTAGCATAATATGTAGAATTTCGTAGAACTGCCTGGTGAGTTTGGAAAACGTGCCCTATTTTAATGAGATATTACAAATGGTTTTTTAAACATGCAAAATTTATTTCATACTTATTTATATTTAAAACAAGTTTAAATATATCATGGCTCGGAGCTTTCTGGGCCATATTTACTTAAAAATATCACTGTTACACAGCTTTGAGGGTTTTTAGGTATAATTTATATATAGTACAATATATGTATCTTAAATGTTTGGTTTGATGCATTTTTATGTACACTGTATAGCCTTTACCCAGATCAAGATGTAAAATGTTTCCATCATCCCAGAGAATTCCCTCCTGGCACTTTCTTTCACTCAGCCTTTCCCCTGCTAGAAGCAATCACTTAAAAAAATATATTTTATATATTTATTCATGAGAGACACACAGAGAGAGGCAGAGACATAGGCAGAGGGAGAAGCAGGCTACCTGCAGGGAGGCTGATGTGGGACTTGATCCCAGGACCCCCGGATCATGACCTGAGCCAAAGGCAGATGTTCAACCACTGAACCACCCAGGTGCACCTAGGTAATCACATCTCTGACTTCATCACCATAACATAGTTTTCCCTCTTCTATCCTTCCTATAATAGGAATCATGCAGGGGTGCCTGGATGGCTCAGTCAGTGGTGTCTGCCTTTGCTTCAGGTATGATTCCAGGGCCCTGGGATCAAACCCCACATCAGGCTCCCTGCTCAATGGGGGGCTCTGCTTCTCCCTCTCCCTTTGCCCCTCCTTCTGCTTGTGCTTTCTTCCTAGCTCACTCTCTCTCTCTCTCATGAATAAATAAAATCTTTTTAAAATATAGGAATCATACAATAGTATTACAAGTGTTTTTAAATTTTTAAAAATTGAGTTAATGAATAAAATTACCATATGATCTAGCAATTCCACTTCTATAGACCCAAAGAAATTGAAAGAAGGGGTTTGAAGGAAATTTGTAAGCCCATGTTCACAGCAGCATTATTCACGATAGTTAAAAGATGGAAACAACCCAAGTGCCCACAGGAGGATGAATGGATAAGCAAAATGTGGCATATACACACAATAGAATATTACTCAGCCTTTTAAAAAAAGGAAATTCTAGTATCTGCTATGACATGGATAAAACTTGAGGACATTATACTAAGTAAAATAAGCCAGTTACCAAAGAACAAATATTTTATGATTCCACTTATATGAGGTACCTCAAGTAGGCAAATACATAGAGATGGAAATTAGAATGGTGGTTGCCAGAGACTGTGGGAGGGGAAAGTGTGGAATTATTACTAAATGGACTCAGAGTTTCAGTTTAGCAACATGAGAAAAGTTCTGTGGATGGATGGGCGTCATGGCTGCACAACAATGTGAATGTCACTTAATGTCGCTTAATGTCACTGACCTGTATACCTAAGAATGGTTAAGATGATAAAGTTTATGTGATGTGTGTTTTACCACAATTTTTAAATTGAATTATCTCAGTTATTTTTTCATTCTTTTAAAGGGAGATTAGACATTTTTTTTTTTTTGGTCTTTTTGTAGATGTTGGGTGTAATGGCAGATAAATAAAAATCCTGTGTTAAAAGAAATTCAAAAGCTTTTGTAAAAAAAAAAAAAAGCTTTTGTAAAGTGATAAGCACTTTGGAATGACTCATTAGGTAAAATTTTGGATATGCCAAATATTTTTCCTTTGAGGTCGGTATCCACAAAATAGTTTTAGAATCTTGAAATTCACATGCTGCCATGTTCAAGAGTGCACTGACATCCAGGATACCCTCAGCTCAAGGCATCAGGGGCAAGCTCATCTATGCATAAAATGAAAGACTGCTGGCCATGATGGGAAGCTTATGTTTTCAGTCTAGAGTTTAAACCAAGAGAAATTGAAAACCAATATTACTCCTCCTTCTGAATGAATGGTCATAGCCACCAGCTGTGAATAAGAAAAAAAAAAAAAAAAAAAAGTCTGAAAGTATGCCTGACCTGAGAAATGGCAGGGATAAGACACTTTTTTTTTTTTTTTTTTGCTTAGTAAAGAGCATTCTTTCCATTGGTATTGAAGTTAATTGTTGACACATTTGTTCAGATGTTTAGATATGAGTTGCTAGGAGGGAAAAGAAATGCCTACTACAGACTTTTAAAAAATTATTTTTATTTCATGTAGTAAGAACACTTAACATGAGATCTCTCCTAAAAATTTTTTAACTCCATGCAACAGCTAACTCTAGGTACAGTATTGTACAACAAATCTCTAGAGTCTATTCATCTTGCGTAACTGAAACTATGTGCCCCTTGACTCCCCACTCATCTCCCCTGAGTGGTGGCAACCACCGTTCTACTCTCTGTTCCTACAAATTTGACTATTTCAGATACCTCATATAAGTGCATTCCTGCATTATTTGTCTTCTGTGACTGGTTTATTTCACTTAAACAAAATGGGGCATATCTATTCAATAGAATAATACCCAACAATATAAAGGATTTCATGAACCTCAAGGTTCATCCACATTGCCACATATTTCAGAATGTCTATTTATTTATTTATTTATTTATTTTTAAGGATTTTATTTATTTATTCATGAGAGACACAGAGAGAGAGGCAGAGACATAGGCGGAGGGAGAAGCAGGCTCCCTGTGGGAAGCCCAATGCAGGACTTGAACCCTGGACCCTGGGATCATGACCCGAGTCAAAGGCAAACATTCAACCACTGAGCAACCCAGGCATCCCAGCATGTTTTTCTTTTTAAAGGCTGAATAATATTCCATTCAGGAGTATGTCACACTTTCTTTACTAATTCATCTGACAATGGACATTCAACTCAGTAGTGTAAAAATGAATAACCAGATTTTAAAATGGATCAAGGACTTGAATAGACAATTCCTCAAAGAAGACATACAAATGACTAACATATACATTAAACAGGCATATTAAGAATGTAGATAGTTTCAGATAGTGAAATTTGCATGTTTTGCAATCTTTAGAATCAGCAAGCCCCAATATAATTCACAAATTTAATTTTAATTGATATATTATGTTGGTGTTATTCTTGTCCCCCATGTAATAAATATATTCTACTATCAATTACTTTTTTCTATGAAATAGGGATTTTAGTAGCTTTTGCCTCATAGGGCTATTTTAAAAGATATTTTAAAAACCAACTTTGTTGTAAGATTTATTATTTAAAATACTGCACCCACTTAAAGTGTACAATTTGATGAGTTCTAAAATTATATAAGCTGGTAAATCCCCCACCATAATTAAGATATACCCCCAAAAGTTTCCTCTTGCACCTTTGCAGTCCATCTTCCCTGGCTCTAGGCAACCTCCAATTTTCTTTTTGTGCAAAAGATTCATTTATATTTTCTAGAATTTTAAATAAATGAAATAAGACATATATATTCTTTTGTGTCTGGCTTCTTTCACTCAGTGCAATGATTTTGAGATTCATCCATGTTTGCATATATCCGTGGACCTCTCCTTTATATTGTTGGGTGTTATTCCATTGAATAGATATGCCCCATTTTGTTTATCTATTTATCTATTGATGAACATCCCAAGTTTGGCTTTTGGGAAGAAAAATGCTATGAACATTCATGGACAAGTTTTTATATGAATACATGTTTTCATTTTTCCTGGGTAAATATCTAGGAATAGAATGACTATATCAGGTAGGTATATGTTTAACTTGTAGAGACTGATAAATATTTTCCCTAAGTGGTGATATCTTATTACATTCCTACCTGCAGTGTATTTTCCAGTCTCCCCATGTTCTTGCCAACACTTGGTATTGTCAGTCTTTTAAATTTTAGCCAGTCTGAAGGGTGTAGTATTATCTCATTATTATCTTAATTTGTATTATGTATAAAGAAAATTATGTCATAATGAATGAACATAAAGGAAATCTTAACATGGAAATAAAAAACCATAAAAAGGAATCAATTGGAAATTCCAGCATGAATATATAAAATATGTGAGATTAAAAATTCCACAGATAGGGGCGCCTGGGTGGCTCAGTGGTTGAGCATCTGCTTTTGGCTCAGGTCATGATCCTGCGGTCCTGGGATCGAGTGCTGCATCGGGCTTCCCGCTGGGAGTCTGCTTCTCCCTCTGCCTATGTCTCTGCCTCTCTCTCTGTGTCATTCATGAGTAAATAAATAAAATCTTTAAAAAAAATCCACTGATAGGTTTAATAGAAGATTGATGATAATAGAAGAATGCAAAGATAGATCAACAGAAATTATCCAATCTTCAGAACAAAGGAAAAGATTGAAAAAAAAATAATCAAGAACAGCTTCAGGGACCTGTGGAACAAAGACAAAAGTCTAACATACCTATTATAATTGGAGTCTTAAAAGAAGAGAAGAGACAGATAACACAGAACAAATACTTCAAGACATAATGACTACAAAATCCCAAAATTTGGTAAAAGACATAAATTTACAGAATCAACATTCTCAGAAAGCTCCAGGAAGGATAAAAACAAAACACCCACACCTGGACACCATATACTCAAACTGCTAAAAAAATAAAGATAAAAATTCGAAAGCAGCCAGAGAAAGACAACATATTACATATGATTTAAATGGCTGCTCACTTCTTGGCAGAAACCATAAGAGTCGGGAAAAAAAAATGTCTATAAAGTGTAAAGGAAAAAAAGCCATCAAACCAGATGTCTATCTCCAGTAAAATATCCTTCAAGAATGCAGTAAAATAATGCCATTTTCAAATCAGAAACAAACAAAGTGAATGTGTGCCCACTCCCTGTACTACAAGATACGTCAAAGGAAGTTCATCAGGCCGTGGGAAACAATCCCAAAGGGGGTTGGAGTGAAGTGTATTGGAAATGGTAAACATGTGGACAAATTAGAAATATGAGCTTTTTACTCTTCGTTTTTTAAAGCTTTGTGACTTGATTTTATTTATTTATTTTTATTTTTCTGTGACTTGATTTTAATAGTGTTGTG
This sequence comes from Canis aureus, assembly GCF_053574225.1. Lineage (NCBI taxonomy): Eukaryota > Metazoa > Chordata > Mammalia > Carnivora > Canidae > Canis > Canis aureus. The sequence continues at coordinate 14,147,634 of NC_135639.1, read as the reverse complement.
AGATATGTGATGTTATGTAAATGTAACAGGACAACTATAGCATAAAGGATATAGCATCTAGATACAGCATATGTATAAGCAGATAATGCGTGAATGTGTATGTATATACACTGGGATATATATGTCCCTAGAGCAACTGCAAAAATATAATGCCCAGAGGTATAGTTCAAAAAATAGTAGAGAAATAGGCTCAGTTCGGTTGAGCATCTGACTTTTGATTTTGGCTCAGGTGATGATCTCGGGGCTCCTGGGATGGAGCCGCAGGTGGGGCTCTGTGCTCAGCGGGGAGTCTGCTTGAGATTTTCCCTCTCCCTCTGCCCCTCTGCCCACTCACCTGCACTTTTTCTCTGAAATAAATAAATCTTTTAAAAATACAGTAGAGAAATTAAAATGAAATAGTAGTAATTACAGTGAATTTACGTGCACAGAAATGGACGCAGCACAACCCGGTGGAGAGCCTGGGATATAATTTAAGGCCAGAGGCAGGTGGCAATAGAGGCACAGTGGCATCAGGAGTGATGAAAACTGCAGTGGTACCTGATGTTCAGCCTGAAAGTCACGGGATGTGGAGACTTTTCCCAGGACTTGAGAATCAAAAGGACAGTTATTTATTCTAAACAGATACAGATACAGATCTATAGAGAAGATCATTTACTGGAGAAGAATGGGAACAGCAAGGGAACTGGGACCAGGAGGCTGGCACCTCATCCAGACTGTGGTACCCTGCCCTGTGGTCCTTGATTTCTCCAATTTCAGTAAAACGGAGAATGTTAAAGATTATTTCTAAGATTGTTTCCTCAAAAAACAATATTTTAAATGAAGTTAGAGTATTTCTAAAATAATTCTTTTGTTAGATTTTTAAAAAGTTGCCATCCAGCACTAACACTGAAAGATTCTGGTTTTTTATTTTGCTTGTCACATTCTCCTCTGACCATAGACTCCGAGCTTATAAAGTTCTGAGTCTCTGTATGTTTGCATGTGAAGTAGCTTTCCATTAATATACAGTAATGAAAGAGATTCAAAAGCCTTTTGATTTTTTGTAATGGTCTTTTCATCATGGAAAAAAAAAATCTTTTCACCTCCCTTCAATATATTTAGTTGAGGGGCCCTCTAGTGATCGAATCTGCATACAGCACCACTACAGTAGCTGCCTATAGATTTAACCTCCTATGATACTGCATCTTGTATATTAAAAAAATAAAATGCCTGTGCCCTTATCACAATAAAATTCTCAAGATTCAGGTTACCACACAGATTTCACCTCTAGTTTGGAATCAAATTTAAAAATATAATGAAAGGATACATATACTGGCTTATAACACTTCAATTTTCATCGATCCCAATTAGTTTTTATTGCCATTAGATTAACAACGTGCGTGAGAATGTATAAGATAGGGAAAACATTATTTTATGCCCATAAGTGTATTAAAAGAGAGGGTACTTGGGTCCTAAATGATTTCCCTCTTCCCCAGAACTCGCATTTTTCAGGCGAAGTCTAACACATCTGCATGGACCACAGAGAAAGCACACTAAAGGAATAAACTCCGGTCCCACAGAGTGATAGAAAAAGCTGATAGGAATCTTTTTGGGTGTTGATCAGGTAAATGTCTCCAGATTCAAAGGAGGCCATGTGCTCCGCTCTCCAGAATTTGTTCTAAAACAATTGCATCAGCATGATAATGGATATACGGATGCTTCTCCCCTTAACTAATCAGAAAAGTAATGTAAATGACAAATATTTTAAACTTCATTCAGGGGCGCCTGAGTGGCTCAGTCGGTTAAGCATCTGCCTCTGGTTCAGGTCAGGATCCCAGGGTCCTAGGCTGTAGCCCTGCACTGGGCTCCTTGCTCAGTGAGGAATCTGCTTCTCTCTCTCTGCCTGTTTGCACACTCTCTCTGTTAAATAAATAAATGAAATCTTAAAAAAAAAAAAAACCTCATTGAGAAGCCAGTTTAACTTCATTCGCTAGTCAATTCTACTTTTAAAAAGATAAATATATGTGAAACAATTTAATCAAGCAATTACTCTGGTCCTTAACCTGAATTTCACCTGTTACTAGCTTTAATTTTAATAAATTGATATAATTCATCCAAAACATCACATTGGTTGTGCTATAGATAACTTCATGGGGTGAATGAACAGCTAAACTTACTTACAGATGAAAATCATCTTAGACTTACATTTCACGGGGTTAAGTAATTACTTTCCTTATTAATTTTTAATGCATTTTCTTCTAGTTACAAGTTTCTAAAGTGACTCATCATTAAGTTTAGTTCCTTTTCATAGAGGGTCAAAATAATGAGTCATGACAATTACCTTCAGGGTTAGATGTACTCTTATTTTCTTACATAACTATCAAAAAGTCATGGCTAATGAAAATTTGGGATGCTTTCATATCTTTCTAAGTGGGCCTAAATCCCACTGTTTCTCTTTAGATGTTATTGTGTTGTCTTGGCAAATCAAGATGCTAGAATCCTATTATATATATAATTGCTGACTCATTCCAGAACATTCTGAAGTGGTTTACTCTCCCAGAGTGGGCACTCCTCTCCTGAGATTCACATCACTGGAGATTCTTGAGCTCCTGCACCCCTGGAGAGGCTGTAAACAGGGCAGACGGGGCCATACAGCAAACCATAGCCTATCTATCCTGCAACCCTTAGTAGGACAGCAACACATTTAAAAGAGCTTCAGACAGTTACACATTAGGCTGGGAGAGCAGTTCCCAAGGGCTTTCGGTCCTAAACCACATGATTAGAAATTCCGTGTTGAGAGTTTAGTGGTAAGCATGATTTTCTTTTTTTATTGATACAACCTTGGAGTTGGCAGATCATGTTCCACATACAAGTTTTACCTGAGACTCAAGAGTCAGTCATCAGGTGCTTTTGTGACCTCATTCAGGAGGTTCTGGTTCAAGACAGTGATGTAGGAAACTCCTGAACTTGGACACACCAAATCTACAGCTTATGGACACACCAAATCTACAGCTACATGTGCAACAATTCCCTCTGGAAGAAATCCAGAAACTAGCTGAGCAAACCCCTACACATTGGGTGAATGAGAAAAAACCCACATGGAAATGGATCTTGGCACACCCTCAACAACTGGGAGCCGCTAAAGAACAGAGAAGCGCTTTGGATAATCACAAAGGTTGAGGGTCAACCAAGAGCAAAGGCCCAGCTGAATGAGAAAGATTATCTCCACTCTGGTCAAGACTGGGAAAAGTAACTGTTGTATCTAACGCCCAGAAACCAACATAGAGAGTCAAGGAAATTAGAAAAACAGATGACCATGTTTCAAACAAAAGAACAAGATCAAATTCCAGAAATAAACCTTCATGAAACAGAGATAAGTGATTTACCTGATACAGAGAGAGACCTCATTCCCGTCCATGTTCATTCAGTTGGCCATTCCCAATCTCCCCAGTTTCATGATGCAAAGTAACTGGAATTAACCTTGCAGAGCTCAAAATTGCATAACAAAGGACAGCCAGGTTCAAGTGCAATCAGTCATTGAGGCAGACCTGCCCCCAGGTAGTGTCCATTATTCGACTGTAGTTATGGAAAGAGGTCAGACTCTCTGGGTCATGTTTGCTCAATGATCAGTTCAACCTCAGGTGGACACCATCTCAGAGCCTGGGATGATCCTCTTACCCTGATGATGCATAATGTCAGCTTTGTAGATTCAAAGCCCAGGGTTTGCTAGTTCCACATCCCCAGATAGATGAGTGGCATCTCAGGAAACACCAGCCACCTCTCCACAACTTCCTCTCCGTGTGGCTTTCATCAATACTTAAGGAAATTTAACTGTATTCAAATGTCCTAGAAGAGATATTTTGTTTTTGGAATTTCCAGCAGGTTTATTTGCTGGAGAGAAGTTCTTCATTATAGTTGAGCTGTTTTTATCGTGCCAGCGACTCCCACCATTTGGCAGGATTTAGCAGTTCTCCAGGAGGCAGCTAGTCCTCAGAGCCAGGAATCCTTACTTATTTGTAAGAGTTGCCATTTGTTGAACTTACTCTGTGCCAGAAACTGTGCTAAGCCCTACATGCATTATTTTGTATATTCCCCACAATAAATCTGCAATGAAGTTATCATCATTGTTTCCATTTTACAGAGGAAACAAAAACAAGTTTAAAGACATTGAAGCATATTCTGTGGATTTCTTCTGAAGGCAAATGACAATCCAAGAAATTTCTCTTTAGTAAATAATAGGGGAGATAGGGTTTCTTTGTCCTATACATAGACCCTTGGTAAACCTGGTGCTTATGTGCACTTTTGTTTTCTGAAAAGCAATAAGCCTGAGCATTTACACCTTGGTATTAACATGATGTGTAAATATTTAAGGGATGGATCTGAGACTTAGAGAATATGAAGATGCCATTGATGCTGTATTTGTCCATGCAGCTTCCATCGTCTCCAAATGGATGAAACTTGACCCCAGTTTCCAAAAGTGATGTTATTATTATTATTATCACTATCATTATTATTATTGATTAGCAGTTTAACCTTCACCCTTTTAAAGTATATCAAGTATGGGGATGAGTTAAATTAGGGCCATCCAGATCAGCATTTCTCAGACTTGAACATGCACACACAATCTCTGCAGCTCCTGTTAAAACATTGCAGATTCTACTTCAGCAGGTACAACTGGCTTTTGCGTTCCTAACTAGTTAGCTCCCAGGTGAAGCTGTTGCTGCCGCTCCATGGACCACACTTTGAATACCAGGAATCTAGATTTCTTACAAATGGAGGAAAAGAAATACCATGTGTAAAAAAGAATTCTCTACCTTCTGCAGACAGAGTCTGGGACCATAAAACCATTACATGTATAGAGAGATTTCCCTGGGAACATGTTATGTTTTGCCAAACTTGCTAAATATTTGATATTATCTAGCTCTTATTTTTTTAATGCAGTAGAACTTCAAACTATTCAAAGACTTCCAGTGCTCTGTGAGGATTCTACTAAGGTGAAGGAAGATAAGAAAACTGTTGGGAAAAGCATGTTTGTTACAAACATTGAATTAATCCATATTATCCATTAATGAGTTAGATTTATCTAAAGGAGTCTTTTTTTCTACATTTTCATGACTTTTCCTATGATCTTACTATTCAAAACAGCTTTTGGCAACTAAAAAATAAATCATAAGGCACAGATTATCCTTCATGACTATAATATGTCTTTCAATGTGATTCAGTTCCAACCAACTGTAATCTATCCCATTGTTATATTCTGATCAGGATACTAACTAGAAAAAAAATAACTGTCATTAATGTATATTCAAGTCTGATTTCATAAAAGAAGTTATGGTATACGAACATTTAAGAAGTGGTTATTCTAGTAGCATTCTCAACCCAGATAGTTTTTGCAGGATATATTTGCCCTTCCTGCAATATTTAATCGAGAAAAGTATTTGTCATGAAATGGCAGGGACTAAGGAATGATATCACCCATAAAAAGTTGGATATTATTTCCAGTAATTCTTATGACTCATACAATTTTCCCATACATTTAAGAAATACTTTACATAACTGCTTATCCAGGAAAGGATATTTTAGAGAAAATGTAATTTAATTTAACTTTAAACTCTATTTAATTTAACTTCAATTATCTAAATGACTGCCTCACCTGAAATGTTTTCATCTACGTGTTTAGTAGTCTCTAGTTGAAGTTATAGTCATCATACAAATGAAAAAATGTAATTGACTAAATTATCTGTTGTTGTGTTAACTGTGATTCTCCTTATGTACTATTAATTGTCAATTATTTCTTATAATCAAGTTTTAAAAAATATATATACTTAAACTCAGACTTGATATATGTCATTAACAATTAAAATATTAAATTATGTGTTAAGTATGTGGTATTAATCAGAAGTGAGATCTGGCTTAGAAGAAGAAAATGCATTGAGTTAATGAGAAGAAATAAGGTAGCAAATTCTGCAAAACATTATAGAAATACAAATAAAACAGGAAAAGTTCATCAAGGTAACAATAATAATAATATCTGTTTAGTGCCTACTATGTGCCAGGCTCTATTTTACATGCTTTACCTGTCTTGTCTCATTTATTCCTCACATTAACCCAATGTGGTAGGTCCTAGAACATTCCTACTTTATAGATGAAGAAGCTAAGATACAAAGACATAAGCCCCAAGCCTAAGATCACATCAGCACACAGTAGTGTTGGGATCCACATCTAAGAAACCTGCTTTCTGAGCCCACATCTTCACCAAAGCAGTGTAGGTTTTATATTTAGACCAGAAGTTTGCAAACTTTTTTTTTAGATTTTTAAAAATTATTTACTCATGAGAGACACAGACAGAGGCAGAGACACAGGCAGAGGGAGAAGCAGGCTCCGTGCAGGGAACCCGATGTGGGACTCGATCCCAGGACACCAGAACCCCAGGATCACACCCTGAACCAAAGGCAGATGCTTAACCACTGAGCCACCCAGGCGTCCTTCAGAAGTTTGCAAATTGTGGGCCATGGGTCAGATCTGTCCTGCCACCTTCAGCTTACAAAATGGGAATGGTTTTTATATTTTAAAAAATCTGAAGAAAACTAATAGTTTTGTGATACATGAAACGTATATGAAATTAAATATTTAGTGCCCATAAATAAAGTTTTATTGGAACACAATCATTTGTTTCTATATCGTCTATGGTTGTTTTCAAGTTTTAACAGCCAAGTTGAGTAGTAGCAGTGGACACTATCTGACCCACAAAGCCTAAGGTATTTACTACCTGGCTCTTTAAAGAAAAAAATTACCAGCACTTGCTGTGAACCATAAGAGGGAAGAAAACTAAGAACACAGAATTTGAGCAAATGCCTCAGAGGACCCATCCAAATGGAGTGAGCCACTCAAGATTACCCAGCAATGGGGGGGGGGGGGGGTTCACCCTGTGAATATGAGAATTAATGAGAAAACCCACATGCAATTAAATAAATAGCAATCAGAAGTAGAGAAATGAGTACCTAGCCTGATTTTTTTGGAGTGGAGCTACAGGGAGGAGTTTGGGGGAGGTCTGGGCAACAGGAAGGGATAAGATCAGGAATGGCAGGACTGTGCTCCCAATTTTCCAGTTATAGTATATGCCTGCTGTTTTCCCCACTGATTTGCTAAAAACCAGAGCCAATAAGTAAATTAAGGAAGGTCAAAAATCTCATCTACCTATGGCCATCATTACCTGGAAAAGGCCTGCAGAGATCTTCCCCAGGGACTGAGTCAGGGGTGAAGGGGTCATAAATGGGCTTGGTGGGGTAGGGAATCAGCCTGCCCAGGTTCAGTGTGAGGAGAGCAGAGAGGCCCCCTTGTGTGTCAAAGAAGCCAGGAACCCATGTACCCTTGCTATAGAGTGGCAATATATCTGAAAAACTATGTGTCTTGATTCGGTAATTGCCTTTCAAGAGTTTGTATTTCCTAGCATTATTAAGATCATTCCCAAAAAGATTACTTGAAGATATTCCAATTCCTAGAGAAGATACGATACCAAAGATTTATTTATTTTCATTAGCCCAGATGGGCTGCCATGCTGATATATTTATGCCATAACCTGTGAAGTGGGTCAGGCCAATTATCAAAATACTGGAGATGCCAGTCATGTTGTTCATAATTGCCAAAATATTTTCTCAGATTATTAAGCTCTGAATAACGATGAAAGATATCCTCTATGATACCAAGTGCATACAAAAAGCATGTCTGTCAGAAGTGGGGAAATAATGATCAGTGTGTATATCATCAGTTTGGGTAATGTAGCAGGATTTGGGTGGGTCTAAACTACTATAATGATACGAAAGGGAATGTCTTAAAAAGCTAGGCTTGGTCAGTTTCTAAGCCTTTCTTTTCAGAATAGATTGTGAGATGCCCAGAAGTTTTGCTGAGAAAATTCAGATGTCTGTGCCAGTGGGTGTTGGTATCAGCTAGGAAAATACTGTTTAGCATAATCTGGGCATCCTTCTGGAAGGAAGTCGGCTCCACCGAACCAGACATTCCATCAGTGATTCCCAAACTTGTGTGTGCATCAGAGTCACCAGAAGAAGTTTTTAAAAGTACAGATTCTTTAGTGCCACCCTTGAAAAGTCTAATTCAGTAGGTTTAAGGTACATCCCAGAAAGCCAAAATTTTGTAATGTTTCTCAGGGCTTGAAGCCACGGGTTTATTCCTCTTTTTTTTCCTAAGTACCTTACTGGACAATTTGCAGCAAACCATATGTAGGTCAGATTTATCCATAACTCTTTGGAGACATCAGTCATAATAGCTTCAAAAAGGAATAATCGCCAATAAAGTCCCAATAGCATCAAAGAGAAACTTAGCAACTCCTAGTCAGAAAGGACTGAGATTCCACTTTCAGTATACGAAGCCTGCAGTCGACAGAAGAATGCCTCTCCCACCGCCCAAAGATGCCCACATCCTGATCCTCAGAAACTGTCTATGTTATGTTACATGGCAAAGGAGAATCAAGGTTGCAGATGGAATTAATGTTGCTAATCAAATGACTTTAAAAAAGGGAGATTATTCTGGATTATACAAGTTGGCCCCATTTTATCACCAGAGTCCTTAAAAGTAAAAGAGGAAGTTTGAAAAGGAAAAACCAGAGAAGTGATATCATGAGAGGGACTTGGCCCCACTTGGCTAGCTTTGAAGATGGAAGGAGGCTGCACACCAAGAGATGTGGGTGCCCTATAAGCTGGAAAAAAATAAGCAAACAGATTCTTCCCTAGAATCTCCAGAAGGAACATAGCCCTGCCAACATCTTGATCTGAATCCTGTAAGACATTTTTGAATTTTAGAACTGTAACATAATAAATTTGTATTGTGTTAGGCAACCGAATTTGTGGCAAAAACAACTGTAAACTAAAACAAACCCTTAACACTTTAGTGTTCTAGTAAGTAACCAGCTTAATGTGGGATGAGCAAGCACGAAGCAGATTGCTGCCTTCCTATGCACCCCACCCAGAGCCCACATTGTTCATTCATTTCAATTCTCTTTGCGTTGAATTTCAACTCCAGAATCCTCCTCACCCCAGAGTTCCAGATAGTCAGTACCAGTTGATTATAGCAGACATGCAGATTAAAACCTATTGCTGTTCTTGGCTTAAGACGGTTCAAGGAAATGAATGAAAGCAAGAAAGGCCTCTTTGAGGCCTAAATTCAGGGCTAACAAGCTGTCATTTTTACCACTTCTATTGGCCAAAACAAGTCACAGATAAGCTTAAATTCAAGGTGGATAGACTCTACCTCTTAATGGAAGGAGCTAAAAAATTATATTTCAATAGTGTTGGATAGGAAGAAGTATAGGACATCAGGACCATTTGGTAATGGTAATTTTCAGTTTCACTACAGATTGTGATAAAACAATTTATTTACCTACCTTTGACAAATTTGAGGCATAAAATTTGTTAGGATTCTATAGAAATTCCTTTCCTTTTTTTTTTTTTAAGATTTTATTTATATAAGAGAGAGAGTGCATGCGATTGTGACCAGGGAAGAGGCAGAGGGAGAGAGACTCTCAAATAGACTCCACACTAAACATAGAGCTTGAGGCAGGGCTCAATCCCACGACTCTGAGATCATGACCTGAGCTGAAACCAAGAGTCAAGACACTTAACCAACTGAGCCATCCAGACACCAGTCCTTTCCCTTATTAATAAGGGCAGCCAAATGTGGTACAGGTGGCACCTGTCTTTTGCCTCAGCACCATTTTCTTACCAGAAAACAATTTTCCAGGTTAATGTGTTTTCACATAATTTGTATTAAATTTACCCTATATGTCATTCCTAGTCTGTTCAGTTACATTCTCATTTTTACATACACACACCCCAAAAAAGAATTAACAGCTCAAAAGTCACTCATTGAAATGAATAGGCAGTGATGAATATAGTAACACAAGTACCATAGTTCAAAATAAACTCATAAAGGTAAATAGTAGACAAGAACCCAGTGAGAATCTCATACGTGAATCTCGAGCTCGTGGAACAAATGTGACAATGTGATGGTGCCATCAGCATATACAATGATGATCATAACTTGGATTGTACTAGATCAGCATTCATTTGTCCTATACACCTTGACTTCCACTCTGCAGCAGGATTAGCATGAATATTTTGCCCAAAGTGGAATTGATGATGTTGTTTTCATATTTTCAAACAATGTACTGCTATGCTCAAGTAAATAAACTGTTTTCCTCCCCAGAACAAGTAAAAAGTAGTGCTTCCCAGGATGAAATCAATTAATTTTGCCACAAAAGGCAGAAACTAACTCAAGATTATTCAGTTATTACTTAAAATTGCATTTTTTGTAGCAAAGCTGTTTCAAATCACACAATTATAAAGGAGGCTGTAAAACAAACCACCAGCCACAATAATAATGATACATATTATTTTTGGAGAGAAAACAAAGAATGAGCTACCAGCCAAATCCCCTTATCAGGTGACATTGTTGAATGTTATGTAGCATCAATGGCAAATTATGTGAAATTATTATTCCGAAAATGCTGGAGACATGTTTCACATTACAACTGGACACCCTTGCTTGTGCACAGAGTAGGAATTGGTTCCTGGCACACATGGTAAGAGGAAAAGTGCTTTACACATTTCTTTGCCTACTTTATCACTGAATTTCCACAAAGTGGTTATTTTGTGAGTTGTAACACAGACCAGAAAAGATGCACTGGGTTAAGGAAGGATAGAACACCACAAGGTAGACAGCAGGGTGTAGCTCTCAAGCTATGAAAGGTAGCACCTCCACTCCCAGCCCCACTTGGCTCACATGCAGTCTTAATCATTTTAGTTAATCCAACTGCAGCTTTCTAGTTGCTCAAGTCAAAATTTTGGAGTCATTCTTAATTCATCTCCATTTCCCATACTCCCATCTAAATCCTATTAGTTTTACCTTCAAAATAGATCTAGAATCTGGGCAAGTCTCACTATTTCAGTTGTTAATATGAGAAGGTTCTGGGTCTTATTCGTCCCCAGAACCTATGACAGTAGCTAGGAAATGTGCACCTACTTTGCAGTCGTGCATGCAATAATAACTGCCTAACTACTGGAAAATGCATGAGCGCATTATGAGAATCAAAATATCAAGAGTATGTTAAGTGAATAAACCATCTGGTTCACAGCCACGTTTCATTAGATTTAATTCAACAAATAGTTTCTGAGCACTTACTATGGGCCAGGCATGTAAATTTTTTGATATTATTGAAGTATAATCTACATGCAAGGAAATGCACCCATTTTGAGTACAGTTCAATTAGTTGTTCTAGTATCATTTGTTGAAAAGACTATCTTTTCTCTATTCTATTTTCTTTTTCTCTTATCAAAGACCAGTAGACTATATATTTTGTGGGTCTATTTCTGAGCCCTCTGTTCTGTTCCATTGATCCATTTGTAGATTTTTTTTTTGCCAAGATAACACTATCTTGATGACTGTAGCTTTGTAGTAAGTCTTGAAATAGAGTAGTGTCAGTCCTCCAACTTTGTTCTTCTCCTCAAATATTGTGTTACTTATTCTGGGTCTTATGCCTCTCTATATATACTTCATGATTGGTTTGTCAATATTCGCAAAATTTCTGGAATTTTCATTGGGATTGCATTGAAATGATAAATCACATTAGGAAGAGCCAACAATACTGAGTCTTCCTGTCCATGAACACAGACTATGTCCCTATTTATTTATTTAGCTCTTTTTTTGCTTTTGTCCATTAGAGTTTTGTAGTTTTCCTCACATGTATGGCTTTTGAAGAGCAGGGTTTTTCATTTTCATGAGGTCCAGTTTATCTATTGTTTAAATAGATATTTCCTGGCTAAGAAATCTTTACCTACTTCATGGTAGTAAAGATTTTTTTCTTATGTTTTCTATCAAAGGGTTTTAATTTTAGCTTTTGCATTTAGCTCTAGCTCTCAGCACTTTATTTTATTTCTGTTGCTTTTTTATTTTTTTATGCAATCTCTACACCTTAAGTAGAGCTCAAACACATGACCCCCTCTACTGACTGGGACAGCCACGCATCCCTCTTAGCACTTTAAATAAGTCATTTCACTGCAGGACTTGCTTGTGTCAGTTGAGAAGTCTGTGGTCATTCTTATCTTTGTTTTCTCTACGTATGATATGTCTTTTTCCCCCTCCACCTTTAAGATTTTTTTTTTTAATCATTAGGTTTCAGTAATTTTATTGCAATGTGTCTTTGTGTGGTTTTCATTGATTTATACTGCTTGGGATTGTAGCTTCTTGGATATGTAGGTTCATTTTTTAAAATGAATATTGGATATTTTCAGCCATTATTTCTTCAAATATTTTACTTACCACCTGCTCTAGGAATCCAACTATGTGTACATTCTATTGCTTATTCTTTTCCCACAGGTCACTAAAGCTCTATTCAGTTTTTCAGCCTTTTCCTCTCTTTGTACATCAGTTGGGATAGTTTCTATCGCTGTGTCTTCAGTTTACTGATCTTTTCTTTGTCAGTGTATAATCTGCTGTGAAATCCATGCTTAATAATTTCTATTCCTCAACTCATTGTGTCCATGTTTTCCTTTGAAACTTAAATATATTTATTATAACTATACTAGCTATTTTAAAGTTCTTGTCTGTTAGTTTTATCATCTCTTTCAGTTCTGGAGTTCTTTCTATTAACTGATGAGCCATATTTTTCTGCTTCTTTGCATGCTAATAATTTGAGATTAGATGCTAGGCATTTATAATTTTACATTATTGAGTTCATTATTATCATATATTAAAGAGAATTGTAGGAGTTTATTTATTTACCTTCAGTTAATAGGGTAGGCAGTTAACTTACTTGCAGATCAGTTTGATCTTTTTTCAAGTTTGTTCTTATGTTTTGTTAAGCTAGTTTGGAATTAGCTTTTTCTTGGGCTGAATTAGCCCTCCTTCTAAGGCATGGCCTTTGCGGGGTATCTGCTGAATGCCTTGATTGTTCAATGAAATCCCTTACTCCGTTGGGCAGAGCATCTCCCAATTGTGTGTGAACTCCAGGAGTTGTTCTGATGATAAATTCTCTAAATGGTTTCTTGATCCCCAATAGTTGTTATTTGATCAGCCTCATGGAATTTTACTCTTTATATGCACAGCTTAGCATTCATCTAAAGACTCAGGTGGACCCCATGTCAATTTCTTAAACTCTTCATCTTTGTAGTTTCTTCCTCTTCAGTACCCTGACTCTGTAAATTCTAACTGCTTTAGTGTCCCTGAACACTTATTTGTATTTCCTCAGTTTGGTGAGTCTTCCTTGTTCTGCTTGGAATCTCCCTCCCTGTGTTGGGGTCCAGGAAATGCCTCTGGACATATATCTAGAGTGACTAAGGGTCTCACCTCATTTGTTTTCCTTTTTTTCACTTATTACCATCTTGTACTACTTATTGCCCAATCCATGAAAATCATTGCTTTGTATGTTTTGTTTACTCTTCTAATTATTTATTATAAAAAGGCAGATCTGATGCCAGTTGCTCCATCATGGCTGGAAGTAGAAGTCCCTCAGCTTATAATTTTTGAAATGGACTTTGCCACTTGTTTCACAAAGTTGGTTATGAAATACACATGCGTATTTGTCTCTGGTCTTGCCTGCCTTTCTGTGAGGATCCTCAAATCATTTACAATTGTGTCATCCCTAAAATATCTTGGGTATAGAGTAAAACGTTTTTTGTGGTTTTTGCAGTATGAACTGTTACTCTTTTTTTTTCTTTTTCTTTTGCTTGCTGTCTTTTTCCCCCTTTCATCACAGCTCATCTCTAGATCTGTTGAATTTTGCATTTCTATCTATTTACTCTCTTCCTGTTTGATGACATCTGGAAAATCAAGCTATCCTATTCTAAGTACCTAAAAATTGGATCCCATTCAAAGTTCTTGAGAGTTTATATTATGAAAGGAGTTTAGAGTGGCTGGAAAATAAGCCAAATGTATATGCAACAAGGTTATAAACCTCAGAGAAGCTAACCGGATCTTTAAAGGCTTATTTGTGATGTTAAGAGTAAATATGATCTATAATTGTGTTACCCAGTATGATAGGTACTAGCCACATGTGACCATTGATCATTTGAAATGTGGCTATTGCCACATGTTGAAATGATAATATTTTGGGTATTTTAGATTAAACAAATTATTAAAATATATTTCATCTTTTTTTATTTTTAAAAAGGATTTTATTTATTTATTTATACATGAGAATAAATTTTATTTATTTATTCATGAGAGACACAGAGAGGCAGAGACATAATCAGAGGAAGAAGAAGGGTCCCTGTGGGGAGCCCCATTTGGACTCAATCCCTGGACCCTGGGATCACACCCTGAGCTGAAGACAGACACTTAACCACTGAGCCACACAGAGGTCTCTTTTTTACTTTTTAAAATGTGGCTTACTATATATTCCCTACTGGGCAGTGCCAATCATCTAGAAAACACAGAGCAGGGGAAGGGGAGTGGGGTATTAAGAAGGACAATAGCATGGTCAGTCTGCATTTGAAAACCTGATTGTCAAGCAGTGTATGGAAGATTGACAAAAAGATGGGACAGCCTGAAGACCAAAAAAATGAGAACTGCTGTGATGATCCAGGAAAGAAATGATTATCATGTTCAATGTCACAAAAGTTGCATTTATATTTGATAAAGTTGCCATTTGCTGCATTAGCAGTGGGAAAGCAAAGTACAAATAGAATAGATTATTCAAAATATATGTGAGTCACTTTGTTTAGAAAGCAGTTACCCAGTCTTACAGACATGTATATATACACACACACACACACACATTAACACCTCCTACTGTACCCATTCTTGACCATTTTCTGGATTGACTCTAGACTAATGCAGCCTGGGAGAATTTGGCCTTCTGAGAATTCACACAAACAAGTAATCTGAAGCTGGTGGAAAGAATTTGTCCTTCCAGACTTAGCTCCACTAATTACCAAGCGTGTGACCCTGGGTAGTTTGCTTAAACTCTCTTGAATTTAAGCACTACTTTCACAAGAAAAATAACTAAAGCTTCCACACAGCTTTATTTATATTCTCTATGGGAGAATAAAGGAAAAAACTTGTATGTAAAACTAAATAATTAACATTATAAAATATTAGGCATGTCTGTTATTCTATGCCACAAAGTAAACCATCTTCATGTATAATGGAGGAGGGTTGACTGTAACTTCATTCCTTTGGGTCTGCCTGAAATAAACCCCCCTCACACTTGGCAAGATGGTTGCTCTGGATAGCGTGAGACATTTTTCTTCTGCTCAGAGCAGTTTGACATCCTCAGGTGAGCATGTTCTCCCTCCCATTGATGGCCCTGGCCGTAGGCTGAACTGGATAAGGCAGGACGGGACAGGTTCTCCGAAGGTTAAGTAAATGAGACCCTGTTCACCTAACATGCTGGCTATCTGGCCACGCAGATGTCCTAGGGCTTTTCTTTCCCTCAGTTGAGTTGGATATCGCAAGGTTCCTAGACTCAGAGCCTAAGCATATGTCAATATTTAATTCCTCTGCAAACATTCCTACTGGATTAGAAACTTCCAAGTTTGACATTTTTATTTTTAAATGTCCAAGGTTTTAGAGTCAAAGTCAATGTTAGGTAATGCTCTGGTGAATTCCAGAGACATGAGATTATTTTTCTATTACAGTCCACTTTCAATGTCATGAGATATCTGGGGAGGAATGCCAAATCTCCATCATCCTTTTACAGGACGCACCTCCTAGCCCACAGGCCCAAGACATAAGGAGTAGCAAAGGCTGATGGAAAGCAGAGTTTGGGTGACAACTCCAACCCACCCACCAATCTAGCAGTTCTAGATTATTTCCTATGTATTCAGCAAACTGAACTGCTCCAACTACACTTAAGTTGTGTCTGGAAGCCCAGACAATACCAGGTAAATTTTCACTAAACCCTGGGATATTATGTGGCTTCATATTACTTGTAAAACAATGGTCACCATCAAGGACTAAATTGAAAAATGCCCATTAGAATTAAAATTCTACAAAAACAGAGTGAAGAATTTAGCAATCACTTTTTATAATTCAAGAACTAGAAGGAAAGGGATTTTTAAAACCAAAAATTAGGAAAAAATATGCTATGCATGAATATCATCCAAATCTCATGGTAAAATGTACAGCCAAGAATTCAATGTTTGGTACCTGAACTGTCCTTGAAAGTAGAAATCATTGTACAACAAAATAATCTCTATTGGTTAAGTTAATGCTAGTTGTTATAACCTGAAATATCAGTGGCTTAAAACAATAGGAACTTATTTCCTACTCATGTAAATGTCAAAATGGATGTTTGTGATTTGTGGGAGGCTTTCCATTAAGGAGGAAAACCAAGCTCCTTCCATCTCGTGGCTCTGCCAACTTCCACACACGGCCTTCAAGGTCACTGTACTTGTCTACATCAAGCCATGAAAGGTAAGGCACATGGAGCATTATGAGTGGGTTTATGTGAACAGGACTGGAACTGGTGCACATCTGTGCACTCTCATCCCGTTGGCCAGAAGTTGATGATGTGGCCCATCTCCCTGCAAAGGGGATCAGGTAATAAAGTCTAGTGTTATTCTCTGTAGGAAGAGGCAAGCAATCTCCGCCATGTACTCTAGACGTTCCTAGATCACATGTTAGTGATCTCAAAGAAGCAATGTGGTTCATTAAATTTTATAACTCAGCCTAAGAGTTCAGTCAGACTGAGTTTAAGGGAAGTCATTCTCCCAGAGCTGGCATGATAGACTGCTGATACAATTCCCTTTGTAACTTGTATAATGGTTTGGGAAATTGGATCTTCCCAAAACATTCTAAAATTTCAACCTATTTCAGTTTATAAAATAATTCCCTCCCCCACCCCCGAACTCTAGTCTCACTTTCAGAATTTGGCAATTTTTAGTCCTAATTCTATAGCCTATATTGAATAAAGGTCACTCAAATTATGGATTAAACTTTGTATTATCAAAAATACCAACCTGGAAATCTGGAGTGAATTATTTGGTAATTCACACAGAATGTAGTTTACTTCATAGTAAAACCCAGAGGACACTGGCTCACTTTTTTTTTTCTTTTTCTTTTTCTTTTTCTTTTTCTTTTTCTTTTCTTTTCTTTCTTTCTTTCTATTTTTTTTGTCTGCTTGCTTGTTTTGAATAAAAAAAGGTTCAGAGAATTATAGTTCTTTACAGTGGAGGTAGTTATCCTAGAGCAATTACACAAACTAGACTGCTCTTCATATTCATTTCTTCATTTGTTCATTCATCCCACAGAGATGTGTTAAGGGCTGCTATGTACCAAGTGGGCTCCATGTTGAGGAGAGACAAGAAAGACCCAGAGAATTCTATTCTTCTCAGAGTTTATGGCCCATAGTTGATTGTGATGGGTGTCAAATGAGGGAAGTTCAGAAAAAGAGATGTTCTCAGAAGAGAGAAGGAAACAACTTAATCAGAAGAATCCCCAAGGAGGAGGTCAAATGCTGAGACAAAAGGATTCTGTGGGGAGTTGGCTTGACTCCCATCCATGGAATCCCTTCCTGGTGTCTTCTGTCCTGATTTTAACATCTCTTTGCCCAACTTTTTTGAACTTCCCTCATACACAAATAATGTCCTTGCTTTTTTCTGTACCTGTAAACTTTGTCAAGGAATTGAATTATTCTTTGACCATTTGTGACCTGCAAATGTGGCAATTTCATATGATTCAGCTTATATCTGTGATGGTATCAGGCTGAATGGCTCGAATCTCTTAAAATTATGGTATCCTATTGCAGTAGTTTTAAATTTTATTTTAAGCAATCTATCACCAACTGAAAACATTTCAATTCTTTTCTATCAAATACTTCTCTTTCAGATTATTTTTCCCAGACCATTTTTTCCAAGTTGAATTTTATTTTTCGCTCTTATTCTCAATTGTATTTCATGGTGAGATCACCAATTCCACCTCTTTGCTCCTTGAAGCACCCCCAGCTCCTTTTGTCAGTTCATTTATTCTTTTCTTTGTCTTATTGTTGAGAAATAAACTAGTTCTATAGACTATCAAAATAAAATATCAACTGCTTTCCTAAAAGGAATGAACCCTCTTGAAGCATTGCTTGTAATTTCATGCTTTTGAGGGTAAGGCAAGGTTATACAAAAACTACTTGAGCTGGTAAGCTTTTAGTATTTGTTTTCAAGCCTGCTGCTATCAAATCTGTGAAAACAACTTAGTTTTACATGTATCCACAAAGCAGCACAGAGAATTGTAAACTAAAAAGAGGCAGACCAGAATCCTTCACTACAATGAAATTATGGTGATTCTGGGCATTATGTAACCTCATTGAAAGAGAACAATCTGTATGAACCCTTTTCTCATCTTCCCACAAGTACTGTGGAAAACTTGACCTAGGCTATCAGTCTTGGTTTATTTATGATTAAAATTAGAAACACACACTTGGAACTTCCTCTCTTTTCATGCCACTTTTCCACGGAACTTCTCAAAGAGATAAGGTTTGCTTATAAAAGGAACTTTCGGGTGCTATCTGGTTGTGCGTGGAACCCAACGGAACTGCCACGGTGAGTCAGGAACATGTTTTCCAAACCTAACTGATGAGAATTTACCAATTATCCCCCAGAGTTCTAACTGAACTTGAATTATGCCAATCTTTTAAAAACTTATTTAGTCTGGCTCAATCATATTTTTAACTTTATTTAGATGCTGCTAATCTGGACACTATCACTGCTGCTGGGAGCAGTAGTAGGTAAGAAAAGATACTCGTGTAGTGCTGGAAGAGATTTCCTGCTTTCAAGAAATTCTATGATGGCTGAATTCTAGCCACTATGGAATCAGGAGAAGAGCAAAAAGGATGCATGATGGAAAGCAGGGGCAATTGGAGTAGGGTTGCAGATAAAATCTAAGATACTCAGTTAAATTAGAATTTCAGATAAACAACAAATATTTCAGATAAACAATGAGTATGTGACAATATTATACTAAAAAGTATTCATTATTTATCTGAAACTCACTTTTGACTTTGATTTTTATTAATCTAGCAACCCTGGTTTGGAGTTAAGTGTGGGATTTGAAACTTGGTCCCACTGGCCACATCTGAGCCAAATTCTTAGCCTCTCTGTGCTTCACTATCTTCACCTGTGAAATGGACATAATTACCACCTCCAACGTAGGACAACTGTGAGACTTATATGAAACAAGTCCTGTAAATCATTTGCCTGGCCCCTGGCACATCGTAACTTTTTGAGAATCCCACACACACAACAGCTACTACTCCTACTCCTACTCCTACTGTTAATACAGACTTTATCCTCTTGGACCTCCCTTCCTTTGTGTTGTTCTTTTATGGGTTAACATTCAAGTGTAGGGTTGTGTCAAACCATGGATTTTCTGTTTGATTATTCATGAGCAGCTTCTTCATCATGGGAATCCAGATGCTCCTCAAACATAGGTTAGAGACCTAAATACTCAGCAAGGTAAAGGTATAAAGTTTTGGCATTTGCATGAAACTTAACCAACACACAAGATGACTGCAATGAATTGAAATCTTCACCTCTTTCTAACAACACCTGGGGACACAAGGCTGCTCTTTGCTTGGGCACCATTGGCCCAAGGAAGATATTCACATTCAGGAGCTAAACTGGGTCCCAACATCGGACCGGACAGAGATGAGGGGAGTGAGGTGGTCATACATTGTAAAAATGAGGAGCAGAAGCCTATTTTTAGCTGGGACACTGAAGCTGTTTTGTGAGTACATTGATAGAAAGATGTCTGGGGATGCGGAGAAAGCAAATATCCCACAAGATGTAATTTAACTCATATTTTGTCAGAAAGACTATTAAAAAGAGCATCCTGATTAAACTAACATCCTTGAAACGCTTCTGGGTGTTTGCAGGAAAAGAAGTCTGCTTCCCAAGACTTGGCTGTTTTAGTGATGACTCCCCATGGGCAGGAATTGTGGAGAGACCCCTCAAAATATTGCCCTGGGCTCCAAAAGATGTCAATACCCGCTTACTCCTATACACTAACGAGAACCCAGATAACTTTCAAGTAAGAGAACTCAATGTTTTCAGAACTAAGTCCTATCCATTTTTTTGTAATAAGAACACTAAACTTTTAAGTTTTCTAACGTGAACAAATTAGTGGAATTTGCATCTTTGTAAACTTTTGGGGCAATGAGGTTAAGTATTATTTTATTTAACTTGTTTATAAAAGGTCCATTAACTTGATATTATTCTCTTTCTGTTTTAATTTAGATTCACTTTATTTTCTATTAAAGAATAATTGATATACATTATGGCATTATAGGTTTCAGGTGTACAACATAGTGATTCAATATATAAATTTATGAAATGATCCCCACAACAAGTCTAGTTACCATGTCACCATACAAAGTTGTTGTAATATTAACAATATTCCCTATGCCATGCATCCTCTTGTCTTATTTATTATATAACTAGAAGATTGTATCTCTTAATCCCCTTCATCAATTTCAAACACCCCCCCCCCCACCTCCATCCCCTCTGGCTATCATTTCAGTTTGCCTTCTGTATCTATGAGTTTTGTTTATTCATTTGTTTTGTGTTTTAGATTCACATGTAAGTAATATATGGTATCTGTCCTATCTGACTTATTTCACTTAGCATAAGACCTTCTAGGTCCTTCCATGTTGCCAGGAATGGCAAGCTTTCATTCTTTTTTATGGCTGAGAAATATTCCTATATATACTTCTTTGTCTTTATCCAGTTCATCTATCAATGGACATTCAGGTTGCTTCCATATCTTGGCTATTGTAAATAATACTGCAATGAACATAGGGGTACAAATGTCTGTTCAAATTAATGTTTTCATTTTTTTAGATAAAAACCTAGAGGTGGAATTGCTGGATCATATGGTAGTTCTATTTTTATTTTCTGAGGAACCTCCATTCTGTTTTTTATTTGTGACTGCACCGATTTACATTCCTACCAACAGTGCATGAGGGTTCCTCTTTCTCCATGTGCTCAACACTTGTTAATTCTTGTCTTTTTGATAACAGCCATTCTGACAGTTGTGAGGGGATAGCTCATTATGGTTTTGATTTGCATTTCCCTGGTGATGAGTGGTGTTGAGCATCTTTTCCTGTGCCTTTTGTCATCTGTTTGTCTTCTTTGGAGAAATGTCTATTCAGATCCTCTGCCTATTAATTAATCTGTTTTTTGATATTGAGTTGTGTGTGTTCTTTATATACTTTGGATGTTAAGCCCTAATCCAATATATCATTGGCAAATATCTTTTCCCAGTGTGTAGATTGCCTTTTCATTTTGTCAATGGTTTCCTTTGCTTACAAAGACTTTTTAGTCTTCTCTAGTCCCATTTTTTAAAAACTTTTTGCTCTTATTGTTCTTGCATGAGGAGACAGATAAAAAATATTGCTAAGACTATATGGAAAAACTTACAGCCTATGTTTTCTTCTAAGGGGTCTATGGTTTCAGATCTTACATTTTGTCTTTAATATGTTTTGAGTGTATTTCTGTATATGGTATAAGAGAGTGTTCCAGTTTCATTCTTTTGCATGTGGCAGTCCAACACCATTTATTAAAGAGTGTGTCTTTGCCCCACTCTATATTCTTGCCTCCTTTGTTATAGTTTAATTAACCCTAAAATGTGGGTTTATTTCTGGACTTTCTATTCTGTTCCATTGATCTGTGTTTTTGTAGTAGTATCAGGGCCGTATTGTTTTGACTACTATAGCTTTGTAATGTAGTTTGAAATCAAAAGCATGATACTTACAGCTTTGTTCTTCTTTCTCAAGATTTGCTTTGGCTACTCAGGGTCTTTTGTGGTTCCATACAAATTTAGAATTATTGTTCTATTCTATGAAAAGTGTCACTGATGTTTTTATAGGGATTGCACATTGAATTTGGATATTGCTTTGGGTTGCATGAACATTTTAACAATATTAATTCTTCTAATAGATGAGCATGGTAGTCTTTTCATTTATTTGTGTTGCCTTCGATTTTCTTCATCAGTGTCATAGTTTTCAGAAGATAGGTCTTTCACTTCCTTGGTTAAATTTATTCTTAGGTATTTTATTCTTTTTGATGCAATTATAAATGAGATTGAGATGTCTCTTTCTAATAGTTCATTATTAGTGTATGGAAATGCAATAGATGGGGAAGCCTCAGTGGCTCAATAGTTTAGCATCAGTCTTCAGTTCAGAGTGTGATCCTACAATCCTGGGATCAAGTCCCACATCAGGCTCCTTGCAGGGAGGCTGCTTCTCTCTCTGCCTGTGTCTCTGCATCTCTCTCTGTGTTTTATTTATTTATTCATGAGAGACACAGACTGAGATACAGAGATACAGGCAGAGAGAGAAGCAGGCTCCTCACAGAGAGCCAGATGCAGGACTTGATCCTGGATCCCGGGACCATGACCTGAGCCAAAGGCAGACGCTCAACTGGTGAGCCATCCAGGTGTCCCTGCAAAAGATTTCTATATATTGATTTTGTATCCTGCAACTTACTAAATTCAATTTTAGTTCTAGTAGTTTTTTTGGTGGGGACTTTAGGGTTTTCGACATATAATATTCTGTCATCTACAAATAGTGACAGTTTACTTCTTCTTTTCCAATTTAGATGACTTTTATTTCTTTTTCTTGCCTAATTGCTGTGGCTAGGACTTACAATATTATGTTGAATACAAGTGGCAAGAGTGAGCATCCTTGTTTTGTTCCTGATCTTAGAAAAACAAAAACCTTCAGCTTTTCATTGTGGAGTATGATGTTAACTGTGAGTTTATCATATATGCCTTTTATTATGTTGAGGCACATCTCCTCTATGCCCAGTTTATTGAGGTTTTATCATAAATGGATGTTGTATGTTATCAACTGCTTTTTCTGTATGTATCGATCCATCCATTATTTGTTTTGCTAAATGTGGCATGATATGCCTCATTGATTGAGATGAGGCTATTAAACTATCCTTTCATGCCTGGAATAAATCTCACTCAATTGTGGTACAAGATCCTTTTAACATATTGTTGAATTTTGTTTGCTAATATTTTGTTGAAGATTTTTACATCAATGTTTATCAGGAATATTGGCTTATAATTTTCTCGTGGCGTGTTTCTGTTTTGGTATTAGAATAATGCAAACCTTGTATAATGAGTTTAGAAGCATTCTTTCCTCTTCAATTTTTTAGAATAGTTTGAAAAAGATAGGTATTACCTTCTTTAAATATTTGGTAGACTTCACCTATGAAGCTGTCTGGTTCTGGACTTTTGTTTTTTGGGAATTTAATTACTGATTCGATTTTCTTACTAGTAATCAGTGTGTTCAGATTTTATATTTCTTCCTGATTCAGTCCTGAAAGATTTTATGTTTCTAGGAATTTGTTCATTTTTTTTTCTGGGTTGTCTGGTTTGTTGGCATATAACAGTTAGTAGTAGTCTCCTATGATCCTTTGTATTTTTGTGGTTTCAGTTGTAATTCCTTTTCATTTCTGGTTTTATTTATTGGCCTTCTCTTTTTTTTTTCTTAGTCTGGCTAAAGGTTCATCAATTTTAGTTATCTTTCAAAGAAATAGCTTAGTTTTACTGATCTTTTCTATTGTTTTTTAGGTCTCTGTTACATTTATTTTCACTCTGATTATTTCCTTCCTTTACTAACTTTGTTCTTCATTTTCTAGTTCCTTTAGGCATAAAGTTAGATTATTTATTTGAGCTTTTTCTTATCTCTTGATGTGGCCCTGTATCACTGAAAACTTCCCTCTTAGAACTGTTTTTGCTGTGTCCCATATATTTTTGAACATTGTCTTTACCTTTTTACTTGTCTCAAGATAATTTTTTAACTGTATCTTTGATTTCTTCCTTGACCCATCAGTTGTTTAGTAGCACAGAATTTAGTCTCCACATGTTGGTGTTTTTAACACTTTTCTTCTTGTAATTGATTTCTAGTTTCATATCAGTATGGTCAGAAAATATGCTTGATATGAATTCAATCTTCTTAAATTTATCAAGGCTTGTTTTGTGGCCTAGCCTGTAACTCATTCTTGAAAGAGTCCACGTGCATTTGAGAAGGATGTGTATTCTGCTTTTCTGGGATAGAATGTCCTGTAAATATATGTTAAATCCATCTGTTGTAATGTGTCTTTTAAGATCACTCATTCCTTATTGATTTTCTGTTGGGAGAGCTATCCATTGGATGTAAATTGGGTGTTCAAGTTCCCTGCTATTATTGTATTACTGTCAATTTCTCCTTTTGCATCTATTAATATTTGCTTTATATAATTAGATGCTTCTATGTTGAGTACATAAATATTTACAAGTGTTGTATCTTATTGGATAAGTCTCTTTATCTTTATGTAAAGTCCTTCTTTCTTTCTTATTATAGCCTTTGTTTTAAAGTCTATTTTGTCTGATAAAAGTATTACTACACACACAAAGCCTTCCGTTATGTGAAGACAAGACCCCTGCATCAACATTATAGCAGACAGTTATCCTGAGTGGGGCAACTGCAGAAATGTTATGATGTCTGGAACTTGATGATTGCAAATAGCTTCCCTATAATAGGATCCTTATTCACAAGGATCTCAAGTCTTGATGGTCTTCTCCTACCCACCATCTCCCTCCAGGTACAAATGGTTCTATTGCACACCATAAGAAACTTGACATTAAACACTTTTCTTCCCCAAATAGGAACTTACTGCAGATCCATCAATTATCACAAGCTCCAATTTCAAAACAGATAGAAAAACCCGCTTTATTATTCATGGATTCATAGACAAGGGAGAAGAAAGCTGGTTGGCCAACATGTGCAAGGTGAGACAAGGTAATCAATTAAGGGAAGGTTGTTTCCAGAGTGATGATTAGGAATGGGAAAGGCACAGGCCCCAACCAGTCAAGACAAATGCCAGCCATCATGACACTGGAGGATCACCTGACTCTGCTGGGCCTGGGGTTTTGAAGGGACGTACAAGAGGTAGTAGGGGGTGGAGGAATCCTGGAACAGTCAGGGCAGCAAGGTTGGCAAGCATTTGGTGGCTCTAAGTAGTGGTTATTCAATAACTACTGAGATATTTCAAAATTTTAGCAACAAATATTGCCTTATTGATGCAATATTAACTGTATTTTTAACGACTTAAAATTTTTTCAGTAGGATTTCATTTCGATGTGAAGAACTAAGATAACTTATTTTGCCCAAACTAATTGTTTTCCTTTGACTTTCACTTGCTACTCTTTGATCTCCTATTGTAGCAATATCTAGGAAAACTGTTGGTTTTCATTTTCAGCTTCTGGTGTTTCAACCACAGGATCCAATTTTCTTTAATTTGCATTTGGCTACATGCCCCATGATAATGGAGAATTAAAAGACAGAAAATCAAATAGAACAATTTTTCCTAGCAATTGCTAGTGCTTGAGGAACTTTATCCTTGATTCACAAAGATCCTCCTACACACTTTAAATTCAGATCTGTCTATGACTCAAGCCAAAGGCTAAATTGAATCAAACCTAGAGACTATCCACTGATCCTGGATAAGCAGACGCCAAAATAAGCAGACGCCACTTCCCAAGTTTAAGAGTAATCAGTAAAACCCTAACTTGTTTTCTAAAATAATTTAAGCTGATGATTATTGGGGAGAGGGTGGTAATAGATTTTCATACAACAGTAAAAGAAAAAGGCTAGGTGATTCTTAGTTCAAAGGGAATGTAAATTTTTAGATATGTGTACACAACTTATTTCTGAAATCACCAAAGCAGATTTATTTTTCTTGCATGATTTGACTTTGACAACATGGTTGCTTTATGATGGAGAAACGAATGGATTGACCTAGAAGGTTAAAGGTCCTAGACTGCAGTTCTTACTCTATCATTAGCTAACCATGACATTAGCACATCATTTTCCCTCTTGGAGACTTCTATATGCTAAATAAAAGAATTGGAGATGATTTGTAAGATTGGTTCATTCTTCTGAAAGTCCTTTTGGAAAAAAGGTGGAGTTATAAAGCTTGCTCATTTACCTTCAGTATATCTCTTTGAAAGAATCCTAACAAAGCCTAAGTATACAGCACTGAGGCACTGAGGATACAGCAGTAAGCAAAACAGGCAATATCCTGGGGTGCATTCTAGTAAGGGAAAATGTAGGCTTATGACATTTATGATGCTCTAATGAGACAATCCACTGTACCACATTTTATACACTTTTTTCTGCAACAAATGTCTACGCCTCTATTACAGTAGAGATTCCAAGAATCCAGTTCCTGTTATGGCCAAACATTCAACTTGGAGCCAGTTTTAAACTTTAAAAGGGATTTCATATCCATAACAGTTTTGTTCATTATTTTGGGGTTAAAACAAGCTTGATATTGTAAAGGTCACAGAGGGAATTTACCTTCATTCTCAAATGTGTTAAATCTAATTGATAAAGATCCAGAATTATTGACCTATTTATTGTGTCTTTTGCATCAGAAAATGTTTGTAGTGGAAAGTGTGAACTGCATCTGTGTGGACTGGAAGAGTGGCTCCCGAACTGGTTACACTCAGGCCTCGCAGAACATCCGGATCGTGGGGGCAGAAGTGGCATATTTTGTTGAAGTTCTTCAGGTAACTATCTCCAGGTTCTATAAAAGCCCATGCACATTGCTCTCTGGAGTCTCTTCAAAAAAGAAAAAAGTACTGTAGGGATGACAATTGCTGAAGACATCCCTCTACTGAGATTTGACTTTCCCTGTGGTTGAAAAGAAAAAAGCAAAATCATCCCATTAGCCATTCAATCAATCTAGATTTGAGCTTCATCAATATGCCTATTAAAGCCAATAAACTAGTTTTTTTTAGGTGATGTTACTCAATCAAACAGGTAGGTTGTTTCCACTGAATTCCATCAGTATTCCTTTTAATTTTACCATCTATAAAACCAAGTTGGTCTGGTAATGTCAACTTCAAGACGAAATTGCCTTGTTTTTGTTTTTTATTTTTTTAATAGAAGCACAATGACAACAAGCTAACCTGATTTGGTAACTAAAACCTTAAAATAATGTTAAACTGGAATGTGTTTAAGTAATGGCTTTCATTTTTATCTGCTAACCCCGTATACTTGCTTCACCACCTCTGGATAGTAATTCCTCATCCCCGGCAAGGGTTCTTCTATGTATAAAACAACAAAAGAGAGTCTGACCTCCATCAGCTTAAGCATTTGACCACTGCCATTTTCTATAATACCTGAAAAAATGTCATGAAAATTAGTTGCCTTGAAAGGGCAGCATGTCTTCCTAAAACTCAAGTTTTGTGAACATCTCCTTCTGTGGCCATCCTGAAATTTGCGATATTAGAAAACATTCTGAAGAAGTTTTCTTTCCAACAGTCAGCATTTGGGTACTCGCCTTCCGACGTCCACATCATTGGCCACAGCCTGGGAGCCCACGCAGCTGGGGAGGCAGGAAGGAGGCTCAATGGCACTGCAGGACGAATCACAGGTTGGTCAAAACAGTAAAAACGGAAACATTGGGGCTAAATGTTGCCTATGCAATCTAGAAGTTTGGAAATTTGGCATTTTCTGGATTGGGCCACATGATCAGAAAACAGTGTGTTCTGAGGCTTTGTGAACTTTTAAAATATTGATCTTTGGCCTACAGAGCCCTAATATATATGTGTGTGTATATATATATATATATACACACACACACATAAATACTGCATGTGACTAAAATTTGAATTGACAGCATTGGGGGGTCTTATTTACACTATTTTCCTATTGTCAGGAATTCACAAAGGATAAGTTTCATGAATAGAATAAATAGAATAGGGACGCCTGGGTGGCTCAGTGGTTGAGTGTCTGCCTCTGGCTCAGGACATGATCCTGGAATCCCAGGATCAAGTCCCACATCGGGCTCCCTGCAGGGAGCCTGCTTCTCCCTCTGCCTATGTCTCTGCCTCTCTCTGTGTGTCTCTCAAGAATAAATAAATAAAATCTGTTTAAAAAATAGAATAAATAGCATAAATAACAGAAGAGATAATAAATAGAATTAAACTCAAAGAGCTCAAAAATATATAATTAATTATAATCTATTTTGATAGTAATTGATAATTAGCCCAATCCTTATCCACCACAAGTCAAAAATTGCAGGGGACACATGATTTAGCTGGGCTGACCGATTCTGCATGCTGCTAGTTAGATAAAAAATACCATTTCACAAATCCCAGACTGGTTGCATTTGGTCAATGGGCTCACATGTTGTATACTCAGGCCCTAAAGCAACCTTGTAGGCTTTGCTATCCTGGGTTTGAGAGGTGATCATCTCAGGGAGCAACCACTTTCCTCTTCCGTCTTCCCACTCTGTCTCCGACCTTCTGATTTTTGTGTTGATACTTTGGATAAACTGGTCACATTTGGATTGCTGGGGACATCTGGATGTCTATCATTAATTTGCTGGAGAGAACATTCTTTCTCATTATTTGTGGATGTTTACAAAAGCCTGCTCAAAAAAAAAACAAAACAAAACAAAACAAAAAAAAAAACAAAAGCCTGCTCAGCCAGGTACTCTCTGTGAAGCGATGGTCCTGGCGACCATGACAATCAAAGTTCTTGCCCTCATAGGATTTTACAGGGGAATGGGAAGGAACTCTTTTATCCTGAACAGCTTTTAGGAGTCTCCCAGAATCTGTCTCTTTCCTTGTAACTGCTGCTAGTAACCCAGATTGTCCCAGTGACTAAGCATTCATAAGTAGAGCCAGATTCCATGGTTCGAGAAAAACTCATTGTAATGCAAATAGAAAATTAGACACAGAAAGTATAAGAAAATGAGAAGGTAGGGAAGAACTAACTTATCTCTTTCCAGGCATAAGTCATGGTTCCCACCATGCTTGCACTTGGGTAGGTAATTAATGAAGAAAGGTAAATGTGGGTGTACACTGATATTAACATGACATGTCCTATTTACTTTAGGGTTGGATCCAGCTGAACCTTGCTTTGAGGGCACACCCGAATTAGTCCGATTGGACCCCAGCGATGCCCAGTTTGTGGATGTAATTCACACAGATGCTGCCCCTATAATCCCCAACATGGGTGAGTTCTTCAATTCATCTTGCGTGAGTGTTTTTTGAGTCCATATATTAGAGTGTTTTAGAATGTTTTGAGTCTATATATTAACATCAACTTTCTCATATTTTAATATTCCTCAGGGTTTGGAATGAGTCAAACTGTAGGCCACCTAGATTTCTTTCCAAATGGAGGAAAAGAAATGCCTGGATGTCAGAAGAATATTCTCTCTCAGATTGTTGACATAGATGGGATCTGGGAAGGTAAAACCATTACATACATGAAGAGATTTGTGGGAAAATTTGTTTCACTTTTTTGCTAAATTTGCTGAATATTTTGGCACTGGTCTCACATTTTCTATAACAAAGGACTTTTAACCCAAAATGCAGGCTTTTCACTGGGGAAAGTGGGCATGAGGAGATTATAGGAAGAAAATGTATTTATAGCCAACTTTCTAAGGATCTAATTCAGGGAATTCATTACTAATTTGTACTTATACCTATGTGGACCAATCTCCTTCTTTTAAAGTTATTTTTCCATTTCATTTATCTATGGAATTACTATTAAAATCTTAAATAGTATTTAACTTCTAATTGCATCACAAATCATAATATGCTTCATAGATGATTTTGTTCTGTGACCACCATGAGTTCACACTAATTAGAAAAATCTATTCAACAACCATGTTCTAATCAGAACATTAACTTGGAAAAATAAAATCTGTTGCTGATGTATACTGTCTGATTTCAAAGGGACTCGTGACTTTGTGGCCTGTAATCACTTAAGAAGTTACAAGTATTACTCTGATAGCATCCTCAACCCTGACGGCTTTGCTGGATTCCCTTGTGCCTCTTACAATGTTTTCACTGCAGTAAGTAGACTCCACTTTGAACCTAAAGAATTTTGTGACCATCACTTCTCATGACGGGTGTAGTTCACTGTATATGACATGCATTTAGTGAATGCCTCTACATGATTGCCACACTATTTATACTTTTAATTATACATATTTTTATTTTTTAATTGAAGTATAGTTGACATACATATTTATGGTAATAGTGATGAGGCATTGGAGAACTTCAGAGAAATGGCCTTGTATTCTGAAATGTTCCATGTCTACCTTCTTCACTATCACTTCAGTATGTACCAGGCAAATGTTTAAACTTGTTTTAGAAATAACTATAACTAAAAAAAAAAAAGGCTATGGAAATCTGAGCTATGGCTACAGGAAGCCAATAAATATGGAAAACTTGTCTTAAAACTAACCATACAAAACTATATCATTATGGGCATGTGGATATTTCTGTGCAATCTCATAATTGCTAAGTTTTTGTTTGTTTGCTTGCTTGCTTTTGAGTTTTCATCTTGTTTGGTATTTGCTAGGTATCTGGGTTAGAATCCTCAAATGTGATCTTGAAAATAACATATCTATTGCCTGTTATTTTTTCTTGATTTTCCTTTCACTATAATTTTTTCAAATAAAAATACATAACTTGTGTCATTTAATAAGTAAAATTTTAAGTAAGATGCCAGGTAAAGACATAATTATCAAGGATGTATAACTTAGTGCTGAAGAGAAAAGATCTGAAATCTGATTTCATCATTAAATGACTGATTTGGGAGAAATGCTCAACCTCTCTAAGGCAGTTTTTTCATTTCTAAATGTGAATATTAATGGTAGACTCCATAGGTTTGGCGGGAGGATTTAATGAGATGATATGTTTTAATACCTTAGCTCGGAATCTAAAATATAATAATGAGCATTCAACAACTGTTGACTGTATATATTTGGGGGGAAGTGCATAGTTTATTTACAGTATAGCTTGTGTACGTAAGAAAACCATCCTTCTTCTTTGGTCTAACTTTGTTTTTATCTTTTCCTGGATCCTCAATCTCTAGGTAATGGGGAAAATAAGCAAAGAAACTTTAAGTTTCATTCAGTTAAAATTTAGTCTGATTCAGTAATATAAATAGTCCTTTTAGGTGATGCTCAGACACTTTTTAAGAAAAAGTTCTCAGTTTTGCATATTTCTCAGTCTTGGGACTCCATCATCTTGTGTCTAAGCTGGTATTGGGCACGATGATCATGGTGGTGGTGGTCAGTGAGTGTGTAGGGCAGAGGGAAGGAATTGGGGGCCTGCTTATTGACAGATATGGGGCTGATTTCTGCATATAATGTCTAGGCACATCTACTCTTCTGGCTTAGCCAACTTTCCCATATAGCTCTGGCCATTTCTTCCTAGACCAGCTCAGTCTCTCCTTAGCTTTTGCTGGATGCAGACTCTGAGACTCGGCCCAGTCCTCATCTAGTTCATTGATTCAGGAGTCTGCCCTGGTCTCCATTATGGAGCAGGATTGCCCCTCTAAAAAAGCAATTTTGATGTCTTTCCAACTCTGTTTCTCCCTTTTCCTCTCTTGTTCCCATAACTCCTGGCCCTGAAAGAGGACATGTTCTTAAGTTCTATATATCTTCTCCAAACCCCAACCTCACAGCTAAGACTTAAGGGCCAACTGGGGCATTTTCTGCTCACATTGGGAGAATTCTGAGAGCTGAATCCTTCAGACCTTAATATGCTAAGTGGGAGCTAAAAAATGTGAGAAAAACCTGACTTCTAAAGGGTCCAATTTTGCATATCACTCCCTGCTCTTTCTTTTGCAATCTTTCTAAAATAAATTCTAACCACCTGTAGGCAGGAGGATGTCTGAGCAGCTTACAGAGGCAAAAGAGAAAAGATTGAAATATCTGTATAAATACATATTTAAGTTCCCTTTTTGTATGATTTTTATATTTTTGTTAGTATTGTGTTATTTAATAGTAAAGTCTCTCATTTGTCATTGTAACTAATGAAATGCATTTTTAATTTTTGCTGAGACATAATGAAAGTTGGCTTTTGCCATCAAGACACAAGTGGCTTTAGAATATTCCAACTACAACAACATGTGGAAAAAAGATGGCGCACTATTAAAAGAAAGAGTGTCCTCATTTCATCATTTGCTAATTTTCCCTAGAACAAGTGCTTCCCCTGCCCAAGCGAAGGCTGCCCACAGATGGGTCATTATGCTGACAGATTTCCTGGAAAAACTGACAAAGTGAACCAGATATTCTATCTAGACACTGGTGATGCCAGCAATTTTGCCCGTGAGTCTCTACTATAGTTGCTTTAAATTCATAATGCTCTGTATTATCATGTTGGGTGAAAATCTATGAAATTGCTCCTCTGTACAAAAGTTGTAAACACTCCTTCCCAACATGGAAAAATTTTCAAAAGTTGTCGTGCTCAATGCAACTCTGGCTAATTGAGGTAACGGAGCAGAATTTGGAGACCTGAACTAACAATGATACAAAAATTAACTTCTTCATATTTAATTCTGGTGCTGAATTCGGGAGGCTTCTTCCGCTCCAGATTCTTCCAATTCAGCCGGAAGTTTCACTAAAGCAAAATTCTGAGGTTTTGTACAAGCAGAAAAGTAATCCAGGAGAGAGATGGGAGAGGTTGTGGGAATGGCAGGGAGATTTAAGAGCTGTTTAGGGTAGTAGACTCTGTGGGTGATAGGAATTGGAGGTGATAGGAATTGATCACCATTGCAGCAATGTTGAGGCATGTTCCTTCCTGAGTCACAGAGGGAGGAAACTATTTAGATGGGAATCAGGGGGGTTGGCTGCATTGTAAAAACAAAGCCCAGTTTTATCCCCTTCTCAATTTGGCCCAGGTTAGCTCTAAATGACATAAACTGCTAGTTAAATCTTGACTAGTACCACAAAGTGGTTGCCATAAATTAATATATTTCCAATGGCAAGGGAAAGCTGAATTACAGAATTTTAAAAATAAATGTAGACAATTCAGACAAAAAGACAAGACTCTAAAATGTGATAACTTGTGAAAATAGTAAATTGAGGGGTTTCTGGGTGGCTCAGTTGGTTAAGCATCTGCCTTTGGCTCAGGTCATGATCTCGGGATTGAGCCCCACATGGGACTCCCTACTCAGCAGGGAGTCTGCTAGTCCCTCTGCCTCTCCCCCCACTTCTTTTCTCTTTCTCGCTCTCACATAAATAAAATCTTAAAAAGAAAAAGAAAATAAATTGATGAAAATGTCATACTCTATCATTTTCCCACTTTTTTTTAGATTTTATTTATTTTATTTGAGAGAGAGAGAGAGAGGAGAGAACAAGCCAGTGAGGGGCAGAGCAAGAGGGAGAGAGAGAATCCCCAGGCCGACTCAACACTGAGCTCAATGACAGACACAGGGCTTGATCTCATGGTTGTGACAAGATCATGACCTGAGCCAAAACCAAGAGTTGGAAGCTTAACTGATTGAGCCAACCAGGCACCCCTTTCCTACTTTCTTTTAAGATAAAGTTCTTTTAATATTCAAAAATAAATTGTTAGGTTAAGAAATTGAAAGCAAAATATACGACTTACATATATTACTTGAGATGTATTGACTTTGGAAAGATTCCATGCTCCTCCCGAGGCCCCACACCTGTCTTCTGAACATTGAGATGAAGGACACTATTTGATTAGAAGAACAACCAATACTATATATAAATTACTCAAAAATCAGCAGCAGTGGCATCCAAATTAGCCTGGTTTTAGCATATCTTCTCTATAAGCTGACAGTTTGCAAATATTTTCCCCCGCAGGTTGGAGGTATAAGGTAGCTGTCACACTGTCTGGGAAGAAGGTTACAGGACACGTGCTAGTTTCTCTGTTTGGAAATAAAGGAAATTCTAAACAGTATGAAATTTTCAAGTGAGTAAAATATTACCCACTTCTTAAATGTTGTAATCTCTTGCACATATAATGCATGTGATGCACATAAGCATTTATCCGTAACTATATGGGAATATAGTACCACCACATGTCATTCCAAGGAAGAGATTTTTTTTAGCTTGCACCTTAATACATTTCAGAATTCTGTTTCTGAATTTTTTCTCTGCTATTTCCCGAGAAAACCACTGATGTTTGCTTTGATCCCTGGCATCTGATTTATAATCAGTAAATAATTATTCTGTCCACAAAACAACTAGGAAAAGATGATACGATGATGTCACCATTTATTAAATTGTGGGAGGTTTGTGTCTAAAACGTATTAAGTTTTATTATAGTAAGGATGACTTTAAGGTAATACAACTTAATGTTGGCAAATGACCTGTCACTGAGTTGCATGCATGTCTGCATTTATTTAATACATGAGAGTGGCAAGTGTACTGTCAATCATCCTACTAGAGATGCATCATAACCTGGTTTTAGAAACGTATATGTACAGATTTATATGTATATTTTTGTATCTTCATGTATGTTTTCATTAACTTCTCAATTCTCAAGGGGCACTCTCCAACCAGAGAGCACTCATTCCAATGAATTTGACTCTGATGTGGAGGTTGGAGATGTGCAGAAGGTTAAATTTGTTTGGTACAACAATGTGATCAACCCAACTCTACCCAGAGTGGGAGCATCCAAGATCACAGTGGAAAGAAATGATGGAAAAATGTAAGTAATAAAAATCCAAAGACCCCAAATAAAATTCCAAAAATCCAAAGAGAACGAGTCACCTTTGCTCCCACTGGAAGTCTACGTTAGGTTAAACCTCTGACGATAGTTCTCCAAAGCCATGGCCACATTTGCTTCCCTACTACCTTCTGTTTCTTTAGGAAAAAAAAGAGTAGAACTTTCAGGGAATAACTTTGAGAGATTTGTCGATGAGCATGTGTCATTTGATGCAAGTTAAGTGTTAAGTTGAGAATCTGGCTTCATGTCACTAAGGTGAAAAGAGTGAGTTTGTTTGGTAACTGTGCTTTGTGTTACGTGTCTGACAGCAAGTCATGGGTTGTATGGTGGGGAGGGTGGATGGAGGGGACAAGAAGGATTAGAGATTAGTGATCATGAAGAAACAGGAGAGTATATTGGGGTAATGACTATGCTTACTCTACTGATGGTGGTGATGGAATGGGGGTACTATTCTTATCTCCATTAAAGACATTTAAATGAAGCCTCAGTACCATAATTTGTAGGCAGCAAATTTGACTCCAGCAAGTTCTTAACTACCACGAAAAAAATTTCAGTTCAACTTTATTCATGTATAGATCGTGTGTGCCCTTCATTTCTTGTGTCCTTTATCAGTATTAGTGTTTAACCTTTAATTTTCTATTTGTGAGTGTGCCAGCTATCAGACCACAGAGAGGGAAATGAAAATGAGAAGACAAGAGCACCTTCTGAGCACCTTTTATGTCCCAGGCACTTTACATAGGTTCATATATGTTATTAAAGAAAATTAGCTCCCAAGCAAACTAAGTTTTGTTCAGTCTTAATGAGTAATGCTAGTCATTTCAACTCAATTATTGAATTAAATAAGAATGCCTAGTGAATGTAACACCAGGACCTCAGAAATTTCCCTCGGATTTCTGAAATCCCTGGCTGATTTCTTATCATGCACTGATTAACAATGTGCCCAGGGCTTAGTAGGTGTTTCAGGATATGACAAATGAACGCTCCCTGTCCTTAGGGGCATCTAGTGATGCTTCCTCTCTCTGCTATTGCACAGCTATGAAAGAACATTGGAAAAGAGAATTCAGTCCTTTATACAGAAGAGGTCTGTCTTCCCTTGGCCAATGTCTGGTCTCAGGCACAGGGAACGGTTTTCACTCAGACCGGGGAGAAGAGAAGCTGTCTTTATGCTCAGTGCACAAGCTGTGCACCAAGAAATGCTGATTTTTCTGTTGTTTTCTCTCTGCAGATTCAACTTCTGTAGTAAAGAAACCGTGAGGGAAGATATTTTACTTACTCTTACCCCATGTTAAGAGTCACAGACCTGTGAACACCGCATATCTTACTACTAATAAAATCTCATGATGAAGCAATCATTTCTTTGTTGTCATGTCTTTTTTTCCCCATGTAACTTTTGGATAATGTGATTAAAATCCAAAATTTGGAGTTGATCCAAAGAACCACAAATGACTATTGAAGTCTGCTACACGTTCCAGGGCATTTGAGCTTGGGAATATTGTTTACTTGGCACTGACATCAAGCCCATGGCTAAGATTACTGGTGTCATTCTGATCACTTAAGGCAGACTTCCTTAAGATGACCCCCTCCTGGGGTGAACACATGGCGAGTAGCAACCGTTGCCACTTTCCCATCGTCTTTACATTCTGTGTCTGCTTCTAATCAGACGTCTCAGGAAAGATGACGCATAAAGAGACAAGGACTGAGCAGATCCAATGCTTCTTGACCAGTCTTTCTGCTCACAGTGGGGTGGCCCCAGGCCCCTCTCCTCTCCGCAGCCTTTTTAATTTTTCTAAAGCACAAATCAAAGATCCTCCCAATGGTCCCCAGGTAAGAATCCACATCCCTCAGTGAGCCTTATGAGACCCTCTTGTCTAATTTTGTCTTTTTTTTTTTTTTTAATTTATGATAGTCACAGAGAGAGAAAGAGAGAGAGGCAGAGACACAGGCAGAGGGAGAAGCAGGGTCCATGCACCGGGAGCCCGACGTGGGATTCGATCCCGGGTCTCCAGGATCGCGCCCTGGGCCAAAGGCAGGCGCCAAACCGCTGCGCCACCCAGGGATCCCCCCTCTTGTCTAATTTTGAACCGAGGACTCTAGCATCATCTCTCACCACATTTCTTCTAGAAATAAACATTCCAGCACTGTCCTCAAAGCTTCCCTAATCTCAGATGCTGCTAGACCTTTACACAAACTCTTCCTCTCCCTCGGGAGGTCCTTTCTCCTGTCTTCTTGCCTATTGAACTCCTTTTGCTTCTTAAATCTGTGTGTAGACATCATTTCTTCCAGGAAGACTTCCTTCACTTCCATTTCCACACCCCCTAAGACTGGATGAGAGGCTCCCCTACTACATTACTGCTGCACCCAGAACTTACCCCATCTCAGCACTTATTTCTCTAAATCTGTAATTGCCTATTTACTTGTCTGCATATCTCTCCTTAAGGGGCTTACATGTTGTATGTGGCTGGCAAATGCCTGGCATGTAGTGGGATGCCAATGACCATCTTATTAATGGAAAGAATGATTACTCTGCTAGAGTCTGGTATTTAAAATTACTGTTCAATTACATTAAAATTACATGTCCAATCACTAATATCTTAAAAGAGAAAGAGCCACCTGTGCTAGGTTTTGAAGGTTTGTGAGGATTTGCCAAGAGGACATGGCAAATGGAGGCGGTAGGGCACTCCAGAAAGAGCGAACAAAGCCACAGAGATGTGAAAATGCTTTTCATTCTGTGCTTCACCAAAGTATCCACAAGTTGATCAACACAGGTAAACTTGTTCTGAGAATCATTAATCCATACTCATCAGGATGCTTCCACTTGCATGAACTCAAAGCTCTAATTCAAACAGGCTTAAAGAAGGAACTGGATTGGCTCACATGATTGGAAAGCCCAGAGATGGGGAAGCTTCAGGTTTTGTTGAGCCAACAACTTAATGACCTCTTCAGAGCCATTTTTCTCCTGTTCCCATGCTCTCTTGTCTATGGTGTCTAACGGTTTTATACCAAGGCTGGCTCCTCTCCCAGTTATTTTACCATAATTAAGACCATACAGACCTTCTCTTTCACATTCAGTAAGAGACAAAAAGTACATCTTCCTCCCTGTCTTCCCAAATGAAATCCCTGAGATTTACTCTGATTGGCCTGTGGCCTGAGAAATGGAATGTGCCCATTGGCATAACCCAGTCAGGGCATACTCCTGCAACACACGTGGATACTGTATGTGGAGGAGGAGTGAAAATTCGAATGGAAGGGAGGACTCCTGGGGCTTTGGCTGGAGCAATTAGAAAGATGGAGACACCATTGGCTGAAATGAGGACTACATTGGGCGGAACAGTTTCCAGGAGGGAGGTCAGATTTAGTCATCAACTTTGAGATGCTCATCAGACATCCAATTGCCATATAAGCGAGAACTTAAATACACAAACACTGAGTTGAAGGTAGAGGTCTGGGTTACACATGTAAACTTTGGTGTCATCAGTGTATGCATGAAATAATTTTAAGCCCCGAATTTCCCTGTAAAGAGATTATACAATGCTTAATACATGTTGAGTGTTTAATAAATGTTTTTAATTATAATTACTATGAATTCCTCTTGGAACTTTTCTATAACACACTAATAATGATGAATAGTGAATAATAAAATAAATGAATAAAAAGATTGCCTGCAAATTGACTCAAGTAACAAGACGGAACAAAGGGTTTTAAAAGAATTTAATCTTTAAAAATACATCTGTCAAAAACTTTTTGTTAGGAAGGATATCCATTTTCATCATAATGAAGCAGTTTGCAAATTGCTTTAATTGTTTCAGGGAAGTTGTTTTCTTAACTCATTTACCTATTTCTGATCTCAGTAAATTTTTAGGAAATATTTCTATTTCTAGAGGCCCTTTAGGTGGGAGTTTGATATCCATTGAAAGGATGAACCAGTCCATGTATAAATGATTCACTTTGAGTCTGTGATGTTTAACCTATTTCTTGAGGACTTTCTTTCTTTTTTTCATGGTTGGATGTTAAAAGCTGATTGCATCAACTCTATGGTTCATCCTGCTCTGAAAGGGTCTTTCAGAAAGCAACTGACTGCCCCCTCTGTATTGTTTTCGTTTTTCCCTAACATATGCATTCTGCTTACAGTGTGCCCTGCATTATTCTAAGCGCTTTATGCGTATTACTCAGTTAATTCTGACAATACACTATAAAGTCGGTGCTCTTATCCCCATTTTCAGGGGAAGCAGCTGCAGCACAGAGTGGTCACAACTTGCCCCAGGTCACACACTATTTCTTAGCGGATCTAGGTTTTCCCAAGGGCATCACGATGTAAAATTTTTCATGTGTCCCTCTTGGTCGACTGGACCCTTCAGTGGCCTTCGGCCAGCCTCACCATTCCTGCTCCAGGATGCTAGGATTCATCACTGTGTTGTGTAACAGCTGCTGAGGTTCAAGACTCTGCAAAGGCATTTCTTCTTTTCCCAAATGCCCCGGGACTCTTGTGCACAAATACATGTATGTGCACATGTGCACACACACCCACGTTATAATCAAAGAGAGGGTGGGAGAAATATACAAAGGGGACCTCTCAAGTGATAGCAAGTAAAAAATTAACAAGTTTTTGTCTACTATCTACATAGCTGTGAGCAAGGCCTTGAACTCCCAAAACACCTCAAGACTAACATATGGTACTATGATAAGGGTTTATAGGGATACTCATTGCAGATAATAGGGTGAATGTTTGCCTAAAAGGAGACAGACTATGGGAGGGTGCTGCATGGTGAGTAAATTAGCTGGTATTTCCTGAATAGGTGTAGTCACCCAAATAAAAATTTATTTCCTAACCCTGGGGCAGACCCAGCTTGAACCACTGTAGATAGCAGTGCTAACTCAAGAGCACTGAGAATTCCCAGTTTCTGACTTCATGGCAATTGCACATTTGACCCATTGTGCCCCCAGGGCCCTCATCTCCTAGGGATATCTACTCTCACCTCAATTTTCCTGTCTCCTAATTTAAACAAGTCACTTACGTGGTGATAAGTCCTAGAAGGTTTGTGGAGATGGAGGGATGTAACTTTTGAAGCAACACAAGCAACTTACCCCTGGAAACTCCACCGGTCACTTTTCTGCAGGCTCCCCATCTGTCCTGCTGCCTAAAAATGTCCTCTCAACTTCTTTAGACATCTCTTTGATTTTTACCCCACTCCCAAACTCCTGAGCCTTCCTTGTGTAGACAGACTTAGCTATGCCATGGTTTTCTAGGATTAGAGACCACACTTTGGGCGCCTTGTCCCCTCCAGTCAAAGTGGATCCCCATAGAATGTTCTCCTAAATAAAGGCAGTCCTGCCCTAAGAGGAATTCTGACTCTAACTGTTAAGATAACGATTTCTTACCTCTACTTTTTAGATATCATTTGAATCCAAACTAACTTATGTATCCCTCCTCAAAAGATTCAAAATTATTCTTTTCAGCTTAAGATGCAAAGACAACAGCAAAAAAAAAAAAAAAATTAGCTGAAAAGGGAATCCACTTTATGGTATGAATTACATAAATTTATACCCAACAAACAGTTCACTTTGGCACACATGCACACACACGTATCACACACATACACACTCTAAGTAGTGAATCATATTCAGGCCTAGTGTAGGTTTCACGTAAGGTTTACTGCCAACTTCTCTGCTCTAAAGTACAGATGAGACTTTAGTCAGGGGTGGCTAAACATTGTCTCTAGTGCTAGCTTGAACTTTTCTCTCTCAACTGCTTGTCCTTGTCTGTTTCTATGCCTGTGTCAGTGGGGTCTTCTGAGAAGCAGAACCTAAGATGGGATCAGACATGCAAAAAATGTTTTCAGGGAAATGTCTGTGAAGAATAAAAGAGGAGAAAGCGAGAGCTGATAGGGAAAACCATCATACTGCAATGCAGGTCAAACACTCATGAGAGGAGAAAGGGAAGGAAAGATGGGGTTGTACGAGTCTCAGGCCTCAGCAAAGTTCTGAGAAAGTCTTGGCCAGGTTCACAGAAAGTCCCCAGATGAAGGTGGCCCTTTGCAGGAATCTTACTTCAGCAGGAGTGGATGGGATCCGGTACCTTTGCTATGCTCAGTCATCGGCTTAGGGCAGCTGGCGGAAGTGTGGCCTCTGCAAGAGTGCCATGGTGGGCCCAGTGTATGGCATACAGGCTGTCTGTCATCTCTGCTCCTGCAGCAGGTTCTCTCAGAGGAATCTGAATGGCACACCTCTGTGGCCACCACAGGGTCTCACCTTGTTCCCTTTCAGGTCTCTCTGGAAGTGATGCCAGCTTGGTCACTTCCTCATTAAAACTGAAATTGAGTATGTTGCTTAATTTCACAAACATTCATGGAATCTCTATAACCATATTCCAGACATTGCTCTTGGTACTAAGGATGCGAAATAAATAATATATTCTTCACCCTCCCAGGAACTTATCATCTGATAAGGGAACTGGACAGTGATCCAGTTATGAAGCAGGATTAAGAGGTATAAGGTACTTTGAGAAGACTGAGGAGTTGGCGTTACTTTGAGGAGAGAGGTTGAGGGAATAGGGAGGACAGAGAAAGGCTTCTTAAAGTAGGTAACATGGGGTGTCCAGACCCTGGGGCCCAATGCTCCTCAAATGGCACCAGGGTCTGTGTGGCCTCAGACTTTTCCTTATTAGCCCACAGGAACCAATGGCTTTGGAAAGGACTTGAGAAGTCTGACCTATACTCAAGAGCTGAGTTCATGTGCTACCAATAGACCATCTCTGATAGAAGAAAAAAAAAAAAGAAGTCAAGAGTTGGCCAATGGATAAGGCAAAGTCTTATACCCACTTCCATTACAACAACACAGAGGGACAAGTTCTTCCGATACAGAGAATATTTAAAAATGTGGTTCCATTGAGTGTGTGTGAGTGTCCTGGCCATGGGAAAAACCTTGAAAACAGTTTTCTCAGGACAAAAAACCTCTTTGGACTTAAAGGACTCTGAAAATCCCATTTGAACCAACCCCACTCCTCCCCCCCCCCCAAAATTCAGAATAATGTTCTCTTACAAGATGACAAGGTATCTGTATATTCTGAACTTGAGACTGAAGGAGAGAACAAGGACAGAGGGGATTGGCTGGACAAAAGCAGCTATTTGGCTCTGTCTGGACATGTGGAAATGGCAGATGATAGCTGGCCACTTCAGCCTCTACTTTGTGACCTTCAAGGAGCCATACACAAGGGAGACAAGAGAGCTGTCTAGTAGAAATGAAGTCACAGTTTTAAAAAAGATCCATAGATTTGTGTGCATATGAATCCTGCCTAATTCGTTGAAGCTGACTGAGATAGAAGTTCATGCAGTATATTTCAGTTGTCACTGTTATTTAACAAAAGCTTTCTATCTGCTGCAGAATGGATTAATTAGTCTAAGAGACTTTAAAGACCTCCATTTTGCCAGGGGATTAGTCCAATTTAATCCCCCAGGACATTTAATAGGAGCCAGTGCATTAGAACGCAGTGTCTATTGACAGATGTGAGAGTTTCCTCACTGTCTTAGGAGAGAATATGCCCTCATCTGATGTTTTGTGCCCCAAAATGGTACCAGTGAACTCAGTGAGAACTACTCTCTCCATATCCCTGGCCTGGCTGAGCAGAGTTCCTGTACCACTTAGCCACTGCTGCAAAACACACCTGCCACCCAAGTCAATGGCTTTAAACACTAGGTATACATTAGTGCTCACGAATTTCCAGATTAGCTGGGTGTTTCTTCTGTTCTTGGCTAGATTCGCTCACACGTCTTTGGTCAGAGTGAGTTGAGTCATCAGTGCTAATCTTGGCTGGGTCTCTCACAGACGTGGTGTTGGGTGGCTTTGAGCTGATCCAAGATGTTGCTGCATTCACATTTAATGACAAATCAAGTCATACATCTGGCCCAGGTAACAAGTGTCGGGAAAGAGACTCCCATTGTTAATGGGAAGAGCTGCAAGATCACCTGCGAAGAGCATGCGTACAGAAGGGAAGGAGGTGAAGAACTGTGGCCATTTTCACCCTCCATCTCACCATCCCTAGCTTGTCTTTCTGGCCCTTCTAACCCCTGTGGGGTCAGATGGTTTTTCCTAGCAATGGGTCAGGCTGACCTTGTCTCTAGACTGCCTTATCCTCACAGCTATTGTCAGAAATGTGGGCACCTTTTTGGTTCATTCGCTTTTGACTTTTGTGGAAAGCAGAGTGTTCCAGTAGAGTACATGTTGTCTTAAACAACTGATGTGTATCTACACAGAGCTGCTTCTTCTTACCTTAAAACAACACAACTGTCCTGATCAGGTTTTCTGATCAGGCAATCAAGCCTCTATAGTCATCATTCACTCTTGATAATTCATAGAGATCATGACTGTAAGGCCTGACAAACACAAACAATACTTAAAAAAAAAAAAAGTTGTTTTAGGGACACCTGGGCGGCTCAGCGATTGAGCGTCTGCCTTCAACTCAGGGTGTGATCGTGGGTCCGGGAATCAAGTCCCACATCAAGCTCCTTGCAGGGAGCCTGCTTCTCTCTCTGCTTGTGTCTCTGCCTCTCTCTCAATGTGTCTCTCATGAATAAATTAAATTTTAAAAAAAAGCAAAGCTGCCCCCATACAATACTTTTAAAGAAATCTCCCATCTATTATCACTGAGCCACTAACTGCTCTTTTGTACAAAATGAGAAGAGCCAGCTGATTTACGATTGTTATTACTTCAGAACCACACACCTCTTCTGGTGGTTGCCCAGCTCACAACTTCACCTCCATGTCTGGGTGCACAGGGATGGATCCCCTTGCCCAGGAACACCCAAGAGGATGCATATTCCATTGCTAATTAATTGAGGGACAGCCTTTGACCTAACCAAGCCAATTGGTAAATAAAAATTCTGGGCTGACAAGCGCAGTGTGCAGCAGTACCTGGTCCAGGGCAGAGAGGATCGGAGGACAACCTGCTGAGGTCTCTAGGGTGGTTCCATTGGTGAGGTTCCATTGGCTTCCCTAGGTCTCATGGTTTAACAACTTATGGATTCCATGAGAAGCTCCAATATTTTTCCAATAAACCTCTCCTCTAAAAAAAAAAAAAAAAAAATTAGCTAGCCAGAATTGACTTGTGTTGCTTACCACCAAAAGAACCATGACCAGCATATCTCCAAAGTAGACTGTTCAAATAGCTCATGGTCTCTATTTCACTACTGTTTTAAGGGTGGGGTGGGGAGATTAGCCAACATACACAGGGACTTCTGATAATGAGACCTGAGGCAGCAACCTCTATCAATACATTAAATGTACATGTCTTTTCACCCTTAAATTCCACTGATAGGAATTTATCCCACAGATATGCCGTCCTTCCAGATGACAAATGTCTAAGAATATTCACTGA
Organism: Canis aureus; assembly: GCF_053574225.1. Lineage (NCBI taxonomy): Eukaryota > Metazoa > Chordata > Mammalia > Carnivora > Canidae > Canis > Canis aureus. Next base: position 14,103,794 of record NC_135639.1, on the reverse strand, counting down.
GGCATTGCTTTTAACAGTAAAAGATTGAAAACAATCAAATGTTCATCAGAAGAAGATTGATTGGGTGGGTGAGCATCTGCCTTTGGCTCGGGTCATGATCCCAGGTCCTGGGATCGAGTCCCACTTCAGGGTCCCTGTGGGGAGCCTGCTTCTCCCTCTGCCTGTGTCTCTAACTCTCTCTCTGTGTCTCTCATGAGTAAATACGTAAAGCTTCTAAAAAAAAAAAAAAAAGAAGAAGAAGAGGACTAATTAACTAAATATCCAAGTATCAGAATATTATGCAGCTGGAAAAAATATTGGAACAGATCTATATGCACTGACAAGGAATGATTTTCAGGACCATGGTTAATTTTTCAGAATCCGCTTGCAAAATAGTGTGTAGTACATACTAACCATTTATATTTTTGTTTATTTATCTTTATTTTTTAAATTTTTTATTTATTTGAGGGAGAGAGAAAGTGAGCATGCAAGCATGCACATGTATGAGCAGAGAGAGGGGAGGGGCAGAGGGTAAGAAAGAGAGAGAAAATCCCAGACTCCACACTGAGTAGAGAGCCCAATGCGGGATTTGATCTCACGACCCTGAGATCATGATCTGAGCTGAAACCAACAGTCTGTTGCTTAACCAACTGAACCACCCAGGCACCCCAACCATTTATATATTTTAGTAAAATATAATGTATATATACATATCTCTGGAAGGACACACAAAGAGCTAGTAAAGGAAGCACTTTATACCATATCAGGTGTGTAGGAACATGCATTACCCATTTACAAACATGAGTGAAATAAAGTTTTTTAAGAAAGAAAAGTACTCTCTGAATGTCTGTGCTCCTATCTTCCAGGGTCGGGAGCCCACACTGGCTGACCAGACCCATGTGGCTGCTGCAGATTAAACCCTGCCCTCCTGTCCTGCTTGGAGAATTTCTCCATCAACTCTAATCAGATTTCCCTTGGGGTGAGCATGGAGCCCAAAGATGAATTGGCAGTGAGGTGAGCTTCTAGGGAACAGGCTTGGGGGACTGACCCTCAGGCAAATCATGGCACATCCTGTGATGACTGTTTTCCCTAAATCTAATCAAATACTTCTATTCTCACTGCTCATCTGAAGACTGACATCTCTTTCTTTCCCCTCCTTTGAACATTGTCCTATCACCCTTCCCCAGCCCTGAATTTCACTCTCAGAATAAAGATAAAATACCAATGAACTCCATTTGTGTGTATATTCATCCTTTCATTAATTCATAACCACTTCAGTGCCAGGCATGGTCCTAGAGGAGTGGCCCAAACAGATAAGGTCTCTGTCCCTCTGTCCTCATGAAAATGCATTCCAAGGTGGGAAAAGTGATTGAAAAACAAACAAACAAATAAAAACCAAAAACACACAGATAATCAAGATAAATAATTATAATCCGTGACAAATGATCTGAAGGAAACACATAAGGTGCTAGGGGATTGGCGTCCAGGGTTGGGTAGGAGGCTGGCAGTGAAAGGGCTTCAGGGATGCTCATCAGTGGCCTCACTAAAGAGGTGACATTTAAACTAACTGTTAAGTGACAAGAAGGAGCCAGCCCAGTGAAAGTCTAGGGAGGAGAGTTTTAAGACATGGGAATAGTAAGTGCAAAGGCCCTGAGATAGGAAAGGATTTGGCATGTTTGATGAAGGTCGATGAGGCCAATGTGGAGGGTAAAGAGAAAAGGTCCAAGAGGCAGAGAGGGTCATCTGACATCTCCTACCAACCAATTTACCTATTCATCCACCATTAGAGTATCATGAATCTCTTCACTACAATGTCAAAGAAAAGCATAGACATCTTTGACTTGCCCACAGTCTGTAAATTGCTACAGCACTTTACTAGACCACATGAGCTGATTTCCAAAGTTTAAACATCTTTTTGCTTAGGTCAACCACATGACACCAGTCTGCCGCCGTGGGGGAAAATTTATTTTCTACTTCAACTTGTTCTCTGTAGGTATCTCCCTTATTCTCTGTGGTTGAGCTTCAACAACTCTGATAGACAACTTGTTCAGATTAACTGAATGTTCAGCAAATCCTTATTTCACGCTGGTCTGAATTCAAATCCCATCTCGTCACTCATTTCCTGTGTGACTTTATCAGATTTAAGCAATTTACGTATCTCTCTGTACTTCAGTTTCCACACCCATAAAAGGGGACAAATAATGGTACCCGCTTCGTGGGGTTGTTGTAAGACATAAATTCGGTAATAGGGGTTACAGGGTGATGGGCACTGAGGGGTGAACTTGGCAGGATGAGCACTGGGTGTTATGCTAAATGTTGGCAAATGGAACTCCAATAAAAAAAAATAAAAAACAAATTCAGTAATAGGTGCCAAGTGCTCTGTCTGCACCCAGTAAGCCTCAGTGGCTATTGGCTGCTATTCTTTACAACCCCAGGGAAAGTCCTCTGCATTTCAACAGGAAGGCTGTCTTCCAGAATTTTGGTTATTCAGGCATGAACTTTGACTTTGATGCATATTTAACTCAGGGAACACAGGCGGGGGGCACTGTGGGATAGAGAACCAGTGGTGTTTGCCACGTGAAAGCTTATCTGCCTGTGGTGTGAACTGGCCGGGCTGCTCACAGATGCACGGGTCAGTGGGTCATTCATGACGGCCTCACGGGGGCCTCGTCTCATAGGACAGGTGTGCAACCTTCGGAGAGTCTGGGGAAACTGCACAGACATGACGTGATCTGATGACGTGGGCTTTTAGAGGCTCTTGAGATTAGCTGTTCAAAATTCTAGTAGGATGATAGAATAACTATTGTTTTAAACCATTATGTTTTATGTTGATTCCTTATCTAGCAATTGATAACTGGAACAGGTAGTTAATGGAGGATTATGGTATAGGCTATTGTGGGGGCTGCGGAATCTGTCTCCAAAGCTCATGTGCTTGGATATTAGACTGCCAGAAAGAGAGAGAGAGAAAGAGAGAGAGACAGACAGACAGAGAGTGAGGACAGAGAGACAGTGAGAGGAGATTTTCTTGATCAGAACTTTCAGCTGTTTGGAGGGCATTTCCACCTATTCTAAGTGAGAAATACTACCCTCCATTATTGGATTTTGCTGCTGTGTTCTTACTGGAACTTGTAAACTATTTGATGATAACATAGAAAATGGGAAAAAGGGGCCGCATTGGCTCAGAATTACATGCACAGGTACATCGGTACAAAGGTAGGGATCTTTTACCTCCTTTTAATCAAGCATTCTTTCATCTTCCCAGACTGTGGGAAGATCTGACTACTATAATTAGTCTTGTTTTGTGTATTTGAGCAGATTACAATATTAAGTGCACACAGCGTGTTCTATCATCACCTGCTGTTTCCTTGAAGCGGCCTCCAAATGATAAGGCTCCAGTATAAAAAAAAAAAAGGCCTGGGTACTTGATTGAAAGGGAGGGAAGGCCCAGAACATCCCACAGGGTAAGTCACCTCTTCTGTCCTCCCACCAGGGTTGAAGCAGATAGCCTTGAATTCCTGAGGGTCTGTGCTCATTGCTGTAATAATCGGTGAGACTGAGAATGTCCGAATTTATTGTAGATGATGAGCATCTGGACAATCGCGCTGTTTCTGCTGGGAGCAGCCAAAGGTAGGAAACGTCACACCGGCCCCTCGGGAAGGACTTAAATACAGTATCTCAGCACTGGCCAGAAAGAGCCTTACCTGTGACAGGGCTTTCAACAGGTCCGGACAACTCTGAGGTTCCAGAGAGAGGGAGGCGGGTGCTGGCACTCTGCCCGGGGAGAGAAGGCATTTTGAGGGGGACCCACTTCAGAGTATCTCCCCTCTGGCCTGTCTTCATCTCCAGGCTCTCTAGGCTAGACTTTTCGAGGTAAAGCATTAAACACCTGCCTGGGTTAACAGATTGGCTCATCAGTGACTATCATATTAGTTCAATAAATATATCCGAATTGCTGGGGATGGGACACAGCTTCTCAGTTCTGATGGTGGCTCTGAGTGGTGGCACAGCTGGGGTCTCTATGGGAAGCAATGGGACTGGTCCCAGATCAGAAGGTGCACTGGGGGTAAGAAGAGAGTGGGTAGGGAGAGGCAGGGTGTCTCCATTGTCTTCAGACTGTCCCCAGGCAGGGGAGTGAGGACCTGAATGGCTGTGACCTCCCAGGGCCCAGCCTGGGGAGCTAAGCCGTGAGCAGAGTCATCCTTTCTCTACAGCAAAGGAAGTTTGCTATGAACAAATCGGATGCTTTTCTGACGCGGAGCCCTGGGCCGGGACAGCAATCAGGCCTCTGAAAGTTCTCCCCTGGAGCCCCGAGAGAATCGGCACCCGCTTCCTGCTCTACACCAACAAGAACCCAAACAACTTTCAAGTGAGACCTCTGTCATTTTAGTGCCATTGTGACTGGGTGAAGGGTTGTGCCCACCCCCAGGCTAGAGGCTCCTTGTCTCTGTACCCTCCTCCTCCTCTATGCTCTGTCTCACCTTACCCTCCAGCTGCCCCCCTGGCCTAGCCAGATCTGGACAGAGTAGGGCTTCTGTGAAATGTTGGCTCAAAAGAATGAATGGTTCACATTTGCCAAAACCTCTCACTGGTTGTGTGATTCTGGTCTGGGGCAAAGAGCTTGCCATCTACCAAGAAACCTATGGAAGGTAAGATTGTGAACTGTAATCCAGCCCCAGTGGAGGTAGGAACTCCTGACTGGGCGGAGGCAGGGGTGGGATGGGGGTGGGACAGATGGGAAAAGGAGAGTCAGGGCGGGCTTCATGGAAGAGGTGGCTATTGTGCTAAGCTTTGAAAGGTCATGGCATTGGGACAAACAGAGATGGGGAAGGAGAGGCTGGCCTGAGTGGCTGGGCTACAAAATAATGTGACCCTTTCCCACTTTTATCACAGACTCTCCTTCCCTCTGATCCATCAACGATTGAGGCATCAAATTTTCAAACAGACAAGAAGACCCGGTTCATCATCCATGGCTTCATAGACAAGGGAGAAGAGAACTGGCTGCTGGATATGTGCAAGGTAGGGGCCGGCTCCCAGGCTCACAGTCTGCCCTGCTCCCTGCTCCCTGCTCCCCACTAATACCTCCATCTCCTTTCAGCAAGCATAGCAGATGAGCTTAAAAACACGAAATCCCTATCTAGGAGGTACCTTTATGCAATTAAAATGCCTCTCTTTGCAATACTAAGAATTTACTTCCACACCTCTGGGCTACCTTCTAGCCTGAAGCAGTGGCATCTGTTGTGCTGGCACATGTGACCATGATCTTCTGGCTAAGTCCAGAAGCAGATCTTCTGGCCAAAGATCTGCTTCCATTTTTAGGGAGGGCACTTCGTTTACCAGTAAATGAGGGATTATATTATTTTTGTTCAAGCTTCTTCTACATCCCTGAGATGATGTGTTGCTACGACCATTTATTTTAGAAACAAAGAACTTAAGATGCACCAGGAGACCAAATAACAGAATAGAAAGTGCCAAAATTATATGTGATACAGCATCTATTGGTTAGAAGGGCAGACAATAGAGGAACACACACATACACATGCACACACACGTGCATAGGCACACACACATATGCAATATACCATCATCCTTCTTTTTATGTGTACACTGATGCAATCTATTTTTCTGATTCCCAAGAATTTACCTGATCAGCCTGCCTTCCCCACACATGTTAATAATTCCCACCTATCATGCCAACAGGGAAAGTTACAAACCTAGACAATTAAAGTCGTTCTGCAGGTGGCCTTGATTTGCCAGGCTTTTAGCTCTTGCTACCTCTTCATTCCCCTTATTAAGAAATATCTTTTTTAAAGATTGTATTTATTTATTTGAGGGTGGGTGGAGCAGAGGCAGAGGCAGAGAATCCCAACCAGACTCCGCACTGAGCGTGGAGCTCCACGTGGGGCATGATCTCATGAACCTGCAATCATGACCTGAGTCAAAACCAAGAGCCGGTTGCTCAACTGACTGAGCCACTGCCACCCAGGTGCTCTTCATTAATAAATATCATAATGGATAAAACTGTAAGACATAATTTACACCCCAAATTCCTCAGGTTTTTAAGAGATTCCTCAGGGTTGCTTTAAAAATAAAGGTCCTGAGAAACAAGTCTTGGTCTGTGTGTGTGTGTGATCACACATATTAGTATCACATATGTGAAAAATTCTAAGCGCATGATAAATTCATTGCTCCATTTTAAACTCAAGCTGGTCATATGTCCTCCTTCAGAATGTCTAAGGATATATGAGTTTCTTTGACATCCAAGTCTTCCATTCAGGATTCTTCAATCTCTTTCAAATCAGTGCAGTTTTGTTCTTCGAATATCCACTGGATGTATTTCCTCCTCGAAATACTGTAAATACTTGACTGTAAAAACTTAGTAAGTGCCCAGAAGCCCGGGATGAAAGCAAGGCCAGTTATTGGCAGTGTTGCCAAGAGGCTACGGCTCAAATCTGTAAGATGGCTAGGGCTCAAGTCCATAAGGTCATTTAGACACTGGTCACCAGAGATGGCACTTGAGACTTTTCCTCTTCAAAATAAGGCTTTTCTGTGGATGCCCTTGATTTCCACCCCCCACCCCCAACAATATTACTGAATCTGGTCAAAGAAAACCAGAAAGTGGCCAGCTTTTAATTCATCTACAAGCTAGAGCGGGAATGGATTTGCCTTTTCTACAGCCCGCACCCCGAGGACTAACTCCTAACTGACTGCAGGATTCCTAACAAAGCCTAGTGTATCTTAGGCCCCAGCAAGGAAGACACAAAAACAGTAACTGTTAGCAACCACTTCTGAGCCCTGCCTGGACATGATTTTCTGTGCCCCTGTCATGACATCCTGGTGTCTCTCCAACATCAGAACATGTTCAAGGTTGAGGAGGTGAACTGCATCTGCGTGGACTGGAAGAAAGGTTCCCAAACCTCATATACACAGGCTGCCAACAACGTGCGGGTGGTGGGCGCCCAGGTGGCCCAGATGCTCAGCATGCTCTCGGTGAGTCTGCCGGCTGGGCTCCTGCTGAGGTAGGCAGTGCCCACTGGTCTCTTTTGGCCAAAGATCCAGCTGGGAATTATATATTGAAAAAAGATATAGAAAGAATGGGTGTCTGTCCGGGTATTTGCCCTGTTGAAGGTCCTGTTGATGGAGAATTTTGTTTGTCACAATCAATTCAGCTGTTTTTATCTACCCTGGCCTTCCATTTTGGCTAATTCTTTAAGACCTTAGTCCTTTCAGTGAAGTCACTAACTCTTCATGACTCTATTATGTACCAGATAAAGGCCCCAGCCACTTCTGTCTTCTAGTTAAAGAGTCTGTGGAAGAACTGATTGGTTCTAACTACTTCTGCACCCCTACAAGATTTAAAGCCAGTAGGGTTTGTTCCGGAGGCACTGAAGATCGATGAATGAGTACAAATGGGTGGATACCTCTGAGACTAACATGTGCAAACACTCATAGCTTCATGACATTTGTTTGTTCTCCAATATTTGGGGGAGGACACAGTGTCAGGAGCCCTGCTAAAAGGTCAAGAGGATGCATTCCAGGCCTGGGGGAGCTCACTGTGAAGACTTGCAATGACAACAGAGTGTGGTCAGGGTTCTAATGGGGGGACTACAGGGCTTAATAGGAGCACATGGGGGAGCAGCTAATCCAGGCTGGAGGGCTGGGGAGTGATTAAGGATTTCTCCCAGGGAGAGACATTTAAGTTGAGAGCTGATATCTAGGTTGCGTTGACATGAGCTGGGCAAGTGGTTGGGGAATGGATAGCAAGAGGAAGAGGAGCCCACAGCAGATCCAGAGATGAGAGATTATGATGTATCTGAGGCCGGAAAGTTCCCATAGGGTTTGGCAAGAATCTTGAAAAATGGGTGTTGAGTCAGGAAAGTTCTGAGGCCCTTGTAATGAGTTTGGGCTTGATCCCAAGAGTGATGGGAGCCATGGAAGGTGTTCAGCAGAGGCGCAACATTAGGTTTGCATGTTACAAAAATCACACCACAAAAATGTTCTGAAAATATAATCTTCCTTCTCCAGGCAAACTACAGCTACTCACCTTCCCAAGTCCAGCTCATCGGCCACAGCCTGGGAGCCCACGTGGCTGGGGAGGCAGGGAGCAGGACTCCAGGTCTGGGCAGGATTACAGGTAAGACCCAAGGGGCAGGCTCCAGATTTTGTCCCCAGTAACCCCAAAACACGGTGCAAGCCTGCTGCCCAGCTAGAAGCTGGCCCAAAGTAGTCTGTGACCTCAGCTGTGGTGGAGCTGGTTAGAGCCCACACAGGACATTTTAGGAAGACTCCAAGAGGCCCATCCTTGTGGAAGAAGGGGTGGTGCTTTAATTCTCCTTTGCTTCCCTTTGCTTCTTCCATTTTTGTCCCCATCCTTCCTCTCTAGATCCATGTTTCCTGGAAGTTTGGATCATTCAGCAGAACGGGGCACCCAGGGAAACAGAGAGGAAGGCTAGTGTGAACATGAGCAAACATAATTAGGAGTCCACATTGTTATTCCCTTCTCCTTTCTCTTTGAAATCAAGGGCAGGGTGGAACATGAAAATCACACATCCATTGCCTCTGCTGGTAGAGGAAACCCAGCCACCAGTCCTGCAGGTCATTCTTTTAACCCAAGCAAAGCCTTTAACGTGTAACAGCAGCAACAGAATGTATCTATATATCATCATAATAATGTAATGCTATTATCATTATTATAGTAAGCATAGATTAAGTGCCTACTTATCCCAAATACTATGCCAAGTGCTTTACATTTTCTCATTTCATCCCCAGAACTGAAGAAACAGGTTCAGGAAACTGGGTAACTGGCCCCAAATCACGGCGGAACTGAGATTCAAACCCAGTTCTGCTGTCATGTGGCTCAAGCTTCTAAGAGCTCTTACTTTTATTTTCAGCAGACAATTATGTTCATGCCTTTTCAGTTGCTCTGGCCAGATGGCTATTCATAAATTCAGGAGCCCTGCCAAGAAGGAGGAAATAATAATCATCAATATTTTACTTAAACTCCCATGATGATATGCCAGGCACTGTGCTAAAAAGCTATATATGTTATCTCATTTAATCTTATTATAACCATATTATTACCCAGATTTTATAAATGGGGAAACCAAGGCACACATACACCAAAAAGGTTGAGTGATTTGCCCAAGGTCAAGCAACTTGCCCAAGAAATAGCTGAATAGGGAGTTAGAGCCAGGCTGCCCAGTTCCAGAATCTGTGTTCTTAATTATGATACCATACTGCTTTGTCCCTTTTTCCTTCAAACTTGAGAAAAGGAAAAGAATGTTAAAGAAGAAAGATATGCAAGTGAAATGGGAGAAAATAATGTGGGGAAAAAAATCCTTGGTCAAATTTATGTTATCTTTTCTTTAAAGGTTTTATTTACTTATTCATGAAAGGCACAGAGAGAGAGGCAGAGACATAGGCAGAGGGAGAAGCAGGCTCCCTCTGGGGAGCCCAGTGCACTTGATCCCAGGACCCTGGGATCACGACCTGAGCCAAAGGCCGACACTCAACCACTGAGCCACCCAGGTGCCCTGGTCAGGCAAATTTAAATCTCTTGGCTCACCTGCCCTTCTTTATCCATGCCTCTGGAGCTCTCCTCTGAGGAGCAACATTGAAACTCTATACCCCCATATGCAATTTGCAGGGCCATGGCATTTCAGAACTTCAGAGTATAGCATCCCTTGAGTTGTGCAATGCAGAACCGGAACAACTGTACACTGTGGTCCTGCTGGTACCTATAGCCAAGTCTATTAGTCTACAGCACTGATCATCTCTTTTAGGGTTGGATCCTGTAGAAGCAAGTTTCCAGGGCACTCCTGAAGAGGTTCGACTTGATCCCACTGATGCTGACTTTGTTGATGTGATTCACACAGATGCAGCTCCCCTGATCCCATTCCTGGGTGAGCCCAATGACGCTTTAGTTGCAAACACGTGCAATAATGTTTGAACCAAAAGAGCCCTGTGTGGTGAAAAGCTCATTGCTGCTCCAAACATTTCAGGTTTTGGAACAAGCCAACAGATGGGTCACCTTGACTTCTTCCCCAATGGTGGAGAGGAAATGCCAGGATGCAAGAAGAATGCCCTGTCACAGATCGTGGACCTAGATGGCATTTGGGAAGGTAAAGCCCAAGCAGAACGGGGCGTCACTTCCCTGGGGTGAGCAGTATCTTCTGCATAAAAAAACTTCAAAAATGAAAACACATCACTCTTTAAAAATAGATGATTCCCCCTTCTGGATCTTACTTCTGAAAAAAATATGCCCGCATATTATTTGTTATATATTCAATCTACTGATTTTATACTTCCTTAAAACACAGTCGCGGGTGTCCTAGACTGTACAAGCAACAAAGAATGACAAAACTCTTGCTTAAAGCCATTATTCCAGCAACCAACTGGTAGCTACCTAATGAAGAAAAGAAATACCATGCAAGTAAATATCCTGGCTCTAAGAATTTTTCTGCCAATTCTCCCTCGCGAGTCAGTGATATTGTTTAAGCTCATGTAACTGGGTTCAATTCTATAGCCAAAAAGAGAATGTTCACCAGTCATTTCCATGGCAAAGCCATTTGCACAGTGAGAGTCACTACTCCTTTATGTTGGGTCAGGATAAGAAACTATCACCGGTAGGGAAGGCTACGCAGAGACTGTGCTATTCGATGTGATTATTCTTCATTGTTGGTGGAGCACACCTAGGGAGGAGGAGCGCCTTCAGATACAGATTCTATCTGGTCAAAAGGACAAGGGATAAGGGAACTTTTCAGCCCGATTCATCAGTTGGCACCACACAGATTTAAAACTTTGGTGGTCTGACCAAATGCAATGAGTAAGATTTTTATTGAATTGGATCAAAATGGCTCAACAAGAATGGATGCCATCAAAGCAAACATTAAGTATGCTGGTTTATGTGTTTGTCTCTTAAACAGCCTCAGGTGGGTTTACATGGATAGAGTTGCCCAAAGTCTCCATCAGTAATGGTCGCATCTAGCAGGTGTGCTATGACCTCTGTCACTTGACAGGAACTCTAGGGGCCAAAGATGGCTATCAGCAAAGTCAAGATGCCATGAAAGGGAGAGAAAAGCCATCTAAAGCCACTTGACTCTCCTTTCTGTTTGCCTAAACACAGCATGAAGATGTCCTTGCTTTGGTTTTGTCATGTCTGAGAGGTCATGTCACATCTGGCTGTGTCTTCAAGGACCTCCAGCCTGGTGCCTGGGACACAGGATGGCACAAGGCTTAGAGGCATGGGCTCAAGCACCAGATAGGCTTGGCTTCAACTCCCAGTTCTGCCCCTCACTAGCTATAATCTGTACATCTGAGGCTGTAATCTGTATATCATTCTGCACTTAGGGACGGTGAGGATTACAGGGATAATGCATGTAAAGTACTCAGATCATTGCCCGGCACACAGAAAGCTGCCTCTTTATGTTAGCTGTCATTTATTTTGGACTTACCTTAAATTTACCTAACTTTAAATTTCTGAAAATATGGTTCCACTTTAGAACCTCTCGACATGGAAAGAGAGAAGTCATTGGCCCCCCAACCACCCGTGCAGACTTCCTTGTTTCTTTCTCCAGGAACTCGGGACTTCGTGGCTTGCAATCACCTGAGAAGTTACAAGTATTACTCAGAGAGCATCCTCAACCCTGATGGATTTGCTTCCTACCCCTGTGCTTCCTACAGGGCCTTTGAATCTGTAAGCTATCGTCCTTCCTTGAGTCCCTCCGTGGGACGGTTGTCCTGCTGTGTTGGGAATTTGCAGTTTCTGACCATCTCTTACTTGTTTTGCATTGCCCTCCAGAGTTTATGATCCTGGGAAGCAGAGAGGCAGGAGGTGGCTAAAATTCTAGATAAGTCATGTGGGTGAGGAAATCGCTGGGGCACCAGAAGAATAATCATTTCAATGATCTAGAAAGGTTTCCTGCAGAAGGCAATGTTTGAATCTGGCTTGAAAAATCTAAGAGTTTAGGAGGAAGAGAAGGAGTGCACATTTCTGCTGAGGGTAGAGCAAAACTAGAGCAAGAACAGAAGAACATATGCGAGAAAAATTCATACGCCAGAGAGAAGGAAAAGTGGATGCTCGGGTTATGGATGCCAGGCTGGGGGTTCAGGCCTCTGAAATTGGCCACAGAATATTTACACCACGGAAATTGGCAAATGCTACACTCAGGACTTTTTGTCAAAGAGCTGGCTGTCAATCATTCAAGAGCACATTACGTGATGGGAGGTGTCGTTGATCTGACGTGGGGCCCAGGCATCAGTATATCCTAACGTGATGTACCTCAGGCTTGGGGGTCCTGTCCTGGGTGAAAGTAAATTAGAAATCATCTATCTCAATCTCCTTCCTGTTACAGGTGAGGGAACTCAGGCTGTAGAATTGCTCTCCCAGATGTGTGGGTCATAAAAAGATAGATTTACATCTTACAGCTGGCTCTCTCTCTTTTCTCCTTAGAACAAGTGCTTCCCCTGCCCAGATCAAGGGTGCCCACAGATGGGTCACTATGCTGATAAATTTGCTGTCAAGACAAGTGATGAGACACAGAAATACTTCCTGAACACCGGAGATTCCAGCAATTTTGCTCGTAAGTTTTACCTTGACCCTGCTCACCCATGTCAAGAGAGTTTAGCTTCTGTTAGACAAGAAGGGCTTATCTCTAACCTGAAATATTTGTGAACACATTCTTAGTGAAATAACACATCTGTCCAAATAATCCTATTGAAGACTCAACTAAGGATTTAGGAAGAGTTTGCATTTCTTCCATTGTGTGATTATAGCATGAAATGAGTAGAAGCATAAATAATGAGATAATAGCAACTTACATATCCTCTGTGGCAGTTTTTACCACTGAATTTTTATCATTCCACAGTTCATTATTCTTTTTATTTTTAATATTGTGTCATGCACACCTGTTCTTCTATTCATTCATCAAACATTTATTTGGTACAGCTCTTTGCTGGGCTGAGTCCCTTAAGAAGCACAGTTCCCATTTCCCCATTCCCTCTCTCTGTCCCTCCCTGATGCCCCTGGTAGGGGTCCCTCTCTGGTGGAGAGTGGGTGGGCATCAGGAAGGGTTGATTTATTTCCAAATTATCCTGAATCATCTAGGACGTAGGATAGAGACAGGATGCAGTTGGGCCACTCTGTGCCAACCTGCCCTGTGACAATTCCCTAAGAAGTTGCACTAAAAAAGACACTGTGCTTATATAAAGATATAAATATAACATATGTCTTATCTAGGTTTTTAAGTCAGGTTTATTGAGGTACAATTTATATACAGCAAAATTCACCCACCGTAGTGCAGAGTTCTAGGAGTTTTGATAGCTGAGAGCCATGTAACCGTCTCTGCAATCAAGATGTAGAACACTTCTAACACTATACATATTTTAAAAAAAAGACACTGGTTAATCAATCCTTCTACTGTTGTAGGGATGCATAAAATGCTGGCCCATATTTTAAAACAACAAATTAAACATTCAAAAACCACATATTCATTCCTCAACCAACACTTATTTATGAACCACAGACTATGCTAGACACTGGAGCTACAGGGATGAGCAAGACACTCCATGTGTGAAATGTACACCCCAGCAGAGAAAGCAGAAACTGAGCAAGCAGCTAGTGTGCCTGGGCTTGGTGGGTTGCTTCTGAAGCACTCTGTTGCTTCTGTGGCTTCTGAGGACCTGACCCTGCCCAGACGAAGGGGCAGGGGCAATATCTCTGAGGACATGAAAGCCAAGTAGGAGTTAGACAAATGATGTGTGTGTGCATTTATGTACATATGTGTGTGGGTATGTGCATGTGTGTGTGCTTGTGTGCATGTGTTTATGTGTGTGGGGGTTGTGGTTATATGTGTCTAGGTTGTATACATATGTCTATATGTATGTGAGTATATGTAAGTGTGAATATGTGGTTATACATGTGTAGGTTGTGTGCACTTGTGCTCATGGGCACAGACAGTATCCCTGGTATAAATCTGGGTAACAACTGGGTCTCACTCTGTTCTGGACACCACCCAAGGTACTGGGGATGCGCAGATAGGACACAGACCCTGCTCTGGTGCTCGCAGGACTGCACTCTTGAGCCACCTTTCCAAACATGGGAACGAGCCCTTGTCCCTTCTCTTTTCATCTTATCTCATAGTGTGGTGCCCCTAGTGTGGAGCTGTCCCACAGAACTTTCTGCAATGATGGAAATACCCTCTGCTGTCCAATACAGTAGCCAGTAGCCACATGTGGCAATTTAGCACTTGAAATGTGGCTAGTACAACTGAGGAATTACTTTTTGGTCTTACTTAATTTGGATTTAAATTTAAGCAGCCACATGTGGGTAGTGGTCCTTTTACTGGGCAATGCAGATCTAGAGGGGATACTACTAGATACATACTTCTCCATATAGCCTGGTTTGAGTTGTAGATTAACAGGTAGGATTTCTCATACTTTGATGCCTCAATGTAAGATATGGGGACAGGATTCTGAAGTTTGGGTCAACTGTTTTGTGCATGAGTCAATTGTACTCTTTTCTATCCCCTGTGCAGGCTGGAGATACGGGGTTTCTATAACATTGTCTGGGAAAAGAGCCACTGGTCAGGCTAAAGTTGCTTTGTTTGGAAGTAAGGGAAATACTCATCAATTCAATATCTTCAAGTAAGTTTCCTCTTTCAGCGTCACGTCTCACTGGATGCTATACATGGCCTTCAAATCGATGTACTGAAATGCTTATCATCTCTTTATCAATTGATTTAAAATTATTTACTTTATGTGATAAAGTCAATTTCAGACTTCTGCTGACAATTTTCTTCTCAATTATAAATCCACGCATTTAGATTTTTCTCTTTCAATAGATCCATTTTTAAAAATGGATTTTTAGAAGAATATATCTAGTATTACCCCAGGTGTCATGTTTCCTGATTAGCATAGTAACACATGTTGGTTTTGTTAAACTAAGTAGATAACTTATTACTAGACAAATAATTCTCCTAGAAAAAAAAATAATATGAAGGAATTTTTTAAAAGGTTTTATTTATAATAAATAAATAAATAAATAAATAAATAAATAAATAAATAAAGATTTTATTTATTCATGAGAGACCCAGAGAGAGAGGCAGAGACACAGGAGGAGGGAGAAGCAGACTCTCTGTGGAAGTCTGTTGTGGGACTCGAACCCAGGATCCTGGGATCACCACCTGAGCCAAAGGCAGACAGATACTCAACCGCTGAGCCACCCAGGCATCCCTATGGAGGAATTATATAGTTTTCTATATGAATATTTTGAGTAGAAATTAACTTGAGTTTGAGAAAACAATATTCAAATAATAGTGTCAGGCTGCTGGCATAGAGCTGGCTTCTCTGTTTCTCCATCCTTTGAGAATTAATTTAGAAAAATGATCTCATTAATCTCGATAGAAAAAAGTGGTATGGCCTTAACTGCCATTGGAACTTGTTTCTATGCATGAGAATGTTTTATCTCTTTATTTCAAGGGGGATTCTCAAACCAGGCTCTACTCATTCCAATGAGTTTGATGCAAAGCTTGATGTTGGAACAATTGAGAAAGTCAAGTTTCTTTGGAATAACAACGTGGTAAACCCAACCTTTCCCAAAGTGGGTGCAGCCAAGATCACCGTGCAAAAGGGAGAGGAGAAAACAGTGTATGTATATCTTTGCTGGATTGTGTCTAAGGATGTTGGTAGAGATTGGTGCTTGTATTGGCAACTCACCCCAGAAAGTTAGTCCTGGCTCAGCCAGAAAAGCCAAGACAATCTATCCATCATGGGCAAACAAGCAACTGATAGACAGCATAAAGCATTTCTATTAAGTGGTCTCAGCCTTATCTGAGAAAGATACAGATGGAATCACCCTGTCTTCAAGGAAAACTAAGGAAGAAAAATGAGAAAGAGAGAAAGAAATAATTTCTGAGAGTATAAGGTTATAAGTATGAGCTAGAGAGTAGCTGCCTTTTAAAGAGGGGAAGATCACAAAATTTCAGGGTAATAAAAAAAAGCAATTTTAGCAAAAGATATAAAATCTGAGATAGGACAGGAGAGAGCTGAGTTAGCTATCCTTGTAGGATCTTTAGCTTGACTTTCAGTGTCCTTTGCTGTGGCAGCTGGAGGGATGTGGGCACAGTGACCCGATGGGGGTAGAGCTATTGTCCCCAAGGCTGGGACCAGAATTGTGGTCAGCAGAACCCTCCTGGGGTGGCTTTGTGGAAAGGGATCTGGGAACACGGTCACTGATGGTCTTGGGGTTTGGGAGGTTAGGTGAGGTTGCTAAACTCCGGCCTCAGAGAATGGGACTCCCCAGGTGGGGAGGGTGGGTTGGCCAACCTCCCAGCTGCACCTCAGGTTGGATGACTCCTGTGAGGTCCTCCAACTCCCTATGAGTCGGGGAGGACAGAGGGGCTGGCCCAGCCAAGTGGTGAGCAGAATGAGGATCTCTCAGCTAGAGCAGAGCACTGAGGGAGCCAGTGGAGAGCCCTCTGCAGGCTGTGCGTGCAGCCAGGGGCTCCCTGTCCACCCCCATCAGAGGACAATGAGCCTCTAAAGTCAGTGCCCAGGGCCCCAGTCGGAATTGGACCATGGCCTGATTCCTGGGATTCTGTGATTAAAAAGGTGTCAGAAGAAGATGGTATCATTAGAGCCTTAAAAATGCAGAGTGTTCCCAAGAGATGACTTGCTCACAGGCAGATCTGAAGAAGGACACAGATACAAGACCAAATCAGGGCATTGTAACTTCCAGGTTGTCAAAGGAAAGGCCGTGACTTTATGCACTTTCTAAAAATGGAACAGAATGTACTCGGGGCCACCCGTGAGGCCCTGAGTCCACCAGCTGCCATCTGAACCCTCCAGTGGCCTGAGTCCCTGAGTCCCTTCTTCCCCTGCCTGTCAACTGCAGAGGAAATCTATCTTAAGAGAAGCCAGATGTTGGACATCAGATGTTTAAGATAAAGTCAGATCAAAATCATCATCAAACATCACAAACTACTATGGGGAGTAAAAAAAAGCTGAATTTGTCAAATTACTCATATATTTTGCTGTTAGGAAAACGGCTAGTAAGCACATTTAAAAAAAAAACCATCGTCATTGGGAGGCAACAGAAAATCAAGCTTTTAATCCAAGCGCTTCTCAGATACCCTTCAAATTCTTCTAGTTGCCCCATTAAGGTCGCAAGTCCCGCTAAGGAGCCTGCTGACTAGAATTCCTCCCCAGTGACATGACATCAAAAGATAAATGTAGTTCTCACTCTCTTCGTTTCTTTCCCACTCCCAGCATCTTCTTCCCTCTTTCCTCTCTGACTTTATAAACTACCTACTGTATGTCTACAAAATGGTAGGGGACGCAAAGGCAGATCCTGCTGTTGAAAAGTTAGCGTGTTAACTGTTGAGCTCAACTGGACCTAAAGCTCACGTGCAAAGGCAAAGGACAGAAAAAAGAACTCACCTGAGGCTGCCCAAGGAGTGTGGCTGGAGAGAAAGGCAGGGAGCCAGGGTGCCGGGTGGGGAGGTGGTGATGAGAGGAGGCCACGAGGATCTCCTGGGCTGAGGGATTTCCACCGGGAAGAATGTGAGCAGCGGCAATGGGCTTGATGTGTGAGGGGCAGGGGGCGCCCAGACCACAGATGGCAGGGCTCAAGGTGCAATAGGATTGGAGACAGGGTTAGGGCAGCTAGGAAAGACAAATGAGATACAAAAGGGACCGTGGTGAAGATGAGGATGAAAGCCTGACAAAGCCTCAGAGATCAAAGATCGTGAGGCCCAAGAAGTTCATGGTTCTTGGAATAATAGTGATGATAGCCCCTTATATCTGCATTGGTTTAAAAAAAATCAATTTATAAAGCTTTTTTACATTTACCATCATGAGATGTTGCATTATTAACATGGGATTCTCAGCAATCACGAGAGGGAACCATGCCCTCTCCTACAAATGAAGACACCGATGCTCAGAGACTCAAGTAATCCCTGGTAGGCGGGGGGTGGAGCCCAAAGAGAAAGGTTCACGGACTCCAGGTGTGGAAGGCAAGGTCCAGGGAGGTGTGAAGTGTGACTTTGCCCTGGACAATGTGGACTGTGGCATCAGATAGACCTGTATTTGCACCTTCTTCCATTTACTGGGAGCCCGTTGTGCCTCAGCTTCTCCTCCTATAACGTGGGGGCTCATAGGAATACCTCCTCTCACACGTGTGGTGAGGATGAAGTCTGCACAAGTGGGTCAGTTAGCGCCAGGGCCGGGGCAAGTCAGAGCCCAATTTAGTGTAGCCAGTAGAAGGTTCAATCCCATCTCCAGAGTGGCTCAGGCCAGAGCGAGCCCTTCTGTAAACCAGTGTGCG
Source organism: Canis aureus (assembly GCF_053574225.1). Taxonomy (NCBI): domain Eukaryota; kingdom Metazoa; phylum Chordata; class Mammalia; order Carnivora; family Canidae; genus Canis; species Canis aureus. The sequence goes on along the minus strand of NC_135639.1, from coordinate 14,085,496 downwards.
GTGCTCAAGGAGGGCCCACGGGTCCTTGTGGAGAAGGAGGCCAATGAGAGGTCTTGTCACTGCCTCATGGCCCAACGGTCCTGTCAGCCTGAGGCCCCAGAGACCAGGGCTGCTCTGAGCAACAGCCGACAGGGGACCTTGTCGCAGACACCAGCCACCTACCTGTCTCACTGGAAGCGCCAAGGCAATGGGTTCTCCAGGAACAGGGTCAGGCGGCGACCCTAGTGTTTCCCTCATTCCTTGTGAATTGTAAAAAAAACCAGCCATTACCGTTTCTTAACGACTCACAACTCTACGTAAAGCTCACAACACTTACAAAGCTCTCATTTTGGTCTGCAGGCACAGCTTCTGCAGCGAAAGCACCGTGAGGGAGGATGTTCTGCTCACCCTCACGCCCTGTTAACGTCCAGGCGCAACCCGGGCACCGTGTTAACGGCAATAAAAACCACTGATGCATCTACCCACTCCCACGTCTGTCGCTGCTGTCAGCTGACCTCTGGGGGGACATTTGGGAACAGGCCATTTAAATAAGTTCTGAGTGTTTCCAGGCTTTTGGGTTTCTTGCTATGACTCTGACCACACACTCACTTCTTCTCACCTTCTGTGGCCTTCATGTTCACTGTCTGCTCCTCACCTCAGGGGGTGGCATAGAACCGCTGGAGTATGGCTTCCAGGGGCCTCGGCAGGGCCTTTAGCCCTGATCCTCATCTTACAGGTGAGAAAAGGGAGGCCCAGGGAGGGGGAGGTAAGCATTCGAGTACTGAGTGAGTCAGGGTCCCTTGAGGACTGAGGGCCCATTCCCTGACTCTGGTTCTAGAGCTCATCCCTGACTCTGATCACCCTGAGGGATCGTGGAAAGGCCGTGCTACGATGTGGCCTCTCTGCGATGATGAAACTACTTGTAGCCCTGTCTCTGGTGGCCTATTTGCTGCGCACTGACAGGCTCCCGGCCCCTACTCTTCCTGGGCTCCAGTAGGTGCCATCCCCACACAGCGCTCAGCACTGAGGAGGGATGGCTTTGGAGAGGAACGCCTGGCACTGGCCCCTGCTGAGGAGGGACTTTTCAGTCATCCAATCAGCTGGGGCCACCAGGGTACTCTCAACCAATCAGACGTGCCATGAGCCCCACCCACATAGGTATTCTTCACCTGGAAGTAGAGGGTGTCCTTCAAGGTGGCCCAGCCCATCCCATAAGCAGTTCCTGGAGCTTTGCAGGCCCAGAAAGGTCACCACCTCCCCTAAGTGACTCCCCTTTTGGTCACCAGGCCTCACATCACATCACAACAGTTTTGGTGCCTTGGATTCTGCTCCTCACCATTGGTGGCACATCAAGTGGTGATTGAGCTTCAAACTTGAATGTGACTGGACTCCAGATTGCTCCTTGAAAGCAGCTGCTGGGGTAAGGATTAAGGAAATGACTGTAGTCAGGGTCTCACAGTGAAGGGCACAAGGTCAGTGGTCAATCATGGTGTAATGAGGAGGGTACTGAAGATGTTGGTGGTGGTAGGGGGACATGCAGGACCTTGGGTCGGGACACCGAGCAGGAGAGCACAAGGCCTGGGGCTGAGGCCCCTTTGCCACAGTTTTGCCCAGCGCTGGCCCTGAACCCACACCCTGAGCAAGGAAGCACCATGTTGGCAGAAGAGCTCAATCAGTGGAATGCAGACTCTGTAAACACCACCAAATGCCAGCTCTGCACCAGCTTCTAGAACCTGAGGAAGCAGAAGACTTGAATTCAGTCCCAGAGGTGTACACACTCATAAGGGAGCCCAGCACCTAGATAAACACCACCATGCCACCAGATAGCGCAAAAAAGAAGCATGTCCCAGGACAGGGTGGTCCAGGAGAGGGAGGACCAAGATGAAGAAGACTCTAGAGAGCTGTTGGTTCAAGACCCATGTTTGCAGGAAGATGGCCTACTGAGACTGCAGGCTGGTAGTCAGCTAGGAGGAGACAGCCCTGCAGGTATGCAGACACCAGGTGATGAGGACCATATGAGGGTGGTGAGTGGAACTAAAGCAGAAAGGGTGAGCCTTTCGGTTGACCATGAGCCCTTCTCTCTGGTCAAGGACAACCTGGTTCACCTGCTCCCCAGACTGACAGACATGGCCAAAGACTTGGGGAAAATGATTTTTAAAGATTGCGGTACAGAGGGAGGAAGGCAGCTGGGGAGACTCCCCAAGGCTGTGCGCTACGACACGAGCACTCAGCCCAGGCCCGGCCCTGAGCCACAGGGGACCTGGGGTGACTTGGGTCCCAACTGCAGGTACAGTGGTGGCCATAAGCTCCAGGGGCAGGGGAGCAGCTGGTGGAGACCCCAGTAGAGGGGGGCTAGGCCCCTTCTCTCTCCTCCCACATTCTTTCTCTCAAATGCATGTCCTGTTATCAAATGCACAGCTGGAGAAAACTCCCAGGAAGGCAGAGAACAGCAGGTCCAAGATCACTGCTGTGTATTTTGGCTACTTATTGATGTGGTTCTGGAGCATCCACTTCCTGACACCATGGGCAGGGGACCAAGCTCAGCCACACAGATCCACAACCCAAATACACCTTCCTGGGAAGGTAGGGAGTTTGGGGCTCTCTGTAGTTCCCCTGGGGTCCCACCTGCAGTGTCCTTGTGACCCAAACCAAATCTGGTCCACTTGCCGGATTTTAGGGACACAGGCAGAGAGAGAAGCAGGCTCCATGCAGGGAGCCCAATGTGGAACTCGATCCCGGGACTCCAGGATCACACCGTAGGCCAAAGGCAGGCACTAAACCACTGAACCACCCAGATGTCCCATCACGTTCAGTTTATTAGCATAAAGGACATTCAGTCTGTCTGGAAGCAAGGGAAAAGGCACGGAGCCCGCTCAGGGCTCCAGTTAAGCCAGGTGACCCTGAACAAGGGGTTTCTGTAGAGGCTGCTTTTAGGCAACAGGCTTCAGCTATGGAAACTTGATCAACGCTCACAGGCCCACACTGACCACCAAGCTGAATGCACACAGGCTTATTCAGCGACCCCCCTCAAAACAGCCATGGGCCCTCACTGGCCAATTACAACCAGGCACAGTTCCTAAGATTACCCAAAAATAGGTCCAATTCTATTGTTCCCCAAACTCCCTCACTCTGCCCTCTAACCGTGGCTCCCTCCCCACCGCCTTGTGCAGACAGTCTCTCCCTTGCAGTGTATTCAATAAACTTCTCTTTTGTTCCACCTTGGGAGTCTTTCACTGCCCTGCACCACCAGCCCCCAGCCCACAGAGCACCCCACAATTTCCACCTCTCCGGGTGTCAGCTTCCTCCCCTGTCACATGGAGGCCACAGCTCCAGCCCTGCCTTCCTGGTGCTGTTGTCTTAAGGATCTCCCAAGAGAATAACACCTCCACAGGAAGGAAGGTTCTGTCCTTAAGTTAGTGCCAGTGCCCTGCCAAGTGAGCAAGGCAACCCAAGGAATGTGGTCACCGTCTGTCCCTGGACTCAGAGCCACCAGAAGGCTGCGGGCATGCAGCAGTGCTCGGCCTCTGCATGCACGCACCCTGGCTCTGCATGCACATGCCAAGGTGGGGAGGCTGGCTGTGTCCCCTGGGGCCTCCGAGGACTCAATGGGCAGAGGGCTGGCAAGGCCCGCTGCATCCTGGCTACAAACCAGACTCACGGGCTCACTTGGGAGCTTAAAAAAGGGAGGGATGGGGGTGGTAATCCCAGGCCCCATCCTAACTGAGAATAATCTCAGGCACAAGCATTTAAAAAAAAAAAAAAAAAGAAAGAAAAGCTCTCAGGTGATTCTCATGTGCAGCCTATAAAGTCCACCCTGGGGGCACCTGGGTGGCTCAGCGGTTGAGCCTCTGCCTTTGGCTCGGGGCACGATACGAGGTCCGGGGTTCAAGTCCCACATCGGGCTCCTTTGGGGAGTCTGCTTCTCCCTCTGTCGATGCCTCTACCTCTCTCTGTGTGTCTCTCATGAGTAAATAAAAAACCTTAAAAATAAAAAAACCCCACCCTGACACAATAGTTCCATGATAAACAGGAGTCTTTGTTTGGCTCTCAAGGTTCCAGACATAGATTCTTCTCTGAGAAGTTATTAATTTTGTGTTATTATTTTTAAAAGATTTATTTATTTATTTATTTATTTATTTATTTATGAGAGAGAGAGCACAAGCAGGAGTGGGGGGGGGAAGGCAGAGGGAGAGAGAGAAGCAAACTCCCTGCTGAGCAGGGTGCCCAATGCGAGGCTCCATCTCAGGACATTGGGATCATGACCTGAGCTGAAGGCAGGAACTTAACCTACTGAGTCATCCAGAATCTGTTCATGCATCCGTCCTTCCAGCAGTCGCTGGCACTCTTCGCGATGCTTGGCTTGCAGAAACGTCACCCGATCTTCTTCATGTTCACACAGGATTCTTACTGTGCATCCATGTCTCTCTGTCCAAATTTCCCCTTTTTTGTAAGGACAGTAATCGTACTGGATTAGGACTCACCCTACTTCCCTCACATCTCCCTGTCAAGATCCTATTTCCAAGTAAGGTCATATTCTGAGGTCCTGGCTGTTAGGACTCCAGCATATCTTTTCGGTGAAGAACATAGTTCAACCCATAACCTCATATCCCCGCTTCGGAGTTTAGACTCTGCTAAATGCTGACCGTCCCCCCATCCACCACATACCCCCAGGATGCTCTCTTTACTACATAACTGGTACACAAGGCCCTCCATGGGCTTTCTCCTCTATCCTAGTGTCTTTGTTCATTTTTTTAAAGATTTATTTATTTATGAGAGAGAGAGAGAGAGAGAGAGGCAGACACATAGGCAGAGGGAGAAGCAGGCTCCTCACAAGGACTAGATCCCAGATCCCGGGATCAGAACCTCAGCCGAAGGCAGGTGCCCAGCCACTGAGCCACTCAGGCGTTCATTTCTAATTGTGTATTTACTTGTAGGCAATCAGTGTCTGTGCCCCCTGGGGCCATTAGCCCCGTGAGGGCAGGGAAGGAGCATGTTCTGTTCACTGCTGTCCCCTCAAGCCTGGAAGAGCATCCAGCATGTTGTAGCCACGTACAAATGAGCATGAGTGCATGAGACAACCCATCAAACATGCACCTGAAGGCAACAAGGGGCCACCCACAGGACAAAGCCAGGAGGAAGCTGGGGGAGATGACTGGAGGGGAGATGCATTGGCTAGAGAGAGGTGAGGCCAACTGCTGCAGGACCAGAGCAGGGGGGATGGAGGGGAGGGAACAGATGAAAGAAGTGTCGAAGGAGAGGAACAGACAAGTTTCAAGAGATCTCAGGGCATAGAAGGAGGACCCAAGCTGCCCCCTTCCCTGGGCAGCTACTGTACCAGCTGGAGGCACCCCCAGCCCTGACCCTGGTGCCTGCCAACATGCGGCCAGTTAATGTCTTTTCCCACAGGTGCTGGCCTTCCCTTCCTTCCCAGGACAGACAGTGGGCAGAAAGTTAGAACTTCAGAACCTCAGGCCTCCAGAGAGAATGGGGTGCTGAGCTGGCCCTGCCCTGTGCGGGCAAGTAGGAGGCAGCCGGGGACTGCACTGGCCTACCTTGGGCCACCTTCACAAAGAAACCAATCAGGCTCTTGGATGCTTGGGAGCACCCAATAGGGTCCACCTCAGCCACTGGTAACTGTGGTAGGGGTGCCCAACCCTCCCTGAGGGGCAGCTTAGTACAGAGATAATGTCCCTAAATTGAGAAGTCAGTGCAGATATTGTCCAACCACAGCACAGCAGCCTGGGAAGAAATACTCCAACCCCTCTTTCCTCCTACCCTCTGATCTTCCTGTGGTGCCTCCTGTTCGCTCAACCCAACCAGAAGGCCAAGGGCATGTAACCTAGGGAGGCAGTCCATGGAGGAGGGCACAGATCAGGGAGGAGATGGCAGGAGACATCTAGGAGCTACCTAGCTCAACAACCCAATGAGTCATGAGCTTCCAATGTCCCATTCTTCCACCCAGTAAATGTTTGTTGATTACCTAGTATCTACCAGGTACTGTGCTAGGCTCTGGAGGCAGAAATGAGTGTAGAGACCTTGACCCTGACATGAAGGTATGATCCAAACAAATAATCATGGAAATATAATTACCAACTGGGATGCATTCTATGAAAGAAAAAATCAGGGCAGTGATAGATGTAAAGAAAGATCTGGTTCTGTTTTGGACATTGAAGAAGGCATCTTGGAGAATGTGACATTGATGTGGAGCCCTGAGGGACAACTGACTTGGGAAGGGAAAGAGCTAGGGTCATGTGTTTTAGGAAGAAGACACAAAATATGCAAAGACCACCCCCCCCCCAGCCGCCCAAGATGGACACTTTCAAGAAAAGCAGCACATGCCGGGCCTGCAGGAAGTTTCACAAGCAAAATTCAAGGTGAGGAAGGGGAGGGACGACCTAAGGCTTCAGGTGCCCTAAAGGCCATGGTAAGGAGTTTGGCTTTTCTCAAGAGCAATGAGCAGCCACACTGGCGCCATGTCATGGATTTCGGGTTTCCATTCAGCCTAATGTCATTCCAGGCTCCTCAGTGGTGTTCTTTATGAGCCCCAGAGCTGACCTCCTCTCTCAGCTGCTGGACAACATTAAGCTTTGAGGTCACTGAGGCACAAGCAACCCTGTCAGGCTTCATCATCACATCATCACTTCACTTGTTCAAAAAACTTCTCAGAAGCCAATTCATTCCTTAGCTTCCCTCAACTCCACACTGCTCACCTCAGAGTTCTCAGAAGGGAGCGTCATAAAAAAAAAAAAAAAAAAAAAAACATTTTTCTACACTTGAAACCCTCAGGAAATTGCTGGCAACCTCAGGGCTTCTGGGATTGGTCAAAAGGCAGAAGTGGAATGTGGAATAATTAGAACTGTCACCCAACTGCCAGTGGGACTTTATGGGTGCAGTCACTTTGGGATAGTGTTTAAGTATTCACACGCCGCAGGACCAGGCAATTCTACTCCTGGGTATAAGCCTGAGAGAAATGAGTACATGTGTCCTCCTAAAAATGTTTACCAGACCAGAACAATCCTAGAAGCATCATTTATAATGGTCCCAAACTAGAAAGAACCGACATGTTCACCAATGAAGAATGGATAACCCAACTGGAGTGTACTCACGGAAATAAATCAGTTATGACACAGTAATAAAAAAGCTAATAAAAAAGTAATTAAAAGTAATAAAGTAACCAATTAAAGTAAGTAACCAATTACTTACACATGTAACAACATGGATGATCTCAAAAATGGGTTGTGGTAAAATCTTTAAAAAAAAAAAAGAGGGCAGTCCGGGTGGCTCAGCAGTTTAGGGCCACCTTCAGCCCAGGGTGTGATCCTGGAGACCCAGGATCGAGTCCCACTTCGGGCTCCCTGCATGGAGCATGCTTCTCCCTCTGCCTGTGTCTCTGCCTCTCTCTCTCTCTGTCTCTCTGGGTCTCTCATGAATAAATAAATAAAATCTTAAAAAAAAAAAAAAAAGCGTTGTGGGAGGGCACCTGGGTGGCTCAGTGGTTGAGCATCTGCCTTCAGTTCAGGGCATGATCCCAGGGTCCTGGGATCAAGTCCCACATCAGGCTCCCTGCGAGGAGCCTGCTTCTCCCTCTGCCTATATCTCTCTGCCTTTCTCTGTGTCTCTCATGAATAAATAAATAAATAGAATCTTAAAAAAAAAATGGGTTGTGGGAAAGAAGCAAAAATGTAAGGTGCACATACTATCTAAGCAATTCTAGAACAGGTCAAACTAACCCATGGTGACAGAAACCAAAGCACTGCTGGGGCCGTGATGGTAAAAGATCATGAGAGAAACTGCTGGCTGCTGGAAGTGTCCCATATGTTGATCTAGGGCATATACACACATTTGTCAAAACCCATTACACTGTACTTTAAACTTAAGATTCGTGCACTGTGGTATATCTAAATTATATGTCAATTAAAAAAAAAATGACAGGGCGGCACCTGGCTCCTCACCCAAGTCCTCCTCTTAGCAGTGAAGCCAGTGACCTTCTTATCTCCAGGTCAAGGTACAGTTGGCAGAGCTCAGAAATGGTCTTAAGATAGACCGTTTCTAAACAAAGCTATCATTGAGTAGTGTTCGTTTTAGTCTTTTGAGCTCCTTGGTCATATGGCTGAGCAGGCGGTACGTGTTTATGCACTTATGTTATGTGTTTGTGGTAACCTACGTTCCGAGCACGCATGTGCAGAGCCTGGCTAGCCTCCCCATTCTCTCCTCGAGGAGGGCAAAGAATAGGGCCTGCGTATAAAAGCCGCAGCCAACCCACTGGGCTCAGAGACGAAGCTCCAGTGCTGCACAGTAAGTCATGGTCCCTGTGGGGACAGGGAGCTGGCGGGGGGCACTGCAGTGGGGAGACCCAGAGACGGGGGCGGGGGGCTCAGACGGGTGCCCTGTGTGTGTGTGTGCACACGTGCACACGTGTGGAGGCCTCAGCCTTGGGGGGAGCCCGGGGAGCCCAGGCGCTGGGCTTTGGTTTCACACGCTGTGCTCCAGGGCCTCTTGCCCTGCCCCGCTCTGCTACCGCGGCCTGGGAGCAGTGCACAGGGGTGTCCGTGCGAGTCCCTGTTTTCATCCACGTAGATGCTGCCTTCCTGGACCGTCGGCCTTCTCCTGCTGGCCACAGTAGTCAGAGGTGAGGATGCTGTCACCATCTTTTTAAAAAAAAAAAAAAAAAAAATTTTATTTGGGCAGCCCGGGTGGCTCAGCGGTTTAGCGCTGCCATCAGCCCAGGGCCTGATCCTGGGGTCCCAGGATCGAGTCTCACGTCGGGCTCCCTCCATAGTGCCTGCTTCTCCCTCTGTGTCTCTGCCTCTCTCTCTCTCTCTGTGTATGTCTCACGAATAAATAAAATCTTTAAAAAATATATTTTATTTATTGATTCATGAGAGATACAGAGAGAGGCAGAGACACAGGCAGAGGGAGAAGCAGGCCCCATGCGGGGAGCCTGATGCGGGGCTCTATCCCAGGACCCTGAGATCACACCCTGGGCTGAAGACAGACGCTCAACCCCTGAGCCACCCTGGCGTCCTGCTGTCACCATCCCTTTGAGGAGAAAGTGACTGTGCCTGGGTTGGCCTTTGGGTAAGGCGGTTAGAGACATTTTCACCATTATTACCATCACCATAAATAACAGCATCACCATTATTTCAAGAAAAACAACAATTGCCATCATTCAGGGAGTGCTGGCTCTGCGGCAACATGCTTGACACGGGTGATCCCAGGGAATCCTCCTGCAAAGGCTCTAGGGGCGGTGAGGCCGGTGGCAGAGGTGGCAGCAGCTGGGGCCAGGGGAGCGGGAGGCAGTTGTGGCAGACCCCTCACACCCAGTCCCTTCCCCCCCCCCGAGGAGACAGGAGCATGTCAGCAGACTCATGTCACATAGACATGTCCCCTGACAGCTCCCCTGCTGCCAGGCCTGCCAAAGGAGCCCACCCTCCTGCCCACGGCCCCCACCTTCTCTCCTCACAGGGTCTCTGTCTCCCCAGCTCCGATCGGTCCCTCTCTGGCCTCTGTCCAGATTCAGACACAGATACCAGGGTGTACTTGTCCTGGAACAGAAATAGCCTCCCTTGCCGCCACAGCCCCCTGGAGTCCCCAGCCTGCTCACTCCCGGTCACCCCCACTTCCACAGAGGTGTGCCTCACAGGTGCATGCAGCGCCTCTCTCCCTCTCTGCCTCGCCTCCTCCCATCAGCAGGACCCCTCACTGCCTGGCTCGGCTCCCCAAACCCTGCTGGAGCTTGCTTCCCTCAAGAGCAGACACGGCCTCCTCCTCGGGTCCCTGCTGAGGCTTCCTTCTGCATCCAGACTCCTCCCCCTGTCCCCTTGGCTCGTCCCCAGGCCCCCTCTGGGCCTTCCCTTCCATCCCAGCCATGGAGCGAGACCTGGTTCCCAACAGCAGAATCTGGGGTGGATGCGGCTGCATCTCAGGCCTTTCTGACCCCTCTGGTCTCCTTTGCTGATTTACTGCCTCCTCCTGCCCCAGACTTGGGCAGCCCCCAAAAGTCACTCCCGGGCACCTCCTCCTCTTCCTTCTCTGTCGTCAGGCTTCCCGCTTGCCTCACCTCTGGCCTGGCTGCCCACCCTCCTGAAGTCCAGGGCCTCCCACCATGCCTCAAACTCACTTGTCCCATACAAGGCTCAGAAGCCACCTCCTACCCCCATCTCCCCACCTGTGCCTTAATTTCCACTGTCATCGGAGGTCAGGATGCCTGTGACCTACCTCCCCAGGCTCACTGGCCCTGCACTGTCCCATGCCATACCCCCCCCACCCCACGCCCATCACAGGCTCTCCCTCCTCTGAGCCACCTACAGGAGGCTCCACACCACTCACCAGCTTCACGCCCTCCAGCACTTCCCCGTCTCCCCCTAACAGCCCAGGTGTGGTAACCTGGCCCCCAAGCCCCTGCATTTGCCACCAGAGGCAAGCATCATTTTCATCTCCCGCAGCCCTTCCTCTTTTGTCTTTCCAGTGTGAATTTCACAGCATCATTACTCCTTCCCTGTTAGATTTCCTCTCTCTCTCTCTCTCTCTCTCTCTTTCAGGGCAGGGTTTAATCTGATCTGTCTCCATATCTCCTCAGCACCTAGCTATCCTAGCTATGTTCCCAATTAAACTTTACAGGTTTAAATCCTGGCTTCACCACTGGCTGTGACCTCGAGCTACTTGCTCTGTCTCTCTATGCCTTGGTTTCCTCATCTGTAAAATGGGTGTAATAATACAAACTCCTTACTTGTGGGGCTGTTTTGAGTCTTAAATGGGATAATCCTGGTAAAGTGCTAGCATGCTATCTGGCACACAGGAAACAAGTGTTAACTCTTACCAGCTTTTCAATGAACGGTCAACATTTGGCAACACCAGTTTAGGAGGTGAGGAAGCCTAGAAGAGAGACCCATTGCAATCCCCCAGATGCGATTATGTCATCCTCAGTGACAATTCATTGTGGAAATGTTCGTGTTGTAGATTAGAGAAAGGCCGGGCACTTATGGTCACTTGGGTCCATCGGCTAGTTGCATGTACTGATGCAAAAATAAATCATCTCTGTTCTTTAAAAATCTACCTTTCCAAAGAACAACAGGGAAAATCTGAAATGGCAGAGAATAATTTGGGGCAAAAGTGTGTGCAAAAGGGTGACATGAAGTTATGTGAACTGGGCAGCTACCCACGAATGCATGGCCGGTAGTTGATGTAATGGAGAGAGGAAGGTGACTCAAGAAGTACCGTGTCACAGATATCACACCTGATAAATACCTGATGCTTGATGAATATACATCCAAGGCCATCTGGGAGTTTCCTGGAAGAAGTAGTTTTAAGGCAGAAGGGTCCCAGGAATTCTCAGTGATTCCCCAACAGGTGGGATGATAAGGGTCAAACAGCATTACGCATGCTATTCCCAGCACCCCACCCTAGATCCTCTGAATCAGAACCTCTGAGGGAGGAGCCTGGGGACAATGGTGTACATGACACACAGTCACTCCCAGCCCCCAGGTGACTCCCTATAACCAGGAAGTTTGGGGAACAATGACTGGCAAAGATGAAGACCAGCGTTGGCCATAGCCAGCCCGGGCTCATCCTGAAGAATCCTCTTGTGTAGTTGAGAATACAGTGCTCTTTTCCAGAACCCCACGAGTTCCCTGTTGGTTGCTCTTCCTGCCCCAGGAAAGGAGATCTGTTATGGACATCTTGGCTGCTTTCCCGATGACAAACCATGGAGTGGGACCCTTCAGCGGCCTTTCAAGTTATTTCCCTGGAATCCCAAGGACATCAACACTCGCTTTCTTCTGTACACAAATGAGAATCCCAACAACTTCCAAGTAAGTGTGGGATGGAAACGCCGTAAGGTGGGCAGATGTGGGCGCCCATGTTGGACCCTTCACATGGTTGTCTAAGGAAAAATGCACTGCCTTGAAACTTTGCAGGTGATGCTTCCCCACCAATGTTAGACCCGCAGCCATCCTAGCTCTCAGGATCATAAACCATTATGCACATGTAATGAAATCTATGGACGCCCAAACCAGAAACTAACACATTCACACACACTTGTGCATAGAACCTCAGGAGCTTCCCTGCATCAGCAGCCTGTTCCTGGGAAAGCAGCATTTATGGAGAAGCCCAGGCCTGGTGTTCCCTGGGAGGGTCTGTCTTCTTTCTGCACCAGGCAGTGTAAGGAGAGAAGCCCCTCAGTTGGGTAGAGGTGTGGAAGTATAAATCCTTCCTGAGGGGCTAGAAGACAGACGGGGAAGAAGGAATGCTTAGCCACAAAAGACAAAAGGTGGGGACCATGGGAGCACCCTCCAGTTCCCAGAGGGCCTGCTAGGTGGAAGCAGGACCGGCTGTCTGCAGGTGGTTAGAAGTGACAAGGAGAACTTGCTCAGAATCGAAGCAGCTCACAGCTCCAGTCAAAGTTCAGAGCCAGGTGTCTATCTATAGGCCCCTGAGGTCACTCACAGTGGGGCCCTAGGGGACCAGCACCCCACTCTGAGCTTCCAGCAGGGCATCTGCTTAGACATAGCTATTGTGCTGTTTTAATGAGATTCTTCTTCATGGAATCTTGCCTAGGGGGTCTGGTGGGAGGGGACTAGCAGGCATTTGGAAATCTGTTCTTAAGTTTTCAAGACCTTGAGATGCCCCTCAGGGCTCCACGGAGCTGAACCTCCCCTTCAAGCCCGGTACTTCTGGGTGCATGAGTTCTTCATCTTTTCGGGGCCAGAGATCTCTTCAGCATCTGGGGAAGCCTAAGGGCCCGTTCTCCGGATGATGTTTCTAAATGCATAAAGTAAAACACGTAAGATTACAAAGGACACCAATTGTATTGAAAAACAGTTATCAGAACATTTAAAGAGATAAATACGTGCTACAGTAATCTATGTGCTACTTTACTATCTCACTAAACAAGATTTAGCAGTTGGTCTAACAACTGCTGCAATCTTAAATGAGTATAAATTATTTTAAGGTATCTATTAACAACAGCGACGTGCCATGAAACTGTGAGTGGTATAAGGCTACTGTGGTTTGTTGCCTAGCTTCATAATTAACAGAAATGCTAGATTTCAATTAGGGGTTAATGAAAACAGGAAGTCCATGACCTTGGGCATTATGAATTTTGTCCTCCAACCTCAGGTCAGGAAGGCCTGCTCCAGCCCGATCCAATTTCAGTCTTACTGGATGGAGCTGGCTCTAACAGTCCATGGCTTGGAAAGGCCAACATTCAAATTCACGTTTTGTAATTAAACCAGCTGATCACTGCCACTGATCTAGACACCATTGAGGCTTCAAACTTCCAACTGGACCGCAAGACACGCTTCATCATCCACGGCTTCATAGACAAGGGGGAGGAGAACTGGCTGTCTGACATGTGCAAGGTAGGGGCAAACCCCTGGCATCTAGCCCTCTAGCACCCAGCACCCAGCACCCAGATTCAAACACCGCAGCCCCGTATCCCTGAGGCTGGGAAAGGAGACACCCAAGGAGAGAAGTGATCTTCCCAAAACCACCAAGGAAAGCCTAGGTTCTCAAGGCATCTGTGGTCAAGTTCTCCCAAACCAACAACTTCTAGCCAACCAGCTCTTGAGGCTGAAAAAAAAAAAAAAAAAAAACCAGATTCTAATCAGAAAGTCCCAGAGGTGGAAACTATAGCAAATTACCTGACATTTGTCTTGGATGGTTTATGTAAAACCCCTGAGTGACAGGAAAGTGCTTAAATTTAACTTCTAGAGCTTTGCTATCCAATAGAACATTCTGTGCTGATGGGAATGTTCTGTATCTGCACTGTCCAAATCAGGAGCCACTAGTCACCTGTGCTTAATCAACACTTGCAATGTGGCTAGTGTGACCACAGAGCTGAATTCTAAATTTCATTTAATTTTAATTAGTTTTGAATAGCCACCCATGGCTAGTGGCTACAATACTAGACAATACAGCTCTAAAGTTATCATGAATATTAGTAATGAATTATTATTTATAACATCCATTTCTAGAGCACTTACCATGAACCTGACACCGTGCAGGTAGAGTGAGGAAGGTATAGCTATGTTCCCATTTTATAGATGAGCAAACTAAGGCACAAAGAAGTTCAGTACTTGCCCAACGTTGAATCTGGAGGTGGAATGAAAAACCAGGTCTTCTGTCCATAAAACACCACGATGCTGTGTGTCTGCAGATTTAACCTGGAGGAGGTGCCCGGGGGCCATGGCTTTTTGGGCCTTAGTCTGAACAGGGACCAACCTCAACAGCTTCTCTCCAAGGGCTCTCTTCTTTTCTTGGAATTGGGTGTTTGCACATGCCCCCTGAGCCCCAGAAGGAAACTGTGTAAACCTGGACATGGAAGAGTCAGGTATACGCCACCCAACATGATGCCCGGGTCTCTAGCTAATGCCTTCCCCTCTCGAACCAAGTCTCAGTCCAGGGCACCCCCAAATGAACAAAGTGTATGGAGTGGCCCTATCTGACATCTGATCCCCTACTCCCTACCCCCGCCCTTACGCCAAGGGACCAGTATCTCTGCTTGGGCAGCAGACTGTGGTCACAGGCCCGGGTGTAAAAGATGTGCATATCTGAGAGGGTCCTATCTTATTTCAGTCTAAATTTTATCTGATTAAACGTGTCCCTTAATACCTTAGATCTCCCACCAAAGCATTGTTGGGAACATAAAAGCAACATAGCCAGGGCTTCAACCCTCCAGCATTTGTGTTCGATTTGGGTCATATGGTTTCAGCTCAACTCTGTTTTAGCTCCGAAGCAGAGATAACAGATAAGTAAACAAATGGGTGTGGCTGCCTTCCAATAAAACTTTATCTATAAAAGCAGGTAGATTTGGCCCTACTGCAATAGTTTGCTAACTAACCCCTCATCTAGTAAGTGAACTTTTTGATCTGGCTGTGTCACATCTGTGAGACCTCAGGCTCAAGTCATTTAATCCATTCTGGGCCTCAGTTTCCACATTTGTTAAGTGCGGATAAGCACACTCAATCAATAGTGACGTGGTGAAAGTTTGGACAAGTACAAGGAATATTAGAGTTCTGGCACAATCTGGGTGCTCCATGGGTATGAATTCCTATCTTTGGAGTGTACAGTCTGTGGCTGTTAATAAATTGGTTTCTCTCTCTTGTCTTCCCCAGAAAATGTTTAAAGTGGAGAAGGTGAATTGCATCTGTGTGGACTGGAAACGTGGGGCAAAGACACGATATTCCCAAGCTATCCAGAACATTCGGGTTGTGGGAGCACAAATAGCTTTCTTCATACAACAGCTGTCGGTAAAACCCTGCGTGGGCCACATCCTGTGGGTAGCAGGCAGAAAAGGGGCTACCCAAGCACCACTCCCTTGTACCTAAGAGGCAGCCTAAGCCTCCCTGGGCTGGGGCCAGGCGGGAAGCCCAAGAAGGGCCTTCCTAATGTGAAGTTGCACCTCTCTTCCCTCCTGGATTGTCCCAAAGACTCCTACTTATGGGGCCTGAGTCAAACTAACCTCTTTGAGCCCCAGTTTCCCCTTTGGAAAGAAAGTCTCTCCTGCAGGCTATTCTGGGAGTTCCAGAGGAGTCTTCTTTCTCAGCCCAGGAGGAAAGGCCCCTTACAGCCTTCTGGAAGGTCTATTCTGGAGAATCCCAGAGCCAGGCCCACTACCCACGCTCTCCCAGACAGGCCCGACCCCAGCCGGGGACCAGGTCCCCCCCACCCCCGCGGGGTGTGGGTGGCTGCAGGCCGCGCAAGGGTCCCATCCCCTCCAGGGCAGCCTGCAGTTGACGCGGTGGCCGCTGGTCAGCACTGTTGCCCCGCGCACGGCCCGCGCAGGCTGCGGACCGGGTCGCGCGATCCCGGGAATCGGCTCCTCCCCAGTTCCAGGGGACTCCTCCCTGGAGTCGGCTCCTCCCGAGTTCCGCGCCCCCGCGGCTCCCGCGCCCCTCCCGCGCCCTCCGGGCCCCCCGCGGGCCGCGGCACCCCCCCGCCCCCCCCCGCGCCTCCTGCGCCCCCACGGCCTCGCGCCCCCCCGCGGCCCCCCGCGCCCTCCGCGCACCCCCCGCGCCCCCTGCACCCCCGCGCTCCCCCGCGCCCCCCGCGCCTCCTGCGCCCCCACGGCCTAGCGCCCCCCTGTGGCCCCCCCGCGCCCTCCGCGCCCCCGCGCCCCCTGCACCCCCGCGGCCCCCCGCGCCCCCGCGCCCCCGCGCCGGCGGGACCTGACGCGCCACCCGTCCGCAGACCGAGCTGGGCTACCGCCCGGAGGACGCGCACCTGATCGGCCACAGCCTGGGCGCGCACGCGGCGGCAGAGGCGGGCAGGAGGCTGGGCGGCCGCGTGGGCAGGATCACAGGTGCGCGGCGCCGCCCGGCCGGTGCGGGTGCGGGAGAGGCGGGCGGGCCCCCAGGTGCAGCCTGCAGGGGGTGCCCCACTTGAATCCGAAAGGAGTCGTCCCTGTATTCATGCGTATTCGAAAACACCTGATTGCAAATAAAAATACATTTATTTTTTTAAAGGAAAATACAACTGGCATATTAGGCACATGACTTCGGGTTATTACTGCAAGAGTAAAATAATAATAATAATAATAATAATAATAATAATAATAATAATAATAAACTGAGGTTTTTAAATTGAGTCATCAGCTCCACAAGTATGTATGCTGTGCCATGCACAAGCAGAGAATGAAAAGTGGTCACCTGAAAACTGCCACATTGGAGGTGCTCAGTAAATACTGAATAAATGAATAAATTACTTGGCAAGATGAACGCACACAAGCCACAGACAACTATTTATTTTGTGCGGGCAAATCAACATGTGGCTTTGGCAAACAGTTCAATTTAACATGTAATGAATGTCTCCTTTGCTCAGGGCTCTGTGCTGGCATCGGGTGAGGGATACGGGGATTGTAGTTCATATTTCTATAAAATTTTTCAGTTTGCAAAGTCCCTTCTCTTCCATCTTTTCATGGGGGTTTCATCATAACCCTGTAGGAGAGGTGGTTGTTATTCCCACCTTCTGGACAAGGAAACTGAAACTCAGCGAGGACAGGTATTTGACCTTGATCGAAACCAGGGCTAAATACAGGTGCCCGAGTCCTGGGTGCCCTGCTGCGTCCACCCTCTGTGTCTCCTCAAAGATGAAGTGGGCACAGCTCCTTTCAAGAGACCCACAGTCTAGTCCAGGAGGCAGACCATAAAGGAGGCAAGTAAAATTCAGAGTCGAATTAATCAAACACAGAATAATCCTATACAATGGGGATGGCGTGGACTGAGGAAGGAGAGGCTAAGTTTTCCCTGAGGAGGTGGTGTTTGAGCCTGGTCTTGGAGAGAACAGATTTATTAGGGGAGGGTATGGGAAGGTGAGCAGCAGACTGGGGATAGCATAAGCAGCCAGAGGGGACCAGCAGTGTGGGGCCTGGGGCCTGGGGCCTGGCTGGACCTGGGTGAGGTCAGGGAGCTTGCAGTCTTGGAGAGCAGTGGCCAAATAGTAACACATGAGGGGGAAAAGGACAAAGGAAGTGAAGGAGCCAGGGGTCACCTAGATCCTGCTAGAAGTCAAACACTGGGGTCTTCTGGAGGTTTGTGGATAGTGACCCCACTTTTAGCCTTTCCATGTTACCTTCTCTCTCCTAAGCAGACCAGGAGCTACAGATCCAATTTCCCAAGTCACGCTGCTGAGATCTGGGACTCTTTGCCCAGGAATCCCCATGGATCTTGTGGATAAAGAGTTTAGATCCTAGTTTGTCTTAGAGTGTGGCCTAACTACCCACCTGCCCGATTTCAGGACTGGATCCAGCACAGCCATGCTTCCAAGGCACACCTGAGGAGGTTCGACTGGACCCGTCTGATGCCATGTTTGTGGATGTGATTCACACGGATTGTGCTCCCATAATCCCCTTCCTAGGTGAGTTCCCCACCTTACCTCTTGGTGACCAGCTGTAACTGAGGAGAGTGGGTCCAGGTGCACCCCACACACATACTACAAGGAGGATATGCAAAAAGGCGCACCTTCCGAATACCTTGGGCACCAAGCAGTCCTGGGTGCCAGCCAGGACAGTGCCTGTGGTATCAGCCGCTACCACCCCAGGTAGAACCAGAAGCTCTTCTACAGCCTGAAAGGCTGTCACTAGTTTTCAAATCTTGCATCCTTTCCAGTCTGCCCATATCCAAAGATAGATGTGTCCTTATTGACCTTTGACCTGTACTTGCAAAATGCAAAAGTTAATTTTTGAATTTTTTTTTTTTTTTACTTCTTTTGTCAAAGCTCTGGCTGCAGTTTGTTTTATTGGATATTAAATATATCCTGTTGTCTGGTTCTTCTAAGTCAATGTTCTTTTCTTCGTTATTTTCTTATACAACCACTCGTGAAACATGCCAATAGAAAAATGTTTTTAATGATAATTATATCAGTCATTGAGTATCTACTATGTGCTGCTTTGAACCTTTTGCACACATTAGCTCATTAATCCTAACAACCCTAAAAGTGGGTATTATTATTATTACAATTTCACTGCCGAGGGAACTGCCCAACATTACGGAGTCTATAAGTAGAACCAGGTTGTGATCACAGGTCTGCGTGCTTCAAAAACCAAAACTCCTACCCTTGTACTGGGTTCTCAAGATAGCAATATAACGGAATGTGGTCTCAATATAATGATATAACATAGAAGTCAAAATTTTTGAATGAATATAGTAATAAAACTTGCACCAGTCCTGGTGTGTATCTGCAGGTACATAGTGGTGTCAGGGCATGTCAGGACCGTTCAGGGTCTCCCCACGTCAGACCGACACACATACACATACAAATATACATGTGTGCATGCTCACCCAGAGCCTACCTTCCCCCCATTTCTCCTCCTGTGTGCTCTCCTCCCTTCTTGTCTTGTCACGTGCCCATTTCTGAGCACTTTCTGCAGAGCCACAGACACGGTACAGTGGCTCTGCCGAGAAGAGAATTTGCCAAGAAGGTTCTCGATGTGGTTGAAAGGAGTCGAATGCTGTCTGTGACCACAACCTAACAATGGGACCGCTCACCTCCCTGATCATCTCCACTTACAATATTTCAGGTTTTGGAATGAGCCAAAAGGTGGGTCATCTGGATTTCTATCCAAATGGAGGAAAGCAAATGCCTGGATGTCAGAAGAATGCCCTTTCAACCATCATTGACATAAATGGCATATGGGAAGGTAGGTGAGTTAGGGAGGCAAGACAGCGGCTGCTCCACTTGGGGAGAAACAGTGCGTGGTGTGTGCCAGGTATTTCCCCGACAATGTCATGAGGTCTTTGCTTTGATCAGTCCCATTTTACAGACAAGGACACTGGGTCAGTAAAGTTATAAAACTTGCCCAAGGCTACCCGAGATTTAAGCCCAATTTCTAGCTGCAGACCCCCGATCTCGTGCCCCATCCTGCACCATCTCCCCCTTGTCAGGATGCTGAGGCATGACAGGACCAGTCCACCGGCAAAGACCCAGCTTGGGCTTTGACCCTCTGTCTTCTGTGCTTGCTCCCTGAAGGACTGCTGGGCGTAAGCAAAGATCTGAAGGGTTAGACGTTCTTGCCATTTACTGTGGTATTTCAAGTTCTAGGCACAGAAAGGAGCTGAGCTGGTAGGGAGACAGAGGCGGAGGTGCAGAACATGTTCTGTGGGTTTGGGGAGAGTGAGCTGGAAGCAGGAGGACCTAGGCTCTGAGGGATGCACCTTGTGTGGACTTCCGTTCGTGTGAGAGGGTGGGCTCAGTGCCCCCAGTATGAAGTGACCCTTGACATCATCTGTGATAGCTGCCTTTATTCTGACCTTTGGTTGTTCCTGTCCACCCCACCACCACCCTGCCCTGCAAGACCGGGCTTCACTGTCCTCCCTGAGAGTGGAGGCTTCGAGTCTGATTGTTTCATTTTAGTCCTTACTTGTCTGAGCTGAGAGTTCTCCGAAGCCAGGGCCTCCCAGACACACCGAAGTCTAGCCCAAAGCAAGCAATCCAGTCCATTACACAAAGCTCAGTGACCTTCGGTGTCATTTTTATATTTCATATGCTGAGGTTAAAAAGTAGGGTTGCGGGGCACCCGGGTGGCTCAGCAGATGAGCATCTGCCTTTGGCTCAAGTCGGGATCCTGGGGTCCTGGGATCAAGTCCCACATCAGGCTCTTGCAAGGAGTCTGCTTTTCCCTCTGCCTGTGTCTCTGTCTCTCATGAATAAATAAAACCTTTAAAAAAACAAATAAATAGGGATGTCTGGATGGCTCAGTGGTTGAGCATCTGCCTTTGGCTCAGAGCATGATCCTGGGGTCCTGGGATCAAGTCCTGAATCAGACTCCCACACAGGGAGTCTGCTTCTCCCTCTGCCTGTGTCTCTGCTCCTCTCTCTCTCTCTCATAAATAAATAAATAAAATGTTTATAAATAAATAAATAAATAAATAAATAAATAAATAAATAGCAGGTTGCTAAAGCCACAGCCAATATCCACTGGCAGTAAGTGGGGCTTTAACCTCCTCTGGGCTCTGCACCAGGTAACTCCAGGGAAGACGCAGCTTCTCCGCCCCCTGAGAGACCACCAGAGTCACAATAAGGGCTGCCCCTTCCCAGCAGTGACGAGCAGGGTACACATAATAGGTGCCAGGTTTAATTTAAAAGGCAATTGAGAGTGAACAAGCCCATGACACTGGAGTGTGTACCTATTGTGTGGAGCTCCGAGTTACCCAGGCGCTGAGCAGAGGAACAATTAAATCCGCTTGCTCCTCTGTGATGGGATCGCAGGGCAGAAGTGTTGGATGAAAGAAACAATTAAGTTTGAAACAGGTCCTCCTGTTGTCTGGTAATGAGCGTTGGTGTGGGACACACGGAACCAGCTTCTGCAGGAAGTTTCTGGGCCATGGGGCAGGTGGAGCCCAGAACTGTGGGGAAGTAATCCCACCGCTGCTTCCCTGGAGCAAAGGGAAATGTGCCTTTCTCCCTGGGCAGTGGGTGCCTTTCTCCCACCAGAGCCCACCAGAGCCCCAGCCCCAAAGTGACCTCCAGGTATGTCTGATGTTGCTGCAGATCACTTTTTAGCAAGTTTGGTACCCAGTAGCTAGAGAAGTGAAAAAATAATTTTCCAAACAAAAAGACTTTGGTTTCAAGAAAAAGATGGTAAATAAAATGCAGAGATAGAGTGGCTGGAGGCCACAGTAATCATACTGTCCGATGCTTTTACCTTGTGCCTGGAAGAGTAGGAAAGAAGTTCTCAGCCTGGGGCCAAAGCCACAAATAAGCCTGCTTCGCTCCAAAGGCCTGTCCCGTGTGTGCCGTTCACAAACTGAGGCCCAGCCTCAGAATACAACCCACAACAGTGTGTAATTGGCTTTTAAAAAGTGGGAATTTTAAAAGTGGGAATGAGGGGCCCTGGGTGGCTCAGTCAGTTAAGGGTCTGCCTTTGGCTCAGGGCATTATCCCAGGGTCCTGGGATCGAGTCCTGCACTGGGCTCCCCGCAGGGACCCTGCTTCTCCCTCTGCCTGTGTCTCTCTGCCTCTCTCTGTGTCTCTCATGAATAAATAAATAAATAAAATCTTTAATAAAAAAGTGGGAATTTACTGCTATCATTTAAGCATAGAAAGATTTTCATGTGAAAGTCAAGACACTGGCTTCTCACGAAAATTCAGAACAAATAATCTGGGCCTTCACCATGCAATGACTGGGCCATGTAGGATCCCTTTAAAGTCTATTGCTATCCTCTCTCTCTCTCTCTCTCACTCTCTGCATAGACATTCCTCACTGCCCCCTGCATGGCCCCCAGCCCTCATCATCCCTTTACATTACATACCATCCTCAGAGGATTGTACAAATGTGCTCATTAGCACCTGTCACTCTCCAACACTTGCCGGCCCTTGAGCTGGACCTTCCCAGCAAGTGGACACAGTATAGGGGAGAGGAAAAACCACTCTGGCCAACCACCACTACTAAACACGTCCCCAGATTTTCTACTCTCCCCTAAGTATGCCAAAGTGTCAGGCACCGAAATTCCAAATTGTGCCCTGACACCCATCTGTGAAATGTGCAGGGTGAGGGGTGCGGGAAGGGGAGAGGATTCCTCATTCAGGCAGGATGGTTCAGCCTTCAGAAGTAAAATGCCTCCTGTGAGCTCCCGTGCCCTTTGCTTCCCCCAGGAGCCCGAGACTTTGTGGCTTGCAATCACCTAAGAAGCTACAAGTATTACTCGAGCAGCATCTTGAGCCCCGATGGCTTCCTGGGCTACCCGTGTGCCTCTTACCATGAGTTTCAGGAGGTAGGTCACCCCAGGGCTGGGGGAAGATGCTGGTGGCCCTGTTGATGGTAGGGATTTTGTCCCTATGGCTTGGAACAGAGAAGAGCTCTAACCTCATGACTAAAGGGAGGAGGTACTGCACATGCCGAGCCTCATAGAGCCTTCTCCTGGAAGCAGGGTGGGTAGGAGGGGACCTGACTACTAGGCCTTCCCTAGATCTCAATTTTTTATTCTGGAAAATTCCTAAACTACAAGAGTACATGAATACCTGTCCACCCATCACCTACACACACCGATTGTTAACATTTGAATGTGTGTATATGTATAGTTTTCTTCTAAATTATGTGAAAGCAAACTCAAGACTTTACTCATAAATATGTTCATCTCCTGAGAACAAGACCATTCTATAGAACAATATTCAAGAAATTTAACACTGATATACTAATATTTTCTAATACATAGTTCATATTCAAACTTCTCCAAATATCCAAATAATGTCCTCTAGCTGTCTTTCTTTTTCTTTCTTTCATTCTCCCTCCTTCCCTCTCCCCTCCCTTTCTTCTCCTCTCTCCCTCTCTCCTTCTCTTTCTTTCTTCTCTTCTTCTTCTTGAATTGCATTTTTTCCCTTTCCTTTAATTTCTTTCTTTTTCTCTTCTTTTTTTTTTTTTTTTTTTTTAAGAGAGCAAGCATGAGCAGGCAAGGAGGGACAGAGGGAGAGGGAGAGAGAATCTTAAGCAGGCTCCACCTCCGAGCCAGAGCCCTATGCGGGGTCAATCACATGACCCTGAGATCATGACCTGGGCTAAAACCAAGAGTCACTCAACTGACTGAGCCCCTTTTTGAGTCTCCATTAATCTAGAACAGCTCCAATCTTTCATTGGTCATCCAAGACAGTTATGAGACATTGACAGTTATATTCCAGACCAAGTGTCTGCTAGAATATTCCACAATCTGAATTTGTCTGGTTATTTCTTCATGATTTACTGGGTGTTATTGAGTCCTCAGTGCATGGCAACCAGAGGCATTGGCATTCATTTAGTGGCACATCATCTTAATACTTGATGACTTACAGTTTGATTACTTGTTTAAGATTTAAAAAAAAAAAATCTACCCAATTTATCCATTATGGAAGTCCCATTTCCCTTTAGTGATCTTTGAGGGGATATTGTTCCCCAACAACAAACCAGTGTAAAAGGTTGAGCTTTTTGCCTGAATTAGTTAGTATGTTGGGGTTGCAAAAGTTTGAAGTTTCAAAATATTTTTTTTCAAAAGTAAAAATAAAAATACATCTATACTCACATGTTTCCTTTCAAAACTGATTTTGACCTTAACGTTTTTGGGTTGAACTAAGATCCAAAGGATATCATGTTCAATCCCCAGGGTCTGTGAGTATTCACTGTGTAGCCTTGACCATCCTAGGTATTGTTAGGGTGTGGATAATAATATACACAGCCTCCCGTACTTGTCTTGTGCTTTCCAAATTGCAAAATAGCTCTGCACACCGTGGAAGATGGATGTGAGCAAAGAACAGAAGACCAGTGCCATGGTAGCATAAAATGTTGGTCTGATCTGAACAGAACAAACCACATCCTCCAGACTTCAACGAATGAACTACCATTTGGGGAACATCAAAGAGGGATCAATTATATAATTCACAGCAAAGTGTAGATGGTCCCAGACCTTCTCTTCCTCTGCTCTTTTGAAATAACTTACATGTCCCATTTATTCCTCTTAGAAGATGTCTTGCATTTCCCTTCCATATTGTAGCATTATTGCTTCCTGGATAGGACTTTTTTTACTCAACTATACTCCAAGTTTTCTGGGTATTTCTTTGGGGACACAACAGGGCTTCATACAGTTCCCTGCATGACTCTGAGGATGAAGACATGGATATATGGGTAGATGAATGCATGCATGTCAGTGGAGGGTGGGAGAATGGATGGATGGATGAGAGGATGGTTGGATGGATGAGAGGATGCATGGGAGATGGATAGGTGCATGGGTAGATTAATAGGATGGAAAGATGAATTATTTGCTTAATTGATTGAATCACTCAAAGCCTACTCCTAGCAAGCAAATTATGTTTTTTTCACTAGGATAGCTGTTTCCCTTGCCCAGCTGAAGGATGTCCCCAAATGGGGCACTACGCTGACCGATTTCAGAGGAATACCAGTGCTGTGGGACAAACCTTTTTCCTGAACACAGGAGACAGTGGTAACTTTACTTGTAAGTTTCCATTTTACTCCTTTAAAACCTCTTGCAAGTAATTTGGAAGGTGTTATCAGCCGAATTAGTCAGGACGCCTGGCAACGGACAACACCAACCAGCTTAGATGTAATAGAAGGACATTATCTAACCAACAATCCTGATCAGTAGAGTGAAGTACAATGATGATTGGCACAGGCTGGTCCTATGTTCACCCACCCCGGTGGCAGGAAGGATGAATCCATTAACGGAAAGAGAGGGTCGCATGAGGCAAAGTCACTGTAAGTCAAGAGGTCACACCTGTGATTATCTGTCCTACTAGTTCCCTGACACCATCGTGCATGCATATGTGCACCTGTGCGTACACACACACGCTGTTTGTGTTGTTATTTTGCCCCGCTTCTTACCAACAAAGTACAAGTTGGTAAAATCATCAAGATTCATTTGTCATAAGTAATAGTATATGGTGGCTGAATAGAAGAGTGTTATTTTTCAAGGAAGTTATAAATTTAAAAAAGTATATATATAGCACTTTACAAAACACTTTTCACATGTAGTATCTCATGTAATCCTCACAATACTTAAGATAGAAGATAACAGTTTGGAGTAACTATAACATCTGGATATGCAGATGTGGATCCGGATGCATCTGGATATGCATATATGCATATTCCTTCAACCCAGTCACCCCACTTCTCAGACATACCTTAGGACAATGCTTGCATAAGAAGACGTGCTCAAGGATGTGCACTGCAGCATTGTTTTTAATACCAAAAGTTTAGTGAGGAGAACCCTAGATGCCCACAAATTGGTAAATAACCAATAACCAATAAAAGGCAAGGGGATAGTTCCATGTACTGAAGAAAGAAATCCTCTAAAGCATAGTAAATGAAAAGACAAGAGGCAGAAACCCCACATATCAATACATTACAGTGTGTGTCAGTCAGGGTCCCGATGGACAGAGAACTCATCAGAGTGGTTCAAATGAAGAGACTTTATTGAAAGATCTACCTTGAGAGGTGTGGGCAGGGTTAAAGGAACAAACAAGGAATGCTGAGGCACCCAGAATCTGGTGGTTGTGGGGCTCCTGGAATGGCATGCTATCATAGAGGGGGTAGTTATTGCCAGACATTTGGTACTGGAACCAGGGAGGCACCAGGGGAGCAGGAGAGATGGTCCTGCCCCTTTCATCTTGCCTTCTGATCTCCTGTGCACATCTCTTATCAGCTGAACTCAATTTAATGCCAGTGGCAAGATCCCTGGTGGGGGTAGCATTCCAGAACACAGCAGGACAGAGAGAGGTGGTAAATCAGTCTGGGGTGGGGGGGGTGGGGGTGGAGACAATAGAGAATAACAGCGCGTCATATTTGTGGAAGGGGAAAAAAGCCTTGGATATTCTTTTATAAACTTATCTGTATATGTATGAATGCTCTGAGAAAGCTCCAGATTAGGGTTTCTCTACCTCAGTACTAGCGACATTTCAGACTGGGGATTCAGAGCTAGGAACAAGAATGCTTCCATGGGATGATTTTTTTTTTCAACAAAGTGAGTTAATTGAACTGATTATGTGTCTTTGGACAGGTTGGAGATACAGGGTATCGGTCACACTGGCTGGAAAAAAGAAAACGAGTGGGTACTTTAGGATTGCCTTGTATGGAAGTAATGCAAACTCAAAACAATATGAAATTTTCAAGTAAGTTTGACAGTAAAGTGAAATGGTCATACTTTTCATACTCATAATATTCATAATAGAGTATTCCTAAGAATTGGGTATAAAAACGCTTTATAAATCTAGCCATCTATTCTGGAGAAGCACCGAATTCTAGAATGTCAGAGCCGGAGGAAATTCTAAGCCGATCATCCCATTTTACAGATGAGAAGAGTGAAGCCCAGAGGGGGAATTCACTATTTAAAATCAGATATTTGCTAACTTCTTTTGGAATGTCAGTCATCACTTTCTGACTTGGGTTTTATAGATATCAAATTCTCCTTTCGCAAGGCATGTTTATGTAGCAACTCCCCCCCACACACATGCACTCTCCACCCTCACCCCAACACTTGCACACCTAGCTTCTTATTGCTGCGGTAGCCTCAGCACCTAGCTTCTACTGGGCATATGCGGTGCTTGGTAAATATGTGCCAGATGAATACATAAGTGTGCTATAAAATAATATTCTTTTTTTTTACTAACTTTTACAGAATGCTTTTCATGTTAAGTTTAAGTTCTTTCACAACTCTCTATTCTCCATATGAAATCCTAACAGAAGACTTCTGAAGCCACATGCATCCTTAAAATAAGACATTATATTGATTAGTCTTGTAGTGTAACTATAAGGTTAACATGGCTCCCCAAATATTTGATTTCCCCTAAGGACAAACTAAGACTAGAATTCTACAGTCCTATATTTTTTTGAAGACGTGTTCTTCACAAATACTTTTGTGTTTTGGCAGCCCCTGAATGTATACAGAGTCATTCAAGGTATTAGCAGAAAAAAAACAATGACAGCCATTATTTGGAGAAACAATAGATTATTATCATCCTGCGTATTCATATATCCAGCTGATACAACATTTTATGTCTGCACTTTCAGAGGATCCCTCCAACCACATGCAATTCATATGCGTGACATTGATGTGGACCTCAATGTTGGAAAAATCCAGAAGGTTAAGTTCCTCTGGAACAACCATGTGATAAATCTTTTCCGGCCCAAGCTGGGGGCTTCACAAATCACAGTGCAAAGCGGTGAAAATGGGACCAAGTGCGTATCTCTTATTCCACCTACGTCTCACTGTCTGTATTTACCTATTAATCTATCTACACTTCCATCTAACCATCCAGTCACCCACTTACCCAACTACAATGTAACTATCTACCCAACCATACATCCGTCCCTTTCTGTCCATCCACCTAACCACTCACCTATCCATGTACCCATTAGCCATCTATCCAATCTTCTGGCCATCCAGCCATTATCTACCCAACTATTCATCTCAACTCCCCATCTATCCAACTGATTCACTTTGAAAAATCAAATATCATTTTCCTTAAGCCAAATTGAACTTGGTAGGAGCAAGGCATCGGTTAGTTATAAGGCATAGATTTGAGAAACAGGCAAACATGAGGCTGTTTTCTCTCAAACAATGAGGAAAACACCTGAGCAGAATTGGTAATCACTAAGTTAATTCCAGTTGAGGAGCAATTACTGACATAAACTGGTTTGTTTAGAGACTGTTTCATGAAAATGATAGGAACTGCATTGAGATCTAGTTCACAGGGGCATTCTCTTCTCATTCAAGGTAGGGGCTGGGAGAGGATATAACTGTTATTTAAAATACTGAAAGAAAGAAGGCCACCTTCAAGGAAGATCATCATAAAATAACAGGCTGTTAGGGTCTGAAGGAAACTTAGCTATCACCCCTCAACTGCTCTCATTTTAAGATGACGAAAGCAAGATACAGAGAGCCATGCAACTTGTCTAAGTCCACACAGGGAAGCTAGAAAGAATACTGGACCCCAAAATGTTCAAAAACATAGACCAAGACCATGCTGAGCCTCATCACTTAACTGTGCTGGCTGTTAATAATGTTAATAATAAGCCCGATTCCTCTGCGTGTGTTTGGAAGGATCAGATATCACTCTGGCTGTGCCCTTCCTTTGTATACTCAAGAGCAGAACACAAGCATAAAGGGCAGCTCAGACTTGGACCCAGATTTTCTGATAGTCAGTCTGGTCCTCTTGCCATGATGCCAGCTTCTCACAGCCAGATGTGGAGCTAAAGCTCTGTCAGACCTGGTGGTGGAATGCATGGTGGAGCAGTCCGGATTCCATAGTAGTGAGGTGGGGGTTGGGTAGAGTTATGGTTTTCAAGTATAGTAGAGTCCACACACGACAGATCGCAAGGACCAAAGTCATCCCCTCACTAGAGATCCCTCTAGATCCCATCATCCCCTAGAGATCCCTCGTCAAGGAGCTACATCCTGAAGTTGAACCCTGAGGAAGGCAGGCATGGTCAACCATCCTCATTTATCTAGAGACACCTCCAAGACAGCAGGAGGCCAGAAGTGCCCTGCATCTCATGGCTGGTTGCCTCTGAGGAGTGACAACCCTTCCCAATCTTTTTTTTTTCCACATCTTTATTGACATAGCGTTCCCATACCACATAATTCACCCATGTAAAGTATGTACTTCCATGACTTTCAGCAGATTCACAGAGCTGTACAATAATCACTGCAATCAATTTTTGAACATAGCGTTACACAAGAAGGAAACCCCACACCCATTGGCCATCGCCCACTAATCTCCCTATCCCGTTACCCAGCCCTAGGCAACCACTAGTGTACTTTCTATCTCTGTAGGTTTTCCTGATCTGGACATTCTTCACACACAGAATCATGTAACATATATATAGTCGTTCACGACTGGCTCCATTCACAGCACAACGTCTCTTAGGCTTTGCCATGTTGTAGCCTGTATCATTCTTTTTTATTCATTCCTTTTTATTGCCAAGTAATATTATACAGGTAGGCCACATTTTAATTATCCATTCATCAGCTGACAGATATTTGGGCTGTTTCCATTTGGGGGCTGTTATGATACTCTTGCTTATATACTAATTTTCGTGTGGACATACGTTTTCCTTCCTCTTGTGTATATAGGAGCAGAATCACTAGAATCTCATATGAGAATTCTCGGTTTAACTTTTAGAAGAACGGCCAGATTGTTTTCCAGAGTGGCTGCCACATTTTAGGTTCCCAGAAGCAGTGTACAAAGTATATTCGTGACCTTGACTCTCTAGGGAAAGTCCCCTCGGGGCAGGCCGGGTGCCCCTGGGAATGCAACGCCAGGCCCAGAGCTGCAGGCCCATCAGAGCCTCTCTTGGTTTGAAAAAAATAAAAATCCCTGGTCTGACAGAGCTGATTCACTGTCAGCTCATTAAAAAGCCACAGGAGAGGAGGATATTCTTTGAGTGGTTTTGCTTAGAGAGAATCCACTTGAACTCCACTGAGTGTCGCAGAGCCTTTTGGTCAAAGGGATCTGAATTCCAGGGAGCTGGCTACCTGCTGTTTGCTTCTCTGAGGTCACATTTCCATAAGCACATGAGTCTCATGCTGAAAATGTTTTCCTCCACAGGTATAATTTTTGTAGCAGTGACATGGTGCGAGAAGATGTTTTACAGTCTCTTTACCCATGTTAAAAAATAGGGTCCTCTTGTATCTTTGCCGTAATAAATTTTTCAATGCCTTCAGTTTAACGTTGAGGTGTTCATTTGACATTCTCCACGTTCTGGGGTCACATTTCAGAAATGATTGGTGGGACTGGAACCACATGTGACCAGAGGTAATGCCTTGAAAGCTCCCACTGGCCCTCCCCTGCCACCGTCTCTCTCTTTCGGGGCACATTATGTGGCCCCTTCTAACGTATTTTATTTCCTTAGACAATGAATTTCTATCCTATTTGATAGGGTCATCACTGCTTCCACGTGTCACCCACCCAACTTTTCACATACTAGGGTAAGAAGCTGACTCCATACAAGAACAGCCTATAGCAGGACAAACTCAGAGCAATTATTATTTAGATTAAAACCTGCCTATGCGGGTGCCTGGGTGGTTCAGTGGTTGAGGGTCTGCCTTCAACTCAGGGCATGATCCCTGGGTCCTGGGATCAAATTCGACATCGGGCTCCCCACAGGGAGCCTGCTTCTCCCTCTGCCTATGTCTCTGCCTCTCTCTCAGTATCTCTTGTGAATAAATAAATAAGATCTTTAAAATATATAAATACATTTTTTTTAAAAAACCTGCCTGTGGTGTGAAGGAAGAGAGGCTTAAAAAAATGAATAAATACATGCACATGGTACAAAATGCAAAAGATCCGGAAGAGGATTCTTACACAAGGCATATGTCTGTCCACCTTCACCCTTCAAGTCTTTGCTCCCTCTTCCTGGAGACAACCAGAGTTGTTTTTTTTTTTTTTCCCCAAAAATATTCAACATGTGCACACACATGTTCCTATCTCACACATCCAGCCCCAGCCCCACTCCCGACCTTTTTATTTCAAACAAATGGTAGCACACAATGGGTACCATTCTCACTTTGCTTTTTGCAGTATCAATAAATTGGACATTATATACTCTAATGGTACAGAAAGAGCCTCTTCATTCTTCCTACAGCTTTGTGGTTTCCACCGAGGGATGCATGTGGTGTGGTTGTTTCTGCTGATGGGTGTATTAAGTGTTTTCCAGAATTTTCCCATAATGAATATTCATGCCACAGTAATCCTTTATGATCATCTTGCATTATCTAGATTTGCTCAGTAAATGTTTAGATATATTTCCTTTGGTCAGGGTGGCCAGGTTGCCCTCTGTTGCCAATGTACCAACTTACACCCCCCCCAACACCACAGTCAGCTGACCCATGTTAAATGGCCAACCTTGTAGGAAAGCCAAATCCTGGTATTTCATGTGGTTCCTTCTGACGGGGGCGCTTTGCACTCTTACCAGCATGATGAATTGTCTAACAATTTTTGAATTGGGGAGATTAAGGTGCCGTTCCTTAAATTGTAATTTGTATTTGTTTTACCATGAATGAGAGTGACCATCTTTTCAGTGTTTAATGGCTCTTTGTCTTTCTCTGTAAATTTTCCAAGTCATTTGCCAATTGTAGGCATTTTTTTTTCATATAATTCTTTACTTTAAAGAGCACTTTAAAATTAAGAAAATTGGAATATTCTGGGGCGCCTGGGTGGCTCAGCAGTCAAGCATCTGCCTTCAGCTCAGGGTATGATCCTGGGTCCTGGGATCGAGTTCTGCATCGGGCTTCTCGAGGAGCCTGCTTCTCCCTCTGCCTGTGTCTCTGCCTCATTCTCTCTCTCTCTCTCTCTCTGTGTCTCTTGAGAATAAAATCTTTTTTTTTAATTGAAATATTATGTCAGATGCAAATATTTTTTCCCAGGTTATCCTTCTCACTGGGAGGAAATGGTAAGTCAAGTGAAGGGCCTGGGTGTCTCCTCACAGGGCCTGGACTTGGCTCCTACATGGAAGGTTCTGCAGGTACCATCATCCAAGGGGCTGCCCAGAGGGATTGAACCACCTGAACTCACACTAGGTTAAGGCCAGGAGGTGCAGCCAGGCTCAGGTCTCCAGCTTTCCCTCCCATGCCTGGTCGGTATGGTCTTTTAAGGCCACTGAGCAAATGGAGTAGGTGCCCAGATCTTGGGAGTCTTGGTGCCTCTCCAGGCAGAGCAGTGAGGGCCCGTGTGGAGCACAGCCCTTCTGGCCTGGCCTTCTGCCCACATGTGGCCTCCCACACCCCCTGGCCAGCCTGCCCACTTATTCCTGGGGCCTTGCAAGAGGAAGGCTGGTGACAGGTAGCACATGTTACTTTTGGGACCTGAAGCGTGGTGCTACAGGGTACACCAGCTGGACAGGACTTGGGGTATTTACTGTTCAATTCTTAGAATCCAGAAACAGCTTCAGATAGCAGTTCTGGGAATGACTTTGTAACAGAGCACTGCAGGTGATTCATTCCAAAATTCCGAGAATGAGGGTGGAAGGAACTCCTCCTCCCCTTTACGGGGATGCCTCAAACTTGCAGCAGAACAGCAGTGCCTGAGCTCAACACCTAGTGGTTTTTCTTTATTAGCCTTTTCTCTTGGTATTTTCTACATTCTTTTCTTGAGACCCTATCCAGCAATCTTGCCCTAGTATAGTGAAACAGTCCATATGGGGGATCTACAAGGCTCCCTAGGTCTCAATAAAGCTGCAAATTATAGAGCAGAGGTTCTCAGCCCTGTCTGCATATCAGAACTGACCTGGTAGCTTTATTTATTATTTTTTTAAGATTTTATTTATTCATGAGAGACACAGAGAGAGAGAGGCAGAGACACAGGCAGAGGGAGAAGCAGGCTCCATGCAGGGAGCCCGATGTGGGACCTGATCCCGGGACTCCAGTATCACACCCCAGGCCAAAGGTAGGTGCCCAACCGCTGAACCACCCAGGCCTCCTGACCTGGTAGCTTTAAAAGAAAACCCCATGTCCAGGCCACACTCTAGGGTAGTCAGAATTTCTGGGGTGGAGCCCAGTACCAATAATTTTAAAGTTCTCCTGCAGATGTATAGCCAGGATTGAGTACTCTGTATGTTTCCTTTTAGGAGTTTGTAAGAACACTTGCTAATCTTTTACTCTTACCACCTCTCACCCCGTAACATTGCGCTGCACAGGATGGCAGAGCTGGCTTTGAGTCCCCGTGTCTTGTCTTTCTATCTGAACTACCTGGGTGGGTTACTGCACATCTCCAACCTCAGCGCTTCCCCAGGAATAACAGTAGCCCTCCAGTACAGGGTGGCTGTAATGATTAAATAAGAGGAAGCATGCAAATCCCTCAGTGCAGTGCCTAATGCGTGATCGACAGCCAATAAAGGAAGCAGGAAGAGCAGGTGGGCCTGAGTTATTCTTTAAGAGTCAGAGTCACCATGACCAAGAATAAAGACAGGTGCAGCTTCAGAAAAGGTATTTGAAGGGGATACAATTCAAAAGGTATTTGAATTAGAACCCAGCATACATAATGAAAAGGACAGCCCAATAGAAAAATGGACAAAGGGACACGAGCCGGAAATGCACAAAGGGGGATCTGAATAATGTTTGAGTTACTGGGGTGCCTGGGTGGCTCACTCCATTGAGTGTTGGAGTCTTCATTTCTGCTCAGGTAATGATCTCAGGGTCCTGAGATCAAGCCCCGTATCGGGTCCTGTACTAAGTCTGCTTGTCCCTCTCCCCCTGCTCTCTCTCTCTCTCTCCCCGGAATAAGTAAATAAAATAAAATCCTTAAAAAATAAAAATAAATATTTGAGTTACTTTCACCAGTAATGAGCAGAATATAAATGAAATTAACATGACATTTGAAACCATCAGACTGCTTTTAGCAATAAAAAAGAAATGAAGTGTCCATATATGGGTAGCTCAATATACCAACATGGGTAGATCCCCCAAATGTCCTGTTGGGGGAAAAGCAAATGGGAAGATAGCATTTAGAAACAGAAATTACCATTTATCTACCATTTATCTACCTTATTATTCTTAAAATACTGCTACCCCCTGCATATGTGCTACAAAATATCAAAACCTGGACATTCAGAATCCTTCCTTCTCAGCAATGTCACTTATTTTTGTTACAATAGGACACAAAGCAAATATGACAAAAAGTTCATCTTTGCTCATTCCACAAGGTGGTCACAGTGGTGTTTGTCAATGCTATTCTTTGTAGTTTTAATTTTGTATCCAGTTGTGAAAGAAAAAGGAGAGAGTTAAGGCTTTACAATATTTTGGAATTCAGAACTTGTGGCTGGTAGGAGGGGTTGCCGGTGAGAGGTGACCCTAAGATGGTCCCATGCCTCTTTTTATATTCAAATTCTGATTTATCAGCTACTGTTGTGGAGACACACAGCAGGAGCCTCCCTCCTCCTTATCCTGGGAACCTGCACTTGTCACATCAAAACTCTCCATCTTCAGCCTCTGATAGTCTTGTCACTTGTACCCAGTGTCATGCTGTCGTGCCTGTACCAACTGGCAATACGGATGAGGACAAAACCCAGGACCTGGGCAATACCCTGCCAGAGCCAGCAGAGACCACAGATGTAAAGACAGCTTTATTTCTCAGCATTTATCTGCCCTGGCACAAACCACGTAATTCCTACAAAGATCTCACTGAATCAAGATTTAATGGTACCAAAGGTGCGATACAAAGCCCTCCATTAAGAACCAGGCGTCTTCGTCTTGTCTTCTCAGCCTCCATGGGGGAAAAATAATGAATACTTTACAAAGCTATTTCATAACATGTTATGTTAAATGAACAACAAATTACTTTTTCTTTTACTAGCTTTTAATGCTAATAGTGCCATTTATTCCTGACCTTCAGAAATATGAGATATTTTAAATGACAACATAAAAAGAGTTCTTGTTTGAAAACGCGAGCTACTTTAGGCTGCATATTATTACTTATAAGTATAGCGTGTGCCAGCATCACGCATTTCAGCATCCCATTTATATCTAACTGGTATATATTTCAGTTGACATTTATTGTTCTCCTGCATATGTGTCAAATTTCTTAATGATGACTCTGACAAAGGCGTAGAGCTCGATATATATAAATTACATTTGCTACCATATAATCAGTGTTATCTATTAGAATGCTATTTGTGACAAATCATGTTCAAAATAAAAATTGAATTGATTTTTCTGTTATTTTAATATTGTGCCGCTCACAGCAAGGCTTTGATTGAATCTTAAACACTTTAATGTTCTATTTTTGTTTCAGGCAGATCAGAAATGGGGTTTGCACTATTCACAAAGCTCAAACAATTTGTAAAACAACAAAATCAAATTTCAAAAAGCATCTTTGTTTTCCAGCCACGGGAGTAGATTTGGTGAAGCTATCATTACTGAGTACACAACTTAGCCACCAAAGCCTCACATGCACGTTTAATTTCTGTGCTATTTTCATCTAAATTAGATTTTAACTGTAATGCAGGGTATGAAAAGCCTCTGCTAGGCCTTTGTCTCTACCTTTTCTCTCTACCCATTGCACGCTTCCTCCAGCTAATCTGAGCTCCATATCACCTTACCCTGCTCTCTTTCCACGGTGAGTTTGGACCATGTTCTGTGTTCCACTTGCACCGTGGTTCTATTTCCCAGAGCCTCCAAAGGGGTTTCTCTTAAGAGGGTAACTGCTTGACCCAAATTACTTAAAAGATGCATCACTTATGATTAGATCCTACCGAGCAACATCCCCTTGGGTTAACTTGTTGTGTAGGGCAGAGGTCGGCAAATGAGGGCCCATGGGCTATCTGTGTACGACCCTCAGGGAAGAAGAGTTTTCACATTTTTAAGGTTTTTTTTTTTTAAAACAAAAATCAAAAGGAGAATACTATTTATTTCATGATACATGAAAATTATATGAACTTAAAATTTCAGTACCTATAAATAAAGTTTTATGGGAACATAGCCACACTCGTTCATTTACATATTATCTAGAGCTGCTTTTCCTGCTAAAATGGCAGAACTGAATATTTGTGACAGAGACCAGATGGCCTGCGAAGCCTAAAAAATTAACTATCTGGCCTTTTAGAAAGTCTTCAAACCTTGGTTTAAGAGGGAGGGCCCTAGTAATTTATGTCTTATTAAAAGGCTTGTCACCTTCAGGGCAGGAGACAGAGGTAGCACTCAAATAAAATGCAGCATCTGTGACAATAAATTTCACGGAAAGCTTTATAGACACATTGGCTAAAAGGTCCTCAAAATGTTAGATAAAATCAGTTAGATAAAATGAGGAAAAAAGGATAACCAAAGGAAATAAAACAGCCCCAACCATCACAAAGACACAGATGTGATCAACGTGTACACAAATTATAAAATAAGTCAAAAATGTCCTTAGCCAAATGGGTTGAAAAATAAGCAATCACCAAAATTATGTTGGATTTAAGGAAACATAAGTGGCTTTGGGTCAAATGGCATTAAGCCAGAGGTCTGTTGGCAGCCTCCAGTCACCCGGACTGTGAAAGGCAGGGGGTGCCTCAGCCAGAGGGAGAGGCCTGGGGAGAGTTGCCATTGGTGTGACTTTCAGGACAACAAGGCCTAAAGGACCCTGGGGCTGGGTATTTGGCCCCTTCAGGTCATGGAATGCCTGGTGCCCCTTCCTGAAAGTACCCCAGGCTGGTCAGAAAGGTGGAGAACATACATGCTCCCACGCAGCCTTTGGAGCATCCAAGCAAATCTGGTTCCAATCCAAATATGAACATGGGCTTTTGTTGGAGACATATCAGCTTCCCTTGGGGGAGCCTATTTTTGGAGGACTGATGGAGGCTGCTGTACCCCACTCTCCCCACCAAGCCCACCTCCGTCATCTGAGAAAAAGAGGCTTTCAAGGAGAGGGCACATGGGAACTCTGCCTGCTGGGTTTTCCCACCTGATGGCAGCTCACACTGTAGTGCACCTGGACGGGGCCTCAGGGCAATCTTTGGGTATTTGTTAGGGAAGAAGTTGGGTGTAGGGGTGGGCATGGGGATAATTTGCTTGAGGAACTCAGAGGCCCTTTGGGAAAGGAGCCAAGACCCCAGCTCTTGAAGCTCTTGGGGATGAGAGAGAGGCTGATGAGCCAGGGCTAGAACGGGGCAGGGACATGAGGGCCTCCAGTCTCTGGCCTTAAGCAAACCTCTTAACTTCATGATGGATCCTTTTTTTTTTTTTTTTAACAGATTCTTTTTTTTTTTTTAAGATTTTATTTATTTATTCATGAAAGACACAGAGAGAGAGAGAGAGAGAGAGAGAGAGGCAGAGACAGAGACAGAGACAGAAGCAGGCTCCATGCAGGAAGCCCGACGTGGGACTCAATCCCAGGATTCCAGGATCACGCCCTGGGCCGAAGGCAGGTGCTAAACCACTGAGCCACCCAGGGATCCCCCTGGTGGATCCTTTCTACAGCCTTTAGCTCCATCAAGGGAAGTCTCTGAGTCTTGAACCAGCAAAATGCCAGGCCATGCCCTTTGTGTACATGATTCCATTTAATCCTTTCAAATAACCTCATGAAGAAGGCACTATCATTTTATAAAAGAAAACTGGGGCTTTGAGTGGCTGAGTTTCATATAGCAGTCACATGGTGCAAATGGGTGTGAGGCCCCCAAACCCAACTCTCCACATGCTGAACCCCCATTTTGCTGGCTCCTTTGTGTTTAGTAGACTTTCATGTTTCTCATTTATCCTCTCATCTCTTTTCTTTCTGAATCGATTCACTGTTGAAACCACAGCTCATGTAACAGTAGTTCATGTTATGGTGACAAAGGCCTCAGGGGAGCACCGGATATGGCCAGTGTGCAGACTCTGGCCTTAGATGGCCTGGGTTCAAGTTTTGACTCTGCCATTTATTGTCTGGGTGACCCTGAGCAAAGTGCCTCATTCCATAAGGGGACAATGTTTATAATAAAGAATACTATTTAAATAAACTGTTCCAGGTAAAGAACTTAGGCCAGAGCCTGACATAAGCAGGCACATTAGCAGCTGCTGCTGGTTTTATTATTGGCCAGTCGTGCTAGTTCTGTCTCCCTCCTGGGGTACAATCCCTGGAAGAAACGTACAGCAGTGAAGAGCACTTCATTAGTGGCCAGGAGCCCAGGGTTCTGAACCACTTTCTGTTAATAATCCACTGTGTGGGCTCAGAGACATAATGCCCCCAACCCCAACCCATGTCAGCAACGTTCCCGGGTCTCATTGCCCCAGTGGTGATTGACATATAACAGTATTTATTGAGCACGTGTGGGCTCTCTATTTTCATAACCAACCGGGCTACTGAGTGGGCTATTTGTTGTCTTCATTGTACAAAGTAGGAATTTGAGGCTCAGAGAGGTTAAGGAAAGCATCCGGAGTCACACAGCCAGAAAAACACAGCGTTGAGGTCTGAACTCAGGGAGTCTGGCTCCTAGCCACGGGCTGCACAGCTGAGCTGGAGCAAAGTTACAGCCTTGATTGAGATCC
The DNA here is from genome assembly GCF_053574225.1 of Canis aureus. Lineage (NCBI taxonomy): Eukaryota > Metazoa > Chordata > Mammalia > Carnivora > Canidae > Canis > Canis aureus. The sequence goes on along the minus strand of NC_135639.1, from coordinate 14,047,607 downwards.
TGTTCAGAGTCCGTCCGTCACCACCCTGCGGGGTGGGGAGTAAGGACAAGAGACCCAGCATCCCTTCCTTCCCGACAGCCAGGCCTCCAGAGGATTCTCGCACAGAAAGATAAAGAAGTGACCGCAATAGAGCACTTTAATGCCAGGAAGTCAAGCTACCCCGACAAAAGGCCCCTTTGTCATTAAACGAACATGCAAGCCTTCATCCTTAGTTTCTTCAGTGTCTCCAGACCCAGGGACATTTGTCTTATCAGGTAATGGAATTGTGTTTAGTGGCAAGAGTGAGCTCATTATGGATGCAGCTTGTGCTAATAATGATAATGTGCTCTGCAGTAAAATCACCTCTCCACCTCCCCGGACAGACGACGCTCCAGAAATTACAGGCTAGGGGGAAACGGCGAGAGTCAAGATTAAGGAAAGGAATTGCAGCTTCCACCAAAGGGGCTACAGATTTGCACATTGAAATTGGTGATCTGAATCATGAAGTTGTAGAAGAATGAGACACTATGAAAACCGTTTTTAATGGCCTTCATTCAGGTTTGTTACCTCTGTCACTGGGTTGCTGTTTTTTGCATTCGTTTTACGGTTCAAGCCAATTTTCAAAGGCAGTGCCAACTGGATTAGTGGGTGACAAACACCGATGCGCAATATGATCCCATGGATGAGATCAAGATGAGAGCTCCTTTCAGGGAATCGTTTCAATCCTGGCACCCCTTAATTTCATGGGCGAAGAGCTCAATAACCTTGAGTCCAGAGCAGTCATCTACAAATTCTATGGGTTTGGGAGAGGTGGCCAGGCCGACAAGGCTTCTGCCTCTCTCATTTCTGAGGGGGCCAGCAGAGCTGAGGCAGGCTGGACTACCAGCCCAGGCAGGTGACTCATCTATCTCCTCCTGTCCTTTCCAGACAGAGGTGGGGTGGGAGGGGGAGGGGGTACAGAGGGTCATTCTCCCAGGGTATTTTATTTTATTTTATTCTATTCTATTCTATTTCAATTTGCCAACATATAACCCCCAGTGCTCATCACATCACCTGCCCTCCTTAATGCCTGTCACCCAGTTACCCCATTCCCCCACACACCTCCCCTCCAGCCACCCTCTCTTTGTTTCCCAGAATCAAGAGTCTCTCAAGGTTTGTCTTCCTCACTATTTTTCCCCATTCAGTTCTGCCCCCTTCCCTTGTGGTCCCTTGTACTATTTCTTATATTCCACATATGAGTGAAACCATATGATAACTGTCATTCTTTGATTGACTTATTTCGCTTAGCATTATACCCGTAGGAACGCAAGCTCCCAGGGTTCTAAGAAAGTTGGAAAAAGTCTTAACTATATTCACTGAGGTTTGTCCCAACCCTTTGAACAAGATGCCAGCTACCTTTTCTTGAGACGTGGCTTTTTTCCTCTAAACATACAATCTCAAGAAGATTAAAATATCTAAAGATTTTTTAAAGTAACATTTTTGCATTATTATGAAGCAATAGCTGTTGGCTGCGGAAAATTGGAAAGCACACAAATAATAAAAATAACTCATGATATACCATCATCCAAATAACCATCAGTAGCACTATGGGCTAGCATCCTCTCCCTTCCCCCAACTGTTTTACAAATGAAAAACAAGATCATATTGTGTGTGTGCGTATACACATGGGTTTGCTGTCATCGTACAGTTTTATGCCTGTTTTTAATGTCCTATATTATAAATAATTGTCCATAACAGTATTCTATTATTTTTTAGTGATGGGTTAGACTGTATTCCCAAGTCCTGTGAGGTTTGGGTTGCTGCTTTCTTTTGTATGACAGTCACCCTGTACCTACATCCTTGGTTGTCTCCCTGAATGAGGAAACGTATCTGTGTCAGGCCCCTCTGGCTGGCTGGCTGCTGAAATATGCAGGCCTCTTCTCACAATAAATGTATTTAAATGCAGGAAGCAAAATACATGACATTACAAGGGAAACTAATTATATTGAAATATGATCAAAGTATTAAACAGGACAAATTTGTGAACTAACCATGTGTTTCTTCATACATAGATTGAACAGCAATATGTCAGAGTGCAGGTATAGTAGCTTTAATAACATAATTATGAAGTAGTGATCAACACTAATATTATTTTAAGCTGTGTGCAACAAATGTCAGATGATATGAACAGATCTGTGGCTTCTATTAGGCCAAGGTGACAGGTATGGCTATGGTTTGTCACATAAATAAAGGGAATACTAAATCACACTTGGAGGTTCATAAAAATGAATACGTAACTTTTTTCTTATCAAAGTTCTTTATGTTCAGCAGAGTTAAAGATCTGACACCTGATCTTTCTGCCCAGAGAACCCTGATGAACATTCCCATGCTGGGCAAGACTCTCAGGAGTAGAGTGCTATATATTTTGGCTCTGCCCATTTCTGAGCCTTTTGATGCCTCCAATGGTCTCGCTGCTCTGGGAGCTGCATTTAATGTTCTCTGAGTGCCAGTAGATACAGAGCGAGGTGAGAGAGAGTGCCTATTAGTGGCAACAGGAGGTTAGCTAGTGCTATGGGTTGAATTGTGTCTCCATAAAGTGTTATGTTGAAGTCCAAACCCCCCGGTACCTCAGACTATGACTTCTTTGGAAAGAGGCTCATTGTAGGTGTCATTAGCCATGTTTAGACAAGCTCATCCTAGAAGACAGTGGGCCCTAATCCGGTGTGACTGCCATCCTTAAAAGAAGACAGCCATGTGAAGACACAGACACAGAGGGACGCCTTGTGACCATAAAGACAGAGATTGTAGTTAGGCACCAAGGAAGGCCAAGGAGCTGGAAAGAGGCAAGGAAGGATTCTCGCCCTAAGGTTTCAGAGGAAGCATGGTCCTATTAACACCCTGAATTTGGATTTCTAGCTCCCAGAACTGTGAGGGAATAAACTTCTATTGTCTTATGGCATCCAGTTCGAGGTACTGTTACAGTGGCCCTGTGAAACAAATACATCTCGTGTCTGCCCATTGGGATCTCCTGAGAAGTGGGATTCTGAAACACCAGGGCTCGATGGGCATGGCTCCGTGCCAGTGTTGGGAATCACCACATCAGGGACCGCTGGTTAGAGGGCTGGCTAGGGCTTCAGTAGAAGCCTGATCCAGGTGCACAACACTACCTCAAAGTAAGCAGGAGATGGGCCTCACCTTGGCTCTTCTCAAGGTCAACATAATGTGTAGAAACCACATCCCCCCATAGAAACCTTCAGCATGCAAGCAGTATCCTCTTTATTCCCACACAACAATAAAAGGTCTTTATCATCAATGACACGCTATTGCCAAATAGACAGGGTGCAGGTGGCAGTTGAAAGGATTCTTAGGTTTTGAAATTTCCCTAGCGCCTGTTGGGTGTGGGTGAGGGGCTGGTTCTCGTGAAAGAACAGTGAGCTTCTGAGTCCCCCTTTGAGGTCACCTCTTCTTGGGAGGCTGTCTGCGTCAGCTTTTTGCATACTTTGCTGAGGACAGTGGCTTTAAATAAATCTTCCCGTTGCATGACGTATTTGACCTCTGCCTACAGCCACGTGTCACCAGAAGTCTGGGGTCCTCTGTCAGGGGTCTTCTATGGGCCAAACAGCTACCACCTGGAAGAGAAACCACCCTAACCAGCTGTAGGCAGATGGCTCAGCTAAACAGAGAGGCTACTACAAACATAACATCCCGTTTTTAAAACTAGTAGGAAGGAAAGAAAGAGTATTCCCTTACCTGGGTTAGAAAAATCCAGATATTTGGGCAGCAGCCCTTCACGTTGCAAAACTTTTGGAGAAGGGGCAGAAGGAAGTTGTGTGGACCCATCTGCATATATTCTAAAAAACAAAAGTCATAGACTTACTCCTTTTTTTAATAGAAAGAAAGAAGAAAAAAAGAAAGAAAAATATAATCTATGTAGGTCCTGTGTGTGCACAGCAGGTTTCTTTCTAATCCTGACAATTTATCCTAAACTTAAAGCATTATCACATCTCCCTTTCACAGAAGGGAAAACAGGCCAAAGAGTTGCCGTCCGTGGTGCTATACGCCATCCTCAGCGCCTTCAGGCCTTAGGACTGAGGCCCTGTTGGTTTTTTACTCCCGGCCTCTCCCTGCAAACCAGCACAGACTATAGGCAAGTCTTCTGGAGAATGCAGGATGGGATGGGGAGGGAGGATGGGGAGGGCGGATGGCTGCTTACGGTGACAGGCCTGCAACTACAAACAAGGCCTCTTCTGTGCAACAAATCAACCATAAAGGCAGCCGTAGAGCTGGGATGGGGTGTCTGCAAACCCCCTGGGGCCCAGTATCAGCTCTCGTCCTGGTTCTGGTCTCCCATGGCTGCGCCCTAAGCTGGACTTACTCGTATGACTTCAGGTGTGCCCCCCTGGACTGCTCCATGAGGTCCAGGAAGTCCTGGTAGCAGTTTCTGGCCATGACAGAATACCGTGTGGCGCAGCCTAATTCGGTGACCTTGGCTCTTGGGAGGTAGCCAGCCCAGCCAGGGATCGGGGGCTCCTGGAGAGGTTTCTTTATGTATTTGTGTTCTGTCAAAAGATACAGTGCTTCCTGAGGCCTTTGGGAAGTCACACAGGGGGTGATGCTCCCCAGTTAGCCGGCACCCCAAGTTACCCCGGGCAAACCCCAGGCCTCTAGATGCCCTGAGAGCAGCAACCATGGGTTGATTGGTTCTGTGCTCTGGGCACGTTGGCAGGGACTTTACAAATACCCTCTGATTTCATGCGCTCACAAACTGTGAGAAGTTGACACCATTATTACCTACACCTTACAGAGCAAGATGGGGAAATTTAAAGAGGTTAAGAGAGTCTTGGCCAAGGTCACACGGCAAGGAAGTGGTAGGGCCAGGCTTCAAACCTGCATCTGTCTGAGTCTCAAGCTCTTTCTCTTTAACAGACCCTGCTCCTCTTTCAGACTAATAAAAAAAAGCTTCACACATTGCTCTTTCACAGTTTACATAAAGGAAGCAGGAGAAGCTTCTAGGTGGGAAGAAAACACATCACACACAGCACCAGGAATCTGCTTTCAGGTCATGAATGACTCTGGCTGGCTGACCCGGGGCATTGTCACATTTGGGAGATGAAAGACTCCTGCCCGCCCGCCTCCTCCAGCTGCTGTCAGAATAGAATGAGGCCACCGAGTCCCAGAACCTCAGAGCTGGAAGGCGCAGGTAGGGAGCATCTAGTTCATCCTTCCCTGCCCTGGATGGAGGAACGACAACCCAGAGAGGGGAAGCCATGTGCCCTAGGTCACACAGCAAATAGTCAGAGTTGGGCTAAATCTCAAACTCTTAGGCAGATGTTCTGTGTTATGGCTCAGAAAACTTTAAAGCCCAACAAACGTGTGAGTTAGCCACCCCAAACAATTACAGGAATAATAATAGAGACAATTCTCTTCCTATACCTTTAGACCTTAAAAAAAAAACAAAAACAACAAACAAAAAACAGGGACACTGGGTGGCTCTGGGGTTGAGCATCCACCCTTCCCTCAGGTCGTGACCCTGGGGTCCTAGACTGAGTCCCTCATCGGGCTCCCCACAGGGAGCCTGCCTCTCCCTCTGCCTATATCTCTGCCTCTCTCAGTGTCTCTCCTGAATAAATAAATAAAATCTTAAAAAAACAAACAAAAACAAAATGGTCCAGGGCAAATCATCCTTGTAATTAGCATTATAGAATCACATCATCAGTTGTTTTTGTCATTGGTGTTGTGGCTGTTAGTGGTTGTCATTCAATGCCTGAGGTTCCAGCCGAGGTCTGACCTCAGACAAGGGCCACTACCTCTGCAGACTCAGGAACCCCATCTCTAAAATGGAAATAATGGTGCCTGGCACAGAGAAAGCAACCACAAAGTGCACAGACCATGGCAGCAGGTGAGGTATGGACGTTCCTGGTGACTTGAGGGGCTGGGAGTGGGAGATGGGGTCTCAGTTTGCAGCACCCTCTTGCCTGACCAGGGCTGTGTCCCTCTCCCCCTGGAAATGTTTCTTTCTCATTGCATGAACCCAAGCCTCTGGGACCTGCTGCACACCGCCCAGGGATCTGGACCCTGGAGGGGGGCTGGAGTCTGTGCTCCCTGAGGTGGCTCAGCAGGTCCACCCTGCCTGCACTTGGACCCTGGGAGGAGGGGACTGGTTTCCTGGGGGCCAGTACCCAGACTCAGGGGGTGGTACTGCCGGAGGTACTGGTGCAGCGCCCGCAGGACGGTCTCCTCCGAGCAGACGGGCTGCAGCTTCTGGGCAGTGGCCACCGAGCAGCGAAATTCCTCCAGCTGGTTTTTATATCGCCGTGTGTTCTCCTGGAAGATTTTCAGACAGTGGGACATACTGTCCTTGCTGGTGGCTTGCTGGCAGCTAAGGTAGGGCACAAAGCCTGCAAGAGCCGACGAATTACAGGCGGTCAGAACCTGCAGAAGCTCCCCAGAACCTCAGCCCACTACTTGGCATTTCTTCCTTGGCCCACAACACTGCATTTTTCCAAAGGCCATTAATACAAGCAGGGCTGTTGTTTGCACGGCGGTGCTGGGCCCTCCCAAGGCCATGAAAAGTGACCTTGGAGCTGGGGAGGGAAGGCCCATTTCAACAAAGACGATGACAGTAATATTCTTTGATAGCAAAGCCCCTGATGTCAGTCTGAACAGCAAATGGGGAAAGCATTTAATGGGCCAAAATGATAGTCTGAGGAGTAATTGAAATTATTCATCTTTTTAGAGAGAAAGCTTATTTTCCTTGACACTTCCCAAATGCAATTTGGGATCTTTTTTGTCGGACCATCGGGAAATTGCGGGCTTATTAAAAGCTGAGACCTATTACACAAAAAAAGGTAAATTCATTATCTGTGAGGCCCACCCCCTAGAACAATTTTTTACCATTTCCCACAAAATAACATATAATCATTACAATTAGTATGGGTAAAACACAAGTATTTATTTAAACTAGATGCTGAATCCCAGGGACTATACTATTGTCACAATAAAACTATTTTTTGAAAGAACAAATGAGGAAAAACTGGTTAAGAACTTGGTTTTCAATGGCTAAATAAATAAATACCTCCTGCTCATTATGGAAGCCCAACATTTTGCCTTTCTCCCTAAAGAAAATCTGACTGCAGAGTTAAAAGCAGCAACCCTGCCTCCCACGCCCTGCAAGAAGCCACTTCTGGAAGAATCTAATTACTAGACTGTTCTTGGAGCCCTCCACCCACCAACCAGTCTCCTCAACCCTGGGGCAATTAAAAGATACCCTCGTGTTGCGGCGGGCGAAGATGGTAGAAACAGAGGGGCCTGCCACCAGGACCTTGGCCTGGTTGGGTTTTATGTAACTGTATATATATATACACACACATAGGAATATAAGCTACCTTCACTGAGTCTTACTAAGGACCAGGACTAATTTTAGGAGAAATCTATCATTATCCTGCAGAGAGGTTTGAAACCGTGTCTCCCAAATAGACAAGTCCAAGTCCTAACCCTTGGGACCCGTGAATGTGAGTGACCTTGCCTGAAAATAGGGTCTTTGCAGACGTCTTTAAGGATTTGGAAATGAGATTATCCTTGACTAAGGATGAACCCCAAATCTAACCATCTCTGCCTTGGTCCACTTGGTCCACTGTCTATGTCTGGCCAGCTGGCTGGGCCAGTATAGGTACGTTAGCTTTTTAGGACACTTGTTGAAAGCACTCCGTTATAAGAGAAGGGAGAGGGGGACCTGAGAAAGAGACACAGAGATGCAGGGCAGAAGGCCACGCAAACAGTCGTGTGAAGACAGCGGCAGAGATTGCATCCATGCTGCCACGAGAAACTGGAAGAGGCGAGAAAGGACCCTCCGCTAGAGCCTCCGGAGAGGGCAGGGTGCTACCAACAGCTGGATTTCGCCTCCAGAACTGAGGCTGTTGTTTTAAATGTCTGTTGTTTTAAACTGCAGCCCTAAGAGACTAATACCCCCTTTTAATAGACATTTTCACTTACCACAGAAAGTACCCTACACTGTGGCCAAGCAGGGTGTTAGAACCTCAGTTTGTTAGAACTCAGAACCTGTTCTCTTAACCAGCCAGAAGGACCAGGGAGGGGTGAGGCTGGGTAACCTTGGAGTATTCCCCATGCATCTCCTCTCCTAAGAACACCTTATGTGAGAGCTGAGGGCCCATGAAGACCACTGGATTTGTCACAGAGATGTGACTAAGTTCTCAGTAGCCCAGAAGCCCAAGGAGGAGAACCTTTAGGTAGGGTGACCAGCTATCCCTGTTTGCCAAGGACTTAGGGGCTTCCTGGGGCTGAGGACTTTCAGTGCCAAAATCAGGGCCATTCCAGACAAACCAGGGCACTTGATCACTCTCCCTCTCGGGGACACAGGAATAGGACCATACAAACAGCCCTAGTGCAAGACCTGAGAAAGCTCAACTTGGGAAAAATGACAAGGCCTTATTATTCATTGTGTCTATCCCCATAGCACTGTGTCCATCTTGGTCCAAATATGCTGAAAAGACATGAAGTGCTTCCTGCACACCAGGCCATGTCCTGGGAGATCTGGCCTATTACATCATTCCATTAATCAGAACTCAGTTATCAGCCATCTTCAGCAAGGGAGCGCTTTCAACAAGTGTCTTAAAAAGCTAGAGTGCCATACTGGCCCAGTAGGCCAGAAAGACACGGACGGTGGACCAAGGCAGGGACAGTGACCAGGACCGTGGATCTCCCGTCATGCACATCTGCAGGGCACATCACCACTTACCACTGTAGCCTGGTGTGATTGGCAGATGTCTCATGAAGGTCTTGGAAGACTCCATGATTTCACTTGCTGTTAATGAAGGGAAGAGGGGATGAAATTACCTTATCAAACGTCCCTGACTCAAGAACTCACTATGCGTGGGCTAGAGCCCTTGGGATTCGAAGGAGCCTGCCAGGGGGTTGGGACAGAGAGGCAGCACCACCATCTTAACACAGAACCAGCAGACATAGTTGGCGTCAGTTATAAAACCAATGGCCCGATACCAAGGATTGCTCACCTTTGACATGAACTTAGAATAACAGGTGTGCAGATCACCACCCATGAGCGTCTCCCCTCCTGCGACTCCTCCATCCACCCAACTTGCCACCCAACCTTCCATGCATCCAGCCAGCAATCATGAACTGTATACACACTGTGGTCAACAACTGTGAGGAGGTGAGGAACGTAAAAATGAGCGGGACCCAGGAGCCCCTGTGTGAAGCCCCTGAACCTCAGAAGAGGGAAGAGATGAAGCATCTGCACCCCCAGAGCCTTTCTTTTCCCACCAGGAAAAGGTCGCACCAGTGTCCCCACCCCCTACCACTACCCTCAGGACACCTGGCAGTGTCCAGAGACATTTTTGGTTGTCACGACTGGGGGATGGGGTGCTACCGGTATCTAGGGAGCCAGAGGCCAAGGATTCTGCTAAACATCCTACAACACACAGGGCAGCCCCACGACAGAGAATTAGAATAAGTTATGGCTGGAAGGGCTCAGAAGTCCCCAAAGGTTGGTATGGGCGAGCAGGGCAGGGAGGTGAGATCACCACCACATCGGTTTATGTGGATGCTGCCTCCCCACTTCCAGGATGGCTAACGGTCCCAGCAAAGGGGCCAGGGCCTGCATCTGGGCATCTGTCGGTGCTGCCAAATGCTACACTACCAAGCCAGTTCATCTCTCGAAAGTAAGTCCTTAGCGGCCAGGACAGGTGGTCTCAGGGGTGGCGGGGAGGGCCACAGTGGTGTTTACTCAGGGGTGACGGGAATCTTAAACACACACACGTACAGGACCCTTGCTAGGACGCAGCTGATGCGGGACTACCTGTCTTGGTAAATCCTCACAGCCGCCCCAAGGCTTAGCTCCCATTTGAGCCCTGCACTGATGGAAGAGAAAAATAAGGCACAGACAGGCTAAGTAACTCGTCTGAGGGCTGTCCCATTCAAGGAGGCAAGCAGGAGGACATCTAAATCCGGACGGCAGGCTTACGTTACCCAAAAGCCTGGCCCTAGGGAGAGGCCTGTATCGGGTGCGGTGGGTGGCAGCCTGGGCGGCTGCCCGGAGGAGGTGGAATCCAGGTGGAGAGGGGGTGTGCTGGGGGTGGGACCCCGGAGGGGCCGGAAAGCGCGGCCACAGCCCCCCCTCCCGGGGGCGCGTCCTCACCTGCGCGGCCTCCAGTCCCCCAGCCCTCCCAGCCCTCCCAGTCCTCCCAGTCCTCCCAGTCCTCCCAGCCCACCAGCCTCCGCAGCCTTTGTGCGCTCACCGTCCTGGGGGAGGGGCGGGGGGAGGGGCGAGGAGGGGCCGGACGCCCCGCTGCCCCTCCCCCACCGCGACCAGGGCGCTTGGGTGAACCCCAGTGGATGTGGGGGCGCCTCCCCTTGCTCCCGGCTCAGCGTGGGCCCCCGGGCCTGTTCAGTGATTTGCCCAACAAATATTTGGCCTCTGCAGCTGTTCTCCACACGTGGTCCCCCCAGCTGGGCCCCCCTGGGTTTTGGAACTGGGGGGAGAGCAACCTGAGGGGATCTAGGTCAAAGCTGCCTTTTCTGCGGGTCCACACTGGGGCGGCCTGGATTTGGATGGGAGGAGGGTTGGCCACTGGCCACAGGCCTTCCTGCGGGAGTCAGGGCTGTGGGAGGGGCTGGCCCGGGGGGAGGGGGGGCAGCAAGCAGCCTGGGCTGGGCTGGAGAGGGGCAGTGCACCAAAGTGAAGAGGGGGAGGGTGCCAGGAAGTGGAGCCCTACTCCTTTCTAATCATCCTCATTTTCTGGGAGCTAAAGGGGGCCTGAGCCTTCGTCTCCCTGGATTCAAACCAAGATGCCCACTGTGTGACCCAGGCAGAGGGAATGAGGGCCTTTCAAGGCTGCTAGTCCCAGTGGGGCCCTATATCTACAAAAACCTGTAACAGCTGATCACCCAAGGGCACTATTTCCCGGTAGGTGTGTTTCACTGCATCTCCCAGCCTTACCTACCTGACTTCCTGGGAGTTCAGCCTCAGATGAAGGCTAGTGAAACTACTCACTTAGGAGGAACCCATTTGTACCCCCCTCAGAGCCCCAGGACTCCACCACAGATTCCGGAAGCTTCTAAAGCGAGCTCTGGAACACTCTCGAGGCTCTAGGTGCAGCAGGCAGCCTGGCCTGCCTGCTAGGATACTCGGGCAAGGTACCAGTCCTGGGCCCTTCCGCTTTGTTTTCAACGACCTGCATGTACTTGGGTGCCGTGGAGTTGTCAGTGGCCACCCCGGCTCACCTGCCTTCTGTCTGGCTAGAAGCCACTTTCTGCAGCTTGGAGGGGAAAGGGACTCATGAACACGGATGGAATCCTGGTTCCCAGCAAACAGAGGAGCCAGTCTTGTTGGAATGAAAGTTAACATTTTTTAAAAAGCTTGCTTGCAACATTTAGGAAAAAACCTAAAAGTCTGTCTCCCTCTGAGCGAGATGGAGCTGAGGGGGAAGTCAGCAATGATGCATCCGCGATTCCATTCACAGATTCATACCGCAAAAAAAAAAAAAAAAAAAAAAGGTTGGGCCACACGAGATCCAGAGTTTCGCTTTATTAGACATCTGTGAAGACAGAGTTTGCGAGTACAATCTCGTCAAGTTGTGAACAGCTGCAAAGTTCGGTGGAGTGTGAATTTATCTTGTAGTGAACAAGACCCCAATGGCTGATAGTTTAGAATAAAGTTCCATGTTCCAAGCGGATGAGAGGTGTGACGTAACGGACAACGACTTTTATACTAGTCATCCACTTAGTCATTTCCCAGCGTAAATATGCAGCTTACAGCTACTTCATCTCTACATGTGAAGTTCGATCTTCGACTAATAATGCATTTGGACTCCTGCTTATATTGATGCATGCGATTCTTTGCCACCCTGGCAATTAACCAGACCTAGACTCTAAAAGCTAAACTTGATCTAAATAACATCCTAGGGGGCGGGCAGGCTCTGCAATCTGGACTCAGTCTTAGTCATCACGTTGTGCAAGTGCCTATGTGTCTCCTTCTCTTGCCTATCTTGTCTTTCTGTAACTTGTCTGTTATTCAGCATTTATTGACGCCTGCTGTGTACAAGACAGGGCAGTTCTAAAGGCAGTCCTCCCTGACAATTCTGCCTCCAAAACAATGAACATCAGATAATAATATCCCAGGGACGGTTGAGTAATGGTCAAGACAACAGGCTTTTTAGAAACTTCCTAAGATTAGAAAATGTGTCTGAGTATATTTATCCAGTGTTCTCATTCTAGAATATTTCTGTGGGCAGGAGAGAGAGGAGGGATGGATTGGGGGATTCCCTTTAAGAATCAGCTATTGGGGCTGCATTTCTGGGGCCAGAAGAAAGTCCAGTAAAGTTATCACTCCCTCTCCATCATGGGTTTGCCAACAGTGCAGAAGTCAGCCAATTTGCTAAAGAGAAATCACAGGCAAGGAGACATCCTCAGTGCAAGGTGGGAAAAGCCTTACATTAGCAAAACAAAACAAAACAAAACAAAAAACCGACTAAATTACTCACACACTTAATCGAGTGGAACAGCTGGAATCTGCGTACCCCTCGATTCCTTCCTGGAACCCTGTTGTCAACACTGCAGACAGACCACACTTGGCCCTCAGAGGGACCGCTCTGCCCCCACAAGAAGCAGCTGACAGCCCTGCAGGGCCGCAAAGAGTTTTCCTGCACAGTCACGTGGCTTACAGAATAGCCAGGATGTTCAGCTCTCAAAGACGGGACAGGAGAACCGACACATGATTACACTCCCTTCAATATAAACTGTGAGCCTTTGGGAAGGATGTGAGTGAAGCAAGGTCTGACGAAGCTGGCGATCCAGGTGTTGTCCCATTTTTTTTCCAGAGTATGGGGAGCCTGGGCACCTCTGACTCTTGCTCAGCCTCGCATACATAGTCCGTAAGCTTAGTATCAGTACAAATAGGTAAGTAAGCGCAATTAAAAAATGAAGCCATGGGAAATCAAAGGCAACAATGTCATCAACAAAATTCAAAGTGCGTTTTCCCTTCGTTGTTGTTGTTGTTTAACAAGTAAAGCAGCACATTGTAGAAATAAAGATTCTGTACAATATTCTAATATCGTATGTACATAAAATTATATTACTTATAACTAAGTTGAGAAGTCTTATTTGCAGAATATGGCTGGCAACACCAAAGAGAGATCCAAGAACATTTATAGCTTTTGAAGCAGAGCAGGCAAGAGAACCAGAACCCTAGCAAGCACACCTTTGTGCCTGGACACGCAATCCTGCGGCAAAGTTAACGTGACTAGCGTTCTAGCATTCTCTGGGTCAGGGGTTTGTTCGTGTTTCACATTCGAGCAGGGAATTCTGCAGCAGGCGGTGTGAAAAGACATGTGCAAATGAAACTGGAAATGCTTTTTCGAATCTGCATATCTGGCTATGGGAATGGGTTTGTGAATCCAGCTTGCCCTGAAGTTAGCTCCTTAGCTCATCTTCCCTTCATTCATTATGCATGCCTCCAGGGATTTAAAATCTTTAAAATCGAAATGAGTTCCAGCAGACACACCAGTTGGTTCCTCACCTCATTCTTACCGGGGTGTCTTTCTTCCAACTTGTCTCCTTCACAGGCCATGTCCCCAAGCCAGGTGGAGCCCCAGCCCCACTCGCTGAGGGTAGGGTGTGGGACTCTGGCTCTTCGCTAGAAAAATCCTCTCCCTAAGGGAGCCCCAAACAGGAAGACTGCAGGCGCTGGTCGCTGGTCTGTGCCTCAGCTTCCAACAAAACCTAAAGTTAGTTCTCAGATTCCCTCGGAGCCACAGTTCTCTGTGGTGTCTACTGAAAATGCAAATGCTGGTCACCCTCCCCGAGACTCAGCTTCAATTTTTAAGAGGGACAGCATCCAGAAACCTGTTTTTAAGAGGTACCCAGGCAGTGCTGATGAGAGGGATCCACAGATCAGCTTTGAGAAGACCTGGCTTAACTCATTGAGTACAGATCTATGAATTCCTTTCAGATACGCTTTAAAAACGGAAGATTTTAATGAAACATTTCATCGTACAGATTCTCTATCCATGTGTAACCAATGTATTCTTTTTGAAATGTGGGAGTGCTGGCCAAAACTCTCTGAGAGATGAGGATGAGGAGGGAGTTAAGTTACGTACCCTTGTCAGGGTGAGGGGCTGTTCCAGACTCCTGGGCTTGCTGATGTGAACAAGGCAAACCGCAAGCCCATTTCCTCACGCAGAAGCCCACTAAACTTGGCTTGAATTATTTATGAATTCAGAAATCAGGATCTAGCATCTGGGGAAAGATGCCACACAGCATATGATTTGGTATAAATCAGCAGTGCCTGACTATCCATTTCCCTCGAAGCAAGCTTTCGCTGCCGAAAAGCTAAGGTGTCAGCTCTCCCACTCACTCAAATCCTAGTAGATTAGCTCAGGCTATGGTTACTCCTCCCTGAACCTATTCAGAATTGAAATGATGAGACCCTAAAATAGTGCCCAGCAGGGCCAGTCCTCTCCCACCAGCTGAAAATGCTCCCAGTTTCGTGAATCATCGCTTTTAATCACATGATGATGAAAAGCAATTAACTGCAGATGGACAGCATTCTGGGTCGACTGCCATCCACAAAATGTAAAAAAGAAAAGTCTCAAATAGATGAAGAATCTCCTCTTGGCTCAAAGATCTCATTTCAAATCTAGAAAGATAGCAATAGGGCCTCCTACGTTCTACCTAACGGGAGATCCGTGCAAATGAGGCTGAATCACTGCTGCAGAAACAGACTGATTCCCTTGTGCGGGTGGGTGTGTTTCACCACTCTGTACCTGTGAAAACTAGCTGCTCTTCCAGGATCCTCAGCTTTCTCATCCCCAAACCTCAACCTCAATTTCCAACAGTTTTTCTGACTCCAGTGTGCCCTCGAAAATCCCTAATTATTTCTAGCCCTAGTTGTTCCCATCTTCCCTGCTGAAATTCAGGTGAGCAATGCTGAGGGTCAAGGACAAGGGGGAAAGGACAGTCAAGGGGTAGGGGGGAGGTCCGCAGATGCAGGTGAGCTTAGTCCAAGGGGGCAGGCGGCGGGGCGGGCCGGTTAGTAATTTAAGAAGTCAATCCCAACCTTGACACTCTTCGCAGTGGCTATATCGACGGCCGTGGCCTTGATCTCTGTGTCCCCAAACTGCATGAGGGTCTGGATCTCCCTCCGGGCGGGCACGGCCGTGCCGCTGGTCCCTGTGAGATCCAGGCGGAGCGTGCCACACTTCTTCACCCCCGGGTCGGTGATGAAGCTCACGTCGTCGCACTCGGAGCTGTAGATGTTGATGACGATGACCAGCTGGGAAGGCTTGGCCGGGGTGTAGCTACGCTTCACCAGCTCCCCCAGGGCCACCGACTGGTCGGCAGAAATGAACTTATCAAACACATCGGTGCACCAGCGAGTCCCATCCTTCACCAGAAGCTTCTCAGGAGGATGCTTGCCCTCCACGTAGCGGTTCAGCACGCCCACCCCGTAGGTGAGCGGTGATCGGCGCACCTTGATCACCGCGGGGTCCAGGCCAAAGAGGACCGCGCCCTTGAGGATAGTGAGGCCCACGTCCTGGGGGATGATGATGCGGCACTTGTCACCAAAGGCGGCCTGAACTGCCTGCTGCAGGAGGGGCGCCTCCGCAAAGCCTCCCACCAGGAAGAGGAACTTGACAGTGGACACCTCGGGCTTCTGAAACAGATCCCCTGAAAACAAAGAGTAAGGGACAATATGCTGTCACCAAAAGCCACACCACCAAGGGAGACTGGTGGCCCAAGAGCGTGGGGAACACGGACCAAACCACTTGGGCCCGCTGCGGGGGCAGATGTGGCTATGCTGGTTGGACAGAATTTTTGTACAGCTGGTCTTTGAAAGAGAAGGTTTTGCACACTAATATGCGCAAGAAGTGAACACCAAAGCTCTTGGTCAGTAGAACTCATTTTTATAGCTAGATGGTGATGGTTTTCACTAGTAATTTGTTAGGCATAAATGAATAGTCCTAACCTTCTCCAAGCCTGTGGTCCTGTTAAATCAGTAAAGGCAGGCTGTTCTCAAAACTGTTCTTTAGTTTTCAAAGGGGTTCTGATGTGGGAGGTGTGGGGTGGGATGTGGATGGGGGGCCTGGATACTGCAAAAGGTGCCCAGTGAGTTTACTGTGGGTCCCCATGCACCAGCTAGTGATGCTAGAAAAGTCGGTCCCCTTTCTTGGCTCTGCCCTACTGAGTGGCTGAGCCCTGGCTGATACTTACGGAGATGCTCAATGATGCTGTCAATGGTTGGCTTAAAAAGGGCATTCATGGCATCTGGACTCATCCTCAGCATCCCTTGTGAGGACCACTTCACAAAATCCACACTGTGGGGGTGTGGCATGGAGAGAAACAGGTAGTGAGTGTGTGAATGATACTCAGGCTAATGTGTACAGACATGGGTGCTAGCAGAACAGCTGTCACATCGAAGGGAACAGAAGGTTTGAAAGTCCCTGGAAATATCCTCAACTGCCAGAACCTGGACCCTTAGACACTCAAAAGCCAAGACACAGCCTCTTCTGTTTCTCTTTGCTTTGTGCTGTGGCCAACCTTCCCTTGGAATGGCAGAAGCCAAAGTCTAGTGCAAAATATAGGGTGAGAATTAAAGGGATCTTTCTGGTTTGAATGTCCACATTTTTTAGTCGAGTGATAGTCAGATTTGAGTCCATTAATGAGTCCATTAAATGCTCATATGATGTGTCCACTGTGCTGTGGCCTATGGCTACAAGCCTGTGTGCTCAGGTGCCTTTTCGTAAGCCCTGTGGGCACCCGTCCCATGACAGTGACAGGCCTAATCCAACTAGGATGTCCCTTTCTCTGTCAAAGGTACAGAACATGCAAAGCAACAGCATGGAACAGAAAGAGCACTAGATGGGGAGTCAGGAGTGCCCGGCCCCAGGATGGTCTCTGTCCCTCAGAACCTGTGGAACTTTTGGGAAAGTTGAGCTGCAATTTCTCTGAGCCCCAGTCTCTTATCTGGAAATCAAAGATAATACAACTTGTCTTACCTCCCTCATTGGGGTTGTTGTGAAGATGAAGTTAAATACCACATTTGTGAAAACACTTTGGAAATGCCAGGGACTATTATTGCAGCCTGTACCCGCTCATTCTCAAGTTCAAAGACCAAACAAATGGCATCTGTCCTTGAAGCAAAGCATGTGCCAGCTGCTTCCTAGCATCACCTTCTAGATGCTTCCAGGTCTCCCTGACCAGGCAGTCTTTCTGTGGCCTCGGCCAAAGGACAATGTGGGATGGTATGGGATGATCCATGGGTTGGCTGTAGCCAGTCCCCCCAGAAGGAATGCTGACAGGCCCCAGACTGTGTGAGCAGGATTTGGGGTTCAGCTGGGAGCAAGCACCTCCATGGGAGGCCAGTGGACAGAGAGACCATGAGCCTAGAGTCTCATAAGAGTCCAGCCAGGACCCTGCTCCAAGGGCAAGAAGACCCAATATCCTATCTCCTTTATTTCCTGCTAAACAGAGCCCGGCTTCTTTTTTTTTTTTTTTTTTTTAATTTTTATTTATTTATGATAGTCACATCAGAGAGAGAGAGAGAGAGAGAGAGGCAGAGACACAGGCAGAGGGAGAAGCAGGCAGGCTCCATGCACCGGGAGCCCGACGTGGGATTCGATCCCAGGTCTCCAGGATCGCGCCCTGGGCCAAAGGCAGGCGCTAAACCGCTGCGCCACCCAGGGATCCCCAGAGCCCGGCTTCTTAGAGAACTGGCCGATTGCAGGTCTGGGATGGGGAGCATACAAGATGAGCCAGGAGCATCTTCTCAAACCAGAAGTCAGACCACAATATCGTATCAATGGGACTCAGGAGCCAATTTGAAGAAGCTCCTCCTGGCCAAGACGGGACATTGTGATGATCAATAAGGATACAACTGCCATGGTTTAAAATACACCAAATATACCTAAATCCATGAAGTCTGAATGGTATCCCCACAAAAGGAAAAAAAGCATTTGTCACTTAGGAGAATGCTAGGAATTCCACAATTTTTTTTTTGTTGTTGTTGTTTTTTAACAAAAAATGTTTAAATGAAAGGAAAGAACCAAGCATTTGTCCTGTCTTCTCTATATGAACTGTACTTCAGTGGGCAACCAAACCACTTAGGAGAAGAGTTTCTCTCTCCAGAAGCATGCTAGCTAACAGATGCAGGAGGAGTGAGAGACGAAGAGGCCACCCATTAGCTTGGTGGGCCTAGGCAACAATGGCTAGCTAGCATCCCAAAAGAAGCAACCAGCAAATAGCATGTGCTCCCTGATGTGATGCAAAGGGAAATACTATCCCCTGCCCCCGCCACGAAGTAGGTTTGCCAAAAACTCAAACTTGCATCTGACCAAATCTCTAGCTCAGTCTGACAATTTATAAAAAATACCAGGGGACCAAACATGTTATGTGGGCATGCAATGAGCGAAAACCCCAGCCTATAGAAGTCTCTATGGGACAATCAGCTTTATCATCTAATAAACTAAAGAAAAAACAGGAGGGTGATCCTATATGTTAAGTGGGACGTAGAGGCATGCCAGAGCATTGCTATGAATAGCCATCTTTTAGATAGTAATGCAAACTGAAAAAAAATAAGACGATAGGAAAAATTTGAATGTTCCCTGGGTATATTTGAAGGATACTGAAGAATTGTTTTAAGTGTGATAGGAATAAGTGTCATGGTTTTGATTTTCAAATTATCTCCCTTAGAGATACACTGTTATATTTATGGATTAGATGATGATCAGATTTGCTTTAAAATGCTTGGGGAAGGGTACATGAGGATTTAGATTGGCCAGGAACTGACAGTTGTTGAAGCTGAATAATGAGATTCATTTGCCCAGTAAATGTTTGAAATTTTCCACTATAAAAAAGATTTTTAGAAACCTATGATTTTTGTCTATTAATTTTGTACTTCAGGTTTAAAATAGCTTCCAAATGTTCATTTTGCAACAAGCTGAACTACAAACACTTGCCTGCAGCCAAGAGACTCAGAGTAGCAGGAAACCCAGGATCCCACAAGATTCATTCAACAAATATTTACTGAGCACCTGCTATGTCCACACCAGATTCTATTGTAGATATGGAGGATATAGCAGAGGCCAAAACACACAAAATTCTCTGCTTTCATAAAGCTTATAATTATTAGCACATAATAAAAGCTAACACAAAAATAGTACTTTCCAGGTCCAAGGCATTGTGCTAAGTGCCTCACATATGAATTCACTTCATCCTCATGACAACCGTTTGAGGTAGGTGGAACCATCATCTTTGTTTTCTAGATGAAAAACTGAGAAACAGAGAAGTTGAGTCACTTGCCCAAGCACTTACATAGGATTGGAACTCAGAGTCCTCACCCCTTTCTTCCCTCCCATCAACATGAGCCACCCTCTAGAATGGCCTAAGCCCCTGGTGAGTCCAACTCACTTGCTCTTCCTCAAGGCATGCTCCACACTGTGTCCACGGAACTTCTTGTAGTAGTCAATGAAGGAGAAGGGCAGGGTGATGTTCAGTGGGTTAGTTCGGTCCGGAGCAGCTGCCCTTTTACGAGACTCAAATGCAATCATTAAGTCAACCCAGGCTGCAGGACGCTTGATTTTGAATTGTTCGATAAAATCCTCTCCAAATATTTTACACAGAAGTTTTTCAAATTCATAATCTACTCCTAAGGATCCGTAGGGTCCACCTGGGTCAAGAACAAAATGGGAGTCCACCATGTTAAAAACTGCCAGAAGCTGAATCCAAACTCTGAGGAACAGCGTACCTGCTGTTCTTCCCTGAAATATGGAGTAGCTCAGCTTAGACCCAGTTAGCAAGCTGACTGTGGCTATAAATTTTTACTAACACTTTAAAATCCTTCAGTTCTTCTCCTCCCAGGTGGAGATACTTTCTCCTACAGAATCACCTGTCAACTAGCTGTTTAAAATCCATTACATTCTTTTTTTTTTTTTTTTTAAGATTTTAAAGTAATCTCTACACCCAACGTGGGGCTTGAACTCACAACCTCAAGATGGAGAGTTGCATGCTGCATGGACTGAGCCAGCCAGGGGCCCCATATCATCACTTTCATTTTAAATAAAATGGATATGTGTAATATGTAGGAGCATCATAGTATTCCCCACCCAAGAAATCCAAGGACAGGGTCTGGAAAAATCAGTAGGCCCACCCAGACCCTGTGATCTGTTCATTACTCAACATCCCACCCTCCACTGAAAGAGAGAGCCTGTTGCTTGCTTTGACAACTTTGATCCAAGACCAGGTGTCCTGAGACCTCCCTAGAAAGCTTAACCATCGCGCTAAATCAAAGGCGACATATGATCAGGTGACAATCTGATCCCTCCAGAACTTTCAGAAAGAAATTCCCTTGGCCAGGATCTAAAACAGACTGGTTTTATGCCAAAACCCCAGTTATGGTGGTTTGTGTTTTAAAGGACATTTAGCTACATTTTGCTAGCTGGTTCCACACAGGCATGTAGCTATCAGTAGATGGGCCTTGAGTCCCCTGCCCTGGGAGCACCGAGGGAAGGAAGTACGAGGGGAAATCTGACATGAGAGAAGCGGCTCAGGAATGAGAAAATCAGCCATGCAGGGACTCACCTGTTGCTTTATACAGTTCTTTAAGGTGACCCTCCGGTAACCGTATCTGATGGACGGTCAGGTCCACCGTGCCACCGCCACTGTCCACAACCACATACTTGTCACCTGGTACAAAGACAGTCATCCTTTACATAAGACCGCCTGTCAGCCCCTTCCTGGGACAAGCTGGAGGGTGAGGACTTGGTATACCCGACTCAACACCCGTGCACACTTCTCATTACCACCGTGATTTTGCTAATTAGCTGCACAGCAAAGTTATTCATGACTGAAGAGAATGCAATAACGTCTGGCCAGGAGTGTCATTAGCATGGATGATAGGGAACCCAGATGAGGGAATCTTTAAGATGAAAGCATTCATGTCACACGCCGCTGCGTACCTGGCACACACAGGCGGATGACTTCCTGCCAAGTTTATAGGGCCGTAAAAATGACCTGCTGTTTAACACAAGACTTACGCCGGAACTGGGGAATTCCCATTCCTACTTGTCTTCTAAAGAGTCTGTCTGTACGGCTTTATAACATGCAAAATTATAGCTCCGGAAGAGCCATCCTGGGGTGAGGGGTCTTTAAAACCAACCTTTTCCAAAAGTGCAAAAGGAACAAACAGGAACATGCATTTTTGTCAGCCACGCAAAACAAATCCAGCAAGGGCAAAGGGCATTCAAGGACGCTACCTTCCTCCAGCTCGGACCAGATTTCTCCTATGACATTCTCCACCAAAAAGGTCCGACTCTGCCGATTACGCCGGATGTGTTCCTTAGCTAGTGGCCGACAGAAAGAAAATGATGGGTAAGAAAGCATGAAAAAGCAGGCTGTCATCTGCAGTCAGTGGAGGCAACAGCACGAGGAGGCCGAGGGACAGAACGTGTAGCAGTACTTGACCAAAATGATTACATAAATACAACATTGGGAAACGCAAAGGCAGACCATTTCCACCAGTCTCAGTCTATTGATTGCATGGCAGCTTGGCCTGCGCCCTGCTGGAAAACCTGCCCTGGAGACGCAGCCCTTCCCCTGGTGACACTTTTTTTGGGGGGAAGGGGTTAATAAATCGACCAAATTCCTGGCTGTGCTGTCCCGGGGAGGAACTTGTCTGCCAAGAAGCTTGCAGTGCACTCGGTTAAATAATTTCATCCCAAGGAACTGTGTCTGATGCAAGGAATGTCGGGTATGTTTTCCTAATCTGGATCCCGGGTAAAGGGGACTGGAGCCATTTCCTGACCCCGGTGAAGCCAATATGCTCTTCAGCCACAAGGTGGCACTTCAGCCACAGGGCGGCCCACCTGAACCCAGCAAAGCCCAGGCCACGGCCACCTGTCTCTAACTCTGGGCAACCACAGGGGCTGGGGCTCTTAGTGGCCGTGATGCATTGTGTTGGGCGACTGCATCTCTTACAGGCCACCTGAAGCCCTGGGAGCCAGACGGGGCCCAACTCAACGTCCTGCTGTACAGAGGAGGAAAGCAGGTCAGACGGGGTTAAGGAGCTTGCAGTTCCCATGACTCTGTCTTAAGATGCAGCTCCAAATCAACCCTTGGACCATGGACCCTCATAACAGTTTAAGGTGAAAAACCAGAATATGAATGTTAAGAGATGAGAAAGGGGCTGTGACAGGGTATCGGGGATCAGAGAGTGTGGCCGAGGTGCGCGATTGGGGCAGATCACTTCACCCCTCTGGGCCTCAGTTTCCACAACCATAAGAGGGGGATAATAACACTTGGCTTGAATTCCTCACAGCCAGAGCAGGGACCGGTTCTTGGGTTTTACCTCAGCACCTGGTGTGACACCCAGCACATAATAGGTGATGATGAAGGCAAAGCACCAAGTATGAGACCCGGTACCCAATAAATGATCACTCCAATGAACAGTTTAGAACAACCCCCAATTGTACAGATAAAGGCTCTGTCCGCTGCCCTGCTGCCCCATCCCACAACGCCAGCCCCCACCAATTTTTTTTAGTCCCTAAACTGGTGCTGCTGACTTTGAATTGCCCTATAAATCCATTTGTTGCTGGTTATCCAGTTAAGGACTCTTGACCCTCTAGCCCCATCTAGCAAGGAGCACCATGTTCGCAAAACAATGTCTTCTCTAGGGATTAGAATGGCAAGAGCCACTCAGCTCTAAATTTCTCCGGCATACAGTGGTGAGGCCATCTGGATTAAAAAGTTCCTGCAGGCCCGGGAGGGAACCTCGAACTCAGGGCTTCTGTCCTGTTCCCAGCATTGGCTCCAGGTGAGCTTCTATTGCAGACCTTGCAGTGGGCCTTTGGTTTGCTAAAACAATCTAGATGGCATTCTTTAAAAAAATGATCAAACAAGAGTAATAAAACCTATTCTGAGCTCTGAAAAAAAAAAAACTATCATATTTTCAGGCAAATTAAGCCCAAGATTGTGAAAAAAATGTATCCTTTACTGATCTCATGAAATCTTTCTGGAGCAAAATAATACAGACAGCAACCCTGTGGTGCTGGGGCAGAGGGCCACTGCCATTCTCCCCAGTACTGTCCACTGGGCATCCATCATAGAGGAGCATCAAAGGGCAGAGAACACCCTGGGGGATGCTTGGGGCCCTAATGCCATCCAGGGCACTCTTGATGAAGTGCCTTGCCACGCCTCCCCAGGCAGCACCCCCTCCTCTGGGGAGACAGGCTGTAAGTGTGAGACAAGGCTGAGATAGAAGCCCTGCTTCACCACCCCTCTTAGGGGTAGTGGCAAACAATTTGAGGATTTCAAAAACCAGAAAGACCTGGGCAGCCCGGGTGGCTCAGCGGTTTAGCACCGCCTTCGGCCCGGGGTGTGATCCTGGAGACCCTGGATCGAGTCTCACATCGGGCTCCCTGCATGGAGCCTGTTTCTCCCTCTGCCTGTGTCTCTGCCTCTCTGTGCCTCTCATGAATAAATAAAATCTTAAAAAACAAACAAACAGAAAGACCTTCTGAGCACAAGACAAGAGCAAACTCCACAAGGCACAGGACACAGACACGGAGCAGTGTGGAAGTAGACAGGACATATTAAAGGAAAGGAAGCCCAAAACGGAGCTCTCCGGGAAGGCAAGCACTCAGAAACAGTTTCCCCTTCAAATGTGTTACACTTCAGAGTAGGAAGAAGAGCTAAGCTACAATTAGCTAGTTCTGACATGAGTTTTTGTCTATGAACCAGTAAGAACTAGCACATGAGATATGAAACCCAGTCAGTCATGCGTCTCTTTTCCCATTAAAACAATGAAGAAGATTTAAATAAATTTGTTATCCTGAGTGTTTAAAATGTTAAGACATTCGACAGAGTTAAGAGTAAGGCTAGCCCCGGCATGCTTTGATGGAGGCCAAGGCATTGCCAAAAGAAAAAAAAAATTAAAAAGGCTAATCAAGCCCTCGGAGTTGAAGGGCAGCCCATTCGTTGCAGGTGAATCAGGTGTGAGGTGGGAGCACTGCGCCCTGGCAGGCTGGGTTCAAGCGAACAAGAACTTTGCCATTGTCTGGTGGCTGAGGTTCACAGACTCTTCCACCTTGGGTTGAAAATGCAGAGTGGTGGCCTCTGGGGCAGAGTGTCCAGGCAAAGAAGAAGAGGAAAGTTCTGGAGGAGAGGATGCAGGGCCACGTGGGCAGGCATGCTCGCCTGTGAAGGTGGCGCCAGGGCCCCAGTGCCTCGGGCAGTGCAGAGACAGGCTTCGGGTGCAGGGACCAAGGAAAAGTTAGAACCGGGCTGCAGGGGGCACAGTGGGCGGCAGTTCTCCAGTTCTCATTAATGCCCTCCTCCTCCTCTGGGGCCTGGGCCTTCCATCCTGGGGGTGGGCATGGGTGATGGGTGGCTTTCTGCCCTGGAGGCCCTCATCTGGGAACAGCATCCACAGCACGCAGATTTAGTGCCTGTGCTCCCTCCCATGGGTGGCTCTGACCCTGACCTCGGCTGTCTGCCAACTCCGGGGCCCTGGCCAGACTCACAGAGCCCAGGATAGAGGGGAAAAGAGTTCTGGGGACAAGACCATGACCGTCTTGCACGCAGGGAAATATTGAAGGGAAGAAGTTCCTTAACACCCAGCCCAGCTGCCCCTGGGCGGTGCTTCTGTCCCACGGGTAAATGAGCATCGGCCGGGGCAGGAAGACTCAGCCGCTGTCATCTGCATTTTAAACTCCGCCAGGTTCCCGGTTAAGACACATAATGAGCTCACCACACACACGAAGTGGCCCTGATGAGTGAGTCAGCAGTAAATCAACAATCTTAATGGAGGAATTAATAAGAGGCAAGTGGAGTTAGATGAAGAATCAGTTAATAAATAAGAAAAATGAAGAGCCTAGTAAAATGTAAGGCCAAGAGCTGCCCTTGGGCCACCCTCCCTCCCCATGCCTAAGGCCCACGGGGTGGGCAGGTGATGCCCCCAGGCAACCGCTGCAGAGTATCCCAGGGACCCTGGGGAGGCAGGGGTGGGGGACACGGGGTGGCAAGGACAGAGGGGCTTACAGCTGACCTCTCTGGGAGCATCTTGATTCTTCACTACAAGGGCCTTTAAGTAATCAGGGCCAAGAACCATGCAGGGGCGGGAGGGGGGTGAGCAGGGAGGGGAGAGAGAGAGCAGGAGGTACCCTGTGCAAACCCAGCTCCCACTGTGTCACCGGAGCTGTACCCGTTGACCGCGGCCTTGCTGCTCAGCTCGATCATCTGGTGCAGCCGCAGCTTCCGGCAGTAGATGGAGGCCGCCTCGGGCTCCAAGGCGATGATGAGCTGCTCGGCGTTCTCGGGGGAGGCCAGGCCTGCCTGGAAGACAGAGGCAGAGGCTGGGACCCAGGCCTCCGGGGGCAGGAGCACTCTGAGGACACTCAGGCCCTCAAGGGAGGGACTCTGTGCTCTGCCCGCCTGGGAGATTCCCTCACAGACCCCTGCGGGGCTTACACTCAGGGGTGACGGGGTGCTGGGCCCCATGCTGGGGACCCAAACACCGTGGAGTGGCCAAGGAAGATGTACGAGTGCCTTTGGGAAATGCAGGGCTCTCTGGACCCTGGGGCCTCTTTCATGTGGGACTTGCTTGGCCCAGAACTGAGAAGCATGAAGGGGGAGATGCCCACAGACTCTGAAAACTGTCAGAGGATGGAAGGTACATGGTTTGATTCTGGTTACAATGGGCCAAATGGTCGAAGAGCAGCCTCCAGTCTTTGGTGGCCCAGGAAACAGGTGGGCCTTCGCTGGCCCTGTCTCTGGGAGAAAGCCCTCCTGGAATCTCACATAGTCTCACGCTTTCTAGAATATGGGTCAACCGGCAGCTGGCAGTTATTTTATTCAAAGCCTTTATCCCTTTAATAGCAGCAATGCTTCTGCTCTGTGACATCTGGCTTGTTCCAGTCACAGCCCCTCACACGAGGCTCTGGGACCACCCTTCTGAGGGCTCTCAGAGACACAAGCCTGGCGTGGCCTCTGACAGGTCTCTGCTCACCTCCTGGGCCTGGCTGAAGCACGAGGCCTCAAGGGCACATTGAAGCCGTTCAAGCCCAAGAGCTTCCTGGTTGCCAGCGTGACAGAACAGAAAAGCTCTTTCCTTCACTCCTGTGTTTGATTCATTGCTGTTCCCTAGGGAACGTTGGGATGTGGCCCTCATGCCACACCCACTCTGGAGAAGACACCAGTTCTACCCCGAGGCCCATAAGAGTTAGTGAACTCATCTTGAGATCAGGGGTGGAAGGTCTGCCTAAGGTCACATGTGCAAGTGACCTCTCACCAGGAAGAGCTGGCCTAGAGTCACAGATAGAAGGGGCTTCGAAGATTCCATCATTGGAGAGGGAGGGGAGGGGGTTCAAGTTAGAATATTATAGATGCAAAGGTGCTTCTTGGCCTTTTGTCCAACTCCTTCCCTTTATGCAGAAAGAAACCAAGGCTCAGAGAGGCAAGATGACCAACCGTCCTGAGTTTCTCAGGACAGGGACTCTCAGTGCTGAATCCCGGACAGTCTTGGGCTCAGGTGTATCCAACCTGTATGTGGCAGAGCAAGCCTGGGCCCTGTGTCGAGGCCTGCAGACCAGCCCTTTAATGGGTCCTTAGTTTCCTGCTCTGGGTAACTTCAGGAACCTGTGTGGGACCCAGGCCTTTGGACTTTGGACAAAACTCCCGGGGTGTCTCTAATGATCCTCCTTCCACTGGTTTAAGGGTACGATCTCTTTACCCACTTACTTGGGGAGAGCACGAGATGGTGCCCGGCCTCTATTGGCATGCAGTAGTTCTCCATAATAGCTATGCCCCACATGAACCAGTAACTGTGTCTTAATGAGAAGCCACATGCAGGCAGGTGATTTAAATCCCCTCCCCCACCAATACCAAATGCTCACCAGTGGTAGAAGCCCTTCTGGAAGACCAACTTTATAAAACCTATACCATCTACAGAATAACTGCCTCCTTATGGTTTTGTGCCCTCAGCCGTTAGCCAACCACGTGGGCAGCACCTACACCCATCAGTTTGGTCCCCGGGTTGAAGAGGGCCTGTGTGCCCATCAACAGGCCGCAGATTTCCCACTGCTCCCTACTCAAGGAACTAAAGTCCCCCTCTGCCAGCCTCCCAAAGGGTCCCATTAGACAGCCTTAGCACCAAGACAGCTGAAGGCTATGGCGCCCCATGACAAAGAATAAGAGTTAGAGACCTAAGCATCACCAGGAAAGCTGAGTCCTCCAAATCTCAACCCGAAGGATTCCAGAAGAAATCCAAAATAAAACCACGGGGAGCCCCCTTCTAAAGGACCACTTTGGAAGACTGACTTTTTTTTTCCAGATTATGGGTTTGTAAAGTCAAGGACCTCCTAGATTAGAAGCTAACAGGTTTCCAGCTTACCACAAAATGGCATGAGGAAGAAGGACAAACTAGCTACAAAGAAACAACTAGGCCAAATGTTTAAGATGCTCTTCCAAAGTTCAGAACGAAAGATAGCCTGGGAGAAAGGGGTGAGGAGAGCAGGGCACCGGGGCCTCGCCCAGGGGCAGCATGAAGGAGGACAGGCTCATTACCGCCACGTGTCCCACTAGGATGTCCACACACCAGGCAGTCACCACGTGGCCAGGAAGAGCAACAGCGGGCCTGGCCCTGGCAGTGGGGCAGGAGGGGAAAACAAGAAAAAGTAAATGCTTTCACTCCTCTCCACACCTCCCCTGAAACTGTGAGCAGCCGCTCTGATTTAGATGTGAAGTATCGGGGAGCCTGGGTGGCTCAGTCAGTCTGACTCTTGGTTTGGACTCAGGTCATGATCGCAGGGTCATGAGTTTGAGCCCCGTATCAGGCTCTGTGCTCAGCAGAGAGTCTCCTTGAGATTTTCTCTCTCCTTCTCCCTCTGCTCCTCTCCTGGCTATTTTTCTCTTTCTCTCTCTCTCTCAAATACATAAATAAATCTTCAAAAAAAATAGATGTGAAGTATTTATACAGAAAACCAAATCAAGAAGTCGAGAGAAGCAAAGAGCATTGAGTACAGTTATACCACTTCAGGTGCCTGCGTGTCCCGGGTATGGGACTTACACAATCCAGGTTCCCCCTGGAATGCACCCACATTCCGAAGACATGAAAGACACACAGTCTGCCCCAAACAGCATGGCTGCGCCCCTCAGGGGAGGCCTTTCATCTGTCCCTCCCCAGCTGGGTTGGCCTCAGCCCTGCAGCAAAAGCTTTGCCCCATTTCCACAGAGGTAGAAATCTCCCCATGGTACCCAAGAGAGGATGCAGATGGGGAGCGGAGGTGCAGAGGACCTCAGACCAGGGGGGGAGGAAAAGGTAAGATCAGAGAGAGGCCCAGGACAAAGTAACCACACTCCTTTGCTCGAACATGCCCCATCCTGCTCCCCAGAGAGAGTGAGGGACCCTGTCCCAACAGCAACTTTGATGGGGACTATGATGGAGAGCTGGCTTCCTTCTTCCCAGAAGGGGTCCCAGAGCCTGCTTGTGGACATCAAGAAAGAGAGGAAATGCAAAAGAATCTGCCAGACTCTCAAAAACTCAGATGCCCTGATCTCTCTAGGCAGGAGGACCCAGTGCCTGGAAGGGTAGGCTTTCTTTCTCCATCAACGCTTGCGGTCATTTTCAGCAGAAGCCTCAGCCTGGGTCAACCAGAGCAGGGGACCTGGCTGCTTTGGCTGTTCTGCCTCTGAAGCTGGTACCTCGTAGTCGCTGGTCCACATGAGCTTTGCCTCCACGGGGCCCTGGCCGAGCACTCGGCCTACGCTGTCTCCAACTACACATCATGCAGACACGCCAAGCCTCTCCCGTAAGAGGCTACACTTTCTAAGGGCAGCTACGCTTTCTCAGGTCTTCTCGTCCCACAGCACAAGGTGGGTGCTCAGGGGATAGCTGCTGAATGAATGAACCCACCATCCCTCCCAGCCAGCCTTTATTCTGCATTTCCTGGCCCTCGTCTCTAAAACAGTGAATGAAAAGAAAAAAAAGAAAAAAAAATACACTGAATGAGAGCCTTCTGCTGACATGACCTGGGGATTCAACAAACAGAAAGTGTCTGAGCCAAGGCCGCACTATCCCATCTGACTCCTCCATGAATCCAGGGCAGCAGGAGCACCACCACAGTCTCCCTTAGGGCACCGCTACCTGGTCATGAGCCCCACTTGGGAGGAGCAGACGTGTGAGAAGACCGCAGTGGAGGAAGCCTGGGGATGTGGGCATTCACACCGGCTACTCTGCCCCCCAGCCCTGCTGTCACCCAGGAAAGCTGGCCAGGGACTGTGTGCGTAGCTGTGGAGGATGGCCAGACCGACCAAGTGCTCCCGGCCCACGGCCAGCCGCACAGGGCTACAGCTGCCCCAGTTCTGGGTGTCAGGGGCTGTTGCTTGTTGTGTTTCCCCCCCATGTGATTCTTTTTCACTGCACTTTGTTCAGGAAGGGAAGCCAGTGCAAGCTATAACTCCGCGTTAGGTGACATCATCATATGTAAGGGAACATCTTTTCTTTGACGGGTTTCTGGAACCCACTAGGGTTACACATTTTAGGCAAAGCGCCTCTAGAAATCAACTGGACTACTTCCTATCCACGATGACTCCCCCTCAAGACTCAGTGGAACTGTTTCTCCTTCTAGGTCTTTCCTGAAGGCCTCAGAAGAGGGATCAGCCATTCTTCCTGCAGTATACCATCTGTTCAGTGAAACTGAACTTTTAACGGGTCTAACGATATCCTGAGGCTGTGAATTATAAAAGATAGAGATTT
The DNA here is from genome assembly GCF_053574225.1 of Canis aureus. NCBI lineage: Eukaryota > Metazoa > Chordata > Mammalia > Carnivora > Canidae > Canis > Canis aureus. The sequence continues at coordinate 14,017,873 of NC_135639.1, read as the reverse complement.
AACCCACTTTTCCAACAAGCATTTGACACAGGAGGAGTTTTTGGAGTTTCACAAATAAAACTGTATCCATAAAGTGCCCCGTGGCCCCACCAATCCCTGCACTGAATCACAGACTTCTGAGCAGCGGCCCCAGAACCATCCACTCCATGCCTGCTTCTTCCATGAGAGATGCTGCCCAGAGCCTCATCTCTTGCTCTGCATCCAGTGGAGGAATGAAGCTCAACCCCCATATGACAATGTCATGAACCTGGGTTCACAGGGCCACCAACAGGCCTGAAGGAAGGACTCCACTTCCTGCATGCAAGCAAAGTAAATGTGACCAGTTTCCCCGCTGTCCTGACCATCCTACCTCATCCTTCCAGCTCTTCCACCTGAAGCCAGGCTGATGAGCAGCATTCTGGTTGGAAGGGATGGTGGGCATTCTCAGATCTGAGAAGCCAGCTGACCCAAGAACTATGTTCCTTGCTCAGGTTCTCTATTAGCATGCTCCAGAGAAACAGAACCAGTAGGATGCACACAAACACAGAAAGAGATTTACTACAAAGAACCGACTCACACAATTATGGAGACTGACAAGTCCCAAGAACTACAGTCGGCAAGCTGGAGAACCACGAGAGCTCATAGTGTTGTTCCCTTACCCACAGGCTCAAGACCCAGGAAGAGCTAATGCCTCACTTTGAGTCCAAAGGGAGGGGGAAAAAATGTTCCAGTTTGAAGGCAGGCAGACAGGCAGCAAGAATTCCCTCTTACTCTGGGGAGTTTCAGCCTTTCGTTTTAGGCAGGCCTTCAACTGATTGTATGAGGTCCACCAGCCTTAGGGAGGGCAATCTGCTTTATTTATTCAATTTAAATGTCAACCTCATTAAAAAATATTCTCATGGCAAATACTCAGAATGATGTTTGACCAACGTACCCCTCGGCCCAGTCAAGTTTACACATAAAATTAACTATCAGAGGTATATATTTATCTTATTCTGTATAATTAATAGAGGATAAGGAAAGGGAATGGGAGAGATGCTAACTTTGACCATGCTGCATTTCCATTTTGTCATGGGGACTCTTCCAGAAGACAAGATAAAGATATCATAGACTAGTCGGCCAAGCAGTTGAACCCCTGTAACTCCCTTTGCCCCCTCCCCAAAGTACAAAAGGCTTCAGTGAACCACTCAGCTGTGAGCAACCTGAGAGTGGGGTCTCATCTTGGTTACATAGGGTATGAATCCAGCGCCGACCACATCCCAGCACACAGAAGTCCCCCAGAGTGGGTTTGTTTAATGAAAAAATGAATGAGGAAACAAAGAATGACCGAATGGTCCCCTGTCATCTTGAAAGCCACTCAGTGGCTAAACTGGACACAAGTATCAAATCAGAATTACAATGAGCCCAAAATTAAGTTGCACAAACACTACACCAACCAGAAGTTACCCAGCATCCAAAAGATCGGCCAGTCTGCAGAGTATCTCTGGGCTTCAGAAAGAAACATCCCCACGTCCATAAACATTGCTCACCTTCACTTTCGCAAGGAGCTGCTGACCCATCATCGACCCTCTGAGGTGCCATTTTGAGTCTGCCAAACCCTGAAGGCCACCGCACCCCCCTCTGTCTGGTTTCCTACTCACCCCGAGGAGGAGGGCTTCCCTGCCAGGCCCCACTCCTCAGAGAGCCAGCCCACAGTTGCAAGAGTCCCGACAAATCCACCAGTCCCTGCACCTCTTTCTGTTTCAGGCTAAAATAAGAACTGACCCTTTTCCGGGTCACATTGTTTGTCACTGCAGTTTTCCTATGGGAAAATGAGAGTAAGAGCCATGAATTCTGAGTGTCCTTCCTGTGACAACTCAGAAAGCCGGCTGTGTCTTCATGGACAGTCATGTCCTGGCATCCCATCTTTGGACATTGCCTGGAGGCTGACACCGTGGAAAAGCTCCAGGAGGCCGAGGGCTTCTGTGAACAACTAAACTGCATTTGGTTTCTTCCTTTTTAAAGCAGTTACCTCTTTCTGGAACTTCCACCCTCTTCCTTCATCCCTATCAAAACAAATCTATTTCTGGCAGATACATAGACTGAGCCAGATTCTCACGCTGAAAGGGAGAGCAGAGCAGAGAGCCTGTGGCAGAGGAGGGACGAAGAAGTGGGGCGCGGGGGCAATGCTCTCCCTGGAACTCTGTCACCTGGAGTAAAGCTCCAAGCGTTGAGTACAATTCATGACACCAAGGTACCCATGGCCATTTCGCTATGTTCGGCGTTCAGGGTTGCTCTGGTGGGTGGGTGTTTTGAAAGGAAAGGTTTATACATACGGCTACAAACTCAACATCAGAGACATGTCCCCTGAGAAGGGTGGCTGTCCCCTGAGAGGTCTGGCAGTGGGCAAGGGAACATCTCTTCCCTTGGTGACTTTTCCCAGCCCAGCTCTGGTTTAAGGCTCTGAAAACTGACTCTCATGGCACAGAGTAGGCCCAGGCCCCAGGGTGGGCTTCCATGAACCCAGGGGATTAACCACAGCAGGGACCAACTCTGACCTGCAGGTCAGCTCGGCCAGCCATTCTTGCCATGATGTCAGACCCTCATGGAAGCCCCATCATGGCACACATTGCCTGTGAACAGTGTGAGGGTTGGTGGCCGTGAGGGTCCATGGTACCAGGGATGCCCCCAGCACCCAGGAGGGACCGGCTGGCCATTGGCAATGGAATGCTCTGTCCACGGCGCCACACTGACTGGCACACTCCTCAGCCATGCCACTGCCCTCATCCAGGTGTCCGCCACCATGCAGGCCTGGTGGCCTCACCACCCCCGATGACCGTGTGTGCTCCCGTGTAGGTCACAAGGTGAAATGCACAGAAGACTATCCCATGTCCCTTATGTCCCGGCTGCATATGTGCAGATTTCAACCTCCATCCAAGCTGATGTGCCTGGCTCACAGCCCTCGGCTTTCTCTTTACTCTTTTCTTCTTCAAACATTCTTACTGCCCAAGCCTTTTCCTTGAGGTTCTCACTTCCATTCACCCGTGAAGAAATGTCTCTGTGCCCCAGTTTGAAATCCTAGCCCTGGGGAATCTACAGTGTAGAAGGTGGTAGAAAGAAAGAAAACCGAGCCCAACCCTTGTGGACCTGACCCCCGTTCCTCCCCCAGGAAGAAGGCTCCGTATCCCCGGGCCCGTGGGACACCCTTCACTGCCTCCCAGGGAGGCCTGTGAGAGTGGGGGGACAGTCACCACCGCAGACATCCTGCCCTCCCCCCGACCTGCCCACCCCCACACTCACCTGATAGGCAGCTTGTCTCATGAACTGCTTGGCGGGCTGTTTCCAAATGGCAGGCACTGTGATGACCCATCTGACATCAGAGTTCTCGAACTCTGACCCCGCCTGGTCACTCAGCTCCTAAAGCCAAGGGAAATGCCACAGGTCAGGTGGACACAGCTGGTCCTCCTACGGCTTCACTGAGGATTCCAGGCTTTCTGGCCATGAACTCTTGGGGCATCTATGCTACCGTCTCCTGAACTTACCAGTGTCAGGGAGCAAGGGTCAGTTTCCTGAATGTTCTGCAAGCAGGGATCTCTGCTGCTTTCACTCACTGAATGTGACTACAGGAGGAGGCAGGCAGGTCAGAGGCCTTTGGCCTCATTTTCCTTATCTGCACAGCGAGGATAATAATACCTAGGTCACACTGCGGTTGGAAGGAGTGATAATTTTCTGAGCGCTACATTTCCTGGGAGTTGATTCTGTGTCCACCTCGTTCAGCACTTTGCAGACCTCATCTCTATTAATCTCAGGATCCCATCAGGAAGGGATCATAACTGCGTACCCTTCCTAGAGACGGGAATCTAAGGCCTAGATATGTTCAGTACCTTTGTACGACTGCACAGCTGGAAAGTGACAGAGCCAAGATTTGCACCCAGACCCAGGTGGATCTCAACTCTAAAGGCCAAAGTCTTCACCAAATTGTTACATGTGGATTCAGATCTAGAACAGGGCCTGGCCCACAGCTGTTGTCAGAGCTGTCACTGTCCGCAACCTTATTGCGAGGCCAGCACCTCAGGGGAGTTCTCCTAGCGGGATGGGAAGGACACGGACAACATGACCTAAGCAAAGAGCCACGCTGCCCTTAACTTTTGGTTGAGGTTTAAACCACATCAGCGGAACCACACGGATCGATGGGATGGGTGGAAGCATCAGAGGTCCACACCAAGTCCATACAGATAAAATACCCCAGAATAGTTCCCAGACTCAGTATTCCCATCTGTAAAATGGGGAGAATAAAACTAATGCCCAGTGTTTCTGGTGAGATTAAGTGAGAACACGTGGGAGCACCTTGCCCAGAAAAGACCTCTGATAGGGCAAAGCTCCTTCCCACTTCTCTCCTCCTGTTGCCACATTCACCAGACAAATCTGAAATCAAACCTAAACACGCACCAACGCCCGGCTGCGTCGGAGTTGGTTCTGGGGACATGTTTCAGAAGATTAATAGGCTGATGATTTGTTTCTTGTGATAGGTATCTCATTTCCTCTCTCATTTCAGTAGTTACCTTGACTGAGCCACTCTGTCACGGGATTAACTTCCTCGGTGATTAGACAGTAAATTTTTCTTTTCCCTTTTAAAAATTCTTTTCATTTTGAATTGCGACAATAACCCATAATGAAAAATCTACCACGTGAACCTTTTTTTTTTTTTAAGCATACAGCTCAGCAGTGTGAAGTACGTTTAGTAAACTTTTTTTTTTTTTTAAACACGTTTTTAAAAACATCTCTGCATTAGGCCCGCGTGAAACTGCGGGTTTTGTTTTTGTTTTGTTTCCTTGTTGTTTTATTGTGTTTTATTTCCCTGCAGGTCTGCATTGGGCTTTAAAGGCAGGTGAGTGCTGACATGTGTTGGGGAGGGTTCTAAGCATCCTACCGATTACCATCCAGGCTATTTTAAACTCTTTAAACAGGAAAAGGCTCGAAATGTGAATGCTGGGCTTCCCTGGCTGTAGGGAAGGTTGTTTAAATAAGCGGTTTGTTCACCAGTGGATGGAATACAGCTTAGAAGGGAAAGCACCTTGCCGTTAATTAAACATCCCATCATGTCAGGCACTTTCACTTGCTTTCCTTCATGTATGTCAAGCCGGCTTCACAAGCCTGTGATTCCTGAGATGTGCTGCTCGAGTAGATATTCTATGTTGCTTATCCCGGTCCAACAAGAATAATCCCCTGCTCTGAATCCATCTGTCCTTCAAATACGAGCCGGCCTTCTCATGAAGGCCCTGGGTCTTATAACTCTCCTCAGAAAGCTTCTCTTCATGGAATCTCTACAGCATGTTCCCTGCTGGGAGAAGGTGCTAGCAGGTTCCTAAAGCCTTCCGCTGAGCTGATGTGTTCGGCCCACCCTCCTGCACCCCTGCTGGTCCTCTGGTCCTCTGCCCCCTCGACCTCTCCCCTCCCCTTCTGAGATGAGCTGTTCACTCTTTCCCCCTTGACCAACTTGAAACCCAATCCAATGTCATGGACTTTCTCAGGTCCTAAATTTTCCCCAGGTCCTCACAGCTCCTCCTCCTAACCCAGAGGCCTCCCAGGTCATCGGCCTCCCTCTGCTCCTTCACCTTTCTCCAGGAGGCCACAGGTACTACAGGCAGACAGTCCTTCACTTGGCTGTCGGGGCCACCAGGCGCTGAGCCCATCCCTCTGAGATCCCCGCTCTCGCAGCTGGCAGAGGTCCGCCTCTCTGTGCACCCCCTGGCCTGCCTGCTGCTGCCTGGAAGGATGATGCTCTCCCCTTACTACCAACGTCTCCCTCCTACTCCTTCCTTCTGTCCTCTCGCCTCTCCTCCCTTCTGGTGGAAAAATTATTTCCCAAAATATTTCCCCTCCCCTCTTACCCCCTCTTCCTTCTAGGGGCTTTCACGCTCCCCAAATGACCCTCCACTGCGCAAGTCTCAGAGCCTTCAGACATAACTGCTTCAGGATCTGAGTCTGCTGCTTCCATATGGCCTTCCTCCACCCTGGCAGCCCTGGGGACACTGTGGTTCCCCTCCCTCTAATGCTGTCTCTGTGGCCATGGCATTCCCCTATTGGAAATCCTTGGATGGCTCCCCATGACCCAAGAAGTTCCTTAGCTTGGCATTCAAGGCTTTGCACCATCTCGCTGCTCCCGCTCTGTCCTGCAGCCTTGCTCTTCTCCCATCACAAACTGCTCACTTTCCACAGCTGTCTGCTGTGTTTTCTTTCCCCTGTGCTCTCCTTGTGCCATTCCAGCAGCTTGAAACACCCACCCTTCCAGCTGCTGCCAGTGACAGCCCCCTAATGCACCTCCTCCAGGGAGCCTTCCCTGCTGCTGTTCATTGGACAGAACCTCTGCCTTCACCAAACACCAAACACCCACAGTTACCCCCTCACAACACCAATCCAGTGACTACGTACTCCTTCGCACTGTTTATTTTGACGCTGCCAGAAATTGTACAGGATCTGGCACACAATTTTGGTACTCCAAAATTTGAAAAAAAAAAAGAAGAAGAAAAAGAAGGTACGTGAATGGATGAAAGCAGTATTCTGTTTTCACGTCTTTGTTTCCCTCGAGCCCTATTTCTAGAATTCTATACTATTTCTGGAATTTACTAAATTTCCTCTAGTGATCACATAATACCAAATGCTTCTAAAGTTCCCAATTCTTTTTGGATAAAGCTCAGTACACGAGGCTCCTTACGCATCTGATTTACACCCGCTCATCACCATGCCCATGGGCAGAGGCACCAAGTGGATGGCTGTATTCCACTTAGAAGTTACCCAATTCCTGCACATCCAGGGTCATCACTGTGCAAACTCTGCAACAGCCATCCCAGGGGCTCCCTCAGGCAACAGCTTCTCCCTTGGGGCCTGGGGGGGGACTGGGAGGAGGGACAGTCCTCCCTACCCGTTTGCCAAGAGTTTACTGCACCCAGCCCCGAGGGAGGTATTTCATGCCCGATTTAATATCAAACAGCCCACAGGGTACACGACCTGCCCCACTCTTCAGGTTAGGAACGTGGGTATTGGAGAAATTAAGCACCTCGCCCCGAGATCCCACAGCCACCACATGTGTGTTCTTTCTTTTTGTTTTGTTTTCTTACTGAGATATAACTCACACACCATAAAACTCTTTTTAAAGTGTATAATTCAGTGAGTTTTAGTATATTCCCAAGGTTATGCAACCATCACACTCTCTAATTCCATCACCCCAAAGAGAAACTCCATACTTATGAGCGGCCAGTCCCGTCCCCTCCCCCAGCCCCAGGGCACCTCCTGGCTCTGGGGATTCACCTACTCTGGACGTTTCTTACAAAGGGAATCATACAGTTATTGTCTGGCTTCCTTCCCTCAGCGCAATTTCTCAGGGTTCATCCCCATGGTGGCATGCGTCAGGGCTCCGTTCCTTTCTGTGGCTAATATCCCATCGTACGGATAGACCCACTTAGTGACCCACTCATCCACTGATGGATGCTCGTGTGGGTTCCGCTTTTTAGTTACTACAAATACTGCTGCCATAAACACTCATGTACACATTTGTGTGTGAATAGGTGTTTTCATTTCCCTCAGGTACATACCAAGGAGTGGAATCGCTGGCAGCTTTGGGTTTCTACTTTTGAGGAACTGACAGGCAGCTGTCCCATTTTCCATTCCCACCAGCAGTGCATGAGGTTGCGTGCTGCTTTCTGAGGCTGCACCTGCTCCCCTCGCTGGCAGGTGCACCTCCCTCTACCATAGGGCCCTGGCACGTGACCTACCTTCAGCGCCTGCTCCTTGAAGTACTGCAGGGCGTAAGCGAAGATTTCAAGCGCCTTGACTTTCTTGCCATTTGCAGCTGTTAGGTCTGTATCCATGGTGAGGTCCTGGTGGGGGAGCAGGAGGAACAGTGAGACGAGCAAGGGGAGACGCGCCTTGTGGCTTCAGGAACTGCTACTTGAGATCTGGGGAACCTGGTGAGCCATATTCCTCTTTCCTGGTATGTGCTAGATGAGGAGAGTGTGTCCCCCCAAATGGACCTGGGCAGCATTGTCTCCCTACTGTGTAGGGGGCCCTGACTGTTCCCTTCAGCCCCTATCTCCACTTCTCCCTCCTTCCCTCCCTCTCGTTCGCTCTCTCCTGGATCCTCACGGAGCAGAGGCTTCAGGGAGGCGACAGAGGCCAGGAAGAGAGGAAGGCAGCAGGCACCACTGCTGATGCAATGTACACACTATTTCCACACTCGGACACACACACAGTCACCCTTGGGAGACCCTAGCAGAGGCCCAAGTCATCATGCCAACTCACTGATGTGCACGATGCTAAACAGACATGAAGCTTTCATTCCCCGATGAGCTGCCAACCAAGTCACCAAAATAGAAGAGCTCCTATTTTAAGGCTTGTGCTTAATCCTCTTGAGAGCACAGCATCACTGCCTCCCTTCCTCTGCCAGAAGCTAAAGCAGTCTGGTCCTTGGGTGGAGGATGCTCTGTGAGATGCTGGCTGGACTGGGGTTATGAAAAAAAAATGACAGGTGCTCACAGGGCAGGCACGGGCAGAGAGTGGGAGCTAGCATCAGGAGGAAGCCCCCAAGGCAGCCCAGATGCACAGGCTCATGATTACCAGAGGGGGAAAAAATCAGCCTCCAGATTGATCTAGGCTGGATAATGAGGCTTTGCCTTGAGAGTCTGAAGGGGCACAAAGCTACTAACCAGCTTCGGGGAGTCCATCAGCTGTCCTGACCCATTGGCATAAGCTCACTCTTCCCAACCAGACACCCCACCCCTGGTGCTCAACAAAGACATCTCAGATTTTGGGAGGCAACTCCTAGGCTCAGAAAGGTGGCGAAGCATCGGGAAGCCACAGGGTCAGAATTGAAAAAAAAAAACTCAAAACGGAAGAAATGTCCTATGCTCCCACCTGCATGAGACCCCTCTGACATTGAACATCATCAGGTGAAACAGGAAGGCTGCATTTCAGGCAGAAGCCTGTTGTCTGCTTTACGGAGAGAGAGCCGGGCTGAGGAGCACAGAGCCCTGGAGGCAGGGCGCTGGCTGCTGGGTTCCCATTAACATGTGTTTTGTCATCTGCAAGCACTTCACAGCAGAAATGAAAGCAATAATAACAGGAGCGAGCAATTGGCTAGAATTTACTAAGTACCCGCGCGGCTCTAAGAGCTTTATGTATTTTGATTCCTTTAATCCTATACCATCCCCGTGAAGAAGGCACTGTCAGTGTCCCTCTTTTACACAAGAACCAGAAAGGTTAAGTCACTTGGATTAAGTATCTTGCAGGTGTCAGAGACAGGATTTAAATCTAGGGCATCTGGTCCCAGGATGCGTGGTCTTAAACACCATCTCCATCCTGAATTTCTAAGTAGTACTGAGAGCGAAGGAAAATGTGTGGGATGCAATGCTCAAACTGAAAAAAAAAATCCTATCCTATGGTCCAAACTTTCCCCCTGAAGCTTGGGAGCGGGGCCCAACTGATGAAGACGGCTTAGGGTACTGGCACACTGGGAGCAGGGCTGCTTTGGGAGTTGAGCCTCCAATCACCAGGCACCGGATTTCCTGAGCTACCCGCTGCCCCTCACAGAAGGTTTACTTCTAAACTTATTTTTAATAGCCACTGTCCTGGGTCCCCCAAATGCCCCTGGCCCCGGAGGCCTGCCCTCAGAATCCCCAGATCTCCCAGCAACCCAGCAACTGAAGAGGGAGCTCCTGGTGTGGCAGGGAGCCCCCAGCCCCCTCTGCCTGCACTCCAGCCAGTGTCCACTCTGAGCAGTTTCCAAGGCAAACACAGTATTAAATATTCTGAGTATCTCTCTGCCCACGTGTGTATCAGAGTGTGCTGTGAATTCCACCAAAGTGTTGTGTGCTCCAGGTCATTCCTAAAATTACAGCAAATGGATGTTAATTTTTGCTTGGGAGAAACCCGAGGGTTCCCTGGGTTGGGAAGACCTCTCCCCTGCCAGGGCTGGAGGACTTGGGCCCAGGGAAGGAAGGGCTGGCTTACCCCGGTGGTATGCAGCTTCATCTTGAACTTCTCCAGGTACAGCCACTGCTTGGCCTCGTTGGGATCCAGGTCATGGTAAAAGTCCCTGGCGGCGTACCCGAAGCTGTGGAACTTCCTCTCCGGGGTCAACAAGATGGTGGTCGGGGTCTTCTGGTTGGACACCCCAGGGTCTCCCCCTTCCCATCGCCTGACACCAAGGAAAGGCAGAGGTTATGAGCTCTTCCTTCATCATCCCAGTTCAGGCAGCACCGATCCCAGCACCTCCTGTGTGCACAGTTCTTATAGGTGTGGGTGCTCACAGTAGCCACTACCGGCGCACTCTGGTTCCACTGGTTGAGTAGTGATCAGAGACACGACTTCAGCCAGAAAGAAGGAAAGGGCAGGTGCCTGGGTGGCTCAGTCGGTTAAGGGTCTGCCTTTGACTCGGGTCATGATCCCAGGGTCCTGGGATCGAGTCCTACATCGGGCTCCCTGCTCAGTGGGGAGTCTGCTTCTCCTCTCCCTCTGCTCATTCTCTCTCTCTCTCTCTCTCTCTCTCTCTCAAATAAATAAATAAAATGTTAAAAAAATGAAAGGAGCAAGCACCAGGTTCTTGCTCGGTGACAAGGTCTACTTCAACCTTCCACTCAGCGTTTACGGAGCATCTACTGGGTGCAGGGGCTGGTGACACAGAGATGAAATATTTATGTGTCTGCCTTCAGATAACTCACAACCCAGTAGGTTATATCTTTTTGCAGGGAGATGGGGGTCTGGTTTTTTAATTTGCAAGCCCTCAAAGCAAATGTACAGCTGGCTTATGTGGTCTCTAAAACAAGGTAGGGTATACATAAACATACTTGCCTTATCACACGGGAATGAGGGGTCCAGGAAATGCACTCAGGGGTCAGAGAAGGCAGAGGTACCAGATGGTGGGGCAGGGGGAGGAATGCAGGGCTCCGGAGAGACTCGAAGGACCGACAGAGCTGTCAGGATCTTGAAGGAGGGAAAGGCACTGCGGGCTGCTCAGAGGTGGGTGAACCCGGGGCATGTGCGGGGATGCTGAGTGATTGTGTGAGGTAGAGAAGGAATGTGAGAAATAAGATCGGGAAGGTGTTTGGAACCAGGCTGCAGAAAACCCCGGGGCGGAGGGAATTAGTCAGTAATGGGGGGAGCCACTGAAGTTTGTAGGGCCGGAGCACAGCAGAATCAGAGCTGTCCTGAACTAGACAGGAAGCTGGGAGGCTGAGGAGAAGGCTGAGGCCTTGTCTGGGAGCAGAGGTGAAGGGGTTCCGACCAGGATAGAGGGAAGGCATGGAGGAGGATGAGCTGTCCCGAGGGAGCACCGAGCCAAAGGGCCATGGTGGTGAGCAGGAGCCGAGGCACCCAGAGGTCCCAACTTGGGAGCTCAGAGGAGAAAGCACCCTTCACAGAAACCTGGAGCCCTACCCAGGGAGGTGACAGGGAACGTGGGGAACTCCAGGTTAACCTGCTAGCATTGAACTCCCCGGAGGGGGTTGAAGATGGAAGCCTGGCATTCACAGGAGAGATCCAGGAGGAAGCAGACTTGGTGCCTCACACTGGGGTGAGAGTGACAAGATGGCAGGAGAGCCCTGATGGGGGCAGTGGGGTGGGAAGGGACTGTGTCCCGTAAGGCTGTGTCCTGAAGAGGCAGGTGCCAGAAGAGGAGAGAGGTGAGTAGAGAGGTGAATACAGGCAGACAGAGGTGATGGGATTACATCCTGGAGCTGATGGCAGGGTGAGGGAGTGGGGCGGGGGCTAGGTGGAGCCCCAGAGAAGCTTCCTTCCTTCTATTAGGAAGAAAGAAGAATAGGAAGGGGAGTAGAGAAGGCAGGTGACTCAGTGCTTTCCCCTCCTTCTCCAGGACCATGGCAGAGAAGCCACGGCTGCCAAGGCAGCCAGGATGCTCTCTTCTCTACCAGGTCTGACTTTGCAGCTGGCTCCCATCCTGCCACTGGCCACACAACCTATGAGAAGCCTCTGGTGGTGACACAGTACACGAAGGGAAACACACCTCTCTCCCCGGCCTGCAGGGTGCCTGGCTGAGCTCACACCTGCTCCCCACATGACATTGTTAAGCATTAGTGGGACCATCACAGTCCAGGTGGAGAGCCAGCCTAGATTTGCCATGCAGATGGGTCTGGAATCGTCCCTGGCAGGTTCCCTGGTCAAGCTCCACCAAGATGCAGGCTTCTACCCAGGGAGTCGAAGTCTCCATGACGACTGCACTGAGACCCAGGGATGATCACCTCCCAGGCAGACTCTGGGCACCTGGTGCTCCACACATGACCTGTCACAAATGGACTTTCTGCTACTATTAGAACTGACGTTTTCACTAGGTTCACGCAAAGAACCTCCTGAGTTTTCTCCCTTCCAATTTTTATTCCTTCATTCCTATTAAAATACGAGAAAATGAAACTTTCTCAACCACAATTCTGTCAGTCTGGATCAAGGTTAACATGTTCTGATTGAAATAAAATTCACATACAACCTCCCTCTAGAATCTCTACAAGAATGGAGACGATGTCTCTAGAGGCCTAAACACTGCAGATACTGCGTGGATCCCTCCCAAGCAATTTTAATGTTATTTAGCTCTTTCTGCCCCCCCCCCCAATTTTCCTGTAAGTCTATCCCTTTGAAATAATATTTCTTAAAACAACTGTGTAGAAGCTTATTAATGCTTATTCTAGCTTTTAATACCATGTTCTTCTCTCTTCGGGGTTTCCGTCCCTGGGGACAGCAGAGCAGACCTCACGGCAGGTGTCTAGCTACCTGGAGGCAGAAACCTGGTGGCAACTGGACAAGAGGGCTATGCTGTCACCAGGGTTCCCCACAAGAACAAGCTTTTGGTTATTTCCTAATGATATGACACCCATGGGTCTCTGGAGCCTCTTAGGACATCTAAACCAAGATTGGGGTGGAGGCCACTTCTATTATGACTTCTGTTTTAAGCAGCACACTCTAAAAATGCGTAAGATCTTACTCTGGGAGCCATAATTAAATTCCACAATTGTCAACTAAAGGAGTTCCAAAGCCAATCACCGTGTATCTCTGGAGCCATCCTTGGATTTGGAAAATGAGAGTGATAAACTCCTGGCTCCTGAAGCTTTGAGGGGTCACAACACTGCAGGAGGACCATGCACCCGACTGGAGGAGCCTGCATGGGTGCCAGGGTAGACCAGAGTCCTCACAGATAGTCCATCACGTGGGGATGCAGAGGACGAGAGGGCGTTCTAGGCTTCTGTGTGTATGGCAGGGCCAGGTGGAGAAGGGGAACGGTGTCCTGAGCACAGAAAGTGTCCCAAGAGACCCAGGGCAACTTCAGGCTGACCCTTTAGGTTTACTTGGCTGAAATTCACCCCAATCTGCTTTCTGGTTACTATCATGTAAGAACTAGCACCTTCTCCACTTATATTCAACTCTGTACTAAGTCCTTGACAGGAAATCTCATTTCATGTGCACACACACCCTGTGAGACAGATACCGTCAATACCTCCATTTCACAGATGAGGAAACTGAGGTTTAGAAGGTCCAGCAATTGCATAAGATCACACAGTATGTGGCTGAGCTGACGCCTGGACCTCCTGCATCACAGATATCCTTTAAGTCAGCACCTCTTGCCCAGACTGCATGTTGGAATAACCCGGGCCAGGTTTCAAACACACTGTCCAGGCCTTCCCCAGACCCACTGAGTCAGAATTAAACCAATGATGTTACACAGACCAGGAACCTGGAGCCCAGAGATGAGAGTGGTTTACCCCAAAGTGGCACCGCGGGTTTGGGCTGAGCTGAGCCAGAATCCAGGACCCACCCACTAAGTGCCATTCACCTGCTTCTCAAACTAATGCCCCGCCCCTCCCCCAGGGTCCTCCTCCAAATCTGCACAGGTATGGTGACCGGCGCCTGCACAGGTATGGTGCACAGGTATGGTGACCGGCGCCTGCACACGACCCTCCCTGCCCACAGCACTCACCTCATCACGTGGATACATTCTGGCTCCTTGGTGAAGCTGTAGGCATAGCCACTGGACGTGGTTCCAAAGTCAATGGCCACCACCACCAGAAACGTCTGTTGCTCCGAGACGTTCGTGTCAGCGTCATTCTGCAGGTGTACAGAGCAAGGTATGGGGGTGGGTGGGGGCCGCTGAGCCTGGTGTTCTACTCTGGCCAGCTGTGCACCCACTATAGACAGAATTCTGGCTCAAGTGTGCCACACGGTGAGCCCTGTGGAGAGGGCAGGCCAGCCTCGGTTCTCCACCCAAGTGGCTCAAGGAGACACTGAGGTGCTCCCTGAGTGGAGGACCACGTTGAAGGGGGGAGGCACTTGCCTACAGCTTGTCTACCACTCCCTTCATCGACTGCTTATGAACATGACTAATTATGGAAAGTCCATCCAGTCTGGAAGGCCAGTGGTTCCTTGAGTGACACAATCGTTCCCTGCCTTCCCCGAATTCCCATGCAGACCTCCAGAACTGCCCAGAATGATTTGCCAGCTGTGGCCTTGCCACATCCCAAGTGAGTACTCCATCTGCTCAGCCATGTCGTGTGTGGGAATAGGGCTTTGCCAGGGACCCTGGCCATGTGATCCTGGCAAGTCGTGTCCCCTCAGGGTCCAGAGCCTTTTCTCAACATCAAGCCAGTTGATGGTCAGGCCATTCCAGGTTTCCAAACCTTTTTTTTTTTTTTAATAATGCAGTGTAGACTTTTTTTTTTAATATCCACAGAACTTTGCATTATAAACCAATAAAGTTTGGGTTTGAAGTGTACTGCTTCAAGCAGAGGGTGAGAGCCCCACCCATCTGCCCCCTTCTCACACTGTCCTCCATCCCTGCACAGTCCAAGGTGACCCAGAACCCTGCACAGTCCCTGCACAGTCCAAGGTGACCCAGAACCCTCAGAGTGCAGTCTGGAAACCCTCAGTGTGAGGACTTGGCCTTCGGGGGCCGGGCTTCCAGTTTCCCCAGGACTGAGGGAGTACCAAGGCCCCGAGTAAGGTAAACCCAGGAAAACCAAGACAAGCTGGTGCCTCTACCTAGTAGGGCTCCTGCAAAGCCACCCCTCCCTGGAGTGAGGCTCCCTCTGCCCTCTTCTCTGGTCAGCTACATGTAAGTCCCTTGGACAGCTGCCCCACAGAATCCATCTTTTCAGTGGAAGGGTAGGGTGGGAGCAAATGCCCAGTCTCCAGCCCCTTCCTCATCCAGGTTTTCTCTCCCAGGCTGGCTGTCGCAGAAGCAAGCCCAGCCACAGGCCTGCAGACAGGGCAGTTAGCTATAGTCGAAAAGTCGCTGCATTTCACTGATGCACCGGCCAGATGTGGCTTTCCTCTCCCAAAAGGACGCCCCAGTGTCTCTGTGCCCTCAATCTCTAAAGGGTGCTTCCATCCTGACTTCTATGCACCCAGGCCAGCAGCTCCAGAAGCACCAGCCACACCACAAAAAGCCTTTTTAGGCCCAGGGTAGCAAATGGGCTTGGTGGGCTCCCATGGCTAATCCCGGCACAGTGTACTCCCCACCCACCAATGTGAGGGGCTGCCGAGCAGCCTGTCTCATGACAGCAGATCTAGAAAGCAAAGATAGTCAGCACACACCCCCATACATGTATATACATTTCTTACCACAATATGGGAAGGGGACAGTGGTGTTATTCCTGTGTCCCCCAGACTCCGGGCTGGAGATGAATATGCAGACGTGGGGGCTGTTTCTGAAAAGAAAGACAAAGGTTGTCCTTAGAAGTGGTGTGGGCTGAGCCAGGGGCAGAAAGAAGCAGCAAGGCTTCACCGCTGCAGGCACTGTGGCCCCTGAAAGCCTGAACCCGGGCCTGTTCTGGGTTCTGTTCTGGCTCCTTGTACTGGGTATTTAGAACCACGAAATGAGACATTCCTTCTCTCCTCGTGACCAGCAGGCCTCTCACTATGTCCCACCAACTCCCACTTAGCAGAGATACTGCTTGATCCCCTCATCGTTCTTAACCTGGGCAGCATGATGGTGCATGGTGTGCATTGTCTGTGTGCATGTTTTGGGAAGAGTACCCACGGCTCTCAGGTTCCCCACCCTGCCCCACAGATCAACAAGCCCTATTACAGGGATACAGGACAGGAGTGCAGCTTCCAGAAAGAACTTCCTTGTTTAGTGGACACATCACCTCCTCCCTCCCCCTAGCAGGAGGCTACATCACAATGGGGGGAACTCATCTCTCTTAGTGATCCTGAAGGCTTTTGACATTTAATAAGAAAAACCGCAGCAGAAAGTCAGGTAGATCAGCATTCCTAGACCTCGCACATGGGGCCCTACAACAGACATGAGGTCAAACCAGAGAAGAGCCAACAGCAGAGCAGCACCAGCATCACTTTGTTGATTGCCTTACTACTCTTATAATTATGCAGGGACTGACATTTGTCGTGACACCCTGCCAGAGCCCGGTGGCTCCCCCCGAGGAATGAGCACCCAAGGAGAAGTCACACTGTCCCTGCTGGAAGCTCCACAGTGGTCTTGCTGCCTACCACCCCAGGACCGGCAGGGCCAGCAGAGCAGCAGAACAAGGACTGCGGGCTCCCATTGTAGAGACGATGAGCAGCCCTGGGCACCTGCAAATCCCAGGTGCCATTGGGGATGCTCTGCAAATACTGCTCCATGTAGTACACAGCCTAATAACCTGGTAGGAAGGATGGGTAATCTGCTAAAACATACTTGTGGTCCAGGAAGCCCAGAGGGTGTAAGGTGTCTGAGAAAGTCCTGTCTGCTTCTAGGGGAGTGCAGGAATCCTTCCATCTCCCTCTGTTGCCAAATCACTTTGGTTAATCCCACACACTTACTGGTTTTTGTTTTTTCCTGCTTGGTGAGAACTCAAATAGCATCATTACAGTGGGTGCCAAATGGGCTGAGGGAATGAAATGAATCATGAAAGGGTGAATGTGAGCCTTCAAATCTGCACAGCCACCTCCATTCTCTGCAGGCATCTGGTCTCTTTTCCTGAGAAGGCTCCAGTTCCAACCCCTGGGAGAAAATGTACAAAGGCCCGAAACCAACTTGCTGGGCAAAGGACTTCACCAGATATTTCTCCAAAAAAGATACACAAATGGCCAATAAGCATGTGAAAAGATGTTTAACATCATTAGCTATTAGAGAAATGCAAATCAAAACCACAATGAGATACTGCTTTATACCCACTAGGATGGCTGCTATTAAAAAAAACAAAAAGAGGGGCAGCCCCGGTGGCGTAGCGGTTTGGCGCCGCCTGCAGCCTGGGGTGTGATCCTGGAGACCCAGTATTGAGTCCCACATCGGGCTCCCTGCATGGAGCCTGCTTCTCCTTCTGCCTCTGTCTCTGCCTCTCTCTCTGTGTGTCTATGAATAAATAAATTAAAAAAAAGAAAGAAAATAATGTTGGCAAGTATAATGGAGACCCTGGAACCCTTATAGATATCTGGTGGGAGTGTAAAATGGTACAGGTGCTATGGAAAACAGTTTAGTGGTTCCTCAAAAAATCACATATAGAATTACCATAAGACCTAGCAATTCTACTCCCAGGTATCTACCCAAAAGAATGAAGCAATATTATTTATAATAATCAAAAGGTAGACAAAAGCCAAGTATCCATCAAAAGTTGAGTAAACAAAATGTGGCATGTCTATACAATGGAGTATTACTCAGCTGTGAACCGGAAAGAAGTCCCCATCCATGCTATGATATAGATGAATGTAGAAAACGTTATGCTAAGTAAAATAAACTGGACACAAAAGGACAAATATTGTACAATTCCACATATATGAAATATTTAGAATAGGCAAGGTCATAGAGACAGTAAGTAGACCAGAAGTTTCCAGGGGCTGGGAGAGAGAAGGAAGGAATGTGGAGCACCGAGTTTCTATTCTGAGTGATGACAAGGGTCTGGAAACAGTAGTGATGATGGTTGCACAACACTGAGAATGCAATAATGCTCCTGACTTGTACACTTAAAAATGGTTAAAAGCGCAAATTTTATGTTTTATATACTTAATCACAATAAAAAGTTTTTTAATTAAAAAAACTCAACTTGCTCATCTTAGAGGGAAAGCAACTTCTCGTTCCTAGGAGCATTCATGGCTCAGTGCTCTTGAAAAGGGAACAGAGACATAAGCCCAGCTCCTGGCCCAGCCGACTCAAGTCCACCTTCTTTGCTAATCTCTCAGCCAAGGGTACCTACCCCCTTCCATAAAGCAGAGGGAATCCTGCTTCTCTGCTAGGGAGTCCAGCCAGATGGTCCTTCCCACCTGTCGGCGAGATATCTGCCCTGCCCATGGCCCCTTGGGCAGCCTGCAGAGAGATGCCATTAAGCACTGGGAGCCACCTTCTCTCCACCTGCTACCTGCGAGGCCCGAGGCCATGTGTCCACATTTGCACAGAAGGTCTTGGAAGACACCAAATGTCTAATTGCCCAGTAAATCTGGTGTTGGCAATTAGCAAACAAGCTATTATCCACAGACAAACCATCCACCCCGCTGTCTGCTTGGTTCTAATTATCCCATCACTCAACTCTTCTCAGAGCACGTCCCATTGACTTGCAAAAGAGCATGTGTTGGGCCACACATGGAACACATGCCTCAGGCCCTCAGAGGACTCCAGGATACTCGAGGACAAGAACCAAGGATTTTCTTGGTGCCCCCTGTACCTCCCCAACCCGGTCCCTTGCTGATCACTCACTCAGCCAGGCCTAGAGGCAATTGAACCTCATGGACTTTCTCTATCAGAAGGGAAAATGCAGCTGTACCATGCAATGATTTAATACTGATTTGCATAGAGGCATGGAGGAGTAACATTTTATAGATACATGCTAATCATGCACGCCCACATCTAGAGCTCTGTATATCCCAAATCAAAGATAACGCACCAGTTAAGGTGTATCAATCCCGCACAGGAACAGAATACACAGAGCCTGTAGGGACAAATTTTTTCTATTATTTAAGTTTTTAGGATGTTCAAGTGGTGCTTACAAATTCGTGGAGAAAAGAATATGGGATATGGAAAAAAAATACTTCAGGCCCTGAGGGGTATGGGTGATTTCTAGTGTGCTAATAATCTCAACTGAGCTAGAGAGCTCTCATTCAATAGGTAGGTAATTAGGAATAAACACAATGGGGTCAATGGAATATTATCCATTGATCTATTGATATTTGACAGATCTGAGGTAACAGACAACAGAAAAAAAAAGTATATATATGTTATGTCTATAAGTACAAGGCACCTGCTGCATATCCTGGCTACGGACCACTTACACATAGGCCATAATCCACAGCAAGAAATACCAACTGTCACTAGCTTGGACAGTTAAAGCCAATGCAATGACATCTGCCCCGTGAATATACCCACCTATATGATATTCCAGTTCAGGACACAGAAGGCCTAAGCACATCGGAACAGACAAGCAAGGCAAAGCTAAGTGCCCAACAAGGATAGAGAGCTTTAGAGTGCAGGCTTGGGAGCCAGAAAGGAAGCTGATGGAAAAGGAGGCAGGGAGAGGAGACTGGCTGAAAATAGAGATGAGAGCAAGATAGTCCATCAGGATGTGTTGCTGAGGGACCTGGGAGTTTTAAAAAATACTTACTCCACTCTTCCAGCAACATTAAATAGACACTCACAGCATCTTCCATGTCAAGCACTATGTCCCTCTGAAATGTAGTAACACAGAGAGATCTGGTGATTTCACATCACAGAATTAGAAAAACACTGAACATTTCAAGAATGCCATCAGCCACAGAATGATGGTCAAACTGAGGAGAAAGAGACCCTGAGGCTTTCTAGTAAACCAACAGAAAATAACTGTCGATCTCCTTTGCTCTTAATTTCAGATAATTTCACGTCACTTGTGTCTTGCGTATTTACTATGCAACTTTTTTTCTAGTTTGTGCGAATCTAAAAATAATTTGGTAAGGGTGTTTCTAGGTTCACTCAACCCAGGACTCACCTCCCAACACATTCTTCAACCAAATCACTTTTAAAATAATTTTTGCAGCAAAGAGAGGTCTATAAATAAAGGCAAATATCTTTGCAGCAAAGTAGAGGATATAAATAAGTAAAAGTCTGACTCAAACAACAAGTCTCCTGCCACAGGATTTTTTTAGAACCCCAAACCAGATAGTGGAGGAGAAACTAGCTTTTTACTCATCACTGGCTTTAGGGGTTAATATGCATCACTGGCCTAAGGGGTGTGAGAATTAAGACATAGGTTTCATCGGGGTTCTTGTTATAAAATGCCAGACATGTGAAAGTCAGACACATTTTTATTTGCTCCTGGATTTAATGGCTTTAATCAAAGCAGATGTTCTTAAAATAAAAAACAGTCTTGATAAGAAACGTCAAAGCCAGCCGTAATTCATGAACTTGCTTGTCGTTCTCTGCTGAAGACATTACTCAGCAAATGGCCGTGAGCAGATTTGTAGACTTTCTGAGATACATAAAACCAATCCTCCTCCATAAATACAGCTTAAAAAAAAAAAATGAAGACAGAACCGTAGGGCTGACTTTCTTCTACAAGGCTCTAGGCTCCTGTGAAATGACAGGTGGTCTCAACAATGGTGACTCCTCAGCTTTTCTGAATAGGTCTTCTTTCTAGCTGCCAGATTTATGTATCTATCAAATAAATGCTCAATTTCACAAGGATTTTTAGGTCTGGTCCTTACAATTTAAAAAATGCAATATATATTTTCATTCCTTTCCCCTCCTAGCTGTGAGATAATAGGTATTTGCTGACAATTGCCTAAAATCAGGCTTTTAAAGGAAGCTCTCCCTTTCTCTCTCCTTACTTGCCCTCCCTGCACTGTCATCTTTGAAAATTGATCAGCTGAAGGTCATGTGTAGGTTACGTGCAAAAATCTTTTAAGAAGGAAAATAAAAGAATTTTATTACCCTATAACAGGCTTCATGGCTAGCTGAACTAATGCATTATTACTGTAAGCTGAACTTCCATTTCAGTAAATAATTTATGGGTTTCTTTTTTTTTTAATCACCATGGTTGATGTCCAGAGTAAATGGAAATTTTATTGGCATGAACCGGGAGACCCTCCTGGCTACAAAGAACACTGAGTGTAAAATAGCTGCTCTCCAAATGCTAAATAATAATTATGGAAATGAGTATTTATAGTGGCAAAACTGACAGCACCAGGCACCGCAGAGAGTGGGGGGCTGTACCAGGCCCATGCCGACGCTGGGCAGCCAGTTGTCTGCCCCCCAGGATGGCTTAGGAGGTGCAGTGCTCCAAGAGAGAATGGGAGCAGCTGCTGGATTTCCCCAGAGACAGCCCCACAAGTCCCCGCGACCCCAGACTATGAGCAGGGGGTGGTTCATAGGCACATGCATGTCAGGCCACTGCTAGGGGAGGTAAGGGAACGGCTTCTAGACCGACAGGTCTTCCTACTAACTTTCATGAATTACATCCAGCAGCCTCACGGCCCTGACCCCTGGAACCTAGCATTTGGAGGGGCTCCACAGCTCACCCTACATAGAGTATTAAGATACTTCTGTCCACCTGGCTTCTGTTCCACAGAACCTGGGCTCATCTGAGCAAGGCTATGTTTCACTTCGTCTCTGATTCCTCAGCTCCTGACATGTCACAGGCATTCAATAAATGTTGAGTAGGTGGATGGATGGATAGATAAAAGAATAGATGGACAGATGGATGGAAGGAATAGATCAAAGAAGGAGAAGGAATAGATGGGTGGATAGATGGGTGGGTGGATAGGTAGGTGGATAGTTGAGTGGATGGACAGATGGGTAGATAAAAGGATGGACAGTTGGGTGGATAAATGGATGGGTGGGTAGATGGATGGGTGGATGGTGGGTAGATGGACAGATGGATGTTTGTATCTTATGCCCCAAAGTGGATTCAGTGACTATCCACAGATTCGGAGGGTCACAGAGGTCTTTCCCGACTGAGGCATTGACCCCCCCACCCCCCGAGTCAGAATATTAGTAATACATGTGCTGAGTTACCTCCAACAACGTGTGCTCTGCTCTCAAAGCACCCAGCCCTGCTTCTCTCCTTAAACATCCCCTTTGGTCAGTACAGCCACCATGGCTCCCAGATAGATTTCCTAGATTCCTCCCTCCCTTCTTACTGCATTCACAAGCCAACTCATTCCTGTGAGAGATTCTTAGCATCTTTCACATTCACTCCCTCCTCTGCCTTAATCCAGATCCTACTGACACCAGGGCTCCTGCCCAGCGTCTCTCAGGCTCTCTGCTCCAGGTCTGGCCCCTCAAGGTCAGGCTCCCCTGCAGGCAGAGCCCATCTGGTCAAACCAAGGTCTGCTCATACAAGTCCACCATTGTCGGGGCCTTCCATTCCCATGCCCCACACAATGAAGTGAGGCACAGCACCGGCACCCGGCCCTTGGAAGTCCACCCCCACCTCCTTCTGTGACCTCTCCTCCTTCCACAGCTCCCCTTTCCTGGCCATAGCAAGCCTTTCCACAGTCTGGAGCATCTGTGCTTGCTCCAGCCCAATTCTGGGCCTCGAGGGCACCCCCCTTCTGCAGGATCCTCCAAAAGTCAACCCCCTGTGTTTGAGGGAGGAGAGTCTTCCCTTTGTCCTCAGCAGGGAAGAAAGAGGAACCTGGCACCTTGGGATCAGCTGGCAAAACCTAAACTGGGGGGAAACTGCTACAGGATGAGTGCCAGGTTCCTCCAAGAAAAAAATTACGAAGGAAATACACAGGAAAGGAGGGGAAGCAGATAGATCAAAGAGTCTCAGGAGCACCTGGGTGGCTCAGTCAGTTAAGCATCTGCCTTCTGGCTCAGGGCCTGGTCCTGGGGTGCTGGGATGGAGCCCCACATGGAGCTCTAAACTCAGTGGCAAGTCTGCTTCTCCCTCTGGCTCTGTGATCTCTCTCGCTCTTGTTCTCTTTCAAATAAATAAATAAAATCTTTAAATAACAACAACAAAAACCAAAGTCTCAGACTCTTGCATCCGAATCACCAGGAATGCTTGTTAACACAGATTGCTGGCCCAGCCCCCACCCCAAAGTTTCTACTCTGACAAGTCTGGGAAAGCTGAAAATTTGCATTTCTAATGAGTTCCCAGGTCATCCTGATCAGGCCCAGAGACTGACTCCTACAGCTTAAAAGACGCTTCAGAGACATAGCGACTCAAATCATTGCATTGCATGGACCTTTACTGGATCGTGATTCGAATGAACAGAAAAAAAAAGGGCAAGGAGGGGGGCAGACCCAGCCGCCAGCCTGGGCCGCAGGACCAAGGGGCAGGTCTCCCCAAAACCAAGCCGGCTTAGGAGCAGGAAGAGCAAAGCCAGAGGTGGCTCTTTGGCTGTTGTTCATAGAGGGATGTAAGGCAAACAAACGGCTCCGGACGACGATGCAGAATGTGGGCAGCTGGAGAAAGCAGAGGTGTGTATGCTCACCTCTGTCTGGGCACACCTTCTCCCTCTGCGAAGTGTGAACCCATATTCTCCGGGCCTCTATCCCTATGTTTCAGTAAACAAAGGACATAATTCACGAGAAACCCTCTGAAATAAATAACAGCCCCCACCCACCATCTGCTGCATTCCTTAACGGGTCAGATGTTTCTGTACCGTTTTGACTCGAGGCTCGTGTACAAGTTTATTCAAACCCACATTATTAATCTGAAATTATTAGAAATGCACAAACCCAGAAATCTATCAGGAAAGCTATCAGAGTCGGCACTCACAGACTGAATTGCATGCCAAGCTAAGAGCTCTACAGGTGTAGCTCGTGAAATCCTGCTGTGTGAGGGCGCTGTGAAGTGTTGTCATTCTTCCCATTCCACGGATGAGAAAACGAAGGCCTAAAAGGCTAAGAAAGAAACCCAGCCCGTTAGGACACCACCCAGCTGCACAGAGTTCTCCAGCTCTGAGCCTGCATGCCTGCGCTCTGCCCAATGTCACGTCTCCAGCAGATGCCACTGCTCACGACAGATGAAGCTGCGAGAGAGATGTTATAAACCGCCACTTCACAGATGAGCAAACAGTGCGAGGAGAGTCAGGAGGGCACAATCACAGGGCATTCCCAAGCCCCAGCTGGCTAGCCCTGCCTCCGGGCTCAGAAGACTGGGGGGCTCTCCATTATGACAGCCTCGATTCTTCAAATCCAAAGATCAGGGCGTGGGAGGGGCTGTTGATAAATGGAAGTTAAAGGTACAACAAGCTCAGAGTCAGAAAAGCCTGAGTTCGAATCCCAGGATGGCCACCTCCCAGATGCATGACTTTGGGTGAGCTACTTTATTTCTCCGAGCCTCGGTTTTTTCTCCTGGAAACTGGGGGGAGTGGGAGGAAGGGAGGATCATGGTGATGGTGATATAGGGTTTTATAGGGTCGCTCTAAGGACTAAATGAAATAATACGTATAAACCCCGATGCATGGCAAGCACTCAGTAAATTATAGATGTTACTTATTATCTTTACCATCATCATCATCTTCAAATAGGTCCAACTGCTGTTGGAAAAAAGGCCATGTGCCTGCACCAGGGGATGGGCAGAGGGCCCACATATGTGCCAAGTCAGCGAATGCATTTCCTTTCCGTGGTGCTTCTGCAGGCTTGTAAATCAAGGATAAAAAAAAGACCTACCGGACAGAAACTTGGCATATGGAACCCTCAGGGACACTCTCAGCGATGGGAACAGGGCCGGTGCTGCCACGGGTCGGAGAGACGGTCTGGTCCCGACTTCGATGCTCAGCCCATCTGCTCACCCAGGCGCACTTTCGGAAGGATGGAGGAGAATGGGGGAAGCCACATGCCCACTCCCACCAGGGAATGAAACGCAGGCTTTCCTGTTCTCTGCAGTGAAGCACGTTTCAGAACTGAACAGGTGAACGAAACTGCTCTGTTCTGCTCCAAAGGAAAGACTCCACTGCCTGGGCCCCTGGAAGACCCTGGCTTAGACTTGCCAGTTTCTATCATGAACAGCCTTGGGACAGCTCATCGGCAGAGGCCACAGCACAGTGGTGCTGACTGTACCGGAGGCATAGACAGAGGCAGTGCCATTCTGGCCCGCTGGTCTCACACGTCACCTCCTAAACATCCACCATCCATCCCTGGGTGTGGGGAGGGGGCTAAGGGAGAGGCTGAACAAGGGGTGAGGGGAGTGGGGACAGACAGCTGCTTCACCCCCTTTGAGCTGAACCTTCCTGATTAGGGAGAGTTGTAGCACCTCCAGGTAGTACCTCCTGGCCCTGAGCCCAGGTGTACCCCCAGCTGGGGAATGTGAGCACCAACTTGCCATGCCAGTGCCCTGGGAGCTGAGGCTTGTGCGCCCACATTACAGACCCCTCTCAAGAGTGTCTTAACAGAAGAGAGAGTTTGTGCACGGCTCAAAGGCACCTCCTCAGGGAAGGCATGTCTCCCAAGCAGGGCTGCCTCCATTCACAGGTGGGGTGCCATCCCAAGTTGTGAGATGAAGGGCTATATCACCTAGAGGAGGCACCACTTGCCAATTTTTGCCCCCAGAGCAGATTTTTTTCTAATTCATCTAAAAGCACTATAAAAGGTAGCCGTGGTGGGCACCTGGGTGGCTCAGTGGTTAAGCATCTGCCTTTGGCTCATGTTATGATCCTGGAGTCCTGGGATAGAGTCCCATGTTGGGCTCCCTGCTTAGCAGGAGAGTCTGCTTCTCCCTCTCCCTCTGTCCCTACCACTACTCATGCTCTCTCTCTCTCTCTTTCTCTCTCATTCTCTCCTCTTTCTCAAACAAATAAATAAAATCTTTAAAAAAAAAAAAAAAAGGAGGGGTAGCTGTGGCACTTAATAGTCAAACAAAAAAAAGGAAATGCCTGTTAAGGCACTGAGTTCCACATCACTAGAGGGATTCAAGCAGAGCCCAGGAACCACTTTGTTGTAGAAGAGTAACATCGGGTCAGGGAAACTGGGGGTGGGTGGGAACTAGACTGTTTAGATTCACAAAGGAAAATCACCTGGGATTTCTAGGAAAGAAATATTCTTGCTCTAAAGCCAGTGCCCAGAGGAAGAGCCTGTGCACCATCTTGCTGCCAGCCTGAGATGCAGATACCACCAAAAGAACCTCCATCCATTCTTGAGGGGGTCCACGAGCTGCCAAATCAACCTGCTTTGCAGCTTGCTGGACTCCTGGACTTTCCATGCCGAGTCATAATTAATTTCCTTTTTTCTGGAAACAGAATAAAGTCAGATTTTCCATACTTTGCAGCTAAAAACTAATTCATGGCTGTGTGGCCTTCAACAAGTTCCTGAACTTCTCTGTGGCTCAGTTTTCTTTCTGTATTAAATAGGAAACTGAATCAAACCTCTCAGGATTGATGGGGATTAAATAAAAAGAATGCAGGCAAAGGTCTAAACAAGTATAGCTCTTATTATTTATACAGTGTCTCATTTCATCCTTACAAACATCCCAATGGGGTAGAAAATAAATGGTTGTTAGCACCATTTAACAGCAGAGGAAACCATGGCACAGAGAGGTTAAGCATCTTCCTGAAATCACACAGGAGTAAGTGCCTGTCTCCGATGCCTGAGCTCCTTCCCTCCACCACATTCCAGCCCCGGGGTTCCAGGCCTCTGTGGCCAGAGTCTGCACCCTGGGCAGCTGACGGCAGGGCATGGCGAGAAATGAGAACCGCGGAGGAGGTAACTGAGGAGGGACTGCAAGCAGGCATGAGCTCCTCTGCAGGGCGGTGAAAACATTCTGGAATTTGACAGTGGCGATGGTTGCACAACCTTGTGGATATACTAAAAGCCGCTGAACTGTATGCTTTTAAAATGGTGAATTTTATGGCAGGTGGCAGGTTGATTTTTTTTTAAGATTTTATTTATTTAATCATGAGAGACAGAGAGAGAGAGAGAGAGAGAGAGGCACAGGCAGAGGCAGAGGCAGGCTCCCTGCAGTGAGCCTGACATGGGACTCGATCCTGGGTCTCCAGGATCATGCCCTGGGCTGAAGGCAGCACTAAACCGCTGAGCCACCCAGGCTGCCCAGGTTGATTTTTTTTTTTAAGATTTTATTTATTCATGAGAGACACAGAGAGAGAGAGAGAGAGAGGCAGAGACACAGGCAGAGGGAAAGGAGGTGCCATGGGGGACGTGGGACTCGATCCTGAGTCCCCAGGATCAGGCCCTGGGCCGAAGGCAGCGCTAAACCACTGAGGCACCGGGAATGCTCGATTTTTTTTTTTTTGATATGTGAATCTCAATTTAAAAAAAAAAAAAATCAAAGAGCTTCCAGAAGCCACCCAGGAAGGAAAACTGTCCCCTGTCCCGCCTGCGCTCAGGAGCGCGCCCTTCCTTCCTCCCTGGAAGTAGACAGCAGTCACTCCCACCACGCTGGCCACCACTCCCTCCTGCCCTCCCTCCATCCCTGGGCAGACGCCAACCTCTCTGCCTGGAAGAATTTGCAGCAATTCTCCTGGAAGTTGTCCCGCAGTGACGCTGGCTGCCCATCCCGGCCTCGCCGAGTGGGCCAGGGTGACGGCTGGCACCGGCCCCTCCCCAGACACCCTGCCCTTTGGCAGCAGGTGAACGTGGGCCCGGAGCAGGGACTGCGCCCCAGCCACCAGCTGTGTTTTCACTTTTCCCCTGGATGCTCTGAAGCTGCCGGCTGGACAGAACCGAATGCCAAGCCCCATCCTGATGGAGAACTGCAGACAGACGACTTGTCGGTGCTTCCCCCGCAGATAGGCAGTTTCAAGCTATTCTGGAATACATGCTAGAAGATGGCCAATAACCTGCAGCCTTAACTAGCCCTCAGCAGGATCCCCACCTCCTCTTGTCAGGAGGGCAAACTGCATCAGCACTAGAACATTCTTCTGTGTAACTACTTGTATGTACCGCTGCCACTGAGCCAGGGTCCTGGGGCTGGCAGGTGTTCAAGAACCTGCCTGAGAAATTGCTGCTTCCAGAAGATTAAAGAGAGAGAGAGAGAGAGAGAGAGAGAGAAGGCAAATGCATGAACTATCTACTGCAGTGTGGACGGAGGGGCTCCCAAGGGGGTGACGCAGGAGTGCTTCCCAGGATGCTGGACATCAATCCCCAGGGACCAAATGCCCTCTCAGCACAGGTGGCCCTGGCACTTGTACACAGAACACTGCTCACATGGTGGCAAAGATTTCCATGGTAGCAGGAAGGAGAGAAATCCCATGCAGAGACTTTTAAACACTTTTTAAGTTTAAAATCCCTCATTCTTACTTTTTTTTTATATAAAACCTTCCATGAGGGATTGGCATTCTTACAAAGAAAGAATTAACTGGGTTAAGATATTGATTAACTTTAGATTTTGCTAAGTTAAGCACGCATGGCAAAATTTCAAGAGAAACTACTCTTGAAAGGATTTCAAATAGAATATCTACTTCCAAAGTGGCAAAGGGAGATGAAAAACAAAGAAAGAAAACCAACGAACAATTCCCCCAGGACCAAATTTGCTCAAAGTCTTTTCCCAAGGAGTGGAAAAGCCATGCAAAGGTGCTTTCCGGGGAACAAGGCTGACTTCCTCAGGCTACTCCACAGAGCAAGGGGGAAACCCCAAGCCACAGGACCCAGAGTATCTCCCAAAGCATCCCGTGGCCCACCTGAGACCAAGCAGCTTTGATGAGGTATAAGTATACTACATGAATCCCCAGGAAATAACAGACATCCTGTGTTTAGGGGCCACAGGGAGGCCACACAGATGGCCCTAGCTGCCCACACACCCTGGAGCACGTGTACATGTGGACTTCAGTACACTCAACCTCCAGGTCCCCTATTTCAGGCA
This sequence comes from Canis aureus, assembly GCF_053574225.1. Taxonomy (NCBI): domain Eukaryota; kingdom Metazoa; phylum Chordata; class Mammalia; order Carnivora; family Canidae; genus Canis; species Canis aureus. Next base: position 13,989,197 of record NC_135639.1, on the reverse strand, counting down.
CCGCAGTGCCCAGGTAGGCAAGAACCAAGGTCCAAGGAATGGGGCTTTGCACCCCCACCCCCATCCATAAATGGCCAACTGCCCAAGCTAGAGACTAGGAGAGATTGCTGGGGCATCCGTAAGCCCAGGTGGTCTGTCTGTGGCCTTTTTATTACTGTTGTCCCACAAGCCTGTCCCTCCCAGGATGCGGGCCTGCCTGCTTCATTAAGCCCAACCATGTGCATAGGCAGGTTCTCTGACTTCATTGTTATCTTTAACAGCTCCTTCTGGAACTCAATTAATCAACAGCCATCTCCTCTGCAGAGCAGAATGCTCCAGACCCAGAGCGACCAGCCTGACTCCCCGCAGCCACACCCTTTCTGAGACGGGAATGTCTGAGCACAGGGCAGTGACCTCCTCCCCTCTGAGATGACCTCCAGGAGGTGCCCACAGGAGTGCTTCCGACTGGGATAAGTGGGAGCTGGTGACAGGGCCACCAGCACAGATCAGCTCTCCCTGCCCTCGTCTCCCTGCCTCTCTCTCACCACAGACCCAGTCTAGAAGTCTGATGATGTAGACACAATTCTGCGGACATTCCGGGTTGGTGAACAAGAAGACCCCGGAAGCTAAGTATGCAGTGGGGAATCTCTACCCAAGCTGAACACATGCCTGCCCTAGGACCCAGCAACTCCAGGACGAGGATTCTACTCAAGGGAAGTGAGAGTATATAGGTGTCTACAGAGAGATCTGTTCCAGAATGTTCGCAGCAGTTTTTTTCGCAATCACCAAAAACTGGAAACAATCTAAACATGCATCAACAGGAGAATGGATGAACCGAGTGTGGTATAGCCGTACGATGAACCCGTACTCGGCAGGGCAATCGCTTCCCATTACCTGGGAAGTTCCTCCACTCTGGTGCACGTGAAACAGTCCCCTGTCCCCCTTGAGCCCCGTGTGCCTGTGCATGCTCTCCTATGCCCCATCCCCATCGGGCTGCCATTAGGCTTGTCTAGTGAACATGGCATCACGTGCATATTTAATTCAGGAGAATCTGACTAGGAGTTATCAGGCCAAAACGGGGTGAATGATTTCAATTTAAATATTGTAATTAAGAAAACTGTGAAATTCTATTTTGCACTCTTTATTAGACACTGGGATAAATGCCACAGGGGGCCTGAGGTGGAGGAGGCAGTCCCAGGGTGGTGATACTTGACTGGCATCTTCAAGGGCAAGTTTGCTGAGTAAACAAGATGGAGAGAGAACACCAGGCAAAGGGAATAGCATGGGCAAAGGCAGAGAGGTGTGGAGAGCTTCCCGAGGGCCCCCTACTCTGCCTCATTGCTGCTCCCCTGGATCACATCACAACCACCAATTTCATCAGGTCACTCCAAGCCTTAAGCATCTACTGTGGCTCTGTATCGCCCGACATATCAGACTAGCTTGTTAACCAATCAGATGCCTCCATTAGCCCCTCACCACCACCCCACCAATATTATTGTCCCCATAACCCCCTGCACCAGCTGGACTGTTCTCTGCCATCTGGGAAGCCATCTGCCACCCCCCAGGCCTGGCTCATGCACCCGTCTGCAGGGAGAAAAGGCCACCACTGTCCTTCCCTTGGGAGGAGCTGACCCTCACAGCTGCCCTCCAACCAGGCAAAGCCCCGGGCTACTCTTCCAGGGTTTGGGCTGGGATGGAAAACCTGAAGTTGGCTGGGCCCAGGAAGATACCCAGTTCCACCTTCACCAGCTCTGCCACAGACAGAACTGTGTCCTGGGCCTCAGTTTCCACAGCTGCAAAGTGGATAACAACTACTCCCCCTCACAGGGCTCTATGAAGATACAAGGGAAGACCTATAAGAAAATTCTAGCACTGTGCTGGGGACAGAGCACAAGCTCATCTGCTATCCCAAGGCCCAGAGCACACATGTACTGGCTGAGGATTTCCACCTGAATCTCCACCTCAGAGCCACTAAGCCTCTGCCCTGGACCACAGAAGGCCACAGCATCACATACGCACCCCCAGAAACCATGGCAGGCCAGCAGGGTGATGACCAGCCCTGGGTCCCAAGGCTGGCCAAGCTGACTCATGCTGCACTTCATAGCCCCACAATCTCCACCCACAATGAATACATCTCTGCCTTAGGACCTGTCAATTCCACCACCAAGATTCTACTCAAAGGAAGTGAGTGTACATACGCATCCACAAAAAAATCTGTTCCAGTATTTTCAGTGAGTTTTGGGTTTTTTTGATTTTTTGGTTTTTTGTAAGCTCCAAAAACCAGAAACAATCCAAACATCCATCAATAGGATAATGGATGAACCAAGTGTGGGATAGCCAGACCTGAAACAGTACTCAGCAATAAAAAGGGAACAAAGTATAAATACACCCAGTAACATGAATGAACCTCAAAAGCACTATGTTAAGTAAAAGACTCTGGACCTGAAGGAAGATTCCATCCATGTGAAGGTCAAGAACAGGTACATGTGAAGTGAAAGATGTCAGTACAATGGTTCTGACAGAGTGGGTAGATATAGCCTGGGACAAGGCATGAGGGAATATTCTGGAATGATGAAAATATCCTGTATCTTGCCAGCTGGGGTGGTTACACAGTGTATCAGCTTCCTAGTGCTGCTCTAATAAATTATTATAAACACAGTGACTTAAAACCAGAGAGTTCTGGAGGTCTCATGCTTCTAGAGATCTCAAGTCTGAAATAGGTCTCACTGGGCTAAACTCAAGGCCCTGGCAGGGCCATGTTCCTTCTGGAAGCTCCAGGAGAAAAGCCATTTGCCTGCTTTTTTCCAGCTTCCTGAGGACGTCTGCAGTCCTTGGCTCGTGGCCCCTTCCTCTGTCTTCAAAGCCAGCAGCAGAGCATCTTCCCATCCCTGTCTCTGACCTTCTGGCCTCCTTCTTTTACATATAAGGACCTTTGGGATGACACTGGGCCTACCCAGATAATTCAGGATTATCTCCTCGTCCCAGGACCCCCGATTTCATCACATCTGCAAAGTCCCTTTGCCATGTAAGGATGTTCCAGGGGAGTAGGACGTGGACATCTTCAGAGAACATTCTTCGTCCTACCACACGTGGAATGCATGCATGTAGACATCCATCGAGCTGTACACTTCACAATCAGATGTTTCACTGCATATCAAATACACCCATAATCACAGGGAGGGCTATGGGTGTCATGTTCCCAGAAGGGCTTTGCAGGCACCCCCTCACTGAGTCCTCACTCCATCCTGCATCATTGCCCTGCTTTAGAGAAACCAAGGCATAGGTGAGAGAAAACCTCTCTTGCAGCTGGCAGGACACAAAGCTAGTCTGAGTCCCAAGTCTGAGGACTCCCTAGTCCTGCTCCCCAACCTCACCAAAGACTTCTGCTATGGGGGTCAGGAAGGCAGCACTAAGGAGAAGGGGTTTCCCTTAATGCCCCACTTTTACTGCGATGTGGGTACAAGAATTTCCCCTAAATCTGCTCTAAGAAAAACAATGGGACCAGGGGGATGAGAAAAGAAAAGTCGAGGTAGGCAGTGGAACTCCAGATGCTGTAAACCAGAGAGCCCTGCCTGTCTAGGGGGGCAGAGACCCAGGCTTTTATGGGAACACTCTCATTCATTGCAATTATAGGGAAGGCACTGAAATGGGTGAGCAAGCGTTTGTCCACAGGCGCCCAGCTAGCCACCTGGCACAGCCCACCACCCCTCCCGCCTCCTCCAGGCCCACCAGCAAACAGCAGCCTCGGCCCTGCAGGGCCTCGCACTGAGCCTGCTGCAAGGAAATAAAGTTGCCCCTGTGACAAGGGACCAGACAGCTCCTGGTGGAAGGCCACGCTGGCAGCGGTAATGAGGCCTCCTGCCTGCAGCCGGTCCACCTTCCAGATGGGACCAAAGGCTCTGCTCCCACCACCAAGGCACCTGCAAGGAGAAGGGCTGGGGCTTCCAGGACATTTTCCTAGATGTTCCTCCGGCATCCCTGATCACACCCCAATATCTGGGGCCCCGATCACCTTTACCCAGGTACTAGCAGAGCTCTGGGGAGCCAGCCAAGGCCAGAAGCACCCCAGGCAAGCACCTCAGGAGCTCTGGGATAAGAGGGTGAAGACTGCTCTCCAGCAGCTCGCCTCCCCCCCCGCCACACACACACACGCCTGCACAGAGCTGTGCACTAGTGACTGCTCAGCCCCCCTGCTCCCAGGGTGTTTGGTGTAATGGAGCAAGGCTTCTTGGGGGTGGCATTCTTGCCACTGGGAGCAAGGGATGGAAGTGAGAATGACAGAAATGATCCAGGACAAAAATTTTTGAAGAACACACACTTTGGGCTCAGAAACCAAGAGGCCCACCACCCACTCTCTCCCTGAGGAACTTAAAGCAAGGACCATAAACTTTCTAGCCTCTGAGTCCTCGTTCATAAAAAGAGGATAATACCCATTAGCTCTGGTGCTGGGTTTCACGAATACCCATCTATTTGCTTTGTCTCCCTATGCCTGGCAATTCTGGAAGACTGAATGTCAAGGGGTTAACAGGGCTGACTCTGGGTGTAGGGTCCTGACGGGTCCCTCTTCTCTCTGGATTATGTGTTCCTTGATGAACATGCAATGCTTTGGTCGTGAGAAATAGAGTTCTCTTTTTTTCACCCAGTACCTACCCAGAACAGCAGCATGGGGACAGAGGAGGTGGCTGGGTGGCTTGGGGTGAGGAGGGTGTGAGGTTGGCTTTCATGCATCACTTCCTGCAAACCCCCTGGGGGTCCTACTGTCTGTGACAGAGCTGGTCCTGCCCAAGGCCCCCGCCTGCTCCTCTGTTCCCTGCACCAGGACGCCAGCCTCCGTCAGCTCCCAGTGATCATCCAGCTCTCACCTCCTGGGGGCCAACTCCCTGCCAGACAAATCTTCCCAGCAGCAGCCCCGTGGGATGGGCTTTACTCTTCAGCTCCAGCCTGCAGATGAGGAAACGGAAGCCCAGGGAGATTTCCAAGTCTACCCTCGGCCTCACAGCAGGTACTCCACAGAGCTGAGACTGGAACTCAGGACCTGAGTTCATTCTGCAATCCCACACTGCCTCTCGCGGGAGCTGAGACTGGAACTCAGGACCTGAGCTCATCTTGCAACCCCACGCTGCCTCCCGCGGGAGCTGAGACTGGAACTCAGGACCTGAGCTCATCCTGCAACCGCACACTGCCTCCTGCGGGAGCGGAGACTGGAACTCAGGACCTGAGTTCATCCTGCAATCCCACACTGCCTCCTGCGGGAGCTGAGACTGGAACTCAGGACCTGAGCTCATCCTGCAACCGCACACTGCCTCCTGCGGGAGCGGAGACTGGAACTCAGGACCTGAGTTCATCCTGCAATCCCACACTGCCTCCTGCGGGAGCTGAGACTGGAACTCAGGACCTGAGCTCATCCTGCAACCGCACACTGCCTCCTGCGGGAGCGGAGACTGGAACTCAGGACCTGAGTCCATCCTGCAATCCCACACTGCCTCCTGCGGGAGCTGAGACTGGAACTCAGGACCTGAGCTCATCCTGCAATTCCACACCACCTCAGGGACCCCTCCTAGAAGGGGATCTTGAAATGCCTTGGCCTCAGCCTCCTCCAGGACTAGGAGTAGAGGGAGCTACACTAGATGGTGTCACTTCAAGGCTCGACCTTCCACCCACCCAACGTCCCCAAATGTTCCCTGCCTGAAGTGGGCCCTCCTGGTGCTAAGACACAAATCCTGCCACCCTGCACAGTCGGGGTGCAAGGTGGTGCAAGAGGGTGCTCTGTTTGGGGTCTCTGGGCTCCAGCCTTTCCAACTAACACTGTCCGAGGCTTTAATCATCTACATCTGGTCAGAGCCCTGGTGTTCAGTTGCCAGAACTGAGCACAACAAGCCTGGAGCTGGCAGTGTCTGGGAGGTGACCATATGGCCCCTATGGCCCCCCTGAGCCTTGGGGGAAGCGGGCCAGGAGGGTCACCTTGAGTTGGAAGCATATTCACAGATGGAAACCAATCTGCAAATTCTCTGTGACAGGGGCACCGGTTGTGAGCTGGGCCTGGGGAATGGTGTGAGGGAGGAGCTCTCGGGGTAGAAGTGGGTGAGGGGCTGCATCTTGGGACCCGGAATCCGAGACTGCTCTTCAGTAGGTCACGGGATGAGCGGGGGCCATCCCTCTGCCACAATCACTGTGTTTTGGGTTTCTGTTTTTGTTTTAGAGCTTATTTCAATCTCACCATTAATGTTTCATTAGAAAGTGGCCCTGCGCCCCTCCCCCACACTCAGATCTTTGATGGGCAATCCTAACGGGACCCCCGCTGCATTCTGCAGCATATCTGGATTCTCTTCAGGCCTTACTCTGTGGGAAGACGTGCCCCTCCCATAATATAACGCAGCGAGGAAGTCTGTTTCTCCATATGAATATGCATTCGATGCACAAGGTAGCGATACAGATAATAACCAGGACAAAGGGCCTTCCTACTGCGCCTTGATAAATCCCATCCTGCTGGCTCCTCTTCCTTCCGGAAAACCTCAGGCTGTTCCCCAGCATGTGACACTTTGGGATTTCGCTACCGAATGTTCAGGAAGACCCAAGGAGTGCAATGTTGGGGCAGATACGATGTGTATGACCAGTTGAGTTCTTTTGGGTTCATTTCTGAATGAACTATACAAACTCCAAGGCTCTAATGGCTTCTTCTTCTAATGGCTCTTAGTCTTTCCCTTCTCTGTCTGCCTGTCTCTCTCCCTCCCTCTCCTCCATCTCTGTTACTGCCTCTCTCCCCATGCACACACACAAGAATACTTACATGTGCACGTGTACACACACACATACACACACACACAGCAGCCCGTCCTGAGATGTCTCCGATGGGACCCAGCCAGCCCCCTGGCACCATTGGGTCTTTGCCTGGTCTTCAGCACCTCTGCTCACCACTCTTTTTATGACTGGCCCCCAGGAGCTTGGTGCTCAAGGTCAGACCATCCCCTGCTTCCCAAATCCCTCTGGGGTATCCCTGACACCCTCCGGCACAGGCTGGGTACGGCCACCCCGGTGTCCCTATCCTCAGCGCCACCCCCATCCCCAGGATCTCAAGCCAGACAGGCAGAGTGTTAGTTTGCATTAAGGGACAGCCTGACCTGATTCTGTCACTAGGTCACTGCGTGCTTGTAAGGTCACTGCCACTTTCTAGGATTCTGTGTCTTCATCTGGAAAACGAAGAAACTGGCTCACAGGGTGCTGAAAGCCCCCACCTGCAGCCTCCAGCTCTACCCATTTCTCACTTGGATCACGAAGCTAAACGGATGGCTGATAAACACCCAAAGGTACGGAGCCCCTCCCTCACATCTCCACCAATTCCTTATTCCATGATGCCTCAACTTACCAAGCAGTAAACCTCTGCCCCAAATTGCTGACCTAGTGGTATGAAGTTTTTATTTGCCAAGGACAGACACACCCTGAAACTCTTTTTTTTTTTTTTATTAAACCTATCATCTGCTATTATATTTGACTTGAAGGAGAAAGGAAAATAGGACTGCATTGGTTATCTGTTGCTATTAGAAACAAGAGTGAAATTTTCCACAGGTTTCCATCTATTCTCTGTCTACACAGCCCTCACCTAGGAACCATCGACTGTCAATGACTTAATTCCTCGCACAGTGACTGCGTCTACAAGAGGCAATCACTTCCTGCCCACCGGCCAGGGCTCCCCGCTGATCCCCTCATCCAGCAAGTGACCCCGTCCCTGGCCAGGGGTAACAGTTCCAGGAGCAGACAGGCCTCCCCTGGGAATCTGGATTGCAGTGAGAAAGAGCCTGGGGAGCCCACACCCTGGGCATGCAGGGAGGGAGGGAGAGGCTACAACCCCAGGTAAAGCAGAAGTTAGAGACCAGGATGGAGTGGGGGATTGGGGGGAGGACTCCAGGCTCCCAGCTCGTTCTCTGCTCCATGCAGCATGGAGGGAGTTCCAGAAGCCATCCCGGGATCCTCTCTTAAATCTCCTTTTGGGCTTCCTCTAGCTGGAAAACATTTAGTTACCCGCCACTAAAAGCCCTCCTTAATGCTGGCACGAAAGATGGGCCACCACCATTGATGAGGCAGGAACAATGCCAAGGAAAGAGAAAAGGCTGCCTTGGGGCTTCACCACGGAGGACTCGCTCAAAAGACTTGCTCAATTTGACTGAGCACCTGGGCCCTCTGACATAAACCATTATCTCTTCAAACACTCCCTTAAAAATGTAATTCCTGCAGGGAGGGTCAAGTCATTACGGTACTGATGGCAGAGAGGTTCAGATCCCCAAACTGTGGAGCCCTCGCTGCTTGGGAGGGGGCTGGCCGACAGGAGCGTTGAGAACGTTCCAAGGCCAGCTCTGGGCTCAGCCGGGAAGCCTGCAGAGACAATCGGCCTGCATTCTCACGCTGGCCTTGCCAAGTACCTGGGAGCAGCCTCTGCGGGCCTCCTTGGCCTCAGTATGCCCGTCGGTAACACCAGAGGGTCGGCCCAGGCCAGACATTTGACAGACTGGGCCCCACGGGGCTGGCGATGCCACCTACGGCTCTGTTTCCTCAACAGCTTCCGTGTCCTCTTTGAGAACAAGACTCCTGACGTCTGTACTGTACACAGTTGCTTATCCCAACCGGTAGAGATGGCCCCTCAAGGACAATGAGGAAAGGAAAAGAAAGGAAGGAAGTGATCAGAGGAATTTAGCCACTGGTCCATGGAAACATGGGGACAAACAGAGAGGCCGGCTTGTGCCCTCTGAGGCAGCAGGCCTGAGCCCTGGCACCTGCATCATCTGTGTCCCGAGCCGAAACCAGGAATCGGGGCACAGAGAGCACTGTTCCCAGCCACGGGAAAACCCACAAACCCTAGGGTCTTATTTACAAAAAAACACGAGCTAACAAGGAGGATTTTACTGCCACACACTAGCAAAACCCACCTCCCTCTGAGATCTGGGGGTGCTTAGCTGGTGCATCGTACAGAACTTACCTACCCGGAGCCTTGGTGTTCTGACGGTAAAAGCGGAACACAGTAAGCGAAACTACTCAAAAAATATGTGATGAGAAGTAAAACAGTCTCAAAAGTTCAGCAAATGTATGAAGAAATGAGGTGCAGGTAAGAGAAGAGGCTCTGCCCGTAGGCCGCGTCCTCTTAGGCCCCACTCTGTAACAGGGCAAATACTTGTAAATGGACACTCATCCTATAGCAAACAGAAATACAAGCATTTCTGCCACAGTGTGGTCTGTTTCCCCGAAAGTCCTCACACTCTGCAAAATCGCACACTAAAAATAAAAGGATTCACGGGAAAGACAGTGTTGGTGCCTATCACTCAACACTTCCGGGACCTTGTCACTTGAGCCCTTCCCAAAATAGTCATGGCTCTAGTAACATCCATTCACAGTGAGCTGCACCGGCCCCTGGACCCAAAACCCCATCCAGTCATTCATTGTCTAGTGCTCCTTCTTTGAGATGACAGGCCTTGGGGGCACTCACTTCCTACAAAGACCACTCTCATCAAAGTCCAAAACCCTACCCAGGGTGTCTTAACAAGGTAATGCTAGTCTCGCTCCTTCATCAGCCCTCTTGGTTGCCCCATTCAGCGTGAGGGGGCGGAAAGACATTAAAACAGCCACAGCTTGCACTAGAAGATGTACCTGTAGACTTCCAGCCCCCCCCTTTTTTTTTTTTGTTCTTCTGTTGCTCCTTAATCATGAGAAACAAGTTCTAATCTATCAAAACACAAACACCTGGGAAAAATTGTCAGTGAGCCAACACCACTTCCACATATAACATCATCCCCCCCATTTAACAGTCATGGAAACACACGCTGTAGACCAACAACCAAGTAATTTCTTGCTTTTTTTTTTTTAAAGATATTTATTTATTTATTTAGAGAGAACACACGGGCATGTGAGCAGGGGGAGGGACAGAGGGAGAGAGAGAATCTCCAACAGACTCCACAGGGATAGAACTCATGCCCTTGACATCATGACCTGAGCCGAAACCAAGAATCAGACGCTTAACCCACTGAGCCACCCAGACACTCCCCACCTTTCTTCTTGTTTTTAACATTTTGTTTGACCAACAATTTCAAGTGTAAGATAACTAGAAGTTGCTTTTCAGATAATTTGACTATAAGGAACATCTGATTTACCACAGGCAGGCTTCTTGACATCACACATTCACAGAAAGTTGTAAGAAGTGAGTGAATCTAACCCGCAAGCTGTTCTAAAACATAATGCAAATTTTTAAAGTTTATACTTTTAGTCAAACTGACTCAGATTCAAAGTAGCCACAAATTCTTTGCAGCACCTCCCATGAAGAGGTAGATCTCTCTCCCCACCCCCCAGTATCTGGTGGGCCTCGTGACTTGCTTTGACTACTAGAACGCAGAAGTGAGAGCATACTACTTCTCAAAAGGCCTTCATTGTGACCTCTTACTCATCCTCTTGCCACCCTGAGACCACCACGGTAAAGAAGCCCAGCTGACGGCCAGCATCCACCCCTGGGCCACTGAGTGAGAACATCTTGGACTCTCTGGCCCAGTGGAACCATCAGATGCAGTCCGGTGAGTGACCCCACTCAAGACCAAGAAAAGAAGCATGTAGCACAGAATCTTGCACAAATAAAATGGTTACTGTTTTAACCCATTAAATTCTGGGATGGTTCATTGCATAGCAAACATAATGTGACATCTTCTAGACATTTCACCAATTCTTTGATATTTTAATACCTCTACCCACTTGGGAGCCACTAAACCTTTTATTTAGGTCTCAATGATTTTATATAGACCCCTGAGAAGGGGCTAAACCAATCCCCCAAAGTGGTAGTGTCTCCAAGGACCCTACCAGGAGTGATTAAAAGCCAAGGGCTAAGCAACAACCCCAATTCCAGGAAGATATCATGTAGCTGGACATAAACACAAAACCCCAAAGAGGAATAGCTCCTAACATTCAAACGACTCCTGAGGGAGGCTGAAGGCTCTCTAACCAATGCTTCTTAACCTAGGCAAGACCCCAACCTTCCTGGCTGTAGTACACTGAATAATAGCACCCCACCAAATACATCCGGGTCCCAATCCCTCCAATTTACAAATATGTCACTTTACATGACAACAGGGATTTTGCTGATGTGATTGCATTAAGGATCTTGAGACAAGGAGACTGTTTTGGTTATTCAAGTGGCCTCAGAATAGGTCTTTTTTTTTTTTTAATTGGAGTTCAATTTGCCAACATAAAGCATAACACCCAGTGCTCATCCCATCAAGTGCCCCCCTCAGTGCCCGTCACCCAGTCACCCCCACCCCCCACCCACCTCCCTCAGAATAGGTCTTTACACAAGAGCCCTCAGCAGAGGGAGGCAGGAGGGGTGGAGTCGGCCAGAAGATGTGCAAGTGGAGGCAGAGGTTGGAGTGATGTGCTCTGAAGATAGAGAAAAGGGCCACGAGCCAAGGAATGCAGGCAGCCTCTGGAAGCTGGAAAAGGCAAGGGAGCTGAGCCTCCCCCAGAGCCTCCAGAAGGAACATGGCTCTACCAACACCTTGACTTCAGCTCAGTAGCACCCACTTTGGACTTATTTCCAACCTGCAGACGATAAGATAATAAGTTTGTGTTGTGTTATGCCACTGAGTTTGTGGTAGCTTTTACAATGGCAATAGGAAACTAACACACCGGATAATTCCCCCTGCCTGCAAGAATGTAATTTAGGATTATTATTCATAATAACAGTAACAGCTAATAATAATAACTAACATTAATTTAGTGTCTGCTTTAGGGCTGGCATTGTTCTAAGTGCTCTTCTTATATAAACTCATTTAATCCTCACAAAAACCACATGGAGAAGACTATTACAATCCAAATCTTACAGATGAAAAAAACTGAGCTTTCCAGAGGTTTAGTAACTTGCCAGGGCCATGGAGCAGGCATAGCTCCAGGGTTGAACCCGGGCAGCCTGGCTCCAGATCCCAGGTTTCATCATGACAACTCCCAAATCAAACCAGCAGTGAGAACGATCAATTACAGCCACTAAGTGAACATCTTCTATGTACCAGGCGCATGCTTAGCACTTGACTTATATTCTCTCATTTCATTTTCCTGGCACCCCGCTGGAGCAAGATTACTAGTCATCCTTGTTTACAGAAGAAGAAATAGAAGAGCAGCAATGTTACGGTGAGGAGTTAAACACAGCTGAACCCAGAAGTGTCTGAGCCTAAAGCCTGGATTTAACCACACATCCTACTCTCATCCCACTTGAGGCCCACGTGGCTGAGGAAAGGACAGAGAGATAAGAAGCACAACCACAGGATTTATCTCTCAAACTGAGATACCCAGAAAATGAAAGAAGTCACTATTAATAATTTCACCGGGACAAGAGGTATAAACCAGAACTGTCCCGGCAAACCTGGACACAAGGCCACCCTCAAAATAAGGAGATTAAAACCCAGGCCATATGCTACAGTTCACAGTTCCCTGGGAGGGACCCTGTGGAGTCCCACCTGACACCAGCCCCACCTGACATCCCTAGCTGCCAGGTCATGGTCAAGGCTGGAAGAGGAGGGGTAGTCCTAGAAGAGCGCAGAGCAGTATCTGCAAAACTCCAGGTCTGGAGTCTCAGCCCAGAGACAGGGCCCATCCAAAGGCAGACCGGAAGTCCACCTGAGAGCAGAGGTCAGAAGCCCTGGATAGAGTCCAGGGATACAAAAAGACCTTGAACCCTACTAGTGCTCTAATCAGGAAGCCCAACTGGGAGCTCAGAGGCTTGGCAAAGGGCCACAGGGGTGTTAAATGTGGCCAAGAGCCTGAGACACCCAGCTCTCCAAAGTTCTGGGCCTGCTGGCCAAGAAGCCATATGGACTGAGGCTCAGGCTGGGGTCTGCCCCTTCCTAGCTGTGGGATCCCAGGCCAGCCCTCTTCCCCTCTGAGCCTCCTGGACAAAACCCAGCTACTGATAAATGCCCTATCTATATCTACAGGATCCATAATAATAAATAATAACAGACAACAGCAAATGAGCCATAACCTTACCAGAGGTCGTGGGAGTAAACAAAGTCTGCTTTGAAATGGGTACTATTGATTATTCCCACTTTACAGATGAGGAAACTGAGGTGGGGTGATGGAGGGGCTAAGTAACTTGCCCAGAATCCCATGGCTGGTAAGTGGTAAAGTGAGAACTAGAATCCAAGCCAATTGTCCCTGTAAAATTGCAGGGAAACCTTCTCTCCTCCCTGCATGGTCAACGTAAAGCAGTGCGTTCTTGTTCACGGTCCTTGACGGGGGCCCACTGCCCTATGGCCAGAGTTGACTGTGGTGGCCCATGGATTGGGCACTAGTTCTCACCTGATTATAAGATTTACTGACAGGCTTTGCAAGTCTACTCCCAGGGCCCCTTTCCCTGGATGGTCTAATTCCAGAAGGTCTGGGAATAAGAATCATAAGGACATTCCCCCAGGTGATTCCTAAAGCATTTCTCTTCCTGTTCAGGCCCTTCTGGAGACCGATTTCCAGAAAAGAGAATGTCTCAAGTCTGGTGCTCCTATATCCCTGACCTCCTCTAAAACTCTCCGGTCTCCCTCTTACCCAGAGTGCGGCCTCAGCACAAAGCCTTCCAAGGGCAATAGCATCTGCCTCAAGTGTTCTGACCATGTTCCGGTTTCCATACATTTTCACTGTGGTCACCTTCTGTTTATGGCAAGTGACACAGGTTACCCATTTCTGGAACTAACATAAGTCAGACTCTTAAAATAAATGCATTTTTCAACAAACATCAGATCAATTTTAAAAATAATTAACAAATCGCGGTTTAGGTGGTCAGTACATATGGAGTCAGGAAGGTACATCTCAAGTGGCTGAAGACTGAGAAGTTCCCTAAGGATAAGATGTGCCCGTGCAGGTTTTGCTGACAGCCCTGAGTTCTGTTCTAACATCACCCCTCTCCCTGCCACTATCTCACCCTGAGGAATGTACTCAATCCCTCTGAGCCTCTTTCCCCTTGTGTAAAACCTCCCACTTCATGGAGTATTTATGAAGATTAAATGAGACAATACAAGCGAAGCATTTAACACAGAGCTGGTGCTTACAAACTCTGCTGACTCGGTCTAGCACCAGGGAATGAACCGTGTCGGATGCTCCTGCCCTCCGCCCCCCTCATGCTGAGGTCCCAAGTCTGAAATCCAGATAGGTGGTAACTCACTGATTCTCAAACTTGGCTGTTCATCCAAAAAAAGTCCTGATATAATAATTCTGGAAGGAGGCGTAGGCATCAAGACATTGATAAAGCTCCCCAGGTGATTCTAATAGGCAGCCAGGATTGGGAACTAACCCCAGGGGGCTTCCGGTGACCAAGAAAGTGTAGCTTCTGATACTACATGCTCCAGGACCAGCCCCAGCTGCCTTCATTCTTGCTTCCCACCAGTGGACTCTGCAGACAGGGGAGAAAAGGCGCTCAAGGAGGGCTGACTTCGTGTTTGCCAGGAGAGAGGTGTTCATCACTTGCAGGGCCTTGCTTCAGAACCGAGCACTGAAGATCCAAAAGCATCAGGACCTGAACATAATCCCCACATAGACCCAAGTCAGAAGAACCCAAGCTGAATCTGCCCTCCTAAAGCCTCCAAAGAAAGCAGACCAGCTGGACCCGCAGCGATAATCCCAGGGGGCATCTAGGAGGTAGAGACAGGAAAGCCACCTCTCCCTTCCGCCAGTGAGGAAAGAACTTGCTAAATTCCTGCCCCTCTGATATCTGCTCTGCTCCCACAACAGACCCAGGCAGGCTTCACAAGCCCCTTGTCCACACCAGGGAAGGAAAGCTTAGCTGAAGTTCACACGCGCTTTGGGCTCCAAAGCCACATTGCTCCTTTACCCCTCTGCACCTGTTATTGCCCATCTCGGAGCAATGGACTGGGAGTCATTTCCAATAAAAGGGAGGCAGCAAGGATTTGCAGAACCCAGAGCAGTGGGGTCAGCGTCAGTTCTGGGCAGTGCCTGTACTTCTTGGTCCCCTCCTTGGCTCGTCCTGCTTTCCTGGCAATGTCCAGACATGCCTGCAAGTGGAAGGCACTCGCTCCCCGCCACATGCTGCTCATTCACTAAAGCGCCTGGTTCCTCCCTGCTATTCTAATTATGCGCAGCAATAATAAAGATGCTTTCTCCCTTACCAGAAGCCTATTTATGCAACGAGAGAGCATTTCGCCCCCACGATACTGAGTCGTCACTCAAACCCTTGTGGGAATCAAAGTCGCATCTCCTCAAGGATTGACTGAGCCCTCCCTACCCCCCTTCAGCCCTACAGCTTCCACCCACTCCTGAGCACCCATGTTTCTAGAAGCACCGCTCTGCTGCAGAGTGGGCAGGATGCAGATGCCATTCCCCACCACTGTGCTCCCCTGTGGATTACTGATATTCATTTGACACACAGTAGGGGGTTTATTGAGCACCTGCTATAGGCCCTCACAAGAGCATGGAAATGAAAGACATAGTTCCGTGCCCTTGTCAGGAGAAGGGGCATTAAGAGAAAGGCACCAGCTTTTATGGTCCACGACTGATTCACACCCCGACCCCAAGCGTTCACTGACTGGGTGCTTTGATTCCTTGGCTGGGCAAACTATCCAATTCCTCAAAAGGCTCAACTGCCTCATTGGCAAAATGGGGTAATAATAACACCAAGCTCATGGGGTTGTTGGAGGAGTCGGTGGGGTATACACATATAAAATTGGAACATTGTAAGCACTCGGTGAACACTAGGTGAGATTACCAACAATCAGTTCTGGCAGCTCTAGTACCACGAAGGCAAGACCTCACCAAGATGGATGAGTCTGGGAAGGCTTCCTGAGAAGTGATACCTGAGCTGAGTTTTGAAGGATAAGTAGGAGTTTGCTAGAGAAAGGGAGGATGTTCCTGGCAGGGGGGAAGGGGGGTGGCAGGAGGGCTAAGGGCGTTCACAGAACTTTGGGAAACAGGACCACGACCAGTGGCCTCCCACTTCCATCTATAGTTTGGTGGCCATGGGGCCATGGGGTAGCCAGACTCCACTAGTCTGTGCCCATTCTTTCGGACCCTCGGTGGAATTTCCTCAGGGTCCTATGACATGCCGGGCACGTGCTAAGAGAGGCTGGACAGCTTGACCACCTCCTCCCTTCACTCAAGCCCACTCGTGGCTGTGCCACGCAGGCCTGGCAGCTTTCTCCTGGGTGAAATGGGGGTAACGGGGCCTCTCTTGTAGCCATTCATTCCATAACAAATGTAGGTAGGGCCAAATGATATCATTCAATATTTTCAGATTTCAGCATAAACGGAGTCCTCAGTAAATGTCAACGTTCAAAATATTTGTTTTTATTGTGATTAACTGCCGGGATGTTAAGAATCCCATCTCTAAACCCCAACACGTCCAGGAGGCACCCCCAACACAGGCACCACCACCACCACCCCCCCCCCCCCCCCCGTCTGCCATTCCTCTCCTTAACCCTGTCCCCACCCTGGAGCAAATTACTAGGTGTCTGTTGCCCACACCTACCCCTGACTGGGTCACCACAGGAGCTAGCCCAGCCTGACCACCCCTCGCCCCCCTGTTCATCTCATCCTTCTAGGGCTCCCTGTGTCAACTACTGCAGGTCTTCGTGGGGGCAGGATTGAAGGTCATCTCAGCTTTTGCTGTCCAAAGCTCTAAAGATTAAAAGGTAGCCCTTCTGGCCTTATAAATTAACTTAAATGTTCTATTAAGGAAACTTGCACATATATATAAAGGGAATAGTAATGAACCACCATGCGCCCATCACCCAGCTTCCACAGCTACCATATTCTGCTAAAATATTTTCTGGCCAGCCTTTCTGGCACATCCCACCACCCAGGGCTCCCACTGCTCACAAGTCCTAACATAGTTTGATCCCTCCAACATTCATCCTTTTGCAGCAGAAGCATCCTTGAAATAATCCCCTGAAGAACACCCTTTTTATGTTCCTAGTAGAGTAGTAATCACTGGCCACACCCACAGGAGCTACCTAGGATGGCCCCAAAGGGCTGGAGCTCTGGAATCGGACGGCCTGAGTCCAAATCAATACTTCCTAGATGTGTGACCTTGGATAGGTCACTCAACCTATGTTTAGATTTCCTACCTGGGGGGAAACATGAATTCTGGTAACAGATCTGTTGTTGAGGCTTTAACAAATGAAATAATGTATGCTCATCGCCCAGCACAGTAAACACGGAGTGAAGGAAATCTTAGAAATAGATGTGTTAGATGATGGGTGAGCAGGCTCTGCTCCTGTGAGATACTATTAATATCTCCCATTTTCGAGATGAAGGCATGGGAACCAAGAGAGACCCAGCAAGTTGCCAGGGACAGCCTGCTCTGTGTCCCAAGTCCATGTGTTGGATATTCTCACAGGCTGCCTTGAACTGCAGATCACTGGAAGTGAAGAAACACTCTAGAATAGACACAGGCGAACAGTGGCAGGTGGCCCAGCACACCCAGCATGTGCTTCCCCATCCTGGATGGGGAGCTCTCCCAGCCTGAGGACAGACAACCACACAGCGCCTCTGTGTGCATGTGTCTGTAGGCTAAAGGTGCTGAATTCCATTTTGCAAGACAAATGGTGTGGGGGGAAGCACATCCCTGATCGCTCTTCTGATTTCACACATCCTATGGCCAACCTTGCATTCAACACAGCCATCCACTATGTATCCCAGCATGAGAAGCAAGAAACTGGTTCACTAACTTAGGCTTAGGAAATCTGATGTCCCTCTCTATCATCCTACATTTTTTTTTTCCAATTTAAAGAAAAAGCTGGGGCGGGGAGAGGGGGGGGTAATGAATCAATCCAGTTGCTGAGTGATATCCAGACAAAGCCGCCAGCCCCTTGCCGGCGTTTGCCAGCTGGGGAAAGGCAGGGGCGGGGGCAGATTTGGATGCGTGTTAGGGCCCAGCCAGAGCTCTGGCCTGGGCTCTCCAAGGCCCCTCCCAAGAGTGAGCCCCGTTAGGATATCCCCCTCACCGCCCCCCCCCCCCCCCGCGCACTCCCCCACTACTGCAGTGCCGAGTGGGGAGGCACCTCCCAGATCTGCAGGAACAATGGGCTGGGGAGGGGGCAGGTGCCTCTCAGAGCGCAGCAGAGGGCGGGGGCCCGGCCCGAGACTGCAAGACTGCAAGCACCCCGCCCGTGGTGGCTGCGCTGCCATTGGACTCAGTTTCCCCAGCTTTGAGGTCCCCGGCAGAGCTTTTCCTGGATGAATTTTCCTTACGTCCTAGGCATTTTAATTTCATCCTCGCCAGGCGGCTTCACCTGCCGCTCGCCGGAAGCCACCCGGCTACGCTCCCCTCCAGCGGCTGCTCCTGCTAAAAAGCCCCCGAGGTCAGGGACGCGCGGCGCCTCCGTGCGCCCAACTTTCCCCACTTGGGACCCACGATCCCGGCCAGGCCGTCTCCTCCGCGGGCGAAACCATGATTTACAGCCCTGTGCTCCAGGCGCTGCTCCTCCTCTTCCCCCGCTCCCGAGTCCTCTCCCGGTCCTTCCCCGGCACCCCCGCCCCAGCCGAGCCCCAAGCACGCTCCCCGCAGAAAGCGGCCACGGCGCGTTGGCAGGAGGCGAGCGTCCGTCCTCCGCACCCGGCGCCGCCGTCCTCCCCCCCGCCCCGGCCAACCAGGGGCCCGCGGAGCCCCCGCCGCTCCTCCCTCCCAGGCCCGCAGAGTCCCCGGGGATGGGCGGGGCGGGCCGCGCGCCGCAGCCCAGCCCGGAGCTGCACCCCCACTTCGCACGGACGCCCGACCCGGGGGGCGAGGGGCCGGCTCCAGACCCGCGGTTGGCCCCAGGCCCCCACCCCCGCCTCGCTGAGTCACGGAAACGAGCCGCTGGGGCTGCCGGCCCTTCCCTCGGCCCGCGGGGCGCCCGCTCAGGGCGCAGGGGATGCACCCGTGGGGAGGGGGCTCTGCACCCGACCGCAAGGGGCCCCGCAGGCGGCGCCGCCCGGGGCGGGGGTGGCCGGGGCGCTCGGGCGGGGGCTGCGGTTCTCGCCGCAGTGTCCGCACCCGGGCCGGGAGCGCAGCACGTGACCGAAGGGCCGGAGGCGGCCCCCGGGACCCCCGCTCCGCCGCAGTGGGGCAGATGTCCAGGGGCGCGCGCCCACTTTCCCGCGGCCCGAGGGGGGGCTTGCGGGGCGCGGGGCCGAGCGCGCTCCCCCTGCCCGCCCGCCCGCCCGCCGCAGCCGCAGGACCCGCGACCCGGCTCACCTCGGGGCCCCGCGTCGCCGCCGCCCGCCTCCTTGTCCGCCATGGTCGCGCAGCCCCCGCCCGCGAGAGGAACCTCCGGCGCAGCCCCCGAGCCCCTGCGGGTCCCCGTCCGCGTCCTCGGCGGCGCTCGGGCCGGGTCTGAGGCTCCGGGCAGCGGGAGCACTGCTGTGACGCGGCCGCCGCCGCAGCCCGGACTCCTCCCCGCGCTCCTCCCGGGCCCGCCCCGCCCCGGCCCCGCCCCCGCCGCACGCCCCGCCCCCGGCCCCGCCCCCAGGCGCACGCCCCGCGGAGCCCGGCCTGGGGGGAAGGCAGGGGGAGGCCGGCGCGGGGCCCCGCTCGGAGTGTGCCCGCCCGCCCGCCCGCCCCGCGCCGCGTCTCTCCGGGTCCGGCCCCTCCTCCCCGGGGCTGGCCCCCGCGCCGGTCGCCGCCGAGGAGCGGGCGGGGCGGGGCGGGTCGCCAGGCGGACGCCGGCGCGGTGAGGGCGCAGGGCTGGGCGAGCGGCGGGGCCGGGGTTCAGGTCCCCGCCGCCCCCGCGCGCGTCCGCTCTTGCGGGGAGCCCGGGCCGAAGCCCCGCAGCCGGCGCCGCGGGAGACCGCGCTCTCCCGAGGGACCCCGCCCCGGCCTCCACGGCGGGTCTCTCTCCCCCGGGGTCCCGGGAGGGCGGGCAGGGGCCACACCGCGGACGAACCCGGAGCGGCCGGGACTCCGCGGGATTCCACGCTGGCCGCGGAGGCTGCAGTCGCGCTTTTCCATATATGGGTTCCCAACCCGGCCCTCGTGAAAAGTCTGAGAATAACGGCATTAATAATGCAGAGCTTCGGCGGTCAATGATTCATCCTCCCTGTCCTCTGGCTCCGCGCCACGGGCACCTGTTGGCCGCTGGCCGGGTGGCTTCCGGGGCCCGCTGTGCAAGGAGGCGATGAGGGTGGTGATGAGACCCCAAGGACCACCGTTACTGGGCCCTTCCGTTATGCCTGGCCCTCTGCTAAGTGCTTAAGAGCCTTATCTCATTTGCTCCGCATAACTCTCAGAGCTGGGGACTAGTGGTCCCCATTTTGCAGAGAAGGAAACTGAGGTTTAAGGGATTTCAGGGATGATCCCTAGAACAGACGTATTAAGTAAGCGACCAAGCTGGGATAACGACCAGCTGCCCCTCACACCCAGAGATGGGCCACAGCTCTCAAAGGGTACAGAATAGAGGCTTCATCCTACAACCAGGCTATGGAGGAGGGGGAACAGGGTGCTGCCGGGAGAGCCCAGAGACCAGCCTCTGCTCAGAGAGTGATGTTAGGGTAATGAGTTAAAAGGATAAACTGGCTCTCTGTCTGCCTGAATTAAAAATCCACAACACGCAGTCTCTGGCTGTACATGAGACCATGAGCTAATATTTAATCTCTCTGAGCCTCAATATCTTCATCTGTGAAATGGGTAGGTGAGAACCCACTTCGTAAGAATGAAGAAGGCTAGATGAGCTGATGCACGTAGCATGCACTGCTTGGGGGTCTGGCACATGGTAAGCAGTCCAAAAAGTATTAGGTATTTTTTTAAATTTTTATTTATTTATGATAGGCACACAGTGAGAGAGGCAGAGACACAGGCAGAGGGAGAAACAGGCTCCATGCACCAGGAGCCCGACGTGGGATTCGATCCCGGGTCTCCAGGATCGCGCCCTGGGCCAAAGGCAGGTACTAAACCGCTGCACCACCCAGGGATCCCCAAAAAGTATTAGATATTATTAAGTCACAGGCACCTTTTTACAGTGGACAATGGCCGGTTGTTCAGGACAGTGGGCAATGACGGACACTCCCAGGGTACAGAACACTGTTTTTGTACAGAGTGCCCCCCTACCAGGACTACTTGCCTGCTGAGACAATACCCCAGTATCTCAGAAGCAGACTCAAGACACGGCCCAGAGGCCAAGAGCACACGGCACCCAAATGCAGGCCGGAGAAAGGATCTAGGCGGTCGCCCAGGTGACGAGACTAACCCTGCATCAAGGCTCCTAGCTTGCCTTCCCAGTTCTGCTCCTGTATCTCTGCTGAGGGAGGCTGGCCAGGCTGAGGCCACATGGATCGAGGCAAAGAGGACAAAGACAGCCACCAGCATGTGTCCACTGAGCACCAGGGTCACACAGACTCGTACCTAACCACTGAGGCCAGAAAGAGTTTTTTATCTACCACAGTTCTTTTTTTTTTTTTTTTTTATTTATGATAGTCACAGAGAGAGAGAGAGAGAGAGAGAGAGAGAGAGAGGCAGAGACACAGGCAGAGGGAGAAGCAGGCTCCATGCACTGGGAGCCTGACGTGGGATTCGATCCCGGGTCTCCAGGATCGCGCCCTGGGTCAAAGGCAGGCGCCAAACCGCTGCGCCACCCAGGGATCCCTATCTACCACAGTTCTGATTAAGTCTGCGTTCAAAACCATGCTGGGCTTCCCGTCATCTACAAGAAAATCCCTAACTCTTCAGCTTAATGTTCAACACCTTTGACAACGTGTCTCGTCTGGCATCTCTCTCCCGAGAAGTCTTTCTTCCACCAGCCTTCCTCGGGCATGGTTACAGTCTCTGTCTCCACGTTGGATGCCCTCTTTGCCTCCCTGGTCTACCTGCCCCCCTCCAGGCATCCTTCAGGGCCCCAGTCGGAGGCCCCCACCCTACCTCCCAGTCTCCCATAGTAATCTACACACTCACACGTCTTTATTTTTCTCCTCCTACCCTGCTGCGTCGCAGCTCAGCACTCAGAAGCCTCCTCTGTCTATCTGCAGACATGCCCACCTTCACATCCAGGGCTGACCTTCCTCTGGGGCTGCAGACCTCCTGAGAGTCTCCCAGGGCAGCTCCCGGGCCCTTCCCATCCTGCCAAAGCCAGCTCATCCTCTGCCGCCCTCCCTCCTGACTGCAGGATCCCTGTAAAGGCAGCATTGCCCACAAGCCACCGAGCCACACACCAGGGCATCGGCTTTCACTCCTATTTGTGTCTGTCTGAATTTGGTCAATCTCCAAGGCAAGCGCTGTCCATCTGCCTGTGGACGTTTCCTCCTCCACCTTCACTTGTCCACATTCCATCGTGTCTCACTGCCTGTGTGTCTACAGGGCCACCCTGCTGGTGTCTCGTCCCTGTCCCAGCTGTCTGTCCATTTACCGTGAATCTGGTCTGCCCTGCCCACCCACCTCGCTGCTCCATCTCCCCTCACCCCTCATGACTTCTTTCAATCCCTCACACCCACCTCTGCCTCTTGTATGCCAGGATTCCAAACGCCTTAAAATGTGTTTGATGTTTGGACCACTTCGCCCTCATTCTGACACCAGCAGCCACCTGGAGAACTCGGAATGAACCTCTCCACTCCAGGAAGCTTTTCCTCCCCCGTCACCACCATCCTGGCTTGTGTGCCCATCCTTAGTGTCCTCAAGGCACCCTGTCCCTCTCCATCAGGCTCCTGGCCCCCAGCATCAAGACATTGGCCTTGGCAGCCTGTCAGAACTAGCAGGAACCCCGCAGTCCCCACCCTCCTGCCACCTACGGTGGGAAGGCCTGAGGGCCATCTGCCCTCTCTGCTGACACCCAGCTGCAGTGACATGAGGGCACGTGAGGACGATGGGGAATGACATGTGGGCCCTATGCTGCGGGCAGAGAGCAGAAGACAGTTTTGATTTTCAGGGAGCAGGAAGGGCAGTGCACACTCCGCCTGGGGTTTATCCTCAGGGCTTTACCAATTATCACACTAATTAGAAATCACCCTGGTGAGCACACACTCAGCCAGCCGGGGGCCTAGGTGGGCGTCTGCATGCCTGGCCTCACCTACTTCTCGTGGCAGTCCTCGCTGTTTTATGGCAGAGCAGATGGAAGCACACAAAGGTCGAGACACCTGTGCAGGCTTCCTCTGACCACAAACAGCATGGCCTGTCCCTGTCACTACCGAGGGAAGGGCTCCCACTGTCCCTCCTTGATGCCCATAGTCTCCTCACCAATAGCAGCATGAGATCTCATCACTCCTCTGCTACCAGGTCCTATGTGAATTGGCCTCCTGATGCCTCTTAATTCTATCTCCTTCCACTCTCCCATCCCTCACGCCCAAACACACATGCCATCCATGAGAACATGCCAAATCTCACCCCACCTCAGGGCCTATGCTATAGGTAGTGGTCCTGCCTAGGACAGTCCCCAAGACATGCACAAGGCTCGCTCCCTCACTCACTTTGGGAAATGCCATCCCCCCCACCCCCCACAGATGGTTCTAAGACTGCTATCTCATCCCCACGGGAAAGTGAGCTCCATGAGAGTAGGATCTTGGATTGTGCTGCTCACCTCTGTATCCCCAGGTCTAGAACTGTGCCCGGTGCATGGCAGGTGCCCAATAAATGCTTGACGGTGGTTGGACTGGTTCCATCAGTGAAACAGGAGCACAACAGGCTTCATCCAGCTGGGAGGACCAAGTCCACCGTGAGGACATCACATTGATTCCTGGCGGCTCTCATGGCCATTTTAGAGCACATCCATCCTCATGGCGGGGGGCGGGGGGGAGGTCACTCTGCAGCAAGTCCCCTGCAGCCCCCCTCCAATCTCCCCCTTCACAGTACTCCATGTGGACCCCCTTCAGCACAGTCCGTAGGATCTCTTCTCTACCTTCAGGACCAGAGGGACCCAGGCTGTGGTCTGTGGTGGTGGGCAGCGAGAACGTCCCCACTTCCTCTCATACCAACCTCAGTCCGTCTCAGCTGGTCATTTGAGTCCCCAAAAGGGGCCCAGCCCAGAGCCAAGTCACCAACTTCCAGTACCCTCGTGCTGGTCACTCCAGCCACATGGGGCTATCCTCACGTCTCCAAAACACCAACACCTCCCTGGAAGCACATTCTCCACCCCTTTTCTGTAAATCTTTCTCCTCCTCTAGGTCACAGCTTAGATGTCATTTCTTCCAGGAAACCACTTGGCCCTCCAAGACAGCATGAGGCCCCGACTCTGTCCTCTGGGCCTGACTCCCCATGCCCTGCTATCACACTGCTATCACAGCTCTAGGTGACTATTAGTATTAACCCATTGTATAGATGACAAATGGAGCCCCAGAAAGGTGCAGCTGAGAAGCTGCAGAGCTGAGACTGGGACTCAGGTCTTTCCAGTGTCAGGTGGTCCATCTCCCCCTCCAGCTGCCAGCTTCCCACAGTTGGCCATGTCCACAACTGTAGCCCCCAGACCATGGCATAGTGCCTGGAGCAGAGTTAAATCTAAAAAGGAAGAGCCCCTCAGCCTCAGGCCCTCACCTGACTCATTTTCTCTGAGTTCCTCTTCCCCCACCCACAGATACTCCCTACAACAGTCCCCTCCTTATTCTGCAGGCCCCACACAAAGATGGACCCTCTTCCCCTCCTGATGGATCTGCCACTGAAGCTGCTGATCCTGAGGATGCAGCAAGAGAGGACAGGACAAGTGCAACACAAGCAAGTAGAGTGGAGAAGAGTGTGGGGTCACATGGAGTCAGTCAGGACCAGAGGGACCCAGGCTGTGGGTCCAAATTGCCAGGGACCCAGGCAATGTCCAAATCTGGGCTGAGTCATTCCCTGCCCCCGTCAAGTGACCCGAGGGCACACCCGTCTGGGTCTATTTCTTCATTGTAGAAGAGGTTGATAATCGTAGGCAGGATAAATATGCGAGATAATATATGTAAAACACTCAGCATAGAGTTGGGCTACCTATGCCACAGTAAATAGGACTTATTATTTAATTCGCAAAATGGGACCACAAAAATGCCTATTCCTTGTGTATCATAAATTACAGAATGGATCTAGGCAAACAATTGGGGGGTAGGTAAAAGACACATGAAAGATACGGGGGTGAGTGGCTTTTTAAAAAAATGTTTATCCAAAGAAAGGTTTATTTTTTTTTAAGATTTTATTTATTCATGAAAACCCAGAGAGAGAGGCAGAGACATAGGCAGAGGGAGAAGTAGGGAGCCCTCCCTCACAGGGAGCCCGATGTGGGACTTGATTCCTGGACCCAGGATAACACCCTGAGCCTAAGGCAGTCACTCAACCACTGAGCCACCCAGGTGTCCCACAAAAAAAAAGTTTTCTTTAATTTTGAGAAACACTGATACTAATCCAAATCTGAGCTTCTATGCAGGAAGCCTCCGGTAAAAGCTGCTTTGGATCTTTATGACACGCCACCAGAATTTTGTCTATAAAGTGAATATCATAAAAGTGACTCCTTTATAACAGGATCAAGATTCAGATGAGCTAAGACAACATGAAAGCTTAAGGGAGGGCCACCAGGGTGGTTCAGTCGGTTGATTTCGAGTCAGGTCAAGGTCCTGGGATCAAGCCCTGCTTCGGCTCCATGCTGAGCAGGGAGTCTGCTTGAGGATTTCCCTCCCTCTCTGTCTCTGCTCCCCCCCCCCCACTCATGAGCACACGCATGCTCTCTCTCACTCTCTCTCTCTCAAATAATTAAATAAGTCTTAAAGAAAAAAAAAAAAAACTTAAGGGAAATCCCAGGCAATAGGTCAAATACATCTTAAAAATCCAAACTCAGAGCTCAATCGTGGTATCCAGTTTATACATCCTTTTCCCTTAGATTTCCACCCCATCTGGTGTGAATCAGCCTCTCCGTTAGCATTCCAAAACACACTTCACATACACAACATGGGTTGCCACATGATTCTTCCCGGAGAAACATTCGAGTTCCACAGGAAATTATTTCTCAAAATAGCACAATCACTCAGGCCTGCAATGTAAACTTGAGGAATGCCTGCTCAGGTAATGAAGGGTCATCCAAATATTTTTTTCCAAGTATTTCAAACAGCAGAGCAAACGTCTGTGGCCACTCTCACAGCCGTAGTCTCAGCTCTGGCTCTGCAAGCTCCTGGCTCCTAATGAGATGGGACGTTCTGGAAGCCACATATGAAGGAGGACAGAGCAGAGTGAGATGAGAGACCGGGTCAGAGAAGGAAAACTGGAATGATCGCGTGGCCAGGAGAGCTATCTATATTGCAAGAGCTGCAACTAACTGTAGATTGTTAGAGCCAAAAGGTTTCATGTCACAGAGAAAAATTACTTCTTGCATCTTCTCGAGCTTGTAGCCCAGTGCCTGGCTCACAATAGGTGCTTGATACATGTTTCTTGAAGAAATGAATGAGTGGCCAAGCAAATAAATAATGGAGTGGCAACAGGGGCTCAAAGGAAGAGGCTGAATCTCTTGTTCAAAGCCATACAATTATGGTCAACCCCCTGCTTCTCAGCTCCGTTGGGCTCTCAGTGTCCCCCCTGCCAAAGGCCCAGCAGGAGGCTAACTGCATTTGATTGCTGATGACTGCCTGCCAGGGACACGAGAAAGTATTCGGGCCCTTTCTAGCTCTGCGGAAATGAATACGGTGATGACTAGTGATGTCTGGCCCTTGCAGAGTGCAGACTGAGGCATCCCTGTGATGCTGACCCCCAGGATCCCTTCCCTCCACCTTTCTAGAATTCTATCCCAGGCAAAGAGAGCATTCTGCCCCAGGCAAAGATAAATCTGAGCAGATCCAGCCACCTGTAGTCTCAAATGCCCAGAAAAGTCCTTGAAAAAAAAAAATCAAATCTCTCCTACCTTGGTGCTGCCTGGTTACCTGCCATCCTAGAGTGGCCTGTCTGGATGGTTCTACTCCACCACAGAACATTGGCACACCCCACATAGATGTGCGAGGCTGTGCTGCACCCCCTGGTCTGCACCGTTGTGTGTCTTCCTCCTGGTGAAAGGGCCCTGGTCACAGCATTTGCATGGAGAATAGAGGAAGGCAGCACCGGGCTGAGGGAAAGGTGATCTGTTGTTAGGTCACCAGGTTCCTGAGCTCAGGCTTGTGAGAGCTTGTCTCTGGGTCTCACCCATAAAGTGGAGAGGGACCATTAAGTCTTCGCTAAGAGCCCATGAAAAGATGTCCTTCACTTCTGAAAGCCATAGACTAAGGAAGAATGATTTGATAAGGACTTTAATCATGAGATCCATTCACTCCTTCCATAGATATGTACAAGGTTTTACTATGTACCAGGCACTATGTTCTAAGCTTGGAGGAAGCCAAACAGCCAAAACTTATATTCTTGGCCAGAAAGACTCTGCTTTTATTCTGGGGAAAGGGTAGCCACTGACCACCCCCACCATACAGTTCCAAGCTTTCAGCATCCTAAAGCCCAGCTGAAGGCCCTTAGAACCCAGACTAAGAATCAAACTCCCAAGTCTCCATTGGTTAGCAACTAAACAAAATGGTGGCTTTCCTATGGGTGCCCTTGGCAGAGGTGGCCAGGCCATGTCAGGAAGTGGGTTGTGAATGGTGGGGCAAGGGAAGGCTCTGGCGTCAGGCAGGGTGCCCCGGGCAAGTTAACCAGCATCCTCAGAAAGCCTGCCTCTCTGGAGAGAGAACAATGAATGGACACAGTGCCCTAGAGTGCTCAGACAGTCCACTCAGAGCAGAGCTACCCACGCGGCAGGTGGGCCTGACACGAGCAGAGCCACTGCACCCAGGCCGCCGGCCCACCTGCACCTCCCCTAGGCCTGGCCCCAGAGGCCTGCCCATCCTCACTCCCTTTACTGCAACATCCCACCTCCATTTGCTTGTGATGGATTTCCATTCTGGATGGTGCTCCAGGCCATCCGGGAACAAAGTAGAGGCATCTTGACCAAAGCGAGATGATGGAGGAGTGGGGGTTCTTCAAGGACTTTGCGATTCAGGAAAAAGAATAGGTTGTGGCTATAAAATATCTTCAAAATCCTGTCTCCTCCCCTGTGACTTTGACTTTGGCCTTTTTCCTCGCTAACAAATGCATGATGAGTGTCACTTCTCTCAAGGGCCACCACCATCACACTAGCACAGACCAGCCCCTTCATGTCTCCTCAGCTTCCCAGGCCCTCCAGCTGCCCTCTTGGGCCTCCTTCAGCTCATCCAAGGGATGCCCGGGAAGGTGGTCAAGATCGACTTCTCTGCTCATAATCTTCCAAAGATTCCCCGCTAGAGTTCGGATCAATCCAAATTCATTTCTAGGCCTACCAGGCCCTGCAGTATGTGGCCCTATCCACCCTGCTGGCTATATCCCACTCACACACCCAGTCTCATCCCACCACTCCTGGGCCTCCAGTAACCCACATGATACATTTACAATTAGAACAAGGAATGCCTTCCTCAAGACATTTTACTTCTAACCACTGGGAAACCAACATAATATCCTGACTTAGTCAAAATAACTCACTCATTTTCTCTTCTAGAAAATGGAGGTGTAAAAAAAAAAAAAGGCAAAAAAACCATGTAGGTCCACGATGTCTAAGATATCCCCCCAGGATTGAACAGTTCACAACCTGAACAAGTGTACCCAGTAACTGGACACTACTCTGTCTCCTGTGATTCTTTAGCAGGACCAGTTCTTCCTGCCTCATCGTTTGCTGACCTCCGTCCTCACCTCTGCCTCTGCTTAATATCATCCAACTGAATCACCTTAAAAGTCAGCGCCCCGGGGAGGCCTTCTCTGGCCCCCTCTGAGCCTTTCCCCATTAGGCTGTGGCCTTCTTGTGTGCACTCGTAATAATGAACATATATTAAGTACTTGCTGTGTGCCAGACATTGCTCTGTTACTTCTACTGCCCTATTTGATCTTCACAGCAATGTAGAGGAAAGATCATTGTCCCCATTCTACAGACAAGGAGACTGAGGCCTTCCATAATTCCCCAAGCAGTAAGTGGCAGGGTCAGAATTTGTACCTGGGCAGTGTGATCCGAAGACAATGTCCCAGTCTATCTATCCTACACGCCATGGAGAGCAGTGCTGGACTGTGTCCTGGCACCTAGCACGTAGCAAGGCCTCATGAAATGTGTTGACTGAATGAACAAGTCACCCACTTAGAATGCAGAATTACAGTTTACAAAGCACCCTCACATCTACTCTCTTGATTAACTCATAAAATACTTGGAGAAGTGTCACTATTCCTGACTTTTTTAAGATGAGAACATTGGAGGCCCAGTGAAATTATAAGCAGCCTTGGCCTGAGGGCCCAATTCTAAGCAGCTGCTTTAAGCCATTTGTTTCTTTCAGATCTACTGTTTGGTTTAAAATTTTCATGTACATTCTATCCCATGATACATCTGCATCTGTATTTTGTTTTTGTTTTTGTTTTTTCACTCTCTCCCCTACGTTGTACCTCTCACCCTATGACTTACTCACTGCATCACTGGAAGCCCGGACCTCCCACAGGCCTTCCTCCCATTTTGCCCAAACCCTCATCGCCATTTGTATTTGTTTTCTAAGCAGAACTAACATCTTAGATATCTATTACTTGTCTTTGAAAAACCTATGTTGCTGTGGCAAGTTTCAAGCATCCACGAAAGTAGAAAGAATGATATAACGAATCCCCAGGTACCCAACATCCAAGCTAACCCAATTTTTAAAATCCAACTCATTAAGTGACATGGGCCATCCCAGGAAGCCATCAGAGTAGCTGTCATTCACTCATTATGTGTAAATATGCACATCTAATTTCCATAGCCCTCCCTCTGAAGCACAAACAAATACTGGCCCATATTTCAGATGTGGACATTGAGGGTAGTAAGGTTGGGTCACTTGCCCGAAGCCTTAGAGCTAGAAGGAGCGGAGCCAGGAGTCCCCTAGAACTGGCCAATTTCACCATCTGGAGGTGAAATACTGCTCCGTAGACAGGCATAACCAAAGTTCAAGGCAGAACTTGACCAGTACCCGGGCATATAAAATTTATAAGGAAAATGCTCTGGGCCTCACCTGCGCTCTGTCCCCTCCATCAGAAACCAAGGTCCTAAAGGACAGAGGGCCAGGAGCAAAAAGGTTAAGGTGCCTGAGTTTGGGAGTCGGGTTAGCCTTGGGTTTGAATTCTAGCCCCATCCCTTCTTAGCTCTACAGTCTTGGGTGAGTTACCGACCTTCTCGGCTTCACCTGTAAAAGAGGGTTGATAAACCCCATATCCTAGAGCCTCTGGTGCATTCCATCAGATAAATGCCTCTCACCTACCTTCCTCAACAAAGGAAGCTTCCCATCAACGCTGGTCACTACAAGTGGTTATTACTCATAACCAGCTCTCAGTACTGAGCCCGGCCTTTAGGAAAGAGGGTGCGCTTTTCCTAGGAGACTACTTTTCTTAATCAGCCTCTCCTCGGAATGTCTGTAGATTTGGGGGAAGACAAACAAATTAAAAGTAAAACGCATCAGCCTTCCCTACTCAGTCAGCGGAGGGATGGGGGCCACGTGTAAGAAGGCCGATCTGGTGGTCCCGGCGGCAGGGACAAAGGCGCCCTGTTGTCCCCGGGCCCTGCGCTGGCACACTGGCACACATGTGATGTTGCAGGGCACACCTGCGTGCCGCAGCGCTGGGGTGGCCAGCACAAGAGCTTCAGGCCAGGCTCATCCAGCCTCTCTCCAGGACCTCCTCCTAGGTTGATAAGAACCGGGAAGGCCCCAGGACACCTGGCACACAGTGTGCACTTTGCTAACGGTGGTGATCGCCGTGTCAGCAGTGGGACAAGCACCAGACCTGGCATCAGGACCCCCATCCCCAAGACCAGGCTCTGCTGTGCCCGTGCTGTGTGGCCTCAGGCAGGTGACCAAACCTCTCAGATGCCCAGTCTCCTACGATGCAGGTACAAATCACACTTATTCCTCGTGCCTCACTCCGCCTGTCACGGACCCGGAGTGGAATCCTAGCTTTGCCACTTCTGAGTTTGTGGTATTAATTACCCTAAACCTTATGTGCCTCCTCTGCCAAATGGGACTCATCGCCACGGCCTCCTCCCAGCTCAGAGGTGTGACAATGGGTGTGTGTAGGATGCCTGGCCGAGGCGCTGGCATGGAAGTGCTCAGTGGCAGAGGATGGGTGCCCCCCCGGCTAAAAACGACAGTGACACTGACTTTAGCCACCAGCAACCACCCTTCTGCGTTTGCTTATTTTATGCCAGACAATAAGCCAAGCACCTGGCCGGGGTAGGTCATTTCACGTTCCCAAGAGAGCAGCCCCGGTGGGAGGCGGGAGGGGAGAGAAGGAGAGGCCTCCTCCCATAACAAGCCTGCACCTGCGGTCTGCGAGGGGAAAACGGGGAGAAAGACGTTGTCCTGAAAGCTCTGGTTTGCTCTGAGGGTGGAAGATACTAAGGTCTGGGTCAGGGTGAGAGGGTCTCATTCATTTTACGTCTCCCAAAAAGTTGTGATTGTCTTAATTTTCTATTTTTTTCTGGTGTCCCAGTAAAGTTCTAAGGTTGGAGCAAGAGGAGAATTATTTTTAAATCAAAATATTGAACTTGAAAAAGTTAAGTTTCCGGGTTTTTTTCCAGAAACAGTGCAAATTGAGAATAAGAAGGAAAATAGACGAGGGGCGCCTGGGTGACTCAGTTGGTTAAGCATCTGCCTTCCGCTCAGGTCATGTTCTCAGGGTCCTGGGATCGAGCCCTGTGTCTGGCTCCCCACTCTGCAGGGAGTCTGTCTCTCCGTCTGCCTCTCCCCACTGCTGTGCGCTCTCAGGCTCTCTATTTAATAAATAAAATCCTTTTTGAAAAAAGAAGGAAAATAAATGAAGTAATAGGCTGCATAATAAGCGTGAGTGTCTGTGCACAAGTGTGTGTTTCTCAAAGTCCAGAGCTAAATACACAACGGTCACAAAAAATAGCTCCACAAAGAAAACAATTAAACAAGGACATGAAAAATTATAATTCTCACCAATAATTTATATGTGTGTATATAATTAAACACTGAGAAAACATGGCATAAATTATAAAACAATGAAACAATAGTATCTAATAATGATGAGATTGTGTTAAAGCTTATCCTTTCTTTGTTTAAAAAAAAGATTTTATTTATTTATTCATGAGAGACACAGAGAGAGAAGCAGAGACATAGGCAGAGGGAGAAGCAGGCTCCCTGTAGGGAGCCCAATGTGGGACTCGATCCCAGGACCCCAGGATCACACCCTGCGCCAAAGGCAGGCGCTCAACCACTAGACACCCAGGTGCCCCTAAAGCTTATCCTTTCATGCAGACATACATAATACTGTCATAAACTAAGCTTCACACTTTGAGAAAAGCATATGTAACATTAAAAGCACTTTGATCAATTAATCCTTCTCTTAGAAATCGATTCTAGGTCACAAGAAAACAACTATTTTTACGCACGTATGTTTCAGTGTTATTTCATGCAAAGAGTACAATTGAATAGAATTACAAATATAAATGGGAAGGCAGTACAGCAACATGAGAAGATGTCATAATATAATATTAAATTTTTAAAAAGCAGAAAAAGTCACTATACTAATGATTAACTGCTAAAATTACGCCTGCGTGTGGATAGATCCTGGCATCAGAAAAATCAACAGTTGTGCTAAGACAGAGGGATAATGAGGGGCATTTGGTCCTTTCCAGATGCCTTTAATGACCTGTCATATTTTCCTATCCCCCTCTTTCTCCAAGCCCTGCCAGAGACTGCCCCCCACCTTCCCTGGAAGGGCGGGGAGCTGCATTCTGCCTCTCAGTAGCTACTCCCACTCTGGCCATTTGATTTCGTTCCTAAATTGTGTTGCTGTTTCTTGACTCTGCAGCTCTCAAAACAAACCAGTGGTGTGCGTGTGAGATCAGAAGGCAAACAAGCTCCAGAAAACACAATCAACTCTGTGCGGGGGCCAAGGAATTTCACATTTGGACACGAAATGTCAGATCCCACAAAAGTCCTTCACAGGTCCCTCTGAGAGTGAGCTCAGAACGTCTGCCCTTCCCCAAGCTTGCTTGGCAGGGCACCCGGGCACCCCCTGGGAACCTGCCAATGCAGGGTGGGGCTTACCCTACCCTGTCCCAAGGCCTGGGCCATCCTTCAGCACGTCTTGGGTCACATGCTCCTTTAGGAATCTGACAAGCACTCACACTTTGCACACCATTTTGAGGGGTTCATAGGTTTACATGGTGGGAATTCGTTCGTTCATTTACTTACTCATGCATTAAAACAAGCAAGTATGAAGGGCCTATTATGTATCAGGCCAGGAGGGTAAATACGAGGGTAGAAAAACATGGTTCCTACCCTAGATGAGAGAGAGCATAGTGTCTAGAGGTAGACAGAAAACAAGAAAATACACTTTAAAAAATATTTTATTTATTTATTTGAGAGAGAGCATAAGCAGGGGGAGTGGCAGAGGAAGAAGGAGAAGCAGGCTCCCCACTGAGTAGGGAGCTCAACTTGGGGCTTGATCCCAGGACCCCAGGATCATGACCTGAGCCAAAGGCAGATGCTTAATCGACTAAGCCACCCAGGCGCCCCATAAATACACTTTCTAATAAACTGTGGTTGGTCTGGTCTAGGTTTATGTTGTGCCAATATCAAAAGCTACTTTGAGGGACACCTGATGGCTCAGTGGTTGAGCACCTGCCTTGGACTCCGGTCGTGATCCCAGGGTTCTGGGATCGAGTCCCACATCAGGCTTCCCACAGGGAGCCTGCTTCTCCCTCTGCCTATGTCTCTGCCTCTCTCTCTCTCTCTCTCTCTCTCTGTCTTTCATGAATTAATAAAATTTTTTTAAACATCTTTTTAAACAAAAGCTACTTTGTACTGAGCACTTATTAGATGCCAGGCATAGCTCTAGGCCCTCTCCATAGAGTATACAGTTCATTATGGATTATTGTGGGTTATGTTTAATTCACTTACACTCCTAACAACCCTAGAAGGTATAGCATTATCCTGCTTACAGATTAGGAAACTGAGGCATGGGAAAATCTCAATAACTTTTTCAAGGCTGGTCAGCAAAGAAGTTGGAGACCTGTGACCCCCATCAGAGTCAGGCTGGTAACCAGGCAGCCTCTGTCAAGATGTGGCTTGCTTATCCTGGGGCAGAGGGGCTTAACAGCAAAAGGAAGCAGACCCACAGGATTCCTCAGGCTCTCCCCACGAACAGGCACCCATGGTGTTCTGAATTATGCCTGCACTCTCTGAGCTGGGCTAACTGCAGGAGTCTCCCTGGGAAAAGCAGAGCTCATGTGGGGTGACGCTCCAGGTTCTGACAGGATGGAGGATCAGGCCCCAGATGGAGAACTGCTCACCTGGGGCTTGCTGAGTGCACTTGTGTGGGCCTCCAGGCTGCTTTCCCCAGGACACCTGACCTCCCTCTAAACACCCCTTCCCTTAAATGGCACGGACAACGGGAAGGCTCATCCAGAGTTGGGCTCACCAAGTCCACACACACCAGATAGGATTGGACAAATACAAAGTCCCGTTAAGAGACAGAATGTCTTTTTGGCTGAAGCTAGGGAGAAAGAAAGGCACTATCTAGAGCTCACAGTTGAAAGCACAGGCCTGGGTTTGATTTCCTGCTGTATGGCCGTGGGCCCTTCTGGTTACCACAGTGTTTTCATCAGTAAAATGGGGATAAGAACTGTACCTACTGTATAGGAGCATTATAAACATTAAATGAGACAATACTTGTACATAGAACAAGTGGCTGGCACACAGTTAAGTGCCAATAAATGTCATGTACTATTGATTACAGACAGATCTATATTAACATGTCTAGATAAATGCAAATCATATCAATCTACTTCTCTATTTCTCTATTATAGCTACACATGCATTTAAAAGACTAGAAGGAGGGACACCTGGATGGCTCAGTGGTTGAGCGTCTGCCTTCGGCTCAGGTCGTGATCCCCTGGTCCTGGGATCGAGTCCTGCAGCGGGCTCCCCGCAGGGAGCCTGTGTCTCCCTCTACCTATGTCTCTGCCTCTCTCTCTATGTCTCTCATGAATAAATAAATAAAATCTTTAAAAAATAAAAGACTAGAAAGACATTAACATAGTGGTAATCCCTGTATAATAAGCTTATGAGTGATTTTTATTTTTTTATTATGTCACCTCCCAAATTTTCAACAGATAATGTTTTTCTTTCATAATCAGAATAAAATCAATAAATGAATCTTTAAAACTGAATCAACAGAAGGGGGATAGGTGGGTTAAACAGAGGGGAGAGGTCAGAAAGGCATGCCTTAATGTCAGGTGCCTGACACCATTCAAGGAAGGGGGCACCTTGATTTCTAAACTTTGGTCTCCTTGGAAAGTTCTGAGTCATCCAAGTCAGAACCCAGGTTCCAACTTCTGAGAACATTGCTAACTCTGTCCACCTGCACCCCACATTTGGTCCCCTTCTCTACACGTGTCCAGGCCTCCTCACAGCAACGCCTGATGACGTCATCTGCCAGTTATGGCTCACTGACATGCCAGCCCCAGGATAGCTGCTTTACTGGGTGGTCTTTTAGTTCAGACCTAGAGAGAGCAGGTGACTTGCCCAGGACCACCCAGCCAGGAGGTGGCCTGGCTGGAATTCAAACGCACATCTTCTCACTTCATCTTCTCACTTCAAATCCATGGCTTATCTGTAGACTCATGACTAGCTCATGACCCAGAGAAAACAAGGGTTATAAGGTATATGGAGAGGGGCCAGGGGATGGAGTTTCTGTTTTCTGATTAGAATTCTTGCATGTGGATAATTTGGGTGTTAACTGTGTGTAATTATGCGTGTGTGTACACGTGTGCACACGTAATTATGTATGTGTTAGAGACAAAGAGAGAGAGAATATATCTATAAAATGTTTTTCAAAGACTAAGAATAGGTAGCAACACATGGAGTTTGCTCAGGTTCTTCAAAGTATCAGAAAAACAGAATTGAAAGTGAAAAAAAGTATTAAGAGAATGGATTCAGATGTGTAGAAAATAGAGAAACTGGGCCCCATGGAATGCTTTAGGATCAAGGCTCTGCTGATTCTAAGTCCTTGTTCCTGACCACAGAATCCTGGAAGTTCAAGATCGAGGAAATTTAGAGGTGACCCTGTTGAATCTTCTCTCCATGCAGAAAACCCATCTGCTGCTCCCCACACCATCTTGTTTGAATGCCTCCCCTGGTGGGAACTCACCACTTGAAGATCCCACATCCCACCACCTCAGAGTGGTGTCAGCAAGCTCTTCTTCTAATAGGTGAAATGTCTTCCTCATTACATCAACTTTTGGTCTTAGTTCTAACCTCTGGAGTAATAGGGAATCAACCTGCCCTTCTATCCCAGAGTTTCTGTATCAGAACAGGCAGGGAAAAAAACAAAACAAAACAAAACTACCCTTCCCTGACTCAGTGACAAGCAATTTGGAGATGGCTCTGTCTCCACCTCTGCTCAGTTACACTGTGGCTTCATGACCTCAGAAGGGCAGCAAGATGGCCGCTGCACTTCCAAACATCTAATTTAGCCCCTGCGTGTCCAGAGGGAAAAAATAGTAGGTCTTCTTGTGGGTCTTTCTTCTTCCCCATCCAGCCTCTCCTCACTTCCCATTGGACAAAACTAGACCACATGACCACTCTGGACAGGACAGTGGGATTATCTTCACTGGCTTAAATGGAGTTGGGTTTACTCCCAAACTGGAGACAGAGTCTCCTTCCGTGCATATGAGCAAAATTGTGCTCTTCCCAAAAGAGATAAGGTGGAAATAGATTTTGAGTCAACAACAGTGACTTCAACAGTATCCAGCACTCAGTTTGCAGAGTGGTAGACATTGCCTGAGGTGGACACCAGGATCTGTGCCTGCCCGAGATCCACTCCCCTTCTGCTGTGGCAGCACTTGATTTTGCTCCAAGGAGTTACCTCTCTCTGAGAAGTCCTGGTTGATCAGCTGCTTTAATTCTATGACCTGCCCTATATCCTTCTAGTACATTTTTTTATAGCTTCAATAGCCAGACCCAGTCTCTGTTGCTTGCAGCCAAAGAATTCTAACAAACCTGTAAGATCTCAGCCCCAAAGGCACTGAGATCTCCAGGGTCCACTCTTCTGGGTTGGCAGCAGCCCAGGATCTGACTCTGGAATTTAGAACCTGGAATCTGGAGAGTCTGGATTAGAATCTGAGAATCTAAGCAATCCTCTGACTAGCTGTGTGATTTTGTGCAAGTCACTCAACATCTCTGGTCAGTCAGACCCTGACATCTCTTTGATCCTAGCAAGAATTGTCAAACAAACAACAACAAAAACCAGAACAGCAACCACCAAACACACACAACACACACACGCACAGAAAACCCATACATGAATGTGCCCATCCAAATCAAGAAATACTGCAGTCAGAAGTCTCAATAATAATCTACAAATCACCATCTATTTGCCCAGTTAATTACCTAATTTCAAATCACATCACCTCTCTTTTTCTCATTTGTAAAATGAGGATATTAATAGCATTGCATAAGGGCTTTTGGATGATAATGTAGAATAATATTTGTAAAAATACTTTCAGGATACCTGGGTGACTCAGTCAGTTAAGCATCTGCCTTTGGCTCATGTCATGTTCCCAGGGGCCTAGAATCAAGCCTTGCCTCCTTCTCCTCCTCCTCCTCCTCCTCCTCCTCCTCCTCCTCTTCCTCCTCATGCTCCCTGCTCAGCGGGGAGTCTGCTTCTCCCTCTCCCTCTGCGCCTCTCCTTGCTCATGTTCCCTCTCTCCTCCCTCAAATAAATAAACAAAACCTTAAAAAAATACTTTCTACTTTATTTATTGCCACCACATGCAAGGAATCAATATTCCCAATATCTGCTGAAAACATTTGCTTATTTATAAGTAATAACTAAAAAAAATAGTAAAGTATAAGTATATATAGTCATCCTCTCCTCTCTCTGCCTCTAAAAAGAAACTTCTTGGGGTGCCTGGGTGTCTTAGTTGGTTAAGTGGCTGCCTCTGGCTCAGATCATGATCCCAGGGTCCTGGGATTGAGCCTCTCATCAGGCTTCCCACTCAGAGGAGAGTCTGCTTCTCCTTCTACCCCTACCCTCAGTTGTGCTCACTCTCCCACCCTCTCAAATAAATAAAATCTTAAATAAATAAATTAAGTAAGTAAAATAAAATAAAAGGATACATCTTGGGGCATCTGGGTGGCACAGCCAGCTAAAAGACCAACTATTGATTTCAGCTCAGGTCATGATCTTGCAGTGGTGGGATCAGGTCCCGAGTCCAGCTCCACGCTCAGCACAGAGTCTGCTTGAGATTCTCTCCCCCCTCTCCTTCCCGCTCACTCTCTCTCTCTCCCTCTCAAATAAATAAATAAATAAATAAATAAATAAATAAATAAAATCATTTTAAAAAATAAAAGCATGCTTCTCTGTGCATCCTTGGCATTTGAGTTTCCATGATATTAATGGAGAGAAAAGATGTAACAATGTGCACACACAACTGGAGAAGCCAGAGGCTAGCTGATGCATGTGGAAAAGAGAATTCTAATTCTCACCAGAGTTGGGTTTTTTTCACCAGAGTTTTAAAATGAAGAAGAAAAGAGAAAAAGAAGACAGCTTTGATCTAAAAGTTGAAGGTGGAAGGGAAAAAAAAAGAACAGGCGCGAAGAAAGTTTGCAAATCTGAAAAGAGAGGAGAGATGTTGGGGGCGGCTGCCGTGAATATGGAAAAATGAGAATGTGGGGAGGCAGGCAATAGCAAGAAAAAAGGGATTTTTTAAAGTTGTGCTGGATGCCATGAATGTCTCCCTTTGCACTTTCTGAGCAGACAGCAGGAAAATTTTAATTTGGTTTCAGTTATTTGGAGATGTTGCACTGATATTTCTCTGACCACTGTGGCAGCCCGGTTTTTTACGGTACCTGCAAATATCCGCTGAGCTCCTCATACACACCAGGCACTGCTCTAGGCTCTGAGTACACACGGCCCTTGCTCTTGCAGATCGTGTAGAAAGCACTTGGCTTGCCTCATTCTCCCATCCCGGTGGTGGCTGGACCCCACAGACATCCACAATCACTCCTCCCCAGCCCCTGGGCACTGTCTCAGATGGGGCCTTGGCCATGTCACTCTGGATTATTCTATCAGGTGATCTTCTTGCCTCTAGTCCCACCCTCACACCCAGTCCAGTTCTACACTCCTGTCAAAATGATTTTTTTCAAAATGTACATCATGATCATGGCTTGCTCCCATTTGAAACCTTCAACCTTGAATTCCTCCTCACCCTTTAAGATTTTTTATTTATTTGAAAGAGTGAGAGCAAGACAGATCACAGAGGGAGAAGAAGAGGGAGAAGCAGACTCACCATTGAGCAGAGAGCCCAATGTAAGGCTCGATCCCAGGACTGCAGGATCAGGACCTGAGCAGAAGGCAGCCATTTAACCAACTGAGCCACCCAGACGCCCCCTCCCCTTCCTTACCCTTTATAGGATGAAGTCCTAATGCCCCAGCTCTCAGGAAAGAGCCTTGGGATTTGGGTCTGGCCTAACTCCTGACCCTCCTCCTCCCCCTAGCTGTATCTCACATGCCCACATTTTCACACTGCATGGAAAACTCACTGTGACCCTCTCTTCCACTTTTCCTCTTTCACACTCAGATGGACCTCCCTCTTCTTCCCTGGGACTCATTCACTTCACCCCCATATCACGCAAAGCTAACCCTTCACTCTCGAGGACATTTCTCTCTTTACACTGAGCAGTGATTTATGTCCACCTGCTCCTGTTATCCAGCTGCCACCACGTGGGGGAGAGCACTGCAACATGACCAGCTCTAGCGCAGCTCCAGGCACAGGGTAGATGCACCAAGAGGGTTTGTTGCTGATTGTGACAGAGATGATAAGGGACGGAAGAATACATCCTGCTGTTGGGAGAAGGTGGCACTACCAACTTGGTAATTCAACCTGAATTTATGCATGGTAGAAACTTGCTGCTTTTGAATGAATCTGTGTTTTCTATCTCATGGCACTTGTGGGCCAGGAGAAGTCAGTGACTTTTTAGCTAATATCTTAAAATAAATTTTTTTTCAAATGATACCCATGAAATAGGATTGTTTTCAAACAATAACAATAAAATAACAATCAAGATAAAGAAGAATATTAAAACTTGGGGGGCACACATTGCCCAGAGAGAACTACTGCTAACATTCTGACAGTAGTCTCTGTAGGCCTCCTTCTGATGATTCGTTGCATCTATCTGTATAATGTCATATGATCCAGTCTTTCCATGCCCACAGGGCCCCAGCTTCCAAGAATCTGTGTGGGATTGGCCCCAGAAGGGTGGGGCCAGGGGACCCTCTATTTGAGGCTTTGGTCTGGTCAAAGACATAACTGGCCCCAATCCCAATGTGGGGGGCCATCTCCGGGCAGATACAAAAGGGTCATTTATCTTTTCCCTCATGTACAAAGTGTGCTCCAGACCGTGAGTTTTTCTGGGTTATGAGATTCAATTCAATTGAAAAAGATCATCTGAGGTTTCCTAAGAAAGTCATATTTAAAGATGGCATAGACTGAAGCTTTATTTTTGTCCCAAATAGTCATGAATGATGAAAGCCATTGGCTGGAGGAACAGCAGGCTTTTGTGGACAAAGAAAAAGCATGGGTAAGATCTAGATGCTGATAGGACCACTGAAACATCTGAAAGGACCATTGAGTTATGGGAGGGGCCCAGCAATTAGCCTCTCCCGCTTCCTTGTATTCTCCAGTGGGGTGTTCACACAATGAAATCTGTGACTGGTGGTTATGAGTGAGTTAATGTTTGGATTTGCCCGATGCCAAGATTGAGTCTCAGAGGTCCTCTGTGATGGCTGTCCAAAAGTGGTGAGTTCCTCATAACCCACTTTGGGGAAAGTCCATCCATTGGTACTTTGGTTTGGACCACCATAGGGTGGTCATAACTATATATGACTTTACAGTTTGAGCCAGGAATTTTATATCTAGCAGTCTACCTACAAATGTGAAACAACAATGCAAAAGTTGGGATTATCTGTAACTGCAAAATATTGGAAACGACACAAATGATTGATTATTCATGAACTAGATGAAATTCTATGGAGCCATAGGAATGAATGAAGAAATTCCCTAGGGATTAACGCGGAGCAATTTCCAGGCTGTTTATTATTAAGTAAAACAAGTAAAATACAAAAGGCCATAAAATGTATCCCACATTTTGTGTAAGATAAGGTGAAATATACATATATATATTTACATATGTAAATATATATACACACACACGCATAGCTTTGCAAAATGAAGCAAAAAATCAAAAGCTAATAAGAATGCACAGGCATGGGGAAGGGGCCGGAAATAGTCATTTTGTACATAGTTTCAGTTTGGAGTTCTTCACATATCCCAAAATCAAATTAAGTCCAAAGGATTTTTTGAAAGCAAACCCAAAATTTGATATTTATAAAGAGAAGCAAATAAACCTTACTCTGCATCCTATGAGTGGTAGGTATGATATAACTTAACAGAGAAAATCACTAATTCGAGTAATTTGGGGCATAGTACCAGGACCATATATCTTTAATATGACATTTCCTCACGGTAAAAAGAACCGCAAAGGCATCTTGAACTTAATTTAGCAGGTTTGTTGCTGGTAGAGGTATTGGTGGCATAATTCTGAAACTATGTTTTTTTGTGTATTGAAGGGAAGAGCAAATGAGCAAATACTTGATGTTGTAGACCAGGGATTGCCATGGAGAGGAAGACACAAAACACAGAATAGGGGATAAAGAAGAAATCTTATGTCACCGGATTTGAATGAGATAGATCAGTGTGTTCTCATGGTTTTGAAAATATAGAGTTCTTGGTTTCATTTGCAGAAAAAGGCCGAGAAGCAATGGTACCCTGGTAGCAATGAGCCACCTAGAGCTCAGATCTTGGTTTCTAAATACCCTTCCCCACTGAAAGGAATCTGGGCTTCCAGTTTGGGACTTTCTTGGTTTAAAACCTGAAAGTCTGGCCTTCCAGGAGCTCCTGTGTCCTGGGGAGGCCAGCATGGTTGGTCATTCACCTGGGAGCAAAGGGGCTGCTGCTCTGGAGAGGAGCCAGAATGTGCTCCCAGGGAGACATCACCCTCTTCCAGAAAGCTCCACCAGGCACCTCTGCCCAGGCCCCAGCATCTGGACAGCCTGTGAGAAAAATGCCTTGTGCCCTCAGACACCTTCAGAGGAGGGCGCCCCCACCCCAAGGGCCCCTCACCGTGACTCACTGGTCTTCTCTCAGAGGGATTCACAAAGAAGTATAAACTTCCCCTGGTGATCTTAAATGCCTAAAAATGGCATAACAAATTAACCCAGATTGTCATTTCCTCCCCTTGATTCAATCAGCCTGGCCGGGCCCAGGGGAATCCCCTTGTTTTAATCATGTTTCTCTTCAAATTCACTCTTGCTAGGAGCAAGGGATGCCATTCACGAATATTTGGTTCCAATTATCTCTCACCTCCTCCACCCTTGTAATTTAATGAACAATTTTGTGGAGAGACTTCCTTTAAAGAACATGCCAGAGACTGAAGAAAAAGCTCACACTGGCGCATGTGGGGCCCCCAGGGAAATGCTGGCTTTGCAACCACAAGTCATCCCCAGAAAGCTCCAGCAGGCCGACAGCCAACCCTGTCCCAGTGGGGAGTGGGGAGCTGCAGTGCCCTCACTCTAGGGGGGCAGCTGATGGAGAGGACAGATGCCCTGAGGTCTGCTCCCAACTCAAGTCTCTGAGGTGGGCTAGAGTCTAGGAGAGGAGAGCTGAGGTCCTGATTTGTCTGCCCCATACTGTCTCCTTCTCTCCTTTTTTTTTTTTTTAAGATTTTATTTATTTATTCATGAGAGACACAGAGAGAGAGGCAGAGACACAAGCAGAGGGAGAAGAAGGCTCCATGCAGGGAGCCCAATGCAGGACTCGATCCCAGGACTCCAGGATCATGCCCTGGACCGAAGATCAATCACTGAGCCACCCAGGCGCCCCTGTCTCCTTCTCTCCTGATCAACCTGGAGGGATAACTGGCCCAGGAGACCAGGCCCCAGAAGGAGGCAGGAGACAGACCAGCAGAGGATGGGGCCTGGCACTGAGTGGCCACACTTCCAGGCTGGAAGGGGCTGCGTGGAGAAGGGAGACACACTGGCTCCCCTCCTTTGGTCCAGACCTCATATCTGGGACCTACCTTGCTTTGTCCCCTACCTCCATCAGTGATGGCACAGCGATGGCGGGTCCCCAAGACAGGACAGACCGGAGCAGGTACTGCCCCCCACACCACCCCAGGCATCCCCCACCCCTGAGAGCTCTATCTGAGCCTTAGGCTCAGATCTGTCAATGAAGGGGCCCCTGTCTTTCTGGGTGCTCTTCCCCACGGCTCCTCTCTCTTACCCTCTGTTGGTTCTGTTTCCTAATTGTACCTCCGTTCAATAGGGAGTGATGACGACCTCTTCGAATCCCTTGTACCCCCAATATTTCATGTGCGGGGCTACAGAAGCAGCCCGTGCAAACAGTTGGGCAATTCCTCTAAAAGTTACACCTAGAATTATCAACTGAACCAGCAATCCTGCTCCTCCATATAGATCCAAAGGAACTAAAAACCCATCTTCATACAATAAGCGGCACA
This sequence comes from Canis aureus, assembly GCF_053574225.1. NCBI lineage: Eukaryota > Metazoa > Chordata > Mammalia > Carnivora > Canidae > Canis > Canis aureus. Next base: position 13,945,700 of record NC_135639.1, on the reverse strand, counting down.
CAAATGTTCACAGCAGCATCATTCACGGTAGGCCAAAGGCAAACCCCAAACCCTCTCAATGATGAATGGATGAATAAGATCTAGTTGATCCAGACAATGGAAAGAAATTCGGCAATAAAAGGGAAAAGTTCTGACACATGCTACATACAGCATGGATGAACCCTGAAAACATTATGTACTAAGTGAAAGAAGCCAGGGGCGCCTGGGTGAGGGGCTCAGTCGGCTAAGTGTCTGCCTTCAGCTCAGGTCATGATCTCAGGGTCCTGGGATCGAGTCCCGCATTGGGCTCCCTGCTCAGTGGGGAGTCTGCTTCTCCCATTCCTCCCCACTTATGCTCTCTGTTGCTATTTCTGTCTCTCTCTCTCAAATAATTAAATAAAAGAAAAAGAAAGAAAGAAAGAAAGAAAGAAAGAAAGAAAGAAAGAAAGAAAGAAAGAAAAGAAAGAAAGAGAAAGAAAAGAAGCCAGACACCAAAGGACAATATTCTATGATTCCATTGATATGAAACATGAAATGTCCAGAGTAGGAAATTCTCCAGAGACAGGAGGCAGATTCACAGATGCCTGGGGGGCCGAGGAGGGGACAGGTGTTGACTGCTCATTGGTATGGGGTTTCTCTTTGGGGTGATGGAAATCTGAAATCAGTGGTGATGGTTGCACAGATAATGAACATACTAAAACCCCACTGAATTGTACATTTTACCTAGGTGAATTTTATATTATGTTAATTATATCTTGACTATAAAAAAAAAAAAAAGCAGTCTGTTAAAGCCACCCTAACTTTGACCCCAACACAGCTCCCTATTCCTGGCAAGCTTGTTCTTTGACCCACCCCAAATACCTCTGCTGTTGGGGGAGATTTTCAGGACAGATTTGGGGACGATGAGGGGGTGACATTCAGCACATCACACCAAGATGTATAAGTCAGACATTCAACATCTCCATCCTTGGAAGTCCCCGACCTGGCCACCAGCAGGTTTTCCTCTCATCACATCGGCCTCCTCTTCCTCCAGCCACCAGCCCTGCTGCTGGACCTGAAGGGCCTCGTCTTCACAATCACAGAAGTTCAAGGTGTGGGGACGCCTGGGTGGCTCAGCAGTTGAGCATCTGCCTTCAGCTCAGGGCCTGATCCAGGGGTCTGGGGTCAAGTCCTACATTGGGCTCCCCACTGGGAGCCTGCTTCTCCCTCTGCCTGTGTGTCTGCCTCTCTCTCTCTCTGTCTCTCATGAATAAATAAATAAAATCTTCAAAATAAAGAAGGAGAAGAAGCCTAAGTGTGTGGCCTCGGTGGTGGTCACTTCTTCAAGAAGGCCTTTCCTTCCTCCCTGCTACTGTGCTACCAGAAAGGAGGAGGCTTAGAGAAAGTCCAATCACCCAGCTACCAAGGGAGCAGCAGGTGGAGGCTCCTACATGGACTCCTACAGGGTGGAGGCCGGGCCTGGGGCAGCCAAAGCACCAGCAGCTGGCCCTTGGGAACCATGTGCCCCTGGCTGTTCCTTTTCCCTGGAATGAGCTGTCGGTAAGATCTTTCCCCCTCCCCCCCCCCGAATATGCTTGGCTCAGGGCAGTGGCATGATCAGTCTCCCCATCCAAGTCCAGGACTGAGAAGCTTTTCGTGGCTTCTAAACATGCTAATTAGGTTTAGACAATCGAGGTCAATAAATTAGAGCAAAACAGCTATTGATTCTATTATCAACCCTCCTGGAGATGCACAAAGCACCGGAGACAATAGCGAGAGAAGGGAGCAAAATAGCTCAGAAGAGCATTTACTCTTGAGAGGTTCGGTTTTCTTAGTAAAGGTTTAAATTTTTTTTTTTTTTTAAGGAGCATGCATGACTCTGGGGGAAGATATCTAAAGGAGTGCAGCCCTTAGCTCCTGGGCTCAGGGTTCATTCTATCCCAAGTACCCTCCTGGCAGCACCAGCTCTCCTGGGACAAAGCTCCAGGGGCTACAGAGCCCTGAGGTCATTCAGGCCATGGGCCCAGAGAAGTGAGGAGCTCAGACCTCTGCTCAGACCTCCTCCGGGTCGCGTTCAGAGAGAGAGAGCTGACCAAGCAGGGAGGGGCTGCTGCCCTATCAAGCGTGGCCTCAGTGCTAGGCACTCAGTATACTGGATCTCGGTCTGTCCTCAAAAGAGCCCAAGGAAAGACATGTGGTGTGAACCCATTGTGCGGATGAGGACACCAAGACCCAGAGAGGTTGGTGACTTGTCGCGGTTACACAGCTGCCAAAAAAACAGAGCAAAGAACCCTGGCTCTGACATAATTATCCAGAGTTTGGCTCATGGGACCGCTGTGCATCCAAAGCCAGTCTACAGATGAAAGGCTCCCTGCAGAACTGTCGACAGAGGCAGAAGGGGCAGCCATGGGAAGTCCCTGTCCTGTCCTGAAGCCACCCTCCTGTGCCTGGGACAGCCAGGTCTCCTGTGGACAGCACTTGGCCAGACCAATCAGATGCCTCCCTTGGGTCTGTGACTTTGTAAAGGATTCAGAATGACTTCAGGGTAAATGTGATGGCTCAAAGCCAATGAGGCATAGGGAGGCTGAGAAGGTGACTGAAGCCACCTAGGAGAAAGCAGGTGGCAGAGAGACGCCAGACCCCAACAAAGCCCACCCCAGAGGCCATGGCTAAAATGTCAGTGGGTCCCATTTTCCTAAAGGCTTCCCCAGCTGCCTGGTTGCCAAGAGGCTCTCCGCTCGGTGCTGCCCCTCGGTGCTCCCTAGGCATCTCACCACTCCCACCCAGCGGCCCTCTGTTCTGAGAATAAGAAGCACTTCTCAGAGCACCAAACTTCTCTGAATTTGCTTAAAACATAAAAGCCTCAACCACCTAAAAGCCTCCTCTAAGGATGTCTTCAGGTTGCCCACAAATCTCTCTGGAGGGGGAGATTTTTATTTTTATGTTTTATTTAAATTCAATTAGCCAACATATAGTACCTCATTAGTTTCAGATGTAATGTTCAACAATTTATCAGTCGAGATTTTTATTTTTAAAGGGGAGAACTAGGGATGCCTGGGTGGCTCAGTGGTCGAGCATCTGCCTTGGGCTAAGGTCGTGATCCCAGGGTCCTGGGATCGAGTCCCACATCGGGCTCCCTGCATGAGGCCTGCTTCTCCCTCTGCCTGTGTCTCTGTCTCTCTGTCTCTCTCTCTTTGTCTCTCATGAATGAATAAAATCTTTTTTAAAATTTAAAAATAAAAATGCTAAAGGCGAGAACTACCTCTCGTTGCCTTGGACTCTGTGTGTGCTGGGACGGGGGCAGCAGAGACAGGCTCCGGCTTTCTCAAGTGTGTTCAAGGGGCCTCAGTTTGCAAGCAGACACTGCAGCTCCCAGCAATGGGGGTGCAGGCAGATTAAGCGCTGGCCCTGTGTGTGGAGATGCAGATAGCGTCTGTCTGGGTTGCGGACAACTTAAGCCCTGCCCCATTTCTATGGTTTAAGGCCACTGATTTCCCCCCCTCCCCAGAGTGCCTGGTTGCCCCACTGACATTCTCTCAACAGAATCACATTCATAGAATAAAATGAGGAAGCTCACCCAGAGCTCCTGGTCTCAGCTCCCATCTGCAGGAGGGGAGGCCAAACAGCGGGAAGGGAAGGACGGAAGCCTTGACAGCCGTTTGGGACACAGGCCAAAACGGAAACCTAGGGGTGAGCCCAACAGTGACATCAGTGTCAAGCATGGTGGGAGCAAAGCCTCCTCCAGGAGCTGAAATGAGAACTGAGATAGGAAAAGGGTTTTAAGCTGCCCAGAGTTCAGGGCAGAGGCCAAGTCTGAATCATTTCCTGGGCCTGGACAGAAGGGCTCCCCCCGAGGATGTTTCTGGAAAGAATGAATCTAAAGAGATGCAGGGAGAATGATGGTGGTTCTACTTTGGTCCGGTTTCTGAGCATGTTTATGAGATGTCCAAAGGGAAGTGTCCAGACAAGTGCTCTGGGGACCATCAGCATGGGCGGGGGGGACAGGGGAGGGACTCTGAGAAACCAGTGAGGGGATGAGCCCGTGTACAGGAGGAGAGGGGAGGGTCCGGGACAGCCCAGGGCCCCAACATGTGAGTGGTGGTGGAAGAAGAGGCCCTCAGAGTGCACCCCACCCACTCGAGGGCCAGGTAATAGGACCATGCAACACAGGGGCAGCTCTGCTGGCCGAGACTCGGTGCTAGGCCTACAAGCAGGCATGTTGGGGGAGGGGTGGCATTTGTCTCAGCTCTTTTGCAGATGCTGGAACTGAGAAGCACAGAAGTTAAATGACAACCAGAAGGCAGATGAGCGGCTGGGGGCCCGCCAAGGACGAAATGCTCTTGTCTCCCCAGAATCCGGAAGCCCTAATCCCAGTTGGGATGGTGTGAGCCAGTGGGGCCCTTGGGAGGTGAGTAGGTCATGAGGGTGGAGCCCTCCTATGGGGTCAGGGCCCTTACACAAAGAGACAGGAGAGAGCTTGTTCCTCTCCTTGCTCCTATGCGAGGACATGATAAGAAGGAGGCCATGTGGGGTCATCTCCCCCAAACCTGACCATGCTAGAGCCCTGATCTCAGACTTCCAGCCTCCAGAACAGTGAGAAACAGATGTCTGTTGCTGAAGCCCCCAGACTGGGGTATCTCTGTGGTATCCCAGCTGACTGAGATGGGGCCAGAGGCCATCGAGAGCCCTAGCTAGATTAGGACAGTGACCAGGCCAATCCTCCCTCAGATACTTGCAACCCCAGAAGCTCCTGTAAACTCCGTGAAGAATGAGCCAGCCTTCCCTGTGCCCTCCTTCCTTCTGCTCTCTTTCCTCTGCGGAGGAGCCAGATGTCCCAGCGAAGCAGCAGCAGGCCCATGTGAGCCCAGGCATTTCCCTCTCTCCCCGAGAGAGGCCCTGACTGAGCTCATTCAGGTGGGCAGCTGCAGGGCCACAAAAGCAGGCCCTGCATGCAACAGCAAGCAGTGGTTTACCCCCAGAAATGTCAGCTCTGGTTGGGACCTCCAGGCAGCCCCAGCCCAGCAGGCAGGGAAAGTGTGGGAGGCCCCGGAGCCCTGCCTGGGTCAGAGCCACCCCTGTCAGCTCCCAGAGGCTGGGACTGTGCCTTTGCTCCTGGCGCCCAGGTCCCTATCCGAAGTCTACTTCGCCCCCTGGTCTTGCTTGTCCCCATCCCCATCGTCTCTCAGCACCTCTGCACCCCTTAGGAGGCACCACGAACTCTTGTGGCTTCTCCAGCAGCCTCGCAGCTCTGGTGCATGTACACCTGGGAGCACCACCCTGGCTTCTTCTGCTTGGGCTCCTCCCTGCCCGGGCCTCTCCCTTGGCCCCAGGCTCTGGGTCCCTCTCAGAGTTTCCCCAGCTCTTGGCCACCTCCTCCTGCTGCTCTCTCATCACCTTCAAATCTCTCCCAGGCAGGGCGGAGCGCCTTCTCCTTCGCCTTCCTGTCTGCTGGCAACTTGGCTTCCCCAGTGCCGAATTCTATTTATGGCTTATATAGTAAAGCTCTGTGATCAAAGTCGGTGGTGCTGACGCTTCCTACTTTAGGGGGAAGCTTTGGAATTTAAAAAACCTTTTTTATCTTTTAACAAAGCCCGGCTTTTGAGACCATTGTTTTGCCAAGGAGGCAAAACCAAATAAAAAGTCAAATTCGATTGTTGTAGCTGAGCAATGAATTTATTATTCTAGCAGAAGCCCATCCATTCTCTGAAGCACTCAAACCCACTGATTCAATGGGTGCCACGGAGCAGCAGGATTTAAAGGCAATTAAAAATACATCGGTTTTTTTTTTTTTTTTTTAGAATGTTATCTCTATTGGATGCTTAAAGCTAAAACTGGTACAACATGGACTTAATGTAATCTTATTAGTTAGAATTATAGACACTACTTAGGAATATATATATGTATTTTTTGTTTTTACAGAGACCTTTAAAAGTATGATGTGAATATGACAGACTGGGCGCCGCAATGCGTCATATAAATTGCTTAATGACTACAGTAGGGACCTGGACCGGGTTCAAGAACGGGAGATATGGACAACTTGGACTCAATTCAAGTTTGCTTTTAATTTGATTTACTCCCAAAGCACCAAAGAAGCAATGCACAGTGTAGATCGAGCCAAGAACGCCTCTGCGTGGACTGTAGCTCGGTGCGTCCCTCTGGGCTGCACCCAGACACCAGCCAGTCTGGAGCGCCAGGGAGAGGGCCTTGACCTCAGACACAATCCCTGCACATCAGCCTCATTGCCACCTGCTCGCTAAATATTTGCCGTGCGGCACTGGGCACTGTCCCCACATCGGGGCCTGCACGCGGTCTCTTCCACTTACGCATCCCCTTCCCCCGGGAACGCTCCACGGGCAGCGCAGGAATGGCCTGCCACGCTGGCAAGTGGCCAAAAGAATCCAAGTAGTAATAAAGGAAATCATTTAAAATAATGTATTTTAGGATAATGCTTGTCTTTCTTTTCCAAACCCCGCATTTCACGAACGTGAGGGGGTTAGAGTCACAGGGCTGCCACCCGCCCCTTCCACCTCCTTCCTTCCCCACCGAATCCCTCCATCCTCACATCGATTCCATGTGCAGCAGGAGGGCTGTGCACTCAGGAATGTGCTGGTAAAGGTGCAACATGGTCCCTCCGTCCCTCGTGGCTGCTGCGCACAGCACCTATAGATCCCCGCCTGAGGTGTAAACGCTCCTACCGGGGCCCAGTGTAGGCTACCCACGTGGTGTCACTGAATGTGGGCAGAGCTGGGAAGGGACTTACACGGCTATGGCCCATTTCCATCATATAAACACAGTAAACGTAAATACCCTCCAGCCCTGTGATGATAGTAAAGTGATTAGAAAGGGCTGCCTTGTCACCACCTTCGTTTTTTACAAAATTTATTCCATTGTAATATTCTTTTAATTTTCAATAACAGCTGTGTCTAACAACTGGCTCACAGAACTCCTGCAAATTTAACCTCCCAGGAGGTGCGACACGCCAGCTCCAGGATGTCACCGGGCACGTCCTGATGGTGGCCACGGCAGGTAGGAAACGGGAAAGGCATGTCCTGACACTAGACACAAGATGGTTCTTGATATATCCAAACAATACAGCCTTTAAATCAGCACCTGATTTAAAGATGGTTTTTATTTCCACAAACCTTGATTTCACGCGATGCGGTTAATTCACCGAAGGACAGGTGGGCACTGACTCATCACGGTAAAACCTCAAGGTGGCGCTCTAACAGCAGGCCTAAAACGGTGCAGAGAAGCCAGCTCTTCAAAGGAGGCCCAATGCCCTCAAGAAACCAGTCAAAAGGAGCTGCCCTCTGACTGAAGCTTTTTATTGTCCTGTCCATCTATGGACAAGGGGATTCTCCTTTCTTGCCCATGATGCCCGTAACCCAAGCCTGGCTTCATCCACGTGGGGTGAATGGCTTCATCCATGCAGGGTGTAACCCATCTTTGGGTCACAAAGGCGGTGAATGCTGATATAGGTCAATTCACCCTTTCCAAGTTAAGCAACAAAATATCCTTCCTAAAATTCTCAAACCAACAACCATCACTCCTGGTACATGGTTTCGAAGCCATCCCAAGGCCTTAAGCAGCTGTGGCTTCTCTTTGCAACATCGCGAATCACCAAGTCACAGATGATCGTCAGGGGAGCTTACGCACAGCTGCAGTAGTAACCTGCCAACACTGAAGGTCCAGCGCAACTCAGAGCTGAAGCCCATCTGGGCGCCCAAGAAGCAAACACAAGACTATGAGGCGGAAGAGATAAACTCCCACAGAAGAGCCCAGGCAAGCCAGGGCTTCAGGTGAGTGTGGAGGAAGGGACAAAATTCCCTGACATGGGAGGGATGGGGAGGGTGGGTGCCTCAGGCCCATGGCCCCCTCCCTCAGAGAGGATTACCTTCTTGCTCCACCGAACTCAGGTGTGGGCATGTGACTCTCTGCACAGTGACTTGTGAGAGGAAGTGACCCTCAGGGCCAAGATGCCATGTTCTTGCCTCCCTTGCTGGGAGACTGGGAAGGTTCTAGCTGGAGGCTGCTCTGTCAGCCTCTGGCCCCAAGTGAAGACCGTCTGCACCCAGCCCATGACAGAATCAGGAAGTTGTCTGTTCCCAAAACTTTGCTTAATCTGTCCTGATCGACATGTGGGCAGATGGGAGCGTAAGCAAAGCTCTAGAAGCTGGACGGTGCAGGGTATGTGTGGGGAAGAGCACAGAGCCCAGTGTGGCTGGGGAATATGGTGGTGTGTGCACGACCAGGGAAGAGGGGACAGCAAGGAGAGACGGGGCCGGGAAGGTGGGGTAGGGACAGACTCAGAAGGGCTCTGAGCCTTGTGTTCTCATAGCCCCCTACTTCCATCTACATGCACCCACATGGGTGACTACAGTGGCCAGAGGATGTGGATGATGCCAGCCCTCCCCGGAGGAGCTTAGAGTCTATTGACAGGAGGCGTGCCATTAATTAGAGAAGGCCAGCAGCCGGCACAAGCTGTTTTAGCACTAACACATTCTCACCCAAGGGGTAGGGATCCATGTCATCTGAGTCATCTCCAGGGCCTGCCCAGCATGGGGCAGCTGGGAAGAGCAGGACTTCCTTGCACATCTGCAAAGCACCATCACTTACTCTGTGTCCTCCAGCCTCCACACACACGGTGCTTGTCTGAGAACACAAGGCTTAGTGGCTTCCCTTGGGAAGCAGGGTCCTCGCTCCAGGGGCCCTTCCTTAATCTCCTGTGTCTCAGGGACCCTTTGGTCTTCTGGGGAAACCTGTGGATCTCTCTTCGGAATCATGTCTTTAAATTCGTAAAATAAATCACACAGGAGACCCCTGAGTGGGGTTGAGGGCTCAGGGGTTGAGCCTGAGCCTTCGGCTCAGGGCGTGATCCCGCTTCTCCCTCTGTCTGTGTCTCTGCCTCTCTCTCTGTGTCTCTCATGAATAAATAAAATCTTTAATAAATAAATAAACAAACAAATCACACAGGATTACCAAGGAACTGAATTATTTGCCAAGATTATCAAAATCCCTGTGACAGAGTAATATATGTGCTTCTCTGTTAACACATTAAATGTCAGAGATCTAGTAGAGATTTATTACAACTGTAATCATGAAGTAGGTATTTCAAAATATCTACCAAAAAAGTGATGTGAGGGAAGAGGATCTGTGATGTCTCTGAGGGACAGGCCGCAGGCCCTGCTAACACTGTTTGGTTTGTTGCCCACGTTTATAATCCAAGGAAATGCGAAATTTCACCTAGAGGTCAGGGAAAATAAGGAATATACAGTTTTTTTCTGTCCCAAATTTACTGATCCCTTGACTCCGGCCCCATTAAGGGCTCCTGCTCTGGGCTCCCCCGTGTGGCTCACCCTCTCGCTACCCCATCAGTGCCTCAGTGTCCCTATCTAGTATTATTATTACGAATGCTGCTAAGTCGGCCCTGAGCGATTGGACACACACATGTGCAGCTGCTCTCCTGGCTCTTGACAGTTTACCCTTCTCGGGGAAAAGATGCTCGTCCTATGAAATGTCTCAATAAAGGCTGACAGGGGTGGTGGCAGCAGGAGCCAGGTGGCTGTGGGTCCAATGTGAGGCCAAGCAGACAGGCTTTCCTGCAGTCTGTGCCTTGTTCTCGTAAAGTCCCTTCCTCTGCCCATCCATGGTGATTGGGTAATTGTTGCTAAAAGGATCGAATTCAATGCACTCAGCCTCTCTCCCATCTTTCTCTATCATGTCCTCCAGTTTTAAATCCACCTCTCAGCTGTCAGCCACCTGGAGAGCCCCAGGGGCTGCACCAGGCTCTGCCTCCCCAAGAGCCCCTTGGTCACCAGAGCTGGGCCTGCTCATGGGTCCTGAGGTCCTTGGGTCCAGTCATCAAATCCAACTCAAAACAGTAAGGATTCTGGGGCACTTGGGTGTCTCAGTCGGTTGAGCAACTGATTTAGCTCAGGTCATGATCTCAGGGTTGGGGGGATCGAGCCCAGCAAGGGGCTCTGTGCTCAGCATGGAGTCAGCTTAAGATTTTCTTTCCCTCTCCCTCTCTGCCTCTCTCCTCACTTGCATTTGCACTCTCATTCTCTCTCTCTCGTTAAAATAAATAAATAAATAGAATCTTTAAAAAAAAAAGTAAGGATATCTTAAAACAAGGCTCAAAACATGCAAACCATAAAAGAATATTGATATACTACTATGTTAAAATTAGAACATAACAGTCATCAAAACACATCATAAAGATGAAAGCCTCAGATCAGGAAATGATGTTTAATTACACCTGTAACTGACAAAGGACTGGTATCCAGGATGAAAAAAAAAAATGCCCACAAATCAATTTTAAAGAGACAATTCATTAAAAAAAAAAAAAATAGAGAAAACCAGTAACCAGGCATTTCACCAAAGAGGTCACACTAAGGGCAAAGAGACGTTTGCAGAGATGCTCAGGCTCAGCTGTTACAGGCAAAATGTGAAGCGAGGCCCTGGAAAGATGCAAACATTTAGAAATGTGATGACCCCCGGAGCAGGTGAAGACAAGGGTGAGCACTAGGTGCCCTTATGCACAACCCACAAAGAAGGCAGGGATTGGCTCAACCACTGTGGAGCGAAATATGGCAATCTCTAAAAAGTTGGAGCTGTGGGAAGGCAGATAGCAGCACTGTTCAGAACAGCCCAAATCCAGAAAAAAACAAGACGTCCTTTGACTGGAGAATGAGTATGTGAATTGTGGTAGAGTCACTCAGTGAAATCATCTAGCTACGAACCACGCAGAGAAAAATCAAGCAAGACTCAACATATTCAGGTAAGGCTCACATATATGCAGTCAACTATTGAAAAACAAAAACAAAAGCCAACAAGGGGGCTAAGTCACGCAGCCTTCAGGCTGGTGGCTGCATGGTGGCGGGAGGCGTGGGGTCGTGGAGGCCTACACGGGGAGCATCGCGGCCATCAATAAGCTGCACTGTCAGATGTGCCAGCTGCTCCCACCCCAATCCATTCTGGCCCCCCCGCCAGGGTGCACCTTGAATAGGACAAATTAGAGCTTGTCATTCCCCAGGTTAAAAGCTCCAGTGGTGTCCACAATATAATCTTAAAGGGGAAAAGAAAAAAGCAAGATATGGAATAATGGCATGCCAGCATTTGTGGGTTTTAAAGTTATATTATATGTAGATATATTTTTGCTTCTGTGACCATAAGCTCTCTCTGGAAAGACACCTAAGGACCTGTGTACAGGGGTGGCCTCTTGGGGAACCAGGCAGCTGAGGGGGGCAAAGACCGACCACATCTCCCCAATCCCATTTCCTCTTCCTGGGCACCCAGGAAGCACCCATTTCCCAGCTTCCTTGTGGTAACTCGGGGGCCATGGGAACTAGCTCCGGCTTGAAGTGATGCCCATCTCTTCCAAGCCAGGCCCCTCTGCAAGATCCTCTTCTCCCTCTTGCCCTCCCATAAAGCTGGAAGGGATGCACTCTGGGATGGTGGAGCCACACAAGGAAAGGAGACGCATCCCAGATCACTGCTGGGAGTGGGGCCAGTCGGGGGAGCCCCTGACTATGTCGTGAGCAAGACATGCCTGTAATACATCACGTCATTGAGACTTGGGAGTGCTTATTGTGGTAGCTAACAGGAGCCACCCTGACTGGTATAACCGTGAGGACTCAGCTCTTCACTGTCTACCTTTCACGTGTTTTATAAGTTTAATAAGTGTTATAAAAGTGTTGTAAAACTTAAAAGGGTTTAAGTTTTATAACACTTGCATGCATCACATATTCAGAAAATACAGTTGGAAGAAAATAACCCTCCATGAGTGGCTCTCTACAAGGCCCCAGGTGACCTTCTTGCTGGTCACTCCTGGCTTATCCCCCAATGAATTCAGGTCCCTGTGCCCTGTTCCCATGGCCTCTGGTGTTTGTCAGCCGCTCTTCACCTGGCTGGCTCCTTGTCATTCAGAGGCAGTGTAGAGTCTCTGACGGGCTTCTGTGGTACATCACCTTATGTCCTTGCTCTGCACGTCATGCCCTGATAGCTTTCTTGCTTCTTTTTTTTTTTTTAAGATTTTATTTATTTATTCACAAGAGACACAGAGAGAGGCAGAGACATAAGCAGAGGGAGAAGCAGGCCCCTGTGGGGAGCCTGATATGGGACTCGATCCCAGGACCCCAGGATCATGCCCTGAGCTGAAGAAAGATAGACGCTCAACCACTAAGCCACCCAGGTGTCCTATGATTCTTATTTCTTGACTGGTTTCTTGCCTTCTTCTTCCTCCTAGAGTATAGGCTTCATTACAGCAATAACGCCATCTGTCTTGTTCACTTCTGTATGGACAAAACCTAGAGGGGTACCTAGACTCTGTAGGTGCTCAAGAAAGGTTTGTAAGATGGATGAGTGAGTGAGTGAGTGAATGAATGAATGAATGAATGAATGAACATCTAACGGGTATGTCTGGGAAGTCAGGTTTGGCTTGTGGTTGATACGTAGGAGACTGCCCAGCACCCTGTTGGCAAGAATTGCCCCTACTCCTCCCTCCACCCGGTCACCCTTGGAGTTATCAAGTCCTGGCAATAAGGCTGGTGCCTCATGTCCCAGCTGACTGCTGAGGGGGGAGTCCCTGAGCGAGCTGGGCCAAGGCGCTCCTTCCTGGAGACCTCTGAGTGGAGATGAGAAAAGCAACATCAACACGGGCGAACTCTCTCTGGGTGGACATGGGAGCACAAGCCTGCGAAGGGTGAGGGGGAAGGAGCAGCTCTCAGGGAGGCCAGAGAGGGGCCCGGGCAGGCTCCAGTCCTGCTGGCTCTGGGGCCTGCCTCAGTGCCCCCCGTGGATGCTGTGGGCCCTAATTACACATTACACGGCCTCCTTTGCTTACACTGACTGGCGATGACTTTCTGCTACTCATAACCAGGAGCACTGGCGAGTACAAGGCCCTGGGTGCTGAGACATCTTCTGGCCTTAGGGAGAAGAGTCCTGAAAACCCTGACCGTGTGGCCTCTGCCCTGGCTCTGGGGCTTGGTTTCCCTGGGTGAGCTAGCAGACTCTTTCCCCCTCCCACCTGACCCTCCCATCAATGCAAGACTCAAAGCCTGGGTAGGGGTCTGAGTGCCTTCTGGAACAAGGGTAGGGTCCCTGCTGTGGGGTAACAGGATGCACGCGGCCCAGACCTGCCTGCAGACGTGGCAGGTGCACAGAGCAGCTGTGAGTACTGGGCGGTCCAGGTGGCTGGAGACATGGCTCTGCCCCCCTCTGCCCTCTGCTCCAGGACTGCTGCCCTTCCCCTGATGCCTGCCGGCCTCCCTGCGTCTCCCTCTGAGGCTGCCCTTCAATGCAGGTGTCAGCAGGTGCTCACCCCCAACACTGCTCACTCCCAGCCTAGGGGATGCATGGTGCTCTGCTGTCTGCCTATATCCTGCTCTCTCTCCCTCTCCTCCCCACGAGACACACACACACACACACACACACACACACACACACACACACGGAATGCCTGTCTGCCCACTGAGCACTGTCATCCCCTCCCTCCCTAGCCATGGTCCTAACCACCCTTCAGCGGAAGCCAGGAACAGGTGACCCAACCTTCCCCTGTCCTGCTGAGCCCTGCTGCCCTAACACCCCAGAATCAGCCCTTTCCTTCCCATGACCCTGCCTGGAGACCCTGCCCAGAGAGGGAATGCTCTAATAGCACATCCCTGCCCTGAAATCCATGGGCTCGGTCATGCAGCCTCTCCTATCTCTCCTGCCTCACCTCTTCCCTAAAATCCAGGCCCCAAGCTACTGGCAACTCCCTGAGGTGTCCACACCTTCCTGGCTGTTACATCCTCGGCAGGTAATGAGTTCCCTCACACCCTTTGGCCCCTGCCCATCGAGGCATCGCCAGCTCAGGTGCAGGAGCCACCCCAGGGAGGCCCTGGCCACACTCCTCCTCAGTCTATGCTCCACCTGAATTCACTGTCCCTCCACAGCACCATGGCACCCCCATCCACACAGCCCCTGCCACACGGCATCAGGGGCGCCTGCCAACTGTGAGCTCTCTGAGGGAGGGGACTTCATGCTATGAATCCCTGTAGATTCCTGACACTCACCTCAGAGGTGGGCATCAGGGAAGCCCCCCCCCCCCCCAGGAAGACCTGGGTTATTCTATAGGTACAGCTAGGATTCTGGGGCAGAGGCTCCTAGCAGATCTCAGCAGGTGGGACATAAGGGCTAGGTCCAGGTGGGGCTCCAGGGAGAGTGCCCAAGGCCTGGGGTGCAGTGGGGGAGGCTGGCAGGAGCAGTTTTCTGAGTCTACCCTCTACCTGGGGCTCGCAGTCCCAGGAGGCCTGAGGATGAGCTCCAGAGGGTCTGTGATCACTTCAGTTGAGGCCAACGTGTGTGTACATTTTTCTGGACAGAAGATCTAGTGATTTTTTTTTTTGTGGAACCTTAAAAGGTCTGTGATTCAAGAAAAGTCTAAATCACCATTCTCAAAGCAAAATGTTCATCTTCCTTTACATTTAAAGAAATGTACATTTAAAGCCATGAGATCTTTTCCATGTATCATAGTGGCTTTCATCCCTGCCTGCCCATTAGAATCTCCTGGGGAAATTTTTTTAAGTGCCGAGGCTGGTCCCTTTCCCCCTCCCACCCTCCCACCCCACCCGCCGACGCGTGTGCGCGCGCGCGCACACACACACACACACACACACACAGAGTCACATTCTGACTTAATCAGTCTGGGATATGGGGTATGGCCCAGGCACTGGCATTTGTAGAAAGCTCCCCAGGTGATTCTGACCTCGGTCAAGATTGAGAACCAGGGACCTGCCAAACTGACAAATTTGCCCTCATGCTGGAATTGTGTCATCTATGCCGGAATGTGTCATCTATGGGGGGGGGGGGGGTGCTGGAATTATGTCATCTATGGGGGGGGGGGTGTAGACTGGTTCAAAATGTCTTTGGAGACCAATATGACAACGAATACAAAAACTACACCTACCTGCACCCTTGGACCAACCACCCCACTTCTGGGAACGTAGTCGAGGTGGAGTTCACACCTGCATTTACAGCTGTACCTACAAATTAGTCACTGCCCACTGTCCCCCAAGACACTGGAAGAGCTCAAAGATCCCTCAGTGCAGGTGGTTAAACCAACCTCGGTGCGTCCACACGACAGAATACTCGGAAGCCGGCTAAGGAAGTACCTGGGCAGGTGCTCTATGAACTGCCGTGGAGGGGTGTCCCCGGCTAGGCAATGCAAACCAGGAGCCAAGTGGAGGCTGCGGCTTTTGAACACAACTGTGCACATCTGTATTCGCATATGCACCCAGAACCTCTGGGAGGAGACGCTGCTAAAACCTCTTAGCTTTTATTGCCTTAGGGGAGAAAACTGTGAAGCTAGAACAGGAGGAGGGGAGACCTGCTTTTCATCAGCCTCTCCTTTTGTATTATTTGAATTTTTGTCATGAATATGCATTGCTTTTTTCAAAAAAAAAAAAAATTAAGGAGGTGAAAGAGAGGAGGAGGGAAGGGAAGACCAGGCAGCTACTTGGCACAGGAACTAAGACTTGAGGGACGGGGTCAGGATGTGGCTGGGTGGGTGGGGTGCTATCACAGCACCAAGAGGTGGGGGAGGTAGGGAGGCGATGGAGGGGGGGCACATCCTGTATCCCCTCCCTTCCTCCATCTGGGGTCAGTCCTGGAGGCCGAAGCTGGCTGGGCCCAGAATGGATGGGTGGGTGCAGTGACCTGCCCTGAGAGGGGCAGGAGGGCTGGGGGGTGGGGTGGGGGGCTTGGAGAGGGCAGGGCTGCAGAGCCATCCCTCCCTCGTGCCACCTCCACTCAAACCGAGTGAAGGAAAAAAAAAATACGTGTCACGGCTCAAACTGGAAGCCACGGGACATACATCTCTGCTCTGGCCTCGCAGAGATGACATCCTGCAAAATTCCAGACCCTGGCGAGCCTGGGGGGGCGGCCCTGCGCACAGTGTCCTGCAAACACTGCCCTCTCGTGGTGCGCCCCGCGAACTGCGCTCAGGTCCGCAATCGCGCGGCTTGGCTGCTGTTCGCCGCTGGAGAAGGGAAAAGGTAACAATTTAATGCTCGACTGGAAAGAAGTAGTCAGTAAGAAAAGTACAGCTCCAAGCGCAAAATGTTTTAAGTGTACCAACCAGCTCCCAATGAACTCGTCTCCAAGTATAAATAGCTTGCTTTTCCCCAAAAAAACATTTTTTTCAAATTCTAAATAATAATAATCATGAAGAGCACTAAAGAGAAGAAACACCTGTTACAACCACTAGGGTGTGATCAATAACTCCTCTTAGCTTGGTGGCGAGCATCCCTCCAGATCCTATAAATATATGCACACGGAGACAGACACAAATTTGCATCAATGGGACCGTGCAACACGTTACTATTTTGCAGCCCGGTGTTTTTCTCTCCATAATGCATTGAGGAAAACTGCACAAGGAATACATGCTACATCGTCATATTTAATGTTTTAAGTTGTAAAAAAAAAAAAAAGAACTCGACTTGTGAAGATATACCCTCGAGTAACACAAATGGAACATATATTTAGGAAAATATCCTTTAATAGCAGACGGATTGAGTCAATTATGGCATGTCCATGCTATGCAGCTATTAACCTAATGTACTGATGTGGCTAAATGCCAAAATAAAATTACCCTGCAAGATATTTATAGAATTATCCTATTTTTGCTTAAGAAGACTCTGTACACGTTTATATACGTAAAGAATAAATATACATATGGATATGCCTATATCTGAGAAGAAAATGTGTCCTGAAGGGCATCCAAGAAGCCCTCTTGGGAAATGTGATTGGGAAGACCAAAGATAAGTGAAATTTTTACCCTTCACTTTTCCCCTCGTGGATTGTATGATTTATTAAAATACTATCAGCTTAAAGATATTATTTTAAAGCCCAAATGGACCATGGCTTAACTGAATGCTCCTCTACTGATGAACATTCGGGTTGTCCACAGTTGTCCTACTGGGAACCACCTTGCACGTGGATCACCCCTTGTGCATTTGTCTGGCTATCTCTCTGGGTCAAGTCCCGGGTGTGGAATTGCCAGGTTAGTTTTTAAATGTGTGCTCTCCATGATGTCGACTCTTAAAACTTCACAGAGTGAATCTCACGTGACTGCTCTCCACCCTATTGGGTTCTTGAAGTGCCTAATACCTGTTTCTAGGTGGGCAGGGCATGGCCCCTGTCATGCTTCAGATTTCGGGAGGCTCTACTTCACCAAACTATGGGTCGGGTTCACTGGATCATCCCTCTTGCTGTCTTGATTCCATTTGTCACTACACTCCCACTTCTGTTGCCTTTGCTCCTCTCAGCCTATTCTCCCCACAGCAGCCAGGGGGAGCCTTTCCCCTCCAACTCTGCTCATACTCTGCCAGTGGCTTCTAGAAATCAACTCAAGGTCCTTACCATGATCCCTGGGGCCCTGCACCATATGGCCCTCATGACCCTCCTCACCTCACGTCTTCCTCCTCTTCCTGGCCTCACTCTGCTCAAGCCATACTGGCAAGTTTGCTGGTCCTGACATCCCAACCACATGCCAGCCCCAGGGCCTTTGCACTTGCTGTCCCCTCTGCCTGGAATACTGGCCCTCAAATAGCTACAAGCCTCTTTAGCTCCCTTCATTCATGTCTCAGCTCAAATACTGCCTCCTCGGAGAAGCCCTCCCAACCACCCTGCCTTCAAAGGCACCTCTCTCTTTCCTGACATGGTCTCTTTAGCCAGGTTTTTGTGGGGGTTTTGTTTTTTTTTTTTTTGTTTTTTTTTTTTTTTAATTTTTATTTATTTATGATAGTCACAGAGAGAGAGAGAGAGAGAGGCGCAGAGACACAGGCAGAGGGAGAAGCAGGCTCCATGCACCGGGAGCCCGACGTGGGATTCGATCCCGGGTCTCCAGGATCGCGCCCTGGGCCAAAGGCAGGCGCCAAACCGCTGCGCCACCCAGGGATCCCGGTTTTGTTGTTGTTGTTGTTGTTTTGATTTTTGTTTTTGTTTTACCTCCTAGGCCTGAGGTTGTTATTAGATCTCTACATGGCCATTTGCCTTTGGTGTTCCTCCCTTACTAAGTTAGAAGCTCCATGAGAGCAGGAGGCTGTCCTGCTGGTACCGTGCACCCAGCACCCAGGACAGCGCTTCCCACGTGTAGCTCTCAATTAGGACGTGTTGCTTGAAAGAATAAGAAACTGGTAACACGGTGATGGCCAAAGCTTGACTAGCCTCAACACGCCACTTCTCTCAACTGCTCCAAATGAAGTCGGGTGTGTTTAAATCATCTTTTCCCATCTCAGGAGTGTTATCAGGAAAATCTGACAGAGCCTTTTAAATGCAACAATTTGGGAGAAAAATTGCAAATGGGTTATTATTCAGGGGAAAAAATACCTTTCCTCCAAACCAGAGCAGCACATCTACCCCACGTACTTGCTCCTTTAGAGAAAAACAGAAAGGTTAATATCGCCCCGTCAGAGGAAAGGAGCCAATTAGCACAACCACGATTCAGGAGAAGAATAGAGGTTAATTGCTTGGAGTCCACATGTCTCACATGCCTAATGCTATATCATTATTTTTTAGCTACATATTATTCATTTCATACACTTAAGTATTCCACCTTATTACTAATTAGTAATTCCTTATCCTTAAATTTTACCCAATTCAGGCTGTCATCATAGGGCCCTCCTCAGCCCCCGTTTCCCCCAAGATGTAACGAAATTGTGGAGAAAATGTTGGCACCTCCTATTCATCACCTCCCACCCAGCCCCCACCAGCATTCCCTTGGCTCACCTTCCCTTCCCTGGGGACGCACCTCTCCTCATCCCTGCCTGCCCATCTCCTGTCTCAGCGTACAGGCTTCACCCCTACCCGGTGCTCCTCCACAACCCCCACATCCCAGGCACTGCTCTAAGCCTATTAGTTGGGCAAAAGGTGCAAATTCTATCTGCTCCAGTGACCCCGTTCTTTTGAAAAGACCCACAACTTGGCACATTGGACATGCTGACTCAACAGACCAGTATTCCCTGGGAATGTCATAATAATAGCTACAACAATAATGATGATGGTTGTAAATACTTTTTGAGCATTTTTGTGTCTCAGGCACCATGCTGATGAGTTATACAGGCATGACTTCCATCCATATGAAGCTATCTATGTACATCCGTGTCTATCAGTCATTTAAGCAAATGCATGAAGCAACCCCAACCCAGCTCCAGTTCTGCGACTACTCAGTGTGGAAAGCCCATGGAGATGTCATCTTCTTTCTATTTTTTTTCTTCTGTCACATGGATTGTTTGAGTCTGCTGCTCTCCTGATCACTGTCCTATCTCAAGAGGCTCTCATGTGCCTAGAAAATCGTCAGAGCACCCCTCTCCCTTAGACTGGTCTATTTGGGATTGAAACCATGCTCTCTTCCTATCTCCGTGTCATAGAGACATGGAGGAGAATAGCGTCGATGCAAAACAAGTCAGAATCCCAGTCCTAATTTGGACTTCCCGGATGGCAGAAAGTTTGCTGTAGGAAATGACACTGTCCTCAGGGTTGTTCCTGGAAGCAGAGCAGTGTGATGAGGCGTGTGATATAGATGTCTGTGTTTCTCCTCCTCTTCAGAGGTAAAGATGTCTCTGATCTGAGCTGAGAACCTATACTTCATTTTCTGGAACTAACATAGATTGTAAGTCATTATGTTTACTGAAAGACAAGCTTGGGGGCACCTGGGGGGCTCAGTGGTTGAGAATCTGCCTTTGGCTCACGTCATGATCCCAGGGTCCTCCCTCAGGGAGCCTGCTTCTCCCTCTACCTATGTCTTTGCCACTCTCTGTGTGTCTCTCATGAATAAATAAGATCTTTAAAAAAAAAAAAGAATAAAATAAAATACAAGTTTGGGGATTTGTGAAAGAAACGATTATAAAGAAAAGCCAAACAGATTTGAAAAAGAACCATGCAGAATTTCTGGAACCAAATATTATAATAATTAAAACTAATACCTCCTGGATAAGAGAATCAGTAATTAGATCAGAAGAAGTTATCCATCCAGAATACAGATCCTAGGAAATGATCCTCCAAGAGAAAAGAATTGGATATAAAAGGAAGTTAATAGACCCAGAGTATAGAGTAAGAAGCTTTATAATGAAGAGGGAGACAATATAAGAGACAAGGGCTGAGAACTTTCCAGAACTGATGAAAGCTACCAGCTCCTAGATTCAAAAAGCCCAATAAATCCAAAGCAAGAAAAATGAAAAGAAATCCATGCCCTGACACATCATGATGAAACTGCTGAATACCAAAGACAAAGGGAAGATTTTAAATGAAGTCAGAAAGAAAAGACAAAGCTTCCAACACAACAATAGACTCACAACTGACTTCTTATCAGCAAGAATGGAAATTAGAAGCCTGGAAGGATACATTCAATGTGCTGAGGGAAAAACAACTATCCACCTAGAATTCTGTGCCCTCTGAAAATATGTTTCAAGAACAAGGTGACATTTCAATTGACATTTTCAAACTAAGAAAAAAAAAAAAAAGCCTAGAATTTTCCACCAGCAAAACTCAGTAAAGGAAACTCTAAAGGATGAATTTCAGACAGTAGGGAAGTACTTCCAGTTTGAAGATCTAAGATGCAAGGAGGAATGAGTCGCACAGAAATTTAAACAAACATCGCCTATAGAAAATAACAATGATAATGTCTTACGGAGTTAAAAACAGAGAGAACTAAAAGATACCACAGGAATAGCATCCAAATCAGGACAGGAAGAATGAAATCAGTATTCTGAGATCCTTGTAGTATTTAGAGGGGAGGTAAGGGTATCTGTTATCTTTAGATTTTGATAAAATTGGGCCATATTGTTAACTTCTAGGGTAACCACTAAACTGATGGGAAAAAAGTAGGTGACTTGCAACCTAATAGAGGGCAAAAATTATGTAAAATAAATAAACAAATAAATCCAAAAGGTAACAAGAAAAGGAAAAGAAAAAGCATGAGATGAGATAGTAGACACTAATTCTAATTTATCAATGATTATAATAAATGTAAAGGGATCAAATGGTCTTGGTAAAAAAATAAAGATTTTCAGACAAGATTTTTAAAAATCCAAGTATTTGCTGTTTATAAAAATCGCAACAAAAACTTGAGATGATAGAAAGCTCAGAAGTAAAAGAGTAGGAACAGATATACAAGGTGAGCAAATAAAACATTTACAAAAGTGACCACATATTAGACCATAAAGTGTGTCTTAATAAATGTCAAAGGACTGGAAACATACAAGTCATGTTCTGTGATCATAATTTGTAAACTGGAAATCAATAGTAAAATGATAATTATTTTTTAAATCCAGGTGTTTTGAATGAAGAAGCATACTTTTAAATTACCTTTTGGTTAAAGAAGAAATGATAATCAGAACTTAGAAAATATTTAGAAGTGAACAAAAAAATAAAATACTCCAATCAAAATGTACAGGATATCGCTAGTGCAGGGGAGAGAAATTTTGGCCCTTAACTGCTTATATATATTTTTAAAATAAAAAAGAAGAAAGGCTGAAGATTCATGAGCAAAGCATCTGTCTTCGAAGCTGGATAAAGAAAAGTAATTAAATCCAAGCATTCTTAAAGCAGGTCCCTACGGACCACAGTTCACTCTCAAATCCAAAAATGTAAAATGGCTTTCTTCCACCCTGGAAGGTTCCCTTCCACTCCCCCCGCTGGCGGGGTCTCTTCCATTTCTTTTTTTTTTTTTTTTTTTTTTTTTGTCTCTTCCATTTCTGAGGCAGTATTTCACCAAACCTACCTGGCTGTCTGCTGGTGGTACAGAAGAGGATTTTTGAAGATACCTGGGCAAATCGTTATTTCAATAGATTTTAAAAATAGTTTCCTCCAACTTAAGATAGGTAATGCAGTTTTCCATTTATAGTAGGAAAATCAGGTTTCTTTTTAAAACTTACTTATTTAGTAAGAGGATGGAATTCAAAGGAAACTATTTTTTACAATAATAATACTGTATTCTTTGCCCAAAAACCCCTCATTCCTAAAATGGGAATAATAATAGTTCCTACAATACAGCACTGTTATGAGGATTAAATAAGTTATACACAATATAAAACAATACTTCATGAGTTAACAAAACACTTGTAAAGTGTCTGAACAGTACTTGGCATTTAATAAGAACTCAATTAATGCTAGTTACCATGATAATAACTATTATTGTTACTTGAGTGATTAAAATTTGAGAACCAGGGGCACCTGGGTGGCTCAGTTGGTTGAGCATCCAACTCTTGATCTCACCTCAGGTCTTGATCTCAGGGTCATGAGTTCAAGCCCCACATTGGAGCCTACTTAAAAACAAAAACAAAAACATTTTGAGAAACAGTAATCCAACTTAAAGTTCCAAAAATAAACTTTGGACCAATGGCAAACCCTACGGGGCAAAAAGTACAAGTAGAGAAAAGGTTGGTCTTTGCAGTGCTCTCTGTCCCCTTCTGTACCCTCTTCTCCCCCACAGGGCTTGCTGCTCTGGGACCTTGGGCCCCACGCGGGTCCTGCCCCAGGATTTGGGCCTGCTCCTGCCTCACCATCCCCACCAAAATCAAGTTGGCTCCAAATGATGGCATTCATACTACAGAGCCCCATGTAGGGCTGGCGGGATTTAGAATATCACCGCTTCCACAAAATCTTTGCTTAGAAGGGTGAAGGCCTTTAACACAGAAAGAGAAACCTCCAGCTGTGGCCTTCGCAGCATCCTCAGGGACGCACAGGACAGAGATTTGGGGGTGAGTCCCCCAGTCTTGAGGCATCTCCTCCAGGGGGCACCTTCAGCCCAGCTGAGACCCTCTGCTTGGGGTAGAGAGCACAGTCCCAGAGCTGAGGGCAATTAGCTTTTATGACAACAGAATCATTTTCAAACTCTGACTCTATCATCTCCCTCCCTCGTCAAAGGCGAAGATTAGCAGAGCTGCCTGAGGGGTTGGCTTCTCCACTGCAATGATTTTCACTTTCCTTGGTTGTTCTTGCTCCTTGGGGCCTAGTTCTGAGGTCCTGGAAGGAAACCCCACAGAAGTGAGGCCTGGCAGCGCTACCTCTCCGCAGCCGCTAGGGGGAGCTCCAGCTTTCTCTTAGGAGCCTCAGGCCTGGCTGCTCAGTTGTCCCTTGTCCTTTGCAAAGCTGTGGCCTATGAGACACTAAAAACACACGTGGGATAGGTCTGTGTAAATCCTGTCCGCTTCTACTTCTTGGTTGGGGTGCAGGGCTGACAGCGCCTCGCTGAGGACTGCTTCTTCAGTTGGGCTCCTTAGGTGGTGAGCCACAGGCCTTGACCCCTGGGGGCTGAGTCTGTGTGGGGTATGGAAGGATCCAGAGGCCAGGAGTCAGACACCTGGCTTCCACAGGATCATTGGTCAAATGTGTGCTCTGAAAGAACCATCTGTGGTTTGTGTAAGTGGTACGTGTGGCAGGGACATATACACGGCACCACGCAGTGGAGGGAAAATCTGTTGGCTCCCTCTAAGGACAGGATGCTGGGAGACCCTTCCCAGAGGCCCAGATGGGACAGTTGGCTTTAGCCAGGAGCCCAGAGAGGAGAGAAGGACACTCCCAGCAGAGGGCACAGTTTGGGCAAAGATACAGTTTGGGCTGCTTTGAGTAGTTTCCATGTTTCTGGAGCAAAAGATGGTAAAGGTAGGGGCCGGATCATGCAGGGCCTTCTCACCCAGGCTGAAGAGTTTGGCTCTCATACTGTGGTGGTGGGTCTTCCTGGGCCTTGGGCAGGGTAATGACGTGAGAGGGCCACTCCTCTGCAGGATGGAGGGCAGAGGGTTGGGGCGGGGAGGCAAAGAAAGAGGCAGGAACCCGGGCAGGAGGCTACTGCACTCCCCTGGAAGTTCAGCTAAGATCATAGGGCCATGAGCATGACCATGCTTCCCAGGGGGTGGGGCTGGGACTGGGACTGAAAGGGGGTTCCTGGGACCCTAGACTTTCCATTTTTAAAACCGGGGAAGTCCCAGGCACACCCAGATAGGTTGGCCACCCCCACAGCCACCAGCCACTAACCAGCTATGTCTCTCCCTTAGGCTCTCATAACCTTATTTTTCTCACCTGTGATCACAGTCCAAAGCAGTGACTTTTATTTTATTTTATTTTTATTTATTTATTCATGATAGACACACAGAGAGAGAGGCAGAGACACAGGCAGAGGGAGAAGCAGGCTCCATGCAGGGAGCCCGACGTGGGACTCGATCCCAGGTCTCCAGGATCAGGTCCTGGGCTGAAGACAGGCGCCAAACCGCTGAGCCACCCAAAGCAGCGACTTTTAAATGAGTTTTAGTAACACAGCACCATCTTCAAACAAAATCTTATGCAGAACCTCAGTGTAGAAAACACACAAAGGCAAAGCCACTGAGGCCCGAGTGGGGGATGGGCATAGTGAGGGGGTTGGGGGACCAGCCTGCCCATTCCCTCCAGGCCCCGGACTCACCTCTGCAGACCACAGCACTTGACCGCTACTGACCTCCATGTCAGAGGGCCCTGCTCGGCTTTATGACCACATTCATTTGTTGAACTGAGAACCCAGCAGAACTGAAATCCATGCTTTGATTCCATCACAGGTTACACTAAAATTTAATTTAAACCCATTCCAAAATTGGTCAACCTCTTTGAACTGGGATGAAATCCACATCATTTCCCCATTTGCAACAAACTCCAGTCCACCTATGAATTGACCTTGATCCAAACAGTCACTTCCTCGTGCTTGAGTTCCCGACAATACACTGCTGGGCCAGGCCCAACCATGACCATTCTCTCCAGCCTGGGCCACTGGCAGGGAATGTGGCAGACAGGGCCAGCGGGCGGGATGCCCACTCACTGCTGGCATTGGCTGAGCCTCAGGCCCCCTTTGGGGACCTGACTCCCTGACTCTCCCTCCCATAGCCCAGAAAGGATCCCCACTTCTCACCCTGCCTTCTAACCCACCCTTACCTGCTTCCCCGCTTCAGCGTGTCCAGGATGTTTCACTGTCCCTGGCTCCAAGGTACCTGCCACTCCTGGCCGTGGGCCTGATCAGGTTTGCCCTGACCCCCAGCTCCAGGCCACTGGGCATCTCTGATCCTTGACTGGCTGTCATTCCCACTCATGGAGTCACAAGCACAGATCTTAGCACAGACTTCCTCTGGTCACCTTCCAACCTGCTCTGGGCTATGCCCTGAAAACAGGGGCATCTGTCCCTCCATCTACGAGACACTATCTCTGACACCTGCTTTGCGAACTGGACACTGATTTGGAAGCAGGAAATGTGAATTCAGATTCTAGCTTCCCACATAGTGCTTTGGAGGACACATCAAGCCCTGCGGCTTTCAGAGAGCTCAGAATGTGCTGCCCTGCCCTCCAAAGGTGGCTCTGCTAGGCCCATGCCTGCTCGGCGATGATCTCTTTGCTGGTCTGTCCTCTAGACTGCGAACCGCACAAGGGCAAGGACTGATCTGTTCCCTCTGCCTCCAAGAGCTGGACATGGAATAAGGGTTCAGGATCTGTTTCATGAGTGACTCCTTGTTTTCCATTCAAAAAGATTCAGTGAGCACTTATTACGGGCCGGGTACTGTTCCAGAGCCTGAATACAGCAGTGAACAGAACGACAAAAATCTTTCCCTACAATGTTTTCTTGGAGGTGCCCGGCTGGCTCAGTTGGTGGAGCGTGCAACTCTTGATCTCAGGGTTGTGAGTTCAAGCCCCATGTAGGGTATAGAGATTATTTAAAAATTAAAATTAAAAAAATCTTCCCCTGCATAGCACATATGTATCTTATGGGCAGATGGATAAGTGGGTGGGTGATGGTTTTTTGTTACTGTGGTTTTGTTTGGTTTGTTGTTGTTCCCCCCCCCACCCTGCCCCAGGGTATCCATTAGGAAACCTGCTTCCTCCTACGCTAATTCCATCTTGCCTTCCTAATACCCACAATGGAAGAGATGAAATAGAAACCCACTTCTCCTGGAAAATGAAAGCAGGGAAGCTGATACCCGTGGGCGACTGGATTTGTGCTAATAGAAGGCTCCAGGGTAAAGCTACGATGGCACTGGCTCAGTACTAGCCAAGTTGGTTTTGAAGGGAACTCAAGCTTTATGTGGAGGCTCCAGCCCCCCTCATTCTCTCACCCCCAGCTCTGAGAGCTGATGACCCCCACCCCAGGCCTGCTCCATCAAGGGGCAGCTGGCAGAGACTTAGCAGGTGTCCAGCTACAGGCCACCATCAAAAAAGCAATAGACTGGATGAGTTCTACAGTCCTCTCCAGCTCCTAAGATCCTGCTGGGTCCCCAGAGCAGGGGGCCTGGCTTGGCATAAAACCCTGGTGCTCAGTCATGGGAGCTGAGACCACCTTTTAGTGTGTGTGTGTGGGGGGGGGGGTTCCCAGTACTGCCCAGCTTTGCAACTACCCCTCCTGCACATCCCGGTGCCCCAGAGAACTTCTCATTCTGTCTTTTTCCCATGTGAATGCCAGCCAATACCAAGAAACTGAGAAGTGGCTTGCACCTCACCTCCAGGATTGATTTCCTAGCTGCAAAGGACAGGGTAATTCACAGGGGTCATTTACACGGTGCACGTACCTCGCCTCATGTACCAGGCCATCCTGGGCTAAGGGATGCCCATCATCTAACAGGTCACACATCTGCACCATCGCTTTCTCCA
The DNA here is from genome assembly GCF_053574225.1 of Canis aureus. Taxonomy (NCBI): domain Eukaryota; kingdom Metazoa; phylum Chordata; class Mammalia; order Carnivora; family Canidae; genus Canis; species Canis aureus. The sequence goes on along the minus strand of NC_135639.1, from coordinate 13,919,102 downwards.
TTCAAATAATAGCCCTCAGAAGACCCCATATGAATGCACAAAGCAAGGGTACCATCAAAACACGTAGCCTTTAAAAAATTCTTGTTTCAACTGCAAAGGTAGGGACAGCAGGGGGTGTGACAGGGCAGAGGCACTTCAAAATCACATTTCCTTGCCCCAGGCCCCTGCCCACCTGCAATTTGCTCTGACTCTCTTTTTGTCTGTTTCAGAGAAATATGAATCACAGTTAAATTCTACCAAATAAACAAGTCATGTTTTAAAGTTCCGTAAAACCTACAATTTTAGAAAAGCTTGATGTGGTTGACACTAAATTGATTTCAACACATCCTATTTCCGGTCTAATGCTGGGTTCCTTTCATCAAGAACAAATGCACTCATAATGGCTTGATTCTAAGTGAAAGGACTCAGTATAAACACATAGGAAGCACCGGCACTCACATTAATTTTCTTCCTTTTTTAAGTAAAATGAGATGGCGTGTTTTACTTCTCGAAGATTAATTTCCCATAAAGTTTTCACACACACTCATCTGTGGTTTGCAAGTCTGAATAATCAAGCTGCCAAAGTGAAAACCCACTCTGGGGTTTGCATTTTAACGAGCAACAGAAAACGGATGCTTGCCGAGGTCAGGAGGTTGTCCTGGGTGTTAGAGCCCCTGTCCCAAGGGTACTCGAGGGAAGGCTGGAAAAAAAGCAGATTTCTAGCATCTGCTCGCCTCATGCTGCAAACTGACAGCCTGCTCGCGCTGGATCTAGACTCAAATATTCCCACCGTCATAATAACTCAGAAGGATGCAACAACCACAAAAATAAATTACACAGAGCACAAAAGGTTTATTTCTTACAAACAAAATCAGTATGTATTAAGTTTAAAAGGTCAGTGGCAAAACTATACATGTGATAATGTCTATGGGACTGCTTATCAAAAGAAGAAAGAAGTGTGCGCACATACTCAGGTGAAATCCAAATAAGACTTAGTTTTGTATCAGTGTCGGTGTCCTGGCTCTGATAACTCTGATTACGTAAAAGGCTATCTTTGGGGAAAGCTGGGTGGAGAAGACACTGGTTATACCAATTTTGTGTCCAGCCAATGCTTGTACTACATTTGCAATTTTTGTGTCAATTTAAAATTATTTCAAAGTGAAAAATTCAAAGAAATGTGAGGGCCAGGTAGAGTAGAAAAAGGCACACTAGCTACATTGGTGAGGGTATAAACTAGCACAGCCTTTCAGGACAATAACCTGGCAATATCCACCACCATGTAAAGGGCACTAACCCGGCAATTCCACTTCTAGGGATCCAGCTTGCAAACAAAACTACTTGTGCGCATGCATCTAGAATGCTCTTTGCAGCATTTTTGTAACAGAAACAAAATGGAAACACAGTAAATCCCCATGAGTAGGGAAACACTTAAGTGTGAAATGCCCATGCCACGGAATACTGTGCAATCATAAAAAGAATAGGGCGGCTCAGCATAAAGATGTCTGAGATGTGAGGTTAACTACAAAGTATGGTCACAAAATAATGTGGATACATACCTAAAATTTTATTTGTGTGTCCACACTTTATGTGGTTGTATAAGCATGAGAACTATCTGTAATGATGCACCCCAAATCGTTCATGGTGATTGCTTCGGGGATGAGAAGTTCTTTAGTAGGCACGATAAAAGGTCACTATCACCCTGTTTGAACTCATTACAGTGAGGATGTGTTGCTCTTAGAATTCGGACAAGAACAATAGAAACGCAAAAGAAGGGGCACATGGGTGGCTCAGTTGGTTGGGCGTTGGACTCTTGATTTTGGCTCAGGTCAAGATCTCAGGGTCATGAATCAAGCCCCATGTGGGACTCCATGCTCAGTGTGGGGTCTGCTTGAGATTCTCTCCCTCTCCCTCTGCCCCTCTTCCTGTTGTGTGCTCTTGTGCAAGCTCTTTCTTTCACTCTAAAAGAAATAAAATCTAGAAAGAAAGAAAAAGAAAGAAAGAAAGAAAGAAAGAAAGAAAGAAAGAAAGAAAGAAAGAAAGGAAGGAAGAAAGAAAAAAGAAAAGACAAAAGAAACAAAATGGAGGCAAAAAAGAATAAGGAAGGCCACTGGCAGAGTGCAAAGACCCGATTTGGGAGCCCAGGATGGGCTGACTCATAAAGCCACAAGAAGGCAGCTTAGCCCACGAAGGCCTGGGAGACGAGAGGCAGGCTCCTTCCATCACCAATCGCCGGCCCCTCCCTATGAGAGAATCAAACATCCCATCTGCAGCCACAGGATGTGCAGAACCTTCCCCTAGAGGAGTATCCCTCCCTGCTCCACTGTTAGATTTGAACATGTGACTTGCTCTAGCAATCAAATGTGAGTAGATGAGACATGCAGAGTTTGAGCAGAAGTTTTAAGAGCCGTTGTGTGGTTCCACCAGCTGTGTTGCTCTTTCCTCTTCGTGTGTTCTTGACAGTGGCAGCTCCCTTAGTCTGGGCCCCAGAATGAAGACACATGGCGCAGAGCCACAGCCAACTGGCAACCACCACGTAATAGAAGGGAGAAGCCCTAGTGCAGCAAGCCACTGAGCCGTGGGGATGTTTGTTATGCAGCCTTACCTCATCCTCATGAAAGCTAATACATGAGCAAAGAGCCCCCCCCCAAAAAAAAGTATTTATTGAGGACATATTGTGTGAAGAACCCAGACTCAAGCTAAGAGCGAAAGGATAAGTATAGAGAATGTGAGAAGTGTGCACACTGGAAAGGATCAGAATATGCCACCTCCCAATATGCCACTTGGGCATAAGAACCATTTTGAGCTAGAGGTAAATGAGAATCAAAAGATGCAGAACAACATCTTCCCAGAGTTTCTCTTATCTAAGTGCAGAAAATTCTGGAAAATGGGACTGCCATAAATCCCCACCTCCCCTTATATTGACCTTCCCACAACTTGCTACCCTTGGAAATCTAATAACGTTTTCCTTTGTCTTGTCACTTCTTTACTAACTTATTATTCTTTGCTAAGAGGCTATATAAGTAGCCAGGTCTCACCACCGTTTTTCTCTGTCTTTTGTTGGTCGAATTTAACAGAGCCCCAGTCTGAGAATCTAAAAGGGTAGGAGGAAGAAAAAGCTCTTTCCTCCCCTACAAAGGCCGTACTTGGGGAGATGACACACATACAAACACACACCTACACCTGCTCGGAGCTCACAGAGCAGTGCAGTGTCGTGTGAAAGGCCTGGCAGTGAGGACAGAGGTGATGGGGGGAAGGAGGAAGACGGCAAAAGCCGAGCATCACGTACCCCCTTCCATGTAGGTATCTAAGGCCCATAAGCACCAATCGAGCTGAATCGGGGCATTCTAATAAAACACCAAAACAATCACCAACAGTTTAATCACCCTTCCCTTTGAACCAAAGGCTCCAAGAAAATGCCCACCACTTAGGGATTCTGAACTTTTTGTTAGGAGGATACGTATTCTCCATGGTGTGGAAGAGCCGTTCTTGGATGATACATCCTGTGTCTCTTGGAAATGATCAGAGCGTGAACTGTATTTCCAGAAACCAGCTTTCTCTTTTGAACAAGGCACATCTTTGTGCAAAATGCATTCTCTTAAAGGAGACAAAGGGATGTGAGCAAGATGAAGGGTATAAATACCAAGTTCCCTTCGCCTCCTCGTTTGCTGTGTTATCATGGTTCACTCATAATCTACTTCGTACGAATAGGCCACTTGTAATGATCTCCTTCCTCTAAATCTGGACATTTCTGTTTAAGATCTTCACGCCCCCACACACCCCTTTTGGAAAATGACACAAGGTCCCTTGGTAAAATATTGAAACCCATAAGCACATTGAGCAAAATGTGAAAGTCACCCTTCACCGAGGCCTTCCACCCTTTCCCTAGCAACTGTCACACTGCCCTGCGTGTGCCTCCCCAGACAGGGATATTTGCATTTATAATTTATATGCAGCCTTTGTTTCCCTCCCTCCCTCCTTCCTTCTTTTCTTCCCCCCTCCCTTCAGCAATGGGAAGCTTGCATTTTTCTTTTGGACCACTCACTATTCTTATTTTCTCCTCCTAGTCATTTCTAGGACTGACTTCCTGGAATTTGAATTTATTCACTTGTCTGTTTGTTGGTTTTGACTACTGTGGATGCTAATCTCGTAAAACATCCCACGTGTTGACTTCCGCCAGCAATATCAAGGGGGAAGAGGACTGAGGTGGGTCTGCCAGGAAGTTATTTAAGTTATTTAAGCCAGCCTGGGGTGAAGGTGGCACCAGACTCTGTGATTTGAGGAGTTGGGCCTTGGGAGAGCAGAGCTCGGGGTATCCTGCAGGGCCAGTGTTTCTAGAAGGGGCTCGACGGCCTCATCCTGCACTGGACCTGCCCTCTCGGTGTCCCTGGGATTCCCAGCCAACTGTGCATGGTCTCACTACCCTCACACCCCCGACACCTCTGCTTCCCAGTCCCCTCCTTGCACCCCAAGGCCCACCCACCCCTGCCTGGACCATAGCAAGATCCCTCAGCTGAGGCATCAGGCAAGTTTGTGGGAAAAAATGTTCCTGTGTGTTTCTATGCAACAAAATCAAGTGTATGTGTAGGTGTTCTGTGTTTTTACAAACTCTCCTCCTTGGTTGTTATAAGATTAAAACAATTTTCTCCCTCAGTAAATGCTTCCCTTCAAAACCACTGGAAGTACATAATTCACCAGCCCATTTGCGGCTTCTATTTTCTTGGAGCTGGGAGGAAATCATGATTGTGGGGCCTGTTTCCTTCTAAGAGGCCAAGGTTGAGCAAGTGATGGACAAGAAGAAGTAATGTTTCGATGACATCTCTGATCAATGTTTCATTTATTTTGAAGTTCAAAAAAGATAGGTGAGCATCATAAGTCCTTTGGGAAGGCAGGGATAGCAGGTTTTGAGGTAAATTACTCTTTTATCCTCAGTAAATTTAATGGACACTTTCATTAAAACTACAGGGAATTCTAAGGTAGTTCTATTCCTATTTTAAAACTATAGCTGAGGATTTTTTTAAATCCCTGGATCGTTTTTGCCGCTGAGAAATCTAAACATTTCAGAGATGTGGCACATTTTATTTTCCTTCCCCATTTATGGGGAATTCACATGCACCGGAGAACACAGAAACGTTACTTCAAATCACAACGGATTTCAAGGAAAAACGTACACAAAAGGAGAAAATTAAAAAGCCTGCCTGGCCGATGGGGGAGGGGGGGCGGTGAGGGCGGGGATACCAACTTTCGTTTGTCCTTAAAAAAATAAATTCACCTGCCACTGATCAGCAATGTCAGTTTGCTACCACGCTATTGAAAAAGCATTCCCGCTGACTGTAAACTGCTCTATATATGTGACTGTTTACATAATTACACAGTGAAACATTGCAATCTTTTGGATTTAATACATGTTTTAACAAGCCCTTCAACTACAGTGTAGGCTTCTATAATCAAATCAAGCCTTTTCAATTAAAACACAATTAGAAAAGGTGTCATGGTATCACTGTTACCCTTGGCTGCATGAAAAGATTCAAGAATCGCCTGGCTGGAAACCCGAGCTAACCCAACATGCCTGAGCTGAAATGCCATTTCAGACTCCCAGGGAGGGCACCTGCGGGCCCTGGGTCCCGAGTGAGACACGCAGACGATCCTCCTTGGGCCATTCCTCTGTGTGGGACAGAAGGCTACCGATGAAAAGCCCCAGGGTGCCTGGAAATGTTGAAGATATCTGTGGCTCTGAGCTTGACCCCAAGTGCCAACAAGCATGTCACGGACCAGAAGTGGTGGGTGCAAGGTTACCAGGGAGGTATCCACCTCGCCCTGACATTAGTTTGTAGCACATGGGATTCTAGAGGTAGAAACTCTTTCCGACATTGCCTAATCTCACTGCTTCATTTTAGTGATGTAGAATAGGGGCTCACAGGGGATACATGATTTGACAAAGGCCACAATGTTTAGTTTAATCGTGCTCTGAAATGAGGTAAAATGTGCACCCCCTCTCTTGGCCCTAACCTCTAGTTAGAGCAGACATGCAAAGGAGCTCTAGTTCACCGAGCTCAGGGTGGCCTTCGGGAGAAATGGCTCAGTTCCTTCTCACAGCTCAGTAACAAAAAGTCAGACGTGGAAGGTTGGTGTAGTGGGTTGAATGGTGGCCTCCCTAAAAGACATGTCCATATCAAATCCCTCAATCTCATGAATGTTATATTTGGGAAAGGGGTCTTTGTAGGTATAATTCGGGATCCTGAGATAAAATCATCCTGGATTATCTAGGTAGGCCGTAAATTTGATGACAAGGGTCCTTATGAGGGGCATATAAAGGACACATATAGAGAAGATGCGGTGAAGGTAGATGACATGGATGTGAGCCAAGGAACACCTAGGGCCATGAGAGCCAGAACAGGCAAGGAAGGATTCTTCCCTGGAGGCCACAGTGGGCACTGCAGCCATGCCTTTGCCTTGATTTTGAACTTCTGGCCACAGAACCATGAGAGAACAAACTTCTGTGGCTTTAAGCCACCCAGTCCATGGTATTGGTTACAGAAACCTAATACAGCCAGCAAAATGCAATGGCCACTCAAGCTCTCTGCCCAGGGAGGCTGTTACAAACCGAATGTGTGTGTGCCCTGAAAGTCCCTATACTGAAACCCTATGCCCCAAGGTCATGGTGTTTGGAGGTGGGGCTTTTGGGAGGTAAGTAGGCTTGGATGAGGTCCTGAGGGTGAAGCACTCATGGTGGAATCGGTGCCCTTCTAAGAGGATGAAGAGACCAGAGCTGTCTCTCCCCACCACTGTGGGGTGGGGACACTGTGAGGACACAGGGAGAAGTCAGCAGTCTACCACCCGAAAGAGGACTCTCACCAGAGCCTGGCCATACTGGCACCCTGATTTCTGACTTCCAGCCTCCAGTGCCGTGAGAAATAAGTTTCTGTTGTTGGTAAACCGCTCAGTTTATGGTAGTATTTGTTATAGCCCAAGCTAAGACAGAGGCTGACCAAATATATGACATCAAGGGCTCCTTTGGTTTCAGGCTGGCTTAGCCACTGCACAGACTAGGGGAGGGAGGGAGGGAAGAAGGGACGGAGGGGGGCAAGAGAGGTGAGATACGAATCTCAGGCTCCCCTCCATGGAGTCACTGTGAGCTGCCTGTGCCTCTCATCCCCATGGTCACAGCTCCTCTCAAGGCGGCCCTCCCCATGGAACTGTCTGCTTCTAGGTCCACAACTGGCTCCCTCCCCTCACCCCTAGAGATGTAGAGGCTACACCAGCCCTGCAGTCACTAGCCGCAGTCCTATGTACAACTCTGCAAACAGTCCCTTTATCAAAACACCTTCACATGAATCAAGCTGAGCACACCATGCATATGCTGCCAAGACCCCAAGTAACATGGTCTGTTGAAGCAGTGATACTTCCATGTCCTCGGGTGGCACATTTTCCCCCAGGAGATCAGTGCATTGTCACCGTCTCTCTATGACAGAGGGGTGGTGCCTGTGACCGTGCCACTCTGCCCAAGAGGGAAGTGAGGCTCACAGAGGTGAGCTGAATTTTCAACGGTTACAAGTTTGGAGCAGAGCGAGGATCCCCAGCAGCCCGTAAGCCCCACTTCTAGCTCTTTCCTATATTAAGTTGTAGTCTTGGGGCAGATCTGTGATCCTCAGGCTGTGCCTCCTCGGTCACCGCCGTGGCAGACATCACTGATCAATCACGACACTCTTTCAGATTCACACCAGCCTTTGTCATGGGATCTTTCCCCTGCTCAGCATTCTAGAAGGCAATAAGACCCAACAGCATTGGTGGGCCAGTGTGCCCTTCCTCCTACCATCTCACGGGTGCACCTCTAGCCTTGAGGAGCTGGGAAGGAGGGGAGCAGCCAGGAAAGTAAGTTTAGATGCAAGTGAGGCCATGTAACCTCCCCCTCTGTTGATCATCCTCAGACACCTTCAGCAAAAACTCACATGACCGAGATCCTTTTGGTCTGATGTATGTGTTTTGGGATGTAACATGGTAGCAGGCTCATTTCCAAGCTAAGCACTGTCATGATCCTATGAGCACCTTAGAGGCACTACCAAGTCCTTCGGTCAAGAGACCTGTGGGGCTTTCAAGCATTGTCCTACAGCTGCTTATTTCCAGAAGCTCTTTTTGCACCATTCAACTGACCCATATCCAGTGGACATCCTGTCTCACAGAATAGTTTCTGCTGTAATTATGACAAGATTCACAATGACCCTGCCATCTTCCTTTATTCTTTTTTTTTTTTTTTAAGATTTCATTTATTCATTCATGAGAGACACACAGAGAAAGAGAGAGGCAGAGACACAGGCAGAGGGAGAAGCAGGCTTCCTGCAGGGAGCCTGATGTGGGAATCGATCCTGGATCCCTGGATCACGACCTGAACCAAAGGCAGACACTCAACTGCTGAGCCACCCAGGTGTCTCTATTCTTATTTTTTTATTTTTTTAGTTTACTTATTCCTGAGACACACACACACACACAGAGGCAGAGGGAGAAGCAGGCTCCCTGCGGGGAACTCCATGTGGAATCCAATCCCAGGACCAGGGGATTATGACCTGACCCAAAGGCAGATGCTCAACCACTGAGCCACCCAGGTGCCCCATCTTCCTTTATTCTAATCATGGTTTCAGAGTGCCTCCCTTAGAGGACAGATGGCTTTTCAAGTCCCGTGGTCCTTGGCTTTCATAAGTTTGAGCAGCTCACTCTCTTGTGCCACCTTTATTTAAGGCCCCTCTCCCCCACCTTCCCTGTCCTGCTCATACTTCCCTGCAGCCACTAAGGTGGTGCCACCCACCAGGCAGCAGTTGAGTGGGGCTCCCCCAGCGGAGAGGTGAGGCAAGTGAAGAGGGACAGTTAATCTGGGGAGGAAGAAAGCAGCACAAACCACCACCACTGGGGCTATTCCTAATTGTAGCTCTCTGCTAAGGGGGTTCCATGTGGCCCCTTCGCACAGAGGGAGCTCTGCAGCGGGGCACACCTGGATTCAAAGCCAGGCCTGCGCCTCTCTAGCTTGAGTTTGGTCAACTTTCTACATTTCTCTAAAGCTCTCAGTGTGCTTGTTTATAAAAATCGAGACAAAAATGGGCATTTGTGCTCTCAGGGTTAAGAGGAGGATTAGATGGAAGAGTCCAGTGAAGGGAACAGCCTGCTGCCTGGCTCACAGGAAGTGCCCACGACGACGCTGAGGAGGATGTTTCTAGCAGCCATGCGGGGGACTGCCTGCCGAAGGAAGTCTCGCTTCTGGGACCCGGGAGTCCTGGGTCACTCCCTGGCTGCCCCCAGGCTGGAATGCTCTTTGCTGTCTGGCGCCTCCCCAGGCTGCCCCTGCCACTGCGTCTGCTCCTGAGGGGTCCCCTGGGCTTAAAGGAGCTCAGTAAGGAGCCCTGTGGGGACACCTGGGTGGCTCAGCGGTTGGGCACCTGCCCTCAGCTCAGGGCGTGATCCCGGGGTCCTGGGATCGAGTCCCACGTCGGGCTCCCCCACAGGGAGCCTGCTTCTCCCTCTGCCTGTGTCTCTGCCCCTCTCTGTGTGTCTCTCATGAATAAATAACTAAAATCTTTTTTAAAATATATATATATTTTTTAAAAAGAGCAGTGTTGACACTCTCCCAGACTGATGCTTCCCTTGGGTGCAAACAGATGGGAGAACACGGAAAGGGAAGACCTTCAGAGCAGACAGCGGGACCCTTACAGTCTCACGGCACAGGGTCCCTGGGTAGGGATGCAGGTGGTGGGTGGAAGGCTGTGTGGACGAGAGAAGCAAGCAAGCCAAGACCCCCGGAGTGTGAACTCTGAGCCGCCAAGCTTAACAAACAAACCCTCCAGCCAGGTGAAGGCAGATCTCCAGGCCAGGAGGTGTGTCCTGAGCGTCACAAGGGGTTCCTTCTTTTGTTTTGTTGCCTCCCTGCCTTGGCCTCTCACTCCCCTTATTAATTGTGATTCTCTAGCTTTACCCTCCGAGGTGGAGATTAAATGCTGAGCTGGCGGGAAGCGCTCTCGAAACCTGCAAGCACTGCATTTGCAGGCCTTGCTCCCAGGGACCTGCTCGGCCCTCCGCCCGCCCAGGCCCAGGCACTTCCATTCAACTGACCTTTTGCCATCATAGACATTATCAGCCACATCGGTAGGTGCTAATCCCTCCTGATTGGAAAAGGATTTTTCCCTTTCCTTGCCTTCCACCACCTCCCTCCCCTTTTATGCTTGAAGGTAAAGTTATGTTTCAAAATAATCTCTTGCATCTAAATATACTGTTTTTAGGGGCGCCTGGGTGGCTTGGTTCAGTTGAGCGTCTGCCTCTGGCTCAGGTCATGATCTCAGGGTCCTGGGATCGAGTCCCCTGTGTTGGGCTCCCTGCTCAGAGGGAAGTCTCTCTGTCCCTCTGCCACCCCCACCCCGGTACCCCCTGCCCTGCTCCTGCACTCGTGCTCTCTCTCTCTCAAATAAATAAATAATTCTTATAAAAGTAAATAAGCATACTCTTTTTGTAAGCATAGAACTTTCATATTCATTTACTCGATTTGGAAAATTTAAAAACAAGTGCCTCAGAGGACCTGCAGATTGTCAAATCCAATGGTTTCCAAAGTGTGGCTCTGTGGCCAGCAGCATCCACACTACCTGGGAACTCATTAAAAAGGCAAATTTTCAGGGCACCTGGGTGGCTCAGTGGTTGAGCGTCTGTCTTCAGCTCAGGGCGTGATCCTGGGGTCCTGGGATGGAGTCCCACATCAGGCTCCCCACAGGGATGAGGTGGTCAGGGAAGGCTTCCCGGAGGTCACGTTTGAGTTGGATCTAAAGGATGAGCAGGAGTTGGTGACATGAACAAGAGAAGGCAGAGGCCACGACTTATGCAAAAACACTTTGGAGCAGAAAGCACTTGGCCTCTTCCAGAAACCCTGGTATGGCTACAGCTTGGTGAGTGAGGAGAGTGGCTGAAGCAGAGAGAGAGAAGGAGAGCCAGGCACACAGAAGAGTGAAAGAGAAGATAGAGAGGGGAGCTGAGGCTGCGTGGGCCTCTGATGGCCCCACCCAGGTCCCCTAAGACGGGCTTGGGCTCCTGACCCTCCAGCCACCTCTGAAGGGCTCCTTCCACTACCTGCACTCCTGCTCTGCCTGCTAGAGGGGCCTCATGCTGGAATCACACAGCCTCTGCTTGATCCTCCAGGTGTAGGAAACTCTCACCCTCCCTCATCTCTGAAACAAGGTAGCCTGTCTACATTTGGAAAGTTCTAATTGGCCTTTCATTATATGGAGTCAGTTCTGATTCCTCTTTCTTCAGGTATTGAAAAAAGCGGCCAGCTTGCCCTCCCCACCCCTTATCTCCTCTTTGTCCAGAGTCCAGACATCTTCACACCCATGACAAGGCTGTGTGGCAGCTCTGGGATCAAATCGCCTGCATGCCAGCCTGGCTCTGTCACTGAAGCATGACCCTCTAGGCCTCAGTTTCCTCCTATGCAAACTAGGCTTAGTAGGAAGAACCCCTAAGGTGTAGGTTTGCTGTGACATTTAAGAGGCATAAAGCACATGAAGGGATTCAGAAGCATTCTGTGAGGGCTAGCCACTATTGGGGCCTGCTTTCCATTTGTAGGGCCGCCCTGCTGTCCCTCCCTAGATGGCACCATCCATGAGTGGCCACCTGAATTGGCCACAATGCAATGGGCTTATTCCCTCCCAATCCGGCATCTGCCTTCCAGAATAAAACCAGAGTCTGAGTAGGAGAGAGAAGGCTTGTCGCTATAGTGATGGGAAAACCCTTAGGCCCTGCGCCTGTGACATGAGCACACTGTATATTTGCTCCCAGCCTTAGTAAGAGGACAGGACGCTCACACTGTTGGGAGAATGGACGCATCTAGAAGGGAGCAGCTTCTGCTTCTGGGTACAAGGGGGTGGCTGGCGGCAGACCACCTACCTCTCCCACGGGTAGCAGGATGGAAACAGAGGTCCCTGATGATCCAGCTGCATGAAGGCACGAGAGCTGCAGAACCAGCTAGGACCGGAGAGCAGTGGTTCACACAGTCTGTTTTGAACCCAAGTGTGTGTGTCTCTCTCCTACTTTTTTTTTATTAGCAGTTTCATCTTCTCACAGGCTTTGGGGATTGCTGTGAACCCCGCAGTTGGGGAATGCACCATCCTGTCCCCATCTGGGTCACCTGTAAATGGCCAGAGGGGTGCATTTCCTCTGCCTCAGATCCAAAATGCAAAAATAAAACAAAAAAGCAAGCAAACAGTAACCCAGGGAAGGGATTTGGGAGGTGCTAACAAATCAAGCAGACTGTCCAAGGTGAGGTGGACAGGGGGAGGACTCACTCTGCCGTTCCCCCTCGCACTGCGCACCCCGTGCATCTGCCCCCAGGTGCCAGCTGCTGCCTCGAACCTTTCAGTCTGTTCTCCCTGCTGCTTGTCATCTCCTGGGGACGATGCTCAAAACCAGAAAGCTTGTCATTGGAAGGGCTGCATCCCTAAGCAGTGCATCTATCGGACAAAATAGCTACCTCGAAGGATTCGTGTTTCTGCTCTGGCTCTCTCCTCCCACACCCCCAAGACGAAGGAGTTGTGGCACTGATGGTAACACACATTTATTGAGCATTTACTGTGTACCAGACACTGAGCCCTTTACATGTATTGATCTAAAGATCCTCTCTCGTATGTATCTAGTGTGTCTTCATTTTATGAAAGAAGGAAACAGAGCTCAGAGAATAGGTCACCTGCAGAGTTCGTGACAGCGTATCCAAAACCCAAGTGCCATCTGACCGCATGGCCCTCATGCTTAACACCATTGGGTTTATCCTGTCTTTAGTCGCTTGTGGCTCCAAGCATCTACTCTCTCTGAAACATCTGTAGGGTCTGGCCCCTGACAGAGGAGTGAGTGACTGAGCTTACAAATCCCCCACATCAATGGAAGAACGTTGGCCACCTGCCAGGCCAAAAGATCCTCCAAATGAGAGTCTGATCCATGCCGCTCTTGACCTTTCTCAGGACCAAGCCTGACTTCACAGCCCCCTGAGTCATTTCACTGAAGGAGCCAGTGGATGATGGGCTTTATGTTTCAGGTTCCTGACTTAGCATCACATGGCTGATGTGACATGAGGCAACTGGAGGCCTTAAGGGGCGCCATCTTGCCGGCATGCGACAGCTCTGAAGTCTCATTCAAGTGGCCTGTGTGGCCATGGGCTCTAGGAAAATCTGCTGTTCACTGTTTTTTTAAATGGAGGTTTTCCTTCTTTTCAGGGTGACTGAAGTCTTTCTAATGAGAAATGCCAAGTTTAAGGTCACCTCAAATCCTCAACGGTTTTTTGGAACACGCCTTACAAGATTCCTTCTGATGCTGAATGTTATAAAAGGCTCCCAACTACCCATTTGTTCAGCTATTTTACTGTGACTGAGTTTATTTTCCTAAAGGGAAAGCAAACAGCAAGGGCTGTTTTAAAATCATTCCCAAATTGGTCAACGAGGGAGAAAAATTCAGCCACCTGAAAAAAAAAAAACAGAACTGAAGTATTATTTCAGCCATTCAAGTGATGACACGGATGTTTCACCTCTTTCCTCCCTTTTATCAACTATACTGTGGATAGTTGATGAGATCTACAGTTTGCCAGAACCATCTGGATTCCTAACTCTAAACTGTATTCTGGAGTTTGGCAGGATTAAATAATTATTGGAGGCTATTCCTTCTCTCACCCCCATCCAGATTTTTTTTTTTTTTTTTTGGACACCAAACAAATGGAGAAACCCTATCTGCCCCTTGTGCCCAGGGATCTGGAATTGGAACTTCCACCGTCGATGGCTTATGATTTTCCTCAGTGCTCTAGAAGCTTCTGAGATCTAGTCTTTTCCTAACAGAGGCTTTGTCTGTAGTGAATGAACCCTGACTACAAAGCTGGCCTGCTTAAAACAATGGAGTTATAAAGACAATAGGAAAGAAGGTGCTGGCTTAGTGTGCTCAGCACGAACGCCCTACAGAGCCATCTGTGGTGATCTTAGCTGAGCCACTCCTGATGCTGTCAAGTTCAGGGACAGGTGCTCTTCTATTTACCCCTTCCACGGCTCTGGCAGAGGAGGTTCAGTGCAGGCTATGGCACCCAGTATCTCTACGTAATGATTCTGTTTAAAGTTTCCCTGTGCCCCACCACTCCTCGAGATACGCCAGGCTGCCAACAGAAGAAGAGAAGCGGAGAATCGAGACCATTGTTTGAGTATTTTAGGCTCGCTTCCCCTGTGTCCCTCCCCCCTCCAAATACTTCCAAATATGGGTCACTCAAGATAATCCGCAGAATATGAAGATGGTATGAGATCATCTAACTGCTTTCCAAGCGGCAGTTGACAGCAACAGCATGGGTTCCGTGGCCTGGGTCAGGCACTGGGCAGCCCTCCGGGATTTCACACAGTAGCCAATGAGGCACCGATCCCTGCTGACCCGACCTCCACGAGGACATTCACCCCCAGCTCCCTTGCCCCTGCAGGGCCAGGTCCTCATGGCCTCCCACCTGGGCTGCTACATCAGCCCCATCTGGTCTCCATGCCCACTGCCCTCACCCCACCCCATCTTGCCCCTGCCACACGCTGCCACTGGGTTGCTCCAAATAGGAACAAACCTGATCACATTGGTCCTCTCCGTAAGGGCGCGGACAGCTCTCCCTAAGCCATGGAATAAAGTCTAAACTGGTCGCCCCATCATCAGAGCTCCAGGCCGTAGCCTCTGAGCCTTACTGTCCCTCAGTCCCGCGAGCCCCACCACTCAGGGGAAGCCCATGTCACCCACTCATCCTCTCCGTTCTTCTTGGCCACTCGATGCTGAGCAGAACCACAGTGACATTGGGAGGGGGGGACACAGATGCATCTCCACACACCGCCCCCACCAAAGCAAGTGCCACAGCATGTCCCCAACAACACACGGATGGAATGGCCTGATGTCCCCGAGGGAAAATGTACCTGTCCGAGATGAGAAATGTTAGAACAAGGGATGTGGCCGAACGTGATTCACAAATCACAGTTCCATGCGATCGGTGGGTGTGAAGAGCAACATTTGTCTGATGAGAGAAATTTCAAACAAAGGAAAATAATGGACACCAAAAGGCGGACAGACATCCCCCCATCACACCCCAGTGAGCCCCCTGGAGTGGCAATCTTGCCTGCTGGCCACCCCTCCTGGGGTGCACCTTGCCCTGGTCTGTGAACTCTACGCCAGCCCTCACTGCCCACGGGCTCTTGCTTCCTGTCTCTGGGCCTCTCTGGTGCTCACAGCTGACTGGGCACTCTGGTTCCATCCTTTCTAGGAAAGACCTGCAGAAAGGAAGGTAGTCCCTGACCTGGGACCCCCTGATTTTCTTCTTCCTCACAGAGAGCCCCACCTTGGGCAGCCCAGGCCCTGTCTCCTGGGACTCTATATTTTACCCACAGTGGTTATTTACTGGTTCCCAACTCACATTTTCCCAGCTTCCAAATCCTGCTTTTGCCAGCCTTTCTGCCCCCAATGCTCATAAACCACCCTGCAGCCCCCACACCCCTCTTGCTATACAGCTCCACTTCTTAGATTTCCTGGATCCACCCACGCCCAACCCCAACAAACAGGAAAGAAGTGTCCCCATTATGCGTTACCTAGGATGGGTAGGAACTGTCTACAGAACAGTGACAATATGGGGATGTCATTGTATTAAATAATCTGCGTGCTGGAAACGTGCCTTATGAGATCTGTGCGTGGTCATATGTGTTTAGGAATAATTTATATGTTTCTAATGGTAGAGATAGGCTGTATGAATTAGCTGTATTAGAATTAGACAAATATGTCTTAATCAGTAAAATACAGAAAAACCAAGGAAAAATAATACATTTTCTGCATTTTGACAAACATCTTGGTCAACAGGATACTTCTTGACATAGGAATATCAAAGAGAAAGGGACTCTTTTTGCCATTTTAGGGACCACAATAGAGGTGGGAGGTGGATTTGGGGATTTATGCAGAAGACAGTCCCTGTGATCACCTGGGGGGACACAGGTGGCACTCAACCCATGCAGGGACTCAGGAGAGGCGCCTGCCGGTTATTTCTGCCGCTGGTGCAGCCACCAAGGTTGTAAATACATGTCAGCCCTCAGTCCTCATCAGACATGACCCATCTATACCAGTCAACATAGCAGACCACCCCCTCCTCCTAGAAATAACTCCTCCATTTGACTTTTAGGACATCTGGTTTTCCTCTTCCATCCACGGTGCAGCAACTCGGACTTCTTCACTGGTGGGTTTTTCATCTCTGTGAGCTTTCATTGTGGGAGAGTGCCCTTTGGCAGCCATCTGCACCTCAGCAACTGGTGACTCCTCTTGCCATTTGCTCAGACCAAAAGTTCCAGCGTTGTTTTGCCTTCCCTTTGTCACACCCCACATTCAGTCACCAGAAATCCTGGGGCTTCCCCTCCAGCATCTGTCTGCATCTCACCACTGCCACCCCTGTCACCCTAAGCTGAATCAGCACTGTCTCTGTACCTTGCAATAGTTCCCTAACAGGCCCCTCTGCCTCTCCTCTGCCCGCCCCACTCCCCACCAAAGTGTACTCACAGCATGACCTCTGGGATCCTTCAAACATCTAAGTCAGATCATGCCACTCCTTCACTCAAAACCCTGGCTTCCCAGCTTAGAGGAGAAGCTGGCCATCCTGCAAGGCTCCACCTGGCCTCATCTCTGGCCTCTTTGCTGGACCTCCAACACACAGGCAACCCCTACCTCAGGACTTTTGCAGCAGCTGTTCCTCAGCCCAGGTTGCTCCTCCCTCAGATATTCACATGATTTGGTCACATACCCTCCTCAGGGTGCTGCTCAAATGTCACCTTCTCAGTGAAGCCCCGTCTGGACTTCTTATTCTAAATTCTAACCCCATGTCCACCCCATCTTTCCCTCTCCCCCATTCAGCTTTAGTCTTTTTCTATATCATCTGACAGAGTTGTTAAGATTTGTGTATATACATGCATACACACAAACACACACTAGAATGTAAGCTCCATAAGGACAAGAACTTTTATGTTTTATTCACAGGTGCGTCTTAACATCTAGAACAGCATTTGGTACATAATAGATGATAAATAACACTTTTTGACTGGTTTGTGGTTCCATTTTGATTCACTGGAATCACTTGATATCTTGACTGCGTGGGAAGAATCCCTGGGCCCCAGGGGATAGGATGGCAAGTCAGTCTACCATAGTACCCACTGGGGGCATCGCAGGGCTGGACTCACCTGTAAAGTTTCTCTGTGCCTTTCACATCTCAAGATCTTCAGAGCCTACCATGGGGCCTAAAACAACATGAGTCGATAGATGCTTTTTCAACTAATAAAATCCAGATAATTCAGGTCAAAGAGGAACCTGAATTAAAGGAGATAATATGATACCACAGATGTGGTTCAAACGATTCTTTTTCTTGTTCTGCTCATTCTCTGGTGGTTGCTGAGGCAACCACATCACTTGTATGTAGCAGTATATCACTTTGGGCACAGTAAGTTGAACACCTGAGTTTACCTGAGGACGTGGAGTTTCTGAGTAGCTTCCCACATTCACACTTGCTCCTGTCATTGTCAAATAGGAACCTCCTCCATTGTGAATGGAGGGGGCACAGAATAAGTCATCATAAGCCTTGGATTCTAGACTTCCCTCCACACTTACCAGCCTTTGCATGACTTTAACCCATGTGATCCTGTTTCTTCATCTGAAGTTAATTCTCTTATCATAAGAAAGTAACTGGCTAGTGAATTTGGTGCATCCAATTCAAAAATGATTGTTAAAGGAGACTTATGGTTTACGAACAAGTAGAAAGCAAGAATCACCAGGACCCACTGCAGGCTCAGAAAGAAAAAGCTCTGTCAGATAAATTGTCTCTTTCTTTGATAGGATTACTAGACTGGTAGAGATGAAATAGATCAAGGATTTAGGAATTGAATGGGGCATTTGATAAGTTCAATGGGGTTGCCATATGGATTGGATGCAAGGACTAATGAATTGGGTATGAAGACCACTGGGTGGCTTGGGGACTGGTTGGATACTGTTATTCAGGGGCTGAAATTCAATGATCTCAGAGAGAGGTTCTGAACTCAGGACCTCAAGCATCTGTTCTTGGCAAAGTCCTGCTGAACATGTTTAGCATTGGCTTGAACAAAAACCCTAAAGAGGATATGTCTATTACATTTGTGGATAGGCTGAAGGACAAAGATATGACCAGGGTCAGAATCAATATACAAACCAATCTCATAGACTATTAACAGTGGGTTGAATCCAAACTTATTAAATGGAAAAGCCAATGTGCTACCTTTAGCTTCTCAGGGCAACCAGTCCAGGTATAGAGTGTGGGAAGCACAGCACAGAAGCAGAAGACCTGAAAAAGTGTGATGGTTTTCTCTTGACATGAGTCAAAATGTGATGTTGTTGTGTAGACCACCGCACTCTATTCTATGTCATCCCCTCCCACAAAAAGCTATCTTTGTCTTTGGTTATATTCATGGAATTGTATCCACAGGTGTGAGGTCCATCCCACTGTGCACACTCCAGTGGTTTTACATCTACAATACCATAAAAAATAATAAAATTTTAGGAATAAACTCAACAGAAGTGTGAAACTTATACTCTGAAGACCAGAACACTATTAAAAGAAATTAAAGAAGACCTAAGTAAATGGGAAGACATCCTATGTACATGGATCGGAAGACTTACTATCGTTGGCATGGCAATACTCCCCAAATGGACCTACAGTTTAAGCACAATCTATGAAAATCTCAGCTGGCTTCTATGTAGAAATTGACAAGCTGGTTATAAATTCATATGGAAATGCAAGAGATCCAGAATAGCCAAAACAATCTTGAGAAATGAGAACAAGGTTGGAAGACTCATACTCTAATTTCAAAACTAACTACAGAGCTTCAATAATTAAGACAGTTTGGTACTTGATAAGGACAGACAGATCAATGGAGCATACTTAAAAGTTCAGAAATATACCCTTGCATTTATAATCGGTTGATTTTTGACAGGGATGCTAAGACAATTTAGTAGGAGAAAGGAATAGTATTTTTAATAAATGGTGCTGGGACAACTGGGTATCATACAAAAACAGTGAGCTGACCTCTTCATTACACTATATTCAAAATTGGATTCAAAATAGATGAAAGACCTAAATGTGAGAGCTAAAATGATGAGACTCTTATTAAAAGAAACAAAAGAAGAAAAAATGGACATAATCTCTGTGACCTTAGATTAGGCAATGGTTTATTAGATACGACACCAAAAGAACAAGCAAAAAGAAGGAAAAAAGTAGATAAATTTGTCTTAATCAAAATTTAAAACTTCTGTGCTTCAAAGGACACTATCAAAGGAATGAAAAGACAATCCACAGGATGGGAGAAAATATTTGAAAATCATGTATCTGATGAGGGAGTATGTATATCTAAAGTATGTATCTAGAATATATAAATAACTTTTATAAGAAAATAATAAAAAGATACAACTCAATTTAAAAATGGGCAAAAAATCTGAAATAGACACTTCTTCAAAAAAGATACAGAAATGGCCAACAGGCCAACATCTATAGACGTTAGTGAAAAGCAAATCAAAACACAATGATATATCACTTCACACCCACAAGGATGACTATAATCAAAAAGACAGATAGTACCTCATGATCCAGCAATTGCACTACTAGATAATGACCCAAAGAATATAAAAATACTAATTCAAAGGGGCACATGCACCCCAATGTTTACTGCAGCATTACCTATAATAGCCAAATTATGGAACAGCCCAAGTGTCCACCTACTGATGAATGGATAAAGCGGATGTGATATACATATACAATGGAATATTACTCAGTCATAAAGAATGAAATCTTGCCATTTGCAATGACATGGATGGGGCTAGAGAGTAGTACACTAAGTGACATTAAGTGAATCAGAGAATGACATATACCATATGATTTCACTCATATGTGGAATTCAATAAACAAAACAAATGAGCAAAGGGGGGAAAAGAGAGAGAGGCAAACCAAGAAACAGACTCTAAGCTATAGAGAACAAACTGGTGATTACTAGATGGGAGGTGGGTGGGAAGGTTGAGTGAAATAAGTGATGGGTCGGGGTGCCTGGGTGCTCAGTTAAGCATCTGACTCCTGATTTTGGCTCATGTCATTATCTCAGTGTCGTGAGATCGAGCCCCATGTCAGGCTCCCCACTGGGCAGGGAACTTGCTTAAAAGTCTCTCTCTCTCTCCCTCTCCCTCTCCCCCTCCCTGCCCCACTTTGCTCCCTCTCACTCTCTTTCTCTCTCTCTCTCAAAGATAAATAAATAAATAAGCAATGGGGATTAGGAGTGTACTTGTCAGATGAGCACCAGGTAGTGCAAAATAGTATTGCACTATTTTGTACCATAAAACTAATATGACACTATATGTTAACTAACTAGAATTTGAATAAAACCTTTAAAAAAAAAACCCACAGATATTCAAACCCTCACACACTGCTGGTTGGAGTGTGAAATGGTGTAGGTATTTTGGAAAACAGTTTGGAGTTCCACAGAAAGTGAAGCACAGACTTACCACACAACCCAGCAATTCTGCTCCTAGGTTTATACTCGGGAGAAGTGAAAACACGCATCCACACAACAGCGTGCAGTGCACAGCATTATTCCTAAGAGCCAGTAAGTGGAAATAATTGCAATGTCCATCATCTGACTAATGAATAAACACAGTGTGATATATCCACACCCTGGAGTATTATTCAGCAACAAAAAGAAGTGAAGTAGTGACACAGGCTTCCACAGGGACCAACCTTAAAAACGCTGTGCCAGAATGGAAGAGGCCGTCACAGAAGATCACATCCTGTACAACTGCATTTACATGAAATGCCCATAACAGGCAACTCTAGGGTGATGAAAAGCAATTAGTAGTTTCCAAGGGCTGGGCTGCGAGTTAGGGGAGAAATGGAGAGTAAGTGCTAATGGGTACGGGGTCTTCTTTTGGGGTGATGAAAACATTTGTAAAACTGATTTGTGATGGCTGCACAACCCCAAGATACACTAAGAGCCATTGGATTATAAGCTATAAATGAGTGAAATGCATGGTATGTGAGTTATAGCTCAAAAATATTAGGAAGAAGAGGAGGTCAGCAATAAACCAGGCCTCAAAACAACAAAAGGCTGTAAAATCACATCCTAGGAGGAAAAGCTGTAGAGACTAGAAGTAAAACAGAAAAACTCTAGGGAAGAAGCCATCTTCACATATTTGAAAGGCTTGTACATGGAGAGGGAAGTAGATGACCATGTGGCCTTGAAGCAGACTCCGCTCCTCCATCTGGACAGCTCATCCCCTGCCCACACCCCATAACGCCTATACACCTTTCACAGCTCAGCTCAAATGTTACCACAGGGATGCTCTTTGGGAATCCTTCCCCCAACTTTGCTGTGCATTCTCCTAGATTCAGAGCACTCCATTTGTAATGACACATTTATTTATTTAATCATTGGGTTATAGTCTGAGGATCTCACTAAATTACAAGCTCCATGAAGGGACCTGTTGGCTTCCATGTGCTGTTGTCTCCCTGGATCTTGCCACAGTTCCTGACATAGAAGAGGCAGTTAAGAAGTATTGGTTGAATGAAAAGGTGAGTAAGCCCTAACTGTTAGGAATTACAAACAGATAGTGTAGGGAAGAACCTTCTGGAATCAGAGCTGCCAACAGGTGCAAAGCGCTGTCTTGAGTGCCCTCACACCTCCTGTTCAAGCATTTGGGGGACAAATGTGTTATCATTCCATGACTCCTTTGTGTCATGATTAAAGCACCAAAGAGATGGTCAGATGGAATTTCTTTCCTTTCTGTTTTAAAATCTCATAAATAGTTCATGTACTCCAGAAAAATCCTAAAAGGCAGGTAAGAAAAGGAAGTAAATCAAATCACCCATAATCTCCCTACAAGGGATGGCCACAGTTAGCACAACTGACCCTTGAACAACACAAGAGTTAGGGGTGCTGACCCCCAAAACTTGACTAATAGCCTACTGCTGATCAGAAGCCTTGGCAATAATATAAAGCCAATTAACGCGTATCTTGTATATGTATTATAGACTGCATTCTTGCCAAAAAATAAGCTAGAGAAAATGTCACTAAGAAAATCATAAGGGAAAATACATTTACAGCACTGTCCTACATGTGCCAAGAATAAATCTGCATATAAGTAGACCTGCACAGTTCAAACCCAGGTGGTTCAAGGGTCAACTGTATATTCTTCTGGACATTGGCTGCATAGCATTTCATTATGTGGATAAATACTGCTTTAATTAGTATGGGATTATGTCAATCTTTGTACATTCCATAATGTTTAATCATAGCTCCTAGCTCATATTTATTGGATATTTAATTAGCACCAGGCACCATGCTAAACATTTCATATGCATTCCTAAAACCCAATGAGGTGAATACTTACTATTATTCACATTTCATAGTAGAGATGGAAAAACTGGGATTTAGAGAAATCACCTAACTTTGTCATGACTATAGAGACCAGTGAATGGCAGAGCCAGATTCAGACACCAGTAATCTGACTCCAGACTCCAGGGAAGGTCTCACTGATGTTTGTTGAATGAATCACCGACTGAATGCATGAGTGAATGAGTGTGTGCTCAACTGTCCACACTGGGAAAAATTAAGCTTCTCTTATGCAGCTGGTTGGTTCTTATCTGACAAATGCTCCAAATCTTAAATCACTCATCTCTTCTTGGGTTAGTCTATCTGAAGGCTAAAAATGGGGTCCACCTCCCACCAGCTATTGGAGAGACTCTTCCTCCAGGGAAGCCCCAATATCTTCTTGTATGAAGTCACCATGGAGCCACTGTGGGCAGAGCACAGCCTGGGTCACTTCCAGCCACCTGCACCCCCCCTCCCAATAGGCGCTGAAGCCGATGGGCCCCTGCGGCCGCTGGGATGCTGCTGCGTCCATTCGTCCACTTCGAAGATGCGGCGCCACGTCCCGCTGGTACAGACGCTGCCAGCGCGGGTGCCACCGCCACCGCCAGTGCTGGTGCCACCGCCACTGTGCAAGTGCCACCAACACTGCCAGCGCCGGGCTCACCGCCTCTGCTGCTGTTGCCGCTGCGTCACTGGAACTACCATCCCATCAGCGCTGGAAGGGGTTGGAGGGGGCAGGCACGGGGGCCAGGAGCTTTCTGGCACTGTTGGCTCCATCCCCAGTCAGTCTGAGGCAGATGAGGGACAGACTGAGAGACAGGACATCAAGGAGCCTTGAGAATTCCCCTCTCCTCCAAAGGCAGCTTTGCTAGGAAACGTCTGGGCATCTCCTGGGGGAGGACTTCTTCCCTCATGCAAACAGAATCCTAGAAAGCCCAACCCACTTTCCCCAGATGCCTCTAAAGACCAGGAGGGAGCAGGGCAGCCCAAGCTGGGACCTGCTTCCCAACCCTTCCCCTCCCACCTGCTTGAGGCTGACCACGCACCTTTGTCCCACTAACACGGAGGCGGACGGCCACCTTTGTACCCTCTCTCTTAAAATGCTGCAAGACCTCATGGTATGCATTTGTGAGCTCACCTTATGACCTGGCCCTATTTACCCTTCAGTCCTGTTTCTCAAATATACTATTTTTATTATTTGATCATATGTATATCTCCAAACCCTCTCGGAATAAAGCAGGAAGTCAGAAAAATGAAAGGAGATACGAGGAAGAGCATTGATAAGAATTTTTATACGCACACGTTGCAAAGGGAAGCTCATTTCTGACTTTGGTGTGTTTCATTGGGGATTTTCTTTTTTCCTGAAGATTTCAAACAAGCAGAAATTCTTGGCCAAATGACTTGGGAATTCCAGGTGAAAAGCAGGACTCTCTCAGGAAGCTTTCTGAACCTGAATTACAGAATTACAAACTGTTCGCTCCCTGCTTTTTGTAGGCACACATTTAGAATGCTGCTGGGCACGGCTGATCCTGGGCAATGTTGGCATTTAGGGGCCTCCACCCTCCCTGACCCTCCTCGGTCTTCAGCCCAGAACTCCCTCCTTAGAGAGCACCCAGATTCGCACCCTACCCTAGGTCGGCCATAACCAGCAAATTCATGGTAAGGCTTTACTGCCGTCTCTCCATGCTTCCCAGTAAGAAGAATCACAGAACTGCAAAGGGCCACCTACATAACCGACGGGACCCAGTATACAATGAAAATGCAGGAGCCCTCTTTCAAGTTATAAAGAATTTCACAACGGTAACATCCAAGCATTAAAACAAGCCCAGGGCCTGTGTGACTACAGGGGCATGGGTCCAAGCTGGCCCTTCCTACCCAAAGGAATGTAATGATACACCAAGGACACTCAGATGCATAGCTTAGAAAACTAGTTTATATATATCTGCAAAGCCCTATTTTTAATGGAAAAACACTAAAAATTGAAGATTTTTTTTTTATTTTAAACTTCAGATACACCATTCCTGCAGAAGTGCTAGTTGATTCAGCTCTGTAATTAGGGCTCTTTTGGTTAAAAGCATGAGAGACTTGTCTTAACTTTCACCCTGCTTCCCTCCAAGGCTTTATACCCTGAAAGCATTTTGTATATTAAGGGAGAAGCTTGCAGCAATTAACAAGATGCTGGATGCCATAGCAAGACTGGAAAGGGTCAGATCCCCATGGATCTAAGTGATTCTCAAAGGATAGACAGGATCTGGCCAGGCCAAGAGGAACGATTCCAGAAAAGGAGCAAAGGAGCAGAGAGAGAAGCAAAGGGCATGACTGGTCAGAGGCAGGAAGAGGGTCAACAGGACATGGAGGAGGGCCCACCCAGGGCCACTGAATTACTTTAGAAAAGCAGTAAGAACCTAACAGCTTGTAAAGTTTTAGAGTCTGATTTTAAAACCAGGTTTTCATGCTTATGGTGGGTAAAAATAAACATGACAAAAGGACACATGTATATAAATAACACGTGAACTTTTTTCCCTCTATAAGCAGGCAATAGCGTGAGCATAGAATCCATAAAAGAATTTTTTGCCCTTGAGCTGGCTATTACTGAATCTTCACCCAACTTGCCAGATCTCATGTGTGCCTCTTAGCTCTAACAGAGTTTTGGGGTTTTGTGCCAAGGCTACACTCTGTGCTGAGTCTTAGCCAGTCTTGCCCTTTGCATAACACACAGCACCTTCCAGGAGGCTCTGAGCTCACCTGCAGCAGAGAATGAGACCCATGCTCCCCATTGCTAAAAATGCTTAGCGTTTTAAAAATGAGAAGTCTTAATGGTGAAGAAAGGCATTTGGACAATGTAGGACTCATCTCTATACCTGGGACAATGCATAGTGAAAAAAAAAATCACAAAAAACGTTCTTTTACCTAGACATCCGCCTCCTCTGATAACCATCTGGCTTAAATATAATGACACCCAGGGCAGAACCTGGAGCGCTTCAAGGTCTGTCTTTAGGAGTACCCAGGCCAAGGTACATGCTGCCTCACCCATGCTACAAGGTAACTAGGTTAACACAGACCATAAACTCACCATCCAAAGCCAGAGAGATCGGAATGCATCTTATTCCTCCCAACTGAGACTGATTCTCCTTCTCCTTGCCTCTCACTGTCTTTATATACACACACGTCTGCTTAGTGAAGTATAAATACCTACATATACATATATGTATCTTGTGTATATGACTATATACTTATGTATGTAAACTATGTATAGTGTGTGCATTTATATGTGTATATAAAAGACATATATAGGGAAAATAAGAGAGGCAGGGAGAGAGAATCACACATACATACATATAAATATGTAGTACAATTCAATTCCCTTTAATTTCATTAAATTCAACCAACATTTAGAGTCTCTGCCATGTGCCGCCCTATAGAAGAGTGTCACCAACCCCCGTGAGCTCACCGTCTAGAGGAGAGACAAACTAAACCCAAACAAAAGTATGGCGGCTGGCGGCCTCTTACAATGGGGGGGCAGCGTAATTTGGTGGTTCTAGATCAGGGGTGGTTATTACGTGTGCTTGAATCATGCCGACTGGACTCAGGCCCCGCTCCACCACTTTCAAGTTGTGTGACCTTCAACATGCAACTTGAGCCACGGTGTCCTCATCAGTAGAATGAGCATCAATAACAGTGTCTTCTTCACAGGGCCGTGAGGAATTAACGATATAACCAGTGAAACCACTTAAACTGGCACACAGAAGGTATTCAATAAAAGGGAGCTTTTATTATTACAGTTTTTATTCTTACTGAGAAGAATGTGAGGTTGTGCAGGTGGGGTGCAAAAGAAAACAAGGTCGATCTAACTTGGGGGTGTCAGGAGGAGCTTCAGGGAGGAGGTGGTGTGAGGAATAGGTTTTGGTCAGGGGGACAATAGGGAGAGAAGGCATTCCAAGGTGAAAAAGGAGTTTGTTCAAAGACCCTGAGGCATGAAATATCCTGGAATATCCTGAGAACTGCTGGCAGATCAGCACAGCAGAGTAAGGGTTCAAGGTCAAAGAGAAGCCAGAATCAGATCTGGAAGGACCACCAGAAAGCCCCAAGCAATGGAATAATGAAATCAGATTTGCTTTCAGAAATGTTTAGGTAATATCCAACTGAACGCGATTTCGCCATTGTGAGGACCAGCTATCACAAACACCACCGGAGTACATATACACCACAAAACAGAAGACTTAACTGTCATTTATATGTTCTTTCCTCTGTTTACAAGTCTTCAAGGGTATTTTTTTGTTGCTTTGTTTCAGTTGTAGTAAACGATTGGTTTACTTTTTCCATGCTGGTTTCATTGCTGCAGAATATTTTACCACTAATATCTTACAGAATGATTTTTAAATACTCATCTTCCTAACCACAAGGAGGGTCTTCATTGACCACTTCTTAGCATTCGTTAAGATCCAGACAGTAAATCATTTGCCCTCAAAGCAGGCAGACAGCCATCACAGGTGGCGGTTCGGGTCTGGGAGATGGAGGTGGATGTGGGAGGCAGAGCCACGATCCAGGGTCAATACTGGAACTAGAAGCAAAGTCATATCCACGGATAAGAGCAGTATGAATGAACCAGGAAGGTCACTTCCAAAGAAAAAAGAAAAGAACATGTGCCATGGCACCAAAGGGAGAGACGAGAATGCAAAGTGGATCTTTTAAGCACATCCAGTGACCAAGGAGGTCCCTGGAGGGAAAAATTGGAGACGGGCAATTGAACCATCTGAATGTGTCTAGATTCATTTGCTCACATATCATTCATGAGGTCAGCCTATGAGTCAATTGTATTAATTCTCTTTGTTCACATATGTCCTGGGTATGGAGAGAACACCGTGATGCTGCAGGACTGCACATACTTTCCAACCATGAAGGACTCAGGGCAGCAGAAAGGGAATTCACTGCGAGTGGGCACCTGATATGTACCAGGTATTGTCCTAGATGTGCCTCTATATGCTGGCTCATTTAATCTCCATTCTACGCTGCTGATAAAATCAACAGATGTGAACAGTCTATTTTCTGGCCCCAATTTTCATTGTCATCTCATAGCCGAGATAACAGAGGTGGTAGGTGGGACAGAGAGCTGAAAACTGCAAATTTCAGACACCTAACACTTTATCTCCCTCCTCCTCCCCAAAACTAACCTCTTTGGGTCTGGTCTTAAGTTTTTCATAAAATGAACATTGCCTTTTCTCAATTCATTTTTTCCCCTTTGAATTAGCAAGTATGGCCCCCAAATGCTGACACATTAAATCCTGCCAGTCCCTGTCAGACAGACCACTAACATGCTCAGTGTGTGTGTGTGTGTGTGTGTGTGTGTGTGTGTGTGCGCCCAAGCATGGGTGTGTCCAATTCAGGACAAACGGGGAGTGGTGTCACCCCCACAGGACCTGCCAGTGTATCAAATCCAAATTCTACACTCAGATGTCCTTTCAGTGCTATGGGAGGTGCTGGCTGCTGCAGCTTAAGTTGTTAAAAAATAAATTAAAAAAAATAACAAAAAATAAAATAGTTGTATCAACCTCTCACGTGGCATTCCAGCTTAGCATGTATTTAGTGATCAACTGAGAAACTCAAAGAGCGTTGTGGGAATAATCAAAGTAAGTGTGAAAAAGAGCAGGATCTCTATCAATTGCTCTCTGTTTCTCAAACATTTCTCTCTTGAAAGATCAAATAAGCAATAACTTGTCTGTTGAACACCTACTATGTGACAGGTACTCTGTATCCAGTTGCACATCAGAGGATTTCTTCTTCATCACTGGCTGCCCTTTAAAACATTCAAAGCATTGATCAGGATGCTTTAGCTGTTTTCTTGTCAAGCAACTGTATTATTATGAACGTCTTCAGAGGCTTAACACTCTGATGGCTATGCAGAGTTTTCTGGGGCCTTTTTGGTCTGTTCTGTTTTCTTCCTACTGTTGTTTTTGTGTGTGGTTTTTGTTTTGTTTTTTTACTTAAAACTTTCCTTTTCCTACTTTCCGATTTTAGGGAGAAAAAAAAAAAAAAAAAAAAAAAAAACCTCGCATCTGGGGCCTGAGACCACTTGAAATGTCTGGGCTGGGGATTGCTAATGACCTCCCAGAGATAACCCAAATTGCTGATTTAGCAAAGCCCATTCTTGACCTTGACACAAGACAAGACAGGCAAAGGGAGAGGACTTGCCAGGCAGCCGTGAAAGAAGACGGATCATGGAAGCGCTCAGATCTCCCCAGGCCCCCTCCCCCATTCAGCAAACACCTGGCTGAGTTGGAAAACATGACCGGTCCAACCTTCCTATTGGCACCAATTGAAGCTGTCAGCTCTCGGCTTGTCACCAGTTGCACTGGGAGGCCCCGGACAGCCACAAGAGCCCTAATTAGGCAGAAATGACACTTCTACAACTGACCTGCCAGGACCTTTGGCAAACCATTTAACATCATTAGTTAACATTTTTAAAAAGTGTGAATGTAAATGAACAGCCAGTGGCTTTCAATGGAGTTTGTCGGTGGCATCCCCCCCTTCCACCCCCCCCCCACCAGCTCACTCTTTCTCTTTTTACATGAATAGTCCACTTGTTTCCTCCAGAATTGGAGGGAGGCGCTGGGGAAGAAGGAAGAGGACCGGTCCTCTGCGGGGAGAGACATGTTAAAGCATAAACAAGCTTGGAGGATGGAGAGACAATCTCTTCCAGCCTCAGCATAGGCCTGAACACACACAAGCTCCCAGCAGAGCAGGGCAGGGAGGGGACAGGAGTGAGCCCAGCCAGGTCCCTCTCCTGGAGCTGGGCCTGTGAGTGTAGATGTCAACCATCGCCCATTCCGGGCTTTGAGGAGCTGGGAAACAATCTCATTTCCCCGACTCAAGGGCGCTTCTGAAATATTCTTTCTCTGGTACCTCTTCCCACTCACTCGTTAGCACTCGGAATGAGCAGATGTTCTGCAATGATTTAGCAAATATCTTGTGTGTGCTTCAATCTCACTGTACCTCATCCCTCTCCAAAGGAATGAAATCTCGGGGGTGGGGGGTGGGGGGTGAGGACTTCCCCGATGCCAAGGTTGATACTTACGCAAATCAGTTTGTTTCCTACCTGAAGCTGGTATTTCCCACCTGGAATCACACTTCATTTTGCTCTTTGCTGTACACCCACAGAGTCCGTACATGCCGACACTGTCCATCTGTAGGAGGGGAAAAGAGTTTCACTGTGAAAATGTCACTGTGTCCATCTGTTAATGCGCTGCTCTCAAAGTGTGTGTGTGTGTGTGTGTGTGTGTGTGTGTGTGCTGGGTAACAGCTGGAGGAGGCCTCACAGAGTAGAAGGGAAGCAAAGGCACAGGTGGGCAGCACACGGGCTGGGCTCCTGGAGGGCCTCTGCACTTACCACCTACTGGTTGTGTGGCCCTGGACAAGGGGGTTGGCCCTGGTGTTCTCATCTGTAAGATAGAGATAATGCCTCAGTACCTCCTGTGGGGAAAACAGAGTAGATGGAAATACCATGTGAACCGGCGAGCCCCACGTAAAAGTAAGGATTTCCAGACATTTTAGAGCTGCCAAAATTGAGGTGCTATACCAGGTCCCCAGCTTAGTGAGAATCTGCCGTCTTGCTCCTCAAGGCGAGCTGGACAAAGCCACTCCACCACCACCGGCACATCCCAGGTCCCCCCTCTTCACCTCCACTCCCGCTCATTCTCCCAGGGGCTATAAGTACCACAAAGGAAAGTGCAGGGGTGCAAGACGAATTCGTAAAACCCACGGTCATGGGAGCCCCTTGGCCTCTCTGCTGGATCCTAAGCAGTAGGAGAGGGGAAGCACGTTTGTCTACCTCTGCATTTGCAGAAGCCCCGAGGACAGCCGTGGGGACGATGCCCCACAAAGGTTTGCTGCGTCCAGATGCAGTGCGGGGGTGGAGGTGGGGTGGGGGGATGTGTGCTTTACGAAGGCAGCCCAGACCCCAAATCCGGAGAGCTGGGCTTGCCCCCGAATTAGAGAAACGAGCGAGGGCAGCCGGGGCGGCTCGGAGGCTTAGCGCCACCTTCAGCCCGGGGCGCGATCCTGGAGACCTGGGTTCGAGTCCTGCGGCGGGCTCCCTGCGAGGAGCCTGCCTCTGTGTGTGTGTGTGTGTGTCTCATGAATAAATACATAAAATCTTAAAAAAAAAAAAAAAAAAAAGAAAGAAAGAAACGAGTGAAACCAGGCCGGCGGCTGCATGGGGGTGGCGGAGGCCTGCTAGGGAGCCACGAGACACACACACACACACACACACACACACACACATAGAGAGAGAGAGAGAGAAGCAAAAGCAAACAATCTTCGTTTGGGGCAGAAAGAGAGAGAAAATACCGGGAAACGTCCTTAATAACAGTAAATGGGAAAGGGAGAGAAGAGCTCCTCCGTGATGGAGTATTTAGTGCTTTTAAGCTAAATACCTCCGCATATTAAGCAAATAGAGAAAAGCCAGCTAGAAGATGTCAGCAAATTGAACCGAACGGCGCTCAGCGCGCTCAGAAAGCCGATAGGAGGTGTCTGGGTTTGACCCTTTCCCCATCACATGCCTGGTCGGCGCCCGCTTGTTTAGCGTTGCCTCTCCTCTCCAGCTGCGGAGCTTATTGAAAAGCTCTTGCTCCCCGCCTGGTTTTGGCACATTTTCTGCAGGTGCCTCCTACTGCGGCCACAATGGGCTGCGAGGGAGGTTCAGACCTGTCAACAGCTCCGGGGGCGGGGGCGGGGGCGGGGGCGGCGGCGACCCGGCCTCGGTCTTAAAGGGCCAGTGACAGGCCGCGCCGCCCCCCTCCCCCCCCCCCCCCCCGGAGCCCGCGGCGCCCGCACCTGCTAATGAGATGAATCCCTTCTCCCGCTCGCTCTTTCTCCCTCTAATGATTTCACTTGATCGCTTTCGCTCCTTCCTGGACGGGGAATCGCTCCGTTGAAAATATAAAGTAATTGCCTGGAAAACACTGCTCCGCCACCACCACTCCCTTGCCTGGCTGAAAATGTCACAGCAATTGAAAAGCTCTTAGCCCCGGTTCCGGAACGAGGTGGCTCAAGGGGACGGGCTTTGCATCGGTCTCCGAGCGCTCGCGGGTCCCCGAGAGCTGCAAGTTCTCCCGGGCGCCTAATTGATTTTTTTAGGACTGAGCCTTTTCCCTCCAGCAGCACGGTATGATTTTGTGGGCGACTGTGGACAATGAACCAAACTAAACTAGAAAACTCCCTTCGAACCCTAGAATCAGATAGAGCTCGCTCAGAGGAAAGACGTTGTTTTTCTGTAGTCGCCCTGCCATTCTTTTCTCAGAAGCCCCGGAATTCGGAGGGATGGCCACGTGGGTCAAGTGTGATTTAGGAGAGCAGAGCGGCCTGGTTCCCATCACATGAAAGGAAGGTATCTTTGTCTAGAAGGGAGTGGGGGCCTTGGTTCTGCAAAGTCGAATCGATGCTCTAATTGTTTAAGATGTGCTGATTTCTTTTCCCTTTTCGGGTCTGTCACTTGGCGGCAGCAGTGACACACTGTGGGAATGGGGACCACACACTTGAGTTTTCATAAATACTTTATTAGTCATGGCCACGCCAACGTGGGGAGTAAATTCACCTGGAGGAAAAAAAAAAAATCACTTTGTCATACGCATGAACCTGCCAGCAAAATAAACAGTGGTTGGTGACGGTTTCGTTTTCCTCTGACAGGTGAAAGCCTAAGTCTGCATCTGAGTAAGAGAGAGAGACTTTTTTTTTTTTTTTTTCAGTTTAATTGGTGAGAAGCACCACTTGCTAAATGAGATGCTGGCGTGTTACTAGTTCCGGGGAACAAAGCTGCAGGTGAATCACCTTCCAGCCAGATGAACCATGAATATTTTTTGTAGCTGATGAAGTAAGGGCAGTGGACATGCTTATTACTGCATTTTATAAGTAGGCGAAAACATCTGCCTCCTTACTCCACAAACTGGAGTAGAGAGAACCACAGCTACAAAAAGGCCACTGAAAATTATAAATCTGAAGAAAGCCACAGAACTTTTTACAGCTAACCCTCTGAGAGGCCATGGTACAAGTTTCACAACTGTAAACAGGGGCGGCACTTTTTCCTTGGAATTTAGGAATTTGGGACTGTAGATTTTTAAATCTTGTAATATTGTCAGAATATGCCTGACATTCAGTTGGGGCAATTACACATATTTTACCAAAAAAAAAAAAAACATGTATCATAAAGGGTATTCTTCCTTTATCCATAATGAAGAGAATTTTTAAAAATCTTTAAGTCCATTAAATAAATTGATTCCTGAATAGAAGAATTACGTTGACAGCTTTTCACCAGCAACTAAAGGTTTTTCTATTTGATTATATGAAGATGTGTGTGTGTCTGTGTGTGTGTGTGTAAAAGGAGGGCATGGAACTAAAAAAGTCCTGGCTGGCTCTATGATTTTTTTTTTTAATCTATAAAGATGATTCCTACAATGGAAACAAATAAGCAGTAAAAATGACCACAGAGCTCTAACAGCTTTGCCTATTAGACAGGCGGTCAAGACAGAGTAAGAATGGGTTAAGTCCCTGCAGCCACAACGAGGAGCCTGGATCCTCTAGGGCTAGAATCCCAAACCCCCTTGCAAAAGATGGCCCAGGAAGCAGGCATGTGGGGAAGGTGGTGGTTGGCCTGCTGCTGGTGCTCAGGCTGCTGTCCTCCGCATGAACTCCCAGAGTGAGACTGGGTGGATGGTGTGAACACCGTTTCACCATATTTCTGGAGGGGGGAGAAAGAACATATGAAGGGGACAAAAACAGGTCAACAAAGCAGGCGGTCAGTGGAACCAGCGTCAAAGCTGACAGCAGCCCCAGGACTGGTTTCGCTTCTACATCCTCCTTTTTCATGTATCCGTACGTGATGTAAAAGGCCTGGATAGAATTCCAAAGTTCAGAAACAACAAAATGGGGATTCACATCTCATTGCTCACGTGGGTCCTTGCCGCACATTTGAAACCACCTGACTCCACAAGGTAGAAATTAATTAGCTTTGGGTTACGTGCATTTGACCTTCACACTAAATAGGGTTTGTCAAGATGTTGGGCATGTGTTTAAAAATAAAAGAATATATTTTAAAATGCTGCATCATGTCTGTGTCTGCACACCTGACTGATGATATGTTCACACGGCAATGAGAGTTATATCCCAAGGCTAAAACATGTTTGTTCTCTAGGGTAAAAGCTAACATTCTTCATAATCAGGTCCTGTATATTTACCTATGTAGTGAGAGCCACAGGTATTTCAGCCTGAGCCCTTTATTTGTTTAGTGTTTACACCTGCTACTGACATGCATCCACTGAAATGTTAAGATCCTTTATACTCAAATAAAAAGTTCACATGGAGCTGATGGACAATAGTACCTGTTGCAATGTTTGTATTCCAGCTGTAAGGTGCACTTCCTTCCCAGTTAGAAAATGATGTCAGTTTAAAATCTGCTTTATAGCTCCTGAATTAACATAGAACCACTGGCTAAGGGAAGAAAAAGATTTTGCTATCTCATCCCTCGGCGGAATGCACGGGCTCATCCTAAATCAACACTGCACCTACAGTGTTTGTGACGCCGTCAGACAACACCGAAGCTGTGTGAGCACAGACTTCGCCCCCCACCCCCACGAGGAGCTCGGTTCTATTTTGTTTCTTACAATTTTCTTAGAATTACATGCTGCCAAGTTGCCTTGTCTTTCAACAGTCAGAATGCACTAAGTAGCCAAAGAAGCGTTACCATACGGTTTCTCTCCAGTTTGTGTGATGCAGGATCACAGCCCCTTTCTTCCAATCCAAGCCTTCCAGAGTCCAGCTTATTTTAAAATATCCAACTGAGACAGATGCCCTTGAGTAATCAACACACGTAAGACCGAACCAAAGGACTAGTCGTAGACACCAACCATTAAAAACCTTACATTTTTACCTACGTATCTTGTGAAAAATAGACGAGATAGGCTGGTGTGAGGTGTATATCCTGCAGTCTAAATTTGGAGAGTGAGGGGGAGTTGCTCATAACCACAGTAATCACAGGGGCTGATCCTGATGTGGCAGCTGAGCCTTCACCCCAGAGAGCAGAGATGCATGTGTGTGACATTTTCTGATCCACCAGCCAGAGCCAAATTTTGTGCCAAGTAGCATCGCGTTTGTTTCTTAGCACTAGGGCTTGGAAAGAGTGTGAAAAGTTCAAGGCACACCCCTAGTGGGTTAGAACCAAACCCAGACAACATACACAAGGGAAGGTAAAAATGATTATTTTTAGTTAAAAAAAAAAACACGTGGTGATTTCTTCTATTCTCATATAACAAATAATACTTGGACATAAAGTCTATTGCAAAAACAAATGAAAAGATCTTTAAATTTTATTTTCAATGCCTCATTTCGATTGCATTTCTTGCTTTTACAGATTTATAACTGTCTCAAGAAACCTATTTTCTTTCCAACAATAGCTGCTTTATAAGAAATATACAAAAAATATTAACTGTACATTTTTCCTGCTATGGTCTTAGTTAAGAATTCAAAATGCCTGGATTTTCAGGAAAGTAATAAATAATGATACAAGGGAAAATATACAACTTAAAGCTTGTAAACTGATAGCCACACATTTTTAGTTGATTCAAACATCATACTTTAAGAGTTGTTTTTGTCCTTATTCTACAAAATGTAGTCTTTGATTCTTGCCCTCTAAAAGACAGTCTTTGATGTTGTATCCTCAAAATCAACACAGGAACCTAACTTTCCCCCCTTGTATACCATCAGCTTTGCTATCAAGAAAGAAGAAAGCAACTTGTTTAATGATGAGACCACCAAAGTTTAGGTCAGACCCACAAGTTAATAAAAGTTCCAACAAGTGTTGGCACGGAAGAATTTTTACATCCAAAAGAAATCTGTTACTAGTGCTCTCAAACAGGAAGTCTACCTTTAATACTGTAGAAGTAGAAGACTTCTCTAGAAGGCACAGAGACTTCATGTTAACTGAGAGGCTCTTGCTGTGAAATTCTCTACCTTGTGAGTTCGTTACACAGTCCTCTCTACTTTCAAATTCCCATAGCGGTTCTAATGCTAGAGTGCAAATATTTGGCCATGAACTTTGGGATGGAAGGTTACCTATGATGGTGCAGGGATATTTTAAATTACCCGGTTGTTCATAAATCAACTCAGATTTTTACAACAGTCTAACAGCAGCTGTTGTGCAAGGGCACCTCCTCCTGGGAGTCTGGCCAGTTCTGACAAGGGCAGTGGCAGAGACTGGATCCTTGGTGACCCATGTTGCTTTCTTTGGCCGTATCTCTACACACACAAAAAGAAAAGAAGGACAGGGAAGGCACCCAGATACTTCTATTCCAACCTCACTTTGCCTCAATTTTTTATTTCACATGAAAGTGCCTTCACACAGAATCATTCTAATACCCAGCACTCTTAATTCCTGAGCATGACTGTGTTAGATTCTCTCGTGCTTTCCTTTTCCTATCTCCAAACTGTTGCATTTAAAGATGGTTATGCTGACTGTAGCCCAAGAAGAAGACAGGCATCATTAAAAATATGTTAAAATTATTTCCACATTAGAAATAACATTTTAGCCTTTCATCCTGACCACATCTCTCCTTAAGTGTTAATGAAAACATTTTTCTGAGAAACTAATTCTGATCATTACTTCTTTAATTTCTACAGTATCCACTTCAGGTTTTGAATGTACAATCACAAAATATAATAATGGTATTTAACTAAACACAGGATCCACTGTCCCTTGTTAACATACAATGCTGTGTATTTTTTTAATTACACAGAAGTTTAATCTAACACATTAGACTGGCATTAGAGATGCATTCACAAATGTCACCTTAAATAATTAAATAATTTTGGGCCCCAATGATAGTAACTTACATATAATTGTCACATATAAAAGTGATGCAATTAAATCAAATCAATACTGAGAAATTTGCCTAAAATGCTTTTGCTAAAAATTCCTGGGAATTTCCTCCCCAAAATTACTCCCCCCAAAGAAATAAGCCTCATCTACATCTATGACTACAATTTTTTTTAAATTACTCCCCCAAAAGAAATCATTCCCATCTGCATCTATGACTACAATTTTTTTTAATTTTAAAAGATTTTATTTCAAGGAACAAAAATTCTCAGATGTCTGAAGCAGGACCCAAAAAAAGGCAAATCAAGGAAGAAAAAGAAAACAAATATGACTCTACATTTTGTCAACAACAAATATCAAAGGTCAAGTCCTAAATTTTTGACAACTGAATTTTTTAAATCCCTCAAATAATATTTGACGTTTAACATGACCATAAGATTCATGACCAGGCCCATAGAAATCATCAGTTAGAAAGGCATAGAGTGTTTTGATTTCACTAATAAGAAATAGATAATTCCCCTTAAGCAGATTAACTTAAAGTACATTTTCAGGGAAGCTAAAATCCCCTTCAATCAAGTTCTTAAGTTTAATTACAAAAGTCAAACAATTTATTGGCTCTCATTCAAGCGCAACAACAAAATAGTTGGGCACACCACTCTCAAGGCCAGGAAACAAACCAGATCAATGTTTGCAGCAGTTACAGAGAAAACATTTTCAGCTATAACTTGATAAAACATCTAACTGGTCCTCTTAACTGAGATTTCTCCTCTTTTTCTTCTTTGCTGCTCCCTCTGTGGGAAAGATGTTTAACATTTTCTTCATTCACAATAAACACAATTACGATATTTATTTTGCTACTTTTATATTAAGAGAAGAAGTACAAATTAGAAAGCCTGGCCTTTGTAGGATATTTCATATGTGTTCATTTGCTTTATTAACCCCATAATTATGTCACAGAAATCCTCTTAGGTTATATCTACTTCTACAAAGTTAGAAAAGTATCTATTTTAAAATGGCAAAATAGTTTGCTTTAAAGAATTTCTTTTGCCTGATTTTCCCCCTTTCTTTTTACTGTCTAAGCTCACTGGATAACTGCCCTACTTCCAGTTTCATTCTGCCTATACAGAAACTGTGTGTCTATACCCTGAAAAATGCCAATTAAACTGCCAGCAATAGCATCTCCCGCAGTATCTTTTGGTCTTCAGTGTCAAAGCCCTCTGAACAAATGACCAGAAGGCTAGATCTAAAACAGCCTTTGACAGGATGCCAGCTTTGAGCACTCACATTACAACCACGGCTCCGGCTTTCTGCTTTCTTTGGGAAACAAGAGAGAAATAATGCATCAACTATATAATTTTGCACAAATGGTAAAGGTTAAAACAAAAGTGATAGATTACCAGGAGGTCTGATTATCTCAAAAGGTCACTAATACTGTTTTAAAAGGGGGAAGGGGTTCCCTTATCATTTAATTCAACTCAATTCCACCTGAATTTCTGTACAAAGCTAAATAAAGGTTTTAAGATAAATATTGCAAAACTCTAAAAATGTTATTTTCCTTCTCCTTAATTTCTTTGGTAATAGTGACATCATTTATTCTTTGTTAGACATAGTGGGAAGAAGTTTCCATGGATTTTCAAGTTTAATCCAATAGCAATACTATGAAATTGAAAGTATCAGTTGATGAACAAATGGGCTCAGAGAGGTCAAGTAACATGCACAAAGTCACACAGCTAGGAACTGGAAGAACCAGGGCTTGAACACATATGGTCTGGTTCCAAGGCCCAACATTTCCAGGCCTTCTTGGCTCTGTCCACTATTAAAGCATTCCTGTGTGAAGCCTTACCCATTCTCTTTCTGACATGATCCTCAAAGAAATCTCTTAGCAGAATATTTGGCTGCATATTAATATCATATATTTAAAAAACACCTGTGTGAGCCCCACCCCTGAAGATTCCGATTTAATAGATCTGGGATAGGGCCCCAGTATCAATATATTTTTGATACTACAGCAGTGAATAGATAACCCTCCTTTTCATGGTGCTTAAATTCTAACGGTGCTCATATTCAACCAGAATCTAGTAGAATCCCCAAGTGATTCTAATGTGCAGCTT
Organism: Canis aureus; assembly: GCF_053574225.1. Lineage (NCBI taxonomy): Eukaryota > Metazoa > Chordata > Mammalia > Carnivora > Canidae > Canis > Canis aureus. Next base: position 13,880,739 of record NC_135639.1, on the reverse strand, counting down.
AGATTGAGAACCAGTGATCAAGAGATTAATACCATCTACCCAGGCTCCTTTCTCCAAGATCTCAGTGTGAGCAACTCAACAGGCTTCTCCAGGAAGGATGGCCAAGAGCCTAGCAATCGCTGACATGAGACAGATGGATCTGACTACAAGATTTCTAGGTTCAATCTCTACAAGATTGACGTAGTGGAGCATGGCAGGGCAGGATGGGGAGGGGAGATGGGGTGTAAATGCATGAACACTGGAGTCCTCTGGGTCTGGGTTCAAATTCCATCTCCAGCATTTGCTAACTATGTCACTTCCTTCAGGCCAATTGCTTACCTTTTGTGGTTGCTTTGCAGATTCAATGGGATGACATAAGAAAAACCCCAGGCAGACAAAAGTTCTCCATCAATGTAGTTGCTGCCCTGGTTTTTGTTGTTATTTCTAGCACAGGGGTAATGACTACTGCTGGGAGACATCGGTAATGAAAAAAATCAAATTACAAAAAACATTTTATTATTAGTCAAATCATTCCTACTCTCTTACTTAGTATTTAATTTACAGCTCTTTATATTGCAATTAGCTTGGCAATCCTATTTCTCATTCATGACAACTAGGCAAGGAGGGGTAACATTATTAATCCCATTTTCTAGATGGGGAAAAGGCAACATTTCCATCTATTCTATCTCCGGTTTCTATGATTCTATGATTAAAGGCACCTGCAATCATGTTCATTAGTTCCCTATGAAAAATGATATTCAACACAGATGGCAAATGCAGGCAAGAATTAACAAGCACTTGATAGCAACCCCAAAATTACATCTAAACAATCACTTCTGAACATTAAAGTCATGGCAAACAAGTTCCAATTTATATAAAGGTGTTGAAAAGGATTAACAGAAAATGAACAAATATATTTTTCTTTATCCTCATTCATTTAGGAAACGTCTGACATGGCTTAGAAATCCTTTTTGAAATGCAGACTGAAGAATGATTTCCTCCATGAAGGGCCTTCATTTAGCAGATAGGACTAGGCTAATATGTCCCGATGTTTTATCTTGGATCAGAGCTACAAAACAACTGAGGTCTAGGATGGAGAGGCCTGGTTCTATGGTTCTCAGTGGAGGTTCCTGAGAAGCCCGCACACTGTGGGCAAGGGGCTCACCATGCCAAATGTTCACCAGACACACACCTGACACTGGAGAGAGGCTCGCCTATACATGTATTCTTTCTTGTATGGATGGAGTTTACATGAATGAAATACAATTGCTCCAGACATACTACTGAATTTTTCCTCACTGCTTATAACCACTATTGTATGGAAGGGGCGGTTTCCTCAATTTTTTGTTGTTAAAAAGGAATCTTCATATTCAAAAAGCTTAGGAAACACTGATTGATGAGATCTAGATTTTGGGGAAAGCTGGGACTCCAATCTGTCTTCTAATCCTCAAACAGCCCTTGTCCTACACCATACATCGCTTCCACTGCTGGCGCCCCACCCATGGGAAGCCAATAGTCATATCTGTGTCCTCACTCTAAAGGAGGAGAGTATAGTCCCATCCTCCCTCCCGGGATATGTTCCAAAACTTTCCTTATCCCCTGAGACTTTCCTCTGATTTTCCTTCCTTTCTTTTCCTTTCCCCCTACTCACACCTGTTTATAGGTATAAAACCCCTCTTTATACTTTTAGGGTTAGCAGCACTCAAAGTCTTTCAAGCTCTGATGCTCTGTGAGCGCCCCTGGACATTCAGTCTCAATATGAAATGGAAGTACAGTCACTAAGGTACTAAAACAAGGAATGTGAGAAGTATGTATACAGTAGTCATGCACATGAATATATTTTACAGCTAAAACCCAGTGCTTCTAATAGCTATAGAAAATAAGAAAATTGAAATAGTCGTGAAAAGTCATTTTATTTCATCTGGATCTGTCAACACTAATAGGATGTTAATAAACCCCTAGCATACCAACTTTTCAAAATGCTTTCACGTCTCTTAATGCAGTTTATTGTCCTGAAGGCTCACCAGGATATAAGTGCTAGGATCAAGGGCCACGAGAACTTAAGTGCCATAAAGGGAAGAAATGTTACCTATTTTATTCACAGCTGTTCTCAGTGCCCAGAGCAGTATCTGGCACATGGCAGACATTCAATAAATATTTTTCAATGGGCTGAATGACAGAAGTAAACAACGATGGTAGTTTTAGCTACTTATTTGGCCCACATGTAGTTTTATTTTTAAGAGAATGGGATGATTCTATAAGGAAACAACTGTGTTCTTAACGATCTTTTGTCAGTCTTTAATTCTTCTTTAATCTCAATCTTTAATGTGACTTGATATTCTTCCTTCAAATATTTTAATGTCATTGTTCAAAGTCATACAAGTAGTACATTCATTTTAGGAAAATCAGATACTACTAATATATAAAAAGAAAATTAAAGCTCCCAATGATCTCATTACCCTAGGACAACACAATTAATGTGCTTAAAGTATGTTGTTTCAGATTTTATTCTATGCGTATATACACATGCACATCTAACACAAAACTCTCTGCCTCAGACCTCATGAGCTGGACTCTTTTCTCTTTTCCCTAGGCTCTTTTTGCTTATTGCCTGTTATAGCACCTTACCCTCCTCCTATGTCCTAAATATATTCCTTTCTCAGTATTTAGGTCCTTGCTTCAAGAGGACTTTTTTTTCGCTTTTCCCTCCAGAGGATTCATCTATTTTTATTTCAACTTTTAAGTTCCGTGGATGGATGAATGAGTGATCTCTGAGATACCAGTGTTCCCCAAGTTCCACGCATCTAAAACCAAATGCATCATGTTCCTTCCATCAAGACCTCATCACTTGTTCATCTACCCCATTTCTATCAATTGTAAAAGAACTCTACAAGCCATCCTCAATAGCATCATCTTTGGTCCCCCAACCCCACAACCACTCACTCACAATGACTGCCATTCTTCTCCCTATTAACTCTGTCATCCGTCTCTTGCCATTGCTACCAGTGTGGTTCAGGCCCTTACATCGACATGATTTTCTACCTGGGTCTCCTGCTCTCTGTACAACTAAAGACTCACCAAGCTTACTCACTGCTGCCTGCTAACTCTCTAAAACACCACTTCCATCTTGCATACCCTACTCTTCCATCCTGATGTCTCATTATTACTGAAAACAAATCTTTTGCTCCAGCCAGCCTGCTGTATTCATTATTCACTCAATTTGAAAACATTTCGAGTTAAGTATTTATTATGCATTTATTATATATAAAATCCATTCATTCATTCAAGTATATTTACTGAGCAATGATTCTGTAAGGTAATCTACTGGGGACACAATGGTGGACAAGACAGACCACATCTCTGTCCTCACAGAACCTAGAAGCCAGTGGAGTAGATTATAGATGGGAGATTCCAAAATGTGGTGGTCCCAGCCCAGGATACTTTCAACCTTCCATTAAAGGGTCAAATGAGTCAAGATATCTCTGAGAGGTAAGCTTTGTGGTCCAGGCTACAAGTGGGGAAGGAGTTCAGAAAAAAAGGAAGGGTTAAGTGAGGAGAGCTGGTGTGGAGCACGGTTTCTCTGCAGATGTGGGACTCAGCCAGGCATTGAAGGATGGGCATCTAAGGAGAGGGGGTGCCTTCCATCCACGGGGCTAGGAGGAAAGGCACCCAGTGCAATGGGCACAACAGCAGCAACTGCACTGGCTTCTTTTGTATAAAGGTTCATTCAACACCTATGCAGCAGAGCACATGCTCTGTCCCTGCCCACCCACGCTCTGAGGGTTTATGAGGGTGACTCAGACTGTGGTCCTACCATGGAGAGATTTCCACTAAGCAAGGAGGATAAGGCAGGCCTGTGATGATCTGTCGCACCCTCAGAAAGTGAGACGTTCCATTAGAGATTCAGAGACAACTCTGAGGGAGTTCAGAAAGAGGTACATGTCTGGGTTCCTCTAACAGTATTTATTGAATCACATATTTTATACAGCTACATGCACCTAGCGAAAATACCTATCTGGCTTTAAATTGTTTTCTCATTCATTTTCTCATTTTATCCTAAGTGACTTGTGAAGCAGGCAGACTAGATTGGATTGCTTTCCGGATGAGCAAAACACAGCATAGATGTTTTAGGTGATCTGCGTAAGTCAGGAACACAAAGAGGCAAGAGCAGAACGAGAACACCCTGTCCATCTCGGCCCATTCCTGCAGAATTATCTAGAGCAGAAGGCACAAGAAGCTCTATCGTTGCGCAGGACACCTGGCAGGTGCAACGAAGCCATGGAGGCGGCGGGATTTAAAACGACAGAGAGGGACGCCTGGGTGGCTCAGTGGTTGAGCATCTGCCTTGGGCTCAGGTCATGATCCTGCGGTCCTGGATGGGGTCCCATAACAGGCTCCCCACAGGGAACCTGCTTCGCCCTCTGCCTGTGTCTCTGCCTCTTTCTGTGTGTCTCTCATGAATAAATAGGTAAAATCTTTAAAAGGTGGGGCGGGGGGCAGAGACTGAAGCAGCCTCGCAGGATACAAGAGAAGGGATAGGACCCAATGACGTCTTCTACTCCCACTTTTCCTTCCCAAGTCTTGCCTGTGTCATTCTCCACCCCTAGGCCTGTCCGAGCCACAACCATTTGGGGGCCACACTGGTTTTCCCTCCCACTGATCTCCTGGGGTGGGGGTGGGGGTGGGGGTGGGGGTCGGGGTCGGGGTCGGGGGCGCGCAGCCGGTTCTCGCCTGCCCTCCGCAGGGTGCCCAGCCAGCACACCGCTAGGCTCCGGGCAGGCGGCTAATGCCTGGTACCTCCAGGGCCCAGGGAGGGGACATCCGCCCCCAGGCGTGGGCCGGCGCGGGACGCCCTCGCCACCCCGAGGAGCGCACGGACCCTAAGCCCCGAGGGAGTGGGAGGGGGCGCGGGGAGGGCACGACGGCCCGGGGCGGGGGGACCACGACGCGCCGCCCGAGGCTCGGGTCTCCCCCTGCAGGCAGGGGCTAACGCTCCCACGCTTCCGCAGAATGCATTTCCTGAGAGCGTGACCCCCATCGGGGAAATTGTGGGGGAAAGTGGTGAAAGACGAGGCCAGCTGAGCAAGAGCGTCGCGGGGGGCGGGGGGCAAGGGAACCCGAGCCCGGGGTCCAGCCCCTCGGGGCGGGGAGGCAGGAGGGCGGGGGAGCAGAGCGCAGCTCCCGCCGCAGCCAGAGACCCGGCTGGAAACCTCGCGAGAGCTGGGGTCGGGGATCTCGTTGCGTTGCCTAGCGACGGGCAGGACGCTCGCAGGCCCCCAGGCTAACCCCCGCTGTAGCCTTAAATCTCCTACCATGGGAGAAGAAGGCGGCGGCCGTAGCTTTGGGACCGCTAGGGAGCTGCAGAAGCTGAAGCAGCAGGCGATGGAGTACTACCGGGAGAACGACGTCCCGCGCAGGCTGGAAGAGCTGCTCAACTCCACCTTCTACCTCCAGCCTGCCGACGTCTACGGGCACCTGGTAGGGACCTGGGACAAACACGCTTCCCTCCAGCCCGTCTCCCCCTCCCCCCGCCTCGCGCTGCGGCAACGCCACGCGCCTGCGCCGCAGAGATGCGCACGCGCGCCGCCCCCGCGGGCTTCGGAGCCGAGCGGTGCGGGGAGCCGGGGTGGAGGGGGTCCCGAGCGAGAAAGTGCAAGCGGCCGGAGGACAGGGGCGGTCTGGGCTCGGGGCCGGGCAGGCTTCCTCGCCACCTCTGCGTCGGCCCGCCCGGTGGGTTGCCAGGTGTTTTTTCAACGCAGATCTTAACCCCGCGTAGCTCAGCTGCCCGCCTGCTGCGGCCCCCGCTCGCCCGCGGAGGAGCGCCCTGGCTGGCATTTGCTGCAGCTTGGCTCAGCCTTCCCCGGGGCCTCGTGCCCAGCCTGCGCTCCTGGCTTCCAAGTCCCACTTCCAAGCCTGCGCTCTCCTTGCAGTGCGCGCCCTTCTGCTCCTGGATGCCCAGCCCCACCCGGCCAGCTGCACCCAAACTCCAAATCCCCGTCGGTCTTGCCCGCTTCGCCTGGACTGACTGCCCTCGAGTGTTCCTAAGTCATTTCCTGCACACGATGAGCCCCTGCCTAGGCTTGCGAGCAACGTAGACAGCAAGGGCTTTTCCCTAACACCTGCCTGGTCCCCGTGCCCAGCGCAAGATCAGGTACCTAAACAGCCCTAAGCCCCGAGGCTTGAGCAAGCGTGTTATTCCCAGATCCGTGAAGCACTAAGCCAGCGCCTTCCTTCTGGGAGGCAGCGCGGTTGGGACTGGTAGGAGCTCGCAGTCGGGTGAGGCAATATGACAGCAGAGTGTGTAAACGCAGTCAAGAAGCGCAATGTGTGTACAAGATTCAAAACCACGTGCTGTTGAGGCAGTGGATACGGAGGATGCTCCCTGAAGGTTTATTTTACTCAGTCGTGGCCTAGAAGTGAAAGCTGAAAGTTGGGAAGAAGTGAGGAGGGATGAGCTCGCAGTGCTATGTGATTTATGTCATTTCACTTTTTAAAAAATATTTTATTAATTTATTCATGAGAGACACACAGAGAGAGGGGGATAGAGACACAGGCGGAGGGAGAAGCAGGCTCCATGCAGGGAGCCCGACATGGGACCCGATCCCGGGATCTCCAGGGTCAGGCCCTGGGCTGAAGGCAGGCACTAAACTGCTGAGCCACCCGGGCTGCCCTATATCATTTCGCTTAATTATTAGGACCACTGAGAGGTAAAGATTATGATTTTCATTTTACAAATAAGGAAACTGCGGCCCAGTGAAATTAGATGGTTTTCCCAAGGTACACAGTGAATGACAGTGACGAGTCAAACCAGGTCTGTGTCCCTAGTACCTAGCACATTGCATGGTACCTGGTGGACACTCAAGCACTTATTTGTGGCACAGAGGAATGAACACGACTCTGAATTCCATTCTCTTTCCACTGTCTCTTGCAGGAGGAATTCTTGAAAGTTAACTAGTCTAACTTCCTCATTTCACAAAGACCACAAGCCCTTGTCTCGCAGCTACTTAGTGCAAAAGTTAAGACTGGAAACTTTCCTCAGTGTGATGTCCTTTCCAGTCTACTAGGCAGCCAGGACTTTGGTTTGTACAGCTCTCTGGGAGCTTATTCCTTGGTTAGGGACAAAAGCCACTGATACAGAAACTAACTGGAGTACTTACTGTTGATAAGGTGATAAATGATTGTGTGCTAGACTGATAGGCCTGTCAAGGAATTCAGGAATGAGGAAAGATCCTTGTAGGCTGTAGTGTCTGAGAAAGTTTTGGCTTGGACTTTGAAGGATGTTCAGGAATTGGACTGGCAAGGAGACAATGTCCTTTTCATTTTGTCGCTGCCCTGGTTTTGGCCATCCATATTTTCATCTGATCTCTCCCTCTGTTGAGTCTAGCCCAAATCGTGCTGCCAGAGCAGCATTCCTAATCCTAAATCTGACCATCACTCATTTGCTCAGAAACCTCAGTTCCTCACTTCCCTCCCCTTGGCTTATCCTATTCCTCCACCCAACGTTGCTGCTCTGGGCTTCTCCCCCTGGTCTGCCTGGTGAAATACATATTCTCCAACATTCAGCTCAAATGCCGCTTCTCTACTTCTGTTACATACTAGAGGAATTAAGTAATGAGGAAGACCCTTGGGGGCAATTGCAATACTATTTAGTCCCTCATCATAGAGCTTAGTTGAAAGAGTTTGGGATTGGGAGTCAGCAGATCTGATTTGATTGTCATCCCTGCCACTTAGTAGCTATAGCAGACTATTATATTGATGTTCCCCCACTGTGACTATCTTATGTAAATCCCTCCCACACTGGCTTGGAACTGGGCCTCGGGACTTGCTTTGATCAAGAGCACCTTGCCAAGCATGATGCAGACAAAGGCATGGTAAGTGCTGCCATATTGAGGCTTGTAATATTGGGACACTCCCTCCTGGAAGCCAGTCACCATGCTGCCAGGAAGTCCAATTACCCTACTGGAGAAAGAGATCAAGTAGAGAGGCTCTGGCATATGGAGTACCTCCAGGAAATCCTGTGAGAAAGACATGCCCAGCCAGCCCCAAGGATGTTCTAACCATCCTGGTTGAGACACATGAGTTAAATCATCCTGGATACTCTGGATCCAGTCATGCCTCCAGATCATTGAGTCTGAATAGGAGACCGCAGGCAAGACAAGCCAAAAGAATAACCCAGATAAGCCCATACATTCTATATGATTGTAGAATCATGAGTGAGTAAATGTCTCCAGTCACTAAATTTTGGGGTAGTCTGTTACTAAGTAGTGAATAATGAAAACATTGGTTATTTTACTTTGTACAATTTTTCTGGAACTCAGTTTGCTTATCTGTGGGATGGAGATAATAGGATTTACCTTACAGAGTTGTTTTGAGAGTTTTACGACACGATGTATATACAAAGATCCCTGGGATGTGTCTGACACCTATTAGTTTATACATGATTTAATTTATGGAATCCTAAAGGCAGGCACTGTAGTGTGTGATACAGTGACAAACAAGACCCTCCTTCAAGGCACATATTAAATACTTAAAAATGTTAGCTCCTTTCTCCGCCTAACATAATATTGTACATTGTGGATGCTTATTGCTAGTTGCATCAAATTCACTATAATGCACAACATGTAAGCTAGATAATATTTTTCTCTCCTGACTCTATCTAAATTCATTGAGGCACTTACTCTGTTACATACAAACCATCGTCCTTAAAATATATGGATGGTTTGGGGTGCCTGGGTGGCTCAGTGTTTGAGCTTCTGACTTTTGGTTTCAGGGTCATGATCTCAGGGTGCTGGCATAGAGCCCTGTCTGGGGGGCTCCATGCTCAGCAGGGAGTCTGCTTCCCTTCTCCCTCTGCCTCTCCTGCTGCCCACACTGTAAAATAAATAAATGAAATCTTTAAATATATATATACTTAATATATATGCATAGATGGATGGCTTGAAAATTAACTTTTGCTTTAGTTGTTCTGGGGCAACACCTGTGAGCTGACACGTTGCTGATGGGTAGTAGGTGACCTGTTATGTATGTTGAGGTCATTGGATTTTGAACTGATAGATCAGAGGCCTGGTCTGCAACGAATGCAAATAAAGAGCCAAATACAGTCTGGTGATAAAGAGGTCGAGGAGGGTGTGCCTTCACCCCCCCCCCCCCCAGTTTCTGCTCCCCTGTGTGGCACACCATCTTGTATCTTTTTACTCAGGTTTTTTGAGTGGCTTTCTGCCTCCACTTCATTCTCTTCTGTCCCTTTCTTGGATCACTTCCAAATGGCTTCTGCTTTCCCACATCAATGAAACTGCTATTACTAAGGTTCCAACAACCCTCTTTGAAAATGTTCTGTGTGTGAACCTCTGGCGAGTAAATACAGCCTCTGCAGAAGCCTTCACCATTTAAATATCAGATGCCTTGTGGGGAGGAAAAAAAACTGGACCCCAGAAGGTTTCCAAAGTTTGCATCACAGCGTTCTAGAGACCAGCTGACTTTTGTATCTTGAATAGTAGGATGGATTAGGGCCTCCTAAAAAGTGACAAGGGGTCTCTAAGAAATGTATGTGATAACCTTCCAAAATGTGTCATGTTTGATGGACAGTTTCCTTCCAAGTAGGAGTCTCTTCAGAGAAACTAAGTAATAATTTACAAACAACTATGCTCCTCCTTTGGGTAGCTGGAATCATCTAAATAAAACAAAGGTCTTTGTTTCAGGGTAAGTTAATATGGCTAAGCCTCTAATCCTGAGTTTTTTGTTGTTTTTTTTCTCCTCCCTTAAATTCACATGTACTACATTTTTCACTCTAAGGCACCATCACCAAAACAGAAGTGGAAGACAGCGTGGCAGATGGAAGATTATCGGCTTCTGGAATAGCCAGAGTTAGTGTGGGCCTCATATTCCTGATAAAAATAGGGAGTATAACCACATTCCTCATGCTAATTTTTCTTCCTAAAATGCTATGAATTTGAAGGTATGTCCTTCTCCCTTTCCCTCATCAATGGATAGCGATTAGCATGAATTCTGGAGTCAACCTGCCTAGATGTGAATCACAGCTCAGCCGGTTATTTTGCAATCTTGGGCAAAACATTCAATTTCTCTATACTCAGTTTCCTCATTTGTAGAGTAGAGATTTTAAAAATAACACTGATTCCATAGGGTTGTTATAAGGTATAAATAATATGGGTAAAGCACTTAAAACAGTGGCCAATACAATGATCTGTTCTTTTAAAAAAAAAAGCCTGTATGTGTTTTAGATGCTTTTAAGTTTTATATTTTGTTAGATACTGTTCTGTAAAATGGAGACATTGATTTGACTTCTCAAATTATATTGTGGGTTTTTGTCATTTAACACTGATTTTAAAGTAACTCTATGAGAATAAAAGAATTTTTTAAAAAAACAAAGTTTGTTCAAATAATGTTTCATTTTGCTTGTAAATAAAGTCATGTTTTATAATTATAATAAAAAATGTATGTGAGCTTTTGCTGAGAGTTCAAGAGAAAACAAATTGCTCTGTGTACTAGAGACCCTGCCATCAGGTTAATCCAAATCTCAGCAGCGTGTGAGGGCAGGGCAGTTCCCACCAAGCTGCTGCTAGCCTAGCTGCACCACCCCCCACCCCCTGCAGGAGGACACTCGGGAGAAGTTTAGTAGAAGGTAGAGTAAATTTTAAAGATAAATTCGTCATGGTATTTTAATTTTTGTTTTTTTGTGTGTGTTGAAGGCAAACTGCTTTGCTAAACTTGCAAAGCCTCCCACCATATGCAAAGTAGTGGGGAAAAATGTATTGGATGGACTGGGGCTTCCAACCCTACAAGTGGAAATATTCTGCACCATTCAAAATTTTCCCAAGGTACGAAGCAGCTTAAATGTGTTCTTCACTGTGTCCTGACTCCATTGCATTTATTGTCTAAATTGTAGAAAATTAATGTTTTGAAATTCAGCATTTGTGAAATATATACATACACACGTACATAAAGCATGAACCACACAAGCATTATGGTTTTATTAGGTTTAAGTGTAACATTGGTACAGACATGGCATGCTAGCTTGAAGATGATCCAAGTTGGAGAAATGGGACAAAAATAGTTTCAAAACTCTGACATCATTAATGTGATGAGGCCTATAAATCTATAGGTATGTTTATAGATTCACACACATTTATATATAGATTGACATAGATTTATAGATATGTATGCTGATCTATATAAAGAAAATTTGTTTTCATAATTATAACAAGTCATTTTAATTGCTGCATATTTCTTAGAAATAATTTTGCTACAGTCTCTGGGAAGCAAATAATTATGATTAAATCTGTATCCTTTTAGCTATTTATTGGAGAGGTAGTGATAAAAAAAATGAAGTTCAGAGTAAGATTTTTATAAGTGTACTTTAATAAGGTATTAATTTTAAATGTTCCCCTGAAGTTGGGTTCCATACAGTTTCAACAGTTATAAAAATACCTCAAAGAAAATTATATATTCTCATTTTCCCTTTGAAACTGGTGATAAAATATCATGCACGTTAAAAGCTGGATACGTCTAATTTCTTCCTTTCTGCAAGAGGGAGGGAAAATGTAGGACCCGTTTATGTTATTTTCAGAACGTATGTTCGGTGGTGATCTCCACACACTTTGAAGTCCATGAGAACGTTTCACCCGAGCTGGCCGAGGTGGAGCAAGTGGAAAGGTTGGCGGCCGTCAGCACCGCTGTGCAGTGGGTCAACGGAACCATCACGGAGGAGCTTTGGGGCATGGTGCCCTCCCACCAGGCTGAGGTGGACCAGGTGCTCAGGTAAATCTTCCACTTGCAAACAGAAGTGTCCAGTACAAATACTATCTCTCTACTTTTTATTTCACCTGCTAACAAAACAGGTCTGTCCTACCTAGAGGGTACAGTCAGGAAGTTGGGTAAGAAGCACATGCTGAAGCAGTGGAATTTAGCACAAAATGCCATTTCTCATCTGAAGAGCTTATTTTTAAAATACGGTTATTTAAATTTTTTTTAATTTCCTTAAATTTTTTTGTCCCACTTTCTTGGTTTTCACATATTAGAGTCAACCTGTGGGCAAAGCATGGGAACCTGTTGTGGTTGGAGGATTGACTATAAGCATCATCTGCCGTGTCTACGTGAGAGTATAAAACCCTCAAAAGTGGTGTATGCGGTGGGGAGACAGGAAGGTCATCATCTGGATTCTTAATGCTTTTCCTGAGAAACTTTCTACTGAAACTTTTACTGAATCTTAAGCATGGAAAGAGGCCAAAGGGCCTCACGTCACCTCACACAGGAAAATTTTTTAAATAATGGGACGCCTGGGTGGCTCAGTGGTTCAGAGTCTGCATTTGGCTCAGGTCGTGATCCTGGGGTTCCGGAATGGACTCCCGCATTGGGCTCCCTGCATGGAGCCTGCTTCTCCCTCTGCCTGTGTCTCTGCCTCTCTCTCTCTCTCTCTGTCTTTCAGGAATGAATGAATGAATGAATGAATGAATAAATAAATAATTAAAAATCTTTAAAAAAGAAAAAAAAGAAAAGCAAGGAAGTGTTTGCTAGGGCTGAGTAAATATTGTTCAGTCCCCAACCAAGTAAGAGTAGCACTACTGTTGCTCTTGTGCAGGTCCGATGCCACAAGCCCCTTGGCCAAACAAAGGTCAACTGGATTCTCTCTCAAAGCTTCATCACATTTCACTTTGCTTCAGACTTGTATCATAACCTTTGTAAAAACATTTTTTCAATTGTTTTTGGTTTCGTTTGAGTTTTTTCTTCTCATCTGCTGTGACCATATTGCCCATTTTATTTCCCAAGGTAGTTTTTCTCAGACCTTCTGTTCTATGGCATTCTTTTTCTCCTGGACTTTTTCTTCCCCAAACCTCCATCTGGACTGGTTCCCCTCTAGCCTACTATAGAGATGCTTTATTGTCCTGCTTCTTCTATCTTATATCTTCCTCTTTCTGGACTTGCTGGATTACATCCTTTATTTTTTAAATTTAATCAATTTAGTTAAAATATACTGTATTATTAGTTTCAGGGATAGAATTTAGTGATTTATCAGGTGCATATAACACCCAGTGGTCATTACATCAAGTGCCCTCCTTAACACCCATCACCCAATTACTCCATTCCCCACCTACCTCCCCTCCATCAACCTTCAGTTTGTTTTCTAAAGTTAAGACTCTCTTATGATTTTCCTCCCTATTTTCATCTTATTTTATTTTTTCCTTCCTTTCCCCCCATGTTCATCTGTTTTGTTTCTTAAATTCCACATGGGTGAAATCACATGGTACTTGTCTTTCTCTGACTGACTTTTGCTTAGCATAATATCCTCTAGTTCATCCATGTCATTGCAAATGGCAAGATTTCATTCCTTGTGATGGCTAAGTAATATTCATATATACATATATATGATACATGTATATAAACATATACATATATATATACATATATATATATGTCACATCTTCTTTATCCATTCATCTGTCAATGGACAACGGGGCTCTCTCTATTTTGGCTATTGTGGACATTGCTGCTATAAACACTGGGGTGTAGGTGCCCCTTAAAATCACTATGTTTGTATCATTTGGATAAACACTAAGTAGTGCAATTGCTGGGTCATAGGGTAGTTCTATTTTTGACTTTTTGAGAAACCTCCATACTGTTTTCTAGAGTGGCTGCTCCAGTTTGCATTCTCACCAACAGTGTAAGAGGATTCCCTTTCTCCACATCCTACCCAACATCTGATGTTTCCTGAAGTATTCATTTTAGCCATTCTGCCCAGTGTGAAGTGGTATCTCGTTGTGGTTTTGATTTATATTTCTCTGATACAGAGTGATGTTGAGCATTTTTTCATGTGTCTGTTGGCCATCTGTATGTCTTCTTTGGAGAAATGTCTGTTCAGGTCTTCTGCCCATTTCTTGATTGGGTTATTTGTTCTTTGGGTGTTGAGTTTAATAAGTTCTTTATAGATTTTGGATACTAGCCCTTTATCTGATAACTCATTTGCAAATATCTTCTCCCATTCCATAGGCTGCCTTTTAGTCTTGTTGACTGTTTCATTTGCTGTGCAGAAGCTCTTTATCTTAGTGAAGTCCCAGTAGTTCATTTTGCCTTTGTTTCCCTTGCCTTTGGAGACATGTCTAGCAAGAAGTTGCTGCAGCCAAGGTCACAGAGGTTGCTGCCTGTGTTCTCCTCTAGGATTTTGATAGATTCCTGTCTCACATTTAGGTCTTTCATCCATTTTGAGTTTATTTTTGTGTGTACCTTTTGGGACTTCCCAAAAGTTGTTTTTTTTTTTTAATTATTCATTTTAAATTCTCCTCTCCACCAAAAAACGAAAATGAATTCCTGCCCATTATGCTATATATTTCACTGTTTTTCTATTCTTGACTCATTTTTCTTTTGATGGTCACTTATTCTAAAAGAAAATCCAATAGCTCTTAATCAAATTAGGTCTTCAAATTTTACTTTAAATATATAAACAAATAGGCTCAAATAAAAAAAAAAAACAAGCACCTAAAATCTTTAAACATTTATTTCCAGGCCAAAATTAATTTCAGCTGTTGAACACAGTTTTGCAACAGCATCATTATTTTTGAGGCCTTGGAAAGTAAAGCTGATTTGTTTTTAAGTGGCCAAAAAGCAGAGTTAATTGTTGAAACATATTGAATGGAGGTCAGCACTCAAACTGGCCAAAATTACCAGTGATATTCATTGTAAAGCCATATTTTCTTGCCACAAAGGACATTCTTTGAAAATAAAGTACAGGAAGATAAAGAGAGGAGAGAATTGGAAAAGAGCCTGGAAGACCCAACAGCGCCCATCCCTTTACCTCTGCCACCACCACCTCCTCCTCCCCCACCTCCAGCAAAAAAAAAAGGACAAAAGCAAGGTCAGTGGCTCATCTTGCAGAACCTTTGATAACTAGTGTGCGAGGAAGAAAGGCTGAAAGGCCGACTGCCTTTCCAGTTAGTGTCTTTTTGTTGCAGACCTAGGTCAGGCTCCCCCCAGGTACCATCCGTCCTCCATGCTGCTTCCTTGCTTAACACTGCGATGTTGGGGAAGGCAGGGTTTTACCCTCTCCCACCCTTCCTTTTGTTTGTAAGAAAAAGATATCTCTTACCCAGAGGTGAACATTCACCGGGCAAAGTCATGGAACCATGGCAGTGCTGGGGACAGGGAAAAGAAAGTGGCCTGGGGGACCTTTAACTGCCCCCCCCCCCAAATATTCATTAGCTCATCCAAAGTCACTCCATATTTTAAAGATTAGTGATATCCTTTGATGTGCATAAACAACATTTTGTCAGTCCTATTAATAACATATTAATGAAAGTATTCTTGGGGTACGTAATTGGATCAGCCAGTTAAGCACCCGCCTTCTGCTCCAGTCATGATCTCAGCATCCTGGGATCAAGCCCCACATCAAGCTCCCCGCTCAGCATAGAGTCTGCTTCTTCCTCTGTTCATGCTCTTTTTCTCATTCACTGTCTCTCTGTCAAATAAATAAGACCTTAAAAAATTTTTTTTCTTTGGATCACTTTGCTATTTTAAAGCAAATCTTCAAAGTTATCATGGCCCTTTGTTCCATGCTTTCCAACATGTTGTGAACATCAGCCCCTTTGGTATGTTAATTCTGGAGCTGCTGCTAGTATTGTAAATAGTTTCATGTCCTTCCAACATACTCCTTGAGGACATGAATCATGTCTCATTCGCTTTAGTACCACCAATACCTACCATGATGCCAAAGCATAAAGTAAACCCCCAATTCCCTTGAATAAGAAAGCACCAGAACCACAAAGGGGATCAAAGAGACCATGGAGACATGGTTTCTTATTTCCTAGATTCAGATGCTGAGGCCAGAGAGGGAAGGGGAGTCTCCCCAAGCAAAAGAATCATATAAGACCAATCTCTATGGATGGGGGATGGCCACTGCTGAGTTACAGGTAGAGATCAGCAATGGGCATTCATTTGGTGGTTGCTGTTGATTGATGGAACTTGGAACATAAGGGATGAAGTAGGAGGGGACAGTAATTTGCTAAACCTTTGCTATTTGTTACACACTTACATACTTTCTTCCACTTATCTTATGTACCAGACCCAGGCCAGCAGCTGGGGGAGGGCCCAGAGGGGCACTAGAGATTTACCATGGATGGCGTGGTGCCTGAGCAGGCTGGGTGGTTGGCAGCAAATGAGAGTGGAAGACAGGTGAGGCCGAGGATTGATGGCTGCATCTGGAAGCCATTTCTAATACAACAAGGCATCTGTTCGGGGTTGGCCAGCAAGGTAGCTAGTTAGATATACACACACATGAAGAGACGTGTTCAACAGAAAGCTGGATATGCAGGAGCTATGGAGAGTGTAGAAACAAAGGACTTGGAATTCAAAGACTGCCCAGGTCTTCTTTCACTTTCTGTTGGATATTGGGCAAGTCTTTGACCTAAGCCTGCGGTTACTTATATGCGGGTGTGGATAACAGTACCTGCCCTATATAATTGTCAAAAGAGTTAATAGTCATTGTCTGAAAATTTCTTAAGAGTGGCAAAATCCATGGCTATGGATGATGAACATTAGGGAGTAGTAAGTGAAAGCACACAAGCTTCTTCTTAGGGGTTGAGGTGGAGAGCCTAATCTACCCAGCCTCAGTTTCCCCCCTTTCTTTATGCTGAGCCCTCACATCTGTAACCAAAGCATTAAAACATAGAGTTTTATCATAGTCAAAAGTCCTCAGAAGGAATCCCTTATCACTTTTTCCCTCCTAGGAAGGAATGATACTGTCACAGAGAAACCTATTCTGCCTCCAGAACCTGCTGAACCCGTACTCAGTGGCAGCATGGCCATAGGGGCCGTGTCACTAGCTGTGGCCAAAACCAGTGCCATCCTGGGCAATAATCCCCTCTACTTAAATATCGCATTACTGAAGCAGCAGGTCAGTGCCCGTTGAATTCTGTTCCAAGGCCCCTTGAGTATCTCAATACCAATGAACCGTGTTTCTGGTTTCTCCCTGTTTTTCCATCTTCCAGGAGCAGCCTGCAAAGCTCACTGTACCTTTGCTAATGGTGTCTCTGGTCAGCTGTGGGAAGGCATCGCCGGGCAAGCTGAATTTAATGAAAGAATTGATGTGTATACCGCATCCCGGGTTAACAGCTAAACAAGTACCTTCTATTATCTCACCTACTTTTTCTTAAAACAGAAAACAAAAACAAAACAAAAAAGCCACCACACTCCATCACCTATGAGTATTTAGTGTAGGGCCCCAAGGCTTATGACACCAAGGGAGAGAGAATTAAATATAAAATGAAAACAATATATATTTTAGTAAATCAGAGAAGTGGGGAGAAAGCAAGACATCAGGCATAAGGGGCCACATTTAAACCGCCTCCGATCTCTGGCTTTCAGCACCTGAGTAACTTGGCGGGCCTTGGTAGTGCTGGCAGATTGTTATGTGGGGGAGTTGAAGCATCTCTATTTACTGGCCAAGGCGCTGTGGCAGCAGCAAGGGGAAGCTGGCTCCTTCCTAGCAGCCAGTTCTGTTGGCTAAGAGCTCCGGGGCGGAACAGACTGCCTGGCACAAAAAGAGAGGTTCAGCTCATGCTTATAGATAGAAGGAATCCTAAGCTGCATCGTTATACCTAGTGGTGTGCTAGCGTCTATACTGTTCCTCAGTGACCTGAACGAGTCAATGTGCCTCTTTAAACCGTCATGAAATGTTCTACCAGTTGGGCATTAGGAAGAACTAATGTTCATGTTCTACAGTGGATGTTTTCAGCAGGAAGTCCAGGAAGTTCCATCCCCTCTGGTAAAATACATAGAGTGATACTTTTTATCTAAGCTAGTGAGCATCATTATTAAAAAAAAAAAAAATCTCAAGAGAATTTCTTCGTGATAAAGAATTATTTTTTTAAAAGAATAACTATTACCTCATGATGGATCAACTGTAAAATAGTAGAAATTCATAGCTGGCTCACCATGTGTCAGATCACGTTCAGACTCTAGCACCAGGATCTTCCCTGCACATAGTATCTGTTGTGCTATTTGGGTACCAGAGCAGTTGGCATGCCATTCTTTGTCTTCGAGTGCAGATCCCACAATCATTGGGATATACTTTTCTATTTTTGAGTGACAGTGGCTTCATACTGGTTCAAACACACTGTCATGCAGAATCCCTTGGTGACCTGTGATATACATTGCAAACAGGTTGGCCAAGACACTATGAGAGAGAATGAAGCTGACTTGATCCAACCAATTGACCCAGTCAGTTCTGAACAATGAAGAAAGGATAGTGAGAAGAGCCTCATTCATATTCAACGAAATACAACTTGAGGGCTGAAGATTAACATTTAATCTGATTTTGTAGACCACATCTAATCTACTAACTAGGAGGCCTTATCAGAGACCCTACAAATATTCAGTTAGAAATAGCCAGTGTGTGCTGTCAAGTTTTTATATTTATGGGATTCCTGGGTGGCTCAGTAGTTGAGCATCTGCCTTTGACTCAAGGCATGATCCTGGAGTCCCGGGATTGAGTCCCACATCGGGCTCCCTGCATGGAGCCTGCTTCTCCCTCTACCTGTGTCTCTGCCTCTGTGTGTGTGTGTGTGTGTGTGTGTGTGTCTCATGAATAAGTAAATCTTTTAAAAAAAAAGTTTTTATATTTAAAGTTTCTGGACTACAGTTGTGGAAGATCATGGTTATTATACTTACAGGGTGTGGAGATGCTTCTGGAAATTCAGAAACATATTAACAAAACAATCGAAATGGTACGTAAAGAGAATCTCTGGGATCTGATTGCTGATACTGACACCTTCTAGCATACAAATTTTTATAGTTCATTATGAAATTAACTCAATATTGTTGTTATTGATATATAAAATGTATTCATTTGCCTTGGGTTTCTCATATAAACCAAGATTATACATTCCCTCATTGGCCATGGATCCAGTTTCTAATGGCACTTAATCTCATCAGTCTGGCTCTATACTAGGATCATCCCTTAGGATTTGCACCCTAAAGGATGTGCAAGGCAGTTTAGTGTAATGATTAAGGCACAGACTCTGGTGTCTGCTTAGAATTCGGTGTTGGGCAAATGGGGAGCCTTTGGCTAGGTAGCCCTTGCGGGGAAGCCCCAGAGGCAGGGTGATGACAGGCAGCTGTATGGATGAGTCACTGCTTGTGCCTGTGTTTATCTTGTTCACCACAGTTATGTCTCCTGCCTTGCACATTGATTGGCTTTCTGAGCGTGGTACTTTTACCAAGGGATAGACAGTTCAGCTGTCTCCCTAGTGAAAAGAAGCAGGATAACTGTATTTGCATATACGCCGGTGTGAGCCATGCTGACTCTTGCCAAACATGCCCCAATTTACAGAGCCAGTAATGCTGGGTATTAAAATGTATCCTTAAAGGGCTGCATGCTTGCTCCAGAATGCTGCCTACACCCCACACTATGGGTATTGAAAATGCCCAATAATCTTTGGGAACTAGCTTTGCTTTTCATCTTAAATGACATGACACATACCAGGTTCATCAGATTTGATGACCTTCGGCTGTTTCCAAAAGTCAAATCCACCCTGCAGAGAGTGTGTGGACCTTAACAATGTTCAAAACAATCTCAAAGCAAATCCCACAGTGGTGTTGCTCCTTAAGGGCAAGGAGGGCACCTCATATGAGTGAATAATACTTTATTTATGCAAGTAGAAATGCATGAATATGCACACTTCATGTGTGTGATTGGAAGCAGAATGTAAGGATGAACTAAAGGGAACAGGTACCTGAAACTGAGATGTTTCAAAGTTTGGAGTTTTTCAAAACCAGAGGGGATGGTATGGTCCCTGCCTCTGTGTGTGTGTGTGTGTGTGTGTGTGTGTGTGTGTGTGTGTCTGTGATTCCCAGTGTCCCTAGTCCAGCCCCAGAGCAGTGGACGGGCCACACGCCCTGAAGTTCTACTTGCTACCAGAGACAGGTCTGAAAACTGCAAGTGATTTCTCTCTTATCTTCTGTCCCACAGACCCCTCCTCCAAAAACAGAGACCAGAAAAGGGCATAATGGAAGCAAAAGAGGTCAAGTAAGTTTATGCATTTCTTTACCACACTTCAGTAGGACACAATTCATTTACATACTCCCTGCCTCGTTCCTCTCCCGGTCACTATGCGCCAGGACCCAGGCTAACACACATGGAAACTACCAAGTGATGCTCCTGCAAAAGCACTAAAACGGACAACCCCAGAGCTGGACTCTCATTCTGCTGCACCTCTCTGGCCACAGGGTGCCGGGCCAGCACTTGTCTCTCCCACTGACATCCCAGAGTGTGTGGAGAAGCATTTGTGTATCCCATAGAAGAGATTATATTTGAAACTTGATAGGTGAAGCGTTGGGGAAGTTATCAGTTATCTCTGATAACTAACTGAAAGGCATATAGAATGTTTTCGATTTTAATCTGACTCCTACCAAGTAAGAGAGAAAGAAAAGGCACAAAATGATAGCCATTTCTTTCATTGGGTCTGAAAAGGCACTGAAGCACCATTTCAGACGAACCATTACTGGAGCTCAAGATTTTGTCAGTAGCGTCAGACAAACAGTTCTCTTCAAAATTGGTCAGCGTGGCTGCAAAGAGACTGAGGAAGCCATCTCAACCTGATTAGGCAATGGCTTTGGTGACTGTGGGTGTGCTGACAGATACACCTCTCATATGCCCGAACATTCAACAGTATGGTTGGAATAACCCGTAAGAAAAAAAAAAATATATATATATATATAACCCTGAGATAATGCAAATGGTGATGGGGCTAGTAAAGGTGAAACATTAAATTCCTCCTCACAATTGGGAGAGAAAAAAGAAATGTGTGAAAAAAAATACACCAGAAAGTTAAGTACTTGACAGTTTTATCTGTTGGGATGAGCATGACACCCTAACATTAGACCTCACAAGAGAGCCAGGGCATGATGAACAAGCAACCAAGTATCAGCACCTTTCCCTACGCCAGCAGGTTGTCCTGCGTGGTCTGAGAAACTCTGACCCAGATCCGCCCTCCCCATGATCAGCTTTACTACTTTTTTTTTTTTTTTTTTTTTTCTGTTAGAAACAGGTTAGATGGTAGATTCTAGAGAGGTGGCCATATGCAGTTAAGAAGCATGAACTCTAGAGCTAAATTTCCTGGATTAAAATCTGTTCCAAGTTACTTACCTCTCTGTAAAATGGGATAATAATATTATCTGCTTCATGGGTTGATGTAAGGAGTAAAATGTATTTATGTTAAGTGCTTAGGATAGCTGGCATCTGATAAGTTCTAAGTAAGTGATACTTTTTTAGTATTTAGAAGACTAACAAAACTCCTCAGTTGACACACAACAATTGCCCCAGCTATTCCTTTGCCAAATAAAAGGTTCCTCTCCCTGACATTAAAATCGTTAGATGGTTCATATAATTAACTCGTGCTATCATCAGAGAAATGGGATATTGATACCTAGGTTCACGTTTGCCCTCGAGTTTGGCGTGCCTGCACATACGCAACACCCTCAGAATCACCGATACCGCTTCAAATGTGCTATAATTGCATAGCGGCAATTTAGGAGGAGGGCACATCGGGGCTGACCTTGCAACAGAAACACGTGGCTGCCTTTCCCTGGGCTGTTTTGAGTCCCAAACCTTCCACTGAAAGCCATCCACAGGGCTGCATCAGGTGGGCAGAGATCTTCTATCCTTTTTCAAATAAAACCTTTTCCTGAAGGAGGGTTCTATGTTAAGACTTATATTCAAAGGGAAAATGGGATACAGGTAAGAGCAGATCTGGAAGTGGGTGGAGGAGGGCAGAGTTAGGGACAGGCCAGACAGACGTTTACAAGGACAGCCTGGAGATTCACCAACCTGGTGGCTGTGGCTCAGGTCAGCTTGCGGTCAGAGTTGATAAACAGATTACATAGGCACAGCAAAGAGAGAAAAGCATGTTCCCAGGTCAAGCCTCAAATCTTGGGGGTAAGAAAATTACTCTGACCCTTTGGGCAATCATATGCCCAAATGTCATGCAGAGATGAGTGACACCTGGCCATAGGTTAGTGGAGACTCAGAGGCCCACGTGTTTAGAGAGCTGTGTCTAGTTATCCTGGTGCCTAGTTTATAACCAGAAAGCTCCAGGAACCTTACTGCTCTATATTTATATGCATCATTTGCTTCTGGTCCTATAGCAGCCCATCACTGGCAAGATGTCCCATCTTGGCTGTTTAACCATTAATTATGACACCATAGAGCAGCCACTGCTCCTGATACAAGGCATCTGTGCAAACCTGGGGCTGGACATGGGGACAAACCTGCATCTAGCCATCAACTGTGCTGCACATGAGCTGATGGATTACGTAAGTTTCTGCTCCAGAACACTCACTTCTTGTTGGGTACCATTATTTTTAAATTAGAACTCAAAAGAAGAGCCTATCTGAATATTTTCCAAACAGATCCTACTGCTTTCATTAATATTGTGTGCAGGTTCCAAATATAAATGGAGTCGAGAAAGCCAAGTTAGCTAATGACCAGAGAAAAACATAACCATATAATTTTTTAAATTAGTGGAAAATGTCAAAATAATTACATATAGAAATTCAGTAACAAAAATTACTAAAGTGGGTTGCTTACATTGCAATTACGAGAGCTATTGAAAAATAACAAACCGGTATGTTCTCCTGAGTTCACTTATTTGGTTGGTAGATGCTGAATTTGTCAAGCATGGAAAATGGACCCATTGTAAGTATAACTTGGTAAGCCCTTCTGGACAAGTGGTTCTCAGGGTTTCTGCTGTGACTCACTTTTTAAATATAAAAATATTTCCAGGGCACCTGGTGGCTCAGCGGTTGAATGTCTGCCTTTGGCTCAGGTCGTGATCCCAGGGTCCTGGGACCGAGTCCCTCATCGGGGAGCCTGCTTCTCCCTCTGCCTATGTCTCTGCTTCTCATTCTGTGTCTCTCATGAATAAATAAAATCTTTAAAAATATTTCCAAGTTATTGACATTTATGGAGAATATATTTTTATCCAATTAAGCCTATCCACGGTGTTATCCACAGCCTGGGTTAGGAGGACAGGGCTTTAGCGATGAATCTTCACCCAGAGACCACACCACGTGGGGGCAATTAGTTTAAAAAGAAAGGAAAACAGGTTCATTTTTAAAAAGCTGCAGTCTTCACTTCCTCATGGTAACACACCAGCAGTTCACCTTTCAACTTGGCAAACTGGCATGTGAGGGAAACGGATAAGACCTATCTGTCTTCTACACATACTTCCCTTTTTCAAATACACAAATGCTAGGTCTGTGTTGTATGAAATGCTCAGCATGTTGACGTACATTTGTGGTGACTTGGTCATTAATGTCAAATTCAGGGGATGTGACCAGAGAATTCTGCTTTAATTTGCAATTCTTTTTAACTTCAAAGGAAAACTTGAACAGCATACAAGAACCCTAAGTTTCAGCTGACTTCTGAGTCCTTTTAACTTTTCTAAAGATACTAAGCGCATGAAGGCATGTTTAATGTAATTTCCTATTCTCCACATAATGATTGGTTCCTAGGCATACTATTACAAAAAATAATTGCATGTTTTCATCAGCAACGTATACCGAGAACTATGAATATACTGACTGCCAGTGCTAGCTAGAATGGGTATTTTTTTGCTTATATGCAGTAAAATGTATTAGCTTGATATCAAATAATTCTTACAATGTTAATTCAAGGTCATTAGCATTTCTTTACTGACAAGATAGGATTTTCAAGGTTTTGCAGTCAAGAAACGAAAAGTTCTGGCTGCTTTTTAATCTGAAAAAAGTATAAAATCCTTTCAAGCATGGACTTCTTTGGAAGCTACTTAATTCCAATGGAATCCATTCCATTAACAGCCATAGCAGGAAGGCATTAGTAAACCATTCTGTTCCATCCTGCCTCCTTCCTGGTACCTGAATAACCCAGGTACACAGACTTGGAAATCAAAAATATGTTTTGCAGAGACACTACACTAGATCCGTTAGCCCTGTTTACTTCCATTCTTGAGGACTCAGGGGCTTTCGAGACTTCAAATGAATGGAATTGAACTAGAACTCTATACTTTCAGGACCAGATGGCTACTACTAGAGCTTGCCGGCTACCTGAGAAGGAGATGCCTTCACATGGGTCACTTGACATTTCATAGTGGCTGTTTGTATATGAAAAGTCTCACCCTGCTTTCAAATTTTAGGATATTCACAGTAGAGGAGACAAGCTATTTGTTTACTGTGAGTTGAAAGATGGTGGGTTCTGGTGAGTGGGAAGCTGTGCACTGCTCTCCTGTTTTATAAATTTATGTCATCGCCCGTCGACCCAAGCATCCAGGTAGCTGGCACCACGTCACAGACCGAAGAAATTATTCCCCTCCTACTGTGTACTTGGTCTTTTGTGCAGAAGTCTTCATCTGAAGTCAGTGGGTGGAGTTCCATGGAGCATGAAAAGGAATGATGACTTGATTTCCCCAGGCTAATATTTAACAGTTATTTAAACTAAAGCACACAGATTTCTCATGGGAATATGGCCTGAAAGGAATGTTTACAATCTTTTATGTGCAATGAATAAACACAAATGGGAATCCCACCTTTAGCATTTGAGGAATTCATCATTTCTCTTTTTTATTGTCTTTACACTTACCAGAATAAAGGAAAGTATGAAGTAATGACGGGAATACACAAAAACACAGCTGAGATGCTTGACCTGTATGTGGATCTGATCAACAAGTTCCCTTCAATTATCGCCTTAATTGATCCTTTCAGGAAGGAGGTAATGGGATTGAACTTGAATTTTTTAAGCACAGAGAGCAAAAATCTCATTCTTTTGGGTTGATCACTCGAAATACTGCAATTTGGGTTGGGGTGGAGGTGCCTTCCTTCTGCACACCTGAGAGAAGGCACACACCAAGCACACACGCAGCTGAAGCACAAGCGCATGGGAGTGTGCCCATGTGCAGGTTGAGGGGAGCTATTCCCAAGCGCTGGAGGGGCACTCGCCCTGCAGCTGCTGCTTCAGCTGGCCCATCACATACCAGCATTAAGTGCTCCCCGAAACAGGACATCAGCTGGGCTAAATGTTTATAACCCAGATCCACTTACCACACATGCATCAAAGTCACAAAGCTGTATTTTTGCAAAGGTTTCAGATGGAGAGGTGTTTCGATCCATTCCAGCTACTGCATCTGATGAGGGTTGCTCATGTGCAACAGAAGGCCATCGTCCTTAATGCTCTGAAACTCCAAAACTTAAATTCTTGATGTCGTGAATTGGAGAACCATTAAATATACTTAACAGATCCCCTCTCTGAGATAATGAATGGATTTAAATTTGGGGCACAAGAAGAGAGCAGCATCCTGCTCAGGGTCCCAGCCCCCCCGCCCATGCCACATCCCAGCACTCATGGAGCCATCACTGAGCTCTTCATCCTGCCAGCCCCATCTTCCAGGGCTTGTCCTGGGCTGACCTCAGCTGGTGTGAATGTGGTAAGGTGCCCGTGCTTAGTGTGTTCTAGTGGGACAGCGGCTTGGGAGACTTTGTAGATCATCAGTTAAAAAATAGCATTTCATTTCATGTGATGGTCTCACCAAAAACAAACAAACAAAACACAACAGTGTTGAGAATGAGGGCCTAGAGCCCTTGCAGCCACATCTCCTCCTGTTCTCTGTTCACCAGAAATAACAGTGACATGTTCTGGCCAGCCAGTCAGTAGTAGTGTCATGGACAATACAGTGGGTAGGAACAGCTGGGTTTTGAAGGACTTGAGAATCAATGTGGAGCATTTAATGTGTGTTAAACATTTGATTCACCAGATCTTTAAGCTCAAATTTAAGCACTTGAAGTTTCTGTTCCATGAGGTTGGTTAATTTGTGGGGCTGTGGTTCAGGCATCATTCAGCCACAGATACAACAGAAACGGTTTTGTGGATCTCAGTAAGGTGCATAACTCTGATTAGGTGCTAGAAGATTCCTGTTGTTTTGTGATCATGCCCTAATATATTATAACGATCAATTCTTAACTATTTATCTAGGATTCTGAACAGTGGGAGAGCATCTATAATACTCTTGGTTCCAGGTGTTACATCATCGCAGGAGCTGCATCCAAAAGCATTTCTCAGCTTCTAGAGGGTGGCAACAACAGCACCCCCAAATCCAGTGGGGTGATCATAAAACACACCAATCAAACGACGGTGTCTGACTTGGTGGAAGTAACCAATCTTCTTGACAGTGAGTAAAAGTATAGGTCTGTAAGACTCATAACAAACTCAACTTGGTTATACAAGGAGCCAAAAATATGCAGTTTATCAGTTAGTAAAAAGCATGGCATTAATCTTGAAAAAAAGATTTTAAAATTTTCCAACCATCTGAGAGAGCTTTGGTGCTGGAAGACAACCTGCAGCTAGCTTACCGACTGACTTCACAGCATTCCAAAAACAGTGCCAGTTCAGGAGGCCACCCCTTGAGTGAAGCTGCCACACAGGTGTGGCTAAGGACAGCGCCCCATCAGCTTCACAACACATGACAGTGATTCCCCCCCACAACCCACAATGTTGTTTTAAAAATTCCTCCCAAGTTTCAAACTCTTTACCACCTTGAGGTCTTTGAACATGCTTTGCCCGGTACCATTTACCAGGTTAACTACTCCAGATTCTTCAGGTCTTTCCTTAAAAGGAAATCTTTTCAGATATATATGACTTTCCTGGCTTTCCCAGCCCCTCCCTGGTTGCTCTCGACCTTCCTCATGGCATCCTATACTTTCTCTTTATAGTATTGGCCATAATTACTTGTACGATTATTTAATGTCTGGTATCCCTCACTAGACTCTAAACTCGCATGAGTTCACAGGAGTCTTGTTCATTTACACACAGCGCCTGAAACATGAATGGGTCTCGGGAACCAGGCAGAAGGCTTGTCTAAGACCTGGAGTAGGACTCAGAGCCAGGCTGGCAGCCTGGGGGGCCTGGGCTGGTGTCAGAGAATGGAATAGAATGCCCATAGTCCCTTGTCCTGTGGATGGCCAGTCTAGGAACCAGGCAGGACTGTCCTGTACGTGGTAGATGGGAGGCCCAGCCCTGGCCTTTCCCCCTGGGCCTACCCCTCAGCCAGCATTGTCATTCACTTTGGATTGCTACTATAGCTCTGCCTCTAAAACAGTCTCTAGAGGAAGAACCTTGGCTTGCATTCTTTGCAGACTGGCAAATTTCAAGGGCTTCTGAGATCTTCAAATTTGGATTAAGTACCATCAGCAGTGCTCTTCTAATAAGTTAACATTCAGAACAACAGATTCCTTTGAATAAAATTTTACACGATGAACTGTGAAATCCAACAGGGCATATTAACTCCCCAGGTGGTACCCTTGCCCTTACTGTGTATTTTGTCTCAAAGATGCACACTTTTCTACACTGAACATGGACAAAATGGAATCCTATTTTAACAGTTGTGGTCTTAGAAGTATGTCAATCTAATTTGAGCACTTTCCCCCTTTCGTGGTCATAAAGGTCTATCTTACAATTTACGGTTATCTTAAATTTGATCAAATGGGGCATTCATGTAGTATTTAGCATCTGAGCTACTGGAAAGGGTAATAAAAATACAAATGGTTAGGTCAGAATTCTCAGGTGGTCAAATCACTGACTCTTCACAAGAAAGTTATAAATTTCTGGCAAATTTTAAATTTTGGTTCCAGAGGCTCATATATATGCACATAAATACATGTATGCACACACATACATGTAGACACATATATACATATACATGTATATATGTATATGAGCTTAAGCTCATTGCTTCTATGCCATCTAAACCTGAAAAGAACTGCTCTGCTCACAGGTAAGCAGCACATCACCGTCTTCGGAAGTACAGAAGGAGAGTCGTCTGATGACAGCCTGGTCGATTTGGTAAGTACTGAAAGCTGGTCAATTGCAGAATTGCCAAAACACTGCTTTTATCAAGAATTGGTATTTCAGAGAAAAGCAGTCTTTGGCGGAGAAAGTCATGTAACCTTTTATGAAATAGACTTGCTTCCTCCCAGACAGCTACCTTTTGCAAAGAGCTAATCTTTGAACTTTTAGAAAGAAGAAAAATTGAAGTCCTGGGAAAATGATGAGCACACTTAAATGGCTGGGGTGAGCACTTGCAATCTTACCACCTAAAATGAAGCGGGGAAAGGCCAGAATGTTCTTAGATAAAATCAGCATGCTCACATGACTAGTAAAGCATCTGATGTGTAGTCATGCTCTTTATCTTTTGCCACGCTCAGTAAGCAGGCCACCCTACCTATGCAAAGATAAAATACGAAGGTGTACGAGAAAAACCCAAAACAGCACACAGGGTCAGTGCCCTTTCTCCCTAAAGAACGATTAGTATTTTAGCAAAATATGTGACTTCTCATTTAAAATCAGTTTTGTCCTCCCCACCCCCACCCCCTAAGGCCATTGGACTCGGTGTCCGGTTTATCAAGTTGGGAGGTCTTTCTCGAGGCGAACGGGTGACTAAGTACAACCGCCTTTTTACTATAGAGGAAGAGCTTGTCCAGAATGGAACACTGGGTACGTGCTGCTTTCTTGCTTTGTTTTCACTTAGCCATGAATAAGGGAACAAAGATTGGAAGAAGGGGAATGGGAGGCCCTCGGCAGGAGGGCAGGGGGATCCAAAGACTATAACTAAGTGCTGACAAAACTAGGGTGGCATTTGCTACAATGTGCATTGTTTTCTTAATGGATTATCTATTTACCTGAATGTTGAAAACTCTCTCGCCCTGCTTCTTGATGAATAAGCTGCGTGGTGCTTTTCAATAGAATTAATTGATTGGAATCTCCAAGCCTACCTTTTGTTATGGTCCAAATTATAGTTGAGGTCTCTCTGCACAACCCGTGAAGTTAAAGGCAGATGTTTTCCTGATGATCCTTACAAACTCCTTTTACTTAAGACAAGCAGAGACAGCATGTTAAGTTTAATGTCATACGCTGGAAAGGATGTGGTCTCAAGAGAAACAAACCAGTCATTTATGAAGTTAAGCCTCTGCAAATTTGCACGCATAGAAGGCACCTTGTGTACTGGCTAAATGGAGAGAAACACCCCAAATAGGCATTTTTACGCTTCATGCTACTGTGATGGCCAAAAGCAGGTGCACAGCACACAGTGATATTTAAAGACACCGAGTTATTGTCTTTGGAATTCTAAAAATATTTTGCATGTTAGGATAGAATAAATCCACTGATACGCTGGGAAAAAAGTATGTGTTATTTAGGGAGTATTGACAAAATATGAAATTTTCTTGGATGCTATAAATGAAATCTATTAAGTGATAATTGTATTACAGAATGTACTGTAGGGCACACCAGTTATTGCATATGACAGCAAGGACGTAGTCCTGTATTGGGCCTCAATATACTACGCATTGAAGAAAGAAGCCAATAGAAATCGTAATTAGGAATTTGTCATGTTTAACGTACGTAATGACCCTGAAACACACCCTAAAAATTTAATTGAGAGGCTCTTTCTGTGTTATGTAAGGGCAATCAAAAGTTAGTTGTTTAGTGTGTGACACAGGACTTGTTTTTTTAAATAGGTAAAATCATATTGTACCTATGTATTACCTGTTTTTTTTTAAGATTTTATTTATTTATTCATGAGAGAGACACACACACAGAGAGGCAGAGACACAGGCAGAGGGAGAAGCAGGCTCCATGCAGGGAGCGTGACGTGGGACTCGATCCCGGGACTCCAGGATCAGGCCCTGGGCTGAAGGCAGGCGCTAAACTGCTGAGCCACCCAGGCTGCCCTGTTCTTTTCTTTTTTTTTTTTTTAATGTCATCTTGACATGTGGAAGCCTTAAGTTCCTAAATGGCCCATCACATTTCCAGCCAGCACAGGAGAAACAGCTGCTCCTGGGCATCAGAAAGGATAGTGACTAGAGGCTCCGGCCTTGCTTCAGGGCCAGGCCCAAACTCTGGTCATCCTGGACTCGCCTCATGATTGCACTTTGCTTTACTGCACTTCTCAGATACTGCGTTTTTTACAGGATGGAGGTTTGTGGCAACCCTGTGTCAAGCAGGTCTCTGGGTGCCATTTTTCCAACAGCGTTTGCTCACTTCGTCTCTGTGTCGTGTTTTAGTCATTCTCACAAAATTTCAGACTTTTTCATTATCCTTCTATTTGTTATGATAATCTGTGATCAGTGATTGATTTGCTGAGAGCTCAGATAATGGTTAGCATTTTTTAGCAATAAAGTGTCTTTATTTAAGGTACGTACATTGGGTTTTTTTAGACCTAATGCTATTGCATACTTCACTGACACTGACAGCATAGTGTGAACTATTATATGCATTAAGAAACCAAAAAAAATTCATGTGACTCGCTTTATCGCAGTGGTCTTGAACCATACTGGTGGTTATCTCTGAGGTGTGCCTGTAATGTGAATTTCTCTGTCATTGGCCTGCGGTCAATACACCCTATTGGCAGTGGTCAATACATGGTAAGGGGACCAAATACCAGAAAAACAAATCTCCTCACTGAGACAATAAGGAAACCCCATAAAAGCTCAGCTATTAGCTGAGAGCTGTCACGGTCACTGCCCATATGGACCCAACTGGAACTAATTCTGCAGTCGTCTACGCGGGAACAGTTAGTTGGCAATGGTTTGTACTTGTGTAGAGGACTGGCCTCTCCTCTAGCTCATCATCTTCCTCTGCTCCTTCTCTGCTAAGCCTCTGCCCCAAGTCCACTGCATAAAAAACGTTCCAGAAGGGCACCATGTAGACTGAGCAAAACAAGTGTATCGTACAGGTAACTTGTGGAGCAAAGTCAGGCCTGGTTCTAAACAGTCCCGGGACCTTTCCTAGTGGCCAGGGGACATACCTGGGCACTGGGCACTTATGAAGATGGTCTCTCCTTTACCTCCCAGAACAAATAACATCAAACTCAGCACCACTGCATCCGACAGTAAACTTTATTGTTGTTGTTGAATAGGTTGCAATGAAGGACACACATTTTTTTCCTTGAATGACGAAGTGGAAACGGGGACCAAGGCATCCAAGGCCGTGGCCCCCGTGACTGGTGAGCTGCCGGAGCCGCCGGAGCCTGTCTTCCCCACTGAAGTGATGGAGGCATCGGCCAACGCATGAGTGTCTTCTGGATGGGACCGTGGACGCCCGGCTTAGGGCTACACAGCCAGCAGGAGACCCGCAGAGCCCAAGGGTGTCTTCACATTGGTTTTGCTATAAAACGCCCCTAACCAGTGCACTCTTTTTATTCTTATGATTTCACTGTTGAATAAATTGATATGTAGTATTTCTGCCTGAAATTATACCTGTGGGATGTGTCTTCCAGACATCTCATTTCCATTGGAATTTCATCTGTATACCAGAAATCCTGTCCACTTGGGGGGCTACGGCCTAGTAAGAGTCCAGGACCTCTGTGGCTGACATATCCATGCCAGAAAGCACAGACGCATTTTTGTAGCCAGCCTCATGCAGGAAGAAGTGTGAGAACTTCAGTTTTTGTAACCACCAAAGGCTTCTTTTGACTTCCTTACCCTTAATTCTTTTCCCTGATTCCCTCCTCTTTCTAAATTTTCATCTTTATTATTTTACTTACATGCTTGTGGGCGTCCTAAGATCCTTTTTGGAAAAAGAATCAGTATAAGTGAATAAACCCATCAGTAAGTGCATAAATAGTCTTAAGGTAATTAACTGCTCAATTATTTATGCAACAGCATCTCAGAGGCGACTAAAAATGATACGTCGTATAGGCTGACTGAATGAAGTGCCTCTCTTGTAAGCCAGTATCAGGGTTATAGCAGAAAAGTACCAGAAATAAAGTTATTCACACACCTACAGATATAATAATGTCCTACTGCTTTATAGAATTTAGATTCTCTGTTTAAAGTTATCATTTGTTTTCCTCCAAAATTATAAAAATTGTTAGGTACTGACCTGTGGGAGAGTTGGCTAGGTTTAGATTTCTGATATATTCCCTAAGTTTTCACTAAACACATTGAGAACTTTTCCTTTTGAAGAGTACCCATAGAGAAACTTAATGGCCTCATGGTAAAGCCAGGGCCTTCACTCAAAGCAATGATTTAAAATTGGCTCATGGCACATTCTCTCAGAGCAAGGGGCAGGAGGACTGGCTGGTATCTAAGTTGGGAGAACCATGTCTCAGTTTGTGGTTGCTACTGCCTGTCCTGGTGCTTAAGCAACACATAATGAAGTATGAGAAAGTGGAAGGAAAATCCTTTTTTTTTTTTTTTAAGGGGGGTGGGGGAGGAACAGAGGGCAGACAGACAGAATGTCAAGCAGGCTCCACGCACAGCACAGAGCTGAACGTGGGGCTCGATCTCATGACCCTGAGATCATGACCTGAGCCAAA
Source organism: Canis aureus (assembly GCF_053574225.1). NCBI lineage: Eukaryota > Metazoa > Chordata > Mammalia > Carnivora > Canidae > Canis > Canis aureus. Next base: position 13,848,418 of record NC_135639.1, on the reverse strand, counting down.
ATCAAGAGTTGGATGCCTAACCGACTAAACCAACCACCCATGAGCCTCTGGGAAATTCACTTTAAAGGCAGGCAGAACATGACTGGGTGTTCACGTAGCCTTTGAACATGTATGTCCACACACATGAAATACGGGAGATCATCTGAGGGTCTGCTCTAGAACACAAATGATAATTAAACGAATGGAACCAGAGCAAAAATATACAAACTAAGTCAATAACTAAATTAAATTTACCAAAGAGGTAATTTATTACCTCCACCAAGATAGAGTTCTCATTTCAGCACAGGGCACACGCCCCAACCACCATTTCTCCCCTCAAGGACTGGGGTCACCCATGGAGAGGCATCGAATTTCTAATAAAGTGATGAATACTGCTTCTACTTATATTTTTTCTCTCTCTCCATACGTGTATATTAATATATCAGAGATAAAAAAAACCTGTCATATACACTACATAGAACTTACCATCTATAAAAGAGGTAAAAGAGACTAGTCATATCCCATGGGAATCAATGCCAGCAGAAGTAGGGAACGTCAGTGCCAGGAAGAAAATACAAACCAATCCAATCTGTTAAATATAAAGGCAGCTTGATGATCCTTCTAAGGTCAGTGATGATGACGCATGGTTGCCCGCCCCCCAACTTAATGCCAAAGAAGCTGGTGTTGTTCTGTGATGAAAGTAATTAAACACACAGAAAAATCATCCAGGAGTCTATAATGTGGACTAGCATTGACCTCATGGACAACCTAAAGATGGTCTGGAAAGATAATGAACAATCATTTCTATCTGTACCATTCCATTTCCAAGCAAACACTGTTTGTTAACAAAGAAGGTAGGGAAAGAGGAATTACTGGTGAGTGGCCAGAGCCACAACACCTGTCCTTTCAACTCAGGCCAACAAGGCTGGATGGGGACAGCCAGGCTGACGCTTGCCACCCAGCGTTTCCACAGGGTGGACCAGCTGCTGGAGTGCTGGGGGCTGAGGAGTGTGAGACCAGCCCAGGTACAAAAGGATGTGGGAGTTTGCATTCAGTTCTTATTCTTTCAGAAAAGAAGGGAGACATCTTCTTTCGCAGCAAGAGCACAAAGTACGTCTATCCCTTTTTGCCCCACTCTGACAATAAAAGTGCATCAGTATAGGGACACCTGGGTGGCTCGGTGGTTGGGCATCTGCCTTTGGCTCACGACATGATCCCGGGGTCCTGGGATCAAGTCCTGCATCGGGCTCCCTGCATGGAGCCTGCTTCTCCCTCTGCCTGTGTCTCTGCCTCTCTCTCTCCCTGTGTCTCTCATGAATAAATAAATAAAAATAATAAAATCTTTAAAAAATGCATCAGTATTAGTTCCAACTCTGTAGCAGATGAGACATAATTCCTTCTCCAAAACAGAAGAATAAGGTTTTTTTAAAGATTTTATTTATTTATTCATGAGAGAAGAGGGTGGGCAGAGACACAGGCAGAGGGAGAAGCAGGCTCCATGCAGGGAGCCTGATGTGGGACTTGATCCTGTGACTCCGGGATCATGCCCTGGGCCGAAGATGGGCTCTAAACCGCTGAGCCACCCAGGGATCCCCTAAATACAGTTTTTAGAGAAAACAAAAACATAAAGATGGCAGTCCCTTTCGACTTAAAAATAGTATATATGTAGGTCATTTACAGTTTTGGGGGGCAAATAGCTAAGAACATACCCGGAAGCTAAGAGCACTAGTCTTCCCGTGTCTTTCCATCCTGGACTGTGTGTTGACAACCGCACCCCAGCAGGGACAAAACCTCCTCCAGACTGATGTGAATACTGAAGGCAGAACAAGAGGAGGAAAAGCCTAGATCAAATACCTTCCTATCAAACTAACTGTCAAATGCTCTGTGATCACCTTGAGGTAAGGAAGCCTCCTGGAGAAGACAAGAACACTTTAAAGGTGCCTGGCCCAGCAAACACATCTCCCCCAGTGGTTACCTTCTTACCCTGGCAATGACAGTGTTTTTGTGGGTGCATCATCCTGTTGACATGTGTGGTGAAATACAGAGTGACGCGTCTGTGTGTCTTTATATCTCTGCGTGTATGTGAAACCCACGCCAGCAGGCTCAGACAGAGGAAGGAAGGAGAGCACAAAGAAACACGGGATAAAGTTCAAGAGAAACCACCGTACGGATTACTAAAAAATATGAAAGTGATCAATGCCAATGGGATTTTCTTATTAAAGAGTGACAAAAAAAAAAAAAAAAAAGAATGACAAGTTGAGAGAACTAAACCAAAAATGTCAATAACCACAGTTGACCTTTAGTGGGAAACTGTCAGTGCTTTTTAATAAGTGTGGTGAGGAGAGTTCAAATCACAGCATAACAGAACTGGCTTAAGGGTTAATGCAGTTTGCAGTTAGTATATCATCTAGCAGTATTATTCAATGAGGGAAGTTACAGTTGGAAAACATGACATTTTAATTCCCCGTGAGTAAACTGATCAGGAACTGTAAAATCATCACTGGAAGAACATGGACACAGTCAAGCATAACAAACCTACAGAAGGAGAATTATCTCCAAATTTAGGAAGTACATTGATTTACCTGCCTACCCGCCTCTTCAAGCCTATGCTTAGCACACGTGCAAAAATAAAACACAACTACCGCCATTATTACTATCATTTTCTTTTGCCCTTAGGTGAGAAACACCGGACAGCTACATGCTGAGCCACGCTAACAAAACTAAACCTTTCACTTTCTTTAATAGTAAAATTACCATTACTGAATCATTGTCATAAAAAATGCATTCAAGTACATTACCACTTATTTTAAATAAACACCAATTTTGAAACAATCAACTTGGAAAAGCTGTATAAGTTTTTTTTTTCTTTTTTAAAAATCCCTGATTACATTTCTATTTGTTCACTGTGGTAGGCTGAAACATTGTATTTTTAGAGACTAGCTACCACTTAATTTCTTTAAAAAACAAAACAAAACAAACACAACAAACCTGTGTAATGTAGAACAGCAGTGAAGCAAGAAAATTGTGTGCTTGTCACTTCTCTTCACTGTACAGAAGAATTGTGATAAACCATGGTACTGGTGCCACTTAGTACATGAGGAAACACAATTAACTCCTAGCACAGAGCACATGGTTTACTAAGATAATACTCTATGAATTCCAAAGTTGGGATGCTCCTCTGCATTCAGGCCACCGGAGCATTCCCACTGGAGTCCTTGGGAGGCTTTGGACGTAGTCAATAGTGCATATTTCCCATCCCATAGCTGACAATGTGTGCAATTAGCAGGGACTATGGGAGTACTGGTCTGATGCCTGCAGCTCCTGAATTTGAAGCTTAGCTCAGTACATCCTAGAAAGTAATCTGCACACCACAGTGCCTAACAATTTCTATGCTACCGCAGTTTCTCTCTCAAAAGAAGATCAGACCTAAAACGGAAGCTTCTCTGGGGGCTTTTTAAATCGCCTTACATCGGTCAGTTTTGTCTATCCATTCATCCACCATGCTGCAGCCTTCCAGCATTCTATTTGATTAGTGGTGTGCACGTTACCTAAAAAGATAGACACCTGAATTTTCTGTAACCTTCTCAAAGAAGCTGCACTTAGTACAGTAATTTGAGAAAACATCTTATCCCTAGAAAGAAAAATAAAACCTACATGGGATGTGCATTTTGCTGAACTTACTTATGTTTATAGGTAAATTACTTACAAAGGTGACACCAGAAAAAGAACCTGTATCCGGCCCACGGTGACAAGAACAGAATGTCTTACGGCCCTTGCCAATGCACCGGAATTGATCGTGTACGCGTGGGAGAGACCTTGTACACACGTCAGCCTTCCGGGTTACGGATCAGCAGTGGGAGCTGTCTGTGTCTTTCATTTTGTCGGTGCTGTCTTCTTTGTCTTCTGGTTTAGTTTCGCCTCCGTCATCCTTGCGTTGAGTTGAATCTTTCTCAGTGACCTGGTCTTTGGTTTGGGGTTCGTGTGTGGAAACAGGATCTAAAACTATAACGGGTCCAGCTTGCTGCTCACTGCCACAGTACTGGCTCTCGCACCCAGCGTTACTGAGAGGCCTGGAGGAAGGACAGTTACACAACACAATAAAAAGCAGAGAGAGAAAAATATTTGGCTTTCATATTCCTGGATTCAGACCAACCAAAAAAAAAAAAAAAAACCCAAATGCTCTAAGTCTAATTAACATGCACAAAGTGGTCTTTGAGGTGCCAGCCATTAAAAGAAAAAGGAGCTATTAGATGACATTAGGAGCATGAGGCCAGAAGAAAGAAGGCGGAAAAAGTCAGAGCAATTAACTAGGGAAGTGTTAAAAAGCCAAATGCACCTACCTGCTTAATTACACACTCTTCTCAAGAAGTGCAAAGCTCCTGGGTGCCGTGTGCGGGCCTCCCCACTGCCTGCCGCCCAGACTCCTGTCCCACCTTCACTTAGCCGGAAGGAACCATTACACCCCCCCACCACTCCCAGCCCCTCATGTCCCTGGGGACATCTGGCTGCAGACTAGCTCTGAGGAGACTGCTGCTGAGGGAAGGAGGCCACCCCGTCACCAGGGACAGCTGGGAGCCGCGCCCGCCTCTGCCATTACTGACAGGAAGAAATCTGGTCAGGCCCAGGGAGGGGTGAGCGAGGAACAACAGCAGATGGAAGGATCCAGAGAGTAAGCTAAAATGCTAAGTGACCATAAACTTTTTCTAAAAAGGAGAATCACGTCTCTTGAGAAAGTTCTTAAGGAATTCCAGAGAGCAACTTTCTTTTTTCCACAGCCACTTCCTCTCTTCCCTTCTATTCTGATGCAAGAGGCTACTGCTTCTCAAGCTACGTGACAGTTTCCTTGTAAAAACAGAGATGTCCACGTCTTCCCTTGTCATGTGTCAGGAAGTTAGGCTGTTCAGGCACCTACTCCTCTCAGAAGTCACGGTCAGAGGCCACCATCTGAAGGTTCGGGGCTGCTGACCCGGGGCCTGAAGGCTGAAGGGTGTGTGATAGGCAGGACAGGGGCTCTTCAGACGTATTTGGTCTTCCTGGCAAATGCTAAGATGTAAAGCATGAACCAACCCCCCCCCCCACCACCACCACCACCAATCCCACCTCTGGACATCAGGACATACACTGGCAAGCCCACTGCTCGACCCGCCCTTTGTAGGACTTGATGCTACTGTTCCCTGACCCCTGGAGCAGGCCGGAACCTCCAGCTAGACACTCCCTTACCACCTGCTACTTCTCCCTGGTTGGACTCCCCACAGTCATAATGAAATACCGTGTAATTAGCTGTTTAACGCCTGTCTCTTCAAATAGAACGTAAGCATCCACGAAACAGGGACTGTTTAGCTTTGTTCACACTTCTACCCCGTACCTAGCACGGATCCACTTGTGGCGTAAATGAGTGAATACTAATAAAGTGAGAAAGGCTCAGAAACCCAGGCTTTGGTGTGAATAGGTCTGGAGATCTCTCTTATACAACAAAAAAAACAGCAGAACAAACGCTCAACTACTGAGAAAAGGCAGCCTGCACGATCCAGCGACAGGTACAAAGAGCTCAAACCCCACAACCAGGGTCTTATCACTTTCTGAGCAGCACTATGAAATCTGTCAAATGCATGGAAACCTTACTCCCTCTGGCTATCCGGTTATACGGTCACTTGTCGATGATGACCAGGTCACACACACACAGCTGTCTTCTGTGGCAGTGGTGGAAACCACTGGGACGACCAGGAGCCTGAGAAGGAGGCCATGCTGCAGGGAGGACAGATTCTTTTGTTTTTGCCTTGACTCACCAATGCCCCTGTCATTAGAAAACACCATGACACTTTCCTGTCAACCTTGGCCAAAGATCCACTTCTCAAGCTGGCTGTGGCTACGCTCTGGGAATCAAGAGGGGATGTGCTTTCCCCAGCAGTACCTGCAGAAAGTCTAGAAAAGCCTGTCGCCTCTGTGTCTGATGCTGGGCCTGAAGCCTGCAGTTCTGGCAAGGAACTGGATGATGGGCGAAGAGTGGCCAGAGACTGAAGACAAACCAGAGGTGCATCTGTCCTTTACAGTCTCCAATCCCCACGATGCAGACAACCTGCAGGATACACCAGAGCCTTCTACACGAACTACACACATACTTGGTCTAAAATTTGGAAAAGCTGAAGGAGGAGCTGGGGAGGCGGGGTGTGGAGCTGGAAAAACTGTGGGCCAGCTGCTATCACATGCCAGCTAGGTGACACCTCATATGAACTGTAGCAGCACCTGCCCTAGATGGACCTTTGGAGCCTTCAAGACAAAACAAAAGAGAAATAACTACTGTTACCTCTTCATCCAAAATCTCATGCAAAGTTTTCTTGTGGTCAAACCTAACCTGGAAACAAAGGGGCAAGGGAATTCCAGGAAATGAAGCGCCTGCCTAGCTAGGCCATTCCAGTCAAAGCCACAGTAGTCTGCAGGCCGGTCACCCGTCTGGCTCTGCCGTCTTGGTTCAGAGCCCACCTCTGCTCTAAGCATGCAAAGGAAGCCTCACCTCATTCCAGGGGAGCAACTTCCATCAACTCACACTGACCTTCATCACTTCTGCAGAACTACCCCGGTGGTATGTCTGCAAGTCAAGGAGTGATGAACACATCCTTAAAAAGCTTTCTGCATCAACTGGAGGTGAAAACTTCCAGGAAGTGCTCTCAGGGCACAGGTACAAAAAAAAAAAAAAAAGAACTGGATGCTGACTGAACTGAAAACTCAGAAGCCTTGTGTGGTCAGGATGAAACTGGCCTGGAATTATCTCAGTCCAAAGAATTGCTCTTCTCGCCTGAAGTAAGCTTCTCAACTGCAGCTTAATCTATCATTAAATCACCTGTAGGCTACAGTTTGAGAACTCTTTTGTTGATTATTGCTGAACTTCGCACAGTGGGCAGTTTCTCCGAATCTCTGTGTTGAGAGTCAAAGTAACTGATTTCTCCAGGATAATGACCACTGACTTGGAATCCCAATGGGTTAAAGCTAAAAGGGGTTATGGCAATCATCGAATCCAACTGCTCCCTTTGGAGGGGAGAATCTGGCCTAAATCATATGTAGCCCGTCAGCGGCAGAGCTAGAAGAATTAGGAGCCAACTCCCTTTTCCTGCCTTCTTTCATGGTGCCCTGCTGCTTATTCAAGGGGTCTTCTAGGAATAGGATAACGATGCCACAGGTTATTTTTGGCATGTTTACTGGTTTCTTTCTTTCTAACTCCGTTTTCAGGTGCATCTTTTAGAGTCTGTCCCTTCAAGCTATCGCTTGCTGTTCTTCTCTTTGTGACTGGTAGCTCCTCTGGATTTGACACATTAGACCTATTCCTGGTTCCCACGGGGAGCTACCCAGAACTCCTTCTGGAATGAGGGCCCTTCCTCTGCTCATTCTCACTCCATCCCCATCTCATGGGAAGAGCCAGAGATTGCCATCAGTGATGGTGCCAAGAACCCAGGCTCTTGCTCCAGGCAGCCACAGTGGCAGGTTCCAGGTTAGAGCCCCGCCTTCCCCAAGGTAAAGTCGCAGGTGCTGAAATGTTAACAGTCCAGTAGGAATTGCAGTATACTACCATTTTGTTCAATTTTTCTGCTTTAATTCTTCATCTAAGGGCAGTGACCACAAATAAGGAATTAATATTTAGTACTCAAGAAAAACATGGCAGTTCCTCTCCTGTATGCTACAAAATCTCCAAGTAAAACTTCAATTTTATAGGTGCTATAAAGGCTAAAATCATGTGACATTCAGGTTGAAAGGCATTACCGACTTGAACTAGCTCAACCTTTCCATTTGTCAGGTGAAGACACTGAAGAACAGGGAGTCAAATGATCTGCCCAAGGGCACACAACTTGTGAGTACCAGACACAGGACTAAAAATCTTAGAATCTGGATTTCCTGTCTGGTATATATATATTTTTTTTCCCTATCACAACATACTGGTAGTCATTTATGATCCATTCCAAATATTTTCATGGATCACTTTAGACGGTTTGCTCAAGAGCTGTTTCAAGACAAAAAAACCGAAAAGCCAAATAAAAGCTAAGAGACAATGTAGCAATCTGTGCCACTTTACGAAGCCAGATGTCCAAGTGCAACTGGGGCGCCCTTTTAGAAAGCAGCTACTCTTCCCCAACTGCCAGAGAGCCAGAGTGTGGGGCTTGGGCATGGGGGGCCACTTGCTGGTCGGAGGAAGGACCTGACTCCAAAGCACAGTGGTACCGGAGGAACCCGAACAATTGTAAACAGCACTGCCAAAGCTGAACTTTCATAAAGGGACTCCGCGATTTCTCAGACTGTGTTACAAGAGACGAAAGAGCAGCATTCTAATTTTTAAAAAGCACATCATTGTTTGCATTCAATGAAACTCCTTTCAAAATCAACTTTCCACATTCCAATTATATTCAACAACATTCTAGCTAACATTTCGGCTGCAATTCAAATTAACTAATGCCCAAAAGAGCCCTAATAGACGTGGTTCTGAGCTCAATTGAATACAATCAAAGCTCATGAAATGAAGGGGGAAATGCTTATTTCATGCAAATTCTGCATATCACTCAAGCTTAATTTTACTGATAATATAAAGGTGGGACATTTTGAACATTACAGTGAATGAAACTTTTAAGCGGTGAGAGTTATTTTATAAAATGCTACCTCTGAAAAGCTGATTGCCAAACAGTATAAAAATGGTTTGAGGCATAAATGCCAAGTTCATTTCTACTTCACTTCTGAGGTAACTATCTTTCAAATCGCAACAGCTGGACTATTTAACACAATCTGGTGAATCAAAGTATAGTTCTTCTCTGGTCTCCCAGTGGGACGTCTGCATTAGTCGGTGGCAGCCATCCAACAAATGACGCACAGCCGGACGGTCTGAACTCTGTTTCATTTACAATAAAAATGAATAAAGCTGCAATCATATTTACCACCCTCCAAGGACAGAAAACGGAAAGATTTAAATTTGTCTTCATAAAGTAGTTTCCTGGGAAAACTCCAAAGAGGAAGTCAGTTTTATATTTTCCCCTTGTGTAAAAATAAGAAGTCTTACTTTGTTTTCGAGGCCCTTTATACAGTTGCTCGGGCAGTGAACAGGAGCAGCTTTACAGCAGAGGTGGTGTTTATTGTTTTTCTCAGACACCCTCTTTTTCAGGAGATTTGAATACACTTGTCCCAAACCGCCCGGAATAGTTTCAGATATCAGGTGAAGCTGTCTGTGTGATCACCGATTTTAATACTTTCAAATATAATGAGAGTAGGGCAAAGCTAAATTCTCTGGGCTTTGTGCACTTTTCAAAACTCCGTGTTAGCTCAAAGAACAGTTTCTCAATTTGGGTCAGCTTCTATCTGATGGAAAAAAAAAAAAAAAAACCAGATACAATTTTAAAGTATGGGGCAAAAAAAAAAAAAATCATTCAACAACAGGATTGCACTGTGGTTTGAAAATCTGACATCAGCTATCAGATGCTGATCTGCCCTGAAGATTAACAAGAATTCCTTCTTAACAGAAGTAACAATGGCTGGGCACAGACGTCTGTGTCCACACGGAGCTGTACTTTCTTTAGTGGAATAAGGGGAGCACGGGGATGTCGGGGCACTGGTTCCATCCCAGACTGTGGGTGTGCCCCCCCAAACTCATCCCACTTCCTTGGATCCTAATGTGCGTTGGACTGGACCATGGACATTCATGGGTCCTGAAAAACCCTGGGGCCCAGGGAGGCTCAGGAACCCGGGGCTGTGCTCACCAGCAAAATCAACACCCTTGAAAGACTGATTTCAGCTCAGGCAAAGATTCTGAAATGTGTGTGATACTTTTCTGGGGCTACTTTTTAAGCTTTTTGTAATTTTCCACAACTTTAAGTCACCGTGAGAAATCCACTTCAGATCCCAGCTATTAAAAGTGAATGTTATTTAAAAGAAGTATTTTAAGAGACATAGTCTTCTACAATATTTACTACGTCTGTACCACTGGCTCCTCAAAAAAGCTCCATGCATAAAATGTGTGCAGTTTTAGGTTTTGAGAACAATATTTATATTTTTTAAGATACTTTTCCTTAAATTTATTTCATTATGTATTTTAAACTCTCTTTTCAGATGGGAAGTCACGAAGAATTCCATGTTGTCACTTTTCATACGGGTATAGGACAAAGTATATTTCAAATGAAATGTGTTCATTGGGTTCCAGAAGTTAAGTCAATTTATTCTTAGATCTGAAATTGCATTTAGGTTTTCGCCGGCTACTTCTGTTTGAATAAATTAAAAACAGCCCCTCGGCACCACCAACCACAAATAAAAAGCAATACCAACACCATAGAAACTATTGAAAGATGCTTTAAAAAAAAAAAAATTGTGAAGTACCGAAGGCAATTTGGTTCTCCCTGCAGAAATGATGCATTTTATGCTAAGTCTCTTAAAATCATAGGTGTTCGCAACTGGAGGCAAATGTTAGGAGGCAATTAAATCTTTGAGAGAACTGAGAGTGACTCAGTAGCATTTTAACAGTCGTTCTGAGGTCTACTCAACAGAATTTTAACACTAGATGTCATACAGCCTCAACAATTAACCTGGGAGAAGTTGTTGACTGTCCTGGTGACTCAGAACACTTGTAAGACAATACTGATGGGGGACCTCTGGTTGGTACACGGAGAACTCCTGGGGCGGGGTGGGAGGAGGAAGAAAAGAAGAAGTGAGGGGATCTCAACTTCCAGAACATCCAGTTGTTCTGCTAATTTTGTTGTTAAGACTTAATTATCCATGTACAGGCACACAAGGAGGTCCTTTGTCGCGGTGCTTTGCCGAGCAGAGCCGCTTCCTGCAGTGTCACTACACAATCCGACAGAACTAAGATTACAGTTGAGGGCACAGCAAATCCTTTAATTGTGTAAGAGCATCAGATTAAGCAGTAACTTCCATGCGGTTCATTCTGCTGGCTAGTAGTCTCTTCTCAGAAACAAATGTTGACTAAGTACAGGGAAGGGGCCCTCCACGCTCCCCTCCACGCTCCCCTCCACGCCATGCATGCACACACGTACGCACGTACACACACACGTACACACACACAGGGAGAGAGAAGAGGAGAGGAGAGGAGAGGAGAGGAGGGTAGGAGGCAATGGTGTGGGACGAAAGAACGGGAAGAAAATCTACCCTTTCCACCACAGGGACTGAAAGAACTCTATTTTCCATTTGAACAAAATGTTGACCCAAACCTCTCTCAAGGAGTAAGTATGTGACCAACCAAATTGATGTCCAGCTGAGATCAACGTTTGAGAGAAGAATTTTATGCCAAGTTTCTCTAAAAGTAAGTTAAGAATTTCAATTTCTATTTGGTAATGTATTTCAAAAGCTCCAATTCTCCGGCTCCAATCCAAAAAAAAAGGCAGTACTTTTCAATTTCATTTTTCTACATGAATTTTGTACTGGAAATAATGACATAAAACTGAGAGACCAGTTAGAGGTCAAATGATGATAAAATCAATCTTACTTTTAATTCAAAACCTGAAAGGCAATTAGGTTTTTTCTTTCATAGAAATGGTTGACTGATCACACTAACCAAGAGACATCTAAAATTTATCTTTTATCAACTACCCTCTGCTATTCAGTTAATGGCTCAAACACGATGAACTTTTATAAAAATAAATCTATGTGGGGACAAAAGACATGTGTATTTAGAGAAACCACAGATCTAGAAATTAAATGCAAATTATAATCAAAATGGTTTCATTGGAAATGGACATTTTTTCTATTGAAATTGAATTCTGGTTATTGCTACATGGGCTTTTTTTTTTTTTTTTTTTTTTTTTTAATTCTTGTAGGGCACAGTGTGGCCTGTTTTGACCTCCCAAACAAAAAAAAAGGCAAGCTAGCTGTCTGTCTCATGGCTAAAAAGTAGAAGAGTCTGATAAAGCTTAGAGTTGTGGGGAGATCTGAGGTTGAAAAGAAGCATAACGAGTGAGAGGAGCGTTAACTGGAAGAGTCTCTGGCAACTGTGGCTTTAACAGTACCTCTGAGAATGAGGGCCAAGGGATGAAGACCCAGCTATGAAATCACTGCGAAGTACACCAATGGCAATGGAACTGGAGTCTACTTTCACATGGGTTCTCCCCCTTGAAGCAAGGTGTTGTAGAAGTAACTAGATGAAACGAAGCCTCTTTGAGGCTGACAGCATTGTCTGATTGACTTAGGAGAGTCAACCTCCTGAAAGTGATTAATAGGAAAAGTACACATGGATGAATAAAAGCTCAATACGGATGAATAGGGCCACCTGTACATGATACTCTTCAGAGAAAGAGAAGCGAGACAGCATGAGCACAAGATCTCACCTTGGGCTCTGCCTGACTGTGATGCCTGACTCTTCTAAGATCTGCTCACCTCTTTCTCCATACTGAAGCCCCACTTGTCCTGCCTGTCTTTATAACAGAGAGGTCCTGAAAATATGACGACCGATGGACACATAGCACAAACTCAAAGGAGCTAAGAGGGAACTGACCAAAGACGGAGAATTCTCAAAAAGGCTATAGAATGTATGTTCTGGATTCACTGGATTCACAGTGATTCACCTTTATGTTACCACATTATGTTACTATTTAGTAAAGCACCTTTTTACTCAATGATTAGTCAGATATTTTCAAGATTTCTGATTTCTGGGGAATGAATTATTCTTTTTTTTAAAGAAAGATTTTGTTTATTTGAGAAGGAGAGTGAGAGAGCATGAGCAGGGGGAGAGTTAGAGAGAAATGCAGATTCCCCACCGAGCAGGGAGCTCCATGCCGGGCTCCCATGCCGGGCTCCATCCCAAAACCCTGGGATCATGGCCTGAGCTGAAGGCAGACACTTAACTGACTGAGCCACCCAGGTGTCCTGAAATAAATTATTCTTCAAAATGCTTGAAAATGTCAAAAAATAAAAAATGTGTAAATGAAATTTATGCCACAGATTCTAAAGTCACTTAGGCTGGTTTTGTGATAGGATAAATTTGCGAAATTTATGAAACCGGCCTTTTACTGGACATTTGACATAAAAAACATTAAAATGATTTCTTTTTTGACTACTCTTTAAGTCTTTGTGCTAATTCAGATTGGCTCCTCTTTTCAGAACTGTTTTACTGGCTAACACTTTCTTCCCTTGGCAAGAGATACTGTAATTGGTGAAGTTAGCCTCAGGCAAACTGGTGAGTGCACAGGGGCAGAGGAGCAGGATGTGTGTGTGTGTGGGGGGGGGCGGAATGGAGGGATTTAAATGCAGCATCACTGCTTCAAATAGAAGACAATCTCTTGATCGCTTTCTTCCCTCCATTCCTCAAGCTCTTCATACGCTCAATTCAGTATGCTACAGTTTAGAAGCATGGGCTCTGGAGGTAGAATGAAACAGGTGCAAATAAAATCTGACCCAATTCTCAATGAAGAACAGAATTTGGGGCCAAGGGTTTGCCTCACTGAGCCTCAGTTTTCACATCTGTAAAATGGAGATGTGCCCAATCTGTACACTTAGAAGAATTAAAATTACACATGAACATACAGGCCTTAATAAATGTTAGCAAAATACAGTAACAATAGCAAAACATCATGGAAGTGAATTCCAAAGTCCAGAACCTCCAAAGTGGAAACTGGTGCCATTACCTATCTATCACCTCATCTATAATCAACATATATATCCTGCCTGGAGAAATTAAAGTACTTCTCTTGGACAGATTATTATAACATGAATACATAATAACACCTATGTTATGAAGAATAACAAAGAATATTAACTTAAAAAAAAAAGTGAAAAAGCACATACAATGGAATGTTGTAGGCTTTTCCCCCTCAAAATGTTTTCCCGGTTTCCTTCAACCTTTATCGATCAAGAACACCAGACTCCTACATTCTATTAATAACAGAGCTAACATGTTTCAGGGACTTCACACAGGTTTAGGACAGAAGACAACTTCACCCATGTCTAGGCATACTGTGTCACATTAAAAAAATATGTATCTGCAATCGTGACAAACTGATGGTTATTTCTAAAAATGGAATTCCCTTTTAAAAGCCAAAGTCATTTGGAAATATATATTGAACGTACAGTGGAGATTAAAATGAGCCATATCATTCTTCACCAAAATAAATAGTGGGACACGGGGTGCTCCTGGGTAGCTCAGTAGGTTAAGCGTCTGACTTCAGCTCAGGTCATGATCTCAGGAGCTCTGCATGGGGCTCACTACTCAGCAGGGAATCTGCTTCTTCCTCTCCCTCCTGTTCTGCCCCTCTCCCTGCTTGTATGTGCGCAAGCGCATGCATGGGCTCTCTCTCTATCTAACATAAATAAAATCCTTAGAAACAAACACTAATACTAACTCCCCTCTAGGGTCAGCTGTTCAATTTGTCTCTAGTATGATCACATATCTCTAATCTAGGCAGGCCTGAAAGCATTTGGAACAACAGGGACAGGGCTAGAGTGAGTATCCTGACCCCCAGGAGTACTTTTCTGAAGGATAACAATCATTTTGATTTATAAATTCAGGTAATGTAGTTTTAAAATTATTTTACATTCTTGGGTTAGTGTGTGTTGGTCAATCTGCATTGAGAGACATGTTGCAAGCAGAAAATATGTGCTTGCCTGTTGTTGCTTATCTTAACTGTGAACATCTTTACTAAGCAACCACATTTATGAGGAATTACTGAGTCAATTCCAGAGCTCGGGGGAGGGGGGGGCGCTTTGGAGAGTACTTAACCTACTTGCCTCAATTTCAGGTAAGAAAAATCACAACAAAAAGAAAACATAACAGAGAAGTTGCATGACCTTCCCAAGGAAACTTGGCCCCACCAGTAACACAGGTGCCTGGTGTCTAAGCTTTGAACTCAGCTCTGGTCCTGGATGATGCAGCAATGGCCTAGCATTCCATTTTAATGTAAGATGGCAAAGGAATTTACTGAAGCACTTTTTATATATTACATAACTCACATGAGAACTCTACGAGATAGGTGTTATCACCCTCATTTAACACATAAGGAAACAGAATCCTGGGCTTAATCACTTGCCTAACGTCATAATGGCCACAAATGGCAAATCCAAGATCAGGACTCTAGTTCATCTGGTGTAGAGAAAGGTCCAGTTCCAGCCACAACCTCATGCTGCTTGCCGCCGCCTCGTGCGCACACGGAAAGGCACGGGCTTTGAAAGCTGATTATACTGTTTCCCTGCTACACTGCTCCCCAGTCTACAGGCTGTTACAGATGAAAACACGAATCATCCTTGTCTTTCTGACCCCATGCAAGCAACACTCAGCCTGTTTCCAGGTATTATAGCTTTCTGAAAGTCATAAAATAGCTATCTTAAAAAAAAATCTGTTATTTGGAAGTTTCTCTATTTGACATTGACCATCCCACCCATGGATTAGCTTAGATCAATGAGTCTTACTATATTTTTTTTTTTTTTTTTTTTTTTTTTTTATTTATTTATTTATTTTTTTTTAATGTGATACTTTTATTTTATTTTATTTTATTTTTTTTTTTCACTTTTCACATATTTCTTCTTTTTTTTTTTTTTTTTTTTATTGGTGTTCAATTTACTAACATACAGAATAACACCCAGTGCCCGTCACCCATTCACTCCCACCCCCCGCCCTCCTCCCCTTCTACCACCCCTAGTTCGTTTCCCAGAGTTAGCAGTCTTTATGTTCTGTCTCCCTTTCTGATATTTCCCACACATGGTCAGATTTTTACTCTCAATCAATAGGAAAGAGCATGAAAGCAAAATCAGGTTTGTTGAATGGTTGGTTATATTATGTTATGTATGTATGTTTGCTTTATTTATTTATTTCCTTATCTATCTTGGCCAACACTTCACCCCTCATAGCATAAAGGAAGACTACTATTATCATTCCTGTTGGAATTATAACTGATCAGAATTAATGAAATTCAAATTCACCATCAGATTTAAGATATTATTACTAGATAATATATACTTATTAGAAATAATTAACAGGACACAAATATTTCTAAAGCTATTATTAAAATAGAAATAATTAGGCTTCCCCAAGTCTTGATTATCTTTTCTTTCCTTTTTCTCCTTTTTTTTTTCTTAAAAAATAAAACGCTTGGTTTACTTAGGCTGATGACAAGAATGTTAATTTTAATTAATCCTTACAATTAAGTATTAAAGAGATCCCTTGCTATCTCCTGAGTCCCTAGGAAATAAATCCATATATCTCTGGCTCTATAATTTACCAGACTGGAGTTACTCAATTACTTAGAATATATACATATGCTGATTTTAGGAATTTATTAAAAGCAAAACCTTTCCAGGAATAGCTTGGTGTTAATAATTTTCTAACTAAGTGAAGATGTTACACATAAAACCCTTTGTTTCTACTCTTTTTAAACCTTTCTTAGGTTTCCAATCTTTCTTGTCCACCTGAGGCCATACAAGTGAGCACAGCTGAATCTTTCCTTTAAAATTGGGTATGCTATTGTCTCTGATACTTTTATCTTGTGTAGGTACAAAGATGCAGAAGTTACATAAAACTGAACTGACTGGAAATGACTCCTAAGCATTAAAAAAAAAAAAAAAGGATATTAAAATAAAGAAGCCAACCACAGAACACACAAAAACCTCCAATATTTAACTTGCGAATGTGTGAGACTTTTGAGTAACAGGGGAAATGCTGGCTGAGTATTCTAGTTGACATTCTGCTGCTTCAGTGCTACTAAAAATGTATTCATCGTTCATTTATTCAAATATTTACAAAATTTCCAGGATTTTCCTAGATGTTTGAGATACACCAGCGGGCAGACAAAAACAAAAACAAAAACAAAACTCCTACTCCTCCTGGTGGAGCTCACATTCTAGCAGGGAAAGAATGGAGGAGGGTGAGGAGAATCAGTTTAGAGGAAGAAGAATTACACTTTTAAATTGGGTGGTCAGTGTAGGCCTTATGGAAAAGATGACATCTGAGAGAAAAGAAATGACGGAGAAAAGTCAGGTGACCACTGGGCAAGGACACATGTGGCAGAGGGGATAGCAAAAGTAAAAAGGTAGAGTGGAATGATACCTGGTCAGAGAGGCCAAAGTAGGAAGGGAGGCAGGGGGGCGGTGGGGCAGGGTGGTAGGGACGGGGGTGTGCATGTGTGTACGTATGCATTTGTGTGTGTGTGAGAGAGAGGAAGAGAGAGAATGAACATACGTACTAGAGGGTACTGTGACTGTAATCTTCCCTTGACCTTGATTCCCCGTCAAGAGCCAAAAATGTCACTAGGCTGAAATATCGTGGTGGTGCAGCCACAGATCAACACAAAGATGCAATTATTATCATAGAGACAGTTTTAAACAACAAAGATAACATTTTGCTTTTTGATTGCTGATCTGATTTCCAAGTGCTCTGACAATCTAGGTCTATGAGATAACACAATGTGGTTGCCTCTACCTTCTGGCCAGTATAACAGAGCAAATTTCTCAGTCAGAGCCAGCCAGAAAACAGCCTCCAAAATAACCCTTCTCATTCCTGGCAGCTAGACCAGTTTTCAAGGAATCCTGATAAATCACATGAGGTTTTACTTTTAAAGCTTAGATGTAACTACGTTAACTTCTTTTACTCAGTAAAAAACTAGGATTAAACATAAATGAACAAAATGAACGAGAATTCTGTGTGTGCCTGTCTGGGAAGTGAATAATTACCAGGTACATACACAAAATACTGGGATTCATTTGGATAGTCTAATTATACTTAAGAAACAGATTTTTCAGAAAGGTACTCTGCTTTGCTAAATGACTGTCAATATGAAAATACATGGCATTAGTTATTTCAGCTAAAGAATGTCAAGAACTGAATAATCAAGCATTGGGTTACAAAGTTTAAAAGTTAATACAGCAGCACAGAGTATTTGTATTAGTGCTTTAAGTAGCTAAATTAAATTGAAATGTGTCTCTTAAGCAGTCATTGAACAAGCAAGATGAGAAATAAATTGAGCTTCACTTAGGCCTTTATGGCATCTAACAACTGTGTCTGTCAACACACGGATCCTTTTCACTGTCAATTCAACACACATTTTGCAGACCTTGGGCCTGCAATTATTTCATTTCCTTTCTTGGAAATGTAATTTCCACTTACTTTTGGAGAATAAAAGACAGACAAAAGGAGGAAGGAGTTGCAGTATTTTCTGATTAAGATTATCTGTATAAAATGGTAAAGGGAAAAATATCTATACGCGCACACTGAAGCATTTCTCAGCAACTAACCTGCCTCAGCCAAATTGCTTTTGTGTCTGGATATTGGTTCAGATGTAGCCAGATTGTTGATGTCAAATTAGGTGTTAAACAAATTTAATAGGAAAGATGAAGAATGAATATAGATCATCTTTCTGTTAGAATTGTTCAAATGACTCCAGTCAAAAGAAAGGAAACTCATGACCGCAAGAGAAAGTGTGCTTTTAATTAAACACAATGAAATGAGATAAAACTGTAAATCAGCAAAGAAGGCCATTCATTCCAAAAGAGAGGGGGGAAAAAAGTTAATAGGGCCAGGGAGAGAAATGCAAGAGCGCAAGAAAATACCAGTTGGCAAAAATAGATCTAAATTGAATTTCAACTTCATTTGTCCAGGCTTCACCTTTTAAACTAAGAAAGGTAGAGCTACAAAAAAGAAAAAAAAGAAAAAAAAAAAGGCTTCTTTCTCTCCTGAGAGAACAGGAAGTCAGAGGTTTTAATTAACCATGATTACAATATTCGGCTGATCTGATTTGTCTCACCTCTTCCTTTTCTTCAAGTGGCAAACCGGTTGACATCCTGGCAAGAGAACTAGAGCAAAACCAGACCAATTTCAAAAAAGGGCCTGCCCTCTGTTATAAAATGAATTGACCCTCCACCAGATCTGTCTGAAACACATTAAACAGCAGGATTAACTCTTTGACAAAGTGCTACTTTCCCAAAGCAAGTCTGGGGAGGTAACTCTTGACACAGTATCTCTTCACTCTCAAGAGAGAGCAGTACTAAGGCACATCTTTAACTCAGGACCAGAAAATCAGGTTCTAAAAACATCCCCTTCAAAGTACATTTCAAAGATCTAGTATCTTCCTTGACTGCTCATAAATCATCAAGAGAGATGATCCAAACATTTAATCCCGAAAGAATGATTAAGGGCCTTGTGATGCTGAATCATTATCATCCAGGGGAATTCTCTGTGTGGAAGAAGAACCTGATTACCAAACCAGTTTGGGGAAGGAATTCTCTTTATGCATATCTGCTCTGGATCAGAAAAAGACCTCTAAGCTAGGAGCCTCAAATCTCAAGTGAGCTCATCAAACAAAGGAAGAAGAGTAGTTATTGGCTAACCCGATCGAAATCTGTCTAAAGAGGAATAAAGCAAAGTAACACACAGTTTAGTCATCACAGATTCTTCTACACACTTAGTAAAGAGCATCATTACTTACTGAAATGTAACCTTGGAACTTGTGCATCCTTCCAATTTACACGACCCTTCACCTGGCTCAGGTGTTGGGGGGGACGGGCTGTTGAATTCTGCCTCCAGAGTTTTCTTGTTCAAGGCTGTTTTTGTTACACTGGATACAGAACCCAACACTGGCATGGATTTGGACTCTGAGGTGGCTAATATCCCGGTTGGACCTTAAAACCAAACACATACCTCAAGTTTAATAATTCTGTGCAATGCTTATTAATATGGTACTGAAAAACAGATTAGCCGAAAATCCCTCAGGAAGTGAGAAGGCCAAGTTTTGTTAAAATTTAGAGAGCATGCTGGAAAATGTTCCTATTAGAAATATGCTCTGTTTGGATGGTACTACTGGCTTTTCAATGCACCAGGACCACGCTGAGAAATTACGTACAGACCTTTAAGAAAGCACAAAACCCCAGGCCACGGTTCCCTCTCTGACCGGAGTCCTTATTAATACCAGGATTGGGAAAATTCTTTTCTTCTCGGAGTATGGCTTTCTGACAGCCCTACTTGAAAAATTTGGCCTCTCAAGAGTTAATTCTTCCCAAAACTCAGCTTTGCGTTTTAAACCGCAAATGGAACAATGTCAAAAGGCTCTTTTTAAAAGGCTCATGAAGGCTTCTTAAGCATTAAACAGCTTTTATGAACATTTTCATTTTAATGTGATTGAGAAGTAAGTGGATTTATTTCCTGTTAAAATACAGACACAGGATTCTAAAAATTAAGTGGCAAAGAGTTTGGCTGTTTACCTTTTGGCCCTTTCTGCTCTTTGGGATAGGACTAAATGACTGTAATAGAGCTCGTTACTGAAATTATTGGCGTACCATCCCAACTCCCGGGCCCTGAAGCGAAGTTCTCTCATTCCTTGGGTTCTACCCTTAGTTAGAAAGACACTACCCCTTGCCAGTAGCTTTTTTCAAAGCAAGACTCCAACATGTCTTTCCTGAAGCCTCAGAAGAAATCTTCATAAAACAAAGAGACTTATGTAATAAGTCATAAATGTACAGATAAAATTAGAAACTTCTAAAAATTCAGCTAGAGGACAACCTTGAAAGGTGCCATTGAAAAAAAGGACAAAACTTGGGAGTCTCTTATTCCTTGAGAAATGTCCGATCATCTCCTAAAATGGAAAGTACTAGTGGGCACAATCCAATTAAATGCTAGCGGATCCCTGGTCATTAATGTTAAGTGCTGGAATGTTACTCTCACATCTGCAGATGCCTGCGTCTGAGGCATTCCAACAGTATAACCCAGCAGCTCCAAAACTGAAGTTCTGATGTCAGAAACCTCCTGAAAGAGGCGCTGGGGAAATGCTCTCCCATTCTGTGGCTGCACCTCCAATGGCCACCCTCCTTGTGGGAGATACAGCCAGACCCTCTATGGCTCCAGGGGAAAGCCTCAGCTCCCCAAAGCTTGCCTTCCTCCTTCAGGTCATCTCCACCAGCTGCATAGACAACCTTGTGACATCACTGAACATCCTGATTCAAAAGACCTCTCCCTCCCACCCAGGATAAGCCTCCTGGTGCCTGGGGATGCAGGAGTAAAGACACAGAGGTGCTGAAAGATCAAGGAAGATCCTGAAAATACAAATAGGAAGTTGAATTCAAGATTTGATTCTGAGCTGCTCTGTTCTGCCCTTGGGTAGTTGCCAACTACAATGCTAGACAGCTTTAAGCAATCTGTCCTTGTAGGAAAGCAGATCTGCTTCTGAAAACACCAACACCTGCTGCTTGTTCTGTAAATGAAGCCAGCCACAAAGGACAGAGAGTGGGTGAGCTGAGCTGGAGCTCTAGTTTTTCTTACATACAAAAAGAAATAAAGAAAAATGCATGATGTTTTAGATTATTATTATTATTATTATTATTATTATTATTATTATTATTACTGTATCCTGCTTAAGCTGTCCAATGTTTTCCAAGAGGCACTTGCTGCTCTTTGAAATGTCGGCCTGGGAGCCTGTAAGTCTTGAAAGTGTCAGTGAGGTTTGATAAGAGAAACCCTAGATAGAAAGTGCTTCGCTGGCCCCTGAGGGAGATACCAACTATCCTGGGATCTGAGGTCTGCAAACCTGGGGCTGCCCCCCACCTCGCCTCTCTTACCATGCTTCCTGTCTCCACCGTGACCTCATATTAGCTTCCTCATAAAGCCTTTGTGTGCAAAAGGAAAAAAAAAATCTCAAGAGATCCAAGTGCACCTGAAGCCATAAACTTATCGAAGTCATCTCTAATTTGCAGCATGCAGCCTGCTAACTTTAGCTTCTTATTCTGCGCTCCTCCCTGAACCCCTCCTGGATTTTCACTGTCATTCCACGACCCTTATAAAAAAGGTTTATTTGGTAAATACCTCTTCCAGTTCTACACTAGAAAAACACTGGTATCATCTAAAAAAAAAAAAAATAGGTATGATTTCTTTTACTAGATGACAGAGTTTGTAAGTTTGTCTCCTCCCCTCATTCCTGCCTTTTCTTTTTTTGCTTTGGCTACTAGGGAGCTCCAAAGAAAGTTTCTACTCAGTTACAGGTCACTCTCCTCAGTATGGTTCTTCTCCACTCTGCCAATTACAGAGTTCTTGTTTCTCTATGCAAATACTGATGATTCTATTGAATATATACCTTATTAGAATATCCCTCAAATGATACATTAAATATTTATAAATTGGTGAAATATAATAAATAAAATGAAAGATTCTCACCATGCCTATACAGTGTGCTCCTGCCTTCTTTCTCCGTTCTTTGAAATATTCAAATTACCATATTGACTAAAATCAAAATGTTTCCTTGTTTCTCCCACTGAAAACTAACTCTGAAATAGTGCTGTACATCTGACCAAGTCCATGAGTGAAGTGACAAGGCTTCCACAGGAACAAAATACAAAATGTGAATGACAGAGAACAAGAACGGGACCCACAGAGTCCTAAACAATAACGATGGCTGTATGACTCCTTCAAGGATGCAATGCTGGAAGAAGTGACTGTCACAAAATGAATAATGATTCATTGTGGAGGCTGGTAAATGCTTATAAAGCAATTCTAAGGAAAAAAAATCTCTTAGAGCACCCCTTAATTTTCCTGAGAGGTGATTATTTTTGGGGGGAAGGAATTCTTCTAGGATATTAACAGCAGAATTTCCAGACCAAATTAAAAACTGAATGGCTGATTTTTTTTTTTAAGGAGAAAACTAAAGTTTCATCTTTTTATAATAAAAGTTTGGTTGGTATTATGCTGCTCCTAATATAAGAAACCAATTCACTAAATTGAGTAAAATCCCTATGTGGAAGCTAGAGCCTGATTAACAAACACCTACATCCCTCCTATTCTAGCAACTTAAACTTGGTAAACATGACTCAGTGCAAATTTAAATGGTTACAATGGACCAAATGGAGTTGACTGAATTGAGTCTAGAAGATTCAGCCCATTAGCTACGGCCTGGTTAATTTTACTTTAGAGTAGTTTTTCAAAGCTAGCCTCCTGGCCACAAGGGAAAAACCTCATACGGTTTCCACTAATTCCCGTGACCAAGCTGGTGGGGGGAAAAAAAAACAAAAACAAAAACAAAAACAAACCAGAAGACATGCAAAGTTAGTTCTGAGGTCTAATCCATGCACATCATGACACAAATGCAGACTCTCAGCTCCAGACTTGCTCAGACGGTCATTTATAGCTGGTGACAGAGCTGAAATTTCTCATTCGCCTGGTTCACAGGCAGAGACGATGAACAGAACGCACACACAAAGGATAAAGCCGGTGCCTCTGCATTTGTAACCGATGCGTAAGTACTACTCTTATTACTAAATCACTGCATGCTGACTTTGTGCCATGCACACTACCAAGCACTTTTCTTACGCTGATTTATTCCATCCTTAGGATAATCCTATGAGGTAGTGCTTTTGCTACCCTCATTTCACAGGCAAAGAAACTGAGGCACAGAGAGGTTGAGCCATTTAAGGGCAAGCTGCTTGGAGAAGGCAGGGCAAGGATTCAAAGTCACATGGTCTGGCTCCAGAGCCTGTACTCAGTGCTACACCATTGCCAGGGCTCCTGAATGTCTGTACTTGGTGGCATCTTGCCTTAAGCAAGCCCAATCTCTAAGACCTTGATTACCTGCAAATAGAGAAATACATAAACAGACATACCAATGAACTAAGATACAGAAGTTCTTATGAGATATCCATGAGTGCCTTTGCCAACCCAATACTTCTCACTCACATTAAAAAAAATTTAGTAATTTTAAGAGATCGTTTTCATGTTAGCACGGAACTTAAAGGCAGATGT
Source organism: Canis aureus (assembly GCF_053574225.1). Lineage (NCBI taxonomy): Eukaryota > Metazoa > Chordata > Mammalia > Carnivora > Canidae > Canis > Canis aureus. The sequence goes on along the minus strand of NC_135639.1, from coordinate 13,824,765 downwards.
CTCAGAGAGGAAGGGTAGAACTGTGGAGAATTCAAACCGGCTTACTACTGCTATCTGCTTCTGCTGTCACCTTTCTGCGACGCAAAATTCTTTCTAACTCAGTTTCACTGTTTTCTGTGTCAAGGGATTTTAAGCTTCTTGAACTAGTGGATTTGTTAAGTGTCCCCTAAAGTGAAAACAAAACAAAAACAAAAACAAAAAGGTTAATGTCTTAATACAATATGCAAAAGAATATTAAAAACCAAATCAGCAAAACATTACCAGAATTTGAATGGAATTAGGAAATAGAATGAATTTGCTGTATATATATACATATATATATATGTATATATATATACACACACACACAATATATATATACACACACATTATTTTTTAATGTGTGTGTCTTTGACAACACATAGTGTTGGATCATTTAAGAAGATGCTACTGAGGATGTAAGACGTTAGCTTTCACACCAAAAGGACAATACGAGAACATCTCTCGATGACTAACTATGAAATTCGGTGGTAGGAAGGTACTTGCGCATTGACGGTTAAGATGCTGATGTGTTGGTCGATCTCGTGGAGAAGAGAAGAATATATTGAACTCACCTTAGAAGGTTTTCTTGATACAGCAGCCACGAGCTACTGAACCCAAATTCTTGTGGCACTGAAAAAGTGTGACTGAGTCTTCAGAATGACCCTGGTTCCACACTGGTGGCAATGGTGTAGTGGCGGCCAAAGGAGGTGCATAACACTCTCCTGTGGCCTAGCCAAAGAAGTGCTGCCCTGGGCACACCTTGACATCATTGTGAAAGGGGAAAGGTTATAATGACATAGGGAAGCAATAAAGGGCCTGGCATTTTAATTCCATATTCCTAACAGAGGAGGCGGTGAATACATTATTCAGGGCCCAGAAGATGCTGAAGGGAAAAAGAGATGCCATACATCTGTGCACCTACTAAAATTGGTACTGACTTTCAAGATAACAGAGAAAGACCCTGCCTCAGCTCCTCTGGGAAGCATGTTATGGAGGAGACCTATGGCTTTCCATCTCCCATGACCAGTCAGGTGTTTGTACAGAACACTGGGTGACACACTTCACATCCTGTATGTGAGGACTCAGCACTGCACCATTACCAGGGGTCTGTTTTCTTTCATAAGAAATGCCCACTATTTCTTTGAAATGGCCCTCCTGAGCTGTGCCACGTGCTTTGGGTAGGTGGGGGAGCCAGAAGATCCAGTCTTTGGATTACAGTAAATCAGAACCTCAAGTCTGGTATAACTTGCCAGACTTAATGCCAAAGTCAGAGGTAGCTTTTTGTCCACCAAGGCTAACAATCAGGCCAGCCTTTGTCACCTCAGCTCACTATGGGTTTGCCTTAATCCTGCTCCTGCCCCCTGCCAACTTCCTGAAGGACTTTAAGAATTCGATTGGCAAAAAATCGTAACTCATGTTTCTTCTTTAGCCTATAAAACAAGAAAAAGTGGCTTGTAATATTATTACAAATCTCATGTGATATAGGTGATTATGTTTTGTTTAGAAAGGTTTCTTCCCTAACTGGGTAAAGGCTTGGAGAAGCTGCCTGTGGGCATGGGAGGATTAACAAAATTAAGAGATTTTATTCTTCTATCAGCTACCCTAAACTAAGACTAATGTGTAAAATATGTGGATAATCAAGCATATGATACTCTACCCCCCCAAGTAGCTCTTTCTGCTTTTTTTCATTTATTGCAAAAATTCATAAAATATATTGAAAGGAAAATCACGTTTCATGTAGTGTTGTAATTGTTTATCTTATAACTTAAAAAGTTGGATGATGTGGTTTATTTATTTAACAGTTAATGCAGATCTGTACCTGCTCATCAAGGAGTTAAATAGTAAAATAAGATCAAGGCTGATAAGGTGAAAAAAATGGAACTAAAGCCAATTAAGATAAATTTGAAAAAAATATTAGAAAACTACTCCCAAATCATGCATTTACAATTTTAAAAAACTTACCAGCTAAGTAATTTGTAAATATGTAAGGCCATTACCATTAAAATAACTCATGAAACTATTACACTGTTTGGATGTCAAGAACATTCTTTGATTTTCCCAATGGTTGGAGTTAATTCAAGAAAAAGATACGTGTCTATGTACACACGCATTCACATACACCTTGCAAGGATATCTTTTAAGGAAGAATTTCTGTCTCATAATAATTTCTACTTTTCATTTGAATAACAGCATTAATCATCCAAATTCTGATCGTGGTGAGCTACTCTCTCATCACACCTGATACTGAAAGGTTCTGTTTTCCAAGTTCTGATCTTTGGGTCTCAAACTTTTGTCTCTATCCACTGACTGATGTGATTGATTCAGCAAATATAGGAGTATGCAGACACTATACGACTCTCAATTCAAATGACCAAGGAGCTCAGCTAATAAAGTACCAAGATTGTCTATCTTTTTGTATATTCGTCATATAGTCTGAGAATCAGAAATTAACCTAGAAGGGACATGATATGCAGAATTCCCTCACTTTACAGAGAAGAGAATTCAAACTCAGTGAGCCTTGGGGTTTGGGCTGGGCCCCACAGTACATCAGTGATGAGGCTAGATGGATTCCCAAACCAGTGTTTAATCTTAGTTCCCACATCGGTTAAATGTTCCTAACACTGTCAGGTGACAAGATCAACTATTCTATAATTCCTTCTGAAAAAAAAAAAAAAAAAACTGAAGATGTTTGGGAAAAACCTAAAAGAGAATTTCTTAGAGGTTGTTTATTTGAATTAGAGACAAGCGAACTTAAAAGAGATTTAAGATTAATTTGTACGGATTTAATCTTGAGAGATTGCTGTTTGCACTTAGAGTGACTTTTATATGACTGGGGTGATTAGAGAGGTTTCCAAAACCTCCCAAAAAACCTTGTGTGATTATGAGAAATAGGTTTTTAAAATCTACAAAACATTCAGCTTTTAAAAATTCAGTGTAAACAGGTGTGGAAAAGTAAGTTCAGTTGACACTGAGGCTATAGCAATTGGCTTGGGAAGTGTCCACATCCAAATGGGGTGAGATTTTCCAAATCCCGAAATAGAGATATATTCCGACCTGTGTGCTAACTTTCAGCAAAAGGCTCAATCTCTAAGTTGCAGTGCCCCTACAACTCAGGTCACATTTGATTTCAGCAAAAACACCAGTTTTTCTGGTTTTATTGGTTTCTGTTCTACAGTAGAGCTGACATGGGGTTTCTTGGTTTCCAGGGCTCTCTTGGCACAGGTGCTGGCTTTCCACCACAGTATATCCCTCGCAGGCTTTCCACGCTCTTATGATTTGCTGAATACTAACTCTGAAAACCCTAACGTGCTGGCAAGAAGCACCAATATATCCCCACCTAATAGGGGCTTCTTTTCTTTCTCTTTCTCTTATAAGAAGTTGTATGGTTTCTTGGCCCCCAAGTGACAGGGGTTACAAATGATCCACCCCCAAAGGAATTTCTATGGGGGTACTAGAGAGTTTCCATTTGACAAAGAAGACTAGGGGAAAACACTGTGAATTCCACTTTTTAAAAACACTTAATGCAAAGAAATAACATTGCCAGAATAATAGCTATCAGTGATAACATTAATGCCGGATAAGGTACAGAAATTTAATGATAAATCCAGACCAAGGAGGATGGGGGCAATCTGCAGAAAATAAAGATGTTTTGACAACTTTTATAACTTGTAAATTATTTCCCAAAAAATCTATTCTGCAAATTTCTCTCCTTGAAGTGGCGCAAAATTATACTGAATATGACTGGATAGTGAACATGATCTTTAAGAGCAACGCTGTAATTCAGTAAACCTGTTACCATCCAGCATTATCAGGGACTGGGATATCTTGGCTAATCAAGTATCATCTGTATCTTAGACAGATGTCTGATTGTTCAAATAAACCTGATTTTTAAATAGTCAACCTCAATGTACTCTTCCACAAATGATCAGAACTCTACTCTGGGGCATCTTTACGGAAAAGGAATTAGCATCCTAATGTACAGACAACCAAAGAGACTGGCATAGGGAGTTCTCGCTGGATAAAAAAGTTTCCTCTTCAAAGTATCCATTAGATAATAACCACCTACTTTTTCAACGGTTGGTCGTCATACTTTGATTCCGTAGGTGGGCCACCACTGTGAGCCAGGCTATGCCTGTCTTTAGTACTAATTCCACTCACCTAAACCTAAAGCAAACTGATTAAGCCATCCTGAGTTAAGTCTGCTGTTGCATGCTTGATGAAAATAATTTTGTTTACCACAATTATGTGGATGTCTACATGCTTCGCATAATTAGCACCGTAACAACAGGGGAATATCAGTTTTGTGCCTCCGCCCCCACGGTTGTTGACTTACTGTGCATAATAACTGGTGTTGAGACTATAACAGGATCTGAGAATAGAGCTCTCAGTATCTGAAACATTTTCTAAGTGAGGAGTTTATTTCTACTGACAACTGTCAGGGCAGTACTCACTTCTATTGGCAAAAGCTCATGATTTGGAAGAAAAAAACATAGCTGGAGGCAGGAGATACTTTTAAATAGGGGTTACTTTTAGAGAATGAAATTGGTAATGGAGCACCTAGATGGCACAGTCTCTTGAGCATCCAACTTAGTTTTGGCTCAGGTTGTGGGTTGTGATCTCAGGGTCATGAGATTGGGCCCCACGTCAAGCTCCGTGCTCAGGGCAGAGCCTGCTTGAGATTCTCTCTCCTTCCTCTACCCTTTCCTCTCCCCATGCTTGCTCTCTCTCTCTTTAAAATAAGTAAACCTTAAAAAAAAGAAAAAGAAAAAATGAGATCAGGAATATAAAAACAGGAACTTCTATTTTCCAATTTATAATCAAATAATTTTTTAAACTGTGAGGAAAAGCAGACTGACCCTGAGCCCTGATACTAACATAACATATTTGGGTAGGAGCTCAGAATGACATTTTGGCACCAATGGCCCCACTCTCATGCCTTCAAATCAAGTACGATCTATCTAAGAGACTCTATTGTGTTTCCATTATGACCAAGCATGCCCTGATCCTTAGGTCTAAGTGCTTTGTCTTGAAGCTGTCAGGCAAGGATTGGAAGGCATGCCCAGAACATAATGATGTGGTGAAAGGGTAACTGTTCTTCTAGAACAGAAACAGCAGAGTATTGATGCATAATACATATATCAACATGCCCCGATGGAGGAGTCCACAGCACAATCAAGACAACTATCAGAGGAACTGAGGATTATTGTGAACGAAAATAAAACATACCAAAACCAATTACCCAGAAAAATAGATTTAAAAAAATATTCTTTCATTTTCCCATAAATGAGGTAATAAAACCGGGCGGGATCCATTCTTACCAGTATTCCTTTTAGCTCATCCACGGCACTCTCAGAGCTCTTTGAAGATTCCGGCTACAATTTTAAAAAGAGAGCACAATTAATAATTCAGTTTTAAAATACTAAACAGACATTTCTACCTGGCAAAGTGTTGGCACTATTATGGACTTTTTTTTTTTTTTTCTTAATTAGGTCTATGTCTTACAGTTAGGAGAGAATATTAGACAGGTTAGTGCTCCCAAGTGGCGGCTAGATAGAAAATTAGGAGAAGTAGTCAAAGCCAAAGGACTCAAGCTTCTTCTAAATACCATTTTGTTACTTCTCGTTATCATCATATGGAAAAAAGATCTGGTCAACCCCCGGTTTCAAAGATTCACTTTTGGATTGTTCGGAACGTTCTGCGGTAAGCTGGCCCCCACTCCCGTTGCTGGACCCCTGCCAGCGAGCGAGGACCAGGAAGGCGGCAGTGCAGGGCAGGCAGCAAGCAACGGGGCAGAAACCTCTCTCGGCTCCGGCTTGCAGGGGACCAGCACGTCTCGGTTCAGGAATTTCACAACTGAGTCAGGAGCAGGGGTCAGCAAAAAACCTGGCCTTACACGAGAATGTTAGCATCACTGGCAACTGAAGCAGGAAGGGCGGCCCAGAGGGCGTAGAGTCTGCCCCCATCGTCCTCCTCGTAAGGAAAGGTCACCCCGAGAAAGGCTGTGTTTGAGTCTTGATTACAAGCCCCGTTGCAACCGGGCTTCTGGCTACGCCGTGAACAAAATAATTTGAAATGCAGTTCTGGGCAATATTCGCCTACCCCACAAGGCCTAAGAGTCTCTGGGGATCCCCTGACAACTAACTTCTTGCAGGGGAAATCTAGCACGAGGTTCTCAAAGACAGGCCTCTGGTCTCCCCCATACCACTTCCTTTCACAAAGGACGGGGAGGAAGAGAGAACCTTTAGGGAACCCCCTGGCCTCTCGTTCCTGGAAAAGAGGTAGAGCTCATTTCTCTCCCATCGAGAGATGGGAAGTGATTAGTAGTGACCTCTAACCCTTTCCTCACGAGAGCTAATAAAAGAATAAGATCCCATTTCGGTTTTTTTTTTAAAAAATGGACAGTGAGAGAAAGAGGGAGAGAGAAGGAGCAAGAGAGGGAGGGAGGAGGAGAGGGAGAAAGGAGGGAGGGAGGGAGGCAGAGGGAGAGGGAGAGGGAGAGAGGTTTGCTGCTCATGTATGAATTGGACTAAGACATCCAACTTTCATAGCCTACGCTTTCGGGAAAATACACGTGCCATGAGCGCCAGTCCGAGGGGCCAAAGCTCTAAGACACTAATTATAACCACAACGGTATCAACAACCACATCAAGGTATGTGGTTAAATTAGTATTCTCAAGGCAGGTGTGACCTGTGCAGGTACACTGTTCGGGGGACAAGCTGTGACGTGTGAACAAGCGCCCTCGGCTACAGGCCCCTCAATGCTGCCATGCCACCCCAGCCACCTTCGGGCCCCAGGAGCCTCCGGCAGCGCGGCCCACGCGCTCTCGCAGCCCGTGACCTTGGCAGGAAAGCACTGAGTCCTGGGCGGGGAGTCTGTAGCGCATGCGGTGACCACTTGTTTCAAAGGTTACTGACCAGGTCATTCAGCACTATCTCTACACAGTTTAATGATTACCAGCGAAAGACCCAGTCGTCCACTGATGCTTGTTCAGTTGCTCTCCAGTTCTGAACTGACATTAAATAATGTGTAACTGTTGGAAGAAGCATGGCAGGAAAGAAGAAGGACAAAGTGATACTCTGAAAGTGAAAGTGCACACAGAACATCCTGATCCAATTGCTTAGGATGTAACAAGTTTTCGACATTTTTCTCTCTAAACGAATTTTGCTTCTTCACGACACTGCATTTTTCTCTAGTCTGTCTGGTTTGGTTTATTCCTTCCAAAACAGTTGGGACATGAACATCTTAAAAATGTATTTGTTTCAAAGATTCCACTTAGATCCCCCGTTTTCACACTACCTTCCATCTGAGCCTGGCAACGACCCTGTGAGTTGGAGAGGGTGGGCCCTCTGCCCATTCTGGGGAGAGAAGAGCCTGGAGGTGGGGGTGGGGACAGCGCCTGGTCCCAACGCCAGCTACCACGAGCTTCATGCGCCAGACACCAGTGCTCAACACTTGTGCCAAACTCTGTCCCTTACTTGCAAAACTGCTCTCAAAGCGCTAATGCAGACCAGTACTCCATGCAGCTGGCTAAAGCTTCCATTCCACTGTCAGCCTACTCTTGGAATTGGGTATTCTTTCCCTCTTTTCAACCCCCTTTCCATGGACAGCCCCCACCACAACTCCTGCCTCACCTGGCTACCTTGCCTGCCTGTGACCACATGACAATTTTTAAAGTCCAGCAGAGTTTGTACTGAATAGTCATGATACTTGGGGACACTGAAGCAGCTGAAGAGGAGCATCCATGAAAGTAAGAAAGAATCTTAAAGGTTGGTTTAAAAGAAGAAGGAAGAGGACCAATCTGTTGATGCTTTAAATTTTTGTTTATTAAACAAACAACTTCTCAAGACAAATATCAAAAACTCTACTGTTGGTCTATTTCAACGGGACACACCTACAAGAGAAGGGAGAGGCCCTGAACCAGAGCTGGGTGCTTTGCTAGAGCTTGGCGTTCACTGTGGTCTAGTTCGGAAGGCAGCTGGTGATACATATACACAAAACTTTCTCCTTGAAGTGGCCTGGAACAGGTTTGTAAAATAAATGAAAACAGTCCTATGAGCCTCACTAATTTTCAAAAACTGTTCTAAGTCCATTCTGACACTATCATATGATGCCACCTGCCTACCCGGCCCCTTTCCCCCTCACACTGAAACAGAAGTCTCAGGAAGGCAAGGATTGCTGTCTCTTTGGTTTACTGCTTTATCCCCAGAGCCTAAAACAGTACCTGGCACATGGCAGACGCTCATTCAATACTTGAGTTACACAAAAGGACTTAAAGAAAAGAAAGGGTACAGTAGTTCTTGGCTTGGTCTAACAGTCCGTATCAAGCAGAGAAGAGCACCCTGCAACAACAGGACTTGCTTTTTGTAGGGATTGAGGTTAACTGCAGCTCAAACAGAGTCCTGAAACACGCTCGTCTAAAAGTAAAGGCTTTTATGACACATTAGCCTTATCCTAAGATTTCACAGTCAGTCCTCATATAGCTTTCATCAAATTTCAAACTTTGACACCTGAAAAAGGAAGCACCGCGGGAGGGGAGGAAATGCAGTCATTTCATACCTTTGCCTTCGGTCTAGCCGTCTGATTAACTGGTCTAAGATGAACTCCCTTTTTAATTCTGTCCATCATCTCTTCAACTGCTTGCCTCTTCAGATCCGTGACTTCTTCAGCTATCAAAGAACACACGCAGAAATCATCTTATGTTACAAGAAAACTGCTACTTTCTATTCCAATGTACTTTGTAATTAACCACAGCGCTTTTCAGACAGAATCACAAAACATCACAAAACAATTTACTGAGGTTAACAGCTACCAGGCAGCCATATTTTTTTCATTAAAAAAAAAAATCTTTTAATAGAAGATTTGTTTTTAAAAAAATTAGAGTTAAAAAAAAATTAGAGTTATGGGGGGCCTGGGTGGCTCAGTTACTTAAGTGTCGGCCTCTTGATCTCAGTTCGGGTCTTGAGTTCAAACCCCACCTTGGGCTCCACTTAAAATAAAATAAAATAAAATAAAATAAAATAAAATAAAATAAAATAAAATAAAATAAAAAATATAAAAAATAAAATAAAATAAAATAAATAAAATAAAATAAAATAAAATAAAATAAAATAAAATAAAACTCAGAGTTATAAAATTTAAGGTCTAATTTGTAGCCTGGAAATCAATATTGGCTTATTAATCAATTAATTTAAACAAAGTGGGTCTGGTTCCATTTGTTAGCATGATAGAACTTGAATTTCTCCAGCTTTCTACCTAAGCTCAAATAATCATTCACCTCTGCCTCAGAGATGTTTTCATAACTTATAACATCCCGTGTCAAAGAAATCAGACCCAAGAAGGAATAACTATCAAAAAGCCCATTTGGAAATAAAAGATAAAAGCGATCTGTTAACTTGTTGTAAGAAATCTACAATCAGAGGATGAACACCAGATAGGTGAAATCTACTTTTAAATTGCCATCTTTTGTTTAGGAATCAAAGAAGCATTTTAAACAAACCTTTTCAAGTCTTTTTAAATTTTCAATGTTAAAAGAAAACATACACCCAGAAAGGATTGCAATTAAGTAATTAAATTTGATTAAAAATTTTTTGACTATCTATTGTTTAACCTTTGCACTGTTTTGCTGCAAAAAAACAATAAAACTGTTGAAATATACATCAATTAGATGAATACAGCTAAGGCGGAGGCTTAAAGCTATTGGTCAGAATAATGAAATTTGTCTGTTGCACAATAGCCTGACCAAAAGCACTCAATCGTTTTTGCAACATTTATCACAATTAGTGCCATTCTAGATCTCCTGCTTACATCTGTCTCATTCCCTGGAACTGATTAATTTAAGTTTAAATACCTCATGAAGACCTTCCTCTTAGGCTCTTTGAGCACAGTCTACAACGCGGGGCGTATGGTAGGCCCGCAGCAAGTAACCACCCACTGATGGACTTATTGGAAGTTTTGGCTTTATGTGGCTATTAATATTTTTGATATTTGAGTAGAAACAGCTAAAGCTCAAAAGGACAGCTTCTAAACGGAGGCCATCACGACGATGTCCCCAGGCCAATGGACAGGCATGCTGGGCTCTGCACTAATGAAGCCTACACCATGGCTTTTTTTTCTGCCACGTGGAATTCACGCTAACGCTGAGTAGCTATTCCTCTTACGTCATGCCTAGGGGAGCAACTAGAAGAACCCAGAAGGTTCCACCATTCTCAGTGAGGCAGCACCACAGTGATGAGATCACCTCTACATTCCCTGTACAACCTACGTCTTCTGATAAAGTCCTAATTTCAAACAGGGTCATGTCATCTTCATAGGTCATTGAAACGCAGGGAATAAAAAGTTCTCAATATCCAAACCGTATGTTTCAGATCCAGATGGCAAGAAAGCATCTTTTGCCAGGCAACGTGGAAAACATGGCACCAGAGTCAGAACTCACCCACTAGTAAATGAAAGAACGCAAACTGTGGGTGGATCAACTCTGCCCTTAAGCTGCATTTTCTCGGGCAGCTTCTGCAGATGGCTCCCAAACATCAACAAGAGGACAGACAAGAAAATTACTGTGGATTGAAATTCATTCATTCATTCATTCACTCACTCACTCATTCAATATCTGAATACCCGTTATGTACTACATGGTGCTTGTGCTGACCCCATTCAGAGTCCGGGGAGATAAAACACAGATCTGCCATTTGAGCACCTGGTAAGGGTATGCAATCTATTCCTGAGAATTTTTTTTTTTTTTTAATCCAAAAAAAACATGTGATTTTTCAGAAAGCCTGCCATTTTGAGTGAGACTTGAGAAGAGCTGCATGGCAACAGAACACCGCCGACAAACAGATTAGCGCTCTGTAAGGAAGGACTGAAACCCAATTAAATGCACCATACAAAAACTAATTAAGGCAGACAGATGGAGAATTATGGTCGACACCATTCAAATCTGCTGCAGCATCTAACATAACAGGAATTTAAAGTAGTTTCTTATTTTTGCTTGCCAGAATCATAGTGATAATTCAGAGAAGTGCTACTATCTGTATTGTGTACAGATTATAAACCAGGCTTTAATTTCTTAGTCTTTTTCAAATGTAAAGGCTTAATTGGTCTTAAGGAAAAGAAATCACTCTTATCAGATTCCCTATGCGGGCACAATACAAGGGCAACGCTAGGTTAAGCTACACAAGCCTTCTCTCTCACCGACCCTGTTTTTGAACTAGCAAAAAGCAATCTATACGAACTTCCAAACTATTAAGCAGTTCTAATAAATCTGCAAGAATCACCTACAGAGAGCTCATGGCATGTTTTGTAATTCTTTCTGTGATCACACAGTTGGTAATTGTCTCACAAAAGCATGTAATCAGAAGGACAATGGAAATGTGCAGGATACTGGAGATTAAAAAAAGGGACAAATGGAGACAACAGGTCTAATGTCACTGAACTGCCACAGGAAAATCAAATCAAATGTTCTCTGAGGTAGTGCTTCAAGGTCAGTCTTGGATCAGAAAGCTACATGTAATTAATTGAGACTTAAATTTTAAGACCCACTTGAAAAATAAGTTCGTTCTTCAAAGAAAAAACCCACAGACAAAACCATCACCTTGTTGCTCAATAAAACCTTTTGTTATTACCTAGAAGAAATGAAAATTATTTTCTAAATTCCACAGGATTACTTTTCTCTTTCACTAACATTTTTAAAAAGGCACTTAAAAAGAATCTTATGGCACTGTGATGAACAAAATTTCTGAAGAACACATCGTGGTTGAGTAAGTTTGAATTTGACCTCAGGTCATAAAGTTAAGGATATTTCCTTAACTACAACAATCACAAGAACCTGCCAAATGAGGATTTCTACCCTTCAAAGAGTGGTTGGAACCCTTTTTCTTTTAATAGCTAACATTTTGGTATTTTCTATATGCTGGGTACTATTCTAAGTACTTTACATGTTAGGAGACTCATTAATTCTCACCACCACCCTATGAAACAAGAACTATGATTATCCCCACTCAGCAGGTTAGCAAACTAAGGTAAGAAAATGTCAACATAATAATGACCTAGGCATTTGATAAATACCAAGCATATCTCTGAAACCTCAGAACTTGTTCAATAAATTTATTCTTCTCAAAATTAGTTATTAATTCAAAGTCTGTTGATTATTTCTTACATCGACACCGTAAAACTACTTCTAAAATATTGCACAGAGGGCAGCCCGGTGGCTCCGCGGTTTGGTGCGGCCTTCGGCCCAGGGCCTGATCCTGGAGTCCCGGGATTGAGTCCTGCGTTGGGCTCCCTGTGTGAAGCCTGCTTCTCCTCTGCCTGTGTCTCTGCTTCTCTCTCTCTCTCTCTCTCTCTCTCTGTGTGTGTCTCTCATGAATAAATAAACTCTTAATAAATAAATAAATAAATAAATAAATAAATAAATAAATAAATAAAATAAAATAAAATAAAATAAAATAAAATAAAATAAAATAAAATAAAATATTGCGCAGACCTTCCCCTACAATTAGACTTTTTAAGAGCCATACCCTAGCAATAAAAGTTTCTTCATTCATCAGGTCTGAGAAGCATACCAAGCAGCTGATGAGAGCCATCATAAGATGCTAACAAAAGATAATACTGTGATAGCAAAACCGGTCCTGACTGACAAATATAAACTCCAAAGTGTCACAGATGACTACAATGCTTGATGTTCTTCATTCATTCATCATGCTTTTAATCATTATTGATTTATTCATTCAACAACTATTTTTGGTGTGAACTGTTAATAAGACACTATAAAAAACTACCCTGCCAGACAGGGAAAAGCTCCAACCATGTACGTCTATGGTTCACATCATTTAAGGCAGTGGCTTCAGTTTAAAATCTCATGAGTGACTTCTAATTCTACTTAGACACACAACCCTGGTAACAATCCAGTAGCTCAAGAATGAGGGAGAGAATACTGCATCATTTCATGAATTGTAAATGAAACATCACTTTCATAAGGAAAACTGTATGATTTCCAACACCGGGGTTAATAAGCTTAGAATGCTTTTTTTTTTTTTTTTTTTTTAATTTAAGGGTGTTATCAAGGTTGACAAGCTAATAATGTCATTTACTTAGACATTAGTAAAAGGGAAATTTACTTAGACATTAGAAGGGGAAATCATTTTATTCTGACTGCCCTTCTCCTCCTCTACGTCTTATTGATTGTTACAAAACAAGATTGAAACAAACAAAATTTTAATTTTAATTAGAGTGTCAAGAAGGCTTCTAGACAGTAACACAGAGCAGGGCTGCCCTGAAATGACCAAAGACAGGACTTCAGAATCCCCAATGCCTTGTGGCAAGCAGAATGTCCTTTTCAGCAGTACAATGAGAGGAATAGTTTCCAAAGGGTTGTAGGAGGCAGGCACCAAAAGTAATTTATATAGACAAAATCAATTAGCTTTTATCTATAATGGTGCTGTGAGTGTCTGGCTAAGAAAGATGGAGCTAGGTCTCAACTTAGATTCACTGAAGGTGCCTCCAAGCTGTGGGAGACTTGCAGACAGGAGTAAGCCCTCAAAGTCTGCAACCGATTTCGGGAGAGAGATGTGGAAATAACCCCAAACAGGACAGAGAGGCTAGGAGATGGGGCATCATAAAATCTGAAGCACAATGCTACAGCAACATGCAGCAATGAGCCAATACTAAGGAGCTCATAAGAGGAAGTGGAGGAAGAGCCTGGAACCTACACAGGAGATGTAAAATTAGAGCACCCTGCCCCAGAAAGCTCTGACTATAGGGAAGGCGGCAGAGCAATTCTGGAATTAGGATAAGACATGTGCACGGGGGACTTCTAGGGAATGGTCCAGCCATAAGGTAGGGCAGGTGTACAGAAATGAGGCTGAAATAACAGCAGAGAACCACCCAAAAGCAGCCTGCAGGGTTTGGATTCTGTTCTGATACAGCTAGAGTAAAGTGGCCGGACCAGATTGATGAACACTGGGGGCAGGAAGAGGAGGCCAAGACGTCTGCCCCAAAACATCTGCCCCAGACTGGGCTTGAACCAGGCAAATGTGCCATGCTTTGGAAGTAACAGGTGCTGAGCAAACATGCTGAGTTCAATGTGGGTTCTTCTGGTCCCTGTTGCCCTGGCTGTGGCTGCACACCCAACTGCCCGCAGCTCCACGAGCCGCCCAGGCTCCTGCCTGCTGGGTGACTCTGCTCAGTGGGAAAACCCTTCTCCCTTCACTCCCATCTCTTCAAGTTACCCTCTACTTCTCCCTCTCCAGCGAGTCAGACTCCCATGAACTGCAGCTCCCAGAGTTGCTCCTGGATTTACCCACTTCTTTCTGTCTCCACTACCACCCTCGTCTGAGCCACGTGCATCTGAATGACAGCCTCCCCTCATCCTCTCTTTCTTCTGCAATCTATGCCCTGTCCTCTTGCTGCAAACAATGTTATTTCTTTAAAAAGACAAATCTCACCATGCCACACCCCTACTTAAAACTTCTACTGTCCTTAAGATACATTTCAAAATCTTGACCACAGCCTCCAGAACCTGGCTCAGACTTCCTCTCTTGCACCGCATGTTCCTGTAATACAAACTTTAGTTTCCCAATATGCCAAGCTCCTTCCCCATTCTGGACCTTTGATTCTGTTGCCCCTCTATGTGAACTCCTTTCGTTCTCAACACTCCCAATCCAAGTTCCTAAATCCAAACTACTCGGCTTTAGCATCACTTCCTGACACCAGCATCCACCTCCATCCTCTCTTACAAACGTGTGCTCTTCCTCTAGGTAATATCCTTGTTTGTTTCCTGTCTCCCCCAACTCAATGTAACTTCTATGTCATCTGTCACCAGTTTACAGCATGAGACCAGCACAAAGCAAGTGCTTCATCAAGTCTCAGTTTACTGGCTATCAACTCTAAAAACTCTTTCCCCAAACCCCTTACCTAGAATTGCTCCTTCCCTTTCTTTTATACCTCCTCCTGTAAAGTGCCTCATCCTCTAAGAAGACACATCCCTGCAGACCACACATTACAGTTGACCTGCTGTAGACAAGAAGCAACAGGAAGGCTCATTCGTGTTCCTTCTTATCAGCTGTTAAGTTCACATTTCTCCCCAGTTTGTTCACAAAGAACTCGAAAAAATGTGTTGTTGAAAAACTGTGTTGAAACCACTGAAAGTAAACCAAAAGGGATGAGAATTACTTGTTTCTGGTTGAGCTGCCTTTTCTTTCTTAGCACCACTGCCGCTGGGATGGGATCGCTTCCGGATCATGGACATGAGGGATCTTTAGGAGAAAGAAAAAGAATGACAGGAAATTACTGGATGCCTGATAATCCAAGAAATAAAATGTATTGATTCAAAATAATCAGTAAATATCCAATTCTTCTCTAGGTGCATAAATGGATAGCTAGAATTTAAGAGTCTACTTTCTACTTTTAATAAATTATTAAACTTTTCAACACTTTAAAGAAGAGAAAGAGGTCTCATCCTTTTCTACATAAAACCAAACTCATTACTCAAAGAAGGGGGCCACTATAATTACCAATACAGTGCTAAGTAAAACAGAAAAATAAGTCAATATTCATACCTAAAATTCAGACATAGCTATCTATGTAATATGTTTGAGGAAGAGGGAAGGATGAAAGAATTAGGGAATGTTTTTGGTAAATATCTATCTGTGAAATACAGGCATAAAAATATCTGAATCTGAATGACACAGACCAGATACTTAAGGGATAAAATACATTTAGACCATAGTCTCTCTGGTCCATGTTTTAAAAATCTGTAAAATCCAAATTGTGATAGATTTGACTACAGGAAAATTTTATGACCTGCATATATTAAAAGACACCATAAAGAATAAAAAGAGGGATGCCTAGTGGGCTCATGTGAAAGAAGTTGGAAGAGCATGTGACTCTCGATCTTGGGGTCATGAGTTCAAGCCCCATGTTGTATGTAGAGATTACTTAAATAAATAAACTTTTTAAAAAAGAAGAAGAAACTCTACAGATCAATAAGAAAAAGCATACAACCCAACAGGAAAATGGACAAAAGCCTTGAAACTCCATAAAAGAGGATGTCCAAATTTCCAAAACAAAGTGCTTGACTTCATTAGCTACTAGGAAAACACAAATGAAACCCACACTGAGATATTACTACACAGTCATCAAACAGAAAAGAAATTTTAAGTCTGATAATATCAAGTATCGGTAGGTTTGTGGAATAACAGGAATTCTCAAACTGAAGATTGTGTATGAAATAAAACTGCTGCTTTGGAAAACCATTTGGCAGTATCCAGGGGAGCTGAAGACACACATATCCTAGGAGCCAGGGATTCCATTTCTGTATACCTTATAGAAATGCAAGCACTTGTGTACCAGGATTCATTTACAAGAATGCTCGCGCAGAATTTCCATAACTTCCTTGAACTGGTAATAACTTAAATGTAGATGTACCATAATGGATAAACACACTTTCAGACATTCATAAAATGGATTATGTACCCATGAATATGGATGAACTTTAGCTACACAACATAACATGGATGAATCTTACAAAATAATGTAGAGTAAAAAGAACAAGACCCAAATGAATACAGTAAAATTCCAATTATATAGTTAGAAAAAACCCATATATTTATAGGAGTTTAGGGATATATATATGTCAGGCAAAAATTTTTTTCTTTAAAAACAGGATAAAAGGACAAGATTCTAGGCTACCAGTATTTTTCTATTTCTTGATTTGGACAGTGAACACATAATGTTCACTTTATATTACTTTTAAACTGTATATAAGTTGGTGTATGCTCTTATATATGTTATCAGTCCCCCTCAATAAAGCTTACAAGAAGAAAAAAAAAAAGAACCAAGAATTCCTGAATTCTTTCAACTACATTATAAATGTTCTCGGTGTGGCAAACTGGATTTGACCAAATACAGTCAGTCCTGAGGAAGCCAAACAGGCAAAGCATAATGCTGACTCTAGAAAAAGGGGCACCTGGATTCAAACAGCAATATCTGGCTGAGTAGAGAACAACTCAGTGTTTCTTAATTTTTCACCTCTTACTTCTGCCTTTAGATTATTAATCCCCTCTTTACCTGCCTTTTCTTAAAATTCCCAAACACACTGAACAAGAAAGCACTACATTCTGCTCTACCCTGTGAGATTTCTAGAACTTACCAATAAGCACATTTTATTCCAGAAGCTGGGAGAAATGAAACAATGCAAACTTTATTTGCTCCTTCTCCCCATTCTGTCACTGAAGGCAGGACTAGTCGAGGTCTACAGGTTAACGTTCCCCAGTAGGTAGGGTGGCGCTGCCCAGTTGAGGGCCTCATCTTACCCTCTCACAACACTTTGCAGGTGAACCCACCACAGATTCTAAAATGTTCAGTGCTGTACTATCATACATAAAGATGACAAAGCAGGAATATTTGTACTGCTCGGAATATTTGTATATGTTTACATATATAAAGTCAAAAATCTACATTCATCACTAAAACCACCTAAATAGATGAGAGAAAGTGCTTTCACTGTTCAGAACTGAGGTATAAGCTGGAAACCCATATGGTGCCCAGAGAAAAATCATCTGTAATAATATTTTTTAAAAGAGTCCTCTGTGACTACAGATAGAGCAGGTCCCACAGGACAGATCAGAAGACCAAGACGAGATACCTGGGACCCATAATTCAAACTCTGGCTAAAATTGCCCCACTTCAGAGCCAGTTCAGCTGAATGGATAAAAGCTTCAGGCAAGAGTCTCCAGAAATGGAACAGTTTGGTGGAAAATATTTATCTTGGAATTCTTTAATAAGTGTTCCTCACACCCACTGTGATGGTTAAAGTTATGAGTCAGCCTGACTGGATCATGGGATATTCAGGTATGTGGTCCAACACTATTCTGGGTGTTTCTGTGCGAGTTCTGGATAAGATCAACATTTAAATTGCTAGCCCAGGGCAGCCCAGGTGGATCAGTGGTTTAGCACCACCCTCAGCCCAGGGTGTGATCCTGGAGACACGAGATCAAGTCCCACATCCGGCTCCCTGCATGGAGTCTGCTTCTCCCTCTGCCTGTGTCTCTGCCTCTTTCTCTCTCTCTCTTTCTGTGTCTCTCATGAATAAATAATATATTTTTTATAAATAAGTAAATAGCCCATGTAAAGCAGACTATTCTAATGTGGGTGGGCCTCATACAATCAGCTGAAGGCCTGAATAAAACAAAAGCATGACCCTTCCCCAAGTAAAACGAAATTCCCTCTGCCTGACTAGCTTAAAATCAGGACATCTTCTTTTCCCTCCTTCTAGATTTGAAACACTACCTCTTCCTGGGTCTGGACTGCTCAAGTGCAGACTGAGACCATACCATAGGCTTTCCCTGGGCTCCAGCTTTTTGACTCACCCTGGGACTTGCCATAGTCCATAACCCTGTGAACTAATTCCTTAGAATAAACCTTGTATGTGAATGCACACAATATATACATAAGTATGTACATATGTACATACACACACCCCTACTACTTCCGTGTCTCTGGAGAACCCTAATATACCAATACACTCTACCACCCCCTCGTGAGCCATGCCTGCCCAGGATTTACTCGGTGTTCGCTATGGCTGGTACAACATGACCAAGGTCTACCTTCTTCCTCCAACTCCTCTCTCCCACCTGTCCCCTGGGGCAAAAGAGCAGGTACTAGTCTTTTTTTTTTCTTCCGGTTTTCATTTCTATCTATGATTTATGTTAGTGCAAAACAAATGTGGCTCAGGACCAAAGTTAGAAAATCTTGATTAGTGGATTCAGAGTCCATTGAAACTCAATAGATATGCAAATGTATTTCTTTGACAAGAAAGTACTCCTAACTCCAAAAAGAAAAAAAGGAAAAAAAAGAAAAGAAAAAGAAATCTCTTTCTGAGAAATTATATCTTATACTACTTAAATTCATCTTAAAATAAAAATTGTTCATGTTATTCAACGAAAATTTCTTCAAAGGGCCTTATAAGAGTTCATGCTTTAGATATACACAGTCTGAATCCTACATTCATTTCTCAGTAAAACTATAAAGTGCTCTTTGGGAAAATATCCTATTTAGGTTATACTTTACTTTTAATTCCAAAGGTTTCCAGGCTTGTGAGACTAAAAATTAAAGGCCAACGGCAAGACTATAATCACAATTTTAATAGCTCTCCCTCCTCATACACAGTAGTGACCTTTATTATCAGCACAAAATTCTACACCTTAGAAAAAGAGCTAAGTGATGAATTTCTTGTTTTAAATGTCACATTCAGAATATCTCCAACGGATTTAGCTACCCAGGACAGAAAGAATTTAAAATACCTGAAATTCTTTCAATGGACTCTTCCATCAATCACGTGTAAAAATTATTTTGCCTCAACTACTTCAATGGCTTAAAGTAGATTATGTCCTACCCTCCTCAGTAAGAAAAACTAATGAGAATCCTTTTTAAAAGGCAAAGTCCCATTTTCATAGTCATGTGGGAGGAACATGCTACTCATTCTATTCACATGCATCGGCAAAGGTGCAAAGTACGAATAAATGGCCCTGTGTGAAAGGATTAAACAAATTGCATGAGTTAATGAAAGGTAAAAAAAAAAAAAATCCAGCCAAATTTTAAAGTCCATTTGTTCAAGAATAAATATACAGACGCAGCTAACATCAGGACACAAGGAAGTAAGTTGTCACAGTGGCAAGCAGGTTGTGTCTTCTGTAATTCTGGACGGTGGAATGAAGAACCACAAAGGAGGCAAATCTTGCCTCTAGGCTTCCTGGGGTGTACTGTGTTTGATTCAGGCACTCAAAACCACCGAGTCACCCCAGGCTTCAGAAAAAGTGAATTCTTATCTGCATATAGGATTCCCTGTCACAAGAACGTAAACATAATTTCTTCTTCTTATGGAAGATTCTTCTCTCAGCATTATTAAAGGTTTAAATATGAGGTTAGGGATAAAACGTAATTAGCACTTTGAGTTTAATTATTAGTGTGTAACAATTAGTACTGGTAAGTTTTTGTTTCGTTTAGTGCTTTTATTTTTAAAGTAAATGAACAAACCAAGGCTTTTCAAATTCAAATTAGGGTAGGGAAAGATAAAAACAATTAAAACATCCAGGAAAAGTTCAAAATTCCTTGGTCTTCCACTTAAAGGAAATCCTAACATTATGGGCTGAAATCTTAATACTGAAGTATCTAACTTTTTAAACAAATCTCCAGCTCCTGGGTTTGGAACATCCACATGTAATCTGAACATCGGTAGCAGAAGGACATGGAAGGCCACAAGAATGTTTCTGCCAGGTGTTTCTTGGGCCTTTTCTATATGTATTACAAGAAGGAAGTGACACATTGGACTTTAGAAAATTTTCTGAGAGGGATGCCTGGGTGGCTCAGGCAGTTGAGGGTCTGCCTTCCGCTTAAGGTCATGGGATCGAGTCTCGCACTAGGCTCCTTGCAGGGAGCCTGCTTCTCCCTCTGCCTGTGTCTCTGCCTGTCTCTCACAAATTAATAAAATCTAAGAGAGAAAGAGAGAGAGAGAGAGGAAGAGATAAAGAGAGAAAATATTTCTGGGAGAAATCCTGGCTGGTATGTTTCAGAGTTTTTCCGACCCCTCCTTCTAATGATGCAATCTAAGACAATAGTTTTGGTTCTGTTTTTTCAGAAGGGACACCTCTAGCATACACTTCCAGTTCTCTGATGGGGAAAGACATGATGCAGAGCAGTCCCCCTGCATGTGCTTACCGGATAGGGTTGGGAGGAGGAGGGGGAAGCGGCGGTGGAGGAGGAGGTGGCGGAGGTACAGAGTTCTCAGACTGGTTCACCCGTTTCTGGAGTTCATCAACTGCACGGAGAGCAAGCATTCAGAAGAAAAGAGCTGAAACAAGCAACTTAGCACCTTTTACCCACACAAAGGAGAAAACATAACCTCTTTCAAAATCAAGTCCTTTGTATTAAGGCAAAGTTAGAAATCTCAGTATGAAACTGCAGAACGGCTTAACCTTTTCATCATCCGGCTGCTACCACTAATGCACGGGAGGCCTTACACAGCTTACAAGAAAACGTCACTGTCTTGTTGCTGTATATACAACTGTGGAAAGGAAAAAAAAATCAGGACAATAGCTGGATGGGTGGGAAGCAGGGATCGAGTAGGCTGAAGAAATATTTGTTAACAATGGCATGTATTACCCAGAACACTAAGAAATTGTGAATACTTGACTTTTAAAATGTATAGACCAGGAATTAATTTTAAAGATGACATTTAGTAATGAATCTTAATAACATAATTTCCTCCTCCACCTAATTTCCTTCAAAAATTGCAAATCCCAGAGTTCTTGATTTTGACCAGACTCAGACACTGTCACTTCAGAACCTTTTTGCTCTTTTGAAGGAGGATTCTGGAAATATAATTTATCCCCTCAATTTATTCACATCCTTAATGGAGCAGGTATTTTAGCCCAACAGTGTGAACGGGTTCATGCTCAAAGCTGTTCAAGATACAGTTTTGAGTTCAAGGAGCTCAACTTCAATGTATATCGCAGACACAAATACCTCTAAGACAGGTTCCAATAGGCTCTAGGTACTGAATACTGTTTGCACTCAGGAACGGCACCTGCTGACCCCAGCCTTTCCTCTCTTCATGAGTAACTGCACCCCCAATGAGCTTGCCTGTTTGTTTCTATGCTCAACACTTTAAATAAGCAGTGTGGGCTATGCTCTCGGACAGCCAAGAGTCCTCTAGTTATAAGTGTGTGTCTGGCTCTCCAAAGAGAGTGTGAGTTCCTCAAGGACAAAAGGCGTGGTTTCTTTCCTTCTAGATTTCTTACAGTACCCTAGGGTAAGGCTGGCTATACACACAGCAGATACTAAATAAAACATACTCGAAACTGAATCTCAGGTTATCTCTAGTGTCTGCCCCTTCTATCAATAAAAAACATGGCTCTGGCCATAGGCTGCCTGGATAGTCACTTAAAAAGAATGGAATCTTAATTTTAGATCAATTTTTTAAGAAGTAAATTGCAATTCATTTTCATTGCGGGTTAGAAAGCATTGAATATTTTTTAAAGGGGAGAAAAGGCCTACCAGGTTCTTCTATACGGATTTCAAAATTCTAGTATAAAATTAACCAAAAATATCTCCAGTGAATACTGAAGCTGTTATAAAAGGGAACAACCTGCCTCCTTAAATCACCTACCTTCCAACAGAAACTTATTACTTATCCCTGTGTAATAATCCAATTCACACATTCCTGTCAAGCCTTCTGGAACTGAATGAATAAATCCTTTGATTTAAATATCCCCTGGTGTTTTAAAAGTTTTTCCACTTAATATACATATTGTTGCCCATTTTATTGTTAGGTGTGACACTGAAAGTATTAGTTCATGGGTATAATTAGACCACAAACGAGGGCTGTATGAACCTTAAAAGTTTAATTCTTTTTAAAAATGCTCCCTAAGGGACGTCTGGGTGGTGCAGTCAAGTAAGCATCTGACTCCTGACTTTGGCTCAGGTCACGATCTCAGAGTGGTGAGACCGAGCCCCAAGTTGGGCTCTGTGCTGGGAATGGAGCTTGTTTGGGATTCTCTCTCTCCATCTCTCTCTCTCTCTCTCTAAAAAAGGAAAGGGGGGAAAAAAAACCACTCCCTAAAATGATCAAAATAAATACTTCTATCTGTCCCATCTGAAGCCCTGAGAAATGCCAAAATGTTGGTCAGATGAGCAGTATCTTTGTCTCTCCATTCTTCATGGGAGGCCTGCACATGCTCTCAGTCCACAGAGTTTTACATGCTTGTGAATCCCTGGAGTACAGTGGCCACTCTACTGAAGCGATTTTGATATTCCCCTATAGCATTCAGCCAAGCGTTCCGGACTAGCTATGGGCTGGGTTTTGTGCTGGGCACAGGGGATTCACAGACTACTCAGACACAGTGGCCCACTGGACACTTTTACCAGAATGCTTTAAATCTCTGGCTCTCTCCTCCGAATTCTGGTATTTCAATTCCAGTTCTCTTTTATCCTCTTCCAGAAGCCCCAGCTGCTGTTTGAGGCTGCGTATCTCTCTGTGGAGTGCTGCGTTTTCTAGCTGCTCTTCTAAGTCTTTCACCTGTAATTCATAAACAGACATTGACAGCTTTGCCTTTGTCAAGGAAAATTAAAGGGGGAAAGATCAGTTTCCCTTTACTTTGCAAGTCACAGCAAAGAGATTACCAATCCATCTTAAAAACCATGCAAATTCTGGAGTACAGATGATAATTGAAAATGCCAGCTATTTAAACCAATATAAATTTATTGAAGACAAATGTCCCAGATAATTATGTGTTGAAACATGGGTCGAAAAGGTAAAATAATACCTAAGAGATTCATTTAAAACAGATTACTACCTCATACTCATTTTCAAGAGAAAATTCAGGTAGCATGAAAAAGAACCTTTAGGGGGATAATTCAGTAACAAGTATCAAAAACCTTAAAAAAGGAAAGAAAGCGAGAAAGCAAATGGAAAGATGGTTTGATTCAGCAACACTGCTTTTAGAACTTGCTTTAAAGAAATAGTAAGGGGGCACCTGGGTGGCTCAGTTGGTCAAGCATCTGAGGATTCTTGATTTCAGCTCAGGTCATGACCTCAAGGTGGTGAGATCAAGCCCTGTATGGAATATGCTTAAGATTCTCTCCCTCTCCCTCTGTCCCACCCCTGCCACCCCACTCACAGGCTTTCTCTCTCTCAAAAAAAGAAATAGTAAGACAAGTATTTACATTATTCACCACAGTGTTCCTTGTAACAGGAAAGTATTGAAAATAAGTTAAATATCCACCAATATTATGGATTTAATAAATCATGGTATATTTACTAACTAAAATACTATACAACCATTTAAAATCATATAGTTGGAGCACCTAGGTGGTGCAGCTGATTGATCATTCTACTTTTGGCTTCAGCTCAGGTCATGAGCTCAGGTTGTGAGACTGAACCCTCATAGGACTTCGTGTTGAGCATGGAGTCTGCTTGAGAGTCTCTCCCTCTGCCCCTCCACATGTGTTCTCTTTCTCTAAAATAAACATGTAAGTTTTTAAAAAATAAAAATAAAATCACAAAGCTCACTATATGCTAACATGGGATGATATGTTACCAACTAAAAACAAATCAGGTTGAAGAACAGTATGCATGGTACATACATTCATAAAATTAACCATTTAACCATTTGTGTAAAGTTTGGATAGGTACCAAAATATGGAATTCTTGGGCAATCTTAATTTCTTCTTTAACTTGTACTGTATTTTCAACATCCATTTATGAGAAGAAACATATATTGTTTTTATCACCATAGAAACAACACGGTGTTTAAAAGACAGCTGGAGAATCTGCAGGGGAACTTACAGGCAGGTAAGAACCATTTAAACCACCATCACCACCCCAGGAAAGATTACACAGTTCAGTCTAACAGTCTTAGAAGTACTGATGGGAACAATTTACAACTTTCAGCCAATCTTCAGCATCAGGTACTTGCTCCGCCTACCCCAACAAGGCACACAGCCAACGATGGAGCCCCATACCTCAGTTCAACTCAGGAGGTTCTAGACCTGTGTGGTTTACTAAACGGGTTAACTACTACTACTAAGGTTTTTCAGAACTGAAAAATTTTAGCTTGAGCTACATAAAAATAAGTATTCCTTTATTCTTTATTTGAAATGATAATCCCTGTTTGTGGGGACAAGAAGGAAGGGAGGGAGGGAGGGAGGAAGGGAAGAAGGAAGAAAGGAAAGGAAGGGAAAGGACAGAGGGAAAGAAGGAAGGGAGGAAAGAAGGAGGAAAGGGAGGGAGGAAAGAAGGAGGGAGGGAAAGAGGGAGAGAAGAAGGAAAGAAGAGAAAGGAAGGGAAAGAAAGAAGGAAGGAAGGAGGGAATAAGGAATGGGAGGAAGGAAGGGAGGGAGGAAGGAAGGAAGGAAGATAGAAGGAAAGAGGAAAATCTCTCCTCCCTAAGTCCTCTTTCCAGGGGCAATCACTGCTCCTAGCTACTCATCTGGAGGTCCTGTGCATACACCAAAATTTCTTACTGAGGGGAAAATAAAAATCCGCTCTGCCTCAGGACCAACTTTGTAAAAACTTCAGAAACTTCCGAGGGTTAAATGTCAATATTATTGCTTAAAGAGACTTTGACAGGTGATAAATAGCAGCCAACAGCCTTTTCTTCACAAACGAGGTGTACTGTAAGTAGTATAAATATTGATGTAATTTTTCTTAAGTGGTTTCCTTCACTTCAAAGCCTCTGTTCCACCTCTCTGCCTCCTCCCCTCCCGCCTCCTCTCTCACCTACCACAACAACTACCTTTTCTGCCTGGCGCACAAAGGTGGGCTGTGTCAGCTGGAATAGTTCCACTCAAACAAAATAAAATAACCACTTAGGAAGTCTTTAAACATATACATTTGTGGAGGTTCACAAAATCAGAAATTTTTTCTAAGCAAGCAATTACCCCTAACGATGGACTTTTCCTTTCCTCCCTCTTTTAGTAACACTTGTGCCTTCTCGTAAGTTCTCGGAGACGAACGCAGGCTCCCTGTGTATGCAGTCCCCAATACACATTCGACTCACAGATGTCCCAATTGTGCATTCCGTGCACTATGCATGGTCTTTTTAAATTCTCTCTCTTTCCTTTGCTTCTTCAGACCTTTGGATAGGTTAAAGACCACAATGAAGTCCACATAGTGCACTATAAATTAGGCACTAAATTAAGTTCATTTGGTAGTTACTTTTTTCTAAAAAAGCAGAAAAACCAGAAAGATTTACTAAGACCAACGAGGGGGCTTTAAGTGACCAGACTTAGCCCTCTCCTGTCTGTGGCTGTTATTAAGACACCAGAAGAAAATCTGTTACCTTTTTCTGATGCTGAATTCTCTCTTCTTCAAGTTGCTGGATGAGTTTTGCATTTTCTTCTAAAGCTTTCAAAAGCTGCTGGTCAGGAGCAGAGCTCTGCAGCAGAAGGTGGCTTTGCCTCTTTAGCTTGTTCTGTTCAATGAACATCTGCAAGAGTTAATTACAAAAATGTACATGCCAATCAATCTCACGTATCTCCTCAACTGAAAGCAAAGCAACAGGAAAGTACGTGGAATTTTTATTGAAAAGTTAAAGGCAATTTCTGAATTGTACAGTATTACATTTTTAGAAGTAATGATCGTTATGATTTCATACATAACTTTCATGCAATCTTCAAGGACCTTCACCCTTGCCCCAATGAGGCATGTATGTAATAATTGTGTCCTATGCTTCAGTTTTTAAAGTTTTATTATTGTCTTAAAATACATTAATACTGGGGCACCTGGGTGGCTCAGTGGTTGAGTGTCTGCCCTTGGCTAAGGTCACGATCCTGGAGTCCTGGGATCAAGTTCTGCATTGGGCTCCCCACATAAAGCCTCTTCTCCCTTTGCCTATGTCTCTGCCTCTCTCTGTGTCTCTCATGAGTAAATAAGTTAAAAATCTTAAAAAAAAAAAAAATCTCTTCCTTTAAAAAAAATACATTAATACTATGGTACAGGCTGGTATTGATACAGGCTGGTATTGACCAAGAACTTGTCTTACCTCAGGTACTCTGCTAAATATTTTATACTTATTATTTTAATCCTTACATCAGTCCTATGAATTAAACACTTGCGGTTTGAATAGCTAACACTGACTAGCACTATGTGATAGACACGATGATGATTTTACATATAACACATCGTCTAATCCTTAGAATAACACTGTCAAGTAGATACTATTATTATCCCATTCTTACTAATAAGGTAAGTGAGGTTCAAAGGGATAAAGTGACTTTCCCAAAAACACATGGAGATAGCAAAACCAGGATCTAAACTGAGATCTGTCTGATTTAAAAGTCAAAGCTCTTAATCACCTGGCTAACCTCCTTCCTCTGGTATTTACAAACCTAATGTGTTTTGGTTTACACCAATTAGCTTTTCCCCAGTGATGAAAGTAGTTAACAGTCAGGAGGGTAAAAAAGATGCGATACACTTATATTATTATTCATTTAGCCTTTACAAGCTCACATTTCTTAATACATTATTTTCTATTAACCTGTTACTTCTTTTCCTTAATACCCTATACCAGTTAGCCAGTAGATGATTCTACACATATTTTATAAACTCTGAAATAAGGCCCATATTTCATATTCTTCTTCCACCTGAGGCTTTCTGTGTAAGAAGGCTTAGGGGGAATGTGTGTGTGTGCACGCACAGGTGCTAAGCTCGAGGACAGTGAGACTGGGAGCATCCACACTCCAGGGAAGAGTCATCCATATTTCATCCATATCTCATCTAGTATCTGATATCTGAAACCAATGGTATAATTGAAACAAGCTATTTCTATTTACTATTACTATTGCAGTCATCTTAAATACATCTTTCCCCTCCTACAATTTAATTTGGCTGGGGTCCCTTACCAGGGTCTTAGCCTCAACTAGCTAACAAGGAGGTCTGCAAATAGCAGCTGGACTCAGTGAGTCCTCTGGCTTCCCAGCGAGCGAGGCCTTTCCCCAAGAGTGTCCAGAGGCCAAGAGCAAGCCGAAGGGCAGCGTCAGTGTGGGCAACCAAGGCGGGGATGGTGAACTCAGCAGTCAAACAGTACTGGGCTCAGGCCATTGTCAGGGCACAACTGAGTCCCTCACTGCACTGCTTCTCTGAGCTCCGGTTTTCACTTGGAAAAAAGTGACAGTTCCTCTTCTCTATGTGCACTCAGGAAAACTTGTTCAACTTTACATGATTACAAACAATTTAACTTGGTTATTTTAGAAAGAAGAGAGTGATGATTATGTCTTGGCGATGTTAATAATATGAATTTCTTTCACAAAACCCTGTAACCATTCCTAAATAGTAAAAGATGAAAAGAGCATATAGGAAAGAAATTCCTTAGATAGCCATGGTAACTTGAAAAAAATACTCATTAGACTACCTTTTCTAGACCTTAATACATTCACATGAAATATTCTATATAACACCTTCTAAAGATGTGCTTAAAGAAAATTTAGTTACCAAACAGTAGTGAATTTGGCTTTGAACTATGGTAAGAACCTGATATCTAGGGTTAGGGAGGTGGTCTCTTATCACACAAATGACATGAGTGTCAGAATTTCAGAGAGATTTCATAAATCTTTTCACAGAATGAAAGAGAGAAAAAAATCTTATGTCATTAATATAGAATTCATTCTTTCTGAAAGATTATTAAAATGTCATCTGCATTGTCTAGTGCAAATAGGACTTATTACAAAACAGTCTCACAGCATATCCACCCTACACATTTGAAGGAGGTATCCATGCTGTTGGAAGATCCATGAGGTATCCTCCAACCAAGAAAACTGCACATTTGGGAACTGTTTGTATTTTTTACAAGGTATACACACTCCTTTTATAATTAAAAATATAAAGTAAATTAATTTAAAATATTGAATTCTGGGATGGCTGGATGGCTCAGTGAGCATCTGCCTTCAGTTCAGGGCATGATCCTAGGTCATGGGATTGAGTCCCTCACTGGGCTCCCCACAGGTAGCCTGCTTCTCCCTCTGCCTATGTCTCTGCCTCTCTCTCTCTCTATGTCTCTCATGAGTAAATGAATAACATCTTTAAAAAAAATGAATTTTAGGGCTCCAGACTGTAAGCTCCAAAGGGGCTGATGATGATGGGATGATGTTGCATTCGTCACCATCATATTCCCAACAGCACAGTGTCTGGTTTATGAAGATGTTCACTGATGCACTAAAAACCAAAATGCAAGACTGGCACTTCTCTCGTTAAACCAAGTCCTGCACCTTTTAGCAGTAGTCATCTGTTTAAAAGTTGAGAATTGGGGTGCCTGGCTGGCTTAGTTGGTTAAGCATCTGACTCTTGATTTCCACTCAGGTCATATGTTAAAGGTCCTGAGATGGAACCCTCCCCACCCACCCTCACCCTATCCTGGGCTTTACGCTCAGCATGGAGTCTCCCTCTGCCCTCCTCTCACTCATGTGCATGCTCTCTTTCTCAAATAAATAAATACATCTTAAAAAAAAAAAAAGCAGCTATGAATCTGCAAACCATACATAGAAGAAGGTATATGGGTTTTAATCCAACTTTATTTTAAAGAACAGTTTCTGGGGATCCCTGGGTGGCTCAGCGGTTTAGCGCCTGCCTTTGGCCCAGGTCGTGATCCTGGAGTCACGGGATCAAGTCCCACATCCGGCTCCTTGCGTGGAGCCTGCTTCTCCCTCTGCCTGTGTCTCTGCCTCTCTCTGTCTGTGTCTCTCATGAATAAATAAATAAAATCTTTAAAAAATAATAAAAATAATAAAATAAATAAAAAACAGTTTCTGGGGTGCCCGGCTGCTAGAGTCAGTAAAGCATGCAACTCTCAATCTTGGGGTTGTACTCAAGCTCCACATTGAGTGCAGGGATTACTTTAAAAAATAAAATCTTAAAAAATTTCTTCTCACTACTGTGTAGATAGAATCTAGATGCTGTAAAACCACTAAGCACCCTTGCAAATCCTGATGCTACCCAGAAGAGGAGTGCGACCGGCTGCCACACCTCCATCCCCTTGTGCCGAGGTCACACGTCAGCATCGCCGTTTCCACCAATCACTACCAGGTGAAGGACAGAGTCAAGCATTCATTTTCATATTCTTTGCAGAATCTTGCTTCTTCTATCTATCTTCTCTGCTACTGCATGGCCTTCAAGTTCTCTTTGAGCTGCTTTGTTTTCTAACGTCACTCCACAAACAACCGATAGAAAACTGAAAATGTCTCTCAAAATAAGACCCCGGCATTTGGGTCAAAACAAGCCCACCCTTTCAGTTTTACGGTGGAGGCATCTTCACATTATCCCCAGTCTCCCTCCCCTCTACTGTTTATGTTGCTGCAGCTTTTCCAAGGGACTCTGACACACTTCAATTCTTTTCTTCTTTCTTCCAAGTAATAAGAGGACAATTTTTACTCACCTTTCATTAAACTCTCTGAATAAAATGAATCGGAATATTTCAAATCACATCTTCTTGGCCTAAAGCTTTTACACAGTTCATTGCTAGCACAGCTACATTCACATGCAGAAAGACTCCTGAACAAAACCATGATCTGATTTTTAAATGTCATTCCCATAACCCCATGCTTTGTCTTCCTTCTGCACCTTGGATACTTCTACCTACGTGTGTTTTACATTTCCTTAGCTACTTTCCTTCTCAACCTGCAGTGTGCATGCAGATTCAAGATACTTAGACATGATGGAAATCTCAGACCAGCAACATCCTTGAGCTGTTACAGTTCAGCCAACTGGTGCCTCATCATTTCCATGTAAACCAGCCCTAGGGGCAAGAATACCCAGCAACAACATGTCAACAAAGGGAAGCTGAAACATGAGAAACTCAAAGCTTATCTCTAACAGGAGAGGAAGAGTGTTACTCTGGTGAAAGGCTACAATAATGGATGTATGTGGCAATGCTCCATAGCAAGTGGAAGAATCAACTAGAATAATAAGATCACCATCTAGTAGGTGAGGAGAAAAACTAACACCATGATACTGTTATTTGAGATGGTATTTGGAGATGTCACCTAGATTCCTAAGGCTACTGAAATGTACAGAAATCCTATACTCCAGCTGGACTCCCCATCACAAGTTTGCAGGTAACCCTAAATGTCATTTCTTTCCCCTATGCAGCATTTTATTGTACAAAACCCTTTTGAAAGATCATGCTGTTTGATTTCAAAATCCACATGGCTGGACTGGTAGCATCACGCATTTTAGAGATGGTGAAAGTGAAGCCCCAAAGAGGCTAAGGGCTGCTCTCAGGTCACATGAGTGACTGTTTGACACAGCCAAATCTGAACCCAAATCTTCAGGTTCAATGAACATAACATTATTCCACAGCTGGCCTCCCTTAATTCTAGGTGGTAAGTTCTTACTCAGCTTCAAAACATATTTTGATATGTCATCTACAAAGTCCTCTCAGAAATAAAAATTTAAAACTAGGTCTCTGGACACTTACCTCTTGTGCAAATGACTCCGCTTTCTTTCGAAGATCCTTCTCCAGTTCCAAGTTTACTTGCATCTCCTCATACTCTTCTACTGCTAGCATGGACACTTAGGAAGACAAGGAAAAGAAACGGACAAAACACCACACAGACGGTCAGGAATCTGGATGAAAAACAGTGTTGAAAGGATTCTTTGTACCAGCATACAAGCGCCCTCATCCATTGCTGCTTGGAATATAAATGGATCAAACCATTTTGCAGGGCAGCTTGGCAATGTGAATCAAAAACCTAGAACCACTCATGCCCTCTGACTCGACAATCCCACTTTTGGGAACATACTGATTCCCCCGAGAGAATATAAATCATGAACATGTCCAGCGATGAAGCTGCAAGAATGGTCTTGGCATCACTGCTAATAACAGTGAATGGTCCAGATGGTCTCAGAGGCAGAACCAGGAAAGTATGGTACGTATACGAAACACGATTCTGCCATTGAAATGACACTGTAAAAAGCATATTTATGGGACCAAAAGACATTCATGATATATATATTTTTAAATGAGTTCATTTCTGTTTTTTACAAGCTGCAGACACAAAACACATTGACATGGCACTTCACAGAAGAGGAAACCTGTGAAAGGCCAGTGAATGTGCAGAAAGATACGTACCTTCACTAGTAATCAGAGAAATGGAAAGTAAAAACACAGGCACCTTTTTATACTCACCAAAGAAAGAACTGCAAAAGTCAAGAAGTAGAGTTACACCAAGTTTGGAGAGGATACAGAACGATGGGAACAAACACACTGGTAACAGGAGTGGAAATCTACTTAAAAAAGCAATCCGGCATCATGTGCTGGCACTGAAGATAAACTTTTACATTTGGCTATTATCTTAGTGAAACTCTTGAACACGTGCACCAGGAGGCATGTAAAAGAATTTCTGTAGCCGCATGACTCAGAATAGCAAAAAAGTGGAAAAAAAAAAACTCAAACATCCACCAACAGGACACTGGATCAGTGAATTCTGGTATAGACACTGAATGGCATCCTATACAGCAGGAAAGTCAACATACCACAGCAGAGCCCTTTAGCAGGAACAGATCTCAGAGACACAGAAAACTGCACAGAGACATATGCAAAGTGATACCATTAATATAAAGTTCAAAAACATGTAAAATCAATCAACATGCTGGTAAGAGATACAGACATACTTGGTAGGACTGTAAATAAAAGCAATGATAAAAATCCGAGGGAGGAGGGGGTACAAGTAGAGATTGATGTTCAGGGACCTGTAAAGTGCCAAGAGCTAAAGAGTTATTTCTTGTGCTGATACTTCCCATCGTCCATAAATGTTATGAACACACTTAACAAACTATTTACCGTGTGTGTGTGTGTGTGTGTGTGTGTATGGTTTTCTTAAGGTTGGAAGAATATATACGATGTCAATAGTGCTTATTTGGACTGTAAATATTGAGATTTTTTTTCCTTTTCCTATTTGAATTTATGCTTTCCACCAAAACGTATACTACCTGAAGAAAAAGAAAAATACATATGCATATATATATATATGTTTGTGTGTTATTTTTAAGCATCTTCCATGTTTACAAAGAGAAACAGCCCTAGATCCATTCAGGCCGAGTCAGAGCTCTGAATTAAAGAATCAATGTAGGGCAGAAATTTTCAAAGGGAAGGTCTTGTCAAATAAGAGAACACGAAATCTTTACTACTTTCTGATGTTCTGTGGCCCATTTAACGCTATAGACAGGCTCGAGGGAGTGATGATGCTGTTAGAAATTAGGCACAACACAGGTAGGTATCACACTGGCCTCTCCATCTGCCTCTGCAAGGCACTTTCAATCCTGAGCTGAGTCATATCAATAAAATCTTTAAAAAGGCACTCTTAATGGCTGCTTTCACACAATGTTCCGCCAGGACACTTCAGTCCTAACTGACTAAGGACCGGTTTGCTGGGTAATGACATAGAATTTCAAGCTCTGTGCTCTGTAAATCTACTGCTTTCTCAGAGGAAAGACGAATACTCTTACTCCAGCAAAGCAATGTAAGTGGTGGTTTGTGATGTGAATTACAGGACCCCGAGAGCCCAATGATTTTCAAACCTATTTAAAAAAAGAAATTTCATGAAGAAAACAAAGACGACTATGACTATCTGGAGGCCTGGACAACACAATTGACTCTCTTTTCTCAGTCTTGAACGTCACAAAAAAAAAAAAAAAGAAGAAGAAGAAGAAGAAGAAGAAGAAGAAGAAGAAGAAGAAGAAGAAGAAAAGAAAAGAAAAGAAAAGAAAAGAAAAGAAAAGAAAAGAAAAGAAAAGAAAAGAAAAGAAAAGAAAAGAAAAGAAAAAAGTGAATTTTCACCTGTCCTGGCCCTTTCGACTTGGATTCTGAAAGAAATGTGGTTGGTCCTCATCACCCATTTAGTTATATAATCTCTCTCTTCCTAGAGAGCGGGCTCTCTGAAGGCGAGATCCACGCGGTTGCCCTCTGCAGAACTGTTTCTAGCACCACGCATCAAGACCCGTTTCTATCTTCTTAAGTGTGGAACGAGCTGAGACATGTCACAATCTTTTTTTTTTTTTTAAGATTTTATTTATTAATGAGAAGCACAGAGAGAGAGGCAGAGACACAGGCAGAGGGAGAAGCAGGCTCCATGCAGGGAGCCCGACGTGGGACTCGATCCCGGGCCTCCAGGATCACGCCCTGGGCAGAAGGCGGTGCTAAACCACTGAGCCCCCCCGGCTGCCCTGACATGTCACAATCTACCATATCTCCCACACTGAAATGCCAGGTCCTTTATTTATTCAAAAATCTCAATTCGGGACCCAAAGGTAGAGGACTAGCACCAGTAACAACAGGGAAGGCTGGAAGGTTTCCTTTCAGTGTTGCAGCTTCTGAACTAGAAAAGAGAGTAGATGAAGGGGGGGGCAGGGAAGAACAGAAAGTACAGGACGTAAAAAAAAAAAATCAATTAAAAAAAAAAAGTACAGGAGATGCCCCCGGCTCAGAACTGTGTTTGCAGAAGCGCCCCCTGGCATCATTCGCTTGTCCTGAAGCAGGGGGTGTGGAAACCAGCCCCCGTGAGACCTGATGCCACGTTTTAAAACAAGGATTCCGTTTTCTCTGGTGGTAGCCTTTGGAGAAAATTCCTTCCCCCCATGAGACCAGGTGTGCTTCTCGTGATCAAGAGGTTCATTTTCATATGATTCACAGAAATGATCATGAATCTCTTACGGGACAGCTCAGAGCCAGACTTCACTGCACACGGGCAGGAATGCGCAGGACCTCACAGCTGGCAAGCAACGTTGTGTATCAATATTTAATCTTACTTTTGCTCTGCCTCATTTTCTATATTCTCTTTATTTAAAATTTTTTCATATCATGTTGCATGTATCCATGTAGATATCCTAATCTCTTCTGGATTAAAAACAACCTTCCAACTCCATATATATTGAGGGAAGAGCCAATAATGCTATGGTCCCAGAGTATATGTAGATAGAACACTGTTTTGGTTTGAAGTGGGCCGTAAGTTGCTCAAGTGAAAAGCACTTAGAAATCCCAATACTCTGAGGTTGGGTGATAAAATAACCAGAAAGAGAGAGAGAGACTCTAGGCTAGAAATCAGGAAAACCAATACAAGGATATTCTTGTTACAAGACTCTTTAGGCAGAGGTACAAAACAACATAAAATGTATGTAAACCAAATAAATTACGTACATAGATGAGAAAAAAAAAGACTGGAAACACCTACCTCTATTGCATTTTTCTAAGACTCTTCTCTGTTCAAGAACTTCTGAATTTAAAACATCTTTTTCTTGTTTAACTTTATTTACCTAAAAATGTGAGATTGTAAGGGAAGAAAACACCCAACATTGTAAAACACGACATAGGGTGATGTGTGGTACACAAACTGCTGTTCAACATTCAACATAAAGTTTTATCATTTAAAGCAGTAATTGGCTTTACTGTGTTGGGCTTTTATTAATGTTCTTCTTAAGGTTTCAAAGGTAACTACTTAAGTTAGGATGTACCTTTGGTAGAAAACTTATTTACAAATTCTAAACGGCACTGGTCCCTAACCCTGTAAAGATATTTTTAATGCAAAAATCCAACTAGAAAGCACCCAGAAAAAATACACTAATCATGCAGAGATCCAATACTCAATCTTAATAGTAATTTCAAACTCTGATAACTTTTAGCTTAAGTAAAACACATATGAATTTTTTAAATGAAAAATACTTTAAACTTTGATGACTTCTGGCTTAAATAAAGCACACATGAAAATCCTCCCCAAAAAACTTATACTTCTGAGAAATTTTTGGTATCAATCAATAGGAAGAGAATATCACAGGACTGTTCAAAAAAATAATGTAAAGTTATATGTATCAAAGTGGATAAATCTCACATGCACAGTACTGAATTTTAAAAAGCAGGTATGGGGTGCCTGGCTGGCTCAGTCAGTGGAGCATCTGACTCATGATCCCAACGTCATGAGTTCAAGCCCTACACTGGATGTGGAGCCTACTTAAAATAAAATTTTTTTTAAAGCAAAAATAAAAATCAAGTACATTTACATAATTTAAAAACACTCAAAGTACCATGTATTATAGCAAGAAATGTAAGGAGATACATGTACTGGATGACAAAAACCAAATTCAGAATGCTGGGAAACAGGGCAAGGAGTGAGAAGAACGCAGTTTGGGAGAATGATACCGGGGTTTTCAAGACTGTGTATTAAGCTAGATAGTAGACACCCAGATCTTCATTATTTTGTTTTTTATACTTTTCATATGTCTAAAATAGTAATAATAAAAGTACTTCAGAAAGGGCTTCCACTAACATCTCTATGTGGGAAGGCGACAGGATGATCAGTAAATAACCATAATTGAGGAAGAGAGTGCATCAAAATGTGTTTGTCTCTTTCTTAAGGTTACAGTCAAGAAACAAACTAAGATAATGGTCCTGGAGAAGGACTCTGAACCCACCAGCATGCCAGAGAGCCTGTGAACTGGTTGTTTCAGTATAAGCTCTATTTTTGGCTTTGGTTTGAATTAGTAACTGGTAACTCTCCAACAGGAGTGCCACTTCCTAAGTATCATCAACCTCCTGCCCATTCATTAGGATGCTCTGCCACAGGAAGTAAATAGGACCAAGGCTGAAATTAATGGACACTACCTCCCAACCTTTCTCTCATTATGGCTCTTATGAAAATAAGATAAGTACACAAACTGAGGTAGCTAGATAAGGCCGCTCACTTGAAGGGATCAACGCCTCGATCGATGCCTCAGCATTACTTGTAAGTCACCTGAGGGATGGGTCTGAAAGCTTGGGATGTGGAATCTGGGAACCACGGACACAAGTTAAATCATGATCTCAAACGCAGTTCCTGGAAGCATCGTGCCAAGAAAGGCAATTATGGGCTCCTGTTCTTAAAGACCATTCAAAAGGAAAAATTAAAAGTGTCTCTGAACACCCACTTGAACCCATTTTGCCATCTATCACATATGCTTATGTTGGAGGTACACAAGAGGACCCTTCCCAACTGAGCCAACTATCCGATGGAGAAGCAAAATATGTCTTCAGCAGCAGCAATAAAGTAGATAACTCAAACTGCAGGTATTATTCTTTCAAATTTGCCTCACATAGTGAAATATGGGGATAACAGGAACACTTCTTGCGATTTTGATGCTTTATTTACTGAGCTAGGTAGTGAGTGTATGAATGTTTATGATCTTATTTTCTACACCTTTTGTATATTTGAAATAGAGATAGAAGAGAAGATCAAAATTGGTACATGGTTCTCACGTCTGAAATTAACCCAACATCAATTTTTTAACTGAGCCGGTCTCCAAACACCCTAAAAACACCAAAAGTCTTGCTTTCCTGGCCTAAGATACATACTTCTTCCATTACTTCTACAAGTTTGCTCTTGAGATTTTCCAATTCAATCGCTAATATCTTCTTCTCTTCCTGAACCGATACAATTTGATCTCGAAGTTCTGCATTTTGAAAGAAAAAATAAAAGGAGGGAAACAATATAAATAAAACTTATTTTTAAAAGAATCAATTTTGTAAAAGAACTGGATATGCCAGTCCCTGCGTAGCTTATGGTCAAGGTTACTTACCAGATAAAAGTAAAATGAAGAAGCAGAGAATGATGGAAATCTCACTTCTGTGCCCCTACATGCAGCCAAAGTTATTAATAATCTTATATCACACTATCTCACTGTGTTATTAAATGTACCAGATCATGTTTTCTCTGCATTCTAGCAAGCTCGTATTTTAGAAAACTCTCTGGCATTTTAGAAGTAAAATGTTTTAAGATTTCAGCAAAACAAATTAAGGCATTGTATTAATTTCCTATTTATTTTAAAATGGCCATGGGCTCTTGTCACAATAAAATGTAATAAACAATGGGGCAGTTGATAATTGGCAGAAAAAAATCCTGACCTGCTGCCAATTTATAGCACTCAAACATTATTTGAACAGACTCAAAATATAACCTATTTGAAAAAGGGTTAATTCTAGTAATTTTCTCTCCAAAGTTGTTGGTATTCTGTTTCTTAATTTATTTCATATTTTTTACTGTTGGAATTTAACGAAAACTCTTATTACCAAAATGAAAAAATTAGCAACCATTAAGTGCAAGAGCTTCTGGTGGTAGATCAAAGTTACTTTCACCACTCAAACAGTAAAAAACATACACAGAAGGGCAACTGGGCAGTCGATTGAGTGTCCGACTCTTGATTTTGGCTCAGATCATGATCTCAGGGTCCTGGAATTGCTGGAGTCAGGCTCCATACTCAGTGGGGAGTATGCTTGAGGATCCTTTTCCTCTGCCCTTCCCCTTGCTCATTCTTGTTCTCTCAAATAAATAAATCTTTTAAAATATATATATTATACAGATTAGCATAGTCTTAAATTGATGCCCAAGGACTCCAGTTTTGCTATTCAGGTTTTACCTGCTTTCAATTTCTTACCCTCTCCAAGGACAGTTAAAAAAAAAAATTCTCTGAGGTTATTTATAAATTGAATCAAACATCTACAGGAACCCGGCCTGGAGGAGTTCTCAGACACTTCTATCAAAATCACTTTCTCCAACGGCTAGCCTAATCCTGAAGGAAGAAATGACGGACTATCGCATCCAAGACCTAAGAGAAGGGGAGGATTACGGACAAAGGAAAATCCTGTCAACTTCTCCCTCTCCACCAACACAAATGTTATTTTGTCTTAGGTTAAGGGGGTGGAGGGCCAGATAAAGAGGGTTTTCTTATACTTCTCTCTACTTCCAACTGAAGTTTTATCTATGCCGACAAGCTGACAAGTATTGCTTCTGGCATACGCCTAATGCAAAAATGCCCTAAAAGTTATTGAGCTTCAGACTGCTTTCCTACATCTTTAATATAAACAGTATGTACATATAATCATGTATGTGTGTGTGTGTGTATATATATATATATAAAAAACATAAATAAAATTAAAGTGTATTTACTAGTGGTACCATGCGATACTACACCTCACGTTTCAACACATCAGTTGTCTAACAGTGTTTATGTTGGACACTGCATACTGCTCACAATTCAGTGTCTGAATCAGATGAGGAATCCTCTGAGGGCAGAGACTCCACAACGTGGGGAGGAATCTTCCCCAAAGATTCCAAAAAGGAACCAACAAATAGGAGGCACTGGCTAAATATGTTTTTATCTATTCTTTCTTTCACTTAACAAAAATAGCTCAACATATAGTCCATATTTTTAAGAATATTTACAGACTGGCTGTTTTCATCAAGATAATGCTTTCAAAAGTGCCTACTCCCAAACAAGAAAGTAATTCATAATGCACAAATGTGATGTCCTACAGTGATTGTCAACCAGGCAACTCCCTGGGAACATTTAACTCCAAAACTTTTTAAAGGAGGATCCAAGGCTAAAGTTCTCAGGTGATACCAATGGACAACCAGGGCTGAGAAATATCAGAAATACCCCCAGTGATGAAGCCAAGTCTCACCTTTGATCTGCTTCTGACACTGCACGGAGACACACGTTTCTGCAGTGCCTTCTGGGTCGGTGCTGGCATCTTCGTCATCAATGTTGATCTCCTCAGTGATTACATCTGGTCCCAGCTTGGCCATGTACAGCATGCTGATTCTTTTCAACGTTTTATTTTCTTTATTTAGCTAAGGCAAAATGCAAAAACAGTTATTTTACCAGCAGTCAAATGAGTGTCTTGGATTTTTAAACAATAGACAGATTAAGTGTATTTCTGTCCTTACATATTCATCAACACTCACAGCATGAACTAACAATTAGAAGATTCATGAAGTAAGGTTTTATTTACACTTTTAGCATTAAACTTATTAAAGACCTGCTGCCTGGATTACAGGTGGTGACATGGGAAAATGCTAGTTATCACTGATCATGTAAGAGGGCTGAAGATAAAGTATCAGTATAGACTTTGTCACTTCACGTGAGACCTGATGCCTGGATTACAGCCAATAGCATGGGATGATGCTAGTTATCACTGATAACACGAGAAGACTTAAGATAAGACACAAGTAGAGATTCAATCACATTTCAATTTATTCCATCCTTAATAGTCTCAATTAAGGCATTTTATTTCAAGAAAATGTTTTATTTGCTGCTGTGCACACTCTTTACATGTTTGTTAGCCCAGCCCTCCCTCTTCTCTGAACTCCACTACTTCTCTTCAGTGTCCCACAGGATCTCATGGGAACAGCTGTGTTCCCCCCAGGGAACCCCAGGGGCTCCCTCCCCCTCTGGAAGCAGCCCAACAAGTCAGGCACAAGAGCCCAGGCTCGGTCAGTCAGATCTCTTCTCTAGAAATTTGGAGGCTGGAACAGAGAGATGAGTTTCCTCCCACGCGTCTGGGTGGACAGAAGCTGCTGGCAACCACAATCCACTACTGAACTGAGGAACAAAGGAAGGTAGCCCAGAGCAAAGCCAAAAACGGAGCTGACTGCTGAGATAGGCCGAGAAAAATAATGGAAACAGGTTTCCCACAGGACTCTGGTCCATACTCGAAATGCTCCTAGCTCATGGATTCCAGTGGGATTCTCCAATATCCCTCATTAACAAATTCCTTTTTTTTCCTTTTAACAGTGGAAGAAAAGATATGTTGCTGTTATCTCTATATAAAGAGTTCTAATTCATAGCAGGAAAAAGAAATCCTAATTCATTAATGTATTTGTTATGTGCATATACATACTAGTGCAAAGCACACACAAAGACTAAACTTGGTCCAAAGTCCATAGAAGGAAAGTATGGTTGCCTTATGTTTTCTCTTCTCAAGACTAAAAAATAAAAGGTCTCCTCTGAACACATGAACGTAGAGAAATGCAACCTCTTTTCTTTTACTAAGAGCCAATGACCAGCAAGACAAGTTCTGAATTAAATAACTGACACTGGAAATAAATGCAAACAGAAACTTAATTCACTGGAAAGCTAACTAGCCTTCTCCACTTATAAACCTATGTCAGGGTAGGACGTGCTACTACTTGTCCGGTTCTGGTCCTTCATTTGTGATCATAATTAGGACCCTCACAGACTCCCTCAGGGAAAAGCCCAGACCATTTCAAACTGGGAGAGCTGATTCTCACCCACAACAACACTGAATCTAAATATATTTCAAGTAGCCTGGTCTAGAGCACAAGAGGTTTCCCTGACCTCTCTGGGGAATCAGGAAGAAATCTATTAGAAATGGCTAGGAACTTTTCCACAGATTCCCCCTGGGAAGTCTAGTGAACTCTACTGGGGGAATCTGACACAGTCTTTTTTTTCCCTGACCCCCACTGCATAACTCCAGCTTCTAGCTCCCCCAGTACATTAGGGGGATCAGGGATAAGATGGTAGCTCATGATTCCACGCCTCTCTCCCTAAAGATGAAATTCAAGGAAAGACTGTTGTAAGTCGCACCATGGATGCTACACCATGGCACTAGAGGCTCAAGGATCCTGGCCAATACTCAGACATGCCATCTTGTCTGAATGGCAGGAGAAAATAACAATTTAAGGAAAAAGTGAAAACATTCAAGCCTTCATTTGTAATTCTGCCTCCTAATACTTTAGTGGTTTCCAGCTTTGCACATTAGAGTCTCTAGAGAGCTTTAAAAAAAATCCCAGTGCACAGACTCTCCCAGACCC
Source organism: Canis aureus (assembly GCF_053574225.1). Taxonomy (NCBI): domain Eukaryota; kingdom Metazoa; phylum Chordata; class Mammalia; order Carnivora; family Canidae; genus Canis; species Canis aureus. The sequence goes on along the minus strand of NC_135639.1, from coordinate 13,783,625 downwards.
AAACCTCTGGCAGTGGAATCCAGCGCAGTACTCGCCCCAAGTTCTCAGGTGATGCTAACCCACATCAATATGACGAATCCTTGATATAGAGAAAGGCAATGCTGTAGTATCTGTTTCTATAAAATCAGAATTAAGAATTCTGCTCTATAATCCAATGTCTCTATCTCTAGAATAACCTCATCTTTCAGAGTAGTAGTCTCCTCATCAGCAAACTAAAGATAAAAATCACCTCTGCCCCATAACATGAAGATTGAATAAGATATGACACAGAAAGTGTTTAATACAGTGATGGACACACAGGAAAGTGTCAGCTGGTGTTAGCTCCTGACAGTAACAAAAGAGGTTTAGGTTGTGTGTCTGACTTTTCTTTGGGAATACTTTACCAGCTAGTTTTCTTCAACCAAGATATATATACCCATGCAATTTTTTCTTCCTCTGGGATACTCACAAAAGCACAAAAATACTAATTTTTTTCTACCTGGTCCTTAATATGCTCATTCCTAGGCCACTGTCAGAATCATACTTAATAACCTGATTGTTAACAGTTCTACCATCAGAAGAGTTTAATGCCTTTCTCCGTCAAGCCAGGCACCAAAATCCACCAGCACTATCTGGCTATACTACAACTACTCTATTTAACAAAGTTACTAACTCAAGAAAAAAGCCATATATGGGGCACATGGCTGGCTCAGTCAGTAGAGCATGCTTTGATTCTTGATCTCAGGGTCATGAGTTCAAGCCCCACATTGGGTGTGGAACCTATGCTTTAAAAAAAAAAAAAAAAAAAAGGGAAAAAAAGCCACACAGAAAATTTCAGAAGTATTCTCTGAAACATCATTCTCACATTCTGAAGGAAGAAAATAAGATTTATATACATAAAGATCTCATGACCACATTAAATGCATATTTTTGAAAACTCTGAATTCACAAATTTTGGCTAAGCAATTTCACTGAAGTTATTATTCATCAAGTTATATATGTTAATGGCATGCTAATTGTTTTGTGGAATCATTCTAAGTCCAAAAGCAAAAATAAATCTTTTATAACCGTACAAGTAACAGAATCTTCTACTACATTCAAATTTAAATAGTTTTTATATTGGGTGCAGCTTAATAAATATTTAAAGATACGAAATAAGCAAGTTAAACAGGACTTGGACCATATGGTTTAAAGAACTGGTCTATATTTATCAGTTTAACCTACACATTTTACCAAAGTATCCACCCTTGCTTTTAAGAAAATTATGCAAATTGCATCTTAAGAATTAAACATTCCATTTGTCATTAATTTGAGAGCAAAGATTTAAAAAAATAGGAATAAATTTATAGAAACTTTGCTGCTTTAAAAATGGAATCTAATTTTTAAAATGACAATTGGGATACCTAAATCAGGATGTGCTACTTATCGATCACACATATAATAAAGCTTCCAAACTTTGCATTCAAAGCTGTAGTATTAAAAAAAAAAAAAAAAAAAAAACAAAGCTGTAGTATTCTCCAGATCCAGTGAGCACATCTATAGGTTTTTTTACTTGTTTTTTTTTTTTTTTTATTCCAAGTCCCACGAGGGACTTGTATCCTCGAAAACAAACCATATGACCATTTTCGAAAGACTTTGTAAAGACTAGAGGACAAACCGAGTAAGTGAAGGATCCTACTGTCAAGGTGAAATTATAAAACTGACTTTTGAGATTAGTAACACAGTGGTTTATAATAACCAGGGACGAACACAACAGTCACCTAGCAGCTTTCTCAGCACACAGCTGGCCTGGGCTGCACACCCTGCATCAGTGAGTCTGGGGTATTCTTAAGAAATCAATGCTGGTCCACCCTGACACTTAGGACAAGGCAACTGTAGCTCAGAGAGGTGCATTCTCTTGCTCAAAATCACCTGGCAGTTTAAAAAAGGAAGGAGGGGATCAAATCTTTTTTTAAAGAGGCCTGTAAAAACCCATGAGTAGAGTGCTTCATGAAAAAAGGAAAGTCCGCCCCATTCTCCCCGCAGACCTAACTCTAGTCCATCCTGTCATTTAAGATGAGACTACAGCAATGCGGAGACCAGAACTAGTAACTTGCCCAAAGTCACATATGCCCCAAATGACATCACTGGGAATAAAACCTGTATATGCTGCCTCCCAAACCCTTGCTCTCCATTAACTCATTCAGTCCTGCGAGGTAGTCAGGTTCGCACCTTGCATGTACCGTTGGCGACAGGGATACTTAGCAATGGCAAGAGAAAATACAAGGACTGTCCTTAGCCACTGCAAGATTCAGAGCAGCTGGTATGCTCCAAATACATTTTTTTCTCCTTGTTCCAAAAGGAGGAATAAAGGATATGAGAAGAGAATTCACACAGTTTTATGGACCAGTGAACACTTAGTGAAGTGTAACACAAAAGAAGTGATGGGAGAGCACCCATACTATGATTGTTTTAAAAGCAATGGCCTGTATTGCTATGTATTCTTCAAAGGAGTAACAGAAGTTGCATGCACACGTTTATATTCTTAGGTTCCGACTGCATTATCTTATGAATTCTAATGTAGTGTCATTACACAAACAATTAAGCAAATACCTCTAGCAAGCACACTGCTAATGCACACAAATTAAATAGAGATATACAGACAGACTGGCTGATTGATTTGCAGAATTTCAGTCACATCCAAAGACATACTTTGGAGGTAGGTGATGGGGAAGAGAGGAAGACACACAACTGGCATTACTAATGATATTTGGTTAAAAATTGCTGTAATCCATTTTCTGATGAAGTGGTTCAGATGCATTTTACCCAACCCCAAAAACGTAAGACAGAGATAAAAACATTCTTTAATAATAATGTACTTCTGATGAGATAGAATATAGAAAATTATACTCTTGGTAAATTCATCAGCTAGAAGCAATCAGTGGAGCACTGGAGGTCACCTTTAGCATGCCCTCGCTCTGCTTTCACAAATAATCACCTGAAACGTACGGCTGGAGGCCGACTTTAAATCAAACGTGAAAACACTCATTGCTCCTTGATGTCACACCAGGTTAGTTTTAAACTTGGCGAATGTTTGCACCCAATGCACAGCCACATAGAAAGTCCAGCTGAACACACTAGCCTGGGGCCATTTTTCAGAGGCAAAAATCACAAATGCTGAAATGCACACTACAAAATGCCCCTTTTACAATCGATATGACCTAGGCACTAAGATCTGTACCTAATCCTATTCCAGGATTTTCAAAACTTACGACACTTTTTCCTCCTCATCCAAAGAGAGACCGTTGATTAGGAGAGCAAAAGCGAAGAGAGGCCACTCTGCAGAAAAGCAAGTTGAAATTAAAAAACTCAAGTAGAGAATTCCCTTATTTGAAGAGTCTCACCTTTGTTGCCAGAGCTTCAGCACTTTCTCGACAAGTCTTCTCTATTTCAAGATGGTTCTGCATAAAATTGACTTCCTCTATAACCATGTGAGAAACTAGGAATGAGGGGAAAAAAGTCTCAGCATTCAGAGATTAGTCAGCGATTCCAGAAGCCCACACATTGCATCCCATGACTCAGAATACTTCAATTCTTTAGCTAGCCAGACCTTCAGCTATTGAGGGGGGGACAGGATGAGAGGGGGGAGTCTTGAAGATGCTGCCCTGATTAAATCTTAGCTAATATGTGAATGTGGAGCAGGAAAATAACACAATGAAGAGCCTTTACTGCTAGCGCACACATTTTTAAGAAAGCTAGTTAGGATGTTTTAAGTTTTTTTTTCCCCTATGTAGCTGTACACATAGCCACAGATACGTCCACTTAGACAAAAGAATCTCTTCTAAATAAAAAGTGGCAAACACGATTTTTCCTTTTCTTAGCAGGACAGAACACGTGGGTCTAATACAGAAAATCTGCTAATGAAAAATTTCAAAAAATAAATCTTAACTTGATCTTCTTAACTGGAATAACCATGTGGCAGTTGAGCTGAGGTCAGAATGCAACAGCCTTCTTTATGAGTGAGTGACAAAGTAGTTACAATTATTTAATAAATTCCGGGGCAGAAAAGTGTAGCAACAAGAGTTATGTATTCTACGATGATGACAGCAGATGTTTCTTGCATCACAGACCATCAGGAAGATTGGAAGAAAAAATACAATTTTACAGTACACTTTACCAATGCTTGAAAAATAGTAATTTTCAGGTTCTTTTAGTAGCTGGTTTATAGAAATTGAGATTCAAAGGTACAAAGTGATTTAGAACTTGCATTATACTTTGAAGATCAAGTAAAAGAAAAGTGCCAATTCCTTTCACCCATACTTCTAGTTAAAAGAAAATGTTCAGAATCTTAAACTTAACTGTAAACGTGTATACTTATTGACATTTGTTTGGCTTAAAAAAGAAAAATTAAGTATACCCAAATGTGAAACCCAACAAAGTTAGGCAAAAAGCACACTGGGCTCACATAACACAAAGAGAGATTACTTTTGCTTCATTTAAGCTTAATTAACCTGCAATTATGATTAAACTCAGGGGAAAAAAAATTTCTCTCCAAATTAAATACAAAAATGTATTACTTCCTAAGTCTGTCCAAAGTTCTTATTATGTTAATATTCAAATTCATAAAGCAGCACTAAATGGCCAGAAACATCTCTAACCTTGACATTTTTTCAGGGGTAATAATAATCTGCAGCAAATGCAGGCCAACCAAAAACCACTTAACTAATTAGTAGTTGCAGTCACCGAGAAAAACATGAATCAACACTGTTATTACAAGTGGCACATTTGAGTGGCATCTAATTATGACTTGATGAGCACGATACTTGCATTATCAACATTACTACTGCATCCCATCAGGTCCTAAAAGCTGCTGATGGCACTGACTTCGAGAAACTCCCACTCAATGGTACAGCAGCACCCAACAATCGGCTTGGCAGGGGCCCCCCTCACTAAATGACACGTTAAGCGTAATTACTGGTAGACATTGTAAATAAACAGGATTGGAAGTGAAAATTGTACCAAGTGCATAAGACACAATCTGACACATTGGAAGTGGCAGCCTTAATTGAGAGTTTCTTTGACTGCTCAAGATCATTTCAACTGCATTTCTCAGAGGACAGTGATTATAACTGTGGAGACAGACGGCATAATGGTATCAGCACTGCTGACAGAGCAGTGAATTAAATTGTATCTGCTGTTGTGTGAAAGCCTTGATGAGAGGTACAGATGCCTTAGTGGTCTTATCATTATAACACAATGGTCATGTTGTCATCAACCTTTCTGGCTCCAATTGAAAAGAAATGATTGTGTGTTGAGGCTCTGCCCCCCTTTCCACGCCACCCCCCTCTCCTCTTCTATCTCTTGTTCTGAATAGAACCAATTTTCAGAGAGCTATGAAATCACGCAATAGGTCCTAAAATGCAGCTGCTTGGCATACAAACGGGTCCCCATTAAACTGGAATCACACACAATATGTGTTTATGCCAGAAGAACAAATAGAAGCTGAACACAGGCCAAGTTTATTCACACACACAAAGCCCATGTAGCTCTTCATCAATATAATTGCCTTTTATATTGTAGTTTAAATAATAGGCTCTATTATTTCCTTAAAATCCTAATATTCTTGGCATTTTATCACTATGTTTACAAGGTAGGTTCTTCAAAAATGTGAAGGAAAGAGAAAAGAAACCTATACAATTTTTACAACATCAAATATTACTTTGAATTTTTAGCCTTAACTACTTGACTTCTTCTGCCACAATCTGGTATTTCCACTATCATAACAAAAACATAAACACTCTGCATGTTTCATAGGAATTTGACTTTTTATTCAATAACATTCTTGCTCATGGAAGAGTAAGAAAAATCATTCCACCATAGCAAGGTGTAGGCCCAGCAAAAAGAAAAAAGACCACACACACTTATTTTCTGAACATTGTGTAAAAGGCTGCCCTGTAATTTAACTTGATAACCTTACATAGGCAGCACTAGCCCACATTTTCTCTAATCCTCATACAGCAGACCCCATCAGACAGGTTGTTGTTGTTGTTTTAATCTCTGCCTCTTAAAAGGAAACAGTAAAAAATCAAAAGTTGGGCTTTCATTTCTAGTTTAAAAAATTATCTCAATGCTAAATAGGGAGCAAAGAAATCTATCGACTTTCTAGATTCAAAAGAAAAGAATATATTTCAGAGGGCATTTATGTCCTTAAAAAGCACGGTCCCATTTCTAAAACCAAAAGTCAGGTTACGTGACACAAAACAGAAATTTTTGTAGTATATAATTTTATTTGCACCTTTCAAACAATGGAAGTTTAAAAAACCTTTAATTGTTCACTTAGTGATTTGCCGTATGGTGCTGAATTCAGGCTTGTCTCATAATATCCACAGGCCATGACCACTACACCTAAACTATCTGTAATTTGGATGGCATGAAAGTTTAAAAAAGAATAAAGATGAATCCTAGTCTTTTAGAAATACTAACTGAAATATTTATGATGAAATTATCGTCATTAAATGATATGATGAATGGAATTCATTTCAAAATACTCTGAGGCGGGATGTATGGACACAGAGATGAAAGTAGCCTGGCCAAGAGTTGGTTAACTGTTGAAGTTCTATGATGGATACATAGGGGTCCGTTGTAATATTTTTTCACTTTTGTATAAGCTTGATATTTGTCATAATAAAAGTTGTTTTTAATGACTCTGACAACTCAGAAGCATAACCTAAAAGTACATCCATTATTGCTTTCATCAGTCTAGTTGAATTAGTAAAGTTTGTTTTTCCTCTTCACGACACGCTTACATACTTGCCATCATGGAATGCATCACCCTGTAGGGCAACTGGGCTTTTCTCTCTTTCACTTGTGTCTGTCTCTAATTATCGGCAAGCATGACAGCAGAGATTTTGCTTTACTCACGTCTGACTCTTCTACCTAGCAAAATGCTACGTATAAACTAGGTAGTCATGTGTGTTTGTTTGAATGGCTGGAAAAATCTACCAGGCCTACGTTCATCACACCTCTTTACAAGCATGTTCTCTTTAGAACATAACTGCTTAGGACACAATACCATCACCAACTATTGGGCTTATTGTGTGCCCAGCCTGTGCTTCATCCTTTCCATGTGCTCTGTCCTGAATCCTCACGATGGTCTTACGAGGTAGGTATCATGACAGCAACTTTATATTGGAGAACACTGAAGCCCAAAAAAGTCAAGTAACATGTATCTCAAATTACAGAGTTCTAACTGGTAAAGCCCAGCCAAACCAATTTCTAGGTGACTAATTTTCTCGGTTTCTCTCTAACTTGTATTTAAAAGTGACACCACCAACGGTACTGCCCTCAGTAGCACTCCTCTCCAACCAGCCAACTCTCAGCAATATTTAGATGCAGGACGTCTCTGAAGTGTATGTGGTAAACACACTGTAAGTTCTCCTGCAACGTCAGATTTTTTGAAAGGTATCCACATAGTGTGAAAACAGTGATGAGAGCTGGCAGGTGTGCAGGAAAACGGGTGTGTCCCAACACACAGCAAAGGCTCTCATATTCTGTCTGAAGGACCAGAAAAGCCTTTAGTTACTTCTTCTGTCACACGAATCTGTCTTCCTAGGGAACGTGGCTTTGCTATGAGAAAGGCTGAGGCCCTGGGAGAGGGCAGAGAATGGAGTAACATGGATGAACCAGCTAAGAAGAGCATGCCAAGCTAGGTGAGTTGAGCCCCACAGCCTAGGAGAGCTCATTCAGCTGCTCTTCCCTCACTTTGAGATGTGCACCTGGCAGGTAAATGTAATAGGAAGGCAGATTTCAACTTGGCACCCACACATACTCTCCCCCTCCCCAGAGCTGCCCCACGTGTCAAGGCCAGTGTCTGAAGGGCACTCAAGCTCTGGATGGGGATAGTGAATGAGATGTAGCAGCAGCTAACATTTATTGAGCACTCAAACTATAATGCCAGGCAAATTATAATGCCAGGCACTGTGTTCAGCACTTTTTACATGAATTATCTCATCTAATATTGAACAGCCCTTGAGGCAGGGTCATTTATTCCAATTTTACTAAGGCAGAAACTGCTCAGGACTACATGGATTTACATGGTGGTCTTTACTGGTGGGAACTGATCTATTACCTTCCAAATTTGAAACTCTACCCTCTGTTCCAAAGTCATCAACTATTTACCCCAGACACAATGTTTTAACAAATATTTATAGTTTTCGTCATCCCCATTTCCTGTTCTTTTGAGACGGAGTCAAGAGTCAGCATTCTGTTCTGCCATCCGAACTTTAATTAAGCAGACTTACAGTAAGTCAAAACTTCAATGAATACAACAATAAAGATCATTGTACTACCTTTTCAATGGATTCTCTCATGCTTTGAGTTGCTCATAAGGAAAAATGTGAATTTTTAAAACTATCAAAGATATTTAGAGTTAGAGACAAAGGAAGTGGGAGAGGAAAGGAGTTTACGGGTTACTCTACAGGTAGGCTGATTTGGGGGGAAGCGCCTTCCATTTCTGCATAATGCAAGAGGCCAAATGCCCACTAGCTGCCCAACAAAAGCATTTTATGTTAAGCCCAACCATAAGAACTTGAACTATCCCCACTACGCAGAGCATGCCAACCCCCCATCAATAATTAATTTGAGAACATGAATTGGTAACAATATCAGTGGCACAACTCTCTCAGTGTGACTTGGTGTCAGCCAAAGTGTAAGCACATCCCATTGATCCTGCATTAGGGAAGAAGAAAGTCCTACACAGTTGCAATTCATACATTCACAAATAAGAGATATTTCTGTCACAGCATATTGGCCTCCAAAGAAAAGTAACATCAACCATATTTCCCTGGGATTTTGTTACAGCCAGACACTTGAAATAAACTGGTTACTGAAATCAACTATAATGTTTCATTCTCGTGGCTGTTTAACCTTCAACAAGAAGAAAATGTTTTGCTGTGTAGTTACCAAGTCAACATTTCATGATTTAATGGAACAACCTAATACAGCATCTGCAAAAAGATGGAGAAAGACCCTGTTTCCAAGAGGGAGGATCATCTTTTCCTGCTAAGGTCTGGTCCTTTTCCAATGACCTATTTCCTTCTGATCATTCTGAGCGCCATCAGATACCTTCTATCTTAGGGGCAAGGTAATGACAGATTTGCAGGAAATGCTACAAAAATAGCATAGCAAAAATTTAGAAGATTTATTACAACTTTTGTGGGAATACCACATGCCTTAGAGAGAGGGCCATTTCAAACATTCAAAAATGTGTAAGTTCTGTGAGCCAGAATTCCTTTTCTATGAATTAATGTAAGAAACAAATCAGACCACTGTACAGACATATAAGAATACTTGACATGGTATCACTTAAAATATCCAAAATTCAGAAATAATCCATCTATCGCTGAAAGAATGTTGAAATAAATTGGGGTACTATCGTGTAATAGAATACTAACACTAATATACAGCTCTATCAACATGCAGAGATGACCGTGATATACTGCTTCCTGAAAAAAGCAGGCTGCAAACTGAATGTAAAGCATGCCTTTATTTTTGTAGACATATGTATTGAGCACAGATAAGAGACCAAGAAAGACTATAAAATATTAACATTAACATTGTCTTTTCTCCAAGAGTCAAGATAACAAGTAATCTTTGTTCTCCTTTAACTGTTCTGCATAGTAAAAATTTTAGAAGTGCAAACTGTTTTTTATAATAACATGAAACAATAATGCTCATTCCACTTGTTTGAAAATCACAGTAATGCCAGAACTTTCGGGGAGGGGGGAGAGGACAAATGGGAAGACAATTCTCGCTTTCTTGGATGTCTAAGACAGCAGCAACCGAACACAGGGGACATGCCTACCCACATAATTCCCAAACAGAGTTATGTGTGTTATAATAATTCCAATGAAATGCTTACATACTTTTCTGAAATTCCTCCAGTTTTTTAACAGCTTCATCTCGTTCTTGCCTAATTTTGTCACACTGAAATGAGAAAACACAGAAATGTTAAATTTGTATCACAAGTTTGGGAAGGCAAGAAAGAGCAAACATAAACAGTAACAATTTTATGAAAAGAAAACAAAAATTAAAAACCCTTTAAAAGCATTAATGTTCACATGGTACTTATTGGTACTTATTCTCCTCAACCAGCATGGTCTTTGTACCATTTGCGTCTGTCCACTTGCCTTGGACCTTCTAAGATACTGAGTCATCATCTTACTGCTCATTATCTCCTCAGGAACAAAACAATTTAACATTCTTGAGTTCAAATTACTTATTCTTAAAGAAAATATTATTCTTAAAGAAAATATATGTGCCTCTTATTAAGTAGGTATTTTGCTAATACAGTGAACACCCCATGCAACTACAGGTCAGATTCTCTGAAACTGGGTAGGGAGGAACTCTCCAGAACTCTTCAGAACACTGATGCACAACCAGAAGTGACCCCTACAGAAGACAAACTGCTGTTGGGCACCCCTTGAAATCTTCAGTTGAGGAAAAAAATGTCTTCGTATCCTTAGAATTCCAAATAGAAGGTAGCAAACTAAAATGAGAGAAGATAAAATATTCCACAATAAGCATATATCATTCACATAAACTAATTTTTACTTTTAAAAGGTGGAAGGACAATAAAAAAATAAAAATAAATAAATAAAAGATGAAAGGAACATTAGGAGGAGGTAAGATCATAAAAAGTAAAAGTAACTATTAAAGTATGAAGATATCTTATTGGTATAGAAATGAGTATCCATTAGTTTATTTTAACAGGCCCTCAAGGTATTAATGATTTTTATAAAAACCTCATGTTCATTATGAGGACTGATTCAACTTACTGGGAATTTCACAAAACAGGTTAAGTATAACACATTGTAGGAAGATTTTCATCAAGTCTAAAACTTTAAAAAGTGATTTTTAACTATTAATAGTAATAATTAAAAGTTGAATGGTCTAGGGCAGCCTGGGTGGCTCAGCGGTTTAGCGCCACCTTCAGCCCAGGGCGTGATCCTGGAGACCCAGGATCGAGTCCCACGTCGGGCTCCCTGCATGGAGCCTGCTTCTCCCTCTGCCTGTGTCTCTGCCTCTCTCTCTCTCTCTCTGTCCCTCATGAGTAAATAATAAAATATTTTTTAAAAAATTTTTTGAATGGTCTATACTATACACTATAAACTATAATGAGGGTCGTGTGAGTAAAGCACAACTTTAAATTATATTTTAATCCTACCCTGCCAGATAAATACATTGGGATTTCATGCTTTTGGATATTTTTTATTTTAAATTTCAATGGGTAGGGACGCCTGGGTGGCTCAGCAGTTGAGTGCCTTCGGCTCAGGGCAGGATCCCAGGGTTCCGAGATTGGATCCTACTTTGGGCTCCCTATAGGGAGCCTGCTTCTCCCTCTGCCTATGTCTCTGCCTGTCTCTCTCATGAATAAATAAATAAATCTTTAAAAAAAAGTTTCAGCGGCTAAAAAATTATGATGCCACTGATAACTTGGTAAACCTAAACTAAGACAGTGACACAGTTTCATCCAATAGACTGGAAGAAACTGAAAAGGTTTGCTTTCAGGAGCTGAAAACTCTCACACACTGCTGGCAGGAGTGTCAACTACATAACTAGCTTGGAAACAAACTTAACTAGTTTGGGAACAAACTATCAAAATTGAAAATAAACATATACTATGACTCAGCAATTCCACTTCTATTTTTTTTTCTTAAGGTTTTATTTTTAAGTCATCTCTATACCCAGAGTGTGGCTCAAACCCACCACCCCTGTGATCAAGGGTCACATGCTCTTCCAAATGAGCCAGCCGGGCCCCCTGCAATTCCATTTCTGGATTCTAATACTAGAATATCTAGTAATGTGTATGAGATGATGTTTACGCACACAATCGGCATGAATAATAACAATAAATCATGGTATATTCATATAATGCACTAGAGAACAGTGAATGAATGAATGTAAGCTGCATGTATCAACGTATACTTCAAAAGCCATAATGGTGAATAAAAGGCTTTGGAGAATCCATGTCAATATATACCTTAAGCAAATAAAATCACTTAATATACTTATATTGTAAATGTACATTTCATGATCCATATACAAAAACACAAAATAGAAGAATAGGTACCAAACTTATCATGGTAGTTATCCCATAAAATACAGGGAAGGGGAAGGGACCCAGAGCGGGATGACACAGAAGATCTTCAATTTTATCTGTAGTACATTTTTAAGTTTTGTTTTTAAATAACAGTTAGTTAGTTAGTTAGTTAGTTAGTTATTTTCAGAGGGAGAGAGCACACAAGAGCAGGGGGAGGGCAGAGAGAGAAAGAGCATCTCAAGCAGACCCTGCACTGGGTGCAGAGCCCAAAGGGGGGCTCAATCCCCAGACCCTGAGATCACAACCCGAGCAGAAACCGGAGTCAGATGCTCAACCAACTGAGCCACCCAAGTGCCCCAGAATAACAGTTATTTTTGTGGGTTACATATTTGTTTTGTTATTCTCTGCCCTTTTCTGTGCTTTTAAACTGTTGTTTTTTTTTTTTTAATTAAAAAAATTAAGTCAAACAGTTCGGTTCTCCCCGTTAATGTCTCAAGAACTGAAACTTGCAAAAGCCTATCTCCATTCATTTGGGTATATCCATTCTGGCAAGAGTACATGAAACAAGTGCTAGTGCTAAATTAGCAAGGCTGTTTACTAAATCCTGACTTAGACCCTCCATAAGGAGGACCATTTCCTTCCAGAAGAAGCGTATTCTTTCATGAAGGCTTGAGGAATCTCTCCTCTATAAAAAAGTAATGCTGTCTGATATAGTTTCTAGTTCCAACCTAACAGATAAACTGTATTTATTGTTTTGGGGGGTTTAAAATTCTAAACAGTAGAGTTCTGGATTCTCAAGCTTTATGAGATCCTTCTACCCACCAGACAGAGTTAACACATAATTTTAGGAGACTTAAGCTAACCAGTTGTTTCAGGAATATTCTTCTTGTTTTCTAGAATGTGGCTTATTTATGTTGTACTTCCTCAATCACCTCCGGCAATGCATAGTTTAGTCTAAAGCACAAAAAGAAACATAATTTCTGACCAGACTCACACTGCTGAGTTATGATTGCCAAATGAAATATATCTGGAGTTTTACTTTCAAATTAACTTCATATTTCTTCATCTGGCATTTCTGAAGCTGTAAGATGCCCTGTGAAAAAACTGTCTTTACTTAAGAATTGGTGCTTGGGAGCCTTGCCCCTGACCTAATACCACTTGGATTCTTCTATATACCTCTCAAAGCTCCACCTCAAGGAACCAGAGGTTAATTTACTTAAACCAAAAGCTGGAGTTTTCACTGGCACTTTGTATGACAAGAGCATTAAACAGGACGGCACACTACCTAATTAGATTTGAAAAAGCCCACCAAATGACATCACACAGCAACCACCAATGCAGCCACCACTTACTGGTCACGAACAACACATGGCAATTTTAGGTAGACTTAGACCAGCTTCCTAGAAGGAAAGCTTTATACCCATGCTCTCTGCTCATAAGGCCCAGGTTAATAACAGATCTCAACATCACAATCCTATTGCATCATGCCAGTAACCAGTTTCCATCATCCAGCCGTATGTTTTTACAGGAACCCTACAGACATCACCAGAGAATTCAGAAGCTGTCACCCAACCCCAGCTGTATTCTATCAGGGGTCTTCATGTTGCTTTGCTTTCTATTTTCTGCAACCACATTATGATAGAACTGGCAGCCACAGAATTTACCATCTGCTATGGATACTGAAAGGGGTGTGTGTTGGGGGGAGGGGGGGGCCTATGCATAACGGCAAATGCAGCTGACTTATTCCCAACCAGAGCTGAACAAAATATGAAGGACGTACCCGTTTACTAAGCAGAAATCCAAACATCCGCTTATTTCATCATTTTAGGTCAACTCAAAAAAATATCTTGCAACCTTTGTCTCATTCTACCCACAGAGGGAAACCAGCAAGGATTCTGGGCCTCTACAGGAGAATGTTAGATCTCTGTGTCCAGCAGAAGCCCCGCACCCATCCTGCCCCTTCCTCTACCCTGCCCACGCAGCTGCGGCATTTGTAGAAACTGCTTCTTTTTGTGTGAGAATTGCTCATGAAGACTTTGCAATGGCAACAGATGTGAGGGCCCACATCACTTAATCATGATGCCCAGCAACTCTCTGGATAGCCTGCGGCTGGGGTAGAACCCGGCAACAGGAGCCCTGGCTACTTTCAAGAAGCTGGATGACACGAGGTCTCTTCTAGAGTCTATTTTGGCTCTTTATGAAGTGGCGAATGGACCAGAGGTTGCCCTTGCTGGTTCTGAATACTGGAAGCCCTGTTCTTAAAAGGAGAGGCCCTGGCTACGTTCCGTATCTGTTCCTGGAGTCTCACCCAGCCGGATACCTGCATTTCAAAGCATTGGCAGAGTGATCTGCAGAGGTGAGTGTCTCCAGTGTGAACTGGCAACGAACGCCCCCCTCCCCCAGCAACATGGGCAGCTCCCTACCTCCTCCTTCACACAAACTACGGTTTATACAAAAATGTCTTGCTTCACAGGCTCAGCAGAAATACAGAGAAATTGTAGATACGAAGACTTCCTTACATGTTGCTGTGTGTATATTTCATGCAAGAGAAACCCCAATATTCTCAACTGGGTCTAGCCTCCACGAACGTGAACATCCATTTCGATCTCCGTGGTGCACAAACCCAGTGGAGGGTTGCCAGCCCACAAAAAGGCCAGTTTGAGGTCCAAGAAGTACGCACATGTGCCGTGGACACACAACATCAACCAAGTTAGGCAATGTGCACACGGCACGTACCTTAGTTGGGTGGACCTACCGTAACTACGGAATGCCTCGGTGTCCTTCCTCGGAGCCCGGATCAACCTGTTTACGCAGCACCCACACGTGCCAAGCGCTGCGTTAAGCCCTGGGGCACTCCGGGGGGAACCTAACGGACAGCATGATCTCACCAGGCTGGACCATCCACCAGAAGGGAGAGCCACAATGAAGAAGCGATGGATAAGGACACTTGCTCTCACGGGACAAATGCTGTACTCCAGGGACACCGCAGAGGCTCTGACACCAGATCCGAAAAGGTCTCTGCAGCCCTCCGCCATTCCTACTTATTTTTCTTGAAGTTTCCTCCCTTTATGACCAGTTATGACATTTAACAATTTAAACGTGCATGGCGTCAGGACAGCACACAGCTACCTATTTTAGGATCTCTGGTGATGCCTTTCGAAGACCATCAAAGTCATTTTTAATAATACTGGACAACCCTATTGTCCCACCTATGGAAGTTTGGCTAGAACTTACTGTGCTTGTCCTTAAAAAACACAATAAAAGAAATCATTCCCACTTAGATGGAATGCCTTTCACTCTCTGTCTCTTTTGGTGGTGTTCTTTCTCTCAATGCAAGGTTCTTTCCCTCCAATTTTCAGTAGCTGCCCCCTGAAGCTGTCTTACAGCATTCTCCAAATTCTAGGTATTGTGTGTTAGATGGAAACACATGTCATCAGAACAGAGATCCTTGCTCTTTGTTTCTGGATAGATTGCTGTTAATAAGAGACTCATTTTCACTTTCAAACTGCTAAGTAATTACTTTTTCTCTGGCACAACCACTTGCCACTCTGTTCTAAAGAAACTGCATGTATGTGGATGTATTATGCATGAACAGTTAGCATAATGGATGCATATCTTGCTCTTTAAAGTGGCTTCTTTACTGATTTTTTTTTTTAAATAAAATACTTGGGGACCTTCACCTCTGAAATTGACACAAGAGAAAGAAATTCTAACAATAGACAACTGAGCCAAGATGCAAACAGTATCATATAGCTTGCTTCTTGAAACATAAGTCTTGGAAAGTGTCTGCCTCATTCCCTTTCATTCATTGTTCCTGGCAAGCTGACAGAGCCGCCTGATGCACTGTTACAGTAGCTCATCCAAACGACTTCTAATCAGCCACTTAAACATTTATTCATTTCAAAACTCAATCTCAAGACATAATATTAAATATAAATACTTGCTGTTTAAAGGCAGATATGCTTCTATTGTACACATTTTCTTCTTTTTGTTCACACTCCACACACCCCACCACCACCCTGAGAAATGTGAAAGCTATTCCATTAAAAGCTCAGCGAGGTTTTGCCCCCATATAGGAAAAAGCCCCAATTATGACAAAGATCCTGAATGAGTCATAAGGAGAATGCCCTTCAATTGTGGAAGCATGACTAACATCTGAATATGGAGACTGCTTCATGAGCACAATCACATTTATTTAGTTGATTCCAAAATATAGAGTCTTCTATTTTTTCATACCTCAAAAAATAGATCTGGAAGGCTTGTTGACTTCAATGTGATAGGCTTTCTTACTTTTTAACATACTGCTGATAATGTCATTGAGAAACTAGGCAAAAAATAATAGAAAGTAGCACCCTTTCCATAATCTCCACTTACTCTGACATTTAAAAAAAAAAAAACTGAACTTTTTACATTATCATCCAACCCTGTATGACTTCTTATACCCTATAAGATACTTAGATAATAATTTTGGTCAATAAAATGTGATAAGTACATAAGAAATACACAGATGTTTCATTACAAAGAAATAAACAATTCTGCTTGAAAAAAGTTGGAGAAGACTTTAAAAAAAAAAAAAAGGGACATTTAAGCCAAGCATTAAGAGCTTATCTGTCACATGGTCTAGGGTAGGATCCTTATCTTTTTGTCCTTTTCCCACCCTACCCCCCCACACTTCAGGCATTCACTTATAACAGCACAAATTTATCATTTGTCCACTTCCCTGTGTCCCTCATTAGAGTGGCTTTACTCAAGAGTGGGACTTTCATATATTTTTCTTTATACTCCAGTACTCAGGAGACATCCAACAAAAAGTCTTCTCTTCCAAAAAGCTTTCCTTATAAACTCAAATAGATTAGGATTCCATCCTCAAAGACAAGAAAAACCACAAAATGATCAACATCACATTTTTCTTAAATAAGGATAACTGCAAAGGCAAAGATCACGGACACACTGGCCCACTCTTCTAAGCCTACTCTTCCTCTCCGCACACCTATGTCAAAATCTACATGCACATGTACTCATACACGATTCTTCTGATGTAAGACTGATTTGATATCTAACTTTCAGTTTTCAAGGACAAACCTACAGGTGGTCAAGACAAGTGATCCAGGAAAGTACTGGGTCCGATAATTTGCTATGAAAAATCCATGAGCTAACGACACAGAACTAAGAATAAAGCCAAGACCTTGGTGGGAAGAGTCAATCCGTTCCCGTGAGTTTACTGCTTCAAAAAGAGCATCTGCAGTCAGAAGCCCCACGTATGAACCTAGACACTGTTAAGGTTCTGCTCTCTGTGCACTGGAGCTGACGCAGGGCTGCTTGGAGCATCAGATGAGGAACATAAGGGAGTGTGTAAGATCCATAGTAGCTTCTTAATAAACACAGCCCCTGAAGCATAATCTCATATCTTATCAGTAGTCTCCACAGAGGAGATTCCAAACAGAGCAGAAAAAGTTCTTACCCAAAGGAATCAAACCCATTATCTCTTCTCGTTGATAAGGTTCATTCTCTAGCAACAAAGGCAGACTTAATGTGGACATGTGGAAGGGAGAAATAATTTGCAGAGGACTTACTTTGGTACCTTCCACCTGTGAAAAACTCCCCCCAGATCAAATTGACTATGGAAAAAGGAGTCTCATTTTAGATTCCTGTCCTTGACTAGTTTTAAACTCTGATTTGGGGCTACAAGGGAAGCATGACCATGTGTATTTACGGATATGGACTGGATAAAGCTCACTCAGCCAGGCACATGAAAGTGCTTTGCCAGAGAAAATGGTGTTCTCCATTTACCAGCTCCAGAACTAAAGCAGCTTTTTACTCATTCTATACTGTATAAAAGGCTTTTATTATATGCTTCCATCCTTTGTAATACGGCCCCCCCTTTTTGGGAAAAAAGTCTGCAATAATAAGCCTGTTAGTCTTTTAATAGAAGATAAACAGAATGCAGTGAACTTAAAATCACTCTATTTTGTTTTAGCCAACTGCAGCATTCCATACTGCATCCTTTTCTTCCATTTCTGTTAATAGTTATTTTTAAAGAATTAGCACAGGAGGTCAGTAATGTGTACAGATGTTACAAAAGTATTAGGCCATACCCCACATAGAAAAATATGCAAATAGTTAATAGGCAAAAGTAATTCATAGTCCTCCTTTTACCAAATGCATTTTACCTATAATTCCACTTGTGTAATAACAGATGGTTCACTTAAAACCTCACTGCAGAAAGTGGCTCTCTGTTAAATAACCAACACCACCACCAACAATGGATGTTTATAGAAGATCAGTATTTTTAGGGCAATCCTAGGTCTATAGGTAAGCAAGGACTAGAGGAGGAAAAGAAAAAAAAAAAAACAAAAAATTTTCTCTTCTGCCTCTCATGTTATTCATTTTATTCTATATCTTTCCTTCTCTATCACATAAAGTCACTTGTTTGCTTTCTTCTCTCATATCTTCTAGGTTAAGTCAAAGAGTTCTCCTGAGTTAACCCTTCCATCATATCTTACTCTTCCCCTCCTAGGCCGGGAACGCCAAAGAAGAAACTCAACTGATGAACTTCTTGGCTCTTTCTCCTACAGCTGGAAGATGGTTGCCTCTCTGGGCAAACAGGCTCAAGCTACATGGCCTCAGCATCCCCCTACTCTGGTTCCACTCCGAAATTGAGGGGCATGAGGGAACCAGGATCTAAGCACAAACTCCCCACCTGTTGGTATCCTCAAAACATCTATGATTTTTGGTGGTTATTAGAAGTAAGAATCTTGTCAAACTATTTTTCTGGGACTTTCTTGCCACATTAGAGATGCACGCACCAATCACTTTCTATCTAGGGAGATTTTCATCACCCCTACCTACTTACCATTCCCTAAATCACCTGATGGAAAAAGGAGAAGAAACTTAAGATTTCACAGAACATTTGCAAATGAGCAAAGGAGCCTTAAAACTGGGTGAAAAATAATGATCTCAAAATCCATTTTTATGTGAACTAGAGTTCATTAATATCACCAACCATTTTACAGTCAATATATATAACCAATTAATGAGTGAAAAACTTAAATATGATTCTTAAGAACCCAATAAATATGCCAAAGGCTTTACAAATATGCAGCTCACTGCCTATTTTCATTACAGACCTTACTTTCAAATTTTAAAGACAAGGTCTCTTAACTTAGAGCTATGATGACCATTTGCTTCAGTAACTACGAAGGATCTATTTTATTAATTTTCCACTATGGACACAATGTTTTGAAATATTTGGTCTATCAAACAAAGTAATTTCTAAACACATATTTTGTTTCTATCTAAAAATAATAATGTACAGTTCTGCTCTCTCTCCTTCTTTCTAGTTCAATTTAGCACTCTTCTTTTTTTTTAACTTAGACCTCCTTGCTGTCCCCTCCCTGAATTTACAGAGGGAGGGGGAAGATACATAAACAAATATTCACAAATCTTAATAGACATGTGCAGAGCCAAAAAGGTTAGTCGTTTATAGGTAAGTAAAGGTAAGTAAAATTCAATGATTTCAGTTTAACTGAAAATATTCGCCGGGCATTACTATCTTCATAGCAGGTGATTTTCAACTTCCAGTATATTATTCATATACTCAGCAGACGTGGGCATGAAAAAGGTTTATGAAAGAAGACAGGCTAAAAACTGGCGACTAATGCCAAAGAGTTCTCTCCAGAATCTACTATGTCTAAGCTCCAAAGAGACATGTCTTCCCTCCAATTCCATCACTGGAATCCCAAATCGGGTTGTTAGGAAAAAGTACAATTCTCAGGGGCTTGAGTTGCTTGGCCTGGTGCCTTGCTGCACATTTAGCTGTGCGGTTAATCTCCCAGAGCAGCGCCCACTGTGGCATGCCTGCTATTCTTTACCATCTGGAGCCTGGAGTTGATATTAGCTTGAACCACACATGCAGGAGAAAAGAAAAAAGAAAAAACTCTCATTCGCATTTAACTGAAATTGGTGGCAGAACAATGCACCATGCCGTCTAGGCTTTCACACGTGGAAGAAAGGAAAGAAAGGCTAAAGTACAAACCTTCTCTTTTGTTTTCTGGTTCTCTGCTCTGAGGTCTTCATATTCGCCTATGGCTAAAAGAAAAAAAGGAAAGCAACATTATAACACTATCAAAAGTTTGAAGTTTTTAGGAAAACCCAGGATCCAACTAACCTCTATTGTCTATTTACTAGGTTGGTGGTAGGGTAGAGAAGTGGCCATAGAAGAAGGGCTTCTGCTTTTAAGAGTGAGAAAGAAAAAGAGACCACAGCAGGTGTGAGCCCACTAAGCCAAATTTCGGATCTCCCTAGGTCACAGAAAGACCTCAGAGCCATAAGTGACCTATGACAAATCACTTCTCGGCGCTCAGCACTTGGTCCTGTGAAAGGGGACAGGTGGCTGCTCCCTGAAGTTCCTTCTAGCACTGTTAGTCTGTGGTGCTGTAATCAGAGGTTCATTTTTAAAATCAGCCTCCAGAAAATAATGTAGGCTTACACATTCAGTTCAGTGTCACACATTTGCTTTGTCCACAGAGTGAAAGGGTTACGCCATGAGCATTCAGCTAAGAACAACTATTTTTAGGCCCTGCAAGATCATCGATCACCAAGCTATGACCAGATACCAGCCAGATTCATTTCATTAAGTTGGAAAAATATGTGAACTGTTGGGAAATATTTCCTATTATGTGGGAGGAAAAAAAAAACTCAGCAACTTATTATTTAAAACCCTCTACCGCCAGAAAAATAAAGTAGCCTGAACACCCACATTCATCTATTATCCAAAGACCATTCTTGGATATCCTCACGGTTGAGAATATGATGTTATTAGCATATGATGGTTAGAAAAGGCATGATCCAGGTTTAAGGATGGATCAGAATGTGTAAGGTGGGCGTACTCCCAGACCAGCATTTTGACTGGCACCACAGAGCCAGGGCATTGTCAGATTGGATCTTTACATCTGGACTTTTAAAAAATATAATTGGGATTTATCTACAAAAAGCTCAGTTTTTCTTAAAAAAAAAAAAAAAAGACGAAGAGGGCTTCCTATTTCCATGAATACCCAAAAAATAGAAAAAAAGAATCTGAAACCAGTGACTTCAGGAACATTCCAAATAATCTGGTTATTAATTCTAGAGGTGTAGGATTCTAACCATGGAGCAGAGAAAACCCCCTAAAGAAACAATTCACACGGTGAAGTATATCCTTTGTATCCTCCAACAGTGAACCAAAGGATTTAGAATACCTATGGTGATTGTGGGGCCACCACCTTAAAATCCAACCAAATGAACAAATATTTATGAGATTACACCCACTCCATGACCATCTACATAAGAGTTAATGGACAATTTTATTGAAGCCACACCCAGAAAGAATCCTTGAAAATTAGCCCATAAAATAGCCAAATGTGTACATGTAAAGATATGGCCCTTTTAAAAATAATTACATTTTCAACAGAAAATATTTGGGAAAAAAAAGAAAGAAAACATTTGAGTAACCACAGAATGAAGTCCTGTGCACACCAGTTCATCAGCCTCTACCACACAAAGCCCAACCAATGGGTATAAACTAAACTGTCCTAGTTTATGAAAAATCAATAAAATGACCCCTTCTTTTTTTTTTAACAGAGAGAAATAAAACTAAGAGATTCTAAAATATACACTCATGCACCAGGTAGTCTATGGTTATGGCCCCAAATCTTATTACCATATCTGATATTCTTTCAAAAAATAAATATATATATTTTATTGAGATACTTTACTTGACATTTAACAGTTTAGCACCACATTCGGCCCAGGGTGGGATTCTGGGGACCTGGGATGGAGTCCCACATCGGGCTCCCTGCGTGGAGCCTGTTTCTCCCTCTGCCTGTGTCTCTGCCTCTCTACGTCTCTCATGCATGAATAAATAAAATATTTTAAAAAAAAAAAGTAGTATCTATAGATAAAGCTGAAATCAAGATTGATTTACTACTCTATTCTTGATGACCTACTTTATAGACGTACAAACAAACAATAAAGACTTATAAAACCATGATCTCATATTGACATTAAGAAAATGTTTTTCTATTTAAAACATTAGTTAACAGCTTTGAAGCTTATTAAAAATACCGATACGATTCTTCCATTATATTGCCAATAGAATCCAGATGAAAGTAGACTCCCAACTACAGGGTCTTCACGAAAAGCATTAATTAAGAACCCTTCACCTATCATGCCTTAATGGAAACCACAGACAAAGTGCTTTCTTGTGACTATGTGTAACTTAAAAAAAAAAAATAATAAAGCCAGGTAAAGGGAATAAAGAGGAAGAGTATGGGAAACGTATGAAGAATTCCCAGTGGGAAGGGAGCACCTGGGGAGTGGAGCATAAAGGGAAGAAAAACATTAATTTATATTTTTATTTCACTGAAGTCAGAAAACCAAACTCACTGCCATAAACAAGATTTACACACACAACATAGTGAATACACATGTAACTCCATCCTCACCGAAACTGGCAAAATCTGAAGTGACCTATAGTATTCTGCTACGTTTCTGGCAATGCTAAAGGGTAACAGAGAAAGCCACCTCTTTGTTTCAGAACTGTCACAGCTTGGAAATTTTTAAGTGTGTCACACAACTCAAGTGATTTGATGATACAGATCCTCCAAATCTTGAAGTAACCAATGCAAAAGTAAAGGTGAATTGGACCAACGCTCTGCTGTGAATGGTAGGCACAGCTTGGGAAGACGTCATCTCCTGGGTGGGCTTACAGGTACAGTTTATTTCAATGTGCTGTAAGGTCACATAGCACAGTAATTAAAAGGTACAGCCAAGAGACTTTGGTCTAGTTGGTAATCTCTCTAAATCTCAGATTCCCCATCTGGAAAATAAGAATGAAAATTATACATCTTTCTCATAGTGTTGTGATTAAGAATGAGTTAACATGTAAGATGTAAGTTGTAAGAGTGCTTAGGTATATTATGTGTTCAATACATGTTAGCCATACTTATTGTTACTGATACAGCAAAGTACATCAGATCCCTGTGTATGATAAGAGATCAATCAGGCTGTTTCCTAATGCCCTCCAACTCAGGCTGACTTTTGTCACACATGTCCCAAAAGATGGCAGAGCAGAAAAATCTCTGAAACCCTACTACTACTACCCTCTGCCAAAAAGAAGAAGGAGGAGGAGGAGGAGGAGGAGGAGGAGGAGGAGGAGAAAGGAGGCTAACAATCAATTGTAGTGTGTTGTAGTTAAAAAAAAAAAAAAAAAAAAGATGGCAAAGAAGTGGAAGCATGTCTGGGAGCTGTACTTTTCAATCCTGACTGCACATTAGAATCACCTGGGGAGCTTTTAAATCATACAGCTGTCTAGCCCCCTCTCCACCCACCCCACCCCAAGATTCTAATTTAACTACTCTAGGGTGGACCTTGGGCACCATATCTGTTTGAGAAGTGAACACCCCAGGTGATTCTAATGTGCAGCCAGGAAGGGGAATCTCTACCTAAGAGGACAGAATGGAAGAAAAAGGGAGATGGGCAGAAAACAAGGAGAATATTAGGCAGAGCACGTGTTTCAAGAATCATGCTGGTTTTCTATTTTCTAACTCCCTAATGCCAAGAAAGGGAGCTTTCTTTCCAGGCTGCAAATCATGACATAGCCAGCCCAGAGATCAGATAAGTAGACTTAGTCCTTTTAGAACCATGACACTTAAAGTTCATAAACACAGGCAATAACATCTCTGGCTGGGGTGAGTAACAATCATGGTTTTCCCAGGACTTTCCCAGTTTTAGACTGAAAAGCCCATTGTCCCTGGAAGACCTCTTTGTCCCAGGCAGGTTAACCACCCTATCTCAAGTACAAGCACCAGATCAGTACTTCCCAACCAATACCTTCTAGACCTGCACTGGCAAATACAGAGCCACTAGCTACAAGTGGCTACTTCCATGTAAATTAATTAAAATTAATTAAAACTTAAAATTCTCTTCTTTGGGAGCACTAGCCATATTTCAAGCGCTCAGTGGCTACATGTGGCTAGTGGCTACCACAGCAGACACAGAACATTTCCGTCTCAGCAGGAAGTGCTGCTAGATAGTACTATTCTGGACATCTCTATGCAGAGAGCCTATAAGCACCTCAAACTCAACATGTTAGAAAGTGAACTCATCAAACTCTCTTTAACTCAAACCTCCTCCTTCCTCTATATATGATGTCTTTCTGGAGTCATCGCCTACCTGGTCATCAAGCTAGTACCTCAAGATCTACCTTGATTCCCCTTTTTCTCCCACCTTCCAACGAATTATCAAATTATCAA
The DNA here is from genome assembly GCF_053574225.1 of Canis aureus. Taxonomy (NCBI): domain Eukaryota; kingdom Metazoa; phylum Chordata; class Mammalia; order Carnivora; family Canidae; genus Canis; species Canis aureus. The sequence continues at coordinate 13,759,277 of NC_135639.1, read as the reverse complement.
ATTATCAAACTATAATTATCAAAATTATCCATCTCTTAAAACATCTCCCCAATATGACCTTCCTCTACAGTGTGTCTGCCTTAATTCTAATCCTCAATGATGGTAAAATCCTCTCATGTAGCCCCTAGCCTCCCTCTATCCCAAGTTTGTTCTTCCCAAAGTAGATGGTTAGCATAGTAACAAAGCAATCTGGTTACATCATCCTTGGGTTTAAAAGCCCACAAAGATGTGAACTTTACAACCTGGGCCCCACTCCTGCCATTCAGCCTTAGGGACCACCACTCAATCCATCACACCTCTAAGATCTTTCACACCAGGTGCCTTATAAACATTTTTCCCTTTGCCTGCAAGGTCTCCCCCCAACCCATTTTCCATAGCTTTTCCTTGACAATGCAATTCAACTGTCCTTTCCTGTAGGAAACCCTCCCCACATATCTAGGGCAAAAATCAACATTTATATTTCTAATATATTACCAGAGTACAGTGTTCATATAGTTCCACTAGAGCAACTACGTATAAGATTATAAATTATCTGAGCATTAGTCTGTTTTCTTGTCTTCTCTCCCATTCCATTCATTGCTATAAATCTCACACCCAGCTGAATATGAAGCAGAGTTGGTACCTATGTTGACCGAACAGCTGGTTCATATAAATCTGTGATGTAAAGCAATTAAGCCAAATATTACCATCCCCATTTTAAAAATAAAGATACGTAGAAAAGTCAAATCCAGGCAGCCCAGGTGGCTCAGCAGTTTAGTGCCACCTTCAGCCCAGGGCGTGATCCTGGAGACCCGGGAACAAGTCCCAACGTCGGGCTCCCTGCATGGAGCCTGTTTCTGTGTATGTGTGTGTGTGTGTGTCTCTCATGAATAAACAAAATCTTAAAAAAAAAAAAAAAAAAGAAAAGTAAAGAAAAGTCAAATCCCACATTAAGAAATACTGGAGGCAGGACCAGTCTACTGATTTCCAAAGCCATTCACGGAAAAAAAAAAAAAAAAAAAAAAAAAACCACTACTGAGCATTACTATCTATGTGCCATGTGCTAACACACTCGACGTGAAATAATCCTCTAGGGTAAGGACTATGCCTTTATGCATACAGATACCAACATCCAACACAATGCCTGAGATATAGCAGACTGTATAAATGCGTGTTAAATTAAGAAGAAAGAATGGATCTAGGTCTTCATATGAACACCTCGTGAAAGAGCACATCCTTTCCTCCTCATATTAAAAGGGTCTCTCACGTCACGTGTTACAAGATACTCAATAAAAGTGAAGCTTTAAAGAGCCATCAAATATAACCAGAAAAACACTGCCTCATAAGATCTTCTAATGTAGATTCTCATCCATTAAGTCTGCATCTTTGAGACTCATGTAGCCTTGAAACACCTCTTACTAATGGGGAACGAGGACATGAGTCATAAGAGATAATGTTCAATTAGGACATTATTCCCTTCTGCACATATGCCAATGGGTCCTCTTTCAGAGCCAGAGTAGAAAGAGAAGTCATTTATACCTCCCTTGTTAATTAAAGCATCAGAAAAGCCTGAAAAAAACACTGCTGGAAAACCTGATCAAAAAACAAAGATGACAGATTTCACATCTGAAAAGAAATTATGGCAAACCTGAAATTTACGCATTACTTGGTAGGACACACAGTTCGGTGCTAATGAATTAATGATGCTTACGAAGTACTCCCAACGAACTACAGTAATGACTTCAAATTAACCAACAGAAAGGAAGGAAACTGAGTATACACGTAAGTCTGGTCTCCAGTCTGGCATGAAGCTTTTCTGTCAACACTCCTGTCCTCACAACAGAAAAGCTGAACAAACTGAAAATCAATGACTCTTCTTGGATCTACCCGAGAACTGAGGTCACAGGGCAAACTGCTATTCCAAAAATTGGGAGCGACAAGCAAGAGACAAACCATCAGAACTTCCTGGAGCAGCAGCCAAGGTGCAGAACTTGCTCAACAACCAGTACCAAGACAGGAAAACTTCAACTGTTATTGGCGAATTGCTGAAGGCTCAGTCCTAACACATTTGAGAGTTAAAAATGCCAGTGGGTAGGCCAGTCTTAGGAACATCCGAACCAGGACGCCTGGGTGGCTCAGTGGTTGAACATCTGCCTTGGGCTCAGGTTATAATTCCAGTGTCCTGGGATCAAGATCAAGTCCCACATCGGGCTCCCCATGGGGAGATTGCTTCTCCCTCTGCCTATGTCTCTACCTCTCTCTCTCTCTCTGTGTCTCTCATGAATAAATAAATGAAATCTTAAAAAAAAAAAAAAAGGAAGCATCCCTATCTTTTGCGAGTTTTATCTCCAGGAGTGCCACCACAGCCCTGTAGTGAATATCAGAGGCCTGCCCTTGGGAGAAATTTCACTAGTCTAACAGACTTGGGGGAAGGTGAGAGCTCACTCCAGGCCCCTCTCTAGCCTTCCCTTCTCACCTAAAGAAGAAAGATCAACACTGAGAAGCATGTGAAAGTCATAGCCCAGGGGCACAGGCTCACCAGGAGGCTGAGACCCTATCACACAGGACCACAGGAGGCCTCCCCTCCCCTATACCTACCCTTATGAATGTTTACAGCAGCGTTATTCACAATTGCCAAAAATTGGAAGCAACCATCATGTTCATCAACAGGTGAATGGATAAACAAAATGTGGTACATCCATACAATTATTATTCAGTGATAAAAAGAAATAAATGCACTATCAAGCCACAAAAAGACAAGGGGGAACCATGTATGCACATTGCTAAGTGAAAGAAGTCAACATAAAAAGGCTACATACAGAACGATTCCAACTCTATGACATTCTGAAAAGAGCAAAATGACAGAACCAATAAAAAGATCAGTGATGCTGCCAGGAGTTCAGAGGTAAAGAGGGAGCGATGAACAAGTAGAGCAGAGGGAATTTTTGAAGCAGTGAAATTATCCTGTATGATAATATAATAATGGGTACATGTCATGCATCTGTCAAACCCCAAAATATCTGTAACACAAAGAATAAACCCCAATTTAAACTATGGACTTAAGTTAATAATAATGTACCAAAAATGGCTCATCAATTCTCAGAAATGCACCACACTAACACAGAATGGTAGTAATAGAGAAAATGGGGAGTGGGGGAAGGTGAGGGGTTATGTGGAGATTCCTGCTCAGTTTTTCTGTAAACCTACCCCCCAAAAGTCTTAGTTAAAACAAACATATAGGGGCTCCTGGGTGGCTCAGTAGTTGAGCATCTGCCTTCGCCTCAGGTCACGATCCCAGGGTCCTGGGATCAAGCCTCAAGTCAGGCTCCCTGTATCTGTCTCTGTCTCTCTCTCTCTCTCTCATGAATACATAAAATTGTTTCTTAAGTAAATAAGTAAAACATCTATATATGTATGTATATGAAAAACAATCATACTCAGATTTGTGCCACAGATTATTTGAGATAGGATCAAGTAACTAAAAGGATCCTAATACATTACTGTTCATTGTACCATACAAAAAATTTCAGAGCTCATGTCTTAATATTTAAAATACTTACCAACATGGTAAACAGACAACAACAAAAGCCATGTTCCTTCTACATTTTAAAGCAAAGCCTGGTTGTGTAAGAGAATAAAATCTAATATCCCTACGTTTTGGATCCAGTTTTGAGAATTTTTCCCACAGCTGCACTTACAAATCAATGTATACAAGGATATAAGTTTAAAAAAAAAAGGATATAAGCAACATTTTTATTTTAATAAACTTAAATCTTATAAACTTTAGGTTTACAGCAAAATTGCAAAGACAATTTCCATAAGCCCTACCCAGTTTTTCCTATCATTAACATCTTACGTTAGTATGGTACATTTATTAAAATCAATGGACCAATGTTAACACTTTATTATGAACTAAGGTCCATACTTTATTCATATTTCCTTAGGTTTTACCTAACGTTCCAGTTTTCTTCTAGGATTCTATTCAGTACCCCATTATATTTAGTGGTCAGGTCTTCTTACACACCTCCTGGCTGTGACAGTTTCACACTATATAGACATACACGTATCTATAAATATTTCTATATGTAATCATATGTAAGCAAAACATGAATTCATACCGATGTCTCCAACCATTATCTATTGCCCAAAGCATTATTTCTAATAGCAAAGACATAGAAACACAGAGGTGTCCGTCCAGAGGACATTAACTACATTGTCAGAAATCTGTAGAGTGGAACATCATTCATTCAAAATTTTTAAAAGATTTTATTTATCTATTGGGGGGGGCGGTGAGCATGAGCAGTGGGGAGGGGCAGAGGGAGAGGGACAAGCAGACTCCCTGCTGAGCAGGGAGCCTGATGCGGGGCTCCATCCCAAGACCCTGAGATCATGACTTGAGCTGAAGACAGACACCTAACCAACTGAGCCACCCAGGCACCCCTATCCAGTCAATTTTTAAAGATTTAATTCTATAGGTACTGATGCAAATTCTATAATATATATTCAGTGATAACTACAGAGGTACATACAAGCTCACAATTTCCAAAAGGAACTACAACAAAAAAGTTAGAACTGTGAGCAATGGAAAGGGGGGTAGAGCATTCATTATCAGTGGGGTATACTGCCCTCAAAGAGGAATGTGATCCTGGGGAGTACAATGATTTGCAGCCTCCAAAGGATCACAGTACAGAAAAAGATACACAGTACCTCTATGGTATTAATATTTCATGGGAGGCAGGAACAATTAGGCGGAAAAAATGTTTATAAAGACTCCCCAAGAGAGCATAATGAAATAAAGATGAAGAAACAATGAACAAGAGGCCACAGTTCATTGTACTTTTCCCTTTCTATGCTTGTTTTCCTATGAGCATACATTTATTTTTAAATTTAACTTTTAAAAAATCAAAGTAAGATTTATCTACGCAACAAAAGCATTACATGAATAAGGAAATTCTGACTACAAGATGTCATTCGTCAGCCCATGCTGAGGGTCCATCTCATGGAGGGTTGCCCATTTGGTGTCTCTTAGGAGCTCACAACTTCAGGAGGAAATTGCATTTTTTAATCAGTATGTTGGTTTGCAACAAACACCAAGTGTCCCACAAAGCCTAACATGCTTTCTATCTGGCCAGTTACAGAAAAAGTCGGCTGACCTCTGGTCTACAGTATATTCACTTAAAAACTTTTTTTGGTGTGTACATATAGTGGAACACTATTCACCAAATAAATGAACTACAACTACACACAACACTGTTGATAAATCTCACACAGAACGTGTGAAACAAGACAGAAGCAAACACTGCATCCTGTAGGATTCAATTTGTCTAACTCTCAGAAACTGGCCAAACTTACCTTTGGTGACACAAATATCTTTGGGGAAAGGCAAGTAGTAATGATTGGAGGGGTTATGAAGGGGTTTCTGGAGATGTTCTGATGTAAGTGTTGTTAGACACATTTTTTTCAATAATTTCTTGAGATGCTCATTTAGAGTTCACGCACGTTTCTCAACTTACGTTATACTTTGTTGTAAAAGCAAAACATTTCAAATACCGATTTTACAAAAATATACCCAGATGAAGAAAATTAAATTTACCAGGCTTTTTTTCATAAATAAGTAAGTAAGAAAGTACATGTGTATCCCAATTACTGAGACGGGCGGCCCCTAAACCACACTTGGAAAAATAACAATGTAAAGCCAAGTTTGCACTTGACACCATGGCAACCATTTAAACCCCAAACTGTTTTCTACTGACTTTGTATATATCCAAGATTGACAATGCTTCCACTTTCCTGACTTGATATGGTCCCAGTGGTAGGCAATCATTTGGCCCCTTTTGTCAAAATAATGCTCAAGCTACTTTTTGGCCTAGCAGTCAAGGGAACACTGGGAGCCTCTTTTAATTACTAACTCAGGTCTAAGAATGAGCCTGGCTAAATTTCCAGCTGAAGCTGAAGCACAAATCTCTATAGTCTTGGGGAAAATGATAACTCTAAAGATAAGAGGAGGTTATCTAGCTTCAAAACCCATGATCTTATCATAGGATAGTGTGTTCAGGGTGGTGGTTGTAATTTTGGTCTTACTTTCTAACATCCTCACTGTTGGGTGATGATCGCTACCTTCAACACTTCCTCACCAACTTCCAAATGACACAGCATTACTATGCTGACCAGTTAAAGGGACTCTGTTGTTTGTGTCTGTTCAGCCTGCATCCTCCACTTTTGGTAGTGGCACACCATTCTTTTTTGGACAACTACTCTAATCCATTGGTCTTTGTGGGGGCTGCCAATCAAGGTGCCCTGCTGTTCCCTGACCAAAGAACTTAAACCCATGACCCAAACTGGGCCAACTGGACACTCTTCCTGGAATTCACATGCCCACCATCATCTCTAGACTAGGAACTCTTCACCAGTAGGGACAAAGTTTTATTCATCTATCTCTGATGCCTAGCACAGTGCCTGGCTATGAATATTCAATGCTTGTGGGATGAATACACTACAAAGAAAATCATGTACCTTAAACAAACGCTGAGCTAAGTCGATCATTTCCCAGCCGCATTCTGGAGGGGGAGCAAATTGTATGATGTTTTGTAAGGGAAATGTCCACTTTAGTAGCTAGGAAATATGCATCGGAAATAGTACCCTAAGTTGCCATTTGTCAGTGCATTAAAGACGTCAATCAGTCCAATAAAATAAAGCTCCAAAAAGGACAAAAAGAGAATTACCTCATTACCTCAACATCTGCTTGAACATAAGCAATCACACACTGGCTAATTTTTTTAAAGGGACATAATATAACTTTCTAGAAAGACATAATATAGGTAATTATACCATTCACGAGAAGGGAACATACAATGTTTTGAAGTAATTCAGAAGTGGGTGTGATTTATAAGACATAGAGCTTAGGGAATGGTAAGTATAAATTAGAGATTGTTCATATTATGACAGACTCCGTCATTACATTTCACAACTTTTGTCAAAAGCAACCTTAGTCACCACACCAATGAAGACTTCACATTAGGGAAGGCTGCTGTCAGTGCTGCCATTCAGAGTAGATAGGAATCCTCTTTCTCAACACCCTCTCGCGAATGGGTTCAAATTTTTGACTTAAAAATCACTGAGGAAAAAATGAAATAAGGAAACCTCCATGGCCAATAAACACGTATAAAGATGTCAAACCCCGCTAAGAACCAGGTAATACAATTTTTCTAAAGGTACTATTTCTGACCATCAGATTGGTAAAAATTACAAAACTTGTCAGACTGCCAAAATTAGTAAAGACTGATGTTGGTCAACATTGACAACTGTAGGGGGAAACAGGCACTGCTGGGGGGAATGTGAACTGGTACCATCATATGGGGGGGGGGGCACTTTGGCGATGCCTGGCACAACTTTATGTCTACTGGCCCTCTGATGCAATGATTCCCTTTCGAAGACTCTATCCTAAAAAAAAAAAAAATGTGTGATTATACACATTTGTGTGATTATTTGATTCATGACTCTCTACTACACAATAAACTTGGGTAGAGCAGACCATCTGGTTCACTACCTCTACCCCCAGTACCTACCACGTGGGGCTCAGATATGGTAGGTATCTGCTAAGTATTTGTTAAAAGAAGAAATGAGTGTGTTGAAGGGGTATCAAAAAAGGAAAGTAAAGTGTTCATCATAATTGGTTCTTCTTGTCTACATTAAACAAGAGCGGTAGAGTCAGTCACAATGTTAACAGGTATTTTTTTAAAAATGTCTATTTTCAAAAATAAATCAGGCACACTGTCAGCTTACAAAATTAATTATCATACTGGTAACAGCCCAAACACCTAGCGGCCTGTCTTTCCACCTCAAATCCCTAGTTTTCCAGTTAGTTCCATGGGTCAAACAGCTATTAAATGCTCTTGAAATGAGCCAGTTGTTATCACGGTCTATGATCCAATGACAAAGAAATGCCTGGTTTTGAGAAGGGCTGAAAATAATCCCAAAACCTGTGTAACTAGACTCAGCACCCCCCAAAAAAGTGCACCTTTTAAGAAACACAAATTTCCAAGTCTACCCGTTCTATTGCCTTTGACATGCCCATAATCAAGGAAGTATATCCTCTAAAAATACCAATACCATGGATTTGTGTTCCCGTATAATATGAGAAAGAACCAAAAACTTTAGAATCTTCCTTTTTTTCTCAGCTCTCAAATCCAACATAGAAACAGAGGATGTGTTTCAAAATCAAGTATAAACAACTTGTGGATTATAAACCACAAGTGCTTTGATAAACCTACCCTTGGAATGATTATATTCAGAAAAAAAAAAAAACGTGAAATTTTTAACTGTATCACTACTTGAAAACGGACCATCCATCAAAAACTCTGGTATCCACCGGCAGCTATCACCCATGATGAAAGCTCCAACCATCTAGAATATGAAGTAAGAATCTTTATGTTACTGGGGGAAGAGGGCTATTGGAAATAAGATACGGACTGAATCCAGCCCCTCACTAAACCGCTTGAGGAATGCTCGCTAAGGGCATTTTGCAAACCCACTAAATTCACTGATGCTTGGGACTTTATGACCCTAAGGCTTAGTCCAGGACGGTTGTTGAAGGTACTGAGAAGGCAAAACCCATGAACATTTATCCAACACTTTCTAAATACTAGATATTACGAAGAGTCCCGTTCTGTCCATTTCAGGGAGGTAACGATTTCCCCAAGATAACAGGGTTGGTAAACAATCGTGCTGAGATTTGTTTCCAAGAGTGTCAACTCCAGAGAGGTCTACATACCTCGTGCAATCGGTATGTTTGTGGTTTCAAGGAGCAACAGGTCATAGCACTGGACAGGACCTGATAAAATCGTATGGCTTAGCCCATGTCTTTAGTCGGGTAAGGAAGGCATGATAACCACAAGGCCCCTGGAGGGGCAGAGTTTCTTCGAGGTTCACAGAGTCGATAAGTTGAGCCAACAGAAGCAAAAGAGCCAGAAAACAGCAGGATTGGCCACAGAGCAGGACCTCCTCCACGAGGTGGCCGTGTCAGCAAGTAGTGATTCGGCAAAAGTGCATGTTCCTACGCATTTTTATTTCCTAAATCTACGCAGTTCCTCTCTCTCTCCCTTGACCCATATTCTCGGGCCACCGTGGGCCTGGGTAAGGACAGGCATTTTGAAAAGTGAAGAGTGTCGAAGTCACATTCGATCGCCAATGGGGCTTTGTTGAGAAAGAAGCGCAGGAGGAGACGTAGGCGAGGGATCCGGGAGGAGGTGCCCCGCGGTTACCTGGCGGGGGTAGAGACGCGAGGACGCGCGGGCGGCTCCCCCGCAGGCCAGGCCGGATCTGAATTCAGGAAGCCGGGCACAGCCAGGGTGTCGGCTACTGACTAAGAAACTGCTAAAAATGGTAGGTGGTAAAACACAGCACGGCCTGGCATCGTGGCTGGGGAAGGAAAGAGGAACCAGACCGACGCCGAGCGAAAGCCGGGAAGGCTGGTGCGAGGCAGCGCGCAGGCCTCCCCGCGCCCGTGTGCAGGGGTGGGGCCCGGCGGGGGCCGGCGAGGGGGGCCCGGGCCCCGGCCGCCCCCAGTCCGGGCCCCTTCCCCCACCCCCGCTCAAGCAGCCCGCGCCAGCCGGCCCCACAGCCCCCGCCCCCTGCCTGACCCCGGCCCCGGCCCCGGCCCCGGCCCCGGCTCCGCGAGGCGCGCGGGCGCGGAGGGCGCTGCAGCGCCGGGGCCCGGACACCTCCCAGCGCGCCCGCCGCAGCCCCGGCCCCGCGCCCGGAGCCGTCCCCGCCCGCACCTGGCGGCCGCGCGCCCCTACCTTGCTCCTTCAGGCTGGTGATGAGCTGCAGCTGCTTCTCCTCGTCCGAGCTGTTCATGTCGGCAGGTGGGGCCGGGAATAAAGGCAAGGAGGGAGAGGCGAGGGGTGCAGCGGGGGGGAGGGGGAGGAAAAGCAAGCCGCGGGTGGCGTGCGGCGGCGGCACTACCCGGAAGTCGGGTCTGCTCCCGCTCCTCCTCCTCCTCCTCCTCCTCCTCCTGGCGCCGAGCGCGCGAGTGAGATCATCCCCACGCACCTACTCGGCGGCCGCGGCGGCTGCACCTGCGGGCGCGGAGGGCGGGGCGGGCGGGGTCCGCAGCCCCGGGCGGGAGGTGGGGCGGCTGCCGCGCCGAGCCCTCCCCGCGAGGATGCCCGGGGCGGCGGGGGGGGGGGGGCTGGGAGCCGCGAGGGTGCGCCCCACTCGCTGCTGCACCCCTCCTGCGCCCCACCCCTGGACACGCGCGATCGGGGGGCGGGAGCAGCCGGCCTTGGGGCTGCGGCGTCCCTGGCGACCGCGCGTGGAGCGCTGCCGTGGGCCGACCCTCGCGGGCCCCCAAGGGAGGGCGGGGCGTGGTGGGCAGTAAACACCAGTTTAACCCAGTTCTCACCCCGTGGGAAATCAGCTGCCCGCAGGGGCCAGCTCGGGGGACGCGGCTTGCGCCTTGGAAAGCTGGCGGGGACCGAACAGGCCAGCCCGGTGCGTTAACGCCTGCAGAGCAAAGGAGGGCGGGGCAGTCGGCGGACGGCGCCCGGGCCCGGCGGCCTCCTGCAGCGGCGCGGCTCGGGAGGTGGTCCGAAGGGGGGCGCATCCTGCGGCACGTGGGCCCCTCTGCGGGGGCAGCACCTTGACCTTGGAGAGGCCGCCGCTGCGGGCTGAACGCCGGACGGAGGCTCCCCAGCCGCCGGGCAGCAGAGCTGGCCGAATGAAGCCCAGCATCTGTCCCACTTCACTGCGCTCTGCACGGTTTAAACCCGGCTCCGGGTTAGACCCTGACCACGAGAGGTGTGGCAGGCCCGGCACACATCAGAACGGCTCTCCCCAGGCCCCAGTTGCTGGTTAGTCTTTGGTCAAGTCTCCTGACCTCTTCCAACTCCCATCTAAAGAACGGGAATGATACCATACTTACTCTCCAGGAAGATACAAAGCACCAAATATACAATTTGACACACAATAGGTGTTCTCTTTTTCAAGATTCAGATCACAGGTCAGGAAAAAAGGGGTTGTGAATGCTAAATTTAAACTAAAACGGGCATAGTTCTTTTACACTGATCAGTAAGCATCCAAAATAAATCCAAACTGAATTAGACCCACTGCATAGCTTGGTTTTTCTCACTAACAAGCCCCTACTGTGGTTACTACACCAGCACGGTGCTTCTGCTCAATACTCACTTGCAAATGTCCAACTCCATTTACTGAAGGGGGTCTCTCTGACAGTGGGGGAGGGGACTGGAATAAAGGTAGTTGCTGCAACCAGTATCTGCCTGGTGCGCCTACTAAATTCTAACTAAAACTTTGAAAAAAAAATCATAGCTCTGCTTTCTCAAAAAAAAAAAAAAAAGGTGACATAATATTTTTAGGATGGGTGATTTAGTGGCAGAATGACCCAAAAAAGGCAGCACAGTATTTTTAAATTAGAGTGAATTGGAATTTTGAAAATTCAAAAATAATTTTGGTATGGTGTCTTATTATCCAATCCTTTCCCTAGTTTTTCATGAAATAGTTTAGGACTTGCAGATCAACTGTCAGGAAAATCAGCAAGAGATTAACCGAAAGGCCTTTGCCCTGAGATTACCTGAGGTTATAGCTTAATCTTCAAAGATAAAGTGCCAGGAAACATGAGACAATTCAGATTCAGCTATGACAAAGCATGAATGATACGTGCTGTTGCCAGGTATTTTGTATATAGAGAAATCATTTCTTTTTTTAAAAGATGTTACTTATTTGAGAGAGAGAGAACAAGCAGGGGAGAGGGGCAAAGGGAGAAGCAGTGGACGGCAAGGAGGGAGCCAGATGACAACAGACAACAATGTGGGACTCCATCCCAGGACCCTGGGATCATGACCTGAGCTGAAGGCAGATGCTTAACCAACTGAACCCCCCAGGCGCCCCAAAAGAAATCATTTCTTTCCAGAAAAAAATCAAGACATTGGGCAAGAAATGGCCACCTGGTTTTTGTAAGGCAGCCAGGAAACCTGTTAAACCTGATCAGTCACCCTGATTGCTGGGCAGTGTCCAAAGACCTCTTCCAAAACTACCTGATCAGAAATATTTTCTCATACTCAACCAAATATCAGGACAGTGCCTATTAAATATTTGAGTTAATTCACAAAGTTCTGTTATTTTAATGGCTGAATTAATCATCTACTCCAATTATACAGTAATTAGGTATCCCTTTTGGAGTTTAAGAATGAGTTAATTAATTATCAAATCTATAATCAAATTGAGTGCTTTGGTCCCTGGCTTAATCTGAAGCCCCTTGAAATCAATCCTGTTTACCTTCCCTGAAATTAAAATAGCCTTCTGAAATACAATATGGTATTATCTTCAGGGCATGGAATGAATTATTAGGATGGCTATTAGAGTCAATTATTGGGATTCAGATCTCCCATTACGCTATGGTTTATTTATATGATATGAATATTGATGGAAAGGATAGAAGTGATATAATTAGTTTTTGTTCTGCTTAATAATGCACATAGGGATTTTTGTTGCAAGCATCACAATGGAATTATTAACCTCTATATAACATATAATTAAAAGTCTTTTAAAAATGTGTATATATATATATATAGAGAGAGAGAGAGAGAGGGAGAGAGAGAGAGAGATGGAGAGGACAGACTTTTAAAAAATGAATTGGAAGAATATGTACCAAACTCAGGATAATGGCCACCACTAGGAGTAGAAACAGGCCCAAGCAGTGAGGAGTAGAATGAGAGCAGTGGTCAAAAGCATTTTCTCTTTAATGCTTATTTGCATTTTCAGGAAATAATAAATTTACATGATTTATGTAATCTTTTGAAGTATACAGATAAATAAGATCAAAATAGAACATGAAAAAAAGGTTCATTTTCTTTGATCTAACACCATTTTAGGGAATTATCTTCAAAGTCTTTATATGTAAAGCTATTTATTATAATATTATGATATAAAATTGATAGCACTATTATTTAACAATAAAAAGAAATAAAGTGTACATGCTACAACATGGGTAAACTTTGAAAACACTATGCTAAGTGAAAAAAGCCAGTAAGAAAATACCAGATATTATATGATTCCATTTATATAGAATGTCCAGAAGAGGCAAAAGCCATAGAGAAAGTTGAACAGTGGTTGTTGAGGACTGGACAGCAGCGGGGGAAATGGGAAGTGGTTGCTTAAGAGGTATGGAGTTTTTGTTGGAGTGGTATTTTTCCAAAATTAATTGTGATATTTGCACAATTCCATGAATAAATTAAAAACCACTAGGACTATAAACATTATACACTTTGTATGGGAGAATTTTATATGTGAATTACGTCTGTTATAAAAACAGATTTTCAGAGGAAGAAATGTTTTACTTCAATACACACATGACTCTACTAAAGTTTCTTATACAAGTATTTTTCATCTTTCAAATCTCACTATATATAATAATTTGTTCCAAGTTTTATTAAACATTATTTCATATACACTTTATCTTGTACCAACATAATCTACATATTTATTCAATCCCATTCCATTACGTCAAATGAACAATTAACCATTCTCAGATTCATAGATATTTGAGGTGTTACTAATTTTGTCTCTTTATAAATAGTACAGCAGGAATATAAGGGCTATGCCAAGGCATGTCATAGTCAAACTGTTAAAAAGTAAACATGACACTCAGGTCTTAAAGCAGCCAAAGATAAGTACCTATTACATTCAAGAAAACAACAAGAGTAATGACAGACTCCTTATTATTTAATGTTGTAATCATTAAAGAATTACAATATTCAACACTCAACAATGTAAAATTCACAATATCCAGCATCTAAAAATTAGAGTAAGCAAAGAAGCAGAAAAATATGATCCATGATAAGCCAGTGAACAGAAACAGTATCATGTCTCATAAATGACAAAGATGATGAAATCAGCAGACAAGGACCTAATAGGCAAAATTATAAGTCTTATAAATATGTTTAAGATATATCAAAGATATAAAAGGAAACATAAACAAGATGAGGAATCCAGGAGTTTTAAAAAATATTCTAACAGAACTATAAAAGATAAATATAAGAAATAAAAAATCCGGGCAGCCTGGATGGCTCAGCGGTTTAGCGCTGCTTTCAGCCCAGGGCGTGATCCTGGAGACTCCAGATCGAGTCCCATGTGGGGTTCCCAGCATGGAGCCTCCTTCTCCCTCTGCCTGTGTCTCTGCGCCTCTCTCTCTCTCTCTCTCTATCTCTCTCTCTGTGTCTCTCATGAATAAAGAAATAAAATCTTTAAAATAAAAAAAAAAATAAAAAATCCTACACATATCATCAGGGAGGATTTACTGCAAATTAGATAATACAGATCAATGATCTTGAGATAGAACAATAGTAACAATCCAAAGTAAAACACACAGAACAGGGGCACTTGGGTGGCTCAGTGGTTGAGTGTATATACGCCTTTGGCTCAGGGCGTGATCCTGACGTCCTGGGATCAAGTCCCACATCAGGCTCCCCATAGGGAGTTTGCTTCTCCCTCTGCCTGTGTCTCTGCCTCTTTCTGTGTGTCTCTCATGAATAAATAAAGTCTTTTTAAAAAATTAAACAAGCAACACAGATCTGGAATACAACATCAAGCAGGTGAGCACACATGAAATTCATGGCCCACAGGGAGATGAAAGAATGCTATATGAAAAAATGTGATTTTGGGGTTTTTGTAAAAAGATGTTATATATTTATTTGAGAGGGAGAGATCATAGTGGTGGGGAGGGGCAAAGGGAGAGGGAGAAGTAGACACCACCACCACCACCACCCCACCCCTGCTGAGGAAGCCCAATGTGAGGGCTGGATCCCAGGATCCCGAGATCACAACCTAGGCTAAAGGCAGATGCTTAAGCAACTGAGCCACCCAGGCACCCCTGAAAAAATGTTTTTAAGTGACAAAATGCGGCTACAAAGATCCCAAATTTGCTGAAAGATGAATTTATAGGTTCAAGTTCAATGATTAATTCTCTACAGGAATCCTTAATATGATTAATAACAAAGTTCTTATCGGAAATTGTAGAAACCCAGAGCACCTAGGTGGTACAGTCAGTTGAGCATTCAATTCTTGGTTTGGGCTCAGGTCATAATCTCAAGGTCATGAGATGGAGCCTCACATCAGGCTCCATGCTTAGCATGGAGTCTGCTTGAGATTCTCTCTCCTTCTCCATTTGCTCCTCCTACTCATGTGCTTGCTCTATCTCTCTCAAATAAATAAAATCTAAAAAAGAAGAAAGAAGGAAATAAACAGTGGAAACACAAGGTAGTGGGATGGCATATTTAAAATGCCAATTTTAATAAAACTGTCAATCAAGAATTCTATATCCAGCAAAAAATGAGGAAGAAATTAACAAAATTAACAAAAGTTAAAATAAGTCATTACCAGTAGACCTGATCTAAAAGAATGCTAAAGGGAGTCCTTCAGTTTTGAATGAAAAGGCATTAGACAGTAACTCATAAATGAAGAAATAAACATCTCTGGTAAAGGTAGATACATGAGCAAATATAAAAGTCAGTATTATTGTATTCTTGGTTGTAACTTCACTTTTTATTTCCTCCATTATTTAAAAGACTTGCATTAACAGTACTTATAAATCTGTGTTATCAGACACACATTGTATAAAGATGTAATTTCTGACAACAATAACAGGGGCAGAGCTATATTGGAGCAGAGTTTTTGAAAGTTGTTGAAGTTAAAATTGCATTAATTCACAGTAAAATGTTATAAATTTAGGATGTGAAATATAATCCCCATAGTAACTACAAAGAAAATATCAATAGGATATACATGAAGGAAATCAAAATGGTCAACTACACACACACACACACACACACACACACATACACACAAACCCTTAACACAAAATAAGGTAGTAATATAGGAAAAGGGGCCAAAAGTTTTAAGGCATATAAATAACAAGCAGCAAAATGACAGAAGTAAGTCATTTCTTATCTGTTAATTACTTTAAATGTAAATGTATTAAACTTTCTAATCAAAAGACAGAGATTGGTAGGATGCAACAAACAAACAAACAAAAACACAACTCTATGCTGTCTACAAGAGACTCACTTTTGATCCAAAGACAATACTTAGGTTGAAAGTAAAATGGTAGGGCAGCCCAGGTGGCTCAGGGGTTTGGCACCTGCCTTCGGCCCAGAGCATGATCCTGGAGACCTGGGGTTGGGTCCCGTATCAGGCTTCCTGCATGGGGCCTGCTTCTCCCTCTGCCTATGTCTCTGCCTCTCTGTCTGTGTGTCTCTCATGAATAAATAAATAAATAATCTTAAAAAAAAGAAAAGAAAGTAAAATGGTGGAAAAAATATATTCCATGCAAATAGTAATCAAAAGAGAGCTGAGGTGGTTATACTAAAATCAGATAAAACAGACTTTAAGTGAAAAACTGTTACAAGAGACAAAAAGGACATTTTATACTCACAAGGGGTCAGTTCATCAAAAATATGTAATAATTGTAAGCATATATACAGCAAACAACAGATTCTCAAAATATATGAAGCAAACATTTACAGAATTAAGAGAAATTACAGAACTACTTAGAGAAATAGTTCAACTATAATAGTTGGAGACTACAATACCATTTTCAATAGTGATTCTAAAATCAAGATGGAATATTGATAAGGATAGAGAGGGCTTAAACAACACTACAAACCAGTGGTATATAACATATATAGAACACTCCAGCCAACAAAAGCACAATTCACATTCTTCTCAAGTGCACATGGAACATTTTCCAGGATAGATATTATGCTAACCCAATAATTTAGTCTCAATAAGTTTTAAACAATTGAAATCAGGGAATTCCTGGGTGGCTCAGCGGTTCGGCGCCTGCCTTTGGCCCAGGGCGTGATCCTGGAGTCCCGGGATCGAGTTCCGCATCGGGCTCCCGGCATGGAGCCTGCTTCTCCCTCTGCCTGTGTCTCTGCCTCTCTCTCTCTATCTGTGTCTATCATAAATAAATAAATCTTAAAAAAAAAGATTGAAATCATAAAAACCACACAAAATATCTTCTTTGACCACAATGAAATGATAGTAAAATCAATAACTGAAGGAAATCAGGAAAATTCACATAGGTATTAAACAACACCCTCTTTAATATTCAAAAGTTCAAAGAAAAAATCATAAGGCAAATCATAAAATACCTGGAGAAAATTAAAAACAAATATACAGCATACCAAAACTTATGAGATCCAGTGAAAACAGTGTTCATAGGCAGTTTATAGCTATAAATGGTTAACACTG
Source organism: Canis aureus (assembly GCF_053574225.1). Classification (NCBI taxonomy): domain Eukaryota; kingdom Metazoa; phylum Chordata; class Mammalia; order Carnivora; family Canidae; genus Canis; species Canis aureus. The sequence continues at coordinate 13,742,033 of NC_135639.1, read as the reverse complement.
CACCATGAGAAAATAGAAAAAGCAAAATAAACCCAAAGTTAGCAGAAGGAAGGAAATAATGAAGACTAGAGATAAACAAAATAATAGACAAGAGAAAAACAATAGGAGAAGCAATAAAATAAGGTTATTTCTTTGAAAATATCAACAAAATTGACAAACCTTTAGCTAGAGTAAGAAAAAAAGAGAGCCAATGCAAATAAATCAAAAATGAAAATGGAGACATTGCTACCAATCATACAAAAATAAAAAGGATTACAAGAAAATAATATGAATAATTGTACACAACAAATTAGATAAAATAGATGAAATGGACAAATTCCTAGAAACACACAAATTACCTAAACTGACTCAAGAAGAAATGGAAAACTCAACAGACTCATAGCAAGTAAAGAGATTGAATCAGTAATTAAAAACCTTACAACAAAGAAAATTTTAGGACCAGATGCTTTCACTGGTGAATTCTACCATTTAAAGAACAGTTAACACCAATCTTTCTCAAACTCTTTCAAGAAATAGAAAAGGGGAAAAAAAAAGAAAGAAAAAATAGAAAAGGAGAGAATACTGCCTAACTCATTCTGTGGGATGAGTATTACTTGCTATCCCCATTCTGTGGGATGAGTATTACTTGCTATCAAAGCTAGATAAAGACATCACAAGAAAAGAAAATTATATACGAATAACCCTTATGAATACAGATACAAAAGCCCACAACAAAATTCTTACAAACCTAAGCCAACAGTACACTGCAGGGATTATACAACATTACCAAGTGGCTCAATATAAGAAAAAATCAATGCAATACATCATATTAATAGAACGATAATAACAACAACAACAATAACAAAAAACACCCATAGTAAAGCTAATAGAATTTGTAAGTGAATTCAACAAAGTTACAAAGTACAATATTAATGTGCAAGAGTCTGTTATGCTTCTGTATGTGAGAATTGAACAACCTGAAAGAAAAATTAAGAAAACAATTCCGCTTATAATAGCTTCTTCAAAAATTACTTAGTAATAACTAACCAAAAAGTTAAAAATTTATATCCCTAAAACTACAAACATTGCTAAAAGAAAATAAAGAAGACCTAAGTAATAGAAAGATATCCCATCTTCATGGATGGGAAGACTTAACATTGTTAAGATAGCGATAATTCTCAAAGCAAACTACAGATTCAATGCAATTCCAGCATCTTTTGTTGTAGCAATGGATGAGCTGATCCTCAAATTCATACATAAATGAATACCAAGGAGGCCCAAATAGCTAAAACAATCTTGAAAAATAAAAATAAAATTGGAACCTTCCCACTTAAATTTTACTACAAAGCTACAGTAAATAAAACAGTATAGAACTGGAATAATGACAAACATATCAACCAATGGGATAGAAAAGAGAGCCCCAAATAAATCCTCATACATATGGTCAATTGATTTCAACCACTTAATGAGAAAAGGACAGTCTTTTCAACAAATGGTGTTTGGAAAACTGGATATCCACATGCTAAGGAATGATATTAGACCCTTATTTTACAACACATAAAAATGAACTCAAAATGGATCAAATCCAAAGTATAAGAGCTAAATAGTCTAACTATATTACTAATGTGTGACATTATCTCACTAAAGGGGATAGAGGGAAAAGGCGCTGACCTTAGTACTTTGTACTGCATGGCTAAAGACAAAATGAACTGTACACAAACACTACCCTAGTTGACAAATAGGTTAGCAATTCTGAAACTACTCAACATATATACTCAGATTGAGTAAATAAGTAAATATTTAGATAACAGGAGGAAGGTTTCTCACTGCCAGAGAAAGAATTTATAGTCAATTCTGCTACAACATAACATATGTGTTCTAAAAAATAATCACCCTGCACAAAATTGCACAATAAAAACTGTACATCTTATGGGGAAAAGTGAGATTGGTCACAGCATTCAAAAACTGTCAGTGGAAAAAAATAAATAAATAAATAAATAAAAAATAAAAAAAAATAAAAAAAACTGTCAGTGGAATATTGTAAAAAAAAAAAAAAAAGTAGGAACCCCAACAAAAATGGAAGCATAGTTTTACACATGTTAAATGATTAGGAACTACAGGATACTAAAATTGATAGGACATCATAAGGGCTGCAGTTTATGAGTTACTGTGAATGAGAAAAGAATGGTTATCTGACATCCCCTTTAAACAGACAAGTTTAGTGGAACCTGGGTGGCTCAGTTGGTTGAACGTCCAACTCTTGATTTCAGCTTAGGTCATAGTCTCAGGATCATGAAAGCAAACCTCATTTCAGTCTCCATGCTGAATGGGGAGTCTGCTTGGGATTGTCTCACCCTTTCCCTCTGTCCCTCCCTTTCACTCTCTCTCTTCCTCTAAAATAGATGAATAAATCTTTTTTAAAAAATCTGTTTAAACAGACAAGTTTAAAACCATATATGGTTGGGTATGGCTCACTGTCCTTAATTAGGTGGGTGGCCCTGAACATCACAGTACTTTCCCAATCCTAAATCCTAGGCATGTTTTTTTTTCCTTTTTTTCCCCAAGTTTTTATTTAAATTCCAATTTGTTAGCATACAGTGTAATACTAGTTTCAGGTATAGAATTTAGTGACTTATCACTTACATACAACACCCAGTGCTTTTCACAAAAAGTGCCCTCCTTAATGCCCCCTGGGCATATTTTCTGACACTGAGAAGTAGGTCTTTCAAGGAAAGCATTTATAATAGATACATGTTTTGTCATAATTAGAATTTTTGATCCAATACATAGCATTCTTCTTCAATTAACTTCTATCACTGTTAGAATTTTTTTGCTACTTTCTCACTGGTACTTGTCTCTCTCAGCTGGATTCTTTGTAGACACCTGTTGGCTTTGAAAATTGTAGTGATGTTTAAAAGCATGAAAGCAGCCACTACCAGCACTAAAAGGAACCACTTTTGCAGGATTTGGTAATTTACACAAGATCTTTGTAAATAGTGCTTTCTAACTCTGATTATGAGAATAGATGATCCTGAATTTTTCTGTTTGGTCTTCAATTCACACACCCAACTATCTTTCCATTTATTTTAACTTTTTAGGCTTAGAGCCTACTGACTTCACAACACTTAGAGTTGTTCCATCAGAGAAGTTTCTTTTAACAGCATTGTCTCAGATAATCCTCAATGTGGATTCCTTTATGCCCACTGCTTAAGAGACATCACATGTTCTCTTGTTTCTTTCAAAATACTTCATTATTTCTAGCTTCTCCTCAATACTTAAAGCTTTCCTTTTCCCTTCATTGAATGGAACACTTAGATATGTTTGTGAAATGAATGAATGAGTGAATGAATGAATCACAAATGCGAAAGAATAGCAAAACATAACCTTGTGGGATGATACATGCAATGAGTTTAAAAAGCTGTGGATATTTGAGGTTTATGTATGTGTGTGTTTTATGTACTCCAACATGGCTTGATTCAGCTGGGTACAGTTTTCTCTGTTCATCTAGTGTTACTCAGGGATAAAGTCATGCAAAAGAAAATGTGAAATGTACGTCATGTTCAAATTATTCCTAAATATATCTATTGCACTCAAATTTATGTTAGAAAAACAAGCATTATATTAGAATTTACTATACCAATAGGCAAGGAAGGAAGGATAGAGTGAACCTGTTGATGCTGGAACAGAGAGATAGCATTATAAATTCATGTCTATTTTAACATATGCACAGATAATTAGGCATATACATATAGATATGTTTATATCTATAGGTTATATCTATAGGTGGGTTAATCTACATAATTTATTTCCTAGCTTTGTCCACTGAGAAGACCTAGAAATTATAACATCCCAGTCATCAATGAGAGCCAACATTCAGATTTTCGTTTCTAAATAACATTCTCTAAGGAAAGGAATTGGAGTGCCTTGGGGAAATTGCTGATTCTAAGGCTGAAGCAGAAAGAATGCAAGAGGAGCCTCAGGCATCTTGTAGAATGTCAGGAGAGGGAAAGAAGAGAGGGAGTGTGTCAAAAGGACTCAGGAGTCAACCGGAAAGTGGATACAGCTGAAACAATTTGAGCAACAAGACAAATAATAATAGCATGGGATTCTAACTCAAGGATTAAATAAATACCCATGAGTATACACTGCAATAATTAAATGATTAACTACATTAATGGGGAATGAGGAAAAAGGACTTCCTTTTGGAATTTGACGTAATATAAGTAAATATCCCCTCTCCCCCAGGAGGTGGAATTTAATTCCCCTTGAGTGTGTGCTGGATTTAGTGAGTTTCATCTAAAGGAAAGAGAATGGAAAAGAAAAAAATAGTAACTACAGAGGAAAAATCTAGTAGACAGCACTTTAACCAAGAGATCAAGAGTGATCAAAGTTAACATAAACAGTGATAAAAACAAGCATTATGTTAGAATTTACTATACCAATAGGCAAGGAAGGAAGGATATCATGCTGATATCTTATGTCCAGTGATAGGATGCAATGAGAAAGGTGCTTCACATCTGTGGTGTTTTTCATGAAACCCATAATTCCAGTCTAATAATGAGAGAACATGAGACAAACACAAATTAAGGGACACTTTATTCATTCCTTCATTCATTCATTCATTCACTCATACATACATATATACAAAATACCTGCCCAGCACTCTACAGCTATTGAGATCATGGAAACCATGGAAAGACAAACTGTCACAGATTAGAGAAGATTAAGCCATAAAATAATGCAGTATCCTGGATTGGATCCTGGTACAGAAAAAAAAAAAAAAAGCATCAGTAGAAAAGCTGGCAAGGGACCATAAGGGAAGGAGGGGAAACTAAATGGGGAAAAATCAGAGAGGAAGACAAACCATGAGAAACTCTTCACTCAGGAAAACAAACTGAGGGTGGCTGAAGGGGAGGTGGGTGGGGGGATGGGGTAACTGGGTGATGGGCATTAAGAAGGGCATGTGAAGTCATGAGCACTGGGTGTTATACTATATGTTGGCAAACTGAATTTAAGTTAAAAAAGAAAAGAAAAGCTGGTAAAAATCCAAATAAAGTCTGCAGTTCTGCTAAGGGTATTGTGTCAGTGTTGCTCTGTTAGTTTTGACAAATATACTGTGGCTGTGTACCCAGCAGGCTATGACTACATAGGAAAGATATGTAGGAACTCTCAGGATACTCCATACTATCTTTACAGCTTTTCTGTAAATCTACAATTATTTCAAAATAAGAAGTTAAAAATCAGTCTGCACTCACCATATTAACATACTAAAAATAAAATCCTGCTTGATCATCTCAAATAGATTCCGAAAAAATCTCATTCAAAACTATTCAGTACTAATTCATGATGAAATCTCAGCAAGCCAGAAATAGAAGAGAACTTCCTCAATCTGAGAATGGGTCTAGAAATCTGAATCTAGCACATAATGATGAAAGGCAAAATATTTTCACCCCTTAAGATCACATGTCTGCTCTCACCACTTTTATCAAACAACATACTGGACATCCTAGCCAGTGCAGTAAGGAAAAAATAAGTAAGTAAAATGCATACAATCTAGGGGAAAAAATAAGTTAAACTGTCTTTATTTACAAATGACATACTCTCATGAATGAATAAATAAAATCTTTAAAAAATGACATAATTATATACACGGAAAAACTGAAGGAATTGTCATAAAAGCTATTAAAGTGAATAAATAAACTTACCAGAGCCATAAGATATGGAGCAATATATAAAATCAATCATATGTCTATGTAATAGCAACTAATAACTAGGACTTGAAAGTTTAAAGTGATTTCATTTATAATAACAGTCAAAATACAAATAATTGAGTAATACCTTTAACCACCCCTCCAAAAAATGTTCAAGACCTAAACACTGAAGAAATTTTTTTAAATCCTGAAAAATTGAAGACATAAATAAATAAAGAGGTGTACCATGCTTAGGAATCAGAAAATTTAATATGACTAAAATGTCAAATCTATAGATTTATAGTAATTTGAATAAAAATTCCAGCAAGTTTTTTTTGTTAGAAAATAAAAATTGATACTAAAATATATGGCAAAGCAAAAGACCTAGAAAGGACCAAAGAAATCTTGAAACAAAACAGAAAATCGATAAGGAAACACTGGACTTGAACTACACTTTAGACCAAATGGGCTAAGAGAAAATGTATGGAATATTCCATCCAACAGAAGCAGAATACACATTCTTCTCAAGTGCACATGGAACATTCCCCAGGATAGATCATAGGTTAACCACAAAACAAGTCTTAACAAATTTAAGATTGAAATTATACAAGTATCTTTTCCAACCAAAATGGTGGCCATTTTGAAATATGCCCAGAGAATTCTATTATCCTTACTTAGGCCTGTCTTTAAGAGAAACTATTTTACTAGAGCCTAACCTAATGAGATTTTTACCAGAACCTAACTAACCAGGAGAATGGGAATACCCAACTGTAGCCTTCTCCAATTTCCCACATACAGGAGGAAAAATACCCAACACCAGTACTTTCTAACCTTCAATGTGGAATAAAGGAAATACCCGACCCCAGTTCCTTACAGCTTTCCCATTTCTCTAGAGAAGCTAAATGAGAAGTAATTTTTAAGATCACAGCCCAGAGGTACAGGCTCACTACAAGACTAAGATCAAATCATAGTAGGACATAGGACTAGGGAATGCTTCCTTTCCCTTTAGCCTTTTCCACCACATCTATAGGTTTCTATAAAAACAGGTAATTATAATGGAAAGAATTTCACATCTCCGGCTTTAAGAAGAAGTCTTTCAGGAAAATCAAAGACACCAGAGGAATATTTAGCCTCTGACACAACACCTACACCTACAGCTAAACAGTAAACACAGCCTAACTCCTAACCAGATAAACATTATACTTAACAGTAAAGGCCTATTTACCTCACTTCTTTTTACCCTATGGATCTTGTCTAGTTTTAAACAAAAACAACAAAGCATACTAAAGGGCAAAAAGCACAGTATAAAGAGAGTAAGCATCAGAACCAGACTCAAATGGCAGAATGTTAGATATTTCAGACTGAAAATTTTAACTATAATTAGTATGCTAAATGATTTAATGAAAAGAGTAGACAATATGCAAAAACAGATGGACAATGTAGCAGAGAGATAGAAACTAAAAAGAATCAAAAAGAAATGTTGGAAATCAAAAATAACATAAATAAAAAGAGACTTTGATAGGCTAATGAACAAACTAGATATGAGAGAGGAAAAAAAAATCAATGAGCTTGAAGGTCCATCAGTAGAAATTTCCCAAACTGGAAAGCAAAGGGGAAACAATGAGAGAGAGAGAAAAAAAGGGACACTATATCCAAAAATTATAAGACAATTACAAAAGGTGTAATATACATGTAATTGAAATTAAGAAAAAAATATAAAAATATTTAAAGTAATCATGACTGAGAATTTTCTAAAATTAATGACAGACATCAAATTATAGATAAGACAAATTGCCTGACAAATTACCAAGCAGAATAGATACCAAAAAGTCATAATTAGGAATACCATATTTAAAAAGTCAAGAAAAAAATGGCCAATAAGCACAGGAAAAGGGGCACAAAAGCATTAGTCACTAAGTAAGTGCCAATCAAAATCAGAATGAGATGCCATTTCACACCCAATAAAATGACTATATTCAATAAGACAGATAATAACAAGTGTTGGGGAAAATGTGGAGAAATGGGAACCTTCTTACATTGCCAGTGGGAATTTAAAATAGTGTAGTCATCTTGGAAAACAATTTGGCAGCTCCTCAAAAAAGTGAAATGGGATCCCTGGGTGGCTCAGTGGTTTAGTGCCTGCCTTCCGCCCAGGGCTTGATCCTGGAGTCCTGGGATCGAGTCCCACGTCGGGCTCCCTGCAAGGAGCCTGCTTCTCCCTCTGCCTATGTCTCTGCCTCTCTCTCTCTCGCTATGCCTTTCATGAATAAATTAGTAAAATCTTTAAAAAAAAAAAAAAGTAAAATAGAGAGTTCCCATGTAACCAAGAATTTCACATATATACCTAAGATAATTGAAAACATTTTTCTAGATATGTTTCCTAAGGCAAGAGAAGCAAAAGCAAAGTCAAATTGTTGAGACTACACCCAAAGGAAAAGCTTTTGTACAGTGAAGGAAATCATCAATGAAACAAAAAGGCAACCTATTGAGTGGGAGAAGATATTTGCAAATTATATATCCAATAAGGGGTTAATACCCAAAATATATAAAGAACTTATACAACTCAACACCCAAAGAGTAATCCCATTAAAAATAGGCAGAGAGGGGATCCCTGGGTGGCTTAGCGGTTTAGTGCCTGCCTTTGGCCCAGGGCATGATTCTGGAGTCCCGAGATCGAGTCCCACTTCTCGGGCTCCCTGTATGGAGATGCTTCTCCATCTGCCTGTGTCTCTGCCTCTCTCTCTCTACCTCTCTCTCTTTGTCTCTCTCTCTCTCTATCTCTCATGAATAAATAAATAAAATCTTTAAAAAAAAATAGGCAGAGAACCTGAATAGATATTTTTCCAAAGAAGATATATGGATGGTTGACACATGAAAAGATGCCCCACATCATTAATTATCAGGGAAATCCAAATTAAAACCATAATGAGATATACATTACAGATATCAAAATGGCTTAAGTCAAAAAGAAAAGAAATAACAAGTGTTGGTAAGGATATGCAAAAAGGAATCCTTCTGCACTGTTGATAGAAATGCAACTGGTGCAGCCATTATAGAAGACAGTATGGAGGGTCCTCAAAAAATTAAAAATAAAATTACCATATGATCCAGTAATTTCACTACTGAGTATTTACCCAAAGAAAATGAAAACACTAATTCTTCAAAAAGATAAATGCACCCCTGTGTCTCTACTGCATTATATACAATAGCTAAGATATGGAAGCATTCCAAGTATCCATACATAGATGAATGAATAAAGAAGATGTGTTATATATATTTACACACACACAGTGAAATATTACTCAGCCATAAAAAATGAATAAAATCTTTTTATGCAATAACATGGATAAAACTGAAGGGTATAATACTAAGTAAAATTAGTCAATCAGAGGAAGACAAATACCATATGATTTCACTCATGTGGATTTAAAAAAACAAAACAAAAAGAGACAAAAAACCCACCTTCAAATACAGAGAACAAACTGATGGTTGCCAGAGGGGAAGCAGGTGAGGGGATGGGTGAAAGAGATAAAGGGGATGAAGAGTACACTTATCTTAATGAGCACAGAAATGTAGGGAATTCTTGAGTGGTTATATTGTATCCCTGGAACTAGTATAATACTGTTGTTAATTATACTTCAATAAAAAATAAATAATAACAAAAATTAAAAATTATAATATTCTGTAACTATGTATACTAATAGATGTTATCTAGACTTATGGTAATCATTTTGTAACCTATACAAATATCAAATCATTATGTTGTATGCCTGAAACTAATATAGTGTTATATGTGTGTGTGTGTATGTCAATTATATCTCAATTATAAAAACTCTAGGATGGGGCACCTGGGCAGCTCAGTCAGTTGAGCTTCCAACTTGATTTTGGCTCAGGTCATGACCTCAGGGTTGTGGGATGGAGCCCTGCATCAGGCTCTGTGCTCAGCGTGGAATCTGCTTGTTCCTCTCCCTCTACTCCTCCCCCTGTTCACTTGCTTTCTCTCATAAATAAATAAATAAATAAATAAATAAATAAATAATAAATAAATAAATCTTTTTTTTTAAATCTAGGGCAGTGAATGATATTTTATGATAGAATAATGATGAATACATATCATTTTACACTTGTTCAACCAAACACATATAATGTACAACACAAAGAGTGAACCATAATATGAGCTATGGACTTTGGGTGATTATGATGTGATGTGACTTATGTGTGATTATGATGTATATTTATCAGGTGTAACAAATATACCACTCTGATGAAAGATGTTGACAATGAAGTGGGGAAGGGCTATGCATGTGTTGGGGCAGAGGGTACATGGGAAATCTTTGTAACTTCCTCTCAGTTTTGCTGTGAACTTAAACCATTCTAAAAAATTCTTTAAATACAAAAAAGATTCTTTAAGTATAATCTACATCATTCAACACTGAGAAGTTGTTAGGCACCTACTATGGACCAGACACTATTAGACTAGGTGATAAGAGAGATAAATATAATTTGGCCTTCACTCTCAAACAAACCCATCTGTTAAGGAAAGAAAGCAAACATATCAAATGGCAGTTGCTGTATAGTGTGGTGGAACTGTGATCGTTCTGATATTCTGATACAGCAGTGAATGAGATAAAGGAGGCAACAATGGACCCCCTTTGGTAGAATTAGGGTATGATTCCTTGAGGATTAGAATTTCAAGACAGATCTTAAAGAATGAATAGCACCTTGCAGGAGATGTGCAGAGAAAGAAAAACCCCAGACACTGGAAAAAAAAAAAACATATGCAAACATGAAGGCTTTTTTGCCTCCTGAAAAAACTACTAAAAGTCAGCTCAATGGTATAGCCTCAACCAACTCTCTGAAACAGAACTGAGTTGCCTTCCTTGAATTAGATGCTATTAGTGTGAACTAGCTAAGCTACTGAAGATCAGGTTTCTGTAATGGACTGGTAAAAGGGGCATAGTCCAGTGAGAGAGAGGGGAGCCATACAATCACCACACGTACAAACAAACTCTAATAGTAAACACCGCAAATAAGGGTATGGCAGTAATTCTTGCAGTATATAATTAACACTATGAATAAGACTAAGTGGATCTATGTGCCAAGGTAATGTAAATATCACCATCAACTCAATCAGACCCAAATAATGACTGTAGAATAACTTATCTGAGTAAATAAAAGCTCTTATTGTTTTCATATTCTGAAAACTAACTAATCAACACTCTTTCATAAAGAGTACATAACTATGATTAAATATAAATTCCAGACAGGAAAGATTCATTTTACAAGTTTCCCAGTTGATTAGCCACATCAGCACAATCTTGCTACCTACCCCCTTCTCTGAGGCAGACTTCATCAATCTGGGAAATGAAGGCAGACCACTGATTGGAGGGCAAACCTGAAAAGGATTAAACACTTAGCATGGCATTCTAAAACACTGTAATTACAGTGCAATTAACCATACTGCATATTAAACGTGCAACTCTGAAATGTGTTCAGACTCCCCAATTATAACTAGTTATTCTTCAAAGAATTTTGCCGCCCACATTGAATTTTCTCTAGTGCTTCTTTGTTATAATTCAGGTGTGACAGTCGCTAATATATCTAAAAGGACAGTTAATAAAAAGTAGGTATTCTTTACTGTAAACCCAGTGCATGCATGCCAGGTAATACCCAACCATTACCACTAATAATCATGTTTCAGACAGGCAGATCTATTATACAATTGGACTCTGCCCTCTTTAAAACATATTTAGTGGTCAGCTATGAAGAGGAAGTGAAATTGAGGCAAGAGTTAAAAGCCTAGGTGGGAGTCTAGAAGCCTGCATATGTTTTTGATTTTCCCAACTGAGCAAGTCACTTAACCTATCTAAATCTCAATTTCCTCATGTGTAATTTGTGGTTTATATCTTCCCAGGATTTTGGTGAAGATCAGAAGGCTCAACTGACAGGAGAACACTTATAAAGTTGATCATTTCACCCAAATTTACTCTACTCTATTTACGCTACTCTATTATGGATTCAGATTGTATTCTAAAAGAATGGTCAGTGGAAAGGGACAGGTAGAGATTATAACTGTTATAATCCAGCCAGGCATAATATTCAAAATATTTAACTACAGCCCAAATTAACTGGAAAGAAGTCAGCTTTAAGGAATTGGTATAACCTGTAGAGTGCAGACCAGTTTTAGATTATCCTAGATTAAAGACAAGCAGAGAATTCTGAAAATAGGGTAGAAAAAAGTACAAAAATACCGATTCAAAGGGATACATATACCCCAGTGTTATAGGAGCATTATCCACACTAACCAAAATTTGGAAAGATTCCAAATATCCATCAACTGATGAATGGATAAAGATGTCATGTATATATACAATGGGATATTACTCAGCCATAAAAAAAAGAATGGAATCTTGCCATTTGCAACCACACAGATGGAGCTAAAGAATATTAAACTAAGTGAAATAAGTCAGAGAAAGACAAACACAGTATCATTTCACTCATGTGAAACTTAAGAAATAAAACAAGTGAACACAGAGGATAATAAAGAGATGAAAATAGGGTAAGAAAACGACAGAATTTGTTGCCTTTTAACATAGCTTTGTGTTAATGGCAGTAGAATTTCTGCAATATAGGAGATAGTGGGCACTCTTGAAATTAGGTGTTGTATTATTTGTCTTCTCTGATAAAGAATAATGAGAAGAGGGAATATGTCTTAATCATCTCTATATTCCTGCTGAGCACAAAATCTGCTATAGGAATTCAGTAACTTTGTTGAATGAATAAATGATCAAATGAATGAAAAAAAAAAGAAAGGAATGAACAGACATTTCTGCTCTATTCTTCAGTGGCCACCCAGCTCACTGTGTTCTAAGTGATTTAAAAGATTTAAGAGAGCTAGAGATAAAGGAGAGAGTCTATAGTTAATGAAATGAGGGGCCATTAGTGTAGGTACTAAAGATTTCATAATATTCTACATCTTAAAATATTTTTAGTATAAAAATATATCAAAATATATGGGACACAGCTAAAGTAGTACTTAGAGGGACATTTGTACTGAAAATACTTACATTAGGAAAAAGGTCACAAATCAATAATCTAAGTAACTACCTCAAGCAAGCTGAGGGAATGAAATCATTACAGTAGGAGCAAAAATAAATGAAATTGAAAACAGGAAAACAATAGAGAATATCAACAAAACAAGAATTTGCTTCATTAAAAAAAATCGGTAAGACTGATAAACTTCTAACATGATTGAGAACGATAGAAGACATAAACACCATTACTAAGAATGAGGCTGAGGATATCACTACGCCCATTAAAAACATAATATGGGGTTAAACAACCAATAGTTAAAGAAGAAATCTCAAAGGTAATTAGAAATACTTTGAGATGAAGTGAAAATCAGTATAACAAAATGTATGAGATGTCGCAAAAGCAATGATCAAAGTGAAATTTAGAGCTATCAATGCCTGCATTGGAAAAAGAAGATCTCAAATCAGAATCTTACTGTATGTCTTTTTTTTTAAGATTTTATTTATTTACTCATGAGAATACACAGAGAAGAGAGAGGAGTGGGGAGAGACACAGGCAGAGGGAGAAGCAGGCTCCATGCAGGGAGCCGGACTGGGACTTGATCCTGGGACTCCAGGATCACTCCCTGGGCTGAAGGTGACGCTAAACCGCGCCAAACCGCTGAGCCACCCAGGCTGCCCTCTTACTGTATATCTTAATGAACTAGAAAAAGAAGAGCAAATGGAACCCCAGATCTAGCAAACAGAAAGAAACTAAAGATTAGAGCAGACATAAAACTGATGATTAGAAAAACAATAGAAACAATAAAACCAAAACTTAATTCTTTGAAAAGATCAACAAAATGGACAAATTTTAGCTAGAACAACTAAGGAAAGAAGACGACCCCATTACTAAAATCAGAAATTAAAATGGAGACATGATTACTAAACTTACAAGAAATTAAAAAGATTATACCATGAACTATCTTGTGCCAAAAAAATAGAGAACCAGGATAAAATGGACAAATTCCTCGAAAAACAAACTACCAAAACTAAATGAAGAAGAAATAGAGGGGGATCCCTGGGTGGCTCAGTGGTTTGGCGCCTGCCTTTGGCCCAGGGCATGAGCCTGGAGTCCCGGGATCGATTCCCACGTCGGGCTCCCTGCATGGAGCTTGCTTCTCCCTCTGCCTGTGTCTCTGCCTCTCTCTCTCTCTCTCTGTGTCTCTCACTAATAAATAAATAAAATCTTAAAAAAAGAAGAAGAAATAGAAAAGCTTAATAAACCTATAGAAAGTAAAGAGATTAATTCAGTAATAAAAAATTATCCAGGAAATAAATGCTGAAAAGTAGATAACTTTCCTGGTATCTTCCACCAAACTTTTAAAGATGAATTAACACCAATTTTTCTCAAACTCTTAAAAAGGAGAATAATGACCACCTGACTCATTCCATGAGGCCAGCATTACCTTGATACCAAGTCCTACAAAGATATCACAAGAAAATTATAGAGAAATATCCTTTATGAATATAGAAGCAAAAAATACAAAAATACTAGGATACCAAATTTAGCAGTGCATTAGAGGGATGATGCGTCATTTTGTAATGAGATTTATCACAGCAAAGCAAGAGTGGTTCATCATGAAAATTCATCAATGTAAGACACCATAGTAATACAATGAAGGGGGAAAAAGAACCCAATCATCTTAATAGGCACAGAAAAAGCATCTGACAAAAGCCAACATTCTTTCATGATAAAAACATGCAATACACTAGGGATAGAAGAAAAATCTCCTACAACAGATTAGAGGGCATTTATGGAAAAAAAAAAACCCACAAGTAACATCATACTCAATAGCAAAACACCTGAAGCTTTCCCTTAGAAACATAACAAAAATGACAACTCTCGCTACTTCCATTCAACTTTGCACTGGAAGTCCTAGCCAAAGCAATTAGGCAAGAAAAATAAATAAAAGACATCCAAGTTAGGAGGGAAGAAATAAAGTTATCTACTCTCTGATGGCATTATCATAAATATAGAAAACCCTAGAGATCCACAAAAACCTACTAGAGCTAATAAACAAATTCAGCAAAACTGTATGATAAAAAAATCAGTTCTACTGTATCTATATATACTAGCAATAAACAATTGAAAACATACAGAAAACAATTCCTTTTATAATAGCATCAAAAAGAATGAAATATTTAGGTATAAATTTAACCAAGGAGACATAAGACTTGTATACTAAAAATGACAAAACATTGCTGAAAGAATTTAAAGAAGACCTAAATAAATAGAAAAATTCCCATGTTCATGAATTAGAAGATTTAATCCTAGAATGGTAATGTTACCCAAATATATCTACATATTCCATGCAACCCCTATATTCTAAAATTCATATGAAATTGCAAGGGATTTGAATAGCCAAAACAATCTTGAAAAAGAAAAATTAGAAAACTCACACTTCCAGGGCAGCCCGGGTGGCTCAGTGGTTTAGTGCTGCCTTCAGCTCCGGATGTGATCCTGGAGACCCAGGATCGAGTCCCACATCAGGCTCCCTGCATGGAATGGAGCCTGCTTCTCCCTCTGCCTGTCTCTCTCTCTCTCTCTCTCTCTCTCTCTCTCTCTCATAAATAAATTAAATCTTAAAAAAAAAAACCTCACACTTCCAAATTTCCTAATTTTCTATAAACCTAAAGTAATACAGTAATCAGTAATTGGTATGATACTGGCATAAAGATAAACATACAGATCAATAAAATAGAAATAAGAGCCAAGAAACAAAATCATTTAGTCAACTGATTTTCAAAAGATGTCAAGACCATTCAATGAGGAAAGAAAAATCTCTTCAACAAATGGTGCTGGGAAAACTGGATATACACATGCAAAAGAATGAATTTGGACCCTTACCTAACACTATATATGAAAATTAACTCAAAATGGATCAAATACCTAAATGTAAGAGTGAAAACTCTTAGAAGAAAACATTGGAAATGATTTCTCAGATATGATGTCAAAAGTATACACAAAAGAAAAAATAGATAAATTGAACTTCATCAACATCAAAATCTTTTGTGCTTCAGAGGACACTATCAAGAGAGTAAAAAAGACAACTCATAAAATAGAGAAAAAATTATAAATCATATATCTGATAAGGCTCTAGTACCTAGGCTATATAAGACTTTTACAACTAAACAGCGAAAAGACAACCCAATTTTAAAATGGACAAAAACCTTGAACAGATCTTTCTCCAAAGAAGATATACAAATGGCTCATAAGCGTATTAAAGGATGCTCAACATCATTAGTCATCAGGCAAATTCAAATTCAGGGACACCTGGGTGGCTCAATGTTTGAGCATCTGCCTCTGGCTCAGGGCATGATACCAAGGTCCCAAGATTGAGTTCTCCATTGTGCTCCCCATGGGGAGCCTGCTTCTCCGTTTGCTGATGCCTCTGCCTCTCTCTGTGTGTCTCTCATGAATAAATAAATAAAATCTTTAAAAAAAAAAGAAAATTCAAAGTGCAATGAGATACCACTTCATACCCACTAGAATTTTTTTTAATGGAAAATAACATTTGTTGGCAAAGATACAGAATAAATGAAATACTCTTATATTGCTGGTTCAAATACAAAATGATGCAGATGTTAAGGAATATGGTTTGGCAGTCCCTCAAAAACTTAATAGTATTACCAAAAGAACTAGCAATTCCAGTTCCAAGTATATGCAAAAGAAAAATGAAAACAGCAGTTTAAGCAAAAAAGTGAATACGAGTACAAGAATATTCATAGCAGCAATATTCACAATAGTCAAAAGGTGCAAATAACCCAAATTTCTACCAACAGATGAATGGATAATTAAAATGTTGTGTATACATGGTACAGAATATTATTCAGCCATAAAAAGGAATGGATTATGATATGTGCTACAACATGGATGAAATTTCCAAAACTATACTGAGTGAATGAAGCCTGACACAGTCTATTTACATGACACATACAGAATAGAGAATATTCTAGAGATAGAAAGCAGATTAGTGGTTTCCAGGAGAATATGAGAAGTACCTGCATAAAGGATATGGGTTTCATTTTGACATGTTGAAAATGTTCTGGAACTAGATACCAGTGATGAATGTACAATATTGTGGATGTACTAATGCCACTAAATTGTACATTTAAAATGGTTAAAATGGGGGTGCCTGGGTGGTTCACTCAATTAAAACGGCTGCCTTTGGCTCAGGTCATAATCTCCAGGTCCTGGGATCCAGTCCTTTGTCAGTCAGGCTCCCTGCTCAGCAGGGACTCTGCTTCTCCCTATGCCCCTCCTCTCACTCATGCCTTCTCTTTTTCTCTCTCAAATAAAAATCTTAAAAAAGATAAATTAAATAAAAAAGTTAAAATAGTAAATTTTGTATTATGTGTATTTTACCATAATAATAATAATAAGGCAATAAAAGAATACTGTAAACAACTTTACATTAATAAATTTGACAAATTAGGGGGATCCCTAGGTGGCTCAGTGATTTAGCACCTGCCTTCGGCCCAGGGCGTGATCCTGGAGTCCCGGGATCGAGTCCCTCATCGGGCTCCCTGCATGGAGCCTGCTTCTCCCTCTGCCTGTGTCTATGCCTCTCTCCCTTTCTCTGTCTCATGAATAAATAAACAAAATCTTTAAAAATAATTTGACAAATTAAAAGAAATAGATCAAATCCTCAAATACCACAAGCTACCAAAATTCAGTTATGATGAAATACACGACCTGGGTAAGTCCTATAACCATCAAAGAAATCAAACTTGTAGTTGAAAAGTTTCAAAAAAAAAGTTATCATCAGGGCCAGATAGTTTCATAGGATAATCCTACCAAACACATAAAGAAAAATTAAGAAAAGAAACACTTCCCAACTCATTTTATGAGGCTGGTAGATATCAAAACCAAAGACAACACAAAAAATTTAATTAATTAGTTAAAAAATTAAAAAGAAAGGAGAAAGAAAAAGAAAATTACAGAATAATTATCTCTCATAAACACAGATGTAAAAACCTTTGGCAAAATATTGGCAAATTGAATCAAGCAATGTATTTATACACTATGACCAAGTAGAATTTATTCCAAGTATGTCGGACTGTTTCAACATTCAAAAATCAGTCGATGTAGGGGAGATGTGAGCGGGGGGGGGGATAGGGTATTTGGGTGATGAGCATTAAGGAGGGAACTTGAGGTAATCAGCACTGGGTGTTATATGCAACTGATGAATCACTAAATTCTATCCCGAAATTAATAATACATTATATGTTAACTAATTGCAATGTAAATAAAACCAAAAAAGGACTAAATAAATAAATACACCCCCAGCAAATCAATCAATGTAATGGCTCACTCTATCAATGAATTAAAGAGGAAAAATTTCATGGTCGTGTCAATTAATGCAGAAAAATTACTTGACAAAATCCAATACCCAAATCAAATCCAACACTTTTGGCAAACTAGGAACAGAGAAGGAAATGTCTCACCTTGATAAAGAGTACCTACAAAAATCCTAAATCATATAAATCACATGTCACCAGGGAAATGCAAATCAAAATAAGATATCACTATACACTTACTAGAATGGTCAAAATCCAGAACACTGACAACGCCAAATGCTGAGAATGGTGCAGAGCAACAGAAACTTTCATTCAAAGCTGGTGGGAATGCAAAGCTGTACAGCCACTTTGGAAGACAGTTTGGTGCCTTCTTACAAAACTGAACATACTCTTGCCAGCAATCACACTCCTTGGTATTTACCCAAAGGAATTGAAAACTTAACATCCACACAAAACCTTCATGTAGATGTTTATAGCAAATTCATTCATAATTGCCAAAACCTGAAAGCAACCAAGATGTCATTTAGTAGGTAAATGGATAAATCCTGAGGTATACTCAGACAATGGAATATTATTAAGCACTCAAAACAACTGAGTTATCAAGCCATGAGAGGACATAGAATGAACAAATGCATACTAAGTGAAAGAAGCTGATCTGAAAAGACTAAATACTGCATGATTCCAACTCTATAATATTCTGAAATGGGCAAAAATATGGAGACAGTAAAAAGAGCAGTGGTTGTCAGAAGTGGGGAGCAGAGAATTGATTAGGAGCACAGAGGATTTTTAGGGCAGTGCCTGCATCTGTAGGATACTGTAATGATGGAGACATGACATTATATATTTGTCCAAACCCATAAAATATACAAGACCAAGAGTGAAACATCATATAAACTATGGACTTTGGATAATTATGATATGTAATAAATGTCTCACTCTGGTGGAAGATGTTGATAATCGGGAGGCTATGTATGGGTGGGGACAAGGGGTATATGGGATCTCTCTGTATCCTCCCCTCAGTTTTAAGTTGCTGTGAACTTAAAACTTCCCTAAAGAAATAAAGTCTTAGGTTCCTCAAACAGTTAAAAATATACCTGCCCTACGACCCAGCAATTGCACTGTTGGGGATTTACCCCAAAGATACAAATGCAATGAAACGCCGGGACACCTGCACCCCGATGTTTCTAGCAGCAATGGCCACGATAGCCAAACTGTGGAAGGAGCCTCGGTGTCCAACGAAAGATGAATGGATAAAGAAGATGTGGTTTATGTATACAATGGAATATTACTCAGCTATTAGAAATGACAAATACCCACCATTTGCTTCAACGTGGATGGAACTGGAGGGTATTATGCTGAGTGAAGTAAGTCAGTCGGAGAAGGACAAACATTATATGTTCTCATTCATTTGGGGAATATAAATAATAGTGAAAGGGAAAATAAGGGAAGGGAGAAGAAATGTGTGGGAAATATCAGAAAGGGAGACAGAACATAAAGACTGCTAACTCTGGGAAACGAACTAGGGGTGGTAGAAGGGGAGGAGGGCGGGGGGTGGGAGTGAATGGGTGACGGGCACTGGGTGTTATTCTGTATGTTAGTAAATTGAACACCAATAAAAAAATAAATTAAAAAAAAAAGAAATAAAGTCTTTATTTTTTTTAAATTATTTATTTATGATAGTCACACACAGAAAGAGAGAGAGAGAGAGAGGCAGAGACACAGGCAGAGGGAGAAGCAGGCTCCATGCACCGGGAGCCCGATGTGGGATTCGATCCCGGGTCTCCAGGATCACACACCCTGGGCCAAAGGCAGGCGCCAAACCGCTGCGCCACCCAGGGATCCCCAAGAAATAAAGTCTTTAAAAATAAAAAGATACAAAGAAGGAACATACAGCCAGAAAGAGATTCAAGAGACATATCAATTAATCATACCATTCTATTTATTCAAATAAATGAAGTATAAAAAAATAAACTAAAACAAAAAAAAGCATATGAGATAATTAGGGAAATTTGTACACTGAATGTTTGATACATTTTTAGGTGTGATAATGGCATTATAGTTATGTATTTTAAGACTTCTTATCTCTTAGAGATACACACTGAAATATTTATGGGTGAAGGAGCACAGTGTCTGGGATTTGTTTCATAAGTGAAGAAGGGAAGAGTATGGGCATGTGTTGACATATGTTGAAGCTGGGTAGTAGGCATATGGAATTTATTCAACTATCCTGTTTGCTTGAATAAATGTTTGAAATATTCCATGATAAAAATATTTTATAAATCCAGTTAAAATAAATAAAATTTAAAGTAAAAAAGAAAATCAGACCCTGCACAAAATCATATTCCACCTGGCTTCACTATGCATACCCTTGCAGAGTTGATTGGCAAGGTTAGCCAAGCACTTTTCACTTAAAAAAAAAAATATTGTAGCTAATACTATTCTGGATGGTGAAAGACTGAATGCTTTTCTTCAAAATTTGGAAACAAAGTAAAGATCCTTATTCTCACAAATGCAGTTAAACACAGAAATGAAAGTTGTAGCCACTGCAGTGAGGCAAGAAAAAGAAAGAAAGGCAGACCAATTGGAAAGGAAGAAATAAAACTGTCCCTTTCTCAGGTAACAATCATGTTATCTGAAATAGGGAATCTACCAAAAAAAAAATCTAGAACAAATAAGTAGATTCAATAACGTAGCAGGAAAGAAGATGAATACACAAAGATCAATTCCATAAAACAATAAATGTATAAAGCCAAAATTAAAAGCAAAACACAATTTGCAATCAACCCAGATGAAGTAGCTAGGTGTAAATTTAATGAAACATGTACATTATCTGAATCCTGAAAATTACTAAATGCTGACAAAAGAAATCAAAGACCTAAATAAATGGAGGCATTCATGTTTATGAATTGGAAGAGTCAACAGAACAAACATATCAGTTCTCCCCACATTGATGTATAAGTTTAATGCAATTCCTATCAAAATCTCAGCAAGGTTTTTTGTAGACACAGGAAAGCTTACTGTAAAATTTATATTTTATATTTTAAATGGAAAGGCACTAGCCTAGCCCTAGATGAGCTAAAATAATCTTAAAATGAAGAATAAAGCAAAAGGAATCACTCTATTTTATATGAAAATCTATGATATGGATATAGTAATCAACACAGGAGATACTGACAGAGGGATAGACACATATATCAGTGGAAAAGAATAGATAACCCAGAAATCAACCCAAACAAATATCCAACTAATTTTTGACAAAGATTCAAAAACAATTCATTGGTAGAAAGATCACCTTTCAACAAATGGTGCTGGAGCAACTGGCATCCATAAGCAAAAAACAACAAAAACAAGAAAAAATCTCAATCTAAACCTCACCCTTTGGGGCATCTGGGTGGCTCAGTGGTTGAGCATTTACCTTTGGCTCAGGTCGTGATCCCGGGGTCCTAGGTTCAAGTCCCACATCAGGCTCCCTGCAGGGAGTCTACTTCTCCCTCTGCCTACATCTCTGCCTCTCTCTGTGTGCCTCTCATGAATAAATAAATAAATCTTAAAAAAAAACACAAAAAACCTCACCCCTTATGCAAAATTACCTCAAAATGGATCATGGACTTACATGTAAAACATAAAAATATAAAACATTTGGAAAAACATGGGTTAAAATCTTTGTGATTCTTCAACTTAACACCAAAAGCAAGATTCATAAAAGGGAAAGTTGATAAATTCAATCTCATCAAAATTTTCAAATTTCACTCTGCAAAAGTCCCTGTTAAGAGGATGAAAAGACAAGCTCCAAACTTAGAGGAATATTTGTGAACCACAAATATAGTATCTAGACTATAGAAAGAACTCTCAAAACAGAACAGTAAAATTAAAAAGTTCAATTTAAAAATGGGCAAAAGAAATGAACAGACATCACTACAAAGAGCAAATAGCCACATGAAATGTTCAACAGCATTAGCCACTAGAGAAAAATGCAAATCTAAGCACTAGGTATCACTATACACCTATCAGAATGACTAAAATAAAAAAAAAATTATGGCGAGGCAGAGCACACAACATTTTTAGGGCAGTGAAACTCTTCTTGGTGGATAATGGTGGATACATATCATTTGTCAAAGCCCAAGAATGAACCCTAATTTAAACTATGAATTTTGGATAATAATGATGTGTCAATGTAGGTTCATAGATGGTAACAAATGTATTACTCTGGTATAGCATGTTGATAATAGGGGAGGCTATACATATGCCAAGGAGTCAAGGAGGTCAAGGAGTACATGGAAATTCTCTCTACTTTTTGGTTGCTCAAGTTTGCTGTAACCCTAAAACTGACTTTTTAAAAAAGTCTATTGAAGAAAATATTCCCCAGAAGGAGGATTCTGGGAGAATGGTGGAATAGGAAATGCCAAAAATCCATCTTCCCACCTAGACAATAGTGACACTGGCAAAATCCAATGTAATTATTTTCGAACTCTGGTCTACTGAGGACTTGCAACTTCCAAGGGAAGTCTTGAATGGCACATTGTGGTTAAATGTCCTCAATTTCAGCCCTTAGCTCAGCAGCAGCTTACCATCTTCTAGTCCTAAACTCACATCAGGTAGCCATACGCCTGTACTGGGAGCATCTTGCACACAGCTTGCTAGGGCCAGGGTGCATAATAAGTACCCTGTCCCCAAACACTGGGGAACTGTGTTCTGACCACACTGGTTGCTGCTTCTGATTATGGAGGTGCAGACACAGAGATGGACAGCCATTGTTGCAAGTCCCTTTCCCCTCTGGCTAACCAGGGGATTTAAAGGATTGGCACCTCCCCCCTGCCATTTTTCTCTCTTTCCTTTTTGGGAGCCAAATGTTTAACGACTAAGACATTCAAAAGCAACTACATGTACAGGGGAATTTAGAAAGTGACTGCACATGCCCAGCAAACAGCACAGGCACAGGCTTAGAAAAGACCTGAAAAAACTTGAATTTTATACTCAGGCTGATCTCCAGCAGAGTCTACAACAATCAGAAAACAAAACAAACAAACAAACGACAGCAGCAAACCCTGGGGTAGAGGAAGAATTTGATATCCAAATTATTCAGTTAATTATCATTAGCCTCAAATGTCTAGTAATCATCAAAAAACCACAAGGCATAACCACAAGAAACAGGATATTATGATCTATTCAAATGAAAAAAAATCAATAGAAATCATCCCTAAGAAATACTAAATGGTAGACTTATTAGACAAAGACTTTTAAACAACTATCTTGGGGCACCTAGGTGGCTCCATTGGTTAAGCATCTGACTCTTAATTTCAACCCAGGTTATGATTTCAGGGTCCTGAGATCAAGCCCCTCATCAGGCTTTGCACTGAGCACAGAGTCTTCTTGAGGTTCTCTCTCTTGCTCTCCCTCTGCCCCTCCTCCTCACACTAAGTAAGTAAATAAATAAATAAATCTTTTTGAAAAATAAAAAACAACTATCTTAAACAACTATCTTAAAGATGCTCAAAGAACTAAAGGAGGACATGGATAAAGTCAAGAAAATGGTGTATATACAAATATCAATAAAGACATAGAAAACATACAAGAAAATCAAAAAGAAACCATGGAATCATTCTGTGTTTTCTACATGACTTTAAAAACTAACACATTAAAAAATGTGTATTAATCTAAAAGATAGTACTATTGTAACTTTGGTTTGTAACTCCACATTCTGTTTTCTTCATGATTTAAGAGACTAACACATTTAAACACCAATTTTTATTTTATTTTATTTATTTATAGAGACACAGACCCAGGCAGAGGGAGAAGCAGGCTCCATGCAGGGAGCCTGACGTGGGGCTCGATCCCGGGTCTCCAGGATCACGCCCCAGGCTGCAGGCAGCGCTAAACCGCTGAGCCACCGGGGCTGCCCTAAAAACCAATTTTTTTTAATGTTTTCAGACACACAATGCATAAATGTAATATTGTGATATCAAAAACTGAAAGGAGATGGGGATGAGCTATACAGGAGCAGAATTTTTGTATGTTATTGAAGTTAAGCTGGTATCAATTCAAATTGATAATTTTAGGATGTTAAGTGTAATTCCCATAGTAACTACACAAAGAATATAGGCAGAAAATGTATATAAAATAAAATGAAAAAATAAAAAACACTTTACTATTTAAAAACCAACAAAAGAAGACATTAACATAGGAAATAAGAGACAACCTATAAAGATTATGAAGAATAAACAGTAAAGTGAGAGAACTCCTTCCTTAATAGTAATTATTTTAAATGTAAATGGTTTAAACTGTCCAATCAAAATTCTATGCACTAACAATGAACAATCCAAAAAGAAAATTAAGAAAACAATTTCATTTACAATAGCATCAAAAAGGATAAAATATTTAGGAATGAATTTAACCAATGAGGTGAAAGACTTGTACAACAAAAACTACAATATTGCTGAAAGAAATTAAATAAGACATATATAAATGGAAAGACATTCCACGTTCGTTCATGGATTGGAAGACTTAATATTGTTACGATTTCATTACTACTCAAAGCAGTAGAGATCTAATTCAATTTCTATTGAAATCCCTCTTTTTTTTACAGATATAAATCCACCATAAAATTTATATAGTATCTCAAGGGATCATGAATAGCCAATACAACTGTGGAAAAAAAGAATAAAACTGGAAGACTCACAGCTCCCAATTTCAAAACTGACCACAAAGCTACAGTAATCAGAACAATATAGTACTAAAGACAGATATATAGACCAATGGAATATACTAGAGAACCCCAAAATAAACATTTGCATATGTGGAAAAATTATTTTTGAGCCAAGACCATTCAATGAAAAAATGACAGACTTTTCAACAAATGGTGCTAGAAAAACAGGATATCCACTTGCAAAAGAATAAAGTTGGACTCTTATCTAACGTAATATACAAAAATCAACTCAAAAATGGATGAAAGATCTAAATGTACGATGTGCTAAATCACAGGGCACAAGCTTCATGTCACTGGATTTGGCAATGATTTCTTGTATGGGACACCAAAGGAATAGGCAACAAAAGTAAAAATAGACAGATTAGAATTATGAAAACTAGACCCCTTTGTGCATCAAAAGACATTATCAATGAAAAAGTTACCCACAGAATGGGAGAAAATATGTGTAAATTATACATCTAATAAAGGATTAATATCTAGAATATATAGAGAACTTTTAAAATTCAAAGACAACAACACAACAAAAACAATTTTAAAAATGGACAAAGTTGTTGAGTAGACATTTCTCCAAAGAGTGTATGCAAATGGCTGATAAGCACCTGAAAAGATGCCCAACATCACTAACTATTAGGGAAATAATAGATCACCTTACACCCACTAGGATGCCTGTTTAAAAAAAAGTGTTGGTGAAATGGTGGATAAATTGCAAACCTTGTGTACTGTTTACTGATAATGTAAAATTGTGTAGCTACCATGGAAAAGAAAATTAAAAAGAGAATTACCATATTATCCAGCAATTCCACTTCTGAGTATGCCCAAAAGAATTGAAAGCAACATCTTTATGAGATCTTTGTACACTTATGTTCCTAGCAACATTATTCACAACAGCTAAAATGTGGAAGTAAACCAAGTATCCACCAACTGATGAATGGATTACCAAAATGTGGCCTACATATACAATGGAATATTATTCAACCTTAAAAAGGAAGAAAATTCTGACAATGCTACTATATAGAAGAACCTTGGAGACATTATGCTAACTGAAATAAACCAGTCACAAAACAACAAATACCATATGATTCCACTTATATGAGGAGCCTGGGTAATCAAATTCATAGAGACAAAAAGTGGAATGGTGCTTGTCAGGTGCGTGCAAAGAAGGAAGGAATGAAGAGTTGCTGTTTAGTGGGTATAGAGTTTCAACTTTATAAGATAAAAAGAGTTCTGAGGATTGGTAGTGTTAATGGTTGCACAACAATATGAATGTATTTAATACCACTGAATTACACATATAAAAATTGTTAAGATGGTAAATTTTATGTGTATTTATATTTTTATAAAATTAAAAAATATCCACCCCCTCCCCAAATAAAAATAATAATGACAACACTAAATATTGGCAAAGATGCAGAGAAACCAGATCATTCAGAAAACCAAAAATCAAAGAAACCAGATCACTGGTGAAAATGTAAAATGGAACAGTAATTCTGGAAAACAGTTGGCCGTTTCTTATAACACTTAACATGCAACTATCATACAAGTAGCATTTATACTCCTGGGTATTTTTATCCCAGAGACATGAAAACTTACAAACACTTGCACACAAATGTTCATGGCAGCCACATTCATAATAGCTACAAACTGGAAACAATCCACATGTCCTTCAACAAGTGAATGATTAAATACACTGTGGTACAGCCATACTGTGGAATACTGCTCAGCAATGAACCCAAACCCTTGCTACACACAACTTGGATGAATCTACAGGAAGTTATGCTAAGTGAACAAAGCTAATCCTAAAAGGCTGCATATATGTGATTCCATTTATATAGCATCCTTAAAATGGCAAAGTTATAGAAATGGAGACTAGATTAATGGTTGCAAGGGGTTGGTGGCTGGGGGAAGAAGGATGTGGCTATCAAAGGGCAGCAGAAGAGGTCCTTGTGGTGTTGGAACTGTCCTACATCTGGACTGTATGGATGACTGTATGGATATTATACTATAGTTTTGCATGATAGTACCATTGAGGAAAACTGGATAAAGGATACAGGGGATCTCTCAATATTATTTTTTGCAACTGCATGTCAGTCTACATATGTCACAAAATAAAAAGTATAATTAAAAATATATAGTTATTTTTATTTTAGTATGTTATTCATGTTAACGTAGTGGTTTTGTATTTTTTTAGTGAAATGAAATAAATATATTTTTTAAATATTTTATTTATTTATTTGAGCAAGAGAGAACAGAAGCAGGGGGAGGGAAGGGAGAAGCAGACTCCCCTCTGAGTAAGGAACCCAATGCAGAGCTGGATCCCAGGACCCTAAGAGCACAACCTGAGTCAAAGTCAGACGCTTAACTGACTGAACCACCCAGGCTCCCCAGTGAAATAAATATGTTATTTTATGGATTTTTTTAAGTAGGCCCCACACTCAGCATGGAGCCCAACATGGGGCTTGCACTCATGACCCTGAGATCAAGACCTGAGCTGAGAACATGAGTCTGAGCCATCCAGGCACCTCTGAAATAAATATTTTAAATTTCAGTTTTAATTTCTAATAGAGTAAATGTTAATAGATAGAACACACTTGGAGAAAAGCCTGGGGTCCTCAATAATTTTTAATATGGGGTCTTTGCACTAAACAGTGTGAGAACTGCTCCTCTGTCCCACAGCCAATAGATTCAGAATTATTGCTCAGTTTACGAAGCATGAATAGCTGCATTTAACTTGGACCCTAGGTGATTTTGAAAAGTCAAGAAACAGAGCAAGCAATGTGTAGTCTTTCTGACTTTGTTTATCAAGGGAGCAGCTGCCTACAGTAAGTCAACCAAGGCACCATGCCCAAAGTGTGTATGATACACAAGAACCTCACCTTGAGGAGATAACAAGGAATATAAAAGGTCATAAATTTCAACCAGAGGATATGATTTTCATAATGGCAATACTGCCTTGAAGTTTACCTCTTAGCCTAACAGCTGTGTCAGTAGTACTTCAGGTTAGGAAAGCTCATGGTATTGTAAATGGTCTCTGATATGGGAAGTAAGAAGAAAGGAGCCCTAGAAATGGCAGCTACTCTGACAAAAACCCAGGGTGGTGCGTGCAGGGATTAGAACAGAACATCTCTGTTCGCAGTTGATTTTGTTAGAAAGACTTGGCTTCTAATTAAGAAGAAGAAAGAAGAAAGAAGAAGAAGAAGAAGAAGAAGAAGAAGAAGAAGAAGAAGAAGAAGAAGAAGAAGAAGAAGAAAAGAAGAACTAATGCTTACCTAGAATAGGAATCCAATTTGGAAGAAATGACAACACATTTTTATTCAAAATGGTCAAGGCCTACTGCCATTGTTAATATTATGTTAATAGACTATTACTATGCATATTCAGAATGAAATCTACTGTTCCTATATCCCCAGAAACTTAGGTATGTTTTCTAGGTAACTCTTAACTTCCCAATATCCCTGGCGACTTTGGTATATATCTGGATAACTCTTACCTTTTTGTACAGAAAGGGCAGGTCACTCTACTTAAGTTTCTGAGAAACCTAACAATACTTATAACCAATTGGCCTACTTCTACAAAACGTTCCATACTCTATTTTAAAGTAGCACTCTTGGGGGGCTTGGGTAGCTCAGTCAGAAGAGTGTGTGATCTTGATCTTGTGTCGTGAGTTCAAGCCCCACACTGGGCACAGAGATTACTTAAATAAACTTTTTCAAAAATAAAAATTAAGTTTAAAAAACAATAAGATAGCATTCTTACTAATGTCAGCATGGTGTTTCTCTCAATTGAACTGTAGGTAAAGTATAATGGTATTTTATCAGTTTGGTTTATCAGTTTTTTGGGTTTTTTTAAGATTTTTTTACTTTGAGAGAGAGAGAGAAAGAAGGAAAATCCTCAAGCAAACTCCTTGCTGAGCATGAACCCCATCTGGAGGGGGGCTCCATCCCAGGACCCTGAAATCATGACCTGGGCTGAAATCTAGAGTTGGATGCTTAACTGACTGAGCCACCCAGGTGCCCCCTTTATTTTCCAGGTTTACTTTTTTTTTTGGGGGGGGGGTTTAAAAGATTTTATTTATTTTTTCATAAGAGACACACAGAGAGAGACAGAGATGTAGGCAGAGGGAGAAGTAGGCTCCCTGCGGGGAGCCCTATTCAGGACTTGATCCCAGGACCCCAGGACCACAATCTGAGCTGAAGGCAGACGCTCAACCACTGAGTCACCCACATGCCCCTAGAATCTGTTTTATTTATTTTATTTTATTTTTTTATGGTGACTTACTCAAGGTTTTTTTTTTTAACTTTTATTTATTTTTTTATTTTTATAATAAATTTATTTTTTATTGGTGTTCAATTTGCCAACATACAGAATAACACCCAGTGCTCATCCCGTCAAGTGTCCCCCTCAGTGCTCGTCACCCACTCACCCCCACCCCCCGCCCTCCTCCCCTTCCACCACCCCTAGTTCGTTTCCCAGAGTTAGGAGTCTTTATGTTCTGTCTCCCTTTCTGATATTTCCCGCTCATTTCTTCTCCCTTCCCTTATATTCCTTTTCACTATTATTTATATATTACTCAGCCATTAGAAATGACAAATACCCACCATTTGCTTCAATGTGGATGGAACTGGAGGGTATTATGCTGAGTGAAATAAGTCAATCGGAGAAGGACAAACATTATATGTTCTCATTCATTTGGGGAATATATATAAACAATATTTTCCAGGTTTAAATGATCTCCAAACACTATTAGCTTTTGCCTTGCTCTCAACCCCTAAAAAAGGTCAGGTAAGTACTAATGACAAATTTCAGCTCTCCCTCCAGAAGAATTCTTTTTCCTTTAGGATACTGTGGCCTCATCAAATTATCTGCATAAGGTTTTTCACTGGCCTATCTCGTAACTAAACTTTGTGTTCTCAACAAAATCAGCTGATGAGAAATGAGTCACCTTCTTGACTCTCTCTTCTTAAATACCTGCTAAGTTATAGGACATCACAGCATCTCATTTAATGCTCAGAACAAACCCATAGAGTGAGAGGGGGAATAAATCTTACAACCTTTCTGCTATGAATAAAACTATATGATTTAGGTAAAAGTGAGAACATTTATGCTGTAGTATATCCTGAGTACTGTGTCCTGCTCAACTAACAGGATTCCCACTGAGGATCTTCTCATAAGTCAGAAGAAATTGAACATGAGAGAAATAGGAGGTTCCTATTGAAGAGCTCATCTCAGATTGCAGACTGGATACTGTGTTATAATGGACAGAGCCCGGCTTTGGGTCAGAAAACCCTACTTCAACTGTCAGCACTGTTACTTACTAGCTTACCTCCCTTGGTCACAATCACCTTCCCATAAAATGGAGATCATAATGTTTGTTGTAAGGATTCAATGAGACATTGTAAAATGTATAACCAAGTAGGTATTCAACAAATGAGACCTATCCTTATCATATCCTCCTGTATAACTCATAGGTATCTTCGGGAAAGAGAATATGAAATCAACAGGCTTTAAGGTAAGTAACCCATAGAAGAAAATGACTTTGTGAACACCAGGAGAGAAGGTGTCACTAACGTGACATCAATTCTTCTGCAATTCATGGATTCTCACCCCACTTCTCACTTAAAACTTTTGCTGACTCACACTCTATTGTCTCTAACCCACCACTGTCTACTTTGTTCAACACCCACCCTTTCTACTCTGCTCTGTAATGTTGTGGCTAAAAGTCTATAAACTATATTTTTCTATTAGCTTCTACTACTAAGAGGTATTGGCAGGAGAGTAGAAGGCAGAGGAGGGAGAAACGTGCTCTCTCTCTGTCTCTCTCATTCTTTCATTCTTTTTCTTGCTGTCAATGTCTCCCTGCTTCTGACACCAACTATAGAAGCAGTTCTTTCCTTTGGTGATCCCAGCTCCTACATCGAGGCCTCTACCCTCTTATTCTGTGGTCTCATCACCTGCAACAGGGTCTTTCTGGGCTGGGTTCAACTAATACCACCAGTCCTCTGGGGTAGAAACTGCTAACCACGGTGCTAGTATCAGGTTATCTCACTGGATACCCATTGCTTTCTCAGCCCTCCAGTACACGTGTAACCAAAGTCCTGTATTAAACTCCTTCTGCTGAAATACACAGAGAGCGATGTGTAAAGTCCAAAACTTTCATTGTGGCCTAATGATCCTGCATGATCTAATTCCCACCTGCCTCCCAAGCCTCATCCAGTGACCCTAGTTCCTTGGCTCTCCCAGGGGTTTTTACTTCCTCAAATACTCCAATCTCCATCTTGCCTCCTTAGCTCCATACCTGGTTCCTTCTATATGATATTTCCTTCCTTACACCAGTCACCTGGGCAATTTTTATTCACCCTTTAGGTATCAGCTTCAATGTCATTTTCTCAGAGAGGTCTTTCTTGTGATCCCCTAAATCAGGTATAGTGTACAGTCTCACAGCTCCTCCTGTTTTTCCTTCAGAGATTGTATTATCACAGTTGTATGCATATGATCTTTTGTGGACTTATTTTCTCAACATGTGTCTTCCCTTAACCCCACTTTGCAGGACACAAGAACAGAGACCAGATCTGTTGTCTGCTCTATCCTTAGTGTGCATAGAAAAAAATAGATGTTCAATAAATATTTGTCAAATAATAATAAGCGTCCTTTACTTATACTTAGAAAGTGGTAAACAAAACACGTTCATAGCATTACTCTGATTGTTACAACAGCTTTGTGGAGTACATCAGGCAGGTGTGAGAAAGGGATAAGCTCCATCCCCAGAACACAGAGGCCAAATGGTAGCTCATTTGGCCTGCAATGACACAAACTTGACCATACTGGGGCAAAAGGGGTAGATTCCCAGATGAAGTAAATGCAGAGGCCACTGGCCCAAGTTTGAACAAAAGGAAGGGAAAGGAAGGAAGGGATTTAAAAAGAGGGCTATGAATACTGAGACTCTAAAATGAAGTGATAGCAACTGTCTGTTGCCTACTCCTCTGTTCATTGACCTCAGGTCCCCGAGGAAAGACTCCTGAAGCTAGGAGGCTTGCAGTGGGCTATGGACACTGCACCGTTATTGACTACAACCCTTCCTAGCCCATGGCCTCGCTGCTGAGCACCTCCTAAGGCCTCTTCTGGGAAGAGCCAGAAAGGGGACCCAGGCCCAGGGACACTGCTAGGCCAGGATGCCTGTAACAGCAACCACAGCAGCCCTGGGGTTAGTCCCCAAACCAGGCCTTTCACACCAGAAAGGATCTTTACAACAGAGGTCTTCTTCCTCTCTGCCAGAGTCCTTATATCAAAATCACAGGCTTATCTTGTATTGTCCTGTTTCCTGCTAAGATCCAGTCAGAACAGCAGGAATCTAATTATTATTGCCTCAGCTACTTCATTTCACTTAGAGGAACAAATTTAATAACTCACAACACACCTCTGGCCAAGTTTCACTATGCGTAACAGAGTTATTTCTGATTCATTACATATTTCAAACCACAAAATGGAATATCTGATAGGATCTGTAAAACAGCTACTAGAAAAAAATGAGTGTGTTTATCAACAAGGGTGTAAGACACAAGGTCGAGATACAAAAATCAACTGTATTTCTATATACTAGCAATAAATCATCAGAAATTGAATTTGTTTTTCAAGAGAAAGACTGTGTGAGAGCGAGCTGGGGAGAGGGGCAGGGGGAGAGAGAATCTCAAGCAGACCCCATGCTGAGTGCAGAGCCTGACACAAGGCTCGATCCCACGACCCTGAGATCATGGCCTGAGCTAAACTCAAGAGTCAGATGTTTAACCCACTAAGCCACCCAGGTGCCTCAAATTGAGTAAAATTCTGAAATTATGTTCACCTAGCAGTTTTCTTTTCTTTTTAAAATGTTGCTGGTAGAAAATTGTAAACTGTATGTGTGGCTCATAGTTGTGGTTCTCATTATATTTCTGTTGCACGGAGCTCTGCTAAAGACTTAGAAGCCTAGATGCTGGAGATAGGAGTACTACAAGAATTCAGAAAGGAATGACCAATAGCATGTGATCTTCAGGAGAGCATGAGCTCTTCCTTCAAGTAAGAAATGTTAGGTCTTTGTCAAAGAGTTCTATATCCTCTTCTCGTTCTTTCGATGCTGGTTTTCCCCTGGGATCTGTCCTAAGACATTTCTTAGATCCATCCTAGATCCCTGGGCTTTACATTGACATCATTGACACCTCAATGTCAAATGTCTCATATCAAACTCACTGTCCTGCTCCCAGACCCACTTCAGTGAACACTGGCACTAAGGCCCATGAAACCAGAAGGTCTCTGAGGGCAGAGCCTCTGCCCAGTCCCTGGAAATGCACTTTCACATCCCACTGCCTTTCCAATAAAACCTCCCTTCTCCTCCTCCCCTCATTGTAGCCCAAAGTCCTACACAACTGCCAGTGATCCAAACTGAACCTTAGTGCGTGCTCTCTGGGCCAAATCAGTTAGCCTTATAATGAGCCTCTGAAATAGGTTTTCTGAAGTTGAATTATACAAACTGTTGCCTCCCTCTTTTGTTAAAAGGCCTCTTTCAGAAGGGGCCCTGCTTACTTTTCTTATTCATTTTCACCTCTCCTAGAGCTGTAAAGTTGGTTCTCTGCTAACATTAGCACGTGCTTAGCACCTCACTCAAGCAAGGTGGTCCAATGGAGAGTGTCCAATAAACAGCCCCCCTGCATACCCGTAAAAAAAAGGGAAATTAGGAATAGCACAGAAAAAGCTACATACAAGGTAACGTGCCTAATAACAGGACCTACAGACAGTTTGTTTACTTTCAAAAAATATACTCCATGGGAAATAGGTTTGTCATTTTCCGTTATCTCTCCTAAAGTGTATTACCTCAACTGCTATCATAGTCATTAATTTTTCCACTAATTCAACAAATATTTGTAGAATACCTACAAGACACCAATGAACAGGTTAGATGAAGGCCCTTGTCTCCCTTGCAGGAAAAGAGAAAGACAAAAAGAACAACAAATAAAAAGAAGCAAGTACAGTGCAGAGAATCAAAAGTAGCACATGTGATGGTAACCATGTGATTGCATTAGACCTGTTGTCAGGAAGGACCCTTCTGAGAGGCTGATGTTTACACTTAAGTCTAAATGACAAGAAATGGGGGTGCGTGGGTGGCTCAGTTGGTTAAGTGTCTGCCTTCAGTTAGGTCATTATCCTAGGATCCTGGGATTGAGCCCCTTGTCAGGCTCCCTGCTTGGCGGGGAGTCTGCTTCTCCCTCTGCCCCTCCCCCTGCCCAGCTCCTGTGTCACACATTTCTCTCTCTCTCACACACACACACTCACTCACTCTCAAATAAATAAAATCTTTAAAAAATGGGATCCCTGGGTGGCACAGCGGTTTAGCGCCTGCCTTTGGCCCAGGGCACAATCCTGGAGACCCGGGATCGAGTCCCACGTCAGGCTCCCGGTGCATGGAGCCTGCTTCTCCCTCTGCCTGTGTCTCTGCCTCTCTCCCTCTGTGTGTGACTATCATATGTAAATAAAAATTTTAAAAAATCTTTAAAAAATAAATGACAAGAGACAAAATGAGCAAAGATAGAGGGAATTTTTTTAAGATTTTATTTATTAGAGAGAGAGGTAGTGGGGGAGGGGCAGAGGAAGAGAGAGAAACAGACTCCCACTGAGCACAGAGCCCAACTCAGGACTCAATCCCATAACCCTGAGATCATGACCTGAACCAAAATCAAGAGTTGGATGATAACTGAGCCAACCAGGTGCCCCTAGAGGGAATATTTCTTATTTTATTTTATTTTATTTTATTTTATTTTATTTTATTTTATTTTATTTTATTTTATTTTATTTTATTTATTTTATTTTATTTTATTATTTTATTTATTTGAAAGAGAACATGAGGGAGGGAGGAGCAGCGGGAGAGGAAGAAGCAGGCTCTCCACTGATGAGTGTGAGGCTCCATCCCAAAATTGCAGGATCATGACCTCAGCCAAAGGCAGACACTTAACCAACTGAGCCACTCAGGTGCCCCTAGAAGGAAAATATTTTAAGAAGAGTGAGTAGTTAGTAAAAAGGCCCTAAGAGGAACAGGCTTACAATATTTACCTCCACACTACCTTGTTTCCACATTTCAAGTGTTTTCTGAAAATTCAACTGAATTTTCTAAGGCCTAGATGCTACAGCAGTGCCTATCACACACAATACCTACAACACTAAGAAATAGGCGTACACCAGAAAGAAGTTGGGAGTTAGAAGAATCATGACTTCATCCATTCACCTAATATTTATTGAGCATTTTCCTAATACCTTACTCAGACCACAACCATAAATAAGACAGAAGATATCAAATAAGCAGTTACAAATCTATGAAATTAATGTTATAGCAGGAATTGAAACCGAGTACCCCCAGGCAACCTTAGCCCAGACCACAGGCACCTGACTCAGGTTTGGGGAGTGATGGAAGGCTTCCCTGAAGGGTTCATTATTCACAAAGATCTAATGACAAGTAGGATTGCAATTTGAAAGAAAGAGTAGGGAGAGGAAACAAAAGAGCATTCTGGGTGGAAGGAACATCACAGGCACTGGCCCAAGTGAGAAAGGGCAGAGAACAGTGGAGGAATGTGTGGATAGACCACATGGTATCAGAAGAGAAAGAGGCTAATAGGGGCTAGGGAGGGTAGCAAGCACTGGGTTTTGAAGGCCTTATTAGATGCTAAAATTTATCCTGAAAACGACAGGGAGCTCTGGAAGAACTTTAAGGAGGGGAGTGTCAATGACAAGATTTATACTTTAGAAAGATCTCTGACTGCATGGAAAGGATATCCTCCAGGACTAGAAATAGGGGACCATTTAGGATTTGCAGCCATCCAGGGGGAAAATGATGACCTGAACCAAGACAATGGCAGAGAGGATGGAAAGATATACTGAAAAGATATATAGGAGATAGAATTAATAGTTTTTATTTTTTTATTTTTTATTTTTTAGAATTAATAGTTTTTAGTAACATAGTACATATGGTAAATAAGTGGAAATGGGGAGATCAGAGAAGAACCACAGGTTTCTGGCACAATCAGGTGGATCAGCCATTTCGTGAGAGAAGAAGCACAGGATGAGAAGAAGCTTTCAGGGACAAAAGAAGTTAAGTTGGAAACATGATTAGTCTAAAGTACCAGGGCACCTGAGTTGGCTCAGAAGGTTGAGCATCTGACTCTTGACCTCAGGTCTCCATCTCAGTGTTGTGAGTTTAAGCCCTGTGTTGGGCTCTACAGGTGGAGCCTATCAAATTAAAAAAAAAAAAAAAGTGTCTGAAGTACCTTTGAGGCTTCCACATGAAGCTACCAGAGGCTGACTAGCCTCTTGGGCTTGGAAACTGAGAGAAAGGCCTGGTCTGGCACAACTAGAAACAGAGACCCATACTAAGAGACATCAATTCATTTGTGGATTCAAAGCAACTTTAAGTCAATCATAGAGATTTAGGAAGTGTTAGATGACATTAAGAAATTACACTACTAATTCTGGTTAGGTACAAAAATGGCATGGTGGCTATAATTTTCAAAAGCCCTTACAAAGCATGTATTGATGTATTTACAAGTGAAATGACAAGATGTGCAAAATGTCAATAGCTGTTGCAGCTAATTGATGGGATCCATGGGCATTAAACTATGACTTCTACTCTTCTTTGTGTTTGAAAACATCTGTAAAACCTTTTTTTTATGAATCCATCTGCCTAGAGTGGCAACAGTGAGAAATGGATAAAATTGCTCTGGGATGAGAAGAAATGGGAAGAAAAAAGATAAGTAAGGTCACAGCATTCTGAGGAATTGCAATATTTAAGAAAAAACACAGGAAGAGGAGTAGCTGCAGAAACTTGAAGACTCTTCTGGTGAGGAGAAAACCCAACCAAGGCACATGGAGAAGCCAAGGGAAGGGCCATAGGAAGGCAGGAGTTGCTGGTAGGGACCTGAAAAGGTAGAGAACTGAAGTATGAAGTAGAAACACTGAACAGGACTCACAGCATGTAGCAACCAGAAGGTACTATGACTCTTACTAAGTCAGCCCAGCACAGCAGTGGACCCCAACCCTGGATTTCAGAGGACTGAAGAATGAATGCAAAGTCAGGAAACAGGAAACAGGCTACAGCCCACTCTCAAGTGGCTGAGCCCTGTAGGGCAAGAGAAAAGGGTCGTAGCTAAAACCCTCTGGGACTGACAAAGGGCTTTTGGTTAAGATGGAAAAGACTGGAGCTTGGTTCAAGGAAGGAAGGGGAGGCCTCAGTCACTCACTAATCCTGAACTTGAGCAGGTCATCTTTATAAAATGGGATAATAATTAGGATAAACCTTCAGGATTCAAACAAAATAACCTACATGAAGGCCTTCTGTAAAATGTCAGAGCATTACATACATTACTGTTATTAACTAGGTAAATGATTATGTTGACATTTGTAAAATCTAAGTGGCTTTACCATTATGCTTGTTTCTTCTCCATAACCAGAGAATATTATATCTTCACTGCTGGAGAGGAAAAGAGAGGGATCAGAGCAAAATAGCTAGTGAGGATCAATCAGAAGACATACTTGCCATTTTTCTGTTGGGCATGGATGAGGGTGGTGGTTTATTCTGAAAAGCATATGAATCAGCAACCTTTTTCTTTTTTAAAAAGATGTATTTATTTATTCATGAGAGACACACAGAGAGAGGCAGAGACATAGACAGAGAGAGAAGCAGGTTCCCTATGGGGAGCCTGATGTGGGACTCGATCCCAGGACCCTGGGATCATGACCTGAGCCAAAGGCAGATGCTCAACCACTGAGTCACCCGGGTACCCCCAGCAACCATTTTTTTATTCATGGTAAACAGGAAAAATATCTAAAGCCTAGCAGTATGCAACCAACAGATTGTACATGTTACAAAGGCAAATGTAATAATAAAGGAACTAGAGTTCTATAAAAATTAAATAATGAAAATGGTATTTCAGAAAGCCATTAGCAAGGAACTATGATGCTAGGAACAGTCCCACTTTCAATGTAAGCAAAGACCTTTGCTTTTAAAATCCTTAATGAAAATAAGTCCAAAAAACAGTACTAAAAGCTACGGGAAAGTCTTGAAAATCAAACTGTCAAAAAAAAAAAAAAAAAAAAAAAAAACCAACCCACAAATCCAGGCTGCGTCAATGCCCATAATGGGCACCGAAGTCAATACCACGCATGTTCATTAAATGTCTACAAACCACCGCTAAGTGGATATATACAGTCCATTTTGTGTGTTTATTCTAGTGTGCAGCGTTTTTTTTTTCCCCTCCTTGTTTAAATGAAAAGCCTGTTGCCAGCACTAAAGAATTTCAAAATTTCAGATTCTGGCTTAAAACTACAGCCAGTGGAGAGTTCCCGTGGAGCTTCCCATTGTCTCTTGCCCCAGACTTTTCTCCTCCCCTGTGTGCCTTTCTCATCTTGCCCCCTAGCCTCATCTCCCCCACCTTCTGCACCCCTGGCAAAGTGACTGCCAAGAATGAATGGACTAAATTCAGTTATTTTTCTTTTTTTTTTTTTTTTAAGATTTTATTTATTTATTCATGAGAGATGCAGAGAGAGAAAGGCAGAAGGAGAAGCAGGCTCCATGCAGGGAGCCTGACATGGGACTTGATCCTGGGTCTCCAGGATCATGCCCTGGGCTGAAGGTTGGCAGTAAACTGCTAAGCCACCCGGCCTGGCTGCCCAGTTATTTAATTTTTCATCACGAGTTTTAGTTACCTGAGAAGCATTTGTATTTTCAAAGCTATCTCATGGTTAAAAGGAAGTCTCCACATTCTAGTAAGCAAATGAGACACAGATTCTCTTGTGGGGAAGGAACCAGAGGCTCACGGCCTTGAAATCACATGACACTGGCTGCAGCACCCCTGGGTGGTTGCGAGAGGTCAGTCTGGAAGTAAAACTTCCCCCTTGGCTCTCAGCTCACTATTCCAGATTTACTGAAATTGAATATCAGATTTTTATTTCCTTCTCCTAAGAGCAGGCTTCAGTGAAGATAAAGTGAGGGAGAATGCCATTCAGGGAGCAGTAAGCCCAGCAGAGAAGAGTGTGTAATCTTCACCAACCCATGGGCAAAGGGCCCTGAGCTGCTCTGCAGGAGGTGTTTTAATAAGGATACGAAATAGACTTGGGGATTTTTTTTTTTTTTACCTCTAAATAAAGGTTTGGAGAAATCAGAACTAAAATATAATTTTGCTTTATTTTCAAAACATGTTATTTGTACTCTTCTACCTTCTTTAACAACAAAACAGCAATTATCTTAATAGGAATAAAAAGAAGATTTAGTAAAATGGCATTTTACAAGGCTTAAGCAAAACAAATGTCTGAATTAGTTTTTAAAAGTAATTTGTGAAAAAAATAAAAATAAAAGTAATTTGTGGGAGGCCTGGGTGGCTTAGTGGTTGAGCATCAGCCTTCAGCTCAGGTCGTGATCCCGGGGTCCTGGGATCCAGTCCCATGTCAGGCTCCCCACGGGGAGCTTGCATCTCCCTCTGCGTATGTCTCTGCCTCTCTCTCTATGTCTCTCATGAATAAACAAAATCTTTAAAAAAAAATAGCTGTGCTACCAATTATTATGAGGTTTGCTCATACTAAACACTTTGCATTGGTGAAGTACTTTATTAATCTGATTTGTAAGTATATGTTCAGTACCTCGTGTATGACTATATCGTCAAAACAAGCTTAATGCTGGAGATACTCTCCATTTGGTGGCCCTATAAATGGCAATTAGGTGGTGAAGAAACTGAAATCTATTGCCTGCCAGGAACTACGCTCTAAGAGCGTTACTCAATAATCCACCTCAGTGGCTATTATCATTCTTTTCATACAGATGAGGAAACTGGAGAGAAGTAAAATTAAGAAATCAGCCCAAGATCACACAGCTGATAAGTGATAGAGGTGAGACTGACCCTTGCTCTGTCACTACCATGGTCCTTTCACATTTGTTGATGAATCAAATAAGTAATTTAAATCATGAGGTTGCTGGCCCCTGACCAGCCATCAGAGTGGGGCTTTGGGGTCGTCAAATAATATAAATGCACAGCCTGCTTGCTTGGCTTGTGATAAGGGTCCTCTGCACTGCCAGAAAACTGCTGGAGCTGTCTTGAACCCAGAATCCTGTTGTGTTTGAGCAAACAGGGAGCATCTAAGAGTACATAAATTCAAATTCCTTACGGTATTTCTTATAAAATAATTTATCAGCTTAACTAAGATGTCATTCTGTGAAATCAATATCTAAGACCTTTTTCCTGTTAGGAAGTTTGTTATTCATACTTAAACTGTGAATATCAAACCAGTATTTCTTACTTTCGGCCAACAATGACTACAATAATGAAGAAAACTTTTGTTCAAATACACAGATGATTTCACCTAGCAACAGAACCAAGGCAGGACCCCAATTAATGAGTTAATAGTTCAAGCAATCATTCACCCATTGATTCATTCAAAAATTAACTAAACACCTAAAATGTACTAGACCTTGTGCTAAGCCAACTAGAGATATAATAATAACTAGGGATGCCTGGGTGGCTCAGTGGTTGAGCATCTGCCTTCAGCTCGGGTCATGATCCCAGGGTCCTGGGATGGGTTCCTGCAATGGGCTCCCCACAGGGAGTCTGCTTGTCCCTCTGCCTGTGTCTCTGCCTCTCTCTGTGTCTCTCATGAATAAATAAATAAAATCTTTAAAATATATATATAATAATAACTAACATTTATTGAGCACTTTATAGTCTATCAAGCACTTTCTAAAGGCTTTACATAGGGGTGCTTGGGGTGCTTAGTCGGTTGAGCATCCAACTCTTGATTTTGGCTCAGATTCCTGATCTTGAGGTCGTGAGATCTAGGCCTGTATGGGGTTCCACACACAGTGGGAAGTCAGCTTGAGATGTTCTCTCTCCCTCTCCCTCTGCCCCTCCTCCCGCTCTCACTCTAAATAAATAAGCACATAAAAATCTTTATTTGAAAAAAAGAAAGAAATTCTTTGAGGCAGGAAGAATAAAACAAAATAAAACTATAAAGGCTTTACATGTAATATCTCAAGTAATCTTCATAACAATCTATAAGGGACTGGCCTATCTCTAGCATCTGCCAGATTAGAAGCAAGAATAAAATAGAGGACCCTGGCCTACCTCTCTTCTTTTCCCACCAGCAACATATCTTGCACCACAGAAAGAACCTTGGATCAATGGGTGTGGACATCTCAGACAAAACATCTAAACTGTGTCCACCTTCCCACTCTGCAAATAGATCTTTAGTCACATAAGGTTTCTGGCTCTGCACACCAGTGACAGTCTCCTTTTGAAAGGATGGACCAGGGACAGAAGCCCAACTGGCTCCAGAAGCATGCTTAGAGTTCTTTGAGTAGGGAGTCCTAGGATCTCAGGCATCAGAAGTATGGTCTAATGGAGACAGAGGGCTCTGAGACAGGCCTGGCCCCCCAGCGGTAGTGCTGAGTAGTTCATGAGCCAGGCCCCAGGGCTGCTCAGACCCACAGGTTCTTTACCACTATTTGGTCTAGAGGTGTCCTCCACCCCAGGGCTTGCCCACTTAGGGAGGACACCTGGTCTGAGAGAAGTGGGCAGTTTTGTGAACAGTGTGTGATAGAAGTGCAAGCCTGTTGGTTTCCCTGCCCATATTTTGGAGGTGTTGAATTAGCCTGGGAAGAAACCCATCATAATGAACCATGGTGCATGTCATTATCACTTTTTTCCTATCAAGTCCTTACCCTCCCCTACAGGATGCTCTCTCTCTCTAGGGTTGGAACGCTGAAGATGGAAGACAGCTACATCTGGAGTTTGGGAGTTGGTTGGGGAATATAAAATATGGGCTTCCAGAACAGAAAAAGTCTTCTGAGGGGAGGGAGTCCACCACAGGAGAAGTTCTCATTAAAGCAATGGCTTTCCAACAGGACTGGCCTCTGAACTCACTCTCTTTGATACCATCCTAGCAGAATTCAACCTCCTGAATAAATTTTCCCCGGTGGAACCAATTTGGGGATTTGGGCTGGCATTTCACTCATTGCTTCAGTAAATGTTTGGGTGCTTGCTTTGTGCCAGGGACACCACAAAACTGAACAAAACAAAGTCCTGTGTTCATGGAACTTAAAGTGGAAAAAAAAAAAAAAAGAGAGAAGAAGTATGGTCTAAAAGAAGTAGGTACAGGCAGGGCACCAGAGTGGCTCAGTGGGTGAGCATCTGCCTTTGGCTCAGGTTGTGATCCCAGGGTCCTGGGATTGAGTTCCACATTGGGCTCCCCATAGGGAGCCTGCTTCTTCCTCTGCTTATGTTTCTGCCTCTCTTTGTGTGCCTCTCATGAATAAATAAATTAATAAGATCTTGAGGAAGAAGAAGAAGAAGAAGAAGAAGAAGAAGAAGAAGAAGAAGAAGAAGAAGAAGAAGAGGAGGAGGAGGAGGAGGAGGAGGAGGAGGAGGAGGAGGAGGAGGAGGAGGAGGAGGGAGGGAGGGAGGGGGAGGGGGAGGGGGAGGTACAGGCATGTTCCTTTGGCCTTATGTAGGGTCTGATTATCTGCGGGGTGGCACAGAGCCAGAGTGGTATTGGAGCAGTGTCCTCTAAAACACCAGGCCTTGGGCAGCCCAGGTGGCTCAGCGGTTTAGCGCCGCCTTCAGCTCAGGGCGTGATCCTGGAGACCTGGGATCAAGTCCCACGTCCGGTTCCCTGCATGGGGCCTGCTTCTCCCTCTCCCTGTGTCTCTGCCTCTCTCTCTCTCTCTCTCTCTCTACCTCTCTATCTCTCATGAATAAATAAATAAAATATTTTAAAAATAAAAAATAAAAAAAATAAAGCACCAGGCCTGGCAGGAGCCCCAGGTTTCAAGGATGGAAAGGAAGTATCAGGGAGGACGGCACTGTTACTATCCCCAATTGGATGATGAAAAAACTAAGATGAGAAGTTAAGTAATTTGTCTCAGGTCACGTAGCTAGTAAGTGGCAGAGCCAGAGTTTAGATGCAGGCAGTCTCTGGTGTCAGACTGTATGGGCTCAAGTCCCCAGCTCTACCCATTAGACTATGTTGCCTCTCCACAGGTTCCTGGAGAAAACAGTTCTCTGTTGTGATAGAGCTTATCATGTAGTGGGAAAGGCAGACACTAAACAAGGTTAAAAAACCCAGATAAGTATATAATTATATACTTTATGATATACAAATCATATAAATTTTATGTGCTGTAAGCAAAGGGTAGTGATAGATGTAACCAGTGGGGCCAGGGCAAGGAAGCTCATTTGGACAGGGGTCCTTATAGAAGGTCTTTCTAAAGATCTTGCACTAAGGTGATAGCTAAACGCTAAGAAATAGTCAGTGGTCGTTCAAAGTCAAAGGGAGCAGGGCAGCTGGGTGGCTCAGGCAGCTAAGCATCTGCCTTCCGCTCAGGTCATGATCTCAAGGTCCTGGGATTAAGCCCCACATAAGGGCTCCCTGCTCAGCAGGGAGTCTGCTTTCCCCTCCCCATCTCTCATGCTCTCGCTCTCTCTTTTTCAAATAAATAAATAAAAATCTTAAAAAAAAAGTCAAAGGGCAGCCCAGTCCAGTGAGAGGGTCTAGCAAATATATATCTATACATACATCTCCACTCTGCCCCTGCCAGATTGGGGCATCTATCCAAGTTTATTCAAAACTTCTATTTTTCAAACCATATTCACATCTCCTCATTCACTAAAGCATTCGTTCATTTATTTATTCAAAAATATTTCTAGAAGCCTATTTTAAGTTTCATGGTGCAAATCTTGACATTTGGAAGTTTATAATCAGCCTAGTAGGGTAGCATAGATGCCCAAATAACTACAGAAACGGTGAACATTGGGGCACCAAGTGGCTCAGTGGGTTAAACCTCTGACTCTTGGTTTCAGCTCAGGTCATGATCTCAGGGTCATGAGATCGACCCTGGCATCCAGTTCTGTGCCCAGAGAGGAGTCCGCTTGAGATTCTCTCTCTCCCTCTCCTGCTCTCTCTGCCCCTCTGCTTGCTCCTGTTCTCTTTCTTTCTCAAATAAATAAATAATAAATAAATAAATAAATAAATAAATAAATAAATAAATTTTTTAAGTGTGAACGTTTAACTGTTTACTAGACAATAAGCACTGTACTAAATCCCTTACTTACATGCATTATTTCATTGACTCTTCATGATAACCTTATGAAATACATACTATTATTGTGCACATTATATAGATGAGAAGCTGAGCAGCTAGGTTAACGTGCCGTGGTTGCATAGCTGGTAAGTGGCTGAGCCAT
Organism: Canis aureus; assembly: GCF_053574225.1. Classification (NCBI taxonomy): domain Eukaryota; kingdom Metazoa; phylum Chordata; class Mammalia; order Carnivora; family Canidae; genus Canis; species Canis aureus. The sequence continues at coordinate 13,698,052 of NC_135639.1, read as the reverse complement.
TTAGCTACCACATTAAAGTATATTTCTAATACACAAATTAGAGGAGAGAAGAGAATTTGCAGGTAAGGAGAAGAAATGCCACTCTGCTTGTGCCTTTCATTGATTACCCTTCTCTTCAGAGCCTACTAACACCGGAGAAGGGTGAGTCCTGAGGCTCCACTGGACCTGCTCTAAGTGCTAGCTCCCTTCCTCAGGAGCCTGATGGGGCCCCTGGAGGCTACTGGCTGGAAGACTCCTCAGTAAATCCCAGTCCACTAATCTTGTCTCGTGCAGGTGAGCACAGAGAGATCCACTCTGTCCCAGGTAGTCTAGGGTTTGGCTTCTGTACCTGGTCATGGCCCTTGGGGTAGTCAACAGCACTAGTACTTGTAGGCAATGTCCTCTCTCCAGAGCTTCCTACAAATAGAATTCCAGCTGCCCACTGCCCCAGATCCCTCCAGTCACTGCAGACTATATTAGACTTTTTGGAATGGGGGGAGGGGTGAAGGCAGTACATGGTCGGGGAGAGGTAGTGGTATTTAAAAGATAGTCATGGCTCTTTGGAAATATCAGTTTAAAGCACATGGTTTTCCCCCTTTTAGCTAACTTCAGCTAATTCTCATTTTTCTGCATCCACATATTTTCATTAGAAAGCTAATGACCTCAAACCACTCTCAGCAAATACCGAATGATCCTATTTTGCAATCCCTAATAGCCTATGTGCTGACACAGTGTCATAAATTAATAAAGTACATGTCAAAGCATATAATCAAACTCTGTGATTGGGTGCACATTCTGGAAACTTGTTTCATTTTTAATAACAAACTCATAGGCAGAAGTGTCTCTAGTACTTCTCATTCTCCAGACCCCAAATCTTGGGAGAGTTCTTCCATAAATATATTCCAGCCGAGATCTTTAACTTGTAGTTCATGGATGCTCTGAAATTGTATGCAAAATTGAGAAGGTGTAAGTACATCTTTCTGGGGAAAGGATCCATAACTTTCATCAGATTCTCAAAGAACCAACAATTCCCCAGAGGTTGCGAATTATTGCATTTCAGTGATCTCACCACAAATCTTAATTCCTCTCTTGCACAATTTCGATATGTGTAAATTTATTTCTGTATTCTTTGGGGGAACTATAAGGATTTCAATTTTAGTAACTTATTCCATTTCTATTGGGAATAATTCAAAGAATAGAGAACTGACACCAGAAATAGGAAATGCTACAATTGGCAGGGCAGGCATGGGAGTTTCTGTGACATCTTTGGCGAGATAAAGGAGTCCAGGAAAAATAAACCTGCTTTTGCACTGCCCTCCCGTGTCTGCAGGGAGCATGGGCAGATAACACTGCTACAGCTTGGAGTTATCCTATCCAAAGCTAAAGCTTTCAATGGGAGGAATTAAGAAATACAGAAGTTCTCCATGGGTTCAGTTCCTCCACATCTCCATGCAGTTTGAATTTGAAAAAAAAAATTAAGATCTTATATTAAAAAAAGGACCATTTGTAGTTTCTAAAATAAAAGGATGTAGACACAATTAACTGAACTGTGTACAACTTAAATTACTAGAAATGGGAACTGTTCTGTTATTTTCCACTTACCTTTTCCCTGAGTGGTAGAAATGTTCTAGGCTCTCCTTTCCTCAGAGGTTAGAAGCAATATTTAGAAATCTGCTTTGCTTCATTGTAGATATTCTGTATCTAGAGAGTCATTATTTCTCAAGCCACAGAGAGGCTTCCTAGGTTTCAGATTCAATGAGCCAGAGCTGTCCATTCCTGCCCAGAGTTCCATCTCTTGAGTTTTGAGTGATCCCAGCATAAATCACGGAATAACTTGTCCATTTGAGCTGGTTGCATAAATCAGAGGTCCTTGATTTGTTCAATTATTTACCAAGTAGATTCTGAGCCTCTTCTTCCTGCCAGGCATTCTGCTAGGCATGGAAGATGTGACCGTGACCGAGACAAGCATGACCTGGGGCCTTGTGGAATTTCCAATCTAGTAGGTGACACAAACTAATAATTAGGGGCAATTATCACACACTGTGATGTACATTGTGACAGGAGTCACATTAAAAGGGGACCTAGGGATCCCTGGGTGGCGCAGCGGTTTGGCGCCTGCCTTTGGCCCAGGGCGCGATCCTGGAGACCCGGGATCGAATCCCACGTCGGGCTCCCGGTGCATGGAGCCTGCTTCTCCCTCTGCCTGTGTCTCTGCCTCTCTCTCTCTGTGACTATCATAAATAAATAAAAATTTAAAAAAAAATTTATAAAAAAAAAAAAAAAGGGGACCTAAATGGGACTTGGTGGGGGATGGTCAGGGAAGACACAAGGCAGTAATGGCTCAAGTAGGACCTAAAGGAAGAATGAAAACTAATTAGAAAAGAAAAGAATGAGTCAAAGGAAGAATAAAAAAAAAACATATGACGAAACAACAATAATAATAAGTATAGTACTACCAAAACAATCAAGTGGCTGGAGATAAGGTAGACGGGCGGGGGGGGGGGGGGGGGGGGGGGGGGAGTCAGACCACTAAGTATCTTAGGTCATGTTAAAAAGACTTATCCCTGAGAGCAATGGAGAGACTTTGAAGGATTTGGAGGATTTTAATCAAGAGGCTGACAGGATGATTTGTATTTTAGAAAGATAACTTTGGGTATTACATGAAAACACATTAAATGGACCAAGATGAAGCAAGAGAAGCCAGTTCCAAAGGGAGATGATGGCTGTCTTAATTTAGCAAAGTGACAGCAAAGGGAGAAAGAAGGAAAATGATTTGCAATACAGTTATGTCCTGAGAGCTTTCTGCTAGAGCTTTCTGCTAGAAGGCTGCTGTAAGACCCTGGGTTTTCTTTGCTTCAACTTTCTCCATGTTCCTAGGAGTTCACTGGAAAGACCTCCACATCTCCTCCATCATTTGCTTCTCTCTCTGTTCCATTCCTAAATCCACCATCTGAGAAAACCAACACAAGTTACAACATACTGGGACAGAAATCCTCAAGCTTGCCCAAAAATAATGTGCAGAAATAAATACATGTATATCATAATTTCACTTAAGATGACAAATTATTGAGGATAAAGGAGAGTCGCCAAGAGATTTCATCCCTTCAAACACCCAAAATAATTCGGTATCTCTGACTTGAAGTTGGAGTTCCTACCAAAAAAGTCAGTATTAATCACGATTCATAAAATCTGAAGAATGTGTCATTTTGGCAAAGAGACTAGGAGGAAAAAGTGCCTCCTGCTAACTTGTCCAAGATCATAGAGAGCCCTGAGTTTGCATGTTATCTGCTTTAAGGTGAAATTGATTTACAAGTTCTGGGGAGAAAAAATGAGTAGCAAATGGAAAGTAACTACACAGTATCCATTATTATTCGCTTAATATGTAGAAAATTTCATTGGTGTTGTGTATAGTGTTCTCACTAAAGTGTGTGTATTTTAGTGGGAGAAAGTTCTAAGTGCTTTCACTAGTATATTCATCCTTCAGGACCTCTCCTTTTATTTTTTCATACTAGATCTTAAGCTCCTACAGCACAAAAGCCCTCACAACTGAAGAAGGAATGTGCAGTTACAAAGATAAAAATGCCTCTAGGAATAGCTTTCCTTAATTGGCAAAGTAAGTCATGAGTTTCATAACGATTTTCCCCAAGCAGAAAGTATGATAGTATGTCAGCTATTCCCAATAACTGATCAGAAAGAGATGTCAAAGGAATTTTGATTTTAAAGAGTTTGTATTTTGACAGAAGACAATGGCGCTAAGATGGAAAGACTCAGGATAGCACATAATCTCTGACTTTGTCAGGGGTATGTGTGTAGAGAACAAGTCTATCTCAGTACTTAAGGAAAATGGGCTTTTCACTGGCAGGTTTGCCCTGAGGAGAAAGGATAACTAGATATTTGGAGCAATCAGGTATGATGGAGCAATCATGGAAATCTTTAAAATTATGATTTAGATAGACAAAGCTCCACTTTGGAGGAATTATCAGGTGTATCCATTTTGATCACTATCTCTACATGCCTCAAAGGAGGAAAAAAAGAAATTGCAAAAGAACTAAGGTCCAAATCATTTTCTCCCTAAACTTGAAATACTTAAAAAAAAAAACAAAACAAAAAACTGTGCTAACATAATACCAATGCTATAGGAATTTACTTTTAACTAAATAAAAGTTAAAAAAATAAATAAATAAATAAATGTTAATGTTGTATAGAAGTTGTATATGGAAAAGTACAGTTTATAATATAAATCAAAAACCAGAATTTTAAGAGTAAATTTCTAAACATAAAATGGAGCATTAAAAGATATGGGTCAGCCAGGGGCACGTGGGTGGCTTAGGCTGGATAAGTCCCCAACTCTTGATTTTGGCTCAGGTCATGATCTCAGGGTTGTGAGATCAAGTTTGAGGTTCTTCTATGATAAAATGGGAGCAGCTAACAAGGTGTCAAGATAGACTTTAGGGAAGAGAAAAAGAAAGAAGCCTGTCGTCTTGGTTCAGGGATATGAAGAAATGTTTTTAGAAACCAGAAGAAAATAGTTTCATACAAAGGGGAAGTAAGGGGGGGGGGCACCTGGCTGACTCAGTCCAAAGAACATGCAACTCTTGATCTCAGGGTTGTGAGTTCGAGCCCCACATTGGGTGTAGAGATTACTTAAAACTAAAATCTTTTTTCTAAAAAGTGGTACATGGGACCCCTGGGTGACTCACTAGTTGAGCGTCTCCCTTTGGCTCAGGGCATGATCCCAGAGTCCTGGGACCAAGTTCCACATCAGGCTCAGCAGAGGGAGCCTGCTTCTCCTCTGCCTGTGTCTCTGCCTCTCTGTTTGTGTCTCTCATGAATAAATAATTAAAATCTTAAAAAAAAAAAAAAGCGGTACGCAAAGGGAGGAATAAGGGGTGCCTCAATTGTAAATATATATGAATTGAGTCAATAGAAGAAGCTGAGCAGCAGAAAATACAATTGAAACAAGCTGCCCAGGGGTACCTGGCAGGCTCAGGCAGAAGAGTATGTGACTCTTGATCTCGGGGTCATGAGTTTGAGCTCCATGCTGGGTGTAGAGATAATTAAAAAAATAAACTTTAAAAACAAATAAACAGGGCAGCCCGGGTGGCTCAGCGGTTTAGCGCCGCCTTCAGCTCAGGGCGTGATCCTGGAGACCTGAGATTGAGTCCCACGTCGGGCTCCCTGCATGGGGCCTGCTTCTCCCTCTGCCTGTGTCTCTACCTCTCTCTCTGTGTGTCTCTCATGAATAAATAAATAAAATCTTGAAAATGAAATAAAAACAAATAAACAAACAAATGAAACAAGCTGCCCACGTGATGCCATGGCTTGTTCTCCTACAGGACAAGAACCTAGGAGAGCATGCAGGACACCCATCAGAGAGGAAAGCACACTTGTGCCCTGTTTTAACAACCACATTAAGACGCTTGGAGGTTAACATATCCCTGTCCAGAGAACAGAGATGCAGAACTATAGTGAGAAGGAAAAGAGGGAAATCTGGGACCACTCTACTCAGCACACTAGAGAGCTGTTAAAGATTGGCTGATGCATCTGTGTGACAAGGGAGTGAGAGAGTTGTCTCACTATTCAGCCTATTCAGCTGGGACAGAACCAGGCCCATTAATAATATTTGCTGCCCTGTATTCCTTTGTCAATGACTCCATTAACAGCCAGCCCCCCCAAAAAATAAATAAATTAATTAAATAAAAAAATTTTAAAAAATTAAAAAAATTAAAAATAAATAAAAAACAGCCAGCCCAGGGCAGCCCTGGTGGCTCAGCAGTTTAGCACCACCTTCGGCCCAGGGCACGGTCCTGGAGGCCCGGGATCAAGTTTCACATCAGACTCCCTGTATGGAGCCTGCTTCTCCCTCTGCCTGTGTCTCTGCCTCTGTGTGTGTGTGTCTCATGAATAATTAAATAAAATCTTAAAAAACAAAAACAAAAACAAAAAAAACCAGCCAGCCTAGAGAGACTTCCCATGGAAGAAGCTTTCCAAAGCTTGAAGGCTGTAGCTGCTCCTGACTGGATGGACAGAATGACAGGCTCAATGATAGACCCCCTATTCAGAGAATGGCTGATACATTTTTAGGGCCTGGCCCCCAAGGTAGAAGATTCCACTAACTTTGTTGGGAAGTCTATGCAAGAGGCTGTGGTGATTCAGGATTGAAAGATGCCCAGGATAAAGACAGATGGCCCCTAATCTAGTTGGAATCTCTTCAATCTGAGACAAAATGACAATCAAGAATAACAAAACTCTCCAACAGGACCTACCTATGGACAGAGCTCACAACACAAGAGCTCCCACAGAAGAGATTAATGGGATAAACACTGAAGAAATTCAAACCAGGGATCAAGCCATGGGAGTCCCAAGCTGGCAGCTGTCCTGGTTGAAAGGTACCATTGTAACACCAGTTTACACCAGATAGAGCTCCCTCCATCTCTCTACTCCATCAACTAAGGAACTAGGTGGCTACTCAAATGTCTGAGCCTGACCTTGCACCACTATGTCCTGATTTAATAGCCTCTAATGATCAGGGGAGACTATAGGTGAGGCCAAGATCTTTCCATCCCAGGGGGAAGTGAAAGTCTCAGGCTCTGCTGTTAGAACAGTGGGATGGGGAAGAGGATACAGACTTCCATAAAAGTCTGTCTGACTATAAAGTTATGCCCTGTCTTAAATGGTAAGGTTTGTGCACTCCAGTGGCCAGATACAAAAAAACAGTAAATTGGCTGAGAAATGACCATCCAGGTGAGGCTGTTCAGACCACTGCTGTCCACCACTGTTGTTCCCACTGTTGAATATACAGTTGGTGTTGAAACTTTACATGATTGCACAGTGAAATCTCATAAAGTCCAAGAATATTTTCTCAATCGGGAAGAGCCACTTGAAAGGTACCAGTGGAACCAGGGCACAAAAGACCAACAACTGGGCTTCCATGGGGCTTCCCATGATATGTTAAGAAAAGAGAGAGACTTTAAGGAAAAGAAAAAGAAAGCACAGGCTTGGTGAAGGATATAAAGCCAACAACGGTATTGAAAGATGCAGTATCTCAAGACACCAGCCCTGTGTGCCAGTAAAAAGTCTAACAGGAGATAAAGGCTTACACTGGATTATTACTAACTGAATTCACTTGAATACTATGGGTATCCACAAGAATCTACATCCAGACAAAACTAAATAAAACAATGTGGTCAATCAAGCCAATACAGCCCAAGTGGCCAGCATCATTCTTGCATTTCTCATGAGATTAGGCACACCAACCTTACCAACATAACCCAAAAGGCTCAATATACAGGCTTCCATTTATAAGACAAAGAAACCTAAATGGCCTACAAAGATGGTGGCATCCGTTAGTAGCTTACTAAAGATGAGTATTGGCCTGTTCCTGGCATATAGGCTATATTAGGCCTCAAGGACAATCCTGTGGTTACCACTTGTGTCTAACAGCCTTTCACATTTACACTGGCTATGGAAATCCACACTGGCCACACTATAACACTTGAGTCCAAGATCCGCTATGATATGGGAAATAGGGTGCCATGTTGATGTTCCTATGCTATGAGTAAAAAACTGCCACATGGTGACCTATTAAGTCTTGTCTACTGTGGACATCTATAGAGTTTTGCTAGCTTGCCATCTTGTAAAAGGCTCAGGTTCTTTGCTGACATAAAAGTTAATAGAATTGTCTTCAGGACATGTACACACACAGCTTTAGTAAGAGGCACAAAGAAAATGACCCCCGATGGAAGCACAGAAACATAGGAAGAAATAACAAGAACCAGAAGAGCAAAAATAGGTAGCTACATATAAATGAATAGTTCTTTAATAGATATAGGTCTGTTTAATATCTCTCCTTGTGTGTCTTTTGACGGATTGCAGCTTTCAAGGAATTGGTCCATTTCATCTAAGTTATCAAAATGGTGGGCATGAAATTGTTCATAATATTCCTTAAGTATCCTGTTTTGAAGTGTAAAACATGCAACATTAGATTCAGATGTACAACATAATGATTCAAGATTTGTATACACTGTGAAATGATCACGTCTAGTTCCCATCCATCACCATACAAAATGACCAAAACAATTTTTTTCTTGTGATGAAAACTTAAGATTTGCTCTCTTGGCAAATTTTAAATATGCACTACTTAAGTGTTCTTTTAATGTCCTCAGGATCAGTATGAGGGCCCTTCTTTCATTGCTGATATGATGATTTGTATCTGGTTGGTTAACCTGGATAGACATTTATCCATATTAATAACAATCTTTAAAAAAAACAGCTTTTGGTATCACTTATTTTTTCTATTGATTCTGTGTTTAATTTCACTGACTTCTGCTCTAATTTTTGTTATTTCCTTTCTTCTGCTTACGTTGGATTTAATGTACTACTCTTTTTCTGGTTTTCCTAGTAAAATATGACATTACTGGGTTTAGGTCTTTCTTCTTTTTAAAAAAAAATATTTTATTTATTTAATTGACACAAAGGGAGAGAGGGAGCAGGAGCATAGAAAGGGGTAGAGGGAAAGGGGAAAGCAGACTCCCCACTGAGCAGGGAGCCTGATGTGGAGCTGGATCCCAGGACCCTGGGATCATGACCTATGTCAAAGGCAGACGCTTAATTGGTTGAGCCACAGGCACCTCTCTTCTTTTTAATGTATGTATTTACTACTATTAATTTCCCTCAAGGTACTGTTTCCACAGTATCCCACATTTTGATAAATTATATCTTCATTTTCATTTAGTTAAAAATATTTTTAAATTTTCTCTGAGACTTCTTTGACACACATGTTATTTAGAATTGTACTGTTTAATCACCAAATATTTCAAGGATATTCATTATATTATTAACATAGTTTTGCTTACTTAAGGTCTAAATACAAAATTTTAGAAAAACATTTTATTTGATAAAGAAAACAGCATGTTTTAATGCTTTTCAATGTAATTAACATTTGTTTCTGTTTAACAATTATGAATAAAAGTACTTTAAAAAGAATGAAAATTTCCTTTATCAAAGCAAAGTGGAAGTATTAATTCCATAGCTGATTAAAGCAGAATATAAGGCATTGACTAAATCTTAATATTGATATTGATTGGCATAAAAGTTACTTTTCTATTTACACTTTCCAACTTCTCTATTTCCTTTAAAGACATTTTCAGTAGGCCAGAAGGTTAGAAATAAGAAGGAAAATATCAATATGTCCATTTCAGAAAGAAACTGAAATTATAGCTTGAAGGAAAGAAAGAGCTGAGTCATTCCCAGGAGAATGATGAACTGGAAGCTTTCAGAGATGCAATTTCCTCCCCTCTAATTTGTCAATTTCATGGTCATCCATTAAGAAGTCAAAATGTCTGTGCTCAGCAAGTCCTCCAATACAGGTGTGCAGATGGTAGCACCTGTAATGTGGAGGTTGTTTGCTTTGCAAGAATTTTGTCCTTGGCATTGCTGCTTGTGCCTCTGGAAAGACTCTTTGATCAAATTCATGCAGGTGCTGGCTTGCATTAAGTCTGTCACTAAAACACAGATGCCTCAGGTCTACTTTTAGGCATATTTCCTAGACCACACACACATCAAGGACCTAATTTAGGAGCACTTTCTTCAGTGAGATATACAAAAGTAGTTCTCAATAGACCATGAACTCTTCCATATAAGTACCATGTCCTATTCCTCTCTGTATTCTGATGGCCTGGCACATTATTAAAGAACCCTGGTGGTAAAGGTAAAATGAAGTCCTATATCTGGTACATAAATAGAGCTTCACAGACCCACCAACCCAGGTAAGCCCAGTGTCTGATTTAGGAGTAGGTGGGTCAAAGACCTGAGCTCTAGTCTTGTCTCTGACTTACTGTGTGACCTTTAAGCAAGCCATCCAAACTCTCTAGATCTCATTTATACCATCTTTGGATTGAGATAGTTGGGCCTAATCTTCATCTTAGTGTCCCCATACATCCTCTTTCAGCTCTCAGATTCTAGGACCCAATAAGTTGAAACCTACTAATTTCATCAGGTCCCATTAACTGATCAGTCTACAAATATGGAAAAGTACCTTAGTAGGTACTGTATTAGGCACTGTGGGATAACACTTAAGGTTGGACATACTCCTGTATCCAAAGAGTTCAGAGCCCCAAAATTTACAGGGAAATACAAAGGATCTAAAATAGCCAATACAGTTTTGAAAAATTACAAAGCGTGAAACTATGTTACCTGACTTCAAGACTTATACAAAGCTATAGCTATGTAATCTAAGCTATAGCTATTGGCTTAAGGACAGACATATATAGACTAAAGGAATAGAAGAGAGTCCAGAAAAAAGACCATATATATGTCCATTGATTTTCAACAAAGATTTTCAAGAAAGAATTATCAAAGAAGATCATTTAATGGGTAAAAGACAGTCTTTTGAAGAAATATTGCTAGAACAATTAGATAATCATAATCATTCAGGAGTACCTCAATCCTTAGTTCCTACCATTTAACAAAATTCATTAAAAATGGGTAACAGACCTAAATTTAAGAGCTAAATTTATAAAACTTCTAAAAGAAAAAAATACATAATGTTTGTGATCTTAAGATGGGAAATCTTAGAACATAAAAAGCACAAACCAAAAAAGAAAAAAATTGACAAATCTGACTTCATAAAAATTAAAAATGGTTCTGGAATGCCTGGCTGGCTCACTTGGAAAGGCATGCCACTCTTGATCATGAGTTTGAGCCCCATGCTGGGTGTAGAGATTACTTTAAAAATAAATACTAAAAAAGTTAAAAGTAGTTCTTCAAATGATACCACTAAGAAAATGAGAATGATTCTAGGAAGATAGAGAATTAGGAAACACCAGGAATCTGTCTCCATGTCTAGACAACAATCATGCTGGTGGAATCTATCTGATATAACTGTTTTGGAAACCTGGCGTCTATTGAAAGCTTGAAAATTTCAGCAAAAAGATTGGTGGTAAATTGGGTTAATGTCAGTCAACCTCAGCTCTTAGCACAATAGTAGCTACTCATCTCCCATCCCAGTCACATGGCAGGCAGCACTGCCCCAGGAGCAACCTACACACAGGCTGACCCTCAGCACATAGACAATGATCATGTTGGATTTATTCTTGCAATGCAGATATGGCTCAACACATAAAAATCAATCAATGTAAACAGCACATTAACAGAATGAAGGAAGAAAAATATGATCATCCCAACTGACGTAGAAAAAGCATTTGACAAAATTCAACACCGTCTCATGATAAAAACAATTTAAAAACTAGGAATAGAAGGAAATTACCTCAACATAATAAAAGCCATATATGAAATACCCACAGCAAACATACTCAAAGGTAAAAGACCACTTTTTCTAAGATCAGAACAAGGCAAGGATGTCCACTTTCATCACTTCTAGTCAACACAGTACTGGGACTTCTAACCATAGCAATTAGGCAAGAAAAAAATAAAAGACATTCAAATAAGAAAGGAAGAATTAAAATCATCACTGTTTGATATGATGTTACATGTAAAAAATTCTGAAGATTTCACAAAAAAAGTTTAAATGAATTTGGCAAGATATAAAATCAACACATTAGCATCAATTGCCTCTCTACACACTAACAATGAACGATCTGAAAAGGAAATAACAAAACAATTCCATTTATAACAGTATCAAAAGGATAAAATATTTAAAATTTAATCAAGGAGGTTACATTGAAGATACAAAACATTGCTGAAAGAAATTACACAAGACATATAAAAATGGAAACACAGCCCATTTTCATGACTGCAAGATTTAATATTGTTAAAACAGCAATACTATCCAAAGCAATCTACAGATTCAGTGCAATCCTACCAAAATCCCAATGACTTTTTTGGAAAATAGAAAAATCATCATGAAATTCATATGGAATCTCAGTGACTCAAATAGCCAAAACAATCTTGACCAAGAGCAATAAAACCAGAGGACTCACACTTTCTGATATTTCAAAATTTACTACAAATCACAGTGATCAAAACAGTGTGGTACTGGCATAAAGCCAGACATGTAGACCAACGGAATACAATAGGAAGCCCAGAAATAAATTCTTGCCTATGTTGTCAAATGATTTTTGACAAGGGTGCCAAAACCATTCAATGGAAAGGGCAATCTTTCTTACAAATGATGCTGGGAAAACTGGATATCCACATGCACGGGAGTAAAACTGAACTCTTACCTAATATTATATACAAAAATTAATTCAAAATGGATCAAGGACTATATGTAAGACCCGAAACTACAAAACTCAAGGAAAAAAACATGTAACAAAAGCTTCATAACAAATTTGATAATGATTTTTTTGGATATAATACCAAAGGCACAGGTAACAAAAGAAAAATAGACAAATTAGACTTCATGAAAATTTTAAAATTTTCTGCATGAAAAAACTATCAACAGTATAAAAAGGCAACCCACAGAACATAAGAAAATATTTGTGAATCATGTATTTGATAAGGAATTCATATCCAGAATACATAGAGGATACACAAACTCAACAACAACAAAAGACAAAGCAAGCAACTGAATTCCAGGATGGCTAAGGGACTTGGAAAGACATTTCTCCAAAGAAGATATACAAATAGCTAGTAAGCACATGAAAAGATGCTCCACATCACTAATCATTAAGTCAATATAAATCAAAACTACAGCGAAATACCACCCCACACGCATTAGGATGGTTACTATAAAAAAAAAAAAAAAAAAAAAAACAACAACAACAACCAGGAAACCATAAGTACAAAGATGTGAAGAAACTGGAACCCTTGTGCACTGTTAATGGGAATGTAAGTGGTATATTTACAAAATGTCCATTACAAATGGAAATAATACAGGTAGTTCCTCAAAAATTTAAAAGTAGAATTACCATATGATTCAGCAATTCCAATTCTGGATGAATACCCAAAAGAATTGAAAGCAGGGTCTCGAAGAGATCCTTTTACACTCCATGTAAACTCCATGTTTGTAGTTGTGGTATTCACAATAACCGAAAGGTAGAAGCAATCCAATGCCTATCGAGGGATGAATAGATAAACGGAATGTGGTACACACACACAATGCAATATTATTCAGGAAGGAAACTCTGACACCTGCTACAACATGGATGAATCCTGAGGACATTATGCTAGGTGAAATATACCAGTCACAAAAAGACAAATATTTTGTGATTCCACTTATGTGCAATACCTGGAGTAGTCAAATTCATTGAGATGGAAAGCAGAATGGTAGGTGCCAGTGGCTAGGAGGAGAAGAGAATGAGGACTTGTTTAATGGGCATGGAGTTTCAGTTGGGCAAGATGAAAAAGTTCTGGAGATTGGCTGTACAACCATAGGAATATACTTAGTGCTGCTGAATTGTACACTTAAAAATAGTTAAGGCGGGGGGAGGGGTTACTCCGCTGTCTCAGTCAGTGGAGCACACAACTCGAGCTCAAGGTTGTGGGCTTAAGCCCCATGTTGGATGTAGAGATTACCTAAAAATAATAAAAATCTTAAAAAATAAATAGTTAAGGTGATAAATTTTATATTTTGTGTATTTGACTATAATAAAAAATAAAATAAAAATGATTACTACTGAATAGGCTCAAATAGGAATTAAGAATTCAGAAGGGCTGGGGCACCTGGGTGGCTCAGTGGTTGAGCATCTGCCTTTGGCTCAGGTCATGATCCTGGGGTTCTGGGGTTGAGTACTGCATCGGGCTCCCTGCAGAGCCTGCTTCTCCCTCTGCCTGTCTCTGCCTCTCTCTCTCTCATGAATAAATAAATAAAATCTAAAAAAAAAAAAAAAAAAGTTTTTGACTTTGTTAAAGATTAGCACAGGGTGGTTTGGAATCACTATTTAGAATCTGCGTTTCCCTTTCAAACTATAGTATATGCAGCAGTATGGAATTCTCTACAAGATAAAATTGAAAGAACTGAATCACCTTCTTAATTTCTCTCACTGACTTCTGTTTCCAAATAGCAGATGATGTCATGCTGGAAAATTCCACCATTTCTCTTAGTTAAATCCTGCCTTCTTCCGATTGGAAACTCTCTGGGACTAGTTCACATGTCAATGTTAACATTGATTGAGCCCTTCCGTTGTTCCAAGCACTTTACATCTGTTCCATCACTTAATCCTGAAGTATCCTGGATGAGGTTACAATGCTCTTACTATATAAGCATTTAATTTTATAGATGATGATGCTGAGATACAGGTTAAATAGTATCTCCTGGTCGGTAAGGAAAGCTCTGGAAACCCATGTTTAACTTTCCCTCAAATAATTGACAAGGTCTTTCCCTACAGATGACCTTTCCCTTCAGAACAAAAGCTAAACAAATGAAATAAGAGCTGCCATTCTTGGGGCACTGGATGGCTCAGTGGTTGAGCATCTGCCTTTGGCTCGATTGTGATCCCTGGGTCCTAGGATCGAGTCCTACATTGGGCTCCCCACAGGGAACTTGCTTCTCCCTCTGCCTATGTCTCTGCTACTCTCTCTGTGTCTCTCATGAATAAGTAAATAAAATTTTTTTTAAAAAACTGCAAAACTTTATCCCCTTTGGGAGCAAATTAAACAAAAGCAAAGGGGGAAGAAGAGGATGTTTTTCAGGTCCATCTGGCTGCACCCAATGCAGAAGGACCTGCCCATGGTGAGGCAACAGTACCCAGGTGGTGTAGGTCATGGACAGAGAAGCTGCCTGCACACAGCTTACATTCTGGAACAAATGAAGGTGAGCAAATAGCAGGTTGTGGAGAAGCCTGGACTTATTTCCTACTGTCTCACTGTCTTTAGAGAAGGGACTTTTAAAAAAAGTCAGTGGAGAAGCACATAAGAGAGGGTCTGCAGTTAAAGGGTTTGAAAGAAAAGAGGATGGATTCATGCATAATACCTTAACCTCACAGATATGAAATGCCTAGGGGAAGAACCGTTCCACCAGGGTCCCCTAGGACCCACACGTGAAGAATCTAGCAGAGCCTAAATTCCTCAGTGACTCTGAGACCTTCACAATGAACCCAATAGCAGCAAACATCGGTGTCTACTGTGTTCCAGCCTCTGTGTGATGTGCATTAAAAGGGATAACGTGGGGATCCCTGGGTGGCTCAGCGGGTTAGCCTTGGGCCCAGGGTGTGATCCTGGGGTTCCGGGATCGAGTCCCACATCGGGCTCCCTGCATGGGGCCTGCTTCTCCCTCTGCCTGTGTCTCTGCCTCTCTCTCTCTCTCTCTCTCTCTCTCTCTCTCTCTCTGTCTCACATGAATAAATAAATAAAATCTTTTTTAAAAAATGGGATCACGTGCGGTAAAGGGCAGCGGGCACGGTGCGTGGCACGGGGCCCTCCATCAGCGTCCATCGTAGTCATTACGCCTATTATTAGGAACGTTACCGTCACCAGCTCCCTTATGCCTCACCCCGACACCACGTTCCCCGGGGGAACTCAGCGCAGACGGGTTAGGTAACAAGCCCAGGTGTACACAACCAGAACACGGAAGGGACACGGCCCGGAGGGACAGAGCCTAGGGCACCGAGGGCGCTGCTGTCCGAGTAACGGCGGCCACCGTTGACAGCTGCTAGGACATCCTGTGGTGAGCCCTTCACCATGGTCTGGAACCCTCATACCGACCCTGCAAGGCATCCTCACCTCTTTTAAATATGAAGAAATTGAGGCTCGGGAAGGTCACATCCGAAATCTCACAGCTAGTAACAGAGGCCGGATCCAAGCTCTGACTTACCTGACCCCCCAAGGCCATGCACTTTTCAGGGACAGTGGGCTCTCAGGTCATACATTGGGCTGTAGCACATCCCCCGGAGAGCGCCGTGGACACTGTATTGCACCCCCACATACCGGGCATCCACTGCAGGGATTACACTTCGCAGGGGGGGTGGGGTGTGAGGAAGGCATGCAGGGACCCAGATCCCCGGCGACATAATTTTCCATGCATGACTCCAAGTGCAAAACCGAATGCTTCCTGTCGAGGGTAGTTGCAGGTGCACAAACCTGCATAATAACCTATGCAGGTGACAAACCTGCATAATAAAAGGTTCAGGGGAACACACGGGGCTTTTCTGGAAAAATGATTTTGGGGAGGCTAAGTGTTCACAGAGATTACTTTTGGGAATCAGGTCTGACACACTTGAACTCCATGTGGAACCCAAGATGCGTGGGCTTCCCTGTGGCAAGAGCTTCGCAGGCAGGAAACAACTCATGGAGTAGTTCTTCTCCAGGGAGTATCTCTGTTCCACTGCTGCTACTCCGAGGCATTACATTGCTCACATTTAAAAACATAAAACTAGGGATCCCTGGGTGGCACAGCGGTTTGGCGCCTGCCTTTGGCCCAGGGCGCGATCCTGGAGACCCGGGATCGAATCCCACATCAGGGTCCCGGTGCATGGAGCCTGCTTCTCCCTCTGCCTGTGTCTCTGCCTCTCTCTCTCTCTCTGTGTGACTATCATAAATAAATTTAAAAAATTAAAAAAAAATAAAACAAAATACAAAAAAACAAAGGACTTCCCAGAAAAGCCCTAGAAAACATGAAAAGCAGCAAAAACTACAGAATCTGCCTTGTTTTGGTGTCACAGATGTTGCTGCACAGTGCAAACTGTGTGATAGTGTCTGCTGGCTGCAGTCACAAGAAACACACTTGGCTTTGGACCCATGTATCATCAGCACTGTGGGAAGCTACAGGTCTTACCTTGCCAAAAAAAAAAAAAAAAGTTTAATTTCCATTCAATCTGTTCCTTCTTCCTAGGGATTCACCTTCCCCAGGTATCCCCTCCTCCAGAAAAAAATTTTTAAAAAATCTTTAAAACCATTTCGTCAATAAAAATAAGGTTTGGAGTTTCACAGGGGTAACCGTGTCACTTTGTGCTCCTTGACTATAACCGGGTGTTTCTTTCGAGCGCTTGGGTCAGTTGTCTGACTTGCAAGGCTCCGCCGGCGCCCCCAAAGTATTTGTCCCAATTATTGCTTGACGCACTCACAAGAAGCTTCCCAGAAGGCACGCAAACTTTCGTAATCGTTTCCCTGGTTTGATCTCAGAAAGAAACGTAAATATATATTATCATTAAGTGAGTTGTGATGTGAATTACCGAAAAATGCTATTAATGCTGATAAGGATTATTCCAGAGGTAATAAAGATTAAAGCTGTCAAAATTAATTAAGCACATACTCATTAAATCCAAGGTAGCTTCTGTTTCTTTATTGCACAAATACAATTAACACTTAATCTGAATCTCGATAAGTTACATAATCATGTGACTCAAAATAAAGGGAGGATACAACCTTGGCCTTCTCCGTTTTACATGGGAAAACATTAATGACGCTGACATCGGAGACAATTAGACAGTGTCAGCCAATTGTTTTTAGCCAGCTTTCTCTCACATCTGTGGTGTCTACAAGCAAGAAGGCTCATTGTTTCCACGGGCCTCCTTCGGGCCTTGGCTTTTTGTGTAAACCGTCAATCTTTTGGCGAATATCAAAGCCGTGAGGAAATTAGAACAGACCAGCTCTGCTGCCCCACACTAAAGCTTAGCAGGGTGCATCCACTATGCTACTAATTAGGCAGTGACCAACAAAATAACCTGTCAATGTCCGCTAGCCATTTCCCACACACCTGCATTTCATACCCTAATAAGCATACAGCAAGAGAGAAAAAGGGATAACTGCTCAAGTGTGAAAAATGAACAAAATATAACAATGTTTCCATCCCCACCTATACTTCTGGCAATTACCATTTAACATTAGGGGGACTCAACATGTCTGAAGACTCACAATACAGTATCTGAAACTAACACCCAGGGGGGAAGCCACACATTGAGACTGTATTAAGGTTTGCTTCGAAAATATCACACTAAGAGGAGTCTAGAGTTATGCATAAAACCCAGGAAACTGAAAATGACCATAATTTAGATTAGGGGCCCGGAGGCTGACTTTTTAAAAAACATTTTCCATTCAAGCCATTGAAAGAGAAACGCATACTATTCTCTTCGTCGTTTGCTTCTGGGAAACAAAAATACATCACGGGGCAGGAAACACAGTATCAGGTACTCACAGTCGCCCCTATACTTTGCGCCTGGACTCAGCACATGTGTGATCACCGTCGTTCTTTGGACCTACCACACGTTAATTAATTTCTTCCTCGGGTTTCTCTTCCCTCCCCCATGGGTTCCTACTGTAAATTCTGAATGCAGCGTTTTATTTTCGAGTATTTTCACTCACTGATAAGGAAGCTGGAGAGGCTTGGATTGAAAACACTCCTACTTTGCCCTGGAGCTTTCACATGGATCTGAAAACTCTCATCACCCAAGTGTAGGAGCAGGTTCCATTACAACTTTGACAACATTATTCTTAATAGATTCCAACTGGATCTCAATCTAAGACTCTTGTTAATTACCCAGCTCACAAAATCTCTTTACCTCTAACATAATCGATTCAAAATTATGTACCGCCTCCTACAAAAAGTTTCAAGGTAAAAAATAAGTGTAAGGATCCAATGATTGTGATTTAAAAATGAAAACAAAAATTATGGTAACTGGGTGGCGGGCATTAAGGAGGGCACGCGATGTGGTGAGCACTGGGTGTTATCCTTTTTTACTGAAATGGAATTTCAGTAAAAATAAATGAATGACACAAAAATAACTAGGCCCCTCTCAAACCGAAGGGTTAAGGGGAAAAAAAAAAAAAAAACACAACAAACTTTGCACAATGCCTCTCTCTACTTTATTTTGCCCTAAACAAAGATTTTGTGGTCCAGGTATCCATACGATAGATTTCTTATGAAAAGGCTACTGGCTTTTAAGACCATATATCCTTTGGAGCAGCTCCTTTTTGTGCCTCGGGATCCAGCTGAACTTTTTTTAAACAGAGAACAAGAGACATGTAAAGACAAAATTGCTATGTGAAGAAACATCTCTTCATCTCAATATGTGCCCAGGGAACAGGCTATACTGAGAGACCATCCTCGATAGAATCACATACAATATAGACCAACATTCAAATGGCATTTGTTAGATACTTCTGAACACTACTTTTCTTTTCATGAGACTTTATCCAAAAACAGCATTTTCAATTATAAATAAAAACTTTCCCCACCTCTTCCTACTTGAACTCAAGTACAGAAGGCTCCTATTTAAAATGCAGCTCTGGAGCAGCCACCAGGCTGCCTGTTCAGCTGCCAGTGGCTTTTGTGTACAAAGATGTTAATTGGTCCTAATCCCCTCCTAGAAGCTGTTTTGGTAGCCTGACCTGGCACCCTGAAGAAGGACACCTTGGTGTGAAAAACGAAAGGGTCCATTGAGGAGGGAGTGAAAGGCAGCCAAGCATTCCAACACATTTTAATTTCGGGAATTAAAAAAGGGGAACATCATCGTGGAGATCCTAGAGAAATCTTACAAAGCTTAAATAACAGTGAAGCAAGTCCTACAAACACCCAAGCTACACACACACACACACACACACACACACACACACATAAGGGAGAGAAGGAAGCCCCAGAGTGTGGGCAAAGAGAAATTCAGAGTCGCAAATTCTCCATTTGATTGCTTCAGCTCATAAACCAGTTCTCTGAATCTCAAAGTTTGCGTTTGAGGAGCTGAGACACATTTTTCTTCCATCCTCCTTCACCAAACTGATGCGATTGTGAGTCTCACTGCTACCCTGTTCAATCCCCCAGAGATTCCGCTAGACCATGTGGTCTTATTTGGTTCAAGTGTAGGATCTACCTCAATAACTAGATTTAAAGTTGAATTACAACTCAGTTTCTGGAGGAAAAAGTGCAGATAAAAGGAATACTAATTCTTATGGGAAACTTTAAATTCACTCTACTACATGTCAAATAATCTTTTCTCAACACACTGTAAAACACTATCTGTATTATGTACCACTTTAGAGAACATACATTTACAGCCTGGGTGGCAAATTATGCTAATGGCATGCATGATCTACAACTGTGGGGTTTTGAATTTTTTTGACAGAGTTCACAGATCAACTTCATGGGTCAAAGGAGTTTGCCTTTCATCTGATAAAAGCAGAAAGATATGAAGGTTATGGATTACTAAAATTGCACCAAAATGCCAAATTTTTAGCCACGACCTAGCTTATTTTTAATCTCCCACACTGTTTTTTGAAGATTCTGTTTTTCTCCATGAGCACATCAGACAACATAAGAGCAAAGTGAGGGAGAGGAATGCCTCTAGTGAGGATGTTTGCAAGGTGCATCATGTAAAATGGAATTAGAATATCCTCAAAGAAACTGAAGAGGCACAGAAAGGGAAGGGCAAATTTTTTTTCTGGCAGTGGATGATCATCCCAGGAGCAGAAAGCAGCATTCTGGTGTGCTTCCAAAGGTCTGAAATTTGAGATGATCTAGCCTATGTAATGAGAAATTCCAATCATCAAAATGAAGTTTATATAATATAATCATATACTAAAGACAATCCTTAAAGTAACAGTAGCCCTGTTTTGGTCATAAACATCTTTCTCACAAACCATTTGACTCTTCCCACTACATCCATCTTCTTGAAATGTTTGCCAACTGATTTAACCATGGACCACACCAAAGTCCACTGTGACTATGACTCTCACACCAAGATCATGATGTGGCCCGTACAAGTCACTCTCTCAAATGATTCCTTTGTCACTTAGCAAATAAGGAGAAAGAATGTAGGACTTGAAAAGATACTCATTTTCAAACTTGGTATCTATGTTCTTGAATCTCCTCCAGATGCTGCTGGGACAATTAATGCTCCATCACACAGGCCAACTTCTTAGAGACAGACCAACCCTGAAGGTGACATAGAGAGTGGCTGCCTCCTTTATTTTTAAAAGACTTAAAATTAAAAAGACCTTATCAGTACCTAGTACAGAAAAGAATTCAAATAGTATAAATAAAAAGTGCAATGTCTCTTCCAATATAAAATCTCATTTAAAACTTATTTTCATGGAGTCCCACCATCTGCCAATATCACTTCTTTTTTTTTTTTTTTTTTGGCTCAGGATATTTAGGCCAGAACTTAAGTAACTTACCTATGTTGGCAAAGTCATTAAATAGCAGAGTTAAAATTGGAGTCATGTCTGATTCCAAAGCTCACTTTCTTTTTGTCACACCACAATGTCTCCCCAGATTATTTTAAAATCTTACTGTGTAATCAGGTAAAAATAAAGGATAAAGATGCTAGTCTTTTCAAGCATTTGGTACTACCATAATCATAGGGTAGGGACTCAATAAATAACTGTTGAATTAAAAATTGACCATTTCCTTTCTCTTTTATTCGAAAGCCCACGTTAGAGTCCTAATTCCTTCCCATGCTAAGCTGGGTGGCTCTAGACAATTTATTTCACCTCTATGAGCCTCTAAAGTGAATAAATAATTGCCTATCAGACTGTTATAAAGAGTAAATACATGTAAAGCATCTGGTGCACACTAGATCAGGGCCTGGGAAACAATGACCAGCAGTCCAAAGCACCTGTTTCCATAACTAAAGATTTATTGGAACAGTGCCATACTCATTCATGTATGTACCATCTATGGTTGCTTTCAGGCTAGAACTGCTGACTTAAGTCTAAAAGAGACTGCATACCCCACAATGCCTTAAATATTTACTATCCAGCTTTAACAGTAAAAGTTTGTCCGATCTCAAAGTAGATGATAAGTGTAAGTTCCCTTAACCTTTCTTCCCTTTACTGAGCACAGTCACTTCAAGTTGAGAGAACTGCATTTTAAAATTTTTTTTTAAGATATCATACTGTCACCACCTACCCCTACATTTCCAGCATGCATATGATAGAACTTGCATAGAATTCATATCAGTGGCAATAGTCACAAAAATAGTTGGGGACAACTCAAAAGCACAGGCTGAAGGCTTGGAGTATGCTCAGCAACAGGGTATGGGATTCGATTTGGCTACCACCCATTTAGCTAAAATATTTCTTCCAGGTTTTGGAAGAGCTACTTAGAGAAATGATATCTACACTGAAATCTAGAGATTATGAGTGAAGGAGGCAAAAAGTGAGGGCAAAAGCATTTGAGGAAGTGGAAACAGTTTAGGCAAGGATTCTGAGGTTGGACAAATCTTATGAAACAGGGTGGCTGGAGCATAATGAATAACATAAAGAAATGAGGCTGGGGAGGTAGTCAGGATGGAGGCAAACATACCACGGTAGACCTTTTAGGCCTCAGGAAAGATGTTGGGCTTTAGGCTAAGATCTAAGTGGATTGAGAAATAATGACACAATCCAATTATAATCTTATAATGTAAGATCACTTTGCTGCATGATGGTTACATGCATAGCTGGAGAGGAGTTGAAGCAGGGAGCGCCTATGACTTGAGAAAATGCTAAAAATCTAGGTCTCCTAATTCCATTAATTTCCTTTCTACTACAGTGGGCTGGTCTGAAGAAAGCTTCTCATGTAACATTGCATCTAGTCTCCTCCAAGCTTTTTTTTACACAAGTAGGGGGAGGGTCCCAGGGAGAGAGACAAGCAGGCTCCCTGATGAGCAGGGAGCCCCTACCTGGGGCTCAATCTCAGAACCCCAGAATCATTACCTGAGCTGAAGACTAAGGCTTAATGGACTGAGCCACCCAGGCATCCCTCCTCCAAGCCTTGATTAGTTCATCTGAAAGGAGCACTGAGGACTGGCAGCCACATGAACCAGTAATCTGGGTGTGAACATTTAAAGGACAGGGTAATAGGGCACCTGGGTGGCTCAGTGGTTGAGCGTCTGCTTTCAACTCAGGTCATGATCCCAGGTCCTGGGATCAAGTCCCACATCGGGCTCCCTGCAGGGAGCCTGCTTCTCCCTCTGCCTATGTCTCTGCCTCTCTCTGTGTGTGTCTCTCATGAATGAATAAATAAAATCTTTAAAAGTAAAAATTTAGGGATCCCTGGGTGGCGCAGCGGTTTGGCGCCTGCCTTTGGCCCAGGGCGCGATCCTGGAGACCCGGGATCGAATCCCACATCAGGCTCCCGGTGCATGGAGCCTGCTTCTCCCTCTGCCTATGTCTCTGCCTCTCTCTCTCTGTCTCTCTGTGACTATCATAAATAAACAAAAATTTAAAAAAATTTAAAAATAAAATAAAATAAAATAAAAGTAAAAATTTAAAAAAAATAAAGGACAAGGTGATAGACAAGAGGTCTTCTATCATAAGCCTCAAGATATGAGCCAAATTGTAGAAATACAGTTGAGCAGGAGAATGAAAAGCCAGAACCTGGGCTTAAGAAGCCAAAACATGATTGCATCTAGGTCAATAAAGTTGCCAATTCTTAATTCAAGAACCAAGTGAAGAATTTTCAAGGGGCAGAGACAGCAAAGTTAGTCTCTATGGTCCCAAGAGGACAGAACAGGGGCCAATGGGTGAAATTAAAGAACAGGGTGGAAGGACAAAAGAAAACTAGTGGGGGAGATACATTTCTATCTCACAATGAGGCAGAACTTTCTTATACAAAGTTGCCCAAAGAGAGAACACCCTGGGCCTGACAGGTTGATTCAAATCACTTACTCCGCTGTACTCCAGACACCAGCCTAAGCACCAGATTAAGGTCCCTATCACTCCCTGAATGCTTTTGGACCACTTGGCTGAATTCAGTGACTAGGAAAGTCCCTTCCAATATGAGATTGAACGGTTGCCACAAAACCTGAAGATGTCCATGGGTCAAAGTACGCCTTTCTTCTACTCCCAGCTTTACAAAACTCAACTGTTTTTACATGACAGAAGACCTCCTGGGACACCTGGGTGGCTCAGTAGGTTAAGTGTCTGCCTTTGGCTTAGGTCATGATCCCAGAGTCCTGGGATCAAGTCCCACATCTGGATCTCTGCTCAGTGGGAGTCTGCTTCTCCCTTTCCTTCTGTCCCTCCCCACCATCTCGCTCTCTCTCAAATAAATAAATAATTATTTTAAAAAAGAAGACCTCAAGAGAGTTAAGTCTTTTCCTTTATTCACTGTGAAAACCTATTTTATTTTTTTTTTTTTTTTTTTTTTTTTTTTTTTTTTTTGAAAACCTATTTTAAAAAATGACCTATCTCTGTGGCACGACCAGGAGGCTGAATTTCCCATCTTCAGGTGCAGAACAGGCACTGCTGTCACCTAAGGGATGACCTGCTGTATGCACTAATCAGGGCACCCAGTGTGACAAAGGAACACCCCAAGGGCTTCCATTTAAGGACAGTAATACAGCTGTCCTTTTAGATTCCACTAAACCAAACCTCAGATACCGAGGCATTTAAAAATATTTTATTCAGCCTTAGGCAGAGACCAAGCTTAATTCTTTATCAGGCTCTTCGAAGGCTTAGACATTACTACTCAACTCTTAACACACTAAAATTAATTCAGTCAAAATGTTCCGGGAGTTATTTTGCTCTCAGTTCAAATACCTGAGGAAAAGGGGCTGCCGGTGAAAAGCCCTGCATTGTTAGAAAATCCAAACCACGACATGCTTCCTGGGATCTGAAAATTAGCGGGAGCTCACCCTCCAGCTTCCTGTCCTAGTGTTTTCTTGCTTTTTTTCCCCCCTCAAACAAGTGGATCTAGTTACATTTGTTTCACCTCTCAGATATTTTGGCAATTTTCTTTTTTGAACAGAAGAATTCAGTTCCTTTCTTAAGAGTCCAAGCAGGAAAGGGTGGTGAAAAAGTTCACTGAAAAAACTAACACTGCTGGTCCCATAATTACCCAAGGAATAGAAAGCTCTATTCTCTCCGCGATGAAAAAGGGGAATTACACATGTAACTTCCATTAACATTAATGGGACTTACCTACATAAATCCTCTAAGCATCAATGGGAAGAATGGACCCGGCGTAACTATCGGCCTGGCACCTTTACTCCCTCGGTCATTTCTATTACTTGGTTAAAAGGCAAAGAGCCGAACACGCTGCAAACTAGAGCCAGGTGAAGCTCTAGGCCGCTGATTTGTTGTCACCTGCCTCTTCAGGGCCATGGGGGTGGAAGGATTATAAAAACTGAGGCCTTTCTTTCTTTATTTTTTCCCCTTCTTCATATTTTACCTGCTGGAAACAGAGCCTAATAAACCGCACAGGTCTCTTGATATGAATTTGTCCTCAGTGGCTGTGGGTTTGAGAGCTCCTGGTCCTGCCCTGGAATGCAGAACCGATCCCGAGAAACCATTCTTAGCTAGATATATTGCTGAGGGACAGCCTGAGGGAGGAAGACACTTGTACACTAATAATTAAGACACGAAGCAGAAAGTGTAGGGTATTGCTAGTACGAGTACAAAGCAAAAATGCTGAGAGAGAAAAAGAATCCCTATTGGGGGGTGCCTGGGTGGCTTAATGGCTAAGTGTCTGCCTTCAGGTCAGGTCATGATCCCAGGGTCCTGGGATCGAGTCCCACATCTGGCTCCTGCTCCTCTTTCTCACTCTGCCTCTCTCTCTCTCTCCCTCAAATAAATAAATAAAATCTTAAAGAATTAAAAAAAAAAAAGGAATCCTTACTTGGAGGATGAAGGAAAAATGTATCAAAGAGGTGGCATTGGAACTGAGCCTTGAAGGCCAAGTGAAGTAATCATGAATATGATCTTAGGACCAGAGATAAATAAAGAAAAAACTTCAAGAACAAAGGAGGAGGCATAAAATAATGGGAAAGACAGGGGATTCAGTGCCAGATAAACCTGGGTTTGCCTCCTGGTCTGACAAGCTGCGTGACCACATCGAGTTTCCTAATCTATAAAGTGGGAAAAATGACACCTACTTTGTGGGGTATCTGGGTTGCTCAGTGGGTTGGGTGACCAATTCTCGGTTTCCACTCAAGTCATGATCTCAAGGTCCTGGGATGGACCCCTGCCTCAGGCTCTGCACTCAGCGGGGAGTTGGCTTCAGATTCTCTCTCCCTCTCTGCCACCCCACCCCTCACTCACACAGACATGTGCTTTCTCTCTCTCTCTCTCTTTCGAAAATAAAATAAATAAATCATCTTTTTAAAAAATTAATTCGCAAGGACAGCTGGGTGGCTTAGTGGTTGAGCCTCTGTCTTTGGCTCAGGGTGTGATCCCGGGGTCCGGGGATCAAGTCCCACATCAGGCTCCTACAGGGAGCCTGCTTTTCCCTCTGCCTGTGTCTCTGCCTCTGTCTCCGCGTCTCTCATGAATAAATAAGTAAAATCTTTTAAAAAAACAAAAAGAACAATTATATGTGGGATTTGTTTTTCAGTCTTTTTGGCTTGGGTTCATCACTGAAAGATGATTGTGATTTTAAAACATGAGATCAGGGACACCTGAGTGGCTCAGTGGTTGAGCGTCTACCTTCCGCTCAGGGCGTGATCCCAGGGTCCTGGGATCAAGTCCTACATCTAGATGCAGTCTTCCCAGGCACAAACTTCAGGATCAGTTACCAAAGAGGCAGCTGGGAGTAGAAACAGAACAAATAGCCTACTATAGGACATAGTTGAGGCTCTCTGGCCTGACATTCAAAAATCAAAGAAAAACACGCTCCCAGATGCCTTGCAAACCTCACTTCTATTACTCCTTTACTTAGAATTTGGAAGCTGGGGTGAGTTGGAAGGTTAAAAATGATATATTACCGTAGATACAACTTATTAAACTAGTAGACATTACCTAAGTGATATTAACACAGGGTGAGGGAAGTAGAGAGATAAATTTGGCCTTGTATAGAGCTGGGTTTACATCCTGGCTCTCTAAATTTTTCTTTGTACACCTTGGGCAAATTATTTAATCGAGCATCCTATTTCTCACCTGTAAAATGGGGTATATGTAATCTCCCTCACAGATTCCCAAAGGGGTTCCTGACCATCAGCAGCAGCATCACCTGGGAACTTGATAGAAATAGAAATTCGCAGACCCCACTGCAGACCCATCAAATAAGAACTCGATACTCTGGTGGTTGGCCCATCAATCTGTTGATAAGAGCTCTCCTGCTGATCCTGAGGCACACTGAAGTTTAAGAACCAATGGTCCACCTTGTAGCAACTTTTTAGTCTTGAATGTGCATTATGTAATCCTAAAAAAAGTACTGTCAATTTGATCTACCCACCAGAGATTTTGATATAATTAATCTGCAGCATGGGTATCAGATTTCTAACGACCGCCCAACCGCTGCTCCAGGTGATTCTAATATGTGGTCAAGGTGGAAAACCCCTGCTTTATAGGGCTGTCATAAGGATTAACTGATTTAAAATATCTCCAGCAATCAGTACATGCCTTGCACACAGCACTCAATACATGCAAGTTTCCCTTAAAAGAAAATATCTTTTGATTTCATACTGTTTTTGTTAAAATTTCCGATCAGAAGGAAATTCACCATAACAACAGTAGTAGTCCCTGAGCGATGGGATTACAGGTGGCCTTTAAACTTTCTTTTGTATACTTTTCCGAATTTTCCAAAGGCATTAACATGCATTACACTTATCACAAAATCAACACAACTAAAACAGAAAAAAAAAAAAAAAAAGGCTTCTTCTGAGGCTCCTATAAAACTGATCCTATTGGGGCACCTGAGAGGCTCAGTGGTTGAGTGAATGCCTTCAGCTGAGGTCGTGATCCCTAGGTCCTGGATTGAGCCCTGAGCTGGGCTCCCTGCTCAGTGAGCAGTCTGCTTCTCCCTCTGCCCTCTGCCCCCTGCTCGTTCTCTCTCTCTCAGATAAATAAATTAAATTAAATTTAAAAACTGATCCTATCAATACCCTTCCTCTGTTAATTCATGGGGACATCACATTATTTTCACTTTATGGATGTGAAAACTGAATCATACAGGCGAAGTCTACCTGCATTTATGCTGGACTCTGATGAGAGTTAAGGTCAAAATAGCTAATACCCATCAATCATTGCAACTATGTTCTCTTTTCTGGAACAGCTCTTATTGCCTTGGAAATAGGATTTTTTCTCTTCATATGGTGCAGACGGGGAGCTGTAGACTTTGGGACTGAAGCTGTGAGAGTCCATTTGTTCCCTAAGAATTACCTGAGTTTCTACCATCGCTTCCCAACAGATCCTTGCCAACCCTCCCCCACTTCGAAAACAGTCCCACCAGCACTCTAGCATAGCTGCCACCACCCAAGCAAGAGGCAGTCAGACTATGCAATTTGAATTCGTAAGGGCCACTGCAAAATGTGGTGTCATGGAGAAAGCTGCAGCCAGCAAGTCTGATTTTTGTTCTAGCCCCAGCTCTGCAGATAAGAACACAACATAGCAACAGCTACCATATATGCGCTGTTGACAATGGACCAGGAACTAGGTTCAGCATTTTCCCAAGCATTTACAAAATGGGCTTAGCTGAGAGCAGTGGTTCTCAAACTTCAGAACGCAACAAAGTCATCTGAAGGGTTTGCTGAACAGGACTTAACCAAACCTCAGCCCCAGGTGTTCTGATTTGGCAGGTTTGGGAGGGGACCCAAGGATTTGCATTTCGAACAAGCTTCCTGGTAATGCTGAAGCCACAAGTCACCTTGAGGACCACTGGATTAGGTCATCTGCAGGGTACTCTCTAGCTCTGATAGTTTCACTGAATTCAAACCCCAATCCTTATCCAATGGCCTCACACTGAGACTCAGAATGAAAGTCTGAAAAGTCTCAGTGTCACAATCCCCCACGATCTCCACATGGTCCAAATGAGAGGTTTCTCTTTAAACATGAATCCCGTACAGTCAGTGCAACAGCGCCTGTGGCATCCGTGGTGACCCTCGGCAGTTGGGGAGGCACGAACCAAGTCCCCGCTCCCCAGGCACATGGCAATTTTCTTAATAATAAATTCCTGATCATCAGAAGCAGGGCCACCAGTCAATCACAGCCACATGCAACAAAGCAGCCTAGCCCTTCATTAATGTCTGTCTTTTCACAGGACACAAAGGCTGATATTGTACATTAAAGCCTTTTCCTCCCACCACCGACAGAGGGCCTGGCCTGCGAAGATAAGAAAGGGAAAGCACAAGACTCAAATGCATGAGGGCCTTAGAAGAGCCTGAAAACTGACAAAGCATTACCACACCCGTGGTTCATAAAGGCTTCCTAACAATACTCTGAGGTGAGTATTATTTTCCTGTTTTATAGCTGAAGAGATAGAAGCTCAGAGAAGGCTTAGTGATATGGCTAAAGCCCCACAGTTGCTGTGGAATAGACTGAGACTAGAACCCAGTTCTCCTGCCTCCCAGTCCAGGGAGGCTTCCATTGCCTCTTAATCCAAATTAGGGAAAATTTCAAGTTAAAATTTCTCTTCCTGACTCTCCTCTTTTTTCAGCATCTTAGCAAGAATGAATCATAATGGGTAACTAGACAGAGAACTCTAATTGCAGGGCTCAGAAAATGGAGAAGTTTAATTACATAGTTACATATGTGATTTATCAACCAGTTTTGATCGTTGACAATTCTCTTTAAAGAATTCCTTTCCTCTAAAAATTAAAATAATATATTTTTTAATCTTCCCTGGAAGGCTTTGTTTTCATTCAAATAAAGAGATGACTATTTCTTATGAGTGTCATGATTTCTAGGCAATTGGTCTAATGTCAGACAGGCATTAATTCCTGGTAGATTCATCACGATTAGGTCTGAAACTACAGAAGCTTTATCTAGAAACAATAATCATTTTCTGGACAGAGCTGAGTAACGGAAACCTGCCTGAAGCAGAAGGGGCTATTCTTCAAGAAACCCTAAACCTTCCATTCCTAACTCCCTTGGAGCAGGAAACACCTCCAAGTACCACCTATCTTGAATGATGCTGGCATAGATTTGGTTTTGCCCTGGAGACAGAAAAGCTGAAGGGCCATCATGTCGAAAGAGGAGAAAATATTCAAAGTTCCCCAGTGTTGCTGAGGCAGGCCAAGAATGAGGAGTGAGCTGAACATTCACAAAAGCCAAGTTGAGGCTTTGAATCAGGATTGGATCTCAGGGACTCTGACCACCCTCTGAGCCAGGCAGGAGCAATACTGCCAGTCTGCCTCTCAGTTTGCCAAGAGGATCACAAAGCTGCTACTCCTTGCCCCTGCTTCCAAGAGGACCTGTCTTGACCATCATTGAGACTTTCTTCTGTTTTCCACTTCATCAAGTAACCATAGGCATTATTGCTCAGAGAGGTTAACTTACTATAATACAAGTTGGAAGTAGTAGAATCCAGATTCAAAGCCAAGTAGAATCTCATTCATTTATTTAGTCAGTGAATACTGATTTAAAACTAAGTACCAGGCACCAAGCTGGGTGATGGGAAGAATAAAATGAGCCTTTAAAATACAGTGAGGAGGGACGCCTGGGTGGCTCAATTGGTGAAGCATCCAACTCTTGACTTCAGTTCGGGTCATGATCTCAGGGTCATGGGTTTGAGGCCCACGTTGGGTCCAGGTTGGGTGAGGAGCCTACTTTAAAAAAATTGTTTTAATATCGTGAAGAAATGGAAAAGGGCTGTGGTTTCAGGCTCAGAAGAAGATGGACTGCCACAAAGCCTACAGAAGATAGGACATGCAGGGGATATATATGCCAATTCGTATCCCCTCTTTATGTTTTTTAATGCCTGCCCCTGCATGCAGAGTTTCTACTGGTGTAGAAGGCAGCTTGCCCTGCTACTACAGCCTCCCCAAAGGAGGCCTGATTTGCCATAGCCCCGGTAGGTTTCCTCTACTTAGGGAGAAAACTATCTACAAGGCAAATAGCAGGCCCTTGGATAGATGGGTTACTCTTCTACACTCTCGCGCTCACTTTAGAGCAGTCACTTACTGATGGGGCCCTATAAAGTGGCAATTTACCAAATAGTACTAATTTAGGACCTGGTCCTTGAAGAGTTAACACTAACAGAGGTGACTGACTCCTTGCAAGGCAGTCTAAAAGGGGGTCTGGTTCAGTGCACTACAACTCTTCCAAGCAGCTTGAGGCTTTTGCTGCCCTGATGTAAGGTTTCAAAAGAAGAGATGCAGTGGCTTAAGGGACAAGGTGACTGGGTTCCAGTGCCGGCTCTGAAGCTTGAAATACTCTGTAATAAATCGCTTCCCTTTCTATGCCTCAGTTGGCCAACTTTGAAATGAGGACCATTGGATCATAATTTCTGAGGATCCTTCCAATTCTGATGGTCTAAGACAATTGTTCTTCTCTTTTGGGGTCACAGATTCCTTGAGAATCTTCTAAGTTACCATCTCCCCCATAAAATTATGTCTATAATTTCAGAAAATTTATGGAACTCCTAATGCTTAAACTAATATTCTTAGTCTGGTATGGGTTTGCAGTCAGATCTGGGCATGAACCCTCAAGAGAGCTTGCTTTTCTTTCTTTTCTTTCTTTCTTTCTTTCTTTCTTTCTTTCTTTCTTTCTTTCTTTCTTTCTTTCCTTCCTTCCTTCCTTCCTTCCTTCCTTCCTTCCTTCTCCTTCCTTCCTTCCTTCCTTCCTTCCTTCCTTCCATCCTTCCTTCCTTCCTTCCTTCCTTCCCTCCTTCCTTCCTTCTTTCCCCTCTCTCTCCCTCTCTCCCTCTCCCCTTCTCTCCCTCCCTTCCCCCACCACCATGGGCAAGTCTCTTACTTCTGAGCCTCATCTAGACAAATAGTACCAGTAACACCTACCTTGCAATATTGCTGTGAGAATGGGAAATAATTACAGACAAGTGTCTGCCCATAGAAGGTGCTCAATAAATGGCAACTAAAGAAAAAAAAAGGTAATGGCACTTGTCATGGGTGTTCAGAGTTGGTTTTCTTATCTTCCCATAGTAACCAGCAGTTATGTGTGCACTTCAGGTATTCCATAAATGTCGTTGCTTGGCTTTCAATGCTATCTTAAAATTCCCTTCTCTGTCAAGCTGTTCTAATGATGGTGGATCTCTCCCCGCTCAACTGGGCTATTTCAAGTCTCCAAACCATCTCTTTGTGTCCAGACTCTCCTACGTCCCATCCTACTCAGCGCTGTCACATTAATCTTCCAGAAATCGACACAAATTGTGACAAGTTCCACAGTGCACAACTTCTAATGATCTACCATGTTTTGAAGCATTTCAGTAAGGTTTTCTTCAAGTGAAGTAATAATGGCAGCTCACTTTATCAAACTCCTCTATATGCCAAGCACTGATCAAGTGAATATGCTATTTCATCTAATCCTCTCAACAGCCCTAAAGGCAATTTAGTGTATGAAAAGCTGAGTGTATAATCTCTTAAGTTTGCTTGAGCTCTATTCCAATTCCACCATTTACTAATTACATAATCTTGAACAAATCATTTAACCTCTGTGTCCCTCGGTGTGCTCATCTGTAGAATGGAGATAATTATAGGTAGTAGCTTGTAGAGATATGAAGATCAAAGGAGATTTTATATATATTATGTATATTATATATAGATATATATATAAAATCAATTTAAAATTGGCAAGTGCTAAACAGATATGAGCTGTAGGAACTATTATTATTCATTAATAATTTTACAAATGGGGAAACTAAGGCCCACATAAGTTATAAGGCAGCTGCCCAAAGTCAAATAGTAAACCCATGCAAATTCTATTAGAAAACCAGTGTCATCTCTGATGGTTTGAATTGCTGACCTTCATTCAAAGTCTTTCAGAATCTAACTCCAACTTACATTGTTGGTACTTAATCAAGTTCTTCCTTCCTACCTAAATTGATTCTCCAACTTTTGAATGCGGTGGCATTTACTACTCAAAGGCAGAGACTGGGATTATCTAGATCAGATCATCAGTGTATTTCTAGTAACTAGCAGTGCCTACACTACCTAGCTCAGAGCATACAGAAGCAGCTCTATTCAATACAATTAAAATATTTGTTAATTAAATTAAATTACAGATCCAGTCAGCAACTCATTTGACTCACCATTTATTACTTTACAAGGTCAATTATCTTTTTTTTTACATATTTCAGCAGCCAATAAATACATATAGAGCCTCCCTCATGTGCTAGGCATTATGTTAAACATTATTTTTTTATGTATTTTTTTATTTATTCCTGAGAGAGAGAGAGAGAGAGAGAGAGAGAGAGAGAGAGAGATAGGCAGAGACACAGGCAGAGAGAGAAACAGAGAAACAGGCTCCACGCAGTGAGCCCGACACGGGACTCAGTCCCAGGATCAGGCCCTGGGCCAAAGGTGGTGCTATACCACTGAGCCACTAGGGCCGCCCACATTATTTCTTTATATGCTCCCATTTTATCTAACATAATACATACTATCTACTAGGATGTGTGATAATTACAAAATGGGCCCATTTACCTCATCAGACCACATGAGAAGTCAATTGCAACAAAACATTCCCTAGGAAGTATTCTAGCCAGATACGTATTATTTCCAGTTGCAAGCAATATGGGGGACAGAGAAACAAGTTAAATGACACCACAAGGAAACAGTCAAAGAAATCCACAACGCATTTCATTCTATACTAATAGGACTGGACTTCCCAAAAACCAGTATCATGAGGGAAAAAATGAAATCAGACACTGTTTTAGATTAAAATAAATAAAAGTGATATAATAACCAAATGTGATGTATAACCCTGATTTGACACTGAATTTAAAAAAAAATCTATAAGACGTTATTGGAAAAATTGAGGAAATTTTAATATGTTGTGGATATTAGGTAATGTTACAAAATTATTTCCTTAGATATGCTAGTGGTATTATGGTTGAAGAATGTCCTTAGGAGACATATTCTGAAATGTTTGGGGGAAGAAATGTCACGGTGTCTGCAACATACTGTCAAATGGTTCAGGGGAGGACAGATGGCTAATGGAGTATATTGAAAAAGCAGGAGTTATAAAGCATGTCAGAAACTTTTTTTAAGGTAGATTTTTTCATGAGAGGATTTATGAAATCAAAGGGGCTCAAACACACTGTCTTCAGGAACCAATTTTGTGATTCTAGTTGACTAATAAACAAATGTTATAGTGCCTGCTACATATCAGATTTAGAAATAGTAATGCAAACAGTTAAAACAAATGCAAAAGAACAATGAAAACTTGCAACCTTCTTGTATATTATCAAATTTAAGAACAATAACGAAGCACTTAATTACATTTTTTTAAAAAGGCAGTTCAGCCAACTGGGCAATTCTACCCATTTAGGAAAATGGGATGCTGGGAAAGGTGATTAGATCTCTAATTCTCACAACTCAAGGGAAAAGTGAGAAGTTAATCTGAGTGGTGAGCATTAATATTCATGGGACCACTGCTTAAAAAGTGGAAAAACTCTCTCTCTTGGGGTGCCTGGGTGGCTCAATCGGTTAAACATCCGATTCTTGATGTCAGCTCACGTCATGATCCTAAGATTGAGCCCTGAGTAAGACTCAGCACTGAGTGAGCATGGAGCCTGCTTGACATTTTCTTTCTCCCCGGCTCCCTCCCACACACACCCCCACTGCTTGTGCATATATACTCACTCTCTCTCTAAAAAACAAACAACGAAAACAAAAAAACACCCATCCCTCTCCACCTTTTTCTCCCCTTCTCTGCCTGTACCTGGAATGGATGATTTCTTTTTTCTTTTCTTTTCTTTTCTTTTCTTTTCTTTTCTTTTCTTTTCTTTTCTTTTCTTTTCTTTTCTTTTCTTTTCTTTTCTTTCTTTTCTTTTCTTTTTTTTCTTTTCTTTTTTTTCTTTTCTTTATGATTTCAATTGCAAGAATTTTCTCCCCTTTTCTGCCTGTACCTGGAATGGATGATTCAATTCTCAAGAATCACTTGCTGTCACTTAAATTTGGAACCCCATTTGGCATTTTGTTTTCAGTTGACTCGAACAAGAAAGAAAGAGTAGTGAGTGATTAGCACCCTGTTACCTCTAGTAATGACATAAATTACCTCTGAATGGGGAGCCATTCAGAACCCTTCTACATTCCAAATTCTCTCTACCCAATTCTTCCTCTTTTTTTTTTTTTTTTAGATTTTATTTATTTAATCATGAGAGACACACACAGAGAGAGAGAGGCAGAGACACAGGCAGAGGGAGAGGGAGAAGCAGGCTCCATGCAGGGAGCCCGACATGGAACTCGATCCCGGGACTCCAGGATCATGCCCTGGGCTGAAGACGGTGCTAAACCACTGAGCCACCTGGGCTGCCCAGTTCCACATCTTTAAAATGAGCTGCACTTTGTTTTCCTCATTGAATTTTCTCTATCTCCTCATTTATTTATATGTATTGTTAGATGAATAGGATGGTGGGAGGAATGAGTTAATAGTGAAACATGCTGTTGACATAGCGAGCAGTTTGTATAATCTGAAAAAATTTTAAAGGACAGTAAGACTGAACCATAAGGTAAAAGGGACAGAAATAGTGAGAAAAGACTAGGTCTGGTCATGAATGGCCTTGCAAGGATGCTAAGGAAATTGAATCTGATCTTAGAGTCAGTAGGGAAACCACTGGAGAGTTTCAAGCAGCAGAATAACTTAGATTAGATCTGCATTTGAGGGGTGTCTGGCTGACTCAGCTGATAGAACATGGGACTTCTGATCTCAGGGTTATGAGTTCAAGCCCATGTTGGGTGTAGAGATTACTTAAAAATAAAATCTTAATAAGAACAACAAAAAAGATCTGCATTTGAGGAATACCACTGTGGCTATGATATGGAGCAGAGGTTGTAGAGATAAATTAGGAAATTCTTACATTGAGGCACTGAGTCGCTGGTGGCCTGGTCTAGAGTGGAAAGAATGGGAACAAGAAGTGAACATCCTCTCCTAAGAGACTTAAAAGATATATTGTGTCCCATTTTCTCTGAGTTCTGTGCTGCTTTTTCTCACCCTGTAGGGTGAATTTTCTTTAGTTACCCAACATCTCTCCCTTCTAAGAAACGGCTGGCTGACCGATCCAAGGGGAGATTGGCTCCCGGGCCATAATCTCCATATAGTAATCACAGAGCAATGGACTCCCTGCCTCCAGCCCAAGATCTTAGAGAAGCTAGGTAAGCAACTTTCACTAAATAACTAGAATAACGGACCATTTCATATTAAGATTTAGTAGTTATCACTCCATTTGAATATAGTGTCTCTACACTACAGAGAGGGAAAGAAAGCTCATTTCACTCTTCAATAAATCCCAATATGCTGTTTTTCATGAGGTACCAAAACTCATCTTGAAAAACTAGGAAATGACTTTTCAGCCCACAAAAAAAAAACTATCAGAACTAATAAATAAGTTCATCAGGGTGACAAGTTATAAGATCAATATGCAAAAGAAGTAGTTGGACTCCCAGTTCAGTCCCATCCCCCACCATGAATAGACAGGAGACCCACATCTCTGCCTCCTCAAGTGGAAAACTCGAGGCTTGGTTATGTTTTTTTCCCCTGAATATAGTGAACCAGGAAGACTGAATTGAAGACACAAGGTGCAACTAAAGGCAAAAAGGAATAAGTGAAAGCTTACATGTGGCCAATGAGAATCCAACCTCTCTTCTCATATTTAACAGCCAAAAATATTGGCAGCTATGCCTATCTCCTCTAGTTAGGAGATTGGAAAATTCTTCTCTGAAGAATCTGACATAAGAGACAGGACCTAAAGATACTGATACTCAATGATCTCTAATAAGACACCCCTACTATATCACCATGTGGTGAACCTCAATAGTCAGTAAGCCCCAACCATGCACAGAAAGCTTCCAGTCAGGTTTTAAATGTCCTAATATTAAGTATGAACAATCTAACAGAATTAAGTTAGAAACTAAGAAGAAACGTCAAACAATTTATCATTAATATCCTCAGAGAAAAAAGAAGATAGTGCATTCTTGAAACAATAACAGGTTAATATAAAGAAAAAAACATTTAGAGCAACAGTGTCCAATAAAACCTTTGTAGTGATGGAAATGCTCTATATCTGCACTGTCCATTATGGTGGCCACTAGCCACATTTGGTCATAGAGCACTTGAAATGTAGCTAATACATTAGCTAATACATACAATTAAGAACTGACTTTAAACTATATTTAATGTTAATTCAAACAGCCATGTGCGACTAATGGCTACCATAATAAACAACATATATTTGTAAAATCAGACACAGCTCTTGGGTATTTAAGATGTGACAGCCAAAATGAAAATTTTAGTAGTTATATTAGAAGATAAAGTTGGCGAAACACTGTACTAAGTACTTTATAACATATTAACTCATCCAAAACATCAAGTGATAGAAAATAGGAAAGGAAAGGAAAGAAAATTAGATCAATCCAGCAGATCCAATGATCCAAATAATAGTAATTCCAGAAAAAAATTAAAAAAAAAAACACCAGAGGAAAGGAGGAAAAGAAATTATTAAAGAAATAAGAAATATCAAAGAAATAATTCATGATAATTTACCAATGAAGAATATGTTTCCAGATTGAAAAGGCCCACTGAGTGCCAGCACAATGGATATAAAAAAGATCTACTCCAAACACATTTTTTTGTGAAATTTCAGAAATACCAGGACAAAGAAAAGATCCCAAAAACTTCAGAGAGAAATAATAGTCTCATATAAAGGATCACAAATCAAAAGAGTGTTGGATTTTTTTTTTAAGATTTTATTTATTCATTCATGAGAGACACACACACACACACACACACACAGAGGCAGAGACACAGCCAGAGGGAGAAGCAGGCTCCATGCAGGGAGCCCCACGTGGGACTGGATCCCGGGATTCCAGGACCATGCCCTGGGCTGAAGGCAGGCGCTAAACTGCTGAGCCACCCAGGGATCCCCAAGAGTGTTGGATTTAACAGTGATACTAGGGGTTAAGAGACAATAAAGCAATGTCTTCAAAATTCTGAGGAGAGTATTTCTAACCTGTAGTTTTATATTCAAGTAAATAATCACGTAAGTGTAAGAGTACAATAGAGGCACTTTCAAACATCCAAACTCTCAAAAACAAACAAACCAACCTCCTTGTAATTCTCAAGGAGCCACTGAAGGAAGTGTTCCATCAAAACAAGGGAGTGAATCATCAAAGGCACAAAATCCAGGAAACAGAGCTTCCAATTCAAGAAAGGATAATGATCCCAAGAATAAGAGTGAGAAAAAAGATACCAGATAAACAGCTGTGTCACAGGCCTAGAGAGCCAGCAGTCTGCATTAGAGCAGGACAGCAATACCAAGACAGATAGATGTCTCCAAAAAGAAGAAACTGGGAGAATACATAATGCATGTGAACTAACTGAAAGAATCACACTTAGAGCAGAGTTTGAGATGAATTAGTGATTACTACACAGAGAACCAATTAAACAATAAATAAGAAAACTATTAATTCCAGGGAAAACAAAAGTTGTACAAGAAAATAAATGGATACATAACATACATAGTATATAGCTCAACCGTGAATAGGATTTATGTTGTCATGATAATGTAAAGGCTCAATGTTGATCTACCCCATCCCCCAAAATGTTAAAACTAAACCATAGGGGTGCCTGGGTGGCTCAGTCAGTTGAGTGTCTGCTTTTGGCTCAGGTCATGATCTGAGTCCTAGGATCAAGCACTGTTTCAGCCCACCTGATCATGGGGGAGTCTGCTTGTCCTTCTCCCTCTGCTCCTCACCCCTACTCATGCTCTCTCTCTCTGCCTTCTCTCCCTCTCTCTGCTATCTCTCTCCCTCTCTCTCTCTCTCAAATAAAATCTTAAGAAAAAACCACTATCCAATATCTGTGTATATTGGAGGGGAGGAACTATAGGTAGTAAAGGAAATGAATTAAAGGAATTAAGAAGTAAGGAAAACATTCAAAGAATTTAGGGTGGTTACTGCTTGAGAATGAGGGCAGAGGATTGCTCTTCTTTGAAATAAAACTTGAAATTTTAACTTTTTATCACTGTGAAAATATATCTGTTTAATTTTAAAGGAGGTCCTAAACTATCTACAAGACTAATAATCAATCTAACACAGAGAATGAACAAACTGTTTTTGCAGGAATTTATGTCATATGCATTTTCAACACCAATTATTCAAGAAGTTAACATTTAGAAAAGCCTCAGATGGCTTATATCCAATAGCAAACATTAAATTATCCAGCCTAACTTTCAAACCCTGTATGAATATAAATTCATTCAGTCTTTAGCAGTAAGTGTTAAAATTTAAATATACATATTGTCTGACTCAGTAATTTCATTTCTAGGAATATCAGTAGAAGTGCAGAAGGCAAAGAATGTTCTCAGAAACATATTTGTAAAGGCAAAAAAAGAAGGAATACAAATTTCCATCAATAAGTGAATGGCTAAACAAATTATGATACATCAATATTGTGAAATATATAGAGTTTAACAAAATAGGTAGACCTATGTGCTGTGACATAACAGGATCTCCAAGATATACTGTTAAGTGAAAAAGAAGCCACAAAATAATACATATAATAGGAACCTTTTTATGTCAAGGAAAAACAAGAATGTTAGAATGTATGACTGAGTATGTGTGTTTGTATAATTGCACACGCACACACACACAAAATGCTCTGGAGATTCTAAACTGTTTGAAAGTGTGTCTTCTTCATCCTACTAACTCGTAAAGAGGACTCTCTTTCCCTATTCTATGTCATGTACGCCACATCTCATGTCTCAACAAATCTTCACCAAAAGCCCTGTAATACAATTTTGCCCTGGTGAAAACCTAGTCAGAAATTGATGCGTAGGGCCTTAAAGACAAGGTTTGGTTCAAAATGGAAAGTAAGGTAGTAACATTTGCTACTTACTTATTAAGTACTTGCTTATCAGTTGGGCACTGATAAGCACTTCACAACTTGGTTGATAATGTTTTATATATTACTATAATAATGTTTTACAGAAGAGAATTCAGATTGAAAGGGGTAATTTGTCCATGTTCTCATGGCTTAAAAAAGGCAGAGAGGAATTTAAAGCCCAAGTTTTCTTACTATGGCTCATGGTGGGGATATACATAATGACAAGGATATCTACTGCAGGTACTTGGGGTCCCTAAGTAAGTTGCTTGGAAATGACATCCTATCTGCTACAACCTTTCCAGGCTAAGCAAACCTGCTGAGCCAAAACTGGATCCAGCTCCTTACTCAGAACCTAGAGAAGTAGCCTGACCACAAAGTCACTTATATTCCAGAATTGCAAAAACCTTTCTTATGGCTATGGCAGACATCACTAATGATCAGCATATTTCTCCACAGAGCTTAGATGAGGGAGGCCTCATAATCCTCTACAACTTAGTAGCCCAGGCAGCCACCAACAAGCAATCCAATTTAGCACGAGAGTTGAAATATATTTGCCACTCTCCCATGTATCTCTGAACAGAGAAGGTAATTGTCTCTGAACAGGGATGTTTATAGGAAGCTCAGGAAGAGAGTATTAAAAAGAAATAATGCTCATGTTTAGAAAGGAGTGTTGGAGGGATCCCTGGGTGGCGCAGTGGTTTGGCGCCTGCCTTTGGCCCAGGGCGCGATCCTGGAGACCCGGGATGCAATCCCATGTCGGGCTCCCGGTGCATGGAGCCTGCTTCTCCCTCTGCCTGTGTCTCTGCCTCTCTCTCTCTCTCTCTCTGTGACTATCAGAAAGAAAGAAAGAAAGAAAGAAAGAAAGAAAGAAAGAAAGAAAGAAAGAAAGAAAAGAAAGGAGTGTTGGTATCAGTGTGTTAAGCCACTCTAACGTCCATTACTAATAAGATCAAGGATGTACTTTATACCTACTTTCCATTCTCTTCACCTACAACATAATTTCAGACCTCAACACCTAACCTCAAGGCTCACTAACCTTTCTTCCTCCTTCTGCACCTGTCTGATCCAGTAAGTCAGCTTTCCTCCCATCCCTGACCTACCAAAAATCTCCCCTTCACCTACAGAATAAAGATCTTTAACTTGGTATTTAAGGCTCTTTCTTTCTTTCTTTCTTTCTTTCTTTCTTTCTTTCTTTCTTTCTTTCTTTCTTTTCTTTTCTTTCTTTCTTTTCTCTAGTTTTCATTTGATTTTAGAGAGAGAGCAAGTGCCCACACCCACACAAGGGAGGGAGGCACAGAGGGAGAGAATCTTCAAGTAGGCTCCCCACTGAGGGTGGAACCAGAGGGATTCTCAATTCTAACCCATGAGATCATGACCCAAGCCCAAACCAAGAGTCTGACGCTCAACCAACTGAGCCACCCAGGCACCTCTAGATCTTTCCTGACAGGCTACTTTTCCAGCCTTATCTTTCACCTCTGTTCAACATGTGCCCCCACCTCCTTTCACTCCATTTCATTTTCTTTCCCTCTTTACTCCCACTCCTCCCTGGGCTGCCTTTGCTAAGACCTGAAATACCTTCCTGATCATCTCAGAGCCTATAGCTCTTCCCTACAGGCTTTCTGTCCAACCCAGCCAACAATGCCTTCTCAATTCTCTGTGCTTGTTCTCCACAGTATCAACTGACAGCTAGGACAGAAAATTAAACTTGCATTTAGCTCTTCTGTGGAATAGACAGCCTGACTCTCAGTAAAATGGGCATGAGGATGAACTTCCTTATTGACCACCTATCTAACAGATGGCAATCTTATCTAACAAAAAAGAAAGGAAAACAAAACAAAACATGGGCACTTGCTATTGGGCATCCTTAGCATATCCCTCACCCTTACTTCTCTCCTTCCAAGAGCTGGCCCCAGCATGGGTTGTTTTCCAGAACCTACAGAGCTGGTCTGGACGATGAAGAGGCAGCCTCTGGGATGAGAACCTCAGCAGAGGGTCAGGTAGACAAAGGGATTTCCAGGGATAGAGAAAGGGGATTCCAGGGGTCGTGGTTACACTTCCTGAGGTCTGGCTGGCTGCTCCACAGACCTGGGTCACCACTGACATCTGCAGAGCCCAACCTGCGAGGAAGGCATTTCCAGCACTAACTTCCGCTAGTACTGAACAACAGGGCACCTTGGCCAGGCTCAGCTTAGGTGGAGGCCTTGAAAGCTTCACACGAGGCCCAGCTGTCACCTTCCAGGTGGTGGTCGCATCTGGCATCTCATGTGAATGCAGTGCCTACCCCGCACCCTGGCCAGCCCCAGGGAGTATGGGGTGAGGTGAGCCTCACCTTTTGAGGAGGCACCGGGGGCCTGAGCCGGGGACACAAAGTCCAAGTCCTTCAGGTACTCACCCTGACTCCGCCCACTGAGGAGGGACTCTGGCGCATGCTCCAGGGTTTTTCCCATCCTTGGGCCCTCCTACCTTCTGGTCCAAAGACCCAGCAGGAGCTTTCCTCTCCTTCCCCAGCCTGGGCCGCACCACCTGTGCCTCCAGCCCTTCTTCAGTTCAGGCTCTGCATCTGATTCCCTCTCGGGCTCAAAGGAAATGTTTGCAAAGTTCCACTTGGACCCAATCTTGGCATCAGTCACCTCCCCTTGGTTCTAAGATCGGTTGATTCTTATCTTAGAAAATGCCTTGAATCCATTCCCTCTGTTCCATTTCCGCTGCTTCTGCACCAATGGATGACACCACCTCCACCACCAGCCTCGCTTGTGCCTATGGAGTGAACTCACCAACTTTCTCTGCCCCAGAATCCTGTTTCCACACCCACCTCCCGTGAAATTCTCCCCTACTGCCAGAAAGATCTTTCAAAATACACATCTGCAATGATTTCATGATCTCCTTGGGAGAATCTTTCAGTGACTCCCCATCACCTTGATGGTAAAGCAGTGATGGGGTCATGAATATGGTATACCAGGTCCTGCCTGCATTGCTGCCGCTTCTCCCATGATCTGTCCTCAATCGTTCTATGTTCTAGGCGTTCAGTGCTTCCTCTCCATTTCTATCAGTTTCCAAGGTCTTTCCCATAACATTTGATGCAAGTTGAGTTCCCTAAGAAGAGGGGAGATTAGCACATAAGAGGTATATTAGCCAATGCTTCAAGCTCAGCAAGTGTCAAAGGGAAAAGAAAGAAGTAGTGGGCAGAAGAAGTCCAGCTGCATTGAAGTTTTTTTTTTTTTAAACTATTTTATCCATTCATTCGTGAGAGACACACAGAGAGAGACGTAGAGACACAGGCAGAGGGAGAAGCGGGCTCCATGCAGGGAGCCCGATGTGGGACTCGATCCTGGATCTCTAGAATCACCCGCTGAGCCGAAGGCAGATGCCCAACCACTGAGCCACCCAGGTGTCCCCGCATTGGAGTCTTGGTAGAAATGCAGCCAACAATTCAGGAAGTTTGGAAGATGGAATGGTCCTTCAAAGCTACCAAGTGTATCCTCTTGTTGCTCAGTCATTGGACAATGGGGTGTGACTCTGGGCAAGGCGGCTCTCTCAGCTAC
This sequence comes from Canis aureus, assembly GCF_053574225.1. Classification (NCBI taxonomy): domain Eukaryota; kingdom Metazoa; phylum Chordata; class Mammalia; order Carnivora; family Canidae; genus Canis; species Canis aureus. The sequence goes on along the minus strand of NC_135639.1, from coordinate 13,655,006 downwards.
GGTAATTCTCAAGGGAGACTGACAGCTAACGGCTGTGTGCCACATCATTAAAATAATAATTTATCATTTATAACGTGGAGACACAGGCATAAGGAGAAGCAGGCTCCATGCAGAAAGCCCGATGTGGGACTCAATCCTGGGTCTCTGGGATCACGCCCTGAGCTGGGGTCAGACACCCAACTGCTGAGCCACCCAGGCGTCCCTGCATTGGAGTCTTGGTAGAAATGCAGCCAACAATTCAGCCCAGGGCCTGATCCTGGAGACCTGGAATCGAGTCCCACATCGGGCTCCCTGCTGGAGCCTGCTTCTCCCTCTGCCTGTCTCTGCCTCTCTCTCTCTCTTTCTCTGTGTCTCAAATAAATAAAATCTTTTTTAAAAAAAATGGTGTGCTTACTGATGACTGTGGTATCCAGTCTAAAGGCAGGGAGAGTAAATTCCATTATGACTGGCTCAACCACAATTCAAGTCGTTCCTCATGAAAGGACTTTCAGCCAAATCCTTTGCTCTACACATGGGGAAACTGAGGCCCAGAGTCTCAGATCACTGACCACAGTGACACTGCCTTATAATAAATAGCTAACATTTGAATGTTTATATTAGGTTGTACCAGATGCTTTCCATGCCTTTTCTAATTAACTGCTCATGAAAATTCTCTGAAGTAGCTACCATTATTTATGGAAACAGGCTTAGAGAAGCTGGCTGAGTAGTTCGTCTGAGATTACCCAGCGATTAAGTGGTGGCTCTAGGATTCAAACCCAAGTCACTCTGATTCTAGAGCCCATAACCAGTAACCACTAAGAATAATCACTTTTTCTTAGACTAGCAAACCATCATGGTGGGCATGATGAGATACCAAGGAATGAGTGTGTGTGTGTGTGTGTGTGTGTGTGTGTGTGTATGTCTGTGTTGCTGGTATTTTTTAAGAATGGATACAACATTACCATATGAAGCACACATTTATTTTCTGTTTTCAGGGTAAGAAGGTAAGTAAATGTGTTTCTCCATAGAAAATAAGTTTCAGCCATAAATCAGAGAGTACAGAAGGGACTTGCAGTTTCCGTGTCCATTTCATCCCAGTTTCTCTGGCCCTGGTGCCTTGATCCTTTCCATTGCTCTATTTTCTCTCCAACAGAATCCTTAGTTCCAACCAAGAAAGGTTGAGGGCTATCAGCAAAGCTGGAGGACTACCCCCTTCCCCAAACTCCCAGGTCTGAAGGGGAGCAGCATGTCCAGCAAGTTGGTCCCAGTTGGGTTCATTTAAAAAATCATCCCTGAGATCTGAGAAACCACCAAAATTTATCCCTCTTTCCTCCCCTGCTTCCTCAAAATGAAACCTATTCCAGTAAAAGACTCTGGGATGTAAAGATTTCCTGCTGTAGAAATAGTGTTAAATTACAATGGTATGATGTGATCCAAGAAACTCTAAACTGTCAGAAAATGTAGGTTAATCTGTTTAACAAACGCTCATTGTATTCCTACCAAACGCCAGACCCTGGACCAGATGCTAGAAGTTGCAGCGTTCTGAAAGTTTGCCATTTCAAACAGTTCTCAAATGTTAGCATGGATGTGAATCACTTGGGAAACGTATTAATAATGCACATTCCTGAGCCTCACTCCCAGAGTTTCTGATTCATATGGGGCGGGGGCAGCTAGGTTTAGGAATCTGCATTTTACCCAGTCTCCAGATATTTCAGAAGCAGGTGGTCTTCCCTTGTTTCTTGAGAAACACTGACTTAGCACATCTTAAGTTCTAATCAGATGTTTGATTTAAGTCACTTAGACTCAGAACTGCAGGGGATGGAGAGAAATACAGAATTTCTTATTCCTTCAAGAAGCCTTAGGTAGCTGTCCTGGGAAGGTTTTCTGTGCGATAACAGCACACTGATATGACATTTCTTTTCAAACAGGAGAAAGACATCGTATCACCATTTGGCCTAAAAGGACAAGTTGAAAGCTTATCACTGAAACAATTCAAGAATGTGTATGTGTGTGTGTGTGTGTGCACATGTACGCGCGTGAGTGTGTGTGTAAAGGTTCACCAACTGTGCCCTTCAGCTTCATCTACTTTACCATATAGATGTTTACTGTATGAATATTAGATCTCCATTTAAAGAAATTGCTTTACGGAAGTATGAGGTAGAGATGGTAAAGGTAGAGATGGGTTTAAAGAAGTCACTCTAGACAGCAGCAGGGGGAAAGTATTGGATACTGGCAAGAAAGAAAACAGGAAGAAGGGAATAATTCAAACTTCTTAATGAAGGCACCGAGTAAATCCTTAGCAGCTGGCGTAGTAAAAAGAGGGCTGGAAATAGGAGTCTGCAGATGCGGCTGTAAACACGCTAAAGAATTCAGGTACCATGAGCCAGCTGCTTTAGGCACAAAAAGAAGAAATGAAAGAAGGAAAGAAGGGAATAGAAGAACGAAGGGAGGGAGGGAAAGAGAGAGCCAGGAAAGGGAAAAGGCAAAGAAAAGGAGGGGGGGAGGGGAAATGGAAAAAGAGGGCCCTGGCCCTATGGAGAACTTTCAGGCTTGTGGCTCTGACTAGCTCTGCAGTCTTCAGCAAGTCATTTGACTGCTCCAAGCCTGATGTGGCTCTTTAAAATGAGGCTAGACCTCTGAAAATAAGGAGCAATAGAGACGGTATAGTGAAAGGCTATTTGGACACGATAAAGGGCTGCTGAATGCTATTTATTGTGAATACACTGTGCTCTGGGTTAGGCCAACTGCAAGGATGGATATGAGGATGTGTCTCCTTTCGACTCCCCAGGTGAAAAGGCACTTTCCGTGTCTTCCCCACACCTGACCACCAAAGTCACAGGAGTTTGGTGAAAGGTTTTCTTTCTTTTCCTTTTTCGCTCTGAACTAACTTGGATGCTGCTTTGTGCAGGCCTGAGCATGAGATTCCTTTCAGCCCCCCCCACCTCCAGCTGTTCTCCTTGACCTACAGGAACCCCTTCCACCTTCTTCCAGGCAGGGCCAGCTGTTGTCACAGAGGCCACCTGCCTCCCCCCTGGCCTGTGAGTCACTAGATGGAGGCTAGAGTCCTCACCAGAGGGCTCCAGGGACCCAGGCAGCTTGCTGGAGGCCCTTGGAGAAGGAGGGCAAACAAGACAGGCACTGAAATTAAATGAATTGTCTATAAACGGTTTTTAATTAAAATTGTGATTCATGTTCTATGCAGAAGAGTCTCGTTAAGAACAATTGCACTCCCTGAGTGGCAGGAGAAGAGCTCAGCAGCTCTTCCCAAAGCCAGGGAAGGGAGGTGAGAGCAGAGAAATGGGGTAAGTGGCTCTTTCCCCTTTTAGGGATGAACAAGCAGGAAGAGAAAGGAGAGAAAGCTGCTAAGGGATCTGCTCCATGACTCCCCAGGCTGAGGCTCCTGGGGGACAGTCCGAAGCTTGTTGGGGACCATGAAGCTAGGATTTTGTGTTTTCTTTTGTTCCATAAAATTATGCCACCTTCTCACTCTCTTCTCCCCCATTCTCTGGCCCCAAGCCACCAGCCAGGAAACCGCTGCAGAGCCACCCACGCCTTGGCCTTGGGGCCACCCGGGTAGGCAGAGGAATCAGAGAGAGAGAGAGAGAGAGAGAGAGAGAGAGAGAGAGAGAGATGAGAGAGAAGCAGAGAGACAGAGGCTGGCTGGGGAGAGGTGATGGAAAAGAGGAGACCCAGAGCACCAGGGGAGAGAGATGGGGGGGGCGGGTAGAAGAGGAAAAGCAGCTTCCCAGGGAAGAGAATGAGCAGAGAAGGACCGGGAGGGGAGGAGCCCAGAGGTAGCAAGCTAAGGGGTGTGTACCGACTTTGAGAAACAAATGTGGACTGTCTGGGGGCTGTGGCTGCTCCCAGCAAGACACCCAGCTCATAGGGAAGGCCCTAAACCACTCAGAGATCCAATCCACGCTTAGCTTGGGAACTTGGTCACCTGCACTGTGCCGCTGCCTCATTTCCAGTGGCTGTACCCTCGCCAGGTTCAAGGGGCCCGGCCCTTCGGATGCCCCCAGGAAACTGCCCCCCACCCCACACCACCACCCAGGGATGTGGGCACCAAGCAGAGGGAGCTGGGGCTGCTGTGCCTGCGATTCCGGGCCGCAGACTTTAGGAGAGTGTCTAGGAGCACCCCCTCAGCCTTCCTAGCTCCCCCCCCCACCCAGTTCTGCCTACAACGTCTACAGCCATCACCACCGCATACAGACCGGTATGGGGTAGAAAGAGATCTGTGCAGGAATTAATATCTATTCCATCCTCCTGCTCCCTCTGAGTTTCTCTTTGAGGCAGAGAGAGACTTTCTCTAAATCAGGAGAAAGGAAAAATCGTGCCTGTCCCGGGCCCCTGTGATTGCCAGGGCAAATCCCAAATACTGCTGGCTGGCATGGAGATGTGGCTGGAAAACTCTAGTAACTGGGAGTGTTAGGAGGTAGGAACTTTAGGGTGTCCGGAGACAAGTTCCTAAATAAGCCAAGAAACACAGAGTGGGAGATCGAGAGGGGAAGGCCTGATGGTCCATCACCCCTGGGATAGAGAGCCAGAGAGGGAGCTGTACTCAGAGAAGTGGAAGGAACAGTGTAGGCAGGTAGCTGGGTCTCTGGGGACCAGAGGCACCCCAAACCTCCACCCAGGAGCTCAAGGTACCAGCTACAGGGCCCCACGCGCTCCCCGGTGACCACCCTCTGCCCCAGGAGTCCCCACGCCCAGACTCATCATTTCCTGGGGGCCTTCTTCCTTTTCTTCCTCTTCCTTTTTCTTTTTTTTTTTTAATCCTTCAAACACAAGACAAAAATGCACCTCGTTTATCATCTCAGATATATATATTTCACTCTCACCACATAAATACAAAACATCCAAATATCCAAAACATTCAGAACAGAGTTAGTAGCCAGGATTCAGTGACACCTACCCGCGTTTGAATCGTTCATTATTTTCTTCACTATTTTCTAAAAGAAAAAAAAAAAAAGAGGAAAAAAAAAAGCTTCCGACGTAAATAATTTACAATAAAATTACTATTTTAAAAATGCTCTGCGCTCGCTTCGGAGGAAGGAATACATTCTAGACACTGCGGCAACCTCGCCGTCTAGGTCTGTGGTTTTGGTTAAAATGCGGGGGGCCGTGGCTGCGGGGGACAGTGGTTGTTGCTCCGGGAAGGAATGAGGCTGTGCCGGCGTCGTGCGCGGTCCGGGTTTCTGAGTCGGGGCGGTGGGGCCCCTGGGGGTGTCGGAGGGGAGGGGGGTGGGGACCGATGTCTCTCCTATCCAGGCGGGGAGCTGATCTGGGCGCGGAGACTGCGGCTCGGGGAGGCCGGGCAGCCCTGCTGTCCCCAGCTTCGGCCCTGCCACCCGGTCCTCGAAGAAATCCAGGCGTTTCCAGCGAGTTGGAAGAGTTTGGTGAATCCGGGAGTGGGGAAGAGGAAGCAAAGGGCACCGATTCGTTTCCAAACGCAGCGAGGCCGCCCGGGGGCCCGCGGGTCGGGGGTCGGGGGGTGCGGTGGGGAGAGGCGCCGGCAGCCGCCCTGCTCTCGCCCGGAGGAGCGTGGGGCTGTCGGGCACCGCCCCGAGCGGCCTCCGAGGAAAGACTCTGAATTTTCTTTCATCAGCAGCGTTGGCTTTTCTTTTGCTTTTTCCTTTTGAATTTCCCATGCAAAGTCATAACACCCAGAACCTCAATTTTGCATTGCGCTGCGCAGCATTCTCTATCCTGAATTCTCTTAAACCTTCCAAAGTCGGTCGTTGGGAGTATTCGAAAACCGGTTTCGCTTCATCTGGTTTTAGGTAGTAGTTGGGACTCTTGCTTTATTGCTGATGAGATCAAATGTATTACCACCGTCCTGGCCTACCGTGACGTTTGGTTTATCTCCTGGGGTCGGTGGTGGTGGTGGTGGTGATGATTGTTGCTTCTCTAAAGGGGGAAAAATTCGGCAGGATTTGTCCAGCCAGAAAGCTGCGTGTGCACCGGCTCTCCCAAGCGGTCCGCAAAGTGGGGCCCAGGGGCTCCCCGAAGCCCTGGTTGCTCTGGCGAGAGGAAGGAACGTCTTCCCTTTTTTTTTTTTTTGGTCTAACGACACCTACCAGCCTTTTCAGCCCCTGGGGTCTGCGTGCAGCTTTGCTCTTTCAATATTCCTAAGAATGATCAAAAGCAGGAGCGGCCGGAGCTGGAGCAGGTGTCCCGGTGCTTCGACTTAGAACCAGTCTTTTTCCCTCCAGCGCCAGGCATTGGTTGGGGCGTCAGGTGGCTAATTCGGATATTTCCCCCCAATTCTTTGGATTCTCCTGGATTCGGAAGGAAGTCGGGGGCGGGGTGGGGGTGAGGGAGCACGGAGGAAAGGTAGGAAAAAAGTAGCCCGAAGGAAGGTTGGTGGCAGAGACTAGTGGGGAAGGAGAGCTGTGGAGGCCTGGTGGGGGCCGGAAGCCCAGCGCAGGAGCCTGGGGCGCCGCAGACGCGAGTCCATAAATATCACCACAATAGATACTATAAATATAAATACAGGCAAACACTGAAAATCAGTCCAGCGCTTTTTTCTCGGCCCCTTCTTTATTGTTGGTCCGGGAGTAAGGCTCGAAGGCCGAGGAGCTCAGGTACCGGGCGGAGAGTTCTTGCAAATTCCCGGCCAGCGAACCGGCCATTGTCAACGGGGCGGAGGACAGGCGGCTGGCGACCGAGCCGAGCAGCGATGGCACCGGTAGGCTGAAGAGGCCGTGGCCGGCGGCCGGCGCGCCCGCGTGCAGTCCCCCTGGCCCGGCGGGCCCGGGGCCCGGAGCGCCGCCCACGGCCGGCGGGTGCGGGGACGCGGCGCCCGTGGGACCCGGGGCGGCGGCGGCGGCGGCGGCGGCCGAGCCCGCGGCGGCGCCCGCGCCCAGGGCGGGCAGGCTGGGCCCGCGCAGCGCCGAGCCGAGCGCGCCGGTGGCGCAAGGAGGCAGCAGCGCGGGCAGGCCGGGAGGCGACAGCAGGCGGCCCTGCTCCAGCAGCCTCAGCACGCTGCACGTGGCCGCCGTCTCCGACACCACCGAGCGCAGCTCCGAGTCCTTGCCCTGGTCCTTCTTCTGCTTCGTGCGCCGGTTCTGGAACCAGACCTTCACCTGGGCGCAGGGGCGCAGGGAGGGCGGGAAAGAGGGGCAGGGAGAGACGGGGCGTCAAGCGCGAGCGGGCGCCCAGGACGCGAGGGCTCGGGTTCTCGGGGGGCCCTCTCCCAACCCCAACCCCAGCCCCCAGCTGGAGAGGTGCTAGCCGGGGAGCTGCCTGGGCCCCCTTGAGTTGGACCACAGCTCCAGGAGGCTGGCTTCCGGGTCATGGAAGCAGGCCCAGGCTGTGCGAGATGATAAGTAGAGCAATAAAGATGTCCACGACCCTAACTCCAAGGAAGACCAAGAGGGATTTTGCTGGGCTGCCTCACTACCTGGACCAGCCAGACGTGGATCATCCTAGCTTGTGAGCTCACATGTCCAGGAGAGGGGTAAGACCCGAAGACTGCAGTGTGGGAAGCGGGCGTGGGTGGGGAGGAGTGTTGCTCTACTTCTCTGGACCCAGGCCCCTGGCCCAACCAAGGAGCTCAAATTTAGCTTCTGCGCCATCAATCCTGTCCAAGGCTTCAAGAAGCTGTTTCTTGCTTATCAGGGTCACATTTGACCATTAACTAGCAGCAAAGGTAGGGAAGGTGGCTGTAGAAGGAATAATTTGTGCAGGATGGATTACAGGCCAAGCTTTCTCCATCTCCTCCCTCTGCTAGCTGGATTGGAGGCTCTGAGTGATACTCTTAATTTATCACTTCCCTGCTCTCCATCATGACTTTGGAATCATGGGAGGAAATCAAGAGACTGGGATGAACTAAATCCTCTCTACCAACCTCTCTCTCACTTTCTCATCTCCCTCTGCCTCTCTTGAGGCCTAGTTGGTGGCCCAGGATAGAGTTTAGCAGCTACAAGGAAAGGCCTAGATTTTGTCAACTAAGAGAGGTGGTAGTAGAGAGAATAGGAAAAAGCTATCATGCCAATTCAGGTTCAAAAAGAATATCCAATATGATCTGTCGTCAGTTCTCAGCTTTCTGCCCAGATTCCAGACCTAACATGCTCCCTACCTGCTTCAGGGCTGGGCCCAGGGAAGGAGACTGGACCTCAGAAAGAAGTCTGCTTTACCTAGGCCAAACTGGTGCCATGCCCTCCCTAGGCCCACAAGGGCCTCCAGAAGGCAAAGCTCTAAGGCCCTGAAAAACCCCGGACCCAGAGTCTACACGGCTAACTACAGTAACATCATGTGGATTTCATATAAAAGAAGAGACCTCAAGCACGGTTGGCAGTGCTGGCAACCAGGGTCCCACATCGGCCTCTGATCCCACACTTCACATTTCACTGGCACAGAAGACAGGGCATCATAGGTGCCCAGTGGATGCTCAGGGCTGGGAATGGGTCTGGGTCCAGCTCGGGGCCAGAGGAAGCCATAAGGGGCAGGGTAGCCTGTCCTGCGAGGGCAAATCTCAGGAATGCACACCTTTGCAATCTAGTTGCTACCCTCAGCACCCAGATGGCTTTGGCCCCAGCCCCATTCCTGCAGAACAGGCCTGCTTGTTGTATAAGGCTGGGGCTCCCAAGAGGAGTGGTGCCTGGAAATCTGGCCAAAATGGGCTGACTGAGACAAGGGGCAAACATTGGTTCCTTGTAGCCCAGAGGTGAGCAGGGAATTCTCAAGACTGTGATCCAACAGGTATTCCAAAGGACAGAATTTTGGGCCTCCTGGGCTAGGTAGGCCATGGTGGGCAGAGAATGGGCCCTGGAAGATTTGAGGGCATAGAGGGAAAGGTTTATGGAAGGGAAGAAATTGTGAGGTCTTTCACCCCATCCTCCCTGCCTCCTCCACCTCCCCCGGGAGTCTGTCCAGAGCCAGGCTAAGTACTGGGAAGAGCTGGCTGGAGCGGTGGGGGGAGGCAGGCTCCTGCAGAGCTGTGCAGGCCTGGCCACCTGGTACCTGGGTCTCGGAGAGGTTAAGCTGCCGGGCGAGCTCCGTCCTCTCTCGGCCCACCACGTACTGGCAGCGCTGGAACTCCATCTCCAGCCGGTAGAGCTGCTCGGCGGTGAAGGACGTGCGCGTCCTCTTGGGCCGGTCCAGGTCCAGGCCCTTGGGCAGAATGATCTCTCGGATGGAACCCTTGGCATCTGAGGAAGGGGAGATGTCAGTCGCGGGATCCCTCCCGTCTCCCTTCACCTCCCTGGCCGGAGCGGGCTGGAGGACTCGCTCGCCAGCCGCCTGCAGTCGCGGGGGTGGGGGGCGGGGGCGGGGAGCTGCGGCCACAGCCCGGGAGCAGAGACCCGGTGTGTTGGGGAGCGAGGGGGCTAACTCCACACCGCGGACGAAAGGGGGGGAACCAGACTTTGCTTTTATAGAGCACTCTGGACGCGGGAGGGGAAAAAAAAAAAAATCCAAATCGGCTGATGCTCCTTCCGGCCTGGGAGCCTCGGCTGCGCGGTCCGGGTCCCCCGTGGCCTGAGGGTCTCCAGACTGACCAGGCCGGGGCGCGTGGGCCCCAGCTCCGGAGCACCTTGACCAGACCCCGCTCGGGCGGTCCCAGCGCCCCACCCCAGGGTCTCCTTCTCTCCCGAGCCGGGGCTGCGGAAGGAGGAGGGACAGAGTCGGGGCCGGCGGGGCCTGGCGATCTGCTGGCGGGGGCGGCGCCGGCCGGGGCCGGGCCTCGCGACCGCCACCGCCGGAGCCCAGCGCGCAGCACGGCGGGGTCGAGCCGAGCACGAAGGCGACATCCGTGGCCCGGCAACCCAACCCAGCCTCCTCTGGCGGCGGCGGCGGCGGCGGCCGGCCCTGAGCGCGGCGCCCGGGCCCTCGGCCCAGCGCGCCCCGGGGCCGGGCCGTGGCGGGCGATCCGCTGCTCTGCTCCGGCGCCCGCGCTCCCCTAGCGTGCACTCGGCCGGCCGGGGCGCGGGGGCCTGGAGGCGGGCTCCCGGCAGGTGCTCCGACTCGCACAGCGCGCCCTCGCCCTCCATGGTGTCCTGCTCCTTCCCCCTGCTCAGAGGCCGCAGCCTGCAGCCCGGGCCCGCCCGCGCAGCCCCTAGGCTCCCCTGCAACCCTGTAGGCGGGGCCCCTCGGAGCGTGGAGGGTCGAGGGTCCCGGAGGGTGCGCGCCCCAGGTGCCAGCGCCCAGCGGCCGGCCAGCCCCGGGGGGGGGGGGGGGGCGGGGGTGGGGAGAGGCCCGCAACTTTCTCGGAAGTCCCAGCCAGCATCTCCTCCCCGCGGGCCTGGGTCTGGGGCGGCGCGCCGCTCGGGCACCCCGAGTCCTCCTCCCAAAGCTCGCGCCCCGCAGCCCTACCCCATCCCTACCTCGGACCAGGATCCGGCGGCAATAATCCGGGTCGGCGGCCGAATTGGATTTACTTTTGTTACAATCTTCCGCGGCCCCCGACGCGGAGAAGGCGCCCTGCGGCTCCTTGAGGAAGGAGGCAGGGAGGTTCCCCTCCGCACCCTTGCTCTCCCGGCTCTCCTTGTGCGCGTTCTTCGAGACCCGGGCAGCCTCTGCGTCCGAGTGGCACCGAACGTCCATTTTGTCTGGTTTCCCGAACATAGGAAAAAAGGGGAAAAAAAAAAAAAAAAAAAGAGGAAAAAAGAAAAAAAAAAACAAAAAGAAAAAAAAAAAGGAAAGAAACAAACAAACAAAAAGAAACAAAACAGAGGCACCGCGGGGACAGAACCCTACAATGGAGCTCCTGAGCCCTGCCCAGAGAGAGGCAAGCGGCAAGAATGAATGTCCCCGCGGGGCGGCTGCGGCGACCGCGGGCGGGTCAGCGGCGACCGGCGAGTGGCGCGCTCTCGGGGAGGCGGCGGGTCTGGTCCAGGATCCCGGTGCAGCCGCGGCGAGGCCAACTCGTCAGCGTCCGCGTCCTCTGAGCACGTCCAGTGTCCCCAGCCCGGCGATCGCGTAGCAAGCAGAGCAACTCCGAACCGCTGCGGCTCCCGCCTGTTACTGACACGGCGAGTTGTAGTTGTCCGACACCCGCGGGGACGTACACTCGCTGTTGCAATTGATTACGGGTAATTTCGCAGCCCCCACGTTTCGGTTACCTCATGAATACACTAAATTGTTTGGATAATATATCAGATCGTAATGGATGGTTTCTGTCCTTGTCCCCAATCAAGTAGGGGTTTAGCCAGTGAATAAACGGAAATGATTGGTCTTGCTTTCAGGAAACACACAATCAAAGACCCACACTTCCAGCAAAACTTTTGACAAGATTCCTCCTGAATTGTTAGTACCATTAGCAGGCATTATTAACTTTCCCTTTGCCTTTGACCCTCCTGCTCACATACTGGCTAGAGGGGTTCCCTCCGCACTCGACAGATAGAGCCCAGGGAGGGGGAGGGGGAGGGTAAAAGAAACCAACAAAAACGCTTACACACCCTGCAGCAGAAGAAAGCAGTTGCCTCTAGGGGGGGGGAAAAGAAGAAGAAGAAGAAGAAGAAGAAGGGGGGCGATGGTGATGGTGGAGTCAAAGTTTTCCCAAAAAGTATCTCCCCCGAACTCTAAACGCCAGGCTTTCGTCCCAAACAACTCCTTCTTAACACACCTCGACGCTGACAGCCATCTTAAACTGCCACCTCTCTTCATTTAGTTCCAGTTGGATTTTTTTTTTTTCCCCTGCCTTCACCTCCAGCAGCCCTGAGGCAGCCCATTCAAAGGGCAGCTTTGTACTCAGAGTCCAGCAGGAGAGAGAGGGGGAGAGGGAGAGAGAGAGCCGAGAAAAATCTCAACTGTGAGATCTGCTTCAAAAAAAAAAAAAAAAAAAAAAGTTTTCCCCTAGCTATTTCATTGTCTCTGCTACAATATCTTTGAGAAAAGCAACAGCCAGTAATCCAATAAGAGCATTGATTAGGCTACAATGATTCAATTCAAGCGCATGGCCTTGTGCAAGGAGCATGCTCCAGCCCTTCTCGTCACCTTGCCGGGGCAGAAGCCCTCTCCACGCCGCTCTCCCCATTCATTCCTTTATGGGAAATGCGGAGCAAAAGGAGTGAAAGATGGCAATTATCTAATTGGACTATTAACAAACAGTGCTCTGAGTGCGGCGGTCTGGCGTGGCTCCTGGGCGGGGGAAGGGCCGTGTTCCCTGCCCTCATTCACAAAGAGTGCAGGGGCCGGGGAGGAAAGGGGGTTTTTTAAAGGGAGTAGGGTGGCGGGGGTGGGGGAGAGGAGAGGAGAGGTGGGAGGTTTGGCTGAGAATTTTTCCACACAATTCCCAGAATGGGGGCGGAGGCGGGCAGGCGGGCGGGCGGGCGGGGAGGAGGGGGCTGGGGGCGGGGGTGCGGGCGAGCGGGTGGGAGAGAGGCAGGAGGAGGGGGTGCGGGTGTGTGGGGTGGGCTCCGAGGGGCTCCGCCCGCGCCGCCGCCCCCGCCCCGCCAGCACCCCGGGACCCGGCGGAAGGGCCGCGAGCCGGAGCGGCGGCCGAGCGGGGTCCTCCGCACCCTCCCCTCCCCTCCCCTCCCCTCCCCTCCCCTCCCCCCGCCGCCCCCACCCTCACCCCACCCCCTGCAGCCCCGCGGAGCACCCACGCTCCGTCCGGTTCCGGAGGCCGCCTCTGGCCGCGGAGGCAGACCTTGGGCTTTTACTTTATTTGATGGGGTGTGCGAGTGTGTGAGTGTGTGTGTGAGTGTGTGTGAGTGTGTGTGTGTGTGTGTGTGTGTGTGATTGTCCTGAGCTGCTCTCTGCAGGGAGGCGGGGTTCCCGGGTCCCCGCGGACGGGTGTCCTGTCGGGCTGTCGGGCTGTCGCCAGCTGGGCCTTCGGGTGCTCCGCGCCTTGGATTCCGCCCTCGGCCGCGGGTCCGGTGGCGCCGGGTGGGGTGGGCGGGGGGAGGAGTCCTCGTGGCCGCCCGGGCCTGGAGATGCTCAGCGGGATGGAGACAAAGTCCAGCAAACTCGCCGGCTACCTCCCGCCACGCGCCAGCGCCCAGGTTGGCGCCCCGAGGGCTCCACGCGGGTGGAGCGGTGCCCGTGACCGCGCCGCCAGGGCAGGTCCCCGGGATTTGGGTCCTCTCCAGGGGGATCCGGGCGGTAATGGGGCCCTCATGTATTTCCCTGTCCAGCTGGGCCGGAGCCAGTTCCTGGGCCCCCTCGGGCGGGGAGACGATGGGCTCCCAAGCCCCGGCCCACGGCCCTTCCCTGCCACCTGGCCGGGCGTGGGGCGAGGTCCTGCCCTCCGACCGCTGGGCCCGACCTGCTGGCCGCGGAGAGTCCCGGGCCCGGGCCTTGGCCCCAGTGTGTGGCCACCGGAGGGTGGCTCCGGGTCCCACATCGCACCGGCTGGGCCGCCGCCTCCTTTCCACAAAGGCTACTGAGGCCCTCGGAATCCAAGGAATCCACGCTGCTACCTGCAGGGCTGGTCCAAGGCCCAGAAGAGTCTTTTTTTTTTTAAATAATAATAATAAATTTATTTTTTATTGGTATTCAATTTGCCAACATACAGAATAACACCCAGTGCTCATCCCGTCAAGTGCCCCCCTCAGTGCCGGCCACCCATTCACCCCCACCCCACACCCTCCTCCCCTTCCACCACCCTTAGTTCGTTTCCCAGAGTTAGGAGTCTTTTAAAATAAAATTACCCAACCTACCACCTCTTCTTTTGGGTGAAGGAGGAGAACCGGCCAGGGAGTGAACTGCAGCCCTCAGAAAAGCCTAGCTGGGTGGGCAGTGGTAGCCCAGGGAGGTCCGGGGCTGGCGTATATCCGGCCCTAGAGGACACACCAAACTCTGGCCAAATCCCAAATACCCATTTGAAGTTGGGCCTCGGAGACACTTGCATCCACTCCCTGCAGGGTAATAGTAGTGGCATCTTTTGTAGTAGGAACTACTTATTTGAGCACTTACCGGTGCATGAACTAATTTTCTTCACCTCTCTATCAGCAAGGTTAGCAATCTTCCAGTTTTATAGATGAAAATAAATAAAGAAATAAATAAATAAGTAAATAAATAAATAAAAACAGAGATTCAGAGAAGTTGGATAACTTGCCAGAGTCATACAGTTGGGAAGTGCGGAATTCGAACTCAGAGATATTTATACTCTTCTTTAGCTACTCTACAAGGGCTTTGCCTTTTTTTTTCCTGCTTTGAGTTTTCAGAATCTGTATCCAAAATACAGAGGAATGACCTTAATGTTAATGCCCGGAATCCTGATTATCAGGCATCAACTTTTGTAGATTTTATCGAAACAACATGAAATGCAAATGGAAACATGGACTTCTTGTTTGCGATAATGCTATTTATTTCTAGCCATGAGCACTTCTTAGGAGTCTATCACCCTCCTACCTCAAGCTGCCCTGGAGTGAATAAAATAATTTCCTGGATCCAAACCTACTAAATGAATGTCTGAGAGCAGGGTCCAGGAGTCTAGCTGCCTCCCAGGGGACCTTTGCACAAGTTACAGTGGGAGAACTGTACCTTTTTAAACTGTACCTTTTAAAGTTGAGTAAAGTTGGGGGACTCTGCTAAGTTTCTTGAGAGTAGGGACCTATCCCCCCACCCCCTGCCCCCACTGGAAATGCAAAGGTTTGTTGGAGAAGGGAAGAAATTGGGATATTATATGAAGACACCTGGTTTCATTAAGCTGCCATTGACCAAGAATCTAGAGGTATCAGGACCTGGGGCTGGATCCAGGATGGGAGCTAAAGCAGATAGGCCTCTTCTCTACAGCGCCACATGCAAATCCTTTAACGAAGAGAACTCATAGGCCCTAACTGCTCATGGCTTGGGGTTGGCAGCACAAGCAGTGCTGCTGACCGATGCCTCTCTCTGTTCGGAGCCCTTGAAGTAACTGAATTCAATAAAGAAACATTCAACCCATAACCTGGTTTTGCTTTTTGTTATGCATAGTACTTTCTGTGTGTGTGTGTGTGTGTGTGTGTGTGTGTGTGTGTGTGACTGGATTAAAATTCTGTGGGCATCCATCCAGAAAAACCATGACAGGTTTCTGAGAGGACACAGTGGAGGACGGAAGCCCTGGGATGAAAATTTCAGAGAAGCAGCTGCTGCTCCCAGAAACTAAAGCTGTGTGTCCACTGGCAAAGAAAGGAGAGAACTCAATCAATTATTTGGACAATCTGAGACAAGCCTGCACTACACAACGCATGAGGACACAGGGCTGCTCCAGGTAAAAGTGGTTTATTCTCATGACTAAATTTACCTCCCTCCTCAGTGCCCTTCCTACCCCCACATCACTGTCTGCAGGTGCAGACAGACCCAGAATAGAGCTGTAGAGCTGGAAGGATTTTTTAGAGATCATCTATTCCATAACCTTCATTTGACTTGACAGATGAGGAAAATGAGCCTGGAAAGACAAAGCAACTTGTTAAGGATTAGACAACTAGTTAGTGGGGGCATCCGTGTGACAATCCTGGTCTCCTGACTTAAAGCTACACTCCCACCAGCACCCAGTCTTCCCAGAACCTGAACAAGATGAAAGCTCTCTGGGATTGGGTGAAATGATGCCATATAAATGAACTAAATCACAATCAGAGCCTTCAGGGTGCTTTTCACATGCCCAGCCTCCGCCCTGTCACCGCATCAGAAAGTAGGATCAGAGATAGTACACAGCGCTTTCCTTCTCCGTCTTCATTTTTTATTTCAGAAAGATGTGGGAGGGGAAAACACGCTGGCAGAAAATCTGAGATCTTAGATTATGAGTGGTTTGGGGATAGCATAACTTAATGTCTGAGACATCATTTTAAAAAGAAATGCGTCAGAGGAGATGATACAACCAGAAATTAAGTCTGCGACAATGAATCAGGGCACCTGATAATAATGGCGAATGAAAAACAATATCTAGCATTTATACAGATACTGTCATCTCAACCAAAGTTGCATGTGGTGATGAATTCAATGTTATCTAATCTCCACTATCCCCATTTCATAGGAGGAGGTCAAGGCATTAGAGAAGCAGACGAATGAAGGATTGATGCTGAAATCTGGTGCAGCCACTCTGGAAAATGGGATGGAGGCTCCTCAAAAAGTTGAAAACAGAACTACCCTATGATCCAGCAATTGCACTACTAGCTATTTACCCAAAGAATACAAAAATGCTAAGTCGGGATATATGTACCCCGATGTTTATAGCAGCATTATCTACAAGAGTCAAACCACGGAAACAGCCTAAGTGTCTGTGGACTGATGAGTGGATAAAGAAGATGTGGTGTATATATGCACAATGAAATATTACTCAGTCGTCAAAAAGAATGAAATCTCGCCATTTGCAACAATGTGAACCGAGTTAAAGACTGTAATGCTAATAGAAATAAGTCAGAGAAAGACAAATATGATATGATCTCACTCATATGTGGAATTTAAGAAACAAATCAGCAAAGAGAAAGAGACAAACCAAGAAACAGACTCTTGACTATAGAGAACAAACTGATGGGTACCAGAGAGGAGGTGGGCAGGGGGATGGGTAAAACAGGTGATGGGGATTAAGGAGTACACTTATTGTGATGAGCACTGGGTGTTGTATGTATAATGTTGAATCATTATATTATACATGTGAAACTAGTATTACACAGTATGTTAACTAAATGGAATTTAAATAAAAACATAAAAATGGGAAAAAAAGAACTAATACTGAATATGCAAAACAGAAAATGTATCCATACATCTAGATATTTCTTCCCCATTTAATTTTTTAAAGATTTTATTTTTATTTATTCATGAGAGACACACAGGGAGAAGAAGAGACAGGCAGAGGGAGAAGCAGGCTCCCCACAGGGAGTCTGATGCAGGACTTGATCCCAGGACCTCGGGATAACGACCTGAGCCAAAGGTCAACTACAGAGCCACCCAGGTGCTTCTTCTTCCCCATGTTTTTTTCAAGATTTTATTATTATTATTATTCATGAGAGACAGAGAGAGAGAGAGAGAGAGAGAGGCAGAGACACAGGCAGAGGGAAAAGCAGGCTCTGGGTGGGGTGGGGAGCCTGACGTGGGACTCGATCCCGGGTCCCAGGATCAGGTCCTAGGCTAAAGGTGGCCCTAAACCGCTGGGCCACCCAGGCTGCCCTCTTCTTCCCCATTTTAACTAGAGTATTAACCAATGTGTAGAGACCTAAGTTCTGAATTACCCTGACTACGTTTCAAGCGCACAATCTCATTGGATTCTACTTCTCAACTTTTCATTTTGTGCCATGAAACTAAGTTTCTTCAGTTCCTTTATATATATTTTATACATAGAATCAACATAAAATTCTTTAGTAGGAAGGGAACTTGTTAACAAACAGGATTCTGGGGCAAGCCAGGCTGTCTGATTAGTATTTATAAGTTCCTATCTCTACCACTTACTAGGTGTGTGGTGTTAGACTGGTTACTTTGCTTCTCTGTGACTCAGTAGCCTATCTGCAAAATAACGTTAACCCTTTATCCACATTACGTTATTATGAAACTGAAGTAAAGCACTTGGAATGGTGCCTGATACATAATGAACACTCAATAAATATTAATATTACTATCTTTCTTCCAGCACCTTCCATGAGGCTAGCACAATGTTAGAACCACAAGAAGGAACTTAGAGCCAGCCAGAGTAACTGAAAGGTCCAGATCGTAGATGGCAAAGCATCTACTACAATCTACAATAGATTGATCTAGCATTATTTTGATTCAATGCTATGTAATAGAAATAAGCAACCACTATTTATTAAAGACTTACTGACTGCTATTAGCTCATTTTTTTTCATAACAACCCTACATGTACCCATTGTGTTGATTACAAATGGCCATAAGTTGTTTGCCATTTCTCCCTTCAAGAGGTGCAGTCTATTTCTCCTTTGCTGAATTTGACTGGCTTTGTGACATGCTTTGATCAATACAATGACATGGAAGTGACACTAGGCCAGTTCTGGGGCTAGGTCTTAAAGAGCCCTGGTAGCTTCTGTTCTTGCACTCTTGGAACCCAGCTGCCACGTTGTATGGAAATGAGTCTAGCCTGTTAGAGGAAGGGAGGCCATAGAGAAAATTGTGATGCCCCAGCTAACTGCACCAACTTCCAGTCAGGTGAGTGAGGCCATCTTAGATGTTCCAGCCTAGCTGAACTTCCAGCTGAATGCAACCTTATAAGGGATCATGACAATATCATGTAAGGCAGAGATGAGCCATCCATTGTCAACCCTGTTCAAATGACAGAATCTTGAAAAAATATATATGTTGGTTTTTTCCTTTGTTTTGTTTTCTTTCCTTTTCTTTCATCCTGAGTAGGCTCCACACGCAACGTGGAGCTGAACTCACAACCCTGAGATCAAGAGTCGCATGCTCTAGCAACTAAGCCAGTCATGCACCCCTAGACTACTAAGCTTTCGGTGCATTTGCTATGAAGCACTAAGTAATGGAAACACTCATTTGACAGATGAGAAACTGAGAATCAGAGAGGCTAAAGCAACTTGTCCGTCACAACTAGGGAGTGATACGATCTGGATTCAAACCCAGGATCATCCCATATCCAACTTCATGATCTTGACTAAGGAACTATATAGTGCCTCCTATGAAATAAACAAATTCTAGAGAATAGCTCATCCGTCTATTTTTGTTCCTTCTCTACAAGGAGGGGGGGAGGCTGCACAAATAAAAGACATAACATCACTCTTTTTAAAAAGATGTTATTTATTTATTTATTTATTTATTTATTTATTTATTTATTTATTTATCTCTGAGAGAGCGAGAGAGAGTGGGAAGGGGCAGAGGGAGAGAATCTTAAGCAGACTCCTTGCTGAGCACAGAGCTGTCATGGAGCTCAGTCTTAAGACCCTGAGATCATGACCTGAACTGAAATCAAGAGTGGGATGCTTAACCATCTGAGCCACCCAGGTGCCCCCACATGGCATGTCACTCTTACCACCACAGAAAACAAAAAGTGTTAGAGCTGGAAATGGCGCAAAGGTGGTCTTTGCCAAGATCCTCATCACTTTTGGAAAATCAAATGGAGCTGCCTCACTGGGATGTGGGTACGGAGCCCTGGATTTCATTCTCTTTTTCAAAAACAAAGATGCAAACGAACATGTTCTGCTGTTACTTTTAGGAAATCAGAGGCACATGAACACTTAGGGTGGTGAGAGAATGTCTATAGGTGGTTGTTTAGCTCTGAAATTCTCCAGGTGAAGCATTCTGAGAGAAGGAAAAGAAAGATTGATTTTATTACATTTTCTGGGTCACAGAGAACTTTGAGGCTTTCCAGGAAAACTGGCTTATACATTTGTATCTTTCTAAGAGGAGTACATTTGGGTTTCAAAGCATCCTTAAACCCATAATTTTCTAAAGTTCCTTTTTGCCTGCAAAGCTGCTGGAGCCATTTATTCAGCAAGCAGATGACACCTACTCTGTGCAGGTCTTTAGAAACACCTTGCCACAACCAGAAGTGTTTTTTGTTTCAATGTGCAGAGACATTTGCCCAGAAGTCACTTATCTTTAAACCTCACCCTGTCCAGAAGGAGCCGCAACTGAAAAGGTGCAAAAACAAGGCCATTGACCACTTGAGATGAAGTACCACTGGGTCTGTAAATTCTCATCAGAGATCTTCTCAGTCCCTCAGTCAAAGCCTACTGACGCCTATTTTAGATCTAATTCTAACAAGCCTAACTTTCCCATTTCCTAGCTCACAACAGATTTAGAGGCATCAAATGGGAACATAAAGCACCGCTTGAGACAGGAGCCTTGGGGGGGGAGGAGAGAGAGAGCAAACAAACCAAGTAAGTTAAACAATATCACAATCTGGGGTGACTTTGCTTGGACACAAATACCTACAATCTCAAGTGCTCTTGAGGGCATGAAAGCCATAGAATGCAAAGTGAAATGGATATTCAAGGAAATGACCCTCAAAGATTAAATTGCATTTTTTTTGTTTGTTTAAGAAGGCAGAGACGCACATAAAACCTTGAGAAACATTTTAACATAAAATAGACTCAGAAAAATCACGTGTATAATAAGGGAGAAGCCACTGTAATTTTGAAAGGCAAAAACTATACCCATGTGGAAGCACTGCAAATAACGAAGACTTCCCTTTATTCACTGTTGAAAGGTGGCCGAGGTGAGGTATTTAACCCAGGAATACAGAACTGAACACGGGCATATTCTTATTCCCAGATGTCTTGGGTTGGATCCCTTGCAAAGCAGGTAGAGGGATCAAAGAACTCGGAAAGACGAAATGACCCAATCAAGGTCACTCAGCACAATCCGTTAGTCCAGGCAAATCAAGGGGACCAAGAGGAAGGGGATGCCTAGTACCTGGTGGGTGCTCTTTAGCATTTGCAAAAGAAGGAAAGGAAATAAGAAAGCCTATTAGCTGTTTGTGAGAGACATGCCTTCTCAGAGTTTGTCAAGACTCTCAGCTACAACAGAATCAGAGGAACTGTGGTCAAGGGCTCCAGATGGCTCTCACTGGCATGGAAACCCAACGTGACCCGAAAGGAAGGCAGAGAGGCAGAGACACTGTCTGTGAAATGAAGCAGGAGTCAGAACCAACACGCACCCAAAGCTGTAGAAGGGTCGACATTGACGCTGGTGAAAGGTCAGAAGGTGGGTTGAGGAACTCCTCATACTACCACCTAGGATGGCCACAGCACTTTTCCCTCTTCAAAAGTGCTTTACAAACATTAACTAATTAAACCAGCATGACTCCTGGAAGGGAAAATTGAGCCTCTGCAGTCTGTTTGGATTATCTGATAAAGCTAATAAAATTAAGATACAACATTCACGAAGATGAATACCCAGAACAGTATAGCTTTTGTGAAGGATGAAATATCGAAGTTTGGTGGTGGCATCTGATATCCTCAGAAGCTGTTTTGGCAGCGTGATGCACCCACCTCAACAGCACCAGCAGAAGACCAAAGTGCAGACACCACAAAGGATCTTTCTGCAAACAGCCTGGGTTCCTGTGGCTGACTCTGGCTCCCTCCCCTTAAAGTTCTTTCTCTGTGGGGTTTGTCTGAACCCTAGAGAGATGGAAGGAAGAGGGTCCTGCATCCTGGGCTGCCCAAGCTCTGTCCACCATCTCTACGGAAGGGTCTCATAAAGAGGTGAAGGGAGGGGACACCCTCCTGGTACCCTGCATGTACCAGAGCCTCAACTATCTGGTGCTGCTGCCCAGTATACAAACACTTCAAAGTATTCAGTTTCAAGACTGGACAGCACCTTCTCCTACTGCACTCTTCCTTTTTTTTTTTTTTTTTTTTAAGATTTTATTTTTAAGGAATCTCTATACCCAATGTGGGGCTCAAACTCACAACCCTGAGATCAAGAGTCGCAGCTAGTGCCCCTCCTACTGCATTCTTAATCTGGGGAGATTGTTTTACCTGTTTCTACAGGTAAACAATGTTTTTCTACATGTTTTTCTAGAAGAAAAAAAAAAAGACCCAATCAGATGAAAGTGCACATTAGAGCATTTTGGCTTGCCATGTAAAAGTTCTGCATTCCACTGGTCCGGATCCTCAGCCTTACACAGCAGACCACAGTGGTGGCTGCTCAAGCAACCCACCCTTCATTATTTAATGGCTTAAAATCCTGGGGCGGGTGGGGGGTGGGTCAGAGAAATGCTGCTTCTCGGGAGAATGTAGTTGGGTTTGAAGCAAAGAGCATCATCATATAGCTAGAAATAGAAACTCTAGAAAAAGAGGAAGAAAATAGGACCAGGAGTTGGGACACTGTACTATTGCTCCAGCTGGGTCACTGAGAAACTGAGCAGCCCCAGGCAAGAGCCTATTCCATCTGACCTTGACTTTCTTTTTTTGCTGAGCAAAGAGCAGGACAGAATCTGTGATCCAACAGGCACTGGTGATCCCAGCTCTAACACTCTCAGATTCTGGGGCCACATGTGATAAGCCTAGGGGAGGTGGGTCCTTAGGTAGAGATTACTTGCTTATGGCAGTCATCAGACTGTCCAAATTATGTGATTGCTGCTGGGTATTTAGATGAGGCCCTAAAGAAAACATAAGTGACTCACAGAGAAGTCATTGCTGAGCATCTACCAATATACCAGTGTGGATTACTTTAAGGCAGAGGCTGAAAAACCTGAGCCAAATCCAGTCTGTGGTTTCATGTTTTGTTTGGTCCACATTGTATTTTGTTTTTTTCAATTTGAGTTAATTTTCAACGTTTTAATTTTTTTAAAAGATTTTATTTATTTATTCATGACAGAGAGAGAGGCAGAGACATAGGCAGAGGGAGAAGCAGGCTCCACGCAAAGAGCATGATAAGGGACTCCATCCTGGAACTCCAGGATCACGCCCTGAGCCAAAGGCAGACACTCAACTGCTGAGCCATCCAGGGGTCCCAATTTTCAATGTTTTAAAAATAAAGGGATTTTATCTAAGCATTTGGACCCCAAGTCTCTCTTGAAAAATTAGATGACCTGGCTGCTGGCACTGGACACATTTTTTTCAATCAGTAATGAGCTGAAGATAAGAAGTGTCTGCCCTACTGGAAGGGGCCCATGCTCCCCATCTCCCAACCAAGTTGGTGTTTTCATTCACATCACCTGTCTGGTCCAGGAGGCATCTGAATCTAAGATGACACTGTAGGGAATGGGTGCTCTAAACTCGTCTGCTAAATTGGGCTGCCCGGGAAGCTAGGAGGGCAGGCTGCCAATTCTCTGAGGAACTAACAAAACTGGAGAGCCCCAGGGTCAGTCTCAGGTTCTCACTGCTTGGTATTCCTGAAAAACATCTCACAAAACTGCACATCAGGGTTTGTGCCATCAACGGAGTCATTAAAACCCTGAGTCACATCAAGGGCACCCCCAATGAGGAAAAGTGCCCTGAAACCAACTGAGCCTCATACCTTCTTTCTCCTTAATTTGGAGATCCAGGCACCATGACGCCAGAGAAGGTAAGAAAACAGAAGAGTCAGGAGGTGAAAGCTGTGAGAACAACCACACCCACTGAACACATTATGGGTTGGCAAGAGCTTTGCATAAATCTACTCCATGACCTGTGCTATTTTTAAAAGATTTTTAAAATTTATTTATTCATGAGAGACACAGAGAGAAAGAGGCAGAGACACAGGCAGAGGGAGAAGCAGGCTCCATGCAGGGAGCCCCACGTGGGACTCCATCCCGGGACTCCAGGAACATGCCCTGGGCTGAATGAAGGTGGCACTAAACCACTGAGCCACCTGGGCTGCCCATGACCTGTGCTATTTTAAAGGTGAGGTTCACAGAGGCCAGAGTGACAAGGCTCTAGGAAGCAGAAACAGAGTCAGGAGACCAGCCCACCTTCTCTGCTCCAAGGCCTGCGTTCACTGTCCTGCACCCAGAGAGTCTGTGGCAGAGACTGGAGACTGGTGTTTCCATTGCCAGAGAGGGAGCAGCACGAGAACACAGGGATATGTCCATGGATTCAAAGGCCAGTTCATTAGCTCTAGGAGAAGAGCAAAGAAGAAAGATGAAGGCAATGAATGACCTGAAGACTCAGACCCCAACTTGCTTCAGTTTTGTGGAAAAGGAGAATTGAAAACAATAAAAGCAAACAAAAAATGATTCTGGCTGTCTGCACAGAACAATTTACTTGACAGGGAGGGAGGGAGGGTCAGAACGGCAGACTTGGGATGATATAACACAGGGGCTAAAAAATGGAGAGAGGCACACTGTGGCCCAGGACGGTCCCTCAGACGGGGAAGGAGCTCGGTGCCTGGGGGGCCAGAAGTGACGGCTGCTGGTAAAGGCAATGGAATCAGCAGCCATGAGAAACATGCTCAGAATGTCTGCTGACTTCTCCCTCACTTGAAAATACTGGTGTTCGTGCAAATAAAAATGGGCTCTGGAGCACCTGGGTGGCTCAGGTGGTTAAGCGCCTGACTCTTGATTTCTACTCAGGTCATGATCTCAGGGTCCTGAGCTCCAGCCCTGCGGTGGGCTCTGTACTCAGCGGGGAGTCTGTTCAAGATTCTCGCTCTCCCTCTGCCCCTCCCCATGCTCTCTCTGTTTTTCTTTCTCTGTCTCTCTCTCTCAACAACAAAAAAAGGGGCTCTCTCCTGTCCAGACTCTGCCCAAGCTAGACTACCCTGTGTGTCCCCCTGAACACATCACGCAGCCCCTCCTCCCAGCCTGTCTTCCCAGAGTATCTTCTCTTCCTCCTCTGTCACTTTACACTTGTGTTTGTCTAGGGTCTTCCAAGCCATCTCTTTCTCCAGGTGACATTTTATTTTCATATCCTACTTGGGAGTTCTAAGATTCGGCATTATTGCTGTTACTAAATTGACTGAACTCAGTCAATTAATACAGATCTCTATTAATACAGATCGCTGACCCTAATAGAGTATCCTAAGAACTTTGCATAGATGAATTGCTTTAATCTAGACCAGAACTCTATGAAACAGGGACTATTCCTGGCCTAATTTCATAGATGAGGAAACTAAGGCCCAAGGAATTGTCCGAGGCTGGCCAGCTAATTAGTGATGGTGTGTGCACTAGTTTGCAAGGGCCACCATAACAAAATACCTCAGACTCGTGGGGTACTCAGACAGTAGAAATTTATTCTCTCACAGTGCTGGAGGCTAGAAGTCTGAGACCAAGTTGCTGTTAAGGTTGGCTTCTGGTGAGACCTCTCTTGTAGACAGCCACTTTGCCCTATGTCCTCATAGGGCCTTCCATCTGTGCTTTTGAGGAAGAGAAAGAATGCTCTTATGTCTCTTACTCTTCTTATAAGGACACCAATCCTGTCAGACTGGGGCCCCACCCTCATTACTTAATTTCATCTGAATTACCTCCCTAACAGCCCCATTTCCAAATACCGTCACATTTGGGCGTTAGGACTTCAAGATATGAATTTGGGCAGGGGATTGGGATCCAGTTTAGTCCATCACAGTGTGATACAATTTTTTTCCCCTCATTCTTTAACTTTGAGCACCCATTCGTCACCAGATGTTTTGTTAAGTGGCTGGAGACACAGCAGTGGAAAAGGCACACAGAGGCATTGCTGGTTAGACCATAAGCTCCCAACACTTAGGGGGAGAAGGTGGCAACAGTCAAGGAATGTGAAAACTCATTAGGCAATGAGATCACCTTATTCGGGCAATAGTAATAGGGGGTGTTATTGGGGTTATTTTGGCCAAGCACACACAGAACCAGGGCAAGAGTTTCCCAGGCAGAGGAAAGATAAGTGCAAAGGTCCCAGGGCAGAAATATGTAGTGTATTCGAAGAGCAGAAGGAAGGCCAGCCTGGTTGAGTCAGGGAGAGATCAGGGGAGGCGTTTGGAAAGAGGGAAACAGCCAAGTCATAGAAAGCTTCATAGGTATGTGGGAAGGAATTTCGTATTCTTCTCTAAGAGCAATGGGAAGCCATATGAAGGTTTGTGTTCTGACTTATGCTTTCAAAAGACCTCGTTAGTGGTGTAAAGAATGACTCGTAGGAGTGTAAGAGGGCAAGCAGGGACCCCACTGAGGAGGTTCTTCATTTGTTCACTGACAAGTATTTACCAAGCATCAACCTGCCAGGTAATGTGTTGGTACCGCCCCAGAGAGCTAAGAGCCTCCTGTGTTGTAGGAGGAGACGCCCAGACATGGTGGCCCTCTGCCCAGGGCACTTCCAACCTTCCATTAAAGTGTTGAATGAGTCAAGACATCGCTGAGGTCTGAGCTTTGTGGTCTAGGCTATAATCTGGGAAAGAGTTCAGAAGAAAGAAGGGCTGAGTGAGGAGAGCTGGTGTGGAGCACGGTTTCTCTGCAGATGTAGGACTCAGCCAGGCATTGAAGGATGGGCGTCCAAGGGGAGAGGGTGCCTTCCATCCATGGAGCTAGGAGGAAAGGCACCCAGGTGCAATGGGCACAACAGCAGCAACTGCACTGGCTTCTTTTGTATAAAGGTTCATTCAACACCTATGCAGCAGAGCACATGCTCTGTCCCTGCCCACCCACACTCTGAGGATATGTGAGGGTGACTCAGACTGTGGTCCTACCATGGAGAGATTTCCACTTAGCAAGGAGGATAAGGCAGGCCCATGATGATCTGTCGCACCCCAGAAAGTGAGATGTTCCATTAGAGATTCAGAGACAACCCTGAGGGACACAAGAGGAGTGAATATGCCTGTTATATATAATGATAATTGCAGAAGCATGAATATCCACCTCCCTCTCTACACGTGCAGGTACAGAGAACACTTCATGCTCTCCAAGTACCTTCACGTTTATCCACATAAGAGCCTTGTGAAGTATGCATAATGGGTGCAGTGGTCACTTCTGTTTTCCATGTGAATAAACGCAGTGTTCTCTCAGCACCCCACCAGGAACCCGGGACCACAGCCATGTGGCTCTACCCAGCCCTGCCCCACCACTGGTGGTGGAGAGCTGCTGAGGAATGGGTACACGGACAAGGGCAATAGGAAGTGGGGGGACTCAGGACACAGCTGGCAGGACCTGCTGTTGGATTGAGCATGGGGGTGAGAGAGGGAGAGGACTCAAGAATGATGCTAAAATTTATGGAGGATAGAGAAAATACAGATGGATGGTTGGGAGGGGGTAGACAATTCAGATATAGCACTAGTTTGGCTGCTAAGAGGCTGTTTGATTCTAGGAGCATTTCCTTCTTTGGCCTCAGTTTTCTCATCTGTGAAATGAAACTTTTAAAAAATATTTATTTATTTATTTATTTATTTATTTATTTATTTATTTATTTTTATTTATGATAGAGAGAGAGAAAATGCATGCAAGGAGGGGGGAGGCAAGAGAGGGGCAGAGGGAGATGGAGAGGGAGAGGGAGGGAGAGAGAGAGAGAGAGAGAGAGAGAGAGAACCTCAAGCAGATGCTGCACTGAGCTGAGCCTGGAAGCCTGAGGCGGGGCTAGATCCCAAGACCCTGAGAACTTGACCTGAGCTGAGTTCAAGAACTGTACACTAACCGACTGAGCCACCCAGGCGCCCTTCATCTGTGAAATGAAACTTTTAAGACCAATAACTGAAGTTGTTTGTGTGTGTGTGCATGTGCACGCTTAACCAAATTTTAAAATGAGATGACTATCCCTCAACATAAGACAGAGCATGCCAACATAATCATAATCATAGACCCTTTGTATACCCATTCCCACTGCACTCCCTCCTCCCCCACCTCAGATGGAACCAGACTTCAGGCCTTTGAATGTGGCATTTGTCATTTCTACTCACCCGTTTTGTTTTGTTTTGTTTTGTTTTTAAGATTTTATTTATTTATTTGAGAGAGAGCACAAGCAGAGGGAACAGCAGGCAGAGGCAGAGGGAAATGCAGGCACCCTGCAGAGCAGGGAACTCTATGTGAACCTCCATCCTAAGACCCCAGGATCATGACCTGAGCTGAAGGCAGATGCTTAACCAACTGAGCCACCACCCAGGCGCCCCTCTACTCACCTTTTACGGGTTAGTGATAATTCTGTTCTTTTCCTGCAGCTTATGATTTCATAATGCCTCTCACTTTGTTTTCTGTATAGTTGATTTGCAGTTGACAGGAAGCTTCCATACAGACCACCTCATCTGTTTTTCACTGAAGTCCCAGGAGAGCCGCTGGCTGTGGAGGGTTCGCTCTGACTTTTCAGATAAGCAAAGTGAGGTTCAGAGTGGGAGATGCCATAGCACTTCCCATCCTGACCACATTTTCATCCCATTCCTTGCCTTGCTTTCTACTGCTGGTATTCTTTTCATGCACATTTGTACCCATAACTAGACTAAGTTCTCAAGAGCAGAGATCTCTTCCCTGAACTTGTGACCAATGTGGTGAGGTCACAGGGCTCAAGCTTCAGTCAAAGAAACAGTGATGAAGGGAAGGCGGCCCCTGTGACAGGGAGGCTTCTAAAGCTACAGGCAACACAGGATAAGGGATGTAGGAATTGGATCTAAGGAGAAGAGCAGTCCACATGGTGCCCAACAGGGTAAGCAAGAAAGCGTGTAATTGATCAGAACCCATGACAGAGCATGCTGGGCACAATTTTGCTCTTGTAAGCCAAACACCCTGATGTTTGAAAGGCAAAATAAATGAAGTTTCACTTGTCCATGACAACAAGCCTCCTGTGATCTAGGAGTAAAGCATACGACTGCAATATCCAGAGTGGACATTCTTCCAGTGATGGGGGCAAGATTGAAAGAACTATAGGGTCGGATCTTAGATGGGCAGTGCTCATCCTTAGTTATGATCACTTATGCCGAGTACTGAATGCTTTACATGCATCTTGTCATTTTAAGCTTCCTAACAAATAATAGGCACTATTACTTTTATTTCCTCTAGTTTTAGAGCTAAGGCAACAGAAGCTCAGAGCGGTTAGTAAGTTGCTCAGAGTCACCAAGAGAGCAAATGGGGGAGTCCAAAATTCAAATACAGGTCTGCCTGCCTCCGGAGCCCTAACTCTTGCATGCTTTTCCATCTCATCTCCTACAATGGCTCTCTTGTTCTCCAAGAACACCTGGGCTGTGGACTGTTTCTCTACTAGCCAAGTGAAGGTAGGTTTGCCCAGATCCAGCTACTGGGACTGCCAGAGACAGGGACTATTAATTACCATCTCAAGCAAATCAGCATATGACCTTGGCCTCATTAGCAAGAGGCTTAATCTCCTCAGGTAGCCCGTCGTGGTCAATTACATTTTTTATTATACGCAGCTGCTACATTTGTGCTTTCCAGGTTACCTGTAGCTAAACCTGAGCAGTAAAGTGATAGCAACTACTGGAGGGATCCTGACATTCAGCTTGCCTCATGTCCAAGGGCAAAATACAGTTCTAAGTGTCCTACTGACTCTTGAGCTCCGGGACAAACAAGTTTTTCTGCCGCTAGACCTACGTTAAGCTACATAACATTTTCCAAGTGAAAACACTTAGGGATATCAGCCTGTGTGTGTGTGTGTGTGTGTGTGTGTATATATATATATATATATATATATATATATATATATAAGACAGATGCTTATGACAGATCAGTTTTTTTTTTTTTTTAATTCTTTGGGCTTGTTCTGGTTTTATAGAAGAACTCAAGTATGACAAAATAGCTCCAAAGAGTTGCTGTTCATCAATATTTGTCATGAATGTTAGAATCTTGATATAATATTATGCTTACAAAATTCTATGTATGCATATAAAATTTACTCACGTATTCAAAAAAGAGTAAACAGAAAGGAAACACCATGGTCCATTGGAAAATAACTGAGACCCTGCGGTTTCTAACCTTTAAGAGTTTGATAATCAACAATACAATATTACAAACCTGTTAGGGTTTGCTATTCAATAATATAAAACCAAAAAAAAAAAATAAGACAACTATAAATAAATCCTGTCTAGCTGATTTAAATTATTGAGCTCATGCAGCTTGAGCAAACCCTCTTCCCCTAACCACGGTGTGATTCTTCTTGATTGAGAATCGAGTTTCTGGGCTATTTCTCAGAGAATGAAATTACAAAACACAAGATAGCAGATTTAAAAAAAATCTTTGTCGCCAGGTATCCCTGCTGGATATCAAGTGACTGGGTCAGAAACTCAGTCGGAAACTCTGCTTAAGGAAGAGCAAAACAAATCCCCCTCGCCTGGGAGGCCAAACAGAGCATTGTTTTAGTTCCGTAGGACATAACGACAATGGAATAGAACATTGTCCGGGGTAATGGTCTCCTGCTGGTGGAGAAATGCGGAGGCAAAACCGAGGTGCTCAGCAAAAACAAACAGGGGGCTGAACTGCTACCTTCTTTTTAAAGCAAAAACCGTTGATCCTGGAACTGAGCCCCTCCCAGCAGCTTCCATTCCGTAATAAAAGTCTTGCATTTGGAGGTGCTCTGGGCTGGGATGTTACTGGGTGGGGGGGTTGGGGGGGTACAGAGGCTAGCAGAGTTACTGTGGCTGAACCTCTGGCTTCAGGGATAGGCTTTGGGGACCATTCTGAATTTCACCAGCTGCTGGACAAAACAGGCTTTCCATAAAAACACTGCATCATGCTTCACGACCAGCTGAGATCCCCCTACCCCCATATCCCATCCTCACCTCTATTCATTTTATGACTGCTGATCACACTGACATACTTTGTATGGGTAAAGCTCTACATCTGTTGAAGAGAAAAACATTTACTTTGTAAGTATTAATCGGGGATGCCTGAAGTAGGACGCTAGTAATCCATTCGATACAGAAATCAGTACCTTCCAATTTTTTTCTTTTTTTCCCTTGTAAAATAACACTAAATGTAAAGACTCTCTAATGTGCAACTCAACACATAATTTAAATCAGATAAAATTTAGATCAGATAATAATTTAAATAGACATTATTTAAATCGTGAAATTTTGGAAAATAAACATCCTTTCATATTTGAGACAAACATAAATGAAAATTCAGGACCAAAGTCACCCTTCAACCAACTGAAGCTTTTGTAGAACACACAGCTCAAACTCTACCACACAGATGGAAAATAGTCCGAATACAAGCTGGCAGTATTCTTTCATTCCACAAACTTCTACAATCTCCATTAAAGCTGCATGGCATTCAAAAGTTGAGGTCCAATTCATCTTTGCTGTTAATGAGACATTTTACAAGCGTATTTTCTTCTTGGGAAAAATTTTTGAATTGGGTAAAACAAATGGGAAGTGGATATTTAAAACACACACACACACACACACACACACACACACACACACAACAACAACACCCTCCTGCCCGGACTGGTGATTGATTTGCTTAGAATTCTCTAGGCAAGCATTTCGTTCTCTGATAACTGCTATTTCCCCCTCCCATTCCAAATTCTCTGTCCTTGGGGCTGACACAGGACGTGGAAATACCAATTTGTGATACTGGAGTTCCCTTCATGTATTGTGTATTGCAACGAGAATTATTTCATATCAGCTGTAAGGGCATCCCTCTGACTTTTTCCTTTCCTCTAAGATCAGACTTTTTTACAAAGAAGGATGGATGCCTGATAGAACACTAGTAATAGGAACTAGGTGGTCAGGGTTACACACACAACTTTTTGACGTTTTGCATGGCCACTCTCTGTGTTTTACAGTCCTGCTAGCAGAAAAAAAGATCCTGACCTGCTTACCCCGTGGAGGGTGGCAATTTCTATCATTATAACAGTGATTAATCTGATATTTCTAATTTAAAGACATTCACTTGGGAAAAAAAAAGAACACAACAGTTTTTGCCTTCAGTTACCTATATACGATTATCTCAT
Source organism: Canis aureus (assembly GCF_053574225.1). Taxonomy (NCBI): domain Eukaryota; kingdom Metazoa; phylum Chordata; class Mammalia; order Carnivora; family Canidae; genus Canis; species Canis aureus. The sequence goes on along the minus strand of NC_135639.1, from coordinate 13,623,921 downwards.
TTTCCTCCCTCTCCTTTCTGGGTTGACAAGAGCTCCTTGGTGACAAGATATTCCAGTGGGTGATAAAAGGTTTCAGTTAATTTTTGAGGTGCTTTGGAAATTTCACCAGTAATGTAAATCACCATCATAGAAACCTCAAGTGGTCAAAAGAATAAATGGGGAGAATGATAAGAAGCACTAGCTTGAAGTACAGACTTTATAAAGGTAAGGGGGGAAAAGTTGAAATTATGTCGGAAAAACTTTAATTTGATGATTTAGTGGCTAGCGAACAAAATTAAAGTATAAGAATTTGGATTAGGCAGGCTCAGTTCAAGTTGGTATTTACAATATGGGGAGAAACCAAAGCAAACAGATCTCGGGTAAGTCCCCAGGTACTCAGGGCTGAACAAACAAAACGAGCTATGGAAAGGGGATGATAATTAGCAATAAACATGAAGGCGCATGTACACTTTGGGCAATTCCGATTGCAGTGCCTCCCCTTCCTCAATATGTGAGTGCGCCATGCAAAATGAGGAACCGTTTTTGAATTGTGTCTTCATCTTGCATATCTGGCTAGGAGTTTTTGCATCTCCCTCAACTGGTCAGCATATCTAGGATATCTGCTGGGCATTACACTGATCCCACATCCAAAATCCTGTGACCGTGTTGAGTGTGGGATGCCTCCACCTGCATCACTTCAGGACTTGCCATAAAGCAGAATTCTCCAAGAATGCAAATTTTCCCTCATGAAAATCTACTTCAATAAAAGCAAGGTCCAGGCACCCAGGGCAATGCTCAGCTTAAAGAATCTGGCAGGGAAATTGGTGGTTTTAAAGGCTGTGTTTCAACTCCTGTTTTTAAAAGGGTCCTAGAATCTTTTAATGTGAAATTTCTCTAAGGAAAAGTTCATGGGAATTATTTTAAAGTTTCAGAAAAGTCTATTTGGTAAGGGTAGAACGTTTTCAACTTCGGAGATTATTTTTCTTTTTTAAAAAAGAGGGAAACAAATTTCAGTCACTTTAATATACACTTTAAAGGCAATTTATGATAACTGTAGCCCTCCTCCGATGACTAAGGCTGCAGTGAACTTCCCAGGCTGAAACATTCATCCTCGTATTCAAGAAAAGTCCTCTCAACAATTTAGAAAAATATTAAAAATATGGAAGCAATTGTAAAATCACTTTCACCTGTGCAATATCCTTTTTCATGAGGAGCTCCAAATTACATAGCTAGGGTTACAGATTTTCACAAACACAGTTTCATTTGTGGTAGTTCTGTGGCTGTAATTCCAGGCTGCTATTTATTTAACTCTACTGAAAGGCATGGGGTTATCTTTGCCTTGTCTTCCTCTTGTTACTTAAACCATCCAAGAAAATGTCAAGAAATCCAAGTCAGAGGAAGGGGGACACAGGAGGTAGAGTATTCAAAGGGCTGAAATCCACCACATGAGAAAAATCAAGTTGATAATAGTTGAGGTTACCTCCCTGCTCGACGTCCTCCACCTGTGCAATGGGCTAACGTCCCTGGGCTGGGGATGTCTGAGGACGAAGAAAGAAGTCCTCAAGCCGCTGCAAGGATGCCAAGAGAACAGCCAGCTGTCTCCTGACTTAGAATATCTCTGAAAGCTTTCTGGCCTCTCTGAGGAAGCCGATCCAAAGCCACCCGGTGTCAATTTGCCTTCTAGAAGCGACGGGATGCCTACTCGGATCTGGGCAGTGCTTACATTTTTTGGTTTATTGGGTTTATGGGGCTCGTTTGGAACTCTCTGCGATGAAACTGCAGAAGAGTAGGGGGCAGGGGACGGGGTGGGGAGGAACGGAGTCCGCCAAGGAGAGGGGAGCCCGGGAGAGGAGCAGGGGGTGGAAACCCCGCGAGGGAAAGGCAAGGCCGGAGGCGGAGGACCGAGCCAGGCGGGGGCTGGGAGAGGCAGGGCGGGCCCCGAGCTGCGGCCGGAGCCCCGAGGCCCGGGCTGGGCTCTGCTGGAGGGCGCCACCGAGCCCGGGGCGGCCCTCCGCGGCCGAGCTGGGCCCCCTCGCCCGGCCGCTGTCCCCACCGCACGCCCGGCCCCGGCCCCGGCCCCGGCCCCCGCGGCCGCCTGGGGGAGGGGGGAGGTGGGAGCTGCGGGGCCGCCGCGCCCTGCGCGCCCCTCTCGGCCTCCGCCGCCGCCCCGGGTCTGCACCCCGCGAGGCCGAGCTGCTGCAGGGGCAGCCCCGGGCCGGGGGGCTCGCCGGGCTGCTGCGGCGGCGCGTGTTCCTGGAGGTGGCATTTGCAGGCGGGGAGGAGACAGGGCCACCAGAGCGCCCCTGAGCCCCGGGGGGTGGGGGGGCGCCCGGGCTGGGCTCGGGGACCCGGTGAGGGTCCGACACGGGCCCCGAACCGCGCCTCTTGCTGGCGGCGGCCGAGCTCCGAAGGCACTGGCGCGGGGCCGTGCCCCTGTCCCGGCGGCGGCGCCCCCCGGGGCCAGGCGCGGACCCGCACGTGGGGCCGGGGAGCCGGGCGCCGACGGCTGGGAGCGCAGAGGCCCCTCCCGGGGCTGGGGTCCCCGCCCGCCCGGAGACCTCACCTCCGCGTCCCGCCCCGCCTCGGGCCGCGGGGACAGGGGCCTGGCACGGGCTCCGCAGCGGCCGCATCCCCCGGGCGCTTCCCCCAGAAGCGCCTTCTCGCCCCTTCCTCCCGGGCCGGGGCCCTAAACCCCCGGAACCCCGCGGGGGAGGGGGCGGGGAGGACAAAACCGTCCAAGCTTTCCCGCCCACGGCTCCCGAGCGGCGTCTCGGGGGCGCACCAGGCCCGGGGGGGGGGGGGGTCGCCTCCCCCAGTGCCTTACAGGGGGGGTGGGCGCCGGGCTGGGCCTCTTGACACTTTCACGCCTACTTGTAATTTCCCGTCGGCTTTGCAGAGGGGCAGCTGCGCCCTCCCCTTGGAGAAAGAGGCCGCGCCTGCACCCAAAGGTAACGCTCAGGTGACCCGGGGAGCAGGGCAGGCCGCCGGGCAGTCCGCGACTGCGGCCGGGGCTTAGAGGCTCCTGTTCCATCGGAGGAAATCGGGCGGGATTTAGAGTACATTCCTAGTAGGACTGGGCCTAAATTTAATTTAAAAACAAATTTAAAAGATCTCAAGTGGTCCAGTTTGCCTTTTTTGCTCCAATTTAAAAATTAGTGACTATTTTTCAGCGGTACAGAGGGGATAAAAGATGATGGTTGGGTCACCCCATCACCCCAGGTTGGTGTGTAGTTTGCCTTCATTTCCCTTCCCTTCTCTGGAAGTTGTGTTAGCAGTGTCCACATAAAACATTTTCTGTAGAACCCTTGCACAGAAATAAATCGGATTTTTCTGTTTGGATGGTTCTATGTCAAAAAGGTTTGCAGCTGCGGCTGGCTTTGACAATGATTAAAAGGAGGACATTTCCTATCATAAGGTAGAGTCGGTGCAGTGCCTACAAGCCATTGATTTCCATCACTGTGTCCTCAGCTTGTTGTTCACTTTCTCCTAAGATTATGACAATAATCATCATTGTAATAATAACCAGGACACAAACAGCTCTTGAGAAGTCCTTGGTAACTACCTCTTCTTGGGAGGTGAGAAATGCACACACACACACACACACACACACACACACCACCCTGTGGACCTAGGCTTTATTTTTGCCAGAGGAGCGCAGAACTGCCCGAGTTTTTAAAAAATGATCTATTTACAGACTTGCTAATGCCTCCCCAGAAATCTTGTTTATCGGCCCAATAGTTGTGACAGGGTTAGAAAACCAGTTTAAACTGTTAATCGGCTACAAAAAAGGTCCCAGATTGACGCCTTTCACTTACCTTTGAAAGGCTATAAAAGCCACGCTGTACATTGGGATGAAATTAGCGACAAAATCATTACCTTGACTTCCCACAATAAAGACGGCCTTAAAGAGAGGCTATTGATGGTTTCAAATTACATAACGGTGGTTTATAAGTTCTTCCTCTGGGCTCATAGAAAGCAATTTTAAGGTGTGAATTCTTCAAAGAACAAACAGCCACTAGCATTCAAAACACCGCCATGCAGCTGCTTTTTAATTTTTTTTTTTTTTGGCAAAGCGGCTATTAGAAAAAAAAAAGGGGGGGGGAACAAAAATAAAAATTCTGGTAAAAGCAGGCCGTACCCAAAGGGAATCCTGTCCTGTTTAAATTTCACCGAGCTCCCTGTGCTCACACTTGGCCTCAGAGCCCGGAGGGCTCGACCTCTCCCTCTGCGGCGGGCCAGGGGGTGGGCTTCGTAGACTGGGGTGTCTGGGCAGGGGGTCTGGGCAGGGGGGTGGGGGGATGCCCGGAGCGTGTCACCGGTCTGCCCACTTCGGCTGCCGATTTTAAAGCCGGACACAACCTCCTCTAGGTCAGAAGGAAAGGCGTTTCCCTAACACATCACCGATTCCAGGGGCTGGGCCTGGGGCTGGGTGCAGGCGCGAAAGGTCAAGCCTCCCACCCCGCCTCTCTGGGACACTCCAATCCGGCGGAGGGTGGGCCTGCGCCTTACAGCCCACCCTCCCCGGGACCGGTCTCCACGTAAATCCCAAAGGCTGTCAAATGCAGACGACCCAACCCGCGCGCTTTCTTTCGCTTTCAAAGGCGCGTCTGCATTTTCGCGGGCTGAGCAAGTCCCCCCCAACCCGCTTTTCCAGGTAACCCCACCCTCGCGCCACTGCCTGCAAAACCCGACGGTGCACCCCGCCGCCCCAGCTGGCACTTCCGGAGGGCCGAGGCTGGGGGGGGGGTGGGGGGAAGGGGGTGTCAAAAGCCCACCGGTGGCTGCTGTGAGGCCGGAGCACAGACGTCCGGGCTGGCCGCACGGATTGCGGCGCGCGGAGGCAGAGGAGTGCGCCCCCTTTAGCGTGTTATGGGGCGAGAGGATTGCTGGGGTCAGGAGCGCCCCGGGAGCAACTCTGCAGCGGTGGGAGAGGGGAGGGGTGCCAGGGCGCCCGCAGGTCCCGGCTGCAAGCTGCGGCTCGGCCGCATTCGCTGCGCAGCACTGCCCCCTGGTATCTGCTGTTGAAACTGACCGGCTCCGCGGCGCCGGCTCTTTCTCCAGCGAGGCTGGGACAGATCTGTTCTCCCCTCCAGGCCACAACCACCCCCCACCCCTAGTCTGTCCCCAGGAGGCCTCGAAAGAGCCCTCCCGCCAGCTCAAAGCCCTCCAACTCCCTCTTCAAGCACTCAGCCACCCCCAAAGAGACCCAGGGAGCCGCTGCCTGAACCAGGCCACCTGCATGGCCCACACCCCTTGTTGACTCTGGCTGATGTCTACTGGGGGCTAGAGATGTGCCCCCCCCCCACCACTACAGGCCTGGGCGAGGAGGAGCCTGAGAGGCTTGTCCACATAAAGACTCATCTGAGGCTGGGAATGTTCATTCTTTAATAAACACCAGCTCCTCCAGCACCTTTGGTTGGCACCTGGGCTTTCCAGCGGAGAAAGGAAGGATGGCAGGGCCTGGCTCCTCCTCACACCCTGATCTGGGAGAGGTGGGCAAAGCACCTGGTGACAGGTGTGTCATTTGGAGGGTGCCACCGGGAGGGGCCCAGAGCCTCTGGCCCAGCCCACTCCTTCCCTTCCCACAGGTGCAGTCTGGTCTTCACTTCCTGAAGGTTCCTGGAGGAAGACTGCCCCCCTTTCCACCCTCTCTGGGCACCAGATGCCAGGGTGGACAGAGGGGCCCAGGCCTCAGGACTCATCATACTCTTCACTCCCAATTGGCTGGTTGGCCCCAGGCTTTGGGGCTGAGCCGAAGGGGAGGTAGGTGTTTAGACCACTAAATTTCAAGAAGGAGCTCAGGCTCTGGAATTGGAGTTGGGGTTCCGACTTGGTCATATACTTGGCTGTGTGACCTTGTGTGAGTTACTTGGCCTGTGTGACCTTGTGTGAGTTACTTGGCCTCTCAGTGCCTCAGTTCCCTTGTTTGTTTTCCAGAGATGTTGTGAGGATTGATTGAGATGATGTCTTTGGGTGCCAGCATGTGCTCAGTTACTGCCTATTACTGCAGGTGATCCACAGCAGGAAAAATTTTCCAGCAAGCATCCCGGAGGGTGGGCTCCAGCAGCAGTGTGCTGGGGTATCTCCATCTCTGGCTCCAGGAGGGATGGATACAGAGCAGTGTTGTGCTGGACGCTTCCCCTTCCTGGCCTCAGAGTGTACACGCGGGAGCACCTGCATACTTCTCTCCGCTCTAGGAAGCCACCCATCCTCCCTTGTGATTACATCTGGCGATGACGGTCGGGGATGAGAACTCTGGGCCTAACAGCTGCCACATATCCAGCCGGAGGACAGAAGTTGTTTGTTTTTGACTCTCCACTTTACAGAGCAGGAAACCCAGGCTCAGAGAGATTAAGCAATTTGCCCAAGATCACACAGCTGATAAGGGGTAGAGTCTGGGTTGGAAGTGAGGTCAAGCTCTGAACCCCTGCCTGGCGTGACATTAGAAAGAACAGAGTTTTTGCTCTCGGGTTTCCACCCACTCTCTAAGCTGCACTCTCCCCTGCGTTGGCGCTGGCAGAGGCGGAGAAGCCCTCCCAGGAATCCAGGGCCGCAGCGCGCATTTCCACTCGCCCAGTTAGTGCCAGGAGCGTCCCTAGACTTTCTGACTCTCTGGCGCTGGGACAAAGGTCCCGGGAGGGGGGGGGGGGGCGGGGAATCTTTCCTCTCCCCTCCTTGGAGGCTCAGCGCAGGGGTCCTGGTAGGAACCATTTAAGATCGCAGTTGAGGCCACCTGTGCAGAGTCCTGGGGAGGCGGGAAGGGACGTGGAGCCCAGATACTTCGGGCCCCCTCCAGGTGGTGCTCAGGACGCGCAGGGGCCCCACGCTCCGCTCCCTAAACGGAAGCTCACAGGCACTGGAATCAGGGTCCTGTACCGGGTTCGAGCTCGCGGTGAGGGCACATCACCAGGGGCCTGGCAGCTACCCAGACCCCAGGGAGGCACTTGCACTCACTAGGGCTGTCCCGGAGGTCCCGCGCCTCCTGGGCGCCAGTCCGTGCCTCCAGCCTTCTCCCGCAGTCACTGTCCGTTTCCAGGCCCACCCCAGGGGCCCCACTCTGTGCCCCTGGCCCGGCCCTCCCCTGGGATCCCCCAGTGCTGGCGGGACTGAGCCTTGGGGAGGGATCGCCCCTCCCTTCGCCCTGCGCAGCCTCCCCCGCCCGCGGGCCTCTGGGCTGGGCGCCCCCTGGCGGCGGGAAGCAGAGTGTACCCCGGGTCGAGGGGTCCCCGCCCAGCTCCGGGCCGCCAGCGCACACCCGGGCGTCCTCCCCCTCCACGGGGTGGCCGGCTGGTCCCCAGAGACGGGCCGAGGGTCGCGCAAGGCTTTCCAGGACTGGTGGGGAGCGGCCTGGCCTGGGCCTCCCGGTTAGAGACCACAGATGTCAGACTGGTTCTGGTTCAGAGGTGAAGAACTAACTATATACACCCGGATTTTTATTTTTATTTATTTTATTTTTAAAAAGATTTTCTTTATTTATTCATGAGATACACAGAGAGAGAGAGAGGCAGAGACACAGGCAGAGGGAGAAGCAGGCTCCATGCAGGGAGCACGACGTGGGACTCGATCCCGGGACTCCAGGATCACACCCTTGACTGAAAGTGGCGCTAAACCGCTGAGCCACCAGGGCTGCCCTACACCCGGATTTTAAAAGAAACCCCTGTAACACACACGCACACTGCCAACCACACGGTGTCCCTGCCCCTTGACCTTATCTTTTTTTTTTTTTACATTTGTTTTTATTTAAATTCTATTTGCCAACATATGGTATCCCATCAAGTGCCCTCAGTGCCCATCACCCAGTTACCCCATCCCTCCTCCCCTTCCACAACGCTTTGTTTCCCAAAGTTAGGAGTCTCTTGTGGTTTGTCTCCCTCTCTATTTTTTCCCACTTGGATCTCCTCCTTTCCCCTATAATCCCTTTCACTATTTCTTATATTCCCAGTATGAGTGAAACCATATAATGTTTCACTATAATGAAGAATAGTCCTTCTCCAATTGACTTATTTCACTCAGCATAATACCCTCCAGTTCCATCCACATCAAAGCAAATGGTAGAGATTCTTTCTTTCTTTCTTTCTTTCTTTCTTTCTTTCTTTCTTTCTTTCTTTCTTTCTTTCTTTCTTTCTTTTTCTTTCTTTCTTTCTTTCTTCTTTCTTTCAAGATTTTACTTATTTATTCATGAGAGACACAGAGAGAAAGAGAGGCAGAGACACAAGCAGAGGGAGAAGCAGGCTCCTCACCAGGAGCCCAATCTGGGACTCGATCTGGGACTCGATCCCCGGTCTCCAGGGTCAGGCCCTGGGCTGAAGGTGGCGCTAAGCCGCTGAGCCACCCGGGCTGCCCTATTCATCCTTTCTGAGTAATATTCCTTTGTATACATAGATTACATCTTCTTTATCCCTTCATCTGTTGATGGACACCGAGGCCCCTTCCACGGTTTGGCTATTGTGGACATTGTTGCTATAAACATTGGGGTGCAGGTGTCCTGCCGTTGCACTGCATCTGTATCTTTGGGGTAAATCCCCAGTAGTGCAATTGCTGGGTCTAGGGTAGCTCTATTTTTCACTCTTTGAGGAACCTCCACACAGTTTTCCAAAGTGGCTGTACCAGTTCACATTCCCATCAACAGTGCAAGAGGGTTCCCCTCTCTCCACATCCTCTCCAACATTTGTTGTTTCCTGCCTTGTTAATTTTCCCCATTCTCACCGGTGTGAGGTGGTATCTCATTGTGGTTTTGATTTATATTTCCCTGATGGCAAGTGATGCAGAGCATTTTTCATGTGCTTGTTGGCCATGTGTAGGTCTTCTTTAGAGAAATATCTGTTCATGTCTTCTGCCCATTTCATGACCAGATTGTCTCCTGAGAGTTGAGTTCAATAAGTCCTTTATAGATCTTGGGTACTAGCCCTTTATCTGAAACGTCATTTGCAAATATCTTCCCTCATTCTGTGGGTTGTCTTTTAGTTTTGTTGATTGTTTCCTTTGCTGTGCAGAAGCTTTTTATCTTGATGAAGTCCCAATAGTTCATTTTTGCTTTTGTTTCCCTTGCCTTCATAGATGTGTCTTGCAAAAAGTTGCTGTGGCCAAGTTTGAAAAGGTTGTTGCCTGTGTTCTCCTCTAGGATTTTGATGAATTCTTGTCTCAGGTTCTTTTTAAAAAGAGTTTGTTTGTTTGTTTGTTTGTTTATTTATTAGAGAGGGTGTGTGTCTGTGGGGAGGGGTAGAGGGAGGAAGAGTCTCAAGCAGACCTCCCCATGAGTGGGGTAGGAGGAGGGGTTGGATCTCAAGACCCTGAGATTGTGACTTCCATAGAAACCAAGAGTTGGTCGCTTAACCCACTGGGCCACCCAGGGGCCCCTTCCTGGTGATTCAGATTCTTGAACCAGCTCCATACTATCTCTGATTCCCAAGGAAAATAAAATTGTGAACTTCTGTGGGATATGGAGATGAGGATTGGGCACTGGAACGTATCCCTGAGTTTGTTTTGTAAAAAAGTTTTATGGAAAATTTCAAAAGCACACAAAAGAAGAGACAGTTTTATAATGACCTCTCCACCATGTACCCATCCCCAATCTACAAGTAATCAACTCTTGGCCAATCTGTTTCCTTCTCCTTCCTAGCCAACTCTACCCTGCCCCTCGCCCACATTCAGAGAGATTATTTGGAAGCAAAACCTAGCCAGCACAGTATTTAGTCTGCAAACATTTTAGCATGTGCTGCAAGAAGACCGTCACATTTCCCAAACCACAGTACCATCAACACAACAATACCAAAATACTCCCAGCAAATGCACATTCCTAGACATGGCACATCCAGTCATTTGGAACTTCATTCCTGGAGAGAGTTTCCACATGTTCATATTGGTTTCATCTTGAAGGTCAGAATAACCTGGATTTGAATCTCGATTTTGTCACTTAATAGCTGAATGGTTTGGGCTTCGTTTCTCTCTGAGCATCAGTTTTCTCTGCTAGTGCAATGGTGTTACCAGAGATGTTGTTGTAAAGATAAAATGTAATGCATGTAAGGTTAGCATAGCAGGGAATGGTAGCTTGATTATTTCTCCTAGAGCTGGAGGCCAGTGATATTTTAGTGAATGAAGATTTGACAACTGGGTTTGATTTGGAGCATCAAAAGTTTTCAAATAGGTGGAGAATGCCACTGTAGCCAGATATGTTATTTTGAGGACAGGTTTTAGTCCCAGGAGGGCTGAACCTACAAGCGTGGCGGAAACCAGTGTCACTGAGAGGAAGTACTTAATTAAAAGTGCGGGGAGTTAGGACACCAAGGCCCTCCAAGGACCCTTCCAGGCCTAACATTTTTCTTGAACTCGTCTTGGTTCAAGTTCTATGGTCTATCATCCCCTCCTTATTCTCAAACCCAACATGGGGCCAGGCCCTGGGGTCAGTGCAGCCTGCTGAATAAAATATTGATTTGATTATCCCATCATGTGACCTTACACAGGTTGTTCCCTCTCCTAGGACATTTCTACTTTTCCCTTTGCTTCATGAACTCCCAGCCTCTCTGAATGGGTCAAATTTCCCTGTCATGTGCTCTCAGAGGACCATGCAGCTTCTCTTCACAGGACTTACTACTGTTAAAACTGCATTTATTCACTTGATCATCAAATGGCATTTCTCTGCTTTAAGCTCCAAAAAGGTCGGGACCATGGCTGTATCCTCAGAACTTACACAGTGGGTACTTGTTGAATGGCCATGAAATGGTGTTTTTTTTTTTTTCTTTTTTTAAGATTTTACTTATTTATTTGAGAGAGTGAGAGATTGAGAGATTGAGAGAGAGAGCACAGAGGGAGAGGGAGAAGCAGACTCCCTGCTGAGCAGAGAGGCCTATGCAGGGCTCAATCCCAGAACCCTGAGATCATGACCTGAGCCGAAGGCAGACACTTAAGTGACTGAGCCACCCAGACACCCCTGAAATGGTTTTTTTGTAGATAGACTTAAAAACTAGTTTAACTCTACCCATTGCCCTAATTAGCAGTCTTAGTAGGTAATTCACAGTGTACTATTTCAGTACATTGTAAAGGAAATTTAGCCTCCCCAAATCACTGCCATGCAAGCTATTCTAGAGGTGACAGATGGGAAAGGCTCCTAGACCAAGTGAAGATGCATGAATCTCACAGATTACTGAATGCACTGAGGACACACAGCAAGAAGAAAGAGGAAGGACACAGGGAAGGTTAGCACAAATACGATGGGGTGGAAGCAGGTGGGAGGACCACTCCTGAATCCTGGCTTATGTAATATGCAATGTTCACATCTCTCTCTCTCTCTCTCTCTCTTTCTGTCTCCATATTAACCTTCCCCCTCACTGATGTGGTTACAAGGACCAGAAATGAGAGTGAGTAACAGGACCCAGTAGACAGAAGGTGCCCGAGGCCATGACCTGCACTTTCACTACTGGGAGGCTGCCTTGGCAAGTCTATCTGGCCCCAGCAGGAGCTCATCCATTAGCCTGCTGAACAGCTCTGGTTTTAGCGATGCTTCTTAGGCAGAACACAACTGGGATCATAATGGATGTCACCAGTGGGTGTCTGATTTAAGGGATAACATCGCTGCCAGCCCTGAGGTGGCAGGATTGTCCCTTATTAACTTGGTCCCCTTTATCTATTTCTATCCATACTTAGCACTCCGGTTTGTTCTATCCTATGTTCCATTCATTCTAACCATCTTTAACATATCATGCAGGTTACTGATTTACTCACAATTCGTGTGAATTCTGTCTCTGTCCCACAAGCTACCAGTGACTCATCCTCTGTACTGAACATATCCTATGGATTCTGCTTTTTTTTTTTTTAATTTTTATTTATTTATGATAGTCACACAGAGAGAGAGAGGCAGAGACACAGGCAGAGGGAGAAGCAGGCTCCATGCATCAGGAGCCCTATGTGGGACCCGATCCCGGGTCTCCAGGATCACGCCCTGGGCCAAAGGCAGGCGCTAAGCCGCTGCACCACCCAGGGATCCCCCGTGGATTCTGCTTCTATTTCAAAATCTACTGACTTGCTTACTATCTATACCTCATACTCCTCATGAGTTTAATCCATCTTGTTTGTTTTTCTTGTCTTCTGTAGCACGATTGAATATTCTCGAATAATGCTGCACACACACATTACGCAACACATTTACGGAATGCCCACTATGTGCAAAGCATCATGCTAGGCAGCCTTCCATCTTGTGGAAAGACATGATCAAATACTCCTCACAGTCATGTGAAATGTGATAAATGCCAGAAAGTGGGGGCAGGGGAAACTGCTCTCCCAAGAATGCGGGGTGGGCAGTCAGGGAGGGCTTCCCAGAGGAAGGGGGCACTTGAGAGGAGATCTGAAACGAGAGCTCCCTGGTCTTGGGGTTTCAGAAATTCCTAATGAATAAACATCAAGGTCTCTTGCTCCCGCCCCTCCCGTTTTTGAGTCATTTAGCCTAATTTCCATCTGACTTTCCCAGGGAACACGAACCTGTTCTAGTCCCCCAAATGTGCAAATGTTATGTTTTACACAACAATAACAACGAAACACACCTATTGGCAAGACACTGCAGAATAGTGTTTAGGCTTATAAATGGTTCTAACTGGGATCAACAGCCTATAATTAGACTTTAACAATCCAAGAGAGGAGTAATATGCACCCCGCAGTACAGATTGGCGTCTTTTTCTTTAGTTCTGCAGGTTTGGTGGGTAGATTGGCCTCCAACTTGCCTCCTACAATAACTGTCCTACCGAGGTAAACATGTCACAAACAAGAACAATGAGATCACCAATAATATAACACTAATACTATAAACAAAAGAAACGCCACCTCGGCTCTGGTGGAATGAAAAACACAATGTGGACCAACTAACGGAGCTATTTAAAAAACAAATTACTCACGGCCAAGCCGCTTAGCTCTCCAGACGCGATTTTCCCAGAGCCTCCGTGTGACTAGAAGTTTTTCCTGGAAGGGGCCCGCCTCTGCTTGCTTTTTGGATGGCGCTTGCTTACAGATCTGAGACCTTGGACAAAGAAGAGAATGCCCCACGCAGACCCACCTCGGTGCTTAGTCTCAATTATTCCTCTGATTTTCTCTCCAAATCGAGACATTTTTAGGGTTACAGGTTACTGTAAATGGAGATGTGCTTGCAATGACATTTCTCTGAAACCTCTTGCTCTTCCCAAATGCCAGATCCCTTGGATCACAGGCCATGCTTCTTGGGTAAGGCCATTTTCCTTTATTTTCTTTATGAATGTTGTAACAGGATGATAGAATTGTAGAGGATTTTTAGAGATTGCCTGGTCCCTCTCTTTCATTTTGTGGAGGAGGATACAGGCTCTGGGTGCAGACTAGAAGTCACCAAAGGCATTGCTGGGGTGAAAGTACCATATACCCTGATGCAAATGAATGAAAAAGACAGACTCAGTATCAAACAAGATGCTTGGCTGCTTTCTTCTGGGCTTTGGTAATGTGCCCTTGTTCCATGAATGAACTCATCTGACCAGGGGATGAATCACCAGAATCTTCAATTAGCTTCCCCGTGGCTTGGCAAGAGGGACAGAGACAAGGATTAAGTCCACTGGCTAGAAATGGAGTGAATGTGTTTATGGAAATGGAATGACTGGTTTTTCTGCTGGAAGAGATGTTACATCGGGTAGGACCTTTGAGCCAACTCAAACTGGCCCAAGAAAGAAAGGCCTTTATTGAATCACATACCAAAGAAGTCCAGATGAATACTGATTTCAGAAATCAGTATTATATCCAGAGACCAATGATATCACCAGCTAGCCACATGCTGTCTCTCAGGTTCCTCATGGTGACAAGATTGCTGCCAGATGCTCCAGGCCTGCATCCTCCCAGATTTATGTTCTGTGAAAGAGTGTGCCTATCTCCTAATGATCATAGTGGGAGTCTCAGTGCTTCTAATTGGGCCGTGTATTGGGCCTCAGACAAGCACTGTGGCCAAGAGAAAACAGTGCTCCAAATGGTCAAGTGTGGATTACATGTCCATTTCTGATGCAGGTGAAACATGCAGAATGGTTTATGTTAGGAAAATTGAGGTATCAGGAGAAAGCAGACTGGGGGTTGGGGAGCAAAAACAAAGACATCCAATAGATGTGAAGTTGGACACAAGATTTTATTTTAATCTATCCTATTTTATTTTGTACCAGATATTATTTAGAGCATCAGTCATCCAGGGGCAGCACCAGGTCATCTAAGTTCTGGAATCCAGGTGGTTATACAAAGATCCCTCCAGTTCAAGCACAGCTACTTGATCAATATGAAGTGCCTTGGATTAGCATGGTCTCTTTCGTGAACTATATACAATCGATAGTTTGATTTCAGGACTATCAATTCTGCAGATTTATAATCTGGTTCCCACTTCACCGTGGACTTTTGGAAGCTGGCAAGCCTCCCCATCTCATCTGTCTAGTGGGGATAATACAATGAAAGTGAAAGATTTTGCAAAACAAAGATTACCCCTCAGAGGACTGAAGTGGCTAAGGAAGCTGGGGAGGGCCTGCTGGGTCCATGGCCACAGAGCCAACAGCATGGAGGTGCTAAACCATTTCAGATGAAGCGTCAGCTGTTATGTGGGTAAAAACCACAGCTGAAGGGGTCTTCTCATCTCTGAACCCAAATCCTGTATGTGTACTATCTCAAAGAAAGTCTGAGTTTTTGACCAAGCGGGAGATGAAAGGAAAGTCAAATGCACACTTCATTTGCGGAGCTAGAACCCAGATGCCCCAGAGGGCATCCCCCATCCATCTCAGGTGTAAGATGCGAATGTCACATGAACCCTGGGGACAGGGATGAGATGCAAGTGGCAGCCAGCGGCCCCCCCTGTTGGTCCTGTCACCTGACTTGGCCAGCACTCGGGGAACACTTGTCAGTGCAGGTGTCTGCTGAAGGCAGGTCTGCTGGGGGTCTGCTGAAGGTGGACCCAGAGTGAGGTTATAGTCACCACTTCCAGGAGAAGTCCAGAGGATATGTGTCTTCGGAAGCCTTTCCAGATTTCTCTAGTTGCAGCTGCCCTTACTGAGTGCTCACAAGCTCTCCTCATGTCTTCTGAGGCCGTGTGACGAGCCCGCCTCCCGACCAGCCTGCTGGCCTCATTCCAATCCAGAGCCCACAGCAGTGATTTGTGCTGAACCCTGGAACCTGGAATCCAGGAGCCATTCCCACCCAAGATTGCCTTCTGAGTTCTTCCTGAAAACCAAAGGCCTGCCGGCCCAGGGGAGATCCCTATGTACAGCTCTGTCTCCAAATGCAAAAAAAAAAAAAAAAAAAAAAGGAAATTTCTGCAGGAGCAAAATAACCCTGAGAAGAGGGGAAAAGCGATCGTGACAGCTTCACGTGGTATTGAGGATGAGACCATGCTTCCACCTGAGACGGGATCCCGCCTTGTCCAGGCCTGATGCACAGCCCCGGGAAGCGTTCTTCCAGCTTGAAACCCAGGCTCTGTCTCCAGCTGTTGCAGGAGTGCCAGCCCCACCGTCCTCAGGCTCCTTCCTCTTTTCCACGCGGCCCTCTGAACAGGTGACAACACGGATGTGACAGACTGGGATCAAAGTGGAAATCACTTCTGGCTACGAGATTCCACGTGCACCTGTTGACTGCCCCTCGTCTTAGTTTGGGAGGGGGATGCATTGGTTGGTGTTCCAGTGCTGAGACTTTCCCGGGAAAAGATGCAGCACCCGAATCCGAGAGCATGACAGGTCCCACCTTAGATGGCCTGTCGATTAGGATAGTTCAAGAACACAAGGTCTCGTCCTCATGGTGGAGGGCAGCTATCCTGGACACGTGCAGGCCCAGCATCGTTCTGTCATACGTACTGTTCACAAATTAGGAATGAAGTTGAAGTGTCAGGGGTTTTTCTTTTTTCTTTTTTTTTTTTTCTTTAAACCTGATCTTTGGATTTGCATCCTGCAGAAACTCCCAAGGAGGCAAAATCCAGACTTATTCATCGAGCTCCCTCTGCTGACAACTCTCCCAAATAATCCAGCTCTATGGGATTTGCAGGGGGTTAGTGACATTGGGGGCCTCCTGGGGGTTCAGTGAGAAGCAGTAGGAGGGGAGGTCCTCTACCCTTTCGGTGGCAGGGCTAAGGATCCGTAGGCCCCCTCTGCAAGGTGGCCGCGGTGAGGACTCTGAGGAGTTGGAGTTCCTGCGGGTGGCCGGCCCTGCCTGCCAGGACCTGGGCGTCCTGGGGCGAGTGATCTGTGCAGAGGACTCGCAAGTCTGCTCTGTGCCACCTGGGCGCTCATGCCCTAGACTAGCCTTTCTTAGACTGGTCCCAGCTTCCCCACCAGCTGGCAGCTTCTCCAGCACCGAGACGCATCTGAATCGTCTTTGAAGGATGCCTCCCTCCCTCTGCCTCTCCCAGGGGGCTGTGCTGACTGAAGTGCTTCCCGGAGGAAGCCTGGGCCCCGGGCAGGTCACAGGGTGAACTGCAGTGTGCCTCTGAAGCTGATGCTGGGTGACCGACCACATCAGCTGCCTCGCCTACCCCATGGCCTGTGAGTTCCCATAGGTCTTGACAGATGGTGGCGGTTTTGACAGCTTGTCAGCCCCACGTGGACACTTGTCCCCAGTCACTGCTCTCTGACTACCAACCCTGATTCCAAGTCCTGGGTTTTTCTGCTAATGCCTGTGGCTTGGGAGATGGAGCGGGAGCAGCGGGGCGGGAGTTTGAAGGCTCGGCAGGGAGATCTGCCATAGGAATAAGAGTGAGAGAAGTGCTCATGTCCATAGGCAGACGTGACGTGCACTGAACGCCCAGGAAAAGCTCCAGAGAGGAGGAGGCTGTGGCACCAAGAGCCCCAGACGGGAAAACACTGGACTGGGTTCCAGGCCGGGCTCTGTGGTGCTGGGCTGGTCACTGAACTTCTCTGAACGCAGCACCTGTATTTGTGTAATGACCTTCCTGAACATATTTTCCAAAGATTCTTTTCCAGATACACTGTTCTCTTCAATATACATATATATTTATGGCTGATGATGTGTTTAGTGACCCGTGGATATTTGCTACCCCCTTCAAGGATGAAAACTCAACAATCCACCACTCAGGATTTCTCATCTCCTCCTTAGCTGGTGAGGCCATTACCTGGACACTACTGCCCCCTCGTGGCAGCAAATCTCATTTCGAAGGGTGGCGATGATGTCAACAGTTGATGAGGCTTTATAAAGTTGGTTTCCCTGCACCTGGGTGGCTCAGTCCTTTGGGTGTCTGCCTTTGGTTCAGGTCATAATCCCGGGATCTTGGGATGGAGCCCCGTATCAGGCTCCCTGCTCTGTGGGGAGTCTACTTCTCCCTCTGCCCCTCTCCTGCTCCCTGCTTGTGCTCTCTCAAATAGATAAAATCTTAAAACAAAACAAAACAAAACAAAACAAAAAAAAATTTGGATTTATAAAGGGGTTGGATAATGAATGTCCACAAGGCTTTATTCATGCCTGGAAGGAATACATCCCTGTAACTAGATCAGATCCATTAGTCATTCACCCCCCTTACTGCCTTTCCCTTATCTCAAAACAGTTACTTATTTTTAAAATATATGTATTTTTCTTTTTATTTTTCTCCTTTCAAAATTTTCTTTAAATTCTAGTTAGTTAACATACAGTGCAGTATTGGCTTCAGGAGTAGAATTTAGTGATGAATTCTTTGTATACCCAGTACTCATCATAACAGATGCCCTCCTTAAGACCCATCACCTAACCAGCCCACCTCCCAACCCCCTCTCCTCCATCACCCTCAGTTTGTTCTCTATCTTTAAGAGTCTTCTATGGCTCATTTCCCCATCTCTCTTTTCCCCCCTATTCTCATATTTTCATCTGTTTTGTTTCTTAAATTCTACAGATGAGTGAAATCATATGGTATTTGTCTTTTTCTTACTTATTTCACTTAGCATAATATCCTCTAGTTCCACGCATGTCATTGCAAATGGCAAGATTTCATTCTCTCTGATAGCTGAGTAATATTGCATTATATATATATATATATATATATATATATATATATATATACCATATCTTCTTTATCCATTCATCAGTCGATGGACATTTGGACTCTCTCCATAGATTGGCTGTTATTGATAATACTGCTATAAACATTGGGGTGCATGTATCCGTTCAAATGTGTACATTTGTATCCTGTGGGTAAATACCTAGGACTACAATTGCTGGATTGTAGGGTAGTTTTATTTTCAACTTTTTGAGGAACCTCCATATTGTTCAAAACAGTAATTTAAAGGCAATCTTTAAATGGATTTACAACTAGATAAATTTACAGCCAGAGGAAAATTGACTCACAGATTAAAATTTGCAAGCTTCTGAGAGGGTATGTTCCTACCTCAGAGTAGATTCGTCAAAGGGAGAAATGACACTATACCCAGATGGCATTTATAGATATTAAACATCCGTTTGTGCGAATATTTTTTTTCTTCTTATTGAGGTAAGATCTACAGAACATAAAATCAACGACTTAAAAATGAACAATTCAGTTCATTTTAGTACATTCATGATGGCCTCTTAACCATCCTTGAAGGATGCCTCCTTCCCTCCAGCATCTAGCAGGGGGCTCTGCCAATTGGAGTGCTTCCTGGAGGAATTTACGAAAACATCTAGTTCCAAAACACTTTGATAATCCTAAAAGAAACCTTCCGTAACCATGTAGTTCATCTCCAATCCCCATTCCCCCCAGCACCTGGAAACGACGAAGTTGTTTTCTGTCTCTACAAATTTACTTATTCTAGATATTTCATAGGGATGGAATCATACAACATCTGCCATTTTGTGTCTGGCTTCCTTTACTTACCAGAATGTTTTTGGGGTTCATACATGTACGTACCAGTACTTCCTTCCTTCTTACTGCTCAATAATATTCTGTTGTACACATGCCACGTTTTGTTTATCTATTCATCCATTGATGGGCATTTGGGTTGTTTCCACCTTTGGGTGATTGTGAATAATGCTGCTGTGAGTAAACAGTATTTGTTTGAGACCCTGTTTTCAATTCTTTTGAGCATATATCTAGGAGCAGAATTTCTGGGACATATAATAACTCTGTGTTTAACTTTTTGCCGAACTGAATTTTTAGAATGATGTGTCATTAGGAGGGAAGATGACACTCTCCAGGATGGGCACCTCCTTGTTTATAATCCGGGATCTGTCTCAGGTTTGAGGCTGGTTGGTACGGTTTCACTCAGGGTGGGGGATTCTGGTCTGCTCTGGGGTGAACAGCTCCCAGAGAATGTTCTTCTTAAGATGCATAGCAGGAGACCAAACCAATCCATGCAAACACATTAAAAAGCCTCTCCGGGTATCCCATTGGCCACCATTTTAGTGGCCAAAGATCACAGGGCCAAGCCCAGCTTGAATGGAGAGGCGAATGTAATGCTTGCTGGGTCTATCAGAAAGCATGACAAAGTCCCAGGGCTGAGGGTGTGGGTGCACCGGGACATCACAGGCAAGGAGCAGTTATATTTACCATTGCTTTGGTAAGAGGCTGGGGTCCTATGAAATACTTAGTTTACTTTTCTGTGTCATGTTTACACCATCTCAAAGACATCTGTGATCTTGATGCAAATGTGTTTGCACAGTGGGATGTTTGTTGGTAGAGAACCCTCGAACTGCAGCGCTGGGCAGCAAGCATCCTGCCTGCTGGACAGGCCTCTGGGGAAGCAGGGCTTACACTTGGTGGAAAACTTGAGGCTCCCTTAACCCAGGCCTCTTAAGAAATGGGAATCGATAAGTGGCATAAATTATTCACCTCCAGGAACATTCTCAGAAATGAACAATAGGGTGTTCATCTTTTTCAGTATTTGGACTTTTCCTCACCTTCTGAATGGCTGGGCCTTTCTAACCATTAAAAATTTAGATCTCAGAGAAGAATGAATCTAAGTTGTGCGGAGATTTCTATACAACTCTGGAGTTTCCAAGGGTTAGGCGAGTGAGTCAGAGGGCTTGGTTTTGTGGGGTGACTTCAGGGCTGTCGAAAGGGCCTCGGCTCTGTTCACTCTGTTCAAAAAGATCTCATCTACCTGTCGGCTGAGCTATTAGAAATTCCTTCCATCTCTAAAATCCATTCTGAGGGCTTTGTCTCTTTGGAATGGAAGACCTCTTTCAGAAAGCAGAAACTCGGGAGGGGAAGTAGATGAACATTTATCAGACACCCATTACATGGGTGCATCATCATCGCAAGGTTAATAATGTTTTACAAGCCTGCTTATTGGATTTTCCCTTTAAGTAACTAACAAGTCACCGAAATATATAACATTAGAATGTAAAAGTTAAAAAAAAGTGTAAGAGTGCCTTGCATCGCAGCCATCAGAGATAACCCTCTGGTACGGGTGTGGTGGTAAATCCTGCAGATTTTTCCCTGTACTGATTCACATGTGTTAGCATCTGAGTTGACCTATAAGCAGCATTTGACTGGGTTGGCTACTCTGGGTTGTCCTTCTGGCTTCTGAGACGGCTTCCCCATGATTTTCAGCCTCCTGCTCTGGCTGCCCTGCCTCAGTGGCTCCTGCAGGTACCTGGGTGATCTTCTCTGCTCGTTCTGTACATGTCAGGAAGTCTTGTTCCGTCCTTTACCATCTTCATGTACCATCCAGCCAACTGTGGAACTCCAGCCTCCGCCTCTCTTCTGAGCTCCAAACTAAATACCCAACTGTCTCCTGACATCCTCACTTGAATGACTTACAGGAACCCCAAACCTAACTTTGAACAAAACCCAGATGTTGATCTCTCTCTTTCAAAAGCCACTACTCTTCCACCTCAGAATTAGGACCTCCAAGTCCTGAATTGTGACTTGATTTCTTCCTCGTCCTTCCTTCCCTTATTCAATCCATCATTAAGTCCTGGCAACCCTGCCTGCAAATATATCACATGGTATGATATGCACATTTTATCAAATCTGAGATGTGTTGCTGTGGTACTTTTTAGTTTAGTTTAGTTTAGTTTTTTTGTTTTTTTGTTTTTTTTGTTTTTTTGTTTTTTGAGAGAGAAAGAGAGAACAAGCAGGGGGAGGGGCAGAGGGAGAGAGAGAATCTCAAGCAGGCTTCATGCTGAGCACTAGTCTGATTTGGGGCTCTATCTCCTGACCCTGAAATCATGACCTGAGCCAAAATCAAGAGTCAGATTTACTCAACTGACTGAGCACCCCCAGGCACCCCACTACTTTTTAAATCTTTGCAAGAAGTGCCAATGGAATGTTTTCATCACACAATTGCCTTATAATTGTTTCATGGTTGACAGCAATTGAAAGATACTATCTGTTGGAGGATATATCTTGATTTCAGAGAAGCATAAATGTGAAAACAAATGTGGGTCGACTCAACAAAATACAGAACCTTGAGTCCATCTTGGTCACCCCTGTTCTAGTATAAATCTTCTTCCATCTGAACTTCCTGTGTGCTCTCTGAGACCTCACAGTTACTCTTCCTCAAGACTTCTCTTCTGTTAATCCCCTGGCAACTCCTGTTCACCTCCAAAATATATCTGGATTCCAATGATGTCTCAATACTTCTTTCCTGTGACCCTCGTCCAGGCCCTACCATCTCTTGCCTGGACAACTGGTCTCCTTGCTTCCTCCAGCAAGCCAGAGGGATCTTTCTAAAGATCATCATCCCTCATGTCAAAACTCTCCAGAGATTTTCAGCTATACCTGGAATACATTTAATGGCCAGGCTACCTGCTCATCCCCTGTCTGTTGCTCACTGTTCATTGTTCTCCACTTGTCACCTTGCTTGCTGAACCTCTGCTCCTGGCATGTTTTTCCCTGCCTCAGACACGCCAAGGTCATTCCCATCTCAGGGCTTTTGCATTTGCCATCATGTTTGCTTCAAAAACTCTTGTACTGGACAGTAAGGGGTAAGCTCAAATGTCACTTCTGCGGAGGGGCCTTTCCCAGACCAGCCTTCCTAAAGCTGCCTCTCCACCCCTATATCCCCCTCTCATCAACCAGTCACTGTCAGCTAATGCCTAACAGTATCTGATTTATGAATTTATTTCTCTTTCTCCCCTCACTAGAATGTAAGCTTCTTGAGGGCAGGGACTTTGTTCCCTGCTACAACGTCAGCACCTTCAGGCTTAGCACAGAGTAGGCAGTCAATAAATACTGGTGAATTACTTGATTCCCTTCTCCCTAGTTTCTCTTTTATCCTTCTAAACTTGGTTTCTAGACTGATCATTTAAAAATGAAAATCCTGACCACAGCTCCTCTACTCATTACAGCACTCATGTAATGCTTTAGCAAGCAGCATCCTGCTATCTCTGATCTGTTGTATTTTTGTTTTCATTCAGTTCAAAATGCTTTCTAATTTCCCTCATGATTTCTTCTTTGAAAGAAGGATTGGTTAGGAGTGTGTTATTGAGTACCCAAATATTTGGGGATTTCCAGGTATCTTTTTGTTACTGATTTTTAATTCAACTTCACAGTGCCCGAAGAACACACTTTGTATGACTTGGAACCTTTGACATCTATTGAGACCTGATTTATGACCTCAGATATGATTGATTTCCACAAGCATTCCATGTGCATCTGAAAAGAATGTTCTACAGACTACATTCTGCAGTCGTGCAGAGGAATGTTCTATAAATGTCAGTTATGCGATTTTGGTTGATAGTGTCATTCAAGTCTACTATATTCTTGCTGATTTTTTGCCTACTTGTATCAGTTCTTTGGAGAGGGGTATTGAAATTTCCAACAGCGCTTGTGGATTTGTTCATTTCTCCTTGAATTTTATCGGTTTTATTTCATGTATTTTGAAGCTCTATTACTAGGAGCAAACCATTTAAGATTGTTATGTCTTTTTCATTAATTGACTCATTTTTCACTATAAAATGACCTGCGTTATCTCCAGTGGTATTCTTTGCTCTGAAATCTATTTTATCTGATATTAACATAGCCATCACAGCCTTTTCTTCTTCTCCTTTTTTTTTTTTTTAAAGATTATTTATTTATTTTTTTTGGCAGAGAGAAAGAGCAAGAGCAGAGGGGAGGTGCAGAGGGAGAGGGAGAAGCAGGCTCCCTGCTGATCAGGAAGCCTGATGTGGGGCTTGATCCGAGGATCCTGGGGTCACAACCCCAAGCCAAAGGCAGATGCCTAACTGACTGAGCCACCCAGGCGCCCCTCTTCTTTTTTCTTTTTTAAAGATTTACTTATTTTATCTTATTTTATTTTATTTATTTTTTTTTTATTTTAAAAGATTTTATTTATTTGTTCATGAGAGAGAGAGAGGGGCAGAGACACAGCAGAGGGAAAAGCAGGCTCCATTCAGGGAGCCCAATGCGGGACTCGATCCCGAGACTCCAGGATCACGCCCTGGGCCAAAGGCAGGCGCTAAACTGCTGAGCCACCCAGGGATCCCCAGATTTACTTACTTTAGAGAGAGAAAGAGCCCAAGTGGGAGGGGCAGAGAGAGAGAGAATCCCAAGCAGGTTCCCCACTGAGCGTGAAGCCCCATTTTGGGGCTCAATCCCAGGGCCCTGAGACGAGAACCTGAGCTGAAACCAAGAGTGGACACTTAACCCACTGTGCCACTCAGGCTCTCTACAGCCTTTTCTTCTTACCAGTTTTAACATGGTGTATCTTTCTCCATTCTCCTAACCTACTTGTATCTTTATGCTCAAAGTGTGTTTCCTGTAGATGGCAACTAATTAGGCTTTGCTTTTGTAATCCAACCTGACAATCTGTGCCATTCAGTTGGGAAGTTAAAACCATATGCATTTAGTGTGATTATTGTTACGGTTAGGCTTCAGTCTATCATCTTATTTATTTATTTACTAATTTAAGATTTTATTTACTCAAAACAGATAGAAAGAGAGGAGGCAGAGGCAGAGGGAGAGGCAGGTAGCTAGCTACTCACGGAGCAGGGAGCCTGATGTGGGACTTGATCCCAAGATGCTGGGATCACGACCTGAGCCGAAGGCAGACGATCAACTGACTGACCCACCCAGGTTCCCCACTACTTATTTTTCATTTGTCTCATTCGTTCTTTTCTTTATGGATCACTGTCCTTTGTTGTCTGATATCCAATTTTTTTAAACATTGTTTTATATAACTTGTTTTTTTTTTTTTTCTTCTAGTAAGAGGGTAAATCTTCTATCGGTTATTCCATCTTGACTGGACCTATTGGTTATCTTTGAGTTCATTAATTCTATCTTCTGTTGTATCCAAGTCTTTAGTTAAACCTATTCAGTACATTTTTAAAAATAGACTTTATTCTTTATAGCAGTTTTATATTCATAGTGAAATTGAGTAGAAAGCACAGAGAGTTCCCAGATGCCCCCTGCCCAGATTCATATACAACCTTCCCTACTTTCAACATCCTGCTCCAGAGTGGCCCATTTGTTACAATCAATGACCCTACACTGACATATTGTTATCACCCAAAGTCCTTAGTTTACATTAAAGGTCACTCTTAATGTTGTACACTCTATGGATCTTGATAAATATATAATGACATGTATCCACCAATATAGTATCATGCAGAATAATTTCATTGCCCTAAAAATTGCCTGTGCTCCTCATATTGATCCCTCCCTGCCTCCTAGCCCCTGGCAACCACTGATATTTTTACTGTCCCCATTGTTTTGCCTTTTCCAGAATGTCATATAATTGGCGTCGTACAAATTGGCTTCTTTCACTTAGTACTGTGCATTTAAAGCTCTTCCATGTGTTTTCATGGCTTGATAGCTCATTTTTTTTTATCACCAAATAATATTCCACTGTCTGGATGTACCAGTTTATTTATCCATTCACTTACTGAAAGATGTCTTGGTTGCTCCCAAGTTTTGAAAATTATAAATAAAGCTGCTATAAACACCCACATGTAGGTTTTATGTAGACACAAGTTTTCAACTTCTTTGGGTAAATACCAAGGAGTGCAATTGATAGATTGTGTATTAAGAGCATGTTTAGTTTTATAAGAAAGCACTAAGTTGTCTTCCAAAGTGGCTCTACCATTTTGCATTTCCACCGGCAGTGAATGAGAGTTCCTGTTGCTCTACACCCTCACCAGGATTTGGTGTTTTCAGTGTTCCACATTTTGGCCATTGTAACAGGTGTGTATTGGTATCTTGTGGTTTTGATGTGCAATTCCCTGATGTCATATGAGGCTGAGCATCGTTTCCTGTGCCTATTTGTCACTGGTGTGTATTCTCTGAAGTGTCTGTTCAGATCTTTTGCCCATTTTTAATTCAAGTTGTACTTTTCTTTTAAAAAATATTTCTTAAGAGTTTATTTTATTTCATTTTCCAGCTTTGAACCCAGGTATATGCTTCTTTATTCATGTGAACTTTTGCTAGGCTTTTTCTCCATTATAACCTCATATGCTACTCATAGGCACATTCCTCCACAGCCTGGCAAGAATTATTATCCACATTCTTTGCTCATCTTTTCCTAGTTACTAGCTACAGGAACCAAGGAGAGGCTTTTTGATAATCTTTGTTTTACAGACACGTGGACAACACGTGACATACTGGATGGAGCCCAGATGACCAAAACAATGTGCAATCTCAAAAATTTCCAGCCTCCTCTTGAAAGGTTTCAAGACCCATCTAGTTTCGGCCCTAACCCCCACATACCTTGCTAACCCCTATAAACTGTCCCTAGGTTCAACAAACACAAGGCAGATCTGGGACTGATCCCCTGCCTTCTCAGTGGGCTACCCTTCTGATATTAAAGCTTTCTCTGCTTCAAACCCTGTGACTCAGAGATTGGCTTCCAGCAAATCAAACACACTCATCTTATTTCAGGGTTTGGCAACAATTTGGTGAGCCAGTCAGGAGGCATTGTGCTAGGGGTGGGCCACTCTGAGTGGTGAGGCGACTTGGGAGACTCCCTGAAGCTGCTTGGACCACATGTTGAGCCCATGGGAGTCCTCCTGGCTGGCTGTCCGAGCAGCATCAGCTGCATTCAGCATCAAACCACAGCTGGAGTAGAGCAACCTCTATTTGGCCACTGGGAGGAATTCAGCAACTGAAGGGTAAGTTTCTGTTGTTCATAACCAGTACCTGTTCCTCTCATTTGCTTTTGGTCTTTTTGGGGAGTTTTCTTGCTGGGGCATTTGTAAGAGGGACCTTCACAGTTTGTGAGATAGAAAAAGTCATATGACTACCTCTATTCAAGAGGTTCCTAGGTGGCTCAGTGGTTGAGCATCTGCCTTTGGCTCAGGGTGTGATTCCGGGGTCCTGGGATCGCGTCCTGCATTGGACTCCCCACAGGGAGCCTGCTTCTCCCTCTGCCTATGTCTCTGCCTCTCTTTCTCTGTCTCTCATGAATAAACAAAATCTTTTTTAAAAATTACCTGTATTCAATTATGTTTCCTCCTACAATGACTTAATTGTTGTCTTTGGGTGTTGTACGTTTGTCTTGCTTGTAACATGTGAAATACTGATTTGGTTCTAAACTGTAGCCCTTGGGCTGCATATTCCAAAACTGGTTTTAGTTATGAACTTCTGAGAAAAGAAAAAGATGATCTTTTTTTTTTCCAACGCTGCTTGGCCATAATATTTATTACACTCAAGAAAAATGACCAATTAATGGATCTGCAAATTATAATACTATCTTGCAATTACACTTACTCTATCAAAGGGAGATATTTGGAAATTGAGTCTTTAATATCTTCTCACAAATATTAGTAAAACAAAGGCTAGATTTTGTTTGCATCTTGTTTGTGTATATATGTCCATATGTGTTAAAAATATGAGATATTTTCTCTATCTCTGGCTGTATTGCTAAAATTAATTTTTTTAAGGATTTTACTTATTTATTCATGAGAGACACAGAAAGAGAGGCAGAGACATAGCAAAAGGAGAGGCAGGCTCCCTGTTAGAAGCTTGATGCAGGACTTGATCCCAGGATCCTGGATCACGCCCTGAGCTGAAGGTAGATGCTCAACCACTGCTAAAATTGTCTCTGCTAAAATTAATTTGTAAAGGAGCTCTGTTTAATTGGTTTAAAGTCAAGCAAAAATCGGGTATTCTAAAACTCTGATAATAACTAACCCAAATGTTTTTCAAGTTCACATGGTCTGAAAAAAATTTGATATTAAAATTCAAGATTGTTGATTTAATTAAAAATAGACATGTATTTGGAGTTATCAGCATCAAACATAAAACTTTTATTCTACTAAGGTTTACCAAAGGTCAAGTGAGCTCATACTATTCTGTTATAGAATTTGTCAACAAAAAAGATAAAAATAATGGTAAGCTGTTTTTTTTTTTTTTTTTTTTTAATTTTATTTATTTATGATAGTCACAGAGAGAGAGAGAGAGAGAGAGAGAGAGGCAGAGACACAGGCAGAGGGAGAAGCAGGCTCCATGTACCGGGAGCCTGACGTGGGATTCGATCCTGGGTCTCCAGGATCGCGCCCTGGGCCAAAGGCAGGCGCCAAACCGCTGCGCCACCCAGGGATCCCGTAAGCTGTTTAATGTCATAAAATTGTCATGACTGATCTCTACAAAATTGTTGAGTATAAACAGATGAACTTTCAAGTTTTGTTGAGTTAAATGATGAGTAAAGTTAAATCCATTAAATGTCTAGATCATTTCCAAATAAAATAAAGTCCGGAAACATAATTACTAAACATATGTTTATCTGCTTTTGGCTTCCTATTTCAGAGAAACTAGATACTTGGGTCTGTTAGTAAACATTTTTTATGCTTTATTTAAAAAGTTGTACTATGAAAGAACACATGTTTCTAGAACTCATGAAATGTATGCATACATTTGTGAGGCTAAAGAATTCTGGTATAACAGACACTTCACAGTTGGTGACTACTTAATTTTCTCTGGAGACTGAGGTTTCTAAGAGTTAAAAATTCCAATAAATGCAGGTGAGATTGCTGGAAATTATGAGGAAATCAGCTCTGTGTGTAGGCAATGTAGGATATGTGTTTTTGGTAAGAAAAGTAGGAGGAATGGAGAGGTATTTTCATTTAGGGAAAAGAAAATAATTTTGTCCTAAAATGAGACTGGTTATTTAAAGGAGGTAAGCTTAGGACAATATCTAAATGTAAAAAGAAGGTTGTGGAAGGCTTATGAGCAGGAAATCTTTGGAAAAGAATTTTACATGTGGCCAGGATGCATGAGAAGTCATTTTTGAATGTATTAGAATTTATGAGTTTTAATATCGAATTAGAATTTCTGAGTTAGATTAGAATTATTAGAATTTATGAGTTTTCATATCAAAAGCACACCGGTATAAAATTGAGATTTGGTCTTTTTCTCTGCTAAAATGACAGCGTTTTCTTAGGTCATTGGTCTACTCTTCATAAATGTATGGGTGCTGACAACACTGACTCCATCTTTGGCTCTCTGTCTTGTCTGTGCTTGTGCAATGGTCTCCCTCAGGACTATGCATTCCAAGCCCCATGGAGGTTAACATATGCCCTGACCAGGATGCCCTTGTTCTGACCTTCCCTAAAGTGTTACACAGAAGGCTCCACTTTGGGTAACTAGTAGAGATCCTCTGGTGCGCAGAAGGCAGCTCTTTAGATAACTACCCTGTGACCCCACCACCATGCCCCTTGCTCTATAAAAGCTGGGGAATAAGGCCCAGCAGGGAGGGAGAATAGGGATGGGGGGTAACTGCATGCAGCCTGGGTCGCCGGCTCCTGTCAGTAAGCTACCTTGAATAGATTCTGTGTAAATGGTATGGATTGGCTTGCTTCATTTCTCGGTGTTAAGCCTCCTTCTCAATCTGGAGGATACTTTAGCGACCCTCCTCCACCTTCTAGGAATAAGAAATTGTAAACAAAGGTTTTTCTTTACCTAAAGATATCTGCCTAGAAAAACAAAATTTCTATGTTTCTATCAGGTCTCTGATTACTTAAAAAAGGTGAATCTTCTCAATATCAAAAGAGCTAGTTTTGCCTACAGCTATATCCCTCTGTATCTGCCTTTGGAATCTCTGGTTACCACCTTGACTAAATAGATAATTAAGTTGTATGATGATCTGTGATCCTATTTTGGCATGGGCTTTGTAATCTTCCGATATTTTTAACAACGTTCCCCAAATTCAAATTCTAAATGTAGTCTCTGTGACTAATGAGGCTTCTTTATTTGGTATGTCAAATTACACGGGAAGCGTTGTCAGATGAGTGATGATAAACCTTCTTCGGTTAGACTGTTTGAGTGAATGCTACAATTGTTCCAGAAATTACATAAAATTCCTAAGCTTTTGATATGTCCTAATATAATGTCATCACTCGTAATTCTGATTATTAAAATGTTGTGTGTCACAGAAATCACCGAATCCCCTTGTCGCCTACATTATAATGAACTCTCATCAGATCTTTCACCATGACCATTTTTGAGTCCTTTATTATTTATACTTACTGTTTTATTCTGATGCCCTTGCAAATGTGTTTCAGCTTCAAAGAGGTTCACAGAAAGGATTATTTTAAAAAATTATTTAAAGTCAGCTAATTAACATATATTATTAGTTTCAGAGATGGAAAGAACTTTGACAAATACAGGTTTCTTACATCTGTAAGATCATAAAACTAAACTAAGAATTTCTGGAACTGGGCACCTGGGTGGCTCAGTGGTTGAGCATCTGCCTTCAGCTCAGGTCGCAATTCCGGGGTCCTGGGATCGAATCCCACCTTGGGCTCCCCCACAGGGAGCCTGCTTCTCCCTCTGCCTATGTCTCTGCCTCTCTCTGTGTGTCTCTTATGAATAAATAAATAAAATCTTAAAAAAAAAAGAATATGTGGAACTAATAGGAAAGCTGCATTCAAACAGAGCAAGAATTAGTAATGTGGGACTAGATAGAGGAAGGTGATTATAGTTTTTGTGACTCTTGTTTAAAACATTGCTGGTTCTCCAATGCTTGCTCTTCCAGATTTAAGGAAACTCTCTCTCAAGATACCTATGACTTACAGAAATTTGGTAAAATTTTCCTTTGTAAACAAATGGAGACATTTATCTTTTCTCCCTACATGAACCCTCCAGAATTCAGAAACTCTCAGTGAGTATTCTTTCATGGCAATTATAGTGTTTGCACAAATTCATAAAATCTGTTCCCCTTGTAAACAGGACACCACTGAAACATTGGTCGTATTATCAGGGCTTTGAGTGGAAGGTCATATTTGAGAGACACACGCATAGACTCCAGTATGACCAGACAGCTTTGAGGAACTAAAGTTGACTTTATGAAGTCAGTAGAGCCCCTTGGAAATGTTGGCCTGATACCTTGCCTACAGCATTCCCAGGAGCCTTACCAGGTGAGTAAAGAATTCTTGACAGGTATAGGAACCTCAGGATATTTTGGGGATCTTGGGAAGAGAGGAATTCACCCAAATCAGCAGGTATTACAGAAGAATCTGATGGTAAGTATTTGGTTTAGCTTCTAGCCTCAAGAGGCTGTTAAAAGTTTAATCTGAAATTCCTTATGAAAGATTCCAGCAAAGCAAGGTTATTATTATTATTATTATTATTATTATTATTATTTTTAATTCAATCTGCCAACATATAGTATAACACCTAGTGCTCATCTCATTGTGTGTCCTCAGTGCCTGTCACCCAGTTAAATATTCTGATGCCCTTGCAAATGTGTTTCAGCTTCAAAGAGGTTCACAGTCCCATCCCTCCACTCTCCGCCCCTTCTGTAACCCTTTGTTTGTTTCCCAGAGTTATGAGTCTCTCATGGTTTGTCTTCTCCCATTTTTTGTCACTCAGTTCCCCCTCATTCCCTTATAGTCCCTTGCACTATTTCTTATATTCCACATATGAGTGAAACCATATGATGATTGTCCTTCTCTGATTGACTTATTTCACTCAGCATAATACCTTCCAGTTCCATCCACATCAATGTAATGTCAGGTATTCATCTTTTTTTTAAAAAATATTTTATTTATTTATTCATGAGAGCCACAGAGAGAGGCAGAGACAGAGGCAGAGGAAGAAGCAGGCTCCCTGTGGGAAGCCTGATGTGGGACCCGATCCCAGGACGCCAGGATCACGACCTGAGTCAAAGGCAGATGCTCAACCCGCTGAGCTACCCAGGCATCCCTGAACTGACCCATTCTTAAGACTAAGACTGGTTCATGAGATTTAGAACAGGGTTTATACCTAAGGTCTTGAATAGAGCAGTTAAACTCCAAATTGTTGATCGGTGATGTTTTCCTAAGGAAAAAAAAATCATGTCAAAATGGGACCATGCTGATTCCTGACCACACCACAAGGACTTTTGATACAAATTTATTTCAGATATAGGTCAGATTCTTTTTTTTAAGATTCTATTTATTTATTTGACAGAAAGAGAGAGCACAAGCAGAGGGGAGGAGCAGATGGAGAGGGAGAAGCGACTCCCTGCACAGCGGGGGGCCAGATGTGGGGTTCGATCCCAGTACCCTGAGATCATGACCTGACCTAAAGACAGCCACTTAACCCCAGATATGAGACAGATTCTTATACATGCCTAATTATGATAAATTAAGTCAGAGGGCTCCACTATGCTGAAAACAAACTGATCATAATAAATACTGGACTCTTTTTCTGGATTCCCTAAGGAATTAAGTCAATGTTACAGGGACTATTAATATTTGGATTTATGTAATAATTAAATGTGGTTTCTGAATATTTGGTTGTGCAAAATATACACATTAAGCCAAGCATCAGAGAATATTTCCAATAAGGTGAGAAGCTGTTTCCTTCCTCAAACCCAACCTCTGCCCTCTTCAGCAGGAAGTAGCTGAGAAGGTCGTCACTCTATTCCCCGTGACTGAGGACTTAGAAACAGGAGTGGGGACTTGAACCCAACATGTGCTTCCTTATTCATGTAAACCTTTGCTAGATAGGCTTTTCCTCCATTATAACCTCACATGCTCCTCCTAGGCACATTCCTCCACAGCCTTGCAAGAATTATTAAACTTGTAATTTGTTTTTGTTTTTGTTTCCCCTAGTACTAGCTATAGAATCAAGGAGGGAGACCACTTGATAATGTCTGTTTTGCAGACCCAAGGTCAACATGTAATACCAGGATCCCTGGATGGAGCCCAGGTCACCAAAACAACGCACAATCTCAAACATTTCCAGTCTCCCCTTGCAAGGTTTCAAGACCCACCCAGTTTCTGCTCTATCCCCCACAGACCCTGCTAGCCCGATAGAAACTGTCCTTAGGTTCAACAAAGACAAGGCAGATTAAATTGGGAGCTGATTCCCAGTCTTCTCATTGGGGGGCTCCTCCTCCTCTTCCTCCTCCTCCTTCTTCCTTAAAGATTTATTTATTTTAGAGAGAGAGAGTGAGAGAGCACGGGAGCAGGGGTAGAGCCAGAGGAATTGAGAGAGAAGCAGACTCCCCACTGAGTGGGGAGCCCGACAGCCTGAGCCAAAACCAGGAGTGAGATGCTCAATCGACTGAGCCACCCAGGCACCCCTGGGCTACTCTTCTTATAGTAAAGCTTTCTCTGTGTCCAATCTGATGACTCAGACAATGGCTTATAGTGCATTAGACACATGAATGTGATTCAGGGTTTGGTAACAACTTTATTGAGTTGTAACTGATACACAACATTGTGTAAATTTCAGGTGTACAATGTGTGATTCGATAATGTAAGTATTACAAAATGAGGTTGCTTTTATGGAGTTTAAAACTTCTTTGTAGGGGAATCCCTGGGTGGTGCAGGGGTTTGGCGCCTGCCTTTGGCCCAGGGCGCGATCCTGGAGACCGGGGATCGAATCCCACGTCGGGCTCCCGGTGCATGGAGCCTGCTTCTCCCTCTACCTATGTCTCTGCCTCTCTCTCTCTGTGACTATCATAAATAAAAAAATAAAAACAAAAAACAAAAACAAAAAAACTTCTTTGTAGATTTTGGATAATGATCCTTTTTCAGATATATCTTTTGAAAATATTTTCTTTTGGTCTGTGGCTTGTCTTCTCATTCTTTGGACATCCAGTAAGTTTTACATTCCATGTATTTTAGTTTTAAATTTAGAATATCATTTTGATTGTCTTTTTTTTTTTAAAGATTCTATTTATTTATTAGAGAGTGAGAAAGCATGAGCAGGAGAGGGGGAGAGGGAGAGGGAGAAGCAGATTCCCCACTGAGCAGGGGATTCCCCTGCTCCCCACTGATGTGGGGCTCTATTACAGGACCCCGGCAGACGCTTAACCAACTGAGCCACCCGGGGACCCCTTGATTATCTTTTATAACTTTAGATACTGTTAAAATTTTTTATTCATCAATTTGTCAACCTTTTCTTCCATTTTCTTTAACATATTAAGCTATGTTAAACTAATTGTCTGCTGATGCTAACTCTCTCATCTGGATCATCTATGGGTCTACTTTTTGTTTCTTTCCCTACTTGATTATGGTCACATTTTCCTCTCAATATGTCTCTTGGTATTTAATTGTGTGCTGAATCTGCACGATGGAAAGTGTGGGAAATTCCAGACCCCAACATTCTCAAATAATAAAAATAACCATACTTCAAAGTTGTCAAAGCACTTTGCCATGTATTGTATCTTTTGACTTTCTTCATTCTACCACCAACCATGATAACTAATTGCAGGCTGTAATAAGTCATTTCTGCCAAGAGATTTTATGAGGGCCCTGGACAGAGATTTAGAGACGTGAGTCTTTCATCCAGTGTCCTTGAAGGCAGTGTCTCAGGCTACAGCCTCAGGATGCCCTCTGCCCCTTGGTGGGGGCATGGTCAGTTATGTCCTCACAGTCAATTACCCCTTCTTCCTGGGCCATGGCCACTTGCTGGAGGCTACATTTTCTAGCCAACCTTATGGCTGAGTGTAGCTGTGACAAAGTTCTCATCAACTGAATGTGAATAGAAGTGGGGACACCTGAGTGGCTTGGTTGATTGGGTGTCCGACTCTTAGTTTTGGCTCTGGTCATGAACTCAGGGTCATGGGATCAGGCTCTGAGCTCAGCACAGAATCTGCTTGTCCCTCTCCCTCCCTCTCTGTCGCTCCTGCTCTCAAATAAATAAATAAATAAATAAATAAATAAATGAAATACATATATGTTATATATATGAATATAAATGTTATATATATGAACTAAATATATATATATTTAAAGTGAATATATATTTATATATATAAATAAATATATATATTTAAAATGACGTGTGTAATTTCCACTCCACTGGCTTAAAAGAAAATTGATTGCCCTGACTTCCTCTTTCCCTTCCCTTGACTAAAACAGAGGTGGGCCTCAGAGGCCAGTTTTAAGTATGCAGGTGAGGACAGTGCCCTAGGGTAGTGCTTCTCAGACTTCAGTGTGCTTCAGAATTGCCTGGGGTGTTGGTCAAACTGCTGGGTCCCACCCCCAGAATTTTGAAATCTATAGATTTGGGGTAGGGCCCAAGAGCTTGCATTTCTAACAAGTTCCCAGACAATGGTCATGTTGTTGGTCTAGGGGCCACACTTTGAAAACTGCTGCCCTAGGATAAAGTAGAGCAAGCAAATGGAAAGATCCTGGGTATTCTGTGTCTGGATGGAGCAGGGATGCCCCAGTGACATGCAACTCTTGCTTTTGGACTATTATGTAAGAGATCAATAAACCTCCATTAAAAAAAAAGAAAACAACACTGTATGTAGTTAAAGCAATTTTGCTGTCACCCCCATCAAGGACACAGGTGATTGTCAAGTAGGGAGTGGTGATCTTTTTGGTAAGCGACAGCCCTGACATCCAATCTTCCTCTTTGGTTTGCAGGTCCACCTCTCTCTGAAGGAATCATCCCTTCCCCAGAGGTGGATGGCAGGCCAACATGGCCCTGGGCTCAGAGCAAAGCCAACTGGAGCAGAGGTGGAGACCTAACCTGAGAGGTGCCCACCTAGGCTGTGTATGTGGGCTGCATCAAGCAAACAAGCTTTGGAAGCCAGGTTTGTACACCCCACCCCACCTCCCTCCTTCTCTTCACCCACCTTTTTGTATTAAGACTTTCTTTCTTCAGTTCCCTAAGTGGTTAAGCCTGTAAGTCTTAAGTATAAAGTGGGCTGTAGAACTTGATTATAGCACAGCAATTTTATTTTAGGAACCGATGCCATGTTTAACGTAGGAGTGTAATTGGCTCCTCATTATTTTTAAAAGAATAGGTCCATTGTGACTGAGAGGCCCACCCCTCAAATGCTTGTCCTCTTTCAAGAGAGAAAAACAGAAACACATACATACATATACACCCATGTGGAGAGAGCATGGCACCATGTCTCCCTCCCGGGCTGGCTATGGAGGAAAAATTCACACGGGTCAGTGTTGCTACTGCATCTGAGGAAGCCAGCCTGGGTGATGCTCTTTCTCCTCTGCCTGGATTAGAAGGACTCCTCCTTGGTTGCTGGAATAACACCATGCCCCTTCTCCACCGTCTGTGTACATCGTACCTGCCTGAGGTGAGGTGCCCTACTGGGTCTCAGGAGACCAGGAGATGACCATAAAGCTTGATTTTGTTTTATCTGCACCTGTTTTCCCATGTTCTCTGCAAAATCACCACTCATTTAGAGGAACAAAAACCCTTGCTGTTATTTCCACTCACCTCCATCTTCAGAACTAGAAAATTTTACCTCAGTCACACCTATTGCTATTGATCTGCTCTCAGCTGGCCATTATTTTCCTTCTCCTTGGACATCTTTTGAGCCCTTCTCTTCCACAAGGCTGCCCTAGGCTGCTTGGGCTCACAGCATCCCTCTTTCTTCTGCCTCCATAAGCCATATAGTGTTTGTATCTCACTTCCTAATTCATCCCTTATTATGTTGAAGTGTATGAATCTATATATCTACATCCTCTCTCTCCGCGGATGGTGGGGACCTTTATTGGCCTCACATCATCTGGCCTTTAGTGAGCCCCAAGGAAGTGCATTTTTGGCTGGTTGATCCATGTCCAGCTGATGCCTTGTTAGGAGAGGGATTTAGACTTCAGCAAGAGGAGGTCTCTCTCAATAACCTGTGTCCCTTCCTCCCTAGGAAAGGGAACTAGATAATGTATAGGAAGTAGAAAAATCCCTCTCTCCTAAAATGACAGAAACTTAGATCATCTCTGAGGTGGGGAGGGTTGGCTGGATCTCATGGCCCTCATGTTATCTACAAGAGTCCCTTCTCCTGTGGGTTTCCACCGATTCCTGCCACCACTGGCCCACTGGCCCAAATGGGGATGACTGGCTCTTATACACTATAAAAACTATAACACTGGATTGCATACAACTAGATTGTGTGGCTAATGAGCCGGAGCTCACCTGTCTTCAGTTTGTGTTCTATCACAGGGTCTTCCTCTACTCTGCTCCCTGCCTTCCTCCAGATGGTGGTGAATGGCATCAGTGGTACACGGCACTTGCTATGTTATTTTCTAAAGTATTCTATATTTTTAAAATATTTTTTTAAAAAAAAGACTTTAAAAAGATGATGCAAATACACTTTCTGACCTTCACCATCTAACATTTTCATTAGCTATACTGACCCCAAGCACAGTAAATAGCTTAATAACAAATGACTTATGCATTCTTATCTTAAAATGTTGATTCTTGGCTTGAGTAAAGAACAATGGGAGCACACTAAGGCGTTGTTCAAAAGTAATAGCCAGGGAGAGACATACCACGTTCGAGGACTGGAAGGCTTAACACAGTAATGATCTCAAGTGTCCTCCCATTGGTCTATGGGTTTAATGCAGCTCCTATCAAAATCCCAGCTAGGTTTTATGTAGACATAGATAAGATTATTTTAAAACTTTTTTTTTTTATTGGTGTTCAATTTACTAACATACAGAATAACACCCAGTGCCCGTCACCCATTCACTCCCACCCCCCGCCCTCCTCCCCTTCTACCACCCCTAGTTCGTTTCCCAGAGTTAGCAGTCTTTACGTTCTGTCTCCCTTTCTGATATTTCCCACACATTTCTTCTCCCTTCCCTTATTTTCCCTTTCACTATTATTTATATTCCCCAAATGAATGAGAACATATAATGTTTGTCCTTCTCCGACTGACTTACTTCACTCAGCATAATACCCTCCAGTTCCATCCACGTTGAAGGAAATGGTGGGTATTTGTCATTTCTAATGGCTGAGTAATATTCCATTGTATACATAAACCACATCTTCTTTATCCATTCATCTTTCGTTGGACACCGAGGCTCCTTCCACAGGTTGGCTATCGTGGCCATTGCTGCTAGAAACATCGGGGTGCAGGTGTCCCGGCGTTTCATTGCATTTGTATCTTTGGGGTAAATCCCCAACAGTGCAATTGCTGGGTCGTAGGGCAGGTATATTTTTAACTGTTTGAGGAACCTCCACACAGTTTTCCAGAGTGGCTGCACCAGTTCACATTCCCACCAACAGTGTATGAGGGATCCCTTTTCTCCGCATCCTCTCCAACATTTGTTGTTTCCTGCCTTGTTAATTTTCCCCATTCTCACTGGTGTGAGGTGGTATCTCATTGTGGTTTTGATTTGTATTTCCCTGATGGCAAGTGATGCAGAGCATTTTCTCATATGCATGTTGGCCATGTCTATGTCTTCCTCTGTGAGATTTCTGTTCATGTCTTTTGCCCATTTCATGATTGGATTGTTTGTTTCTTTGGTGTTGAGTTTAATAAGTTCTTTATAGATCTTGGAAACTAGCCCTTTATCTGATATGTCATTTGCAAATATCTTCTCCCATTCTGTAGGTTGTCTTTGAGTTTTGTTGACTGTATCCTTTGCTGTGCAAAAGCTTCTTATCTTGATGAAGTCCCAATAGTTCATTTTTGCTTTTGTTTCTTTTGCCTTCGTGGATGTATCTTGCAAGAAGTTACTATGGCCGAGTTCAAAAAGGGTGTTGCCTGTGTTCTTCTCTAGGATTTTGATGGAATCTTGTCTCACATTTAGATCTTTCATCCATTTTGAGTTTATCTTTGTGTATGGTGTAAGAGAGTGGTCTAGTTTCATTCTTCTGCATGTGGATGTCCAATTTTCCCAGCACCATTTATTGAAGAGACTGTCTTTCTTCCAATGGATAGTCTTTCCTCCTTTATCGAATATTAGTTGACCATAAAGTTCAGGGTCCACTTCTGGATTCTCTATTCTGTTCCATTGATCTATGTGTCTGTTTTTGTGCCAGTACCACACTGTCTTGATGACCACAGCTTTGTAGTACAACCTGAAATCTGGCATTGTGATGCCCCCAGATATGGTTTTCTTTTTTAAAATTCCCCTGGCTATTCGGGGTCTTTTCTGATTCCACACAAATCTTAAAATAATTTGTTCTAACTCTCTGAAGAAAGTCCATGGTATTTTGATAGGGATTGCATTAAACGTGTATATTGCCCTGGGTAACATTGACATTTTCACAATATTAATTCTGCCAATCCATGAGCATGGAATATTTTTCCATCTCTTTGTGTCTTCCTCAATTTCTTTCAGAAGTGTTCTATAGTTTTGAGGGTATAGATCCTTTACATCTTTGGTGAGGTTTATTCCTAGGTATCTTATGCTTTTGGGTGCAATTGTAAATGGGATTGACTCCTTAATTTCTCTTTCTTCAGTCTCATTGTTAGTGTATAGAAATGCCACTGACTTCTGGGCATTGATTTTGTATCCTGCCACGCTACCGAATTGCTGTATGAGTTCTAGCAATCTTGGGGTGGAGACTTTTGGGTTTTCTATGTAGAGTATCATGTCATCGGCGAAGAGGGAGAGTTTGACTTCTTCTTTGCCAATTTGAATGCCTTTAATGTCTTTTTGTTGTCTGATTGCTGAGGCTAGGACTTCCAGTACTATGTTGAATAGCAGTGGTGAGAGTGGACATCCCTGTCTTGTTCCTGATCTTAGGGGAAAGGCTCCCAGTGCTTCCCCATTGAGAATGATATTTGCTGTGGGCTTTTCATAGATGGCTTTTAAGATGTCGAGGAATGTTCCCTCTATCCCTACACTCTGAAGAGTTTTGATCAGGAATGGATGCTGTATTTTGTCAAATGCTTTCTCTGCATCCAATGAGAGGATCATAT
Organism: Canis aureus; assembly: GCF_053574225.1. NCBI lineage: Eukaryota > Metazoa > Chordata > Mammalia > Carnivora > Canidae > Canis > Canis aureus. The sequence continues at coordinate 13,585,024 of NC_135639.1, read as the reverse complement.
GGTTCTTGGTTTTTCTCTTGCTGATATGATGAATCACATTGTTTTACGGGTGTTGAACCAGCCTTGTGTCCCAGGGATAAATCCTACTTGGTCATGGTGAATAATTTTCTTAATGTACTGTTGGATCCTATTGGCCAGTATCTTGTTGAGAATTTTTGCATCCATGTTCATCAGGGATATTGGTCTGTAATTCTCCTTTTTGGTGGGGTCTTTGTCTGGCTTTGGAATTAAGGTGATGCTGGCTTCATAGAACGAATTTGGAAGTACTCCATCTCTTTCTATCTTTCCAAACAGCTTTAGGAGAATAGGTATGATTTCTTCTTTAAACGTTTGATAAAATTCTCCTGGGAAGCCATCTGGCCCTGGACTCTTGTGTCTTGGGAGGTTTTTGATGACTGCTTCAATTTCCTCCCTGGTTATTGGCCTGTTCAGTTTTTCTATTTCTTCCTGTTCCAGTTTTGGTAGTTTGTGGCTTTCCAGGAATGCGTCCATTTCTTCTAGATTGCCTAATTTATTGGCATATAGCTGTTCATAATATGTTTTTAAAATCGTTTGTATTTCCTTGGTGTTGGTAGTGATCTCTCCTTTCTCATTCATGATTTTATTAATTTGAGTCTTCTCTCTCTTCTTTTTAATAAGGCTGGCTAATGGTTTATCTATCTTATTAATTCTTTCAAAGAACCAATTCCTGGTTCTGTTGATCTGTTCCACAGTTCTTCTGGTCTCGATTTCGTTGAGTTCTGCTCGAATCTTTATTAGCTTCCTTCTTCTCTTGGGTGTAGGATCTATTTGCTGTTTTTTCTCTAGCTCCTTTATGTGTAAGGTTAGCTTTTGTATTTGAGTTCTTTCCAGTTTTTGAATGGATGCTTGTATTGCGATGTATTTCCCCCTTAGGACTGCTTTTGCTGCATCCCAAAGATTTTGAACGGTTGTATCTTCATTCTCATTAGTTTCCATGAATCTTTTTAATTCTTCCTTAATTTCCTGGTTGACCCTTTTATCTTTTAGCAGGATGGTCCTTAACCTCCATGTGTTTGAGGTCCTTCCAAACTTCTTGTTGTGATTTAGTTCTAATTTCAAGGCATTATGGTCCGAGAATATGCAGGGGACAATCCCAATCTTTTGGTATCGGTTCAGACCCGATTTGTGACCCAATATGTGGTCTATTCTGGAGAAAGTTCCATGTGCGCTTGAGAAGAATGTGTATTCAGTTGAGTTTGGATGTAAAGTTCTGTAGATATCTGTGAAATCCATCTGGTCCAGTGTATCATTTAAAGCTCTCGTTTCTTTGGAGATGTTTTGCTTAGAAGACCTATCGAGTATAGAAAGAGCTAGATTGAAGTCACCAAGTATAAGTGTATTATTATCTAAGTATTTCTTCACTTTGGTTAATAATTGATTTATATATTTGGCAGCTCCCACATTCGGAGCATATATATTGAGGATTGTTAAGTCCTCTTGTTGAATAGATCCTTTAAGTATGATATAGTGTCCCTCTTCATCTCTCACTACAGTCTTTGGGGTAAGTTTTAGTTTATCTGATATAAGGATGGCTACCCCTGCTTTCTTTTGAGGACCATTCGAATGGTAAATGGTTCTCCAACCTTTTATTTTCAGGCTGTAGGTGTCCTTCTGTCTAAAATGAGTCTCTTGTAGACAGCAAATAGATGGGTCCTGCTTTTTTATCCAGTCTGAAACCCTGCGCCTTTTGATGGGGTCATTAAGCCCGTTCACGTTCAGAGTTACTATTGAGAGATATGAGTTTAGTGTCATCATGATATCTATTCAGTCTTTGTTTTTGTGGACTGTTCCACTGAACTTCTTCTTAAAGGGGAATTTTAAGAGGCCCCCTTAAAATTTCTTGCAGAGCTGGTTTGGAGGTCACATATTCTTTTAGTTGCTGCCTGTCTTGGAAGCTCTTTATCTCTCCTTCCATTTTGAATGAGAGCCTTGCTGGATAAAGTATTCTTGGTTGCATGTTCTTCTCATTTAGGACCCTGAATATATCCTGCCAGCCCTTTCTGGCCTGCCAGGTCTCTGTGGAGAGGTCTGCTGTTACCCTAATACTCCTCCCCATAAAAGTCAGGGATTTCTTGTCTGTTGCTGCTTTAAGGATCTTCTCTTTATCTTTGGAATTTGCAAGCTTCACAATTAAATGTCGAGGTGTTGAACGGTTTTTATTGATTTTAGGGGGGGATCTCTCTATTTCCTGGATCTGAATGCCTGTTTCCCTTCCCAGATTAGGAAAGTTTTCAGCTAGAATTTGTTCAAATACATATTCTGGCCCTCTGTCCCTTTCGGCGCCCTCGGGAACCCCAATTAAACGTAGGTTTTTCTTCCTCAGGCTGTCGTTTATTTCCCTTAATCTATCTTCATGGTCTTTTAATTGTTTGTCTCTTTTTTCCTCAGTTTCCCTCTTTGCTATCAACTTGTCTTCTAGGTCACTCACTCGTTCTTCCACCTCGTTAACCCTCGTCGTTAGGACTTCTAGTTTGGATTGCATCTCATTCAATTGATTTTTAATTTCTGCCTGATTAGCTCTAAATTCTGCAGTCATGAAGTCTCTTGAGTCCTTTATACTTTTTTCTAGAGCCACCAGTAGCTGTATAATAGTGCTTCTGAATTGGCTTTCTGACATTGAATTGTAATCCAGATTTTGTAACTCTGTGGGAGAGAGGACTGTTTCTGATTCTTTCTTTTGAGGTGAGGTTTTCCTTCTAGTCATTTTGCTCAGTGCAGAGTGACCAAAAGCAAGTTGTATTGGGAAAAAGAGAAAAAGAGAGGAGAGAAAGAAGGAAAGAAAAGAGAAAGAGAAAAAAAAGGGGAAGAAAAAGAAAAAAAAAAAGAAGAAGAAAAAGAGAAAGAAAAAGAAAGGAGAAAAAAAGGGGGTGGGGGAAGGAAACAAATCAAAAAGCAAAACAAAACAAAAACAAAAACAAAAACAAACAAACAAAAAAAGAACCACCGGGGGGTATCTTCTGATTCTGTGTACTTTAAGTCCCTTGGCTTCTCCTGGAAGTTGTCCGTCTAGCTGGTGTTCTGGGGGAGGGGCCTGTTGTGCTGATTTTCAGGTGTTAGCAGTTGGGGGAGCTGCTGTGCCCCTGCCTGGTGCAGGGCTCAGTGGGGGTTGTTTACCCCGTGAGGCCGCAGGAGGAACAGCCCCAGTGGCGGGGCAGCTCTGGAAACCTGGATTCAGCTCCGGCAGGAACTCCGTCTGCAGGGCCTGGAGGCTCCGGGGCGGGGCCGCTGATGTGCTCAGCTGGGGCAGGAGCGTCCTTGCTGTCCTGGGCCCTCCCGGCCTCTGCCTGTCCCGGGGGAGGCGGGATCCTGGGCTGTGTCCCGGCGCCCTGTGCTCCGGAGCCTGCGCTGTTGGATTCGCGCTCCCGGGCCGCGCAGCCCCCTCCGCGGAGCTGCCGCCCAAGCCCCTCCGAGCTGCTCCTGGAACCGCGCAGCCCCCTCTGCACTGAGCCTCTTCCTCTGCCCGAGCCCCTCCGAGCTGCTCCCGGGGCCGCGCAGCCCCCTCCGCGGAGCCGCCGCCCGAGCCCCTTCAGCTGCTCCGGGTCCCGCCGGGTCCCCTGTGCGCGCTGCAGCCCTTAGGGAGCTCGGCGCACTCTCCTGGACGCACAGTTGCTGTTACTGTCCCCGGGAGCCCGAGGGCATCCTCGCCCTCCTGGGTCCTGCTCCAACTCCCCACGAGCCCCTTTCCGCCCGGGAAGGTCGGTGCAGCTCCTGCTCCTCCGGGACGGGGCTCTCCTGTCCTGGGGACACTCGCCCCGGCCTCAGCCCGGCTCCTCGCGGGGCCCCTCCCCCTTGGAGGCCTTTGTTCCTTTATTTCTTTTTCCCCCCCGTCTTCCTACCTTGATAGAAGCGCGAACTCTTCTCACTGTTGCATTCCAGGTGTTCTCTCTTTAATTCTCAGGCCGAATTCATAGATTTTCAGGATGATTGGAAGGTTTTCTAGGTAATTTGGTGGAGGCAGGTGATTTGGAGACCCTACTCTTCCGCCGTCTTGCTCCTCCTATTTTAAAACTTATATAGAGGGACGCCTGGGGTCTCGGGATCAAGTCCTACATTGGACTTCCTGCATGGGGCCTGCTTCTCCCTCTGCCTATGTCTCTGCCTCTCTCTCTCTCTCTCTCTATCATGAATAAATAAATAAATTCTTAAAACTTAAAACATATATAAAGGCCTTTAAATAGCTCAAGCAGTCTTGAAAAAGAAGAATAAGGTAGAAGGAATCACTATACCTGATATTAAGACCTACTACATAGCTATAGTAATCAGATAGTGTGGTATTAGTGGAAGGATAGACACATTGATCAATGGACCAGAATAAGGAACCCAGAAGCAGATTTACATAAATTTGCTCAACAGATTTCTCATAAAGGAGAAAAAATGGAGTGAAGATAGACTTCCCAATAAGTGGCACTGGAGCGATTGGATATATGTAAAAAAAAAAAAAATGACCTAAATGTCACACCTTGCTGCAAAAATTAACTCAAATGGACCACAGGGTTAAATATAAAAACTGTAAAACTTTTAGAAGAAAATCGAAGAGAATCTTGGGGATCTAGGGCTAGGAAAAGAATTCTTAAACTTGCCCACATCTAGATACATATGTAAAGGTAGGTGTGGGGATGCAGAACAGTTGGCTTGTTCTTGGCTTGGAGATTTTGTCATTCTTCAGGGAAGTAAAGAAACAGTGAAGCATTGGTTGCTTTTTATTTCAAACTGAAAATTGCATGATCATATTCATTTACTCTCTCCCATCCCCATAAGTCTGGCCTCTGTAGAGGTCCTGATCCCCAAGGGCAACACATTCACAGAAAACCTAGTAAGGGTCCCCTTGTACTACACCCTATGGTTGTTCCCTGGGCACTTTAGGATCTTCATATTCAGAAGCCAGAAAGCAAGAAAAGGGGTGATCATCTTGTCGAGGGTAATTACCTTATCAACAGAAGGAGGTAGGGCTGCTTTCATACATGGGGGCTGGAAGGAATAAGAGTGGAACTCAGGTGACCCACTTGGGCACTTCTTGGTACTTCTTACTCAACTGTGTCTATGAATGAAAAAAACATAGGCAACTCCGACCTGAAAAAGATAAGGTTACCATGGACTCAGACTGCGCCCCTCCCACCCCGCCAGGAATGAGGATTTGGGTCATGCCATTGGGTAAGCCATTTATTGAGAGAATAAAAGGGTTGGCAGAGGGCAAGGAGGATTTAGAATGGGTAGTGAAGGAAGGGGATGATCAATATCCCCTTCAACCCCTCAGGGATGCGATCTCAGTTGCAGCCCTGAGACCAACTGTAGCAGAGGCTGTACGCTGTCCTACTAACCTCCTTTTTCTAAGTTTGCCTTCAGAGGATCGATGTAACCTCATGATAACCATCCAAACTTCTTGTCTTTATGTTTATTATTCCTCCAATGTTTTAAATGCCTGAACTGTTGCACTAGTCAACACCTTCGACCTGCACACCATTCCAGCTCACCACTGGGAGAGGTTTAACAGTTGGGGAGGCTTCCACCTTCAGGAAAGAGCTGTCTGTACACCATCTCCCCACCATTTGGGTATTGGTCAACCCAGTCCCAAATCTCTATCGTAGGGTGTGCTCTCTCAGGACACTTTTGGTGCCAACTACCTACAGGTTGGATCCTCTGCGAAACAGACATGGAGATATAAGGTAAGAACTGAAAAACCTTTACTGGGATGCAGGATGGGGCAGAGAAAGTCTTCAGTCCATGGTGCAGAGATGACAAAATCTCTGGCAGGCCAATGGGGAGTTCTGGAACAAAGATTGCAGGTTGGAGGAGTCCCTCGGGGTGGCTGCAGATATGGGGAAGCTCTTGTACCCCCACCTTGCTCAGTCATTGCAGAGGGCTTCCCAGAGAAGAGGGCCTGAAAGTTGAGGCCCACCTTGAAGAAATGAATAGCTAGAGGCTGTCGTGAACCGTGTTCCTTGAACACAGAGAATCCTTTTATGAAGGGAGATCTGAATTTGCACACAACCTCATGTCTGTCGCTGGGCATGTTTTTCTCATGGCAGAAACAGAGTCCAGGGGACAGTTCAATCGCCTGCTTTTGTCACATCTGCTAATAGCTGATTGGTTAGAGCAAATCATGTGGTCTAGCTCTGCCCACCTTAAGGCCATGGCAAGTGGGGGCAGGATGCTACAGGGGAGTGAGGAATTCGGACCAATAATTAGATCCATACAGGATAAAGGATGTAGACTGTAGGGCTCTGGCCATACCCCTTACTATTGTTACTACCAGTCCAAGAAACCAGATTTCACAAGCGACTCTTGGGAAGGACAACCGCTTGCCTAAAAACCAAAAATCAGATTTGGTACCTGGAAGTCAAAATTGCAGCTTCCTGATGGGAAAGGCCAAAGCACAAAGCAACCATCACGGCGTCTACCCAAAGCCCCTGCAGGGCAGCTCCCAGGCTGGCAGATCAATAGCAATTTGGGGTGCTGGGGGGCGCCATCTAAGTAACTGAACATGATGAGAACCGGCTGCTTCCCAGTCCTTGGGGAAGCACACGCACCATCCACTTAGTGCTGGAGCCTGGCCATTCTCTGGGCACTCCCATTCCTCCTCCTGTCCCTCCTCCTCCTGCTGCTGGGGCCCGCTCCTGCCTCTTCCACCAGTTCCTCCTGTGCTGAGCGCTCCTGGGAGGATGGAGGCTGAGGGGCCACCCCCGGGCAGGAGGTGCTTTCAGGAGGCCCTGGAGAAGCTTTTCCCTCGCCTCTGCTTCCTCTGCTCCCTGGTGACCTATGCGCTGCTGGGTGCTGCCCTCTTCTCGGCCATCGAGGGTGGCCAGAAATTGGGGCCAAACGACCCAGATTTTGAGGAGTTCTTGGAGGAGCTCTGTGGCATCTTGAAATGCAACAGAACAGGTAGGTGGCTCACCTGGGTGGGGCGGGCCCTTTCTCTGTGGGTGGAGGCAGCCCCCAGGGAGCAGAGGGCCATCTTGCAGGAGGCTGGTGAGGTTTGGGGGGTGTCTGGGAGCCTTCAGCTTGTATCCTCCTCATTCCTATGTGGGACCTTAGGCAAACAACTTCTCTCTGAGCCTCAGCCTTCTCCTCCGTAAAATAGGGAGAACAACAGCCTGCTAGTGTTGCTATGAAGAATGTAGGGAAAGCACTGAGCACCCAGTAAGTGCTCTGGAAGGACCAGAGCACTTCCCTTCCCTTTGCCTCAGCTCCCAGCCTCACCCAGACCAGCAGTCTCTGAGGAGGTTGGATTGCCGGAGATTTGGTGATGATGACTGGGGGACATGGGTGACCAGATTCGGGGTTGGGGGTTCCTAGGCTGGTCCTCTGGATTAGGCCTGCCTGGCCTCATGACTCATTTTATAGGAACTAGGATTCAAGGAACAATCAAACTGGGCTTGGGCCTTTGCTCCCCAATGGGCTGTGTGATCTAAGGCAGAGCTGTTACCCTCCCTGGACCTCAGTGTGCTGGACGGCGGGGGCCCGCAGTCTCAGGCCTGCCAATCATAGGGACTTGTGGGAAGCGGATAAAGGACATGAAGCCTCTTGAAAGGCACAAGCACTTTACCTAGGTCCTTACCATGTTTCATGTGTCTTTAGTCACTTATTTTTTTCCCAAGGCTCGCAAATCTGTACTTAACAGAGCAAAATAAAAATATAGAGAGTTAATAAAAGACAAAGGAAAAACAGACTCTACAAGTGAGGGGAAGGATGCCCCTGGTGTGACAGGTCCTCAGCTGGGCTGCTCATCGCTCCTCCCATGGGCCCAACCTTGCTTCTCAGGCAGCTTCTTTCAGTTGAGGCTGGCTGGTCACAGGAGGCCACTTATCTCCTCCTTGGAAGGTCCGACTCCTTCTCTCTGCATCTGTACCAGACAAACGTCTCCTTGGTGCCGACCCAGGAGAAGCCCTCTGCCATCACCACCACCACCACCACCACCAGGACTCTGAGCCATCCCGGCTCTGATGGCAACAAGTTCAGAGCTTCCCAAACCTGGCCACACATCAGAATCCTCCAGGGAGCTTGTCTGAAATACACATTTCCAGGCTCTTCTCCAAACCCTCTTAATCAAGATTTCTGGGGCTGTGTTAGGAATTTTATTTTTAAAGTTCCCCAGGTGATTCTGATGCACAGAACACTATGAGAATGCAGAGCTGATCCAAATCCATTTTTTTTAAAGATTTTATTTATTTATTCATGATAGACACACACAGAGAGAGAAGCAGAGACACAGGCAGAGGGAGAAGCAGGCTCCCCGCAGGGAGCCTGATGCGGGATTTGATCCCGGGACTCCAGGATCACGCCCTGGGCCAAAGGCAGGCACTAAACCACTGAGCCACCCAGGGATCCCTCCAACCCCATTTTGATTTTGTTTTTGTTTTTAAATAATGTCTACGCCCCACGTGGGGCTCGAACTCACAACTCTGAGATCAAGAGTTACATGCTCTTCTGAATGAGCCAGTCAGGTACCTCTCCAACCCCATTTTCTACTGATTTTTGTTGGAGATTAAGATGCTCAGTAGGTGCCAGGTCAGTAAGTGCAGACCCTGGGCCGAACAAGTTCATGCGATATCTCACTTAATCCTCACACCAACCAGAGGGGCCAGTATGAATTGACCCCTTTCACAGGTTAGGAAACAGAGGCTCCGGGAGTTAAGCAACTGGCCAAGGTCACAAACTACAAAGTGGAGCCAAGGATTCCACCCCAGGCTTTTGAACTCCAGAGCCCACTTTTCACCACCATGTCACGCTGCCTTCCTGATGGGGAAACAGGCTCAGAAAGAAGCATCTTGTCTATGGCTGCGGGAGCTACCCAGGGTCAGAGCTGGGTCTAGACTGAACTCCCAGGTCAGTGCCCATTCACATGAGCAGTGACCTCCCGCTGTGTGCCAGAGTCTCAGGATGGCTTCTGAGGTCCCAAAGCCCACTGGCCACCCAGGCCAACAGAATTATTTGGGACCTGCCCTGAGGAACCAGAGCCCCGATCCTGCTCTGTTGGCCCGGGGTCAGATGTTTTGAAAGCCAGGGCTTCCCAGAAATCCTCAGGCGCCTCGGTGCTCACATATCCCAGTATAAGTACCAAATTCCATCAGGCTTAATGACCTCCGGGAGTGGGTATGGTTTGTAACTATATAAGAGCTTACATTTCTTAAGGACCCATTTTGCTTTCAATTCTCAAGAACCCCAGTGGGGATGAGAGAGACTGAGCAAAAGCTAGAATGCCCCTTTGCAAAGTGAAAGACACAGAGGCCCAGAAATTTCAGAATGCGCCCCCTCCTAAGGCCGCACAGAGATTTTGTGGCTGAGCTTGAGGGGACCCCCGTGGGCCTCTCCTTTAGGTGCTCATCTCATGGGGGATGTGGCCTCATAATCCCTGCAGGCACCAAAGGCAGGACCTAAGGGGAGAGACATGCAAAAGCAGAGCCAGGTTTTGGCGTTGAGGGACACAAGGCAGGGGACGTGCTGGTCCCTGGGGAAGACCCCTGCACGCGGTGGGACCTGCCTTCAGCAAAGCCCTCTCCTTCACACTGGTCCTCTCTTTCCCCAGTTGAGGAAGGCAGGAAACAGGACCTCGGGACGTTGCTGCAGAAGGTGAAGCCCCACTGGGTTAGCAGTTTTTCAGACTGGTCCTTCCTGAGCTCGCTCTTTTTCTGCTGCACGGTGATCAGCACGGTGGGTAAGTCCAAGGGCAAGGGCGGGCTGGGAGAGAGACCTGCAGGAGAGAGAGGGAGGAGGGGGAGGCCGGGGCCCCTTGGTGGGGATGTGGAACGTTCGATTCACTTGGTCAGGCAATGGCGACGAAGTGCTGACCCTGCGCTGCGTCTGCTGTGCCGAGTGGCCACTGCTCCCTCCTAGGGGGATACGGCAGGGAGCAGGACTGCTGCTGGCTCCTAAGGGGGGAGCTCCTGCTGCTGGGAATTTGGGAAGCGTGCCGTCCTTGAGGTGGGTGCAGCCCCTTGCCCGGGTGTAGACCCCATTGAGCAAGGGGTAGGCTGCATTTCAGCCCCCTCTTGCCCCTTGGCTGAATGCTCTTGTATGAAACACCTCTTGCCAATGGCACCTGCCAACACAGGCTCTTGTGCAAGAGAGAAGTACTCAGGAAACCGAATGTGGTCAGCCTGTGATGTATCCCAGAGTATTGTGGGAGCACAGAGTAGGGGCAGCTGCCCCAGGCGTGGGGTGGTTCTTAAGTGGTAAGAACGTTGTAAGGGCTCCCTGGAGGGGTTGACAGCCATGCTGAGTCAGACAGGGAGAGCAGGAGTCACCGTGGGGGCCTGTGGGCATGAAGAGGACCCTCCAGGCCAAGAAGTCAGCATGGACAAAGACCCAGCAGCAAAAGGAATGGCAGGCATTGTAAGGAGGTTAATTAGGGGTGAAGAGAGGTGGGGGGGAGTGGAGGGCCCAGTCCTGGGGAGGCCTGCTAGCCGGGCTAAGGAGGCTGGTCTCATCCTGATGGCAGCGGGGAGTGTCTGGAGGGTTGTAAGCAAGGGAAGAACACGGTAGCTCAGCGTTCCAGAAAGATCACCCCAGCTGTAGTGTGGAGGTGGACCAGACAGGGGGAGACTGGCAGCACGGAGAGCAGTAGGGGGGGTTTGTGTGGCAGTCGACATGAGCACTGATGGCCATGGCCTCACCCAGGACAACGGTCATGAGGACGGAGAAGAGGGCTGGCCTGGAGGGAAGACTTGCAGGAAAGTCTGCAGTGGTTGGGCACCCGGGAGATGAGGAAAACACCACAGTCTTTGCTGGGCGGGCTCGGCAGGCCGCAGGGAGGGTGGTGGCGATGCTGGGCCTGGGGATGGAAGTGATGCTTCAGGGCCAGTCGAGGTCAAGGCTCCCATGGAGCTTCCAAGCGGAGATGCCCAGCACTGCTGGAAATGGGGGTCAGGGCTCAGGGCCATGGGCAGGGTTGGGGCGATGGGTTTCAGAGTCACCAGCATATAGATGGCAAGAGACTCCCAGGGAGTGGAGGTGAGCACGGGGGGGGGTGGGGGGGGGGTGGGGGGGGCGTGGTGTGGAGAGGGAGCACGGTGTGCCAGAGCAGGCCTGGGAGCACCAACAGTGATGTGAGGGAGGAGGAAGGGCTGCGGTGGTAACGGGAACTAACAGTTACTCCAGGGCTGTACCAAGCTGCCTCCTTTATTTTTTTATTTTAAAGATTATTTATTTATGTATTCGTGAGAGACACGGGGGTGGGGGGCGGGGGGCGAGAGACAGAGACACAGTCAGAGGGAGAAGCAGGCTCCATGCAGGGAGCCCGACGTGGGACTCAATCCCAGGACTCCAGGATCACGCCCTGGGCTGAAGGCGGCGGTAACCCGGGCTGGCCAAGCTGCCTCCCTGAAAGTTCACAGAGGTCTTATGAATCAGGTGGGGAGCCTGAGCCCAGAGAAGCGCTGCTGGGGGCCAAGGGCACGCAGTGAGTAGAGCTGGTGCCCACCTGAGACTCCGGATCCAGTGCTCTTTCCCCAAAGTAGCCTACCAGCCTTGCAGGTCTGGGTGTGCAGCAGGGACCCTGCCTGGTCTTGTGCAGGGAGCCCCAGGGAGAGCCTGCTGAGCCTGTGGGCAGGGGGTGCTCAGATTCCCAGGGAGTCCTTTGTCTGGCGGGAGTTGATGCCCCTGCCTGGAAGGAAAGGCACCTGGGGAGGAGGAGCCAGCCTTACTCCACTCCCTGCACTTCCTACATGTGTCTTCAGCCCCCAAACAAAGGAAAGATTCCTTATGTGCAAGTCATTGGCCCAGGGCAGTCCTTCCAGAGCCCAGGGTAGAGGGGACGGTGTGGGGCAGAGCTGCCCCCTACAGTGACCGATTGCTCATGTAAAGGGGGCCACAGACCCTCTTCTCGGTGGCCACACAAACCGTGGGCTTCTGGGTGACAGAGCAGAGAACAGATAGGAGAGAGGGGGGACGTGGCATGAGCAACAGCCTCTAGAGCTATGGGGCTGGGGCCGTCCGTGTCCCTGGGCCAGCATCTGAGGATGCTCTAGTAACTATCAGCCCCTGGCTTCCCTCTGCGATGGTACAGCAGGTGGGGCCAGGTCCGAGGGGCCATGCCAGGGCTGACAGGAGTCTCCCCTGCTGGGGACAGGGTCACAGGAGTGGAGGTGGCCACAGCTCAGGAGCTCCTGAGTCAGCATCCCCACCAGGAGCGTGGCCCATGGCTTAGCCCCTGCCTCTCTGGGCCAGTGAAAAGGCCTGGATCCCCATCTTCATTCAAGAGAGCACCAATTCCTGAGGCGGACAGGCCTACGAGGGTCACAGAGCTCCGGCTGTGGCTTGGATGCTCATGCTGAGGTTCCCTCACACTGTGTGTGTGTGTGTGTGTGTGTGTGTCTGGCCAGCTATGGACTCTGGAGGCTGGCCACCTTGGGTCGGCTATGTGACCGCCACGGAGCAATGTGGCCTGTCTGAGCCTCGCTCCTCATCTGTAACACCTCCCCGGCCTTCAGATCAGTGTGAGGGTAGATGTAAGAGGCAACCAGGATCCTCGCCGCTGCCGCTAGTGGAAAATCCAACCCAAGTGGCCCAAACTGTAGGGAAAACGTGTTCCTTCCTGGGTAAGAAATCCAGTGGGGATAGCTCTAGGGCTGGTCAATGTGCAGCTCAGCCATGGCACTGAGCATCAAGTTCCCTCCGTCCTGCTCAGCAGGGTACCAGTGTCCACTCCCATCTGGGTAGAACTGCATCTCATAGAGAGAGGCGGGGGCGGGGGGGGGGGGCTGGCCATCACCATCAGCAAAGAAACCCTTCCTAGAAACCTCCACCCCTAAGCCAGCCCTGGCAAGGGGATTAGATCGCCAGGATGACTTAGACCAATTGGATCCCTCTCTAAACCAGGTGGGGGAGCAATGGTACCCCAGGAGAGATGAAGGGAATGGTTGCTGGGGGTGCAACCAGTGTCTGTTGCAACAGGCTTCGCAAATGGGCACATGTTTGTGCCCCCACGTGGCTTCTTTCAGAGCCGGTCTCTCCCCCTACCTTGCCTCTCCAGCAGGGACTGGTAACGGGCAGGCAGCAAGATGTCCACTAGCTACTGGAGAACTGAGCGCTTGCCAGCATTGGGCATGGTGTCCACAGGCCTTATATGCATTATTTTACCTAATCCTCATGACACGACAACCCTACAGGGTAGGTGCTGTGACATTTAGCAGCAAGCTGAGGCTTCTGGAGAAGGAAGTCACTGCCAGCAAGGCAGAGGCAGGGCACAGCTGCCCTTTTCAGGGATACCCACACTCAATGGGACAATAGTCACGGTGAAGCGGCAGCCCCAAGGAAGATAGTGGAGGTGAGCAAAGGGGTTCAGTCTGTTTTCCTTTTCCTCAAGAACTTCAGGGGACTGATCTAATGCAGGCTTTCTCAGCTGCCACTGTGGGCATCTTGAGCCAGATGACTCTCCCCGGTAGGGGCTGTCCTGTGCATCGTAGGATGAGTAGCAGCATCCCTGGCCTCTACCCCCCAGAGGCTCCCACCTCTTCCCCTACTGTCTCCACATTGCTAAATGTCCCCTGGGGGGCAAACATTGCCCCCGTTGAAAACTGATCGAATGCTGTGGTCCCTCGACCCGTGGCATGAGCATCACCTGAGAACTTGTTAGAAATGAGAGTTAATTCTCAGGCCCCATCCTAGACCCACCGAGTCAGAAACTATGGATGTGGGGCCCGGGAATCTGTATTTAGCAAGTGCTCCAGGTGATGCTGGTGCAGGCTAAAGTCTACGAAGCACCGACCCGACGCGAGGGTTCTCAGCCCTGGCTGCACATTGCAATCATCTGGCTATTTTTTAAAAGCTCCCAAGCCTGGACCCTGTGGCAATCAAGTCAGAATCTCCAGGGACAGACCCAGGCTTCAGCATTTTTCAGAGCCCTCCAGGTGATTCTAATGGGAGTCCGGGCTGTGAACCACTGATCTAATGGAAACCCATTATCTTGGTTTAAATCCCAAGAAAACGATGCTACTATCAAATCAATTAGGACATCATGCCGTCCAGTAATTACAATGGAAGAGGATGTTGGGGAGGTTCTCCACTCTCTGTAATCAATAATAGTGTTTAAAGTGCTTCCTGCCCTAATCTCTGGGTCACCCTTAATGCGCCTGGTCTTGATGCTGATAAAGGGACACATGGCAGGCATGAGGTTGGTCAATCCCCAGTCATTTCCAACTGGGTCAATCTCTTTGGATTAGAAGGTAAAGGGCAAGGGGGCACCTGGGTGTGGTTCAGTCCATTAAAGCTTTGGACTCTTGATCTCAGCTCCGGTCTTGATCTCAGGGTCATGAGTTCAAGCCCCACACTGAGCTCCATGCTGGGCGTGGAGCCTACTTAAAAGAAAGGAAGTAAAGTGCATGGGCTATTAAATACAGCCTGAGTGGAGTGGACCATATTGGAATGTAAGAATACATTATAAGCAATGATAGGATTTTCCGTTATGCATTTCAGCGTTCAATAATTAGTACAGTTGATACAATTTCCTTCATAGGGGCCATGTGCTCTCTGAGATTTGCTTCCTCGATGCATTTTCTGGACTATAGCATATCCCCTGGACTCTAAACATGTTCCACCTAGAGGCAGCCACGTCTAATTTAAATCCACTAAACTCTCCTTTGCCAAGGAGGACACTGGGGTGGAACATGTATGGGCCAAGTCTTTTTTTTTTTTTTTTAAGATTTTATTTATTTATTTCATGAGAGACACACATGTTGGGGGGGTGCAGATAGAGGCAGAGGGAGAAGCAGGCTCCATGCAGGTAGCCTGACGTGGGACTCGATCCTGGGTCTCCAGGATCACGCCCTGGGCTGAAGGTGGTGCTAAACCGCTGAGCCACCTGGGCTGCCCAGGGCAAGTCTTTATTAAGGAGTGCACACCCTTGTCAGGGTGTGTTTGGGCTCTGTTATGCCAGATAGGTCACCTGACTTCTTGTTCCTTGTCCATTGAACATGTTAACAATGGTGGTTGCCGGCATTGGGATTTCACTAGGAAGGGGATTTTCACCCTACAAGGCACTTTATTCTAGAAATGTGATGTTCTTTTCCTTAAAATAGGTCTGACCCCAGGATCCAGTCCTGGAAGCTGAACGGTTTCTACTGTGGAGCTTCTCCTGACTGTCCTGGGGGTACATAAGAATCAGGGGGCTTATTCACCATCTAAAAAAGAAGGTGGTCCCCATCTATGAGCTCTTGTGGCTGCTGCTGACATCTAAGGACCGATGGCTCTGTGGGGCCCATGACCAGCTTTGGCACAGGAACCTTTGCTGACACCCAGGGCCCGGGCTCCACCAGGACTGTGGCCAGGCCTCTCTGCGCTCCTGTCTCCCCAGGAGAGGCTCCAGGTGCCCTCCTCCCTCACCTCCCCGGCTCCAGAGAATCTTCCCACACCTTCCTTCATGGCCACAGTGCCCACCTGCCCCGTTTGCCTGGGACTGCCAGTTTTAGCACAGAAAGTCGGGTGATCTGGGAAGCACGTCAGCTCCAGGCAAACTGGGCGGATGGCTATTCTCCCCCAAGGCCCAGCTCTGTTGTTCTCTTCTCCACCTTTTCCTGAAAGTCCCCACCCCTGCCTTCATCTCCTCAGTGCCTCTGGGCTCTCTCTGAAGCCTGGACAAGGCGCTGAGGCCTCCTTGGCAACCCCCTCTCCTTGAGGGGAGGGCCGGAGCTGCTGTAGGCCCTCAGGGAACAGGGAAGGGAAACAGAGGCATTTGGAATCCTTGCCTCTGTCTCAGCAAGTCCTGCCCCATGAAACAAACCTGGCTCGCTGATGGGAGGGTTAGCCAGTGTGGCCCCTATTCCTGACCCCTGGTGCATACACCTGTTGGATCCTCGCCACATCCTGCTGATGGTAGAAAGCTAAGGTCAAGGCCTTGCTTCCCTCTCAACTAGGAGTCCTAGAAGGCAGGACCTCTGCCTGTTTCTTGTTGTACCCCCAACCCCACCCACGAGTGCCTGGCATACAGTAGGTGCTCAATAATTGCGAATCCAGGACGGGTACCTTTGTTCTAGGAGCTCCAAGAACAGTCTGCTCCTTTATGTCCTGTTATTGGTCCCTGTCTGCCATAGCATAGTCGCTGGGGTGGTTATTTGATTCACATCTGCCTCTCCCACTACACCAGAAGCTCAGCGAGATGGGATAAGATACCACATCTGCTTCCCTCACCACTGTGTCCCCAGCGCATGCAGTAAGCGCTCAATATGCCCATGCGCTGTGAATGCACATTCTGCCACAGTATGGCGCCTCGTGGGATCAGCCAAGGGTGGCGTGGAGTGCTCTGGGCTGGATGCCAACTGATGAGACCCTTTGAGGTCCACAGCCCTCTCCCAGGACTCCGGTGAGGGTGGGCAACCTAGACACCTGCGTGCTCCTGGGACGCAGGGCCTGAGGCCAGAGTCTGCACAGGGGATTAGCGGTGGAGGAGGCTGGGGCTTAGCCAGCCTAGCAAGTGCCTTCAAATCAATTTACATAGTTGGCCTAGGGGTTTCCGTATTAATCATCTTGTATGACATCAAAAATTAAACACAGGCACTTAATACAAAAGCTTTTCCCTCATTTGGTTGAATTGACGGAGCTCGGTCTCTCCAGAAGATCCAGCTACCTGGGCTGCAGGGGTTGACGTCTCTCTGCCCCTGCCCTGCTGCTGACAGGAGGGACAGGGATGGGGTGATGGAAGGACGGAACCCCTGAAAAGCACAGAAGCCTCAGCCCAGCCCTCTCTTTGCTTGGCTGAGTGGTTCTTAAGGACTGCAACCTTCCACCCCCGTGGGTGCTCCTGGCCCCGTGGGGATCAATGCTGGCGTGGCCGCTGGGTGGTTCTCGGGGTTTGACTGCCAACTTCACTCTTTATCACTGAGTGCTCTTGGCCGGGGTGCTTCATTTCTCCGAGCCTCAGGTTCCCCACCTGTGAATGGTGGTAACCATGCCTGCCTATGCACGTTGGTTGATGCCAGCCCACGGTAAGTGCTACCGGCAGCTGCTTTCAGCTCCTGAGGGCAGGGACGCCAACACTGATCAGCTGCCCACTCTGGGTCAGGCCCGGGTCTCATGTAGTCCTTCCAGCTGGTCAATATACAAAGCAGGGATTGCCATCCCTATTTTACAGACAAGAAACTTGAAAATGTGAGCCAAAGTCAGGTAACGTTCTAGTAAATGGCAGGGCTGGGATTCGAACTCAGGTTCGTAAGATTGCAGATGCTGGGATCCCGACCACTTCACTAGCATTTGCGAACGTTTTCATCCAATCTCAGCCGCAGTGGCTCTGAGGGCAGCAATTGTTTCATTCCTTCCATCCTTCTACAATCCCTCACGCTATGCACACTGCTGTCCACTGTTGCCACATACTGACAGCCCGTTCCGTAGGAACCAATAAACCAAGGAGGCCAGACGTCCCGGGGAGGACAAGGGTGGCTTCTTAAAAACAGGTGCCTTCGTGGAGGATGGAGGCGGACGTGGGTACGATGGCAAAGCCGTCCACAGCCTCTCCCCTGTAGCCATCCTGTCATGTGGATGCTTAGCAATTTTTCAGCAAAATGAAAAGCGATCAGCTCACTCCCAGCCATGCTTGTCCCCTGCCAAGGACATCTTGGGTCAAAGATCTGGCTATGAGCTGCTCCTTATCCTAAAGAGAAGCCGAGTTTCGCCTCCCACTCCCCCCACCAAAGCGAGCGCAATGCCAGATGGCAGATGAATGCTTTAAGATGAATATTTTCAAACACATTGTGTAAACCGTCCTACCAAGGAGGCGAAATGCCAGAGGGTCTCTTTCCAGCTTCTGGGGGGAAGGGGAAGAGCAGACACCACAATCCTGGGCTCTGTCCTCTTTTTCAGGTTACGGCCACATCTATCCTGTCACCAGGCTCGGCAAATACTTGTGCATGCTCTACGCCCTCTTCGGCATCCCCCTGATGTTCCTAGTCCTCACGGACATGGGTGACATCCTGGCCACCATCCTGTCCACGTCTTACAATCGGTTCCAAAAGCTGCCATTGTTCCCGCCTCACCTCCGTGAGTGGTGCTGTCGCTTGCTCTGCAGAAGGCCGGCCACCAAGCCCGTGGCCAAAGCTGTCCCGAGGATCGTCATAGATGCCCAAGAGCTTCCGGACGTCAAACCCGGCAGGTGTCCCTCGGCCCCGGGTGGCAACGCGGATCTGTTCGAGAGACTCCTTGCACGGGAGAAGCAGAACACGCTGCAACCGCCCCCGCAGGCCGTGCAGAGGAGTAACTCGTGTCCCGAGCTCGTGTCGGGGAGACTCTCCTACTCGATCATCAGCAACCTGGACGAGGTGGGACGGCAGGTGGAGAAGCTGGACGTCCCCCTCCCGGTCATCACCCTCCTTGTGTTCGCCTACATTTCCTGTGCAGCGGCCATCCTCCCCATGTGGGAGACGCAGCTGAACTTCGAGAACGCCTTCTATTTCTGCTTTGTCACACTGACCACCATTGGGTTCGGGGATACCGTTCTCAAACACCCCCACTTCTTCTTGTTCTTCTCCATTTACATCATCATTGGGATGGAGATCGTGTGCATCGCTTTCAAGCTGGTGCAGAACAGGCTGCTTCACCTCTACAAAAATCTCATGCTGTTCTTTGCAAAAGGGCTATTTTACCACCCTGTTAAAAAGTGAAATCTCCACCCTCTCCTGAGTGGCAGATGCCAGCTGAGCTGGTTTCCTCGCCTCGCCTTTTGGGGGCCAGGGTCGTTGGAACTGGTGACCCCGCCACCTGTCACCTGAGACCTTGGGGCTTAGAGATAAATCCTGCATGAAGGCTAATTTGGGTCTCGAGGCCCTGCAGAAACGTGGCCAATGCCTTTCGTATCAAGACATGAGACAAAAACTTTCACCATCCTCCAAAGCCCCATTAGTTGCCCTGTCTTCATTTTTGAAAAGCCCCACCTTATGTGGATGAAGCCACCCTATGGATGTCACAGCTTTTCTTGAGTTACGAGAAAAAAAATTACCTTTGCTTTTGCGATGTGCAGTTGCAGCTGGATTAAAATCTTCCCGAGAGGCTCCCTGTTCACCCCAGATGAAGCAGAGCTAGTCTGAACAACCTCTTTTCTTGAATGACTTCATGAACTTCTGCAAGGTTGGCCCAGGCCCAGGCCACGCTAAACACACGGAGGCCACGGTGGGATTGTCACCTGTGTTCACAGGGGCCTGGGGCATCTCGACCCCCGATTCTGTGTAGACCAGTGTTCTCGCTAAAGTGGCTCAGGACTGGCACCTCCCGAATGAGTAGGCATGTGCAAATGTTGATGCCTGGGTAGGTGGTGGGTACGGGAAAGGGTTGGCGCTCAGTGGGGGGATGTGCTCCTCGGCCGTTTCTGACCGAGTCGGCACGTGAATGAGCTGGTCTGTGTGGCGGATGCTGTCCATGCCCCACTCCCAGGCCCTGGGACTCCAGCTTCTTGCCCGAGGACTGTCCTCTGTCACTAAAGCATGGGCATGTGCAGAGCAGGCTAGATGTGCCAAGGGGTTAGTGCTCCTGGGAGCACCCCTCCATCAACAACTGACAGGACGAAGTAGATGGATGGTGCCCAACTGCTGGCCCCTCCCATGGGCTGACTCTGGGTCATGTTCAGCACTGTCTCCCCGAGGTCTCCAGTGGAAGAGAGCCTCAGTTGCTCATCAGCATCCCCTGTCTTGGCCTCCTTCATCTTGGTCTCATTTCCCCATTTCTCTTGAGATCACCCCCAAATGACCCACTAGCACACAAATCCTTGTCTCAGAGTCACTCCTAGGAACCCCAGCCGGGGAGAGGATGTAACAAGTCAGTGTGTGAACATGCACGGAGTGGTCCAAGAGTCTTCCTATTTCTTCGGTCGGTTATAAGAAATGTCTTATTGGAGAGAATCAAAGTTTCTGGAAGGCTTCTTTGAGGGAATCTCGGAAATGGTGAACTTTACTCCAGGGTATAGCACAAAAAAATCACAAAAACCAATTAAAAGTGTTGGGAGGTTCCAATTAGAAAGGAAAGAAAGCAACTATCTTTTGAAGCTTCTCTGTTCTGCCTTAGGTTCAGGTCACCGCCAAGGGCCAGCTCTCACAGGGGTCTGGGGTCTTCTTTTCTGGATCTTTCCTCCTCCTCCTCACAACTCTTAGGCTCCTGCCCCTTCAACTCTTTAAGACCTACCTCAGGAAAGAGAATTGACGAGGCGTAAGCAAGAAACACTGAGAGGCATAAAGCACTGAAAGTGGGATTTCAGCCAGCAGCCACCAGGACTAGGGGTTTTGTGGGGTTTCTTGGCATCCCTGAAATCACAGCGGCCCAGGTGCAGCAAAGCCCCTTGAACCCAAAGGTCAATCCAGTGAGAACCACTCAAGAGCTCACAACGGGACCTCAGGGCTATTCAAGGTTCATTCAATTCTACAAACATTCATGGAGTGATTGCTGCTTTCCTCTCAAAGAGGATTCCAAACATGAATCAGGTACATGCTCAGAAGCACGGAGGTAATCACAGGTGGTTTCGAATCTCTCGGCCACGCCCTTCTGGCCAAGTCGGGCTCTCAGGCAAACATGCAGTTTGTCAGGCGTATGTATTACGCAAATTAAGTGTCATGATCATTTGCATATTGCACTTGCTCCAGGGTGTTCTTCTGTAGTTCTGGGGAAATGGCCCAGCATGCCTCCCTGCTCATCATCTCTTGAACGTATGCACCCCATATTCCAGCCACTTTGGGCTATTAACTTCTGCGTCCCCAGGTAGAAATGTGAATCTATTCCTCTAAAGCTTTGCTTGGGGGTTCTCAACCTCACCTGTACACCACTACCCAAGGGGCTTTGAAGAATTTACATGTCTCTCTCCCCTCTCCAGGGCATTCAGTCATGGGTGTGGGTGCTGGCTGGGTGAGTATTGGGTATTGGGGTGATCCAAGCGTGTGGTCAAAGTTGAGAACCAAGGCACTTCTCCCTTGGCCCGAATGCCCTTCTCCCTTCTAGGATAGATGACGACTTATCTTCACGGTTCAGCCCACATGGTACCTCCTCCGGGTCGTGACCCTTGACTCCTGGGAGTGGTCACCACTGTCTCCCCCATGCTCCCGCTGCACCCACTGTCCTCCCTTCCTTTGTTACAGTGCTGTAGTTGGGCCCTCTCCAAACTCGGGTCTGCCCTGCTAAATGATTGTGTCTTTTTCCATCAACGTTGTTCTTTAGATTTTGTTTTGTTTTGCTTTATGTTATCTTACTTTTTAAGTAGGCTCCATGCCTAATGTGGAGCCCAGTGCAGGACCTGAACTCAAGACCCTGAGATCAAGACCTGAGCTGAGATCAAAAGTCAGATGCTTAACTGGCTGAGCCCCCACGGCACCCCTCATCATCACTGTTCTAGCTCCTTTGTAGTCCCCCCAGCCCCAACCTGCAGCACCTGCCAGGGCAGGACTTAGGTGCACACAAATGCCAAGGAGGGCAGCCACCACTTCCTGCACACCTACCACATCCAGGCCCTGAGCCGAGTCCTCAGGTGCACCATCTTATCTAATGCTGCCTGTAGCGCTGAGAGAATGGTGCCCATTTTACAGGTGAGGAAGCTGAGGCCCACTAAGTAGAGTGTAACTAGCTTAGAGACTCACTGGTAGTAAGTGGCAAAGCCTGGATTTGTCTGACTCTAAGTGGTTCTCAGTGGACCACCTGCATCAGCATCCCCTGGGAACTTGTTGGAAATTCAGATTCTCAGGCTCCATCCACGACCTCCTGGATCAAAATGCTGGAAAGCCAGCTCAGCGGTGTTTTAACAAGCCCTCCAGAGGATTCCGATGCTGGATTCTCGAGCTCGAAAGCCACGGCTCTAACTGCTGTATCTGCAGCCTCCCTGAGAGTCACTAGTCAGTGGAGACAATCACCTGGACGGAGGCAGGACACTGAAGGAGTAGACCCTCTGGCCAGGAAGGCCTCCTGCAGACTGGAACGGACCCTGTTCCCAAAAGAACGAACACTCTGTCTTCTCCAAACTCAGAGTGTATGCCCTGGGGATGAGGGAGGCGCTTCCTGCCTGGCCCCCTGGGCCTGGCCTGGGGGTTCATGATCAAAGTCCCCCCCGCAGCACTCAAATCTCTAAAGAGGTCTGCAGGGTCTCAGCTTGGCCAGGTTGGCCTGGGGCATGAGGGGACTTGGAAGTGGCCCAGAAGCTCATGGATTGGAGGCAGAAGGGCCTATTCTGGCGATCACCTGCTGCATCTCCCCCTCAGGGGACAGGACCTCCAGGTGCAGACACATGGCTTGTCACTGACCTCCTGGTCCCCCCTCCTGGGGACCACAGCCTTTGGTGGGTGGGGCTGGCCCAGCGGCTGGGGAGGTCGCCTTGTGCAGGTTAGATTCCCCTCCTCTCTTTTTTTTTTTTAAACAGAGGGAGAACCTAAAGTTCTGTGCTAGCACGTTGAGCAGTTCTCTGGAGGTGACCCGGCCACAGGTCAAAGATGGGCCAAGGTCAAGGATGAAGGAAGCGCTCGGCGAGGCCCAAGCCCCGCGGAGAGAGCGAGCGCTGCCCAGGGAAGGGCAAGCGTCCTGGTCCTGGCCGGTGCTGCCAGCTGGGGCCGGACTCCGGAGCTCCCTGGGGTGGGGTGGGGGGACCCAACGGGGACTCGCCCCGCCGGGACACGAGGTCCGAGTCGGGCCGGGCCCGCGCTCCCCAGAGCGGCCAGCAGGTGGCGCCACCAGACCGCTCGGGCCCCGCGCGGGAGGCCGGCAGGTGGCGCGGCCGCGGCTCCGCGGCTCCGGGAGGGACTGGCGGCGCCCCGGGCTCCCTTCCTGGGCCTGTGTCCTCGGACTTCTGGCGTCGCCGCGGTCCCCAAGGAGGAGGCTCCTCGCCTGGCCCGCCGCCGCGGACGTCGGGGGAGGCAGGACCTGAACCCTTGTCCTGGGAGCAGCCGTCCAGACCGGGCGCTTTGGACTCGTGTCCTGGCCTTGACCCCCGGGAGGGGCGCCAAGGGCCACCGTCCCTGTCCCCTGCTCCAAGCTCAGGGCAGGGCGGGAAATGTCAGCACTGGAGTCCTGGCCACTTGGCAGGTGGTATCCTGTGCATAATCCCACCCCTAGCCCCTTCACCCCGACCTTCTTCCCCATCCACCAGCCTCACCCCGGAGAGCAGGGCCCCCAGCTGACCCTCCCAAGCTGCGGGAAAGGCCCTTGGAAGCGTCCACAGTGTGCAGACGCCCTGTCCCACCCGAAGTCCTCCAGGTTGGAGGCTCTGTGAGTGGTGCCCAAGAATGGCTGCGTTGTTGGCCTTGCGTGTTTTCTGTTTCCAGCTCCGCTGTCAGGTAATTCTCCCCTGGTGGCCTTGAGAATACTGTCCTTAGGGAGGGGGGCCAGGGCCGGGCAAGCCCCCATTGGAAGAGGCTCGCGGAGGGCCTCTGGATGGGCCCCTGGGAAAGGTCAGGAGACCTGCCCTCGTGCTGGTTCCGGCTGTTACTCCGCTCTGCTGAGTGGTCCAGACGACTGCAGCCTGCTTCTGGGTCCCTTGGAAGAGATAAGTGGTCAGGATAGCTCCTGCGGTCCTGCTTCCAGGTGCGAGTGCCCTGCCTTGTCACCAAAAGAGAAGCTGTTGCTTTGATGGGCGGGAAGTGGGAGTGAGCTGGTGTCCTGGGACACAGACTGGCTTGTGGCCTGCTGGATGCGTTGTTCTGACCTGGGCCTCAGCTGCTGCTTCTTCTTCTTCTTCTTCTTCTTCTTCTTCTTCTTCTTCTTCTTCTTTTAAGATTTTATTTATTTATTCATGAGAGACACAGAGAGAGGCAGAAACAGGCAGAGGGAGAAGCAGGCTCCCTGCAGGGAGCCTGATGTGGGCTTGATCCCAGGACTTTGGGATTATGCCCTGAGCTGAAGGCAGAAGCTCAAACGGTGAGCCACCCAGGCATCCCTGGGCCTCAGCTTCTGAGGGCGCTTGGCAGATGGGAAGAAGGGAAGAAAACCTACATTTAATGAGCGACTAATATGTGCCAGGCTCTCTGCCCACGTTACAAGTCTAAAACCTGTTTAGCTGTGTGGTTCATCACGGTGATGTACCCCAGGCCCTCGTGCAATGCTGGCTCGTACTAGGTACTTGGCCAACATATGTTGGGTGGATAAATCCCTGTGGGTAGTCTATAGGGGAGAGGAAAGTTTGGATCAGAGCCTTTGCCCCTGAATGCTTGAGTCAAACCACTGGGGTGGGTCCAGCTCAGAACTATTGGAACCTTCTCTAATACTGCCCTTTTCCCCAGTTTGGGTGGGCTGCACCCCGCCCCAGAAGGTAGTGCTTGAAACTAAGATCAGAGACATCCACTGACTCCCATCAAGGTCAGTGCGTGAGGGGCAGAGGGGATCCACCTGGGAGCTGTGGAAACAGCAGCTCGGGGACCTCTGGTGGCCGGACAATGAGGTCACACAGGTGCATGTTTTTCTATTTGTCAGCATGGGTAATTTTTATTCTCGTTCTAAAGAAATATTTGTGTTCACACCTGGTTTGGATTGGGTAATTTTGTGCTCTGCTTAGGAGGGCCCCTTATGTTGAATAAACATCCGTAAAACCTGATTCCCTCTCACCCAACTGAGAAGGAAACCATGTCCTAAGGGACGGACAGCCCCATAAGCCAGCCTCCTGCTGACTTTTCCGACATCCTCTCCAGGCAGAGGTCCAGCCACAGCTCCATGGGGCATCGGGTCCCTTCCTGCCACATCAGCCTGTGCACACAGTAAAGTAACCTTAAAATAACCTTAAAATGACCTGGCAAGATCCGCGCTCTAGTTTCTGTCAGGTGGTAGGACCGCTCGCCATCCAGAGACGCCCAGACAGAAGGCGACTAATAGAAGGGGTGAAGAAGAAGGCAATCAGATGGCCAGCCCAGAAACTTCCTCGAGGGCAGCCCTCAGTGCAACGCTGACCAGGAAGGAGCAGTGCGGCCCAGCGGTTAAGACCTCTGTCTGTGGCGACAGGCTGCCTGGCCAGCCTTGAATCTTGGTAGGTTTCGAACTCACATATAATCAGTCCCTATTTCAGAGGGTTGTGAGGATCAAATAAGATAATCCGTGGGAAGTGTCCAGCCCCGTGTCCAGCTCTGCAAGCTCTTAAATCCTAACTGTCCCCATTACTCTGATGAGGAGGGAAAAACTGGCACCTTTCTCCAGCAATTCCTAACCCCTCCCCCGGCCCCCACCTGCGAGGTGGAAAGGGTGTGTTTGGCATCAGTCTGCAGGACACTCTCAGTGAATCCCCCAGTGGTGTTGGGACGGTCTGGTTGGTGGGGGCTCAGGCGGTATGTGCACCCTCACCCAGGTGGGCGCATTCCGCAGCTAACGGCACAGCACAGCACGCAGGGAGTGGGCGGCATTCTTTCCTAGCTCCCCTCTTCAGGCACCACTGTGTCCTCCTTCCCCAGCTGCACTTGCACTTTCTCTTGGCTTCCACTGCCCCGCGCTCTTTGACGCTCCCTCTCATGGCCTTTGCTGTTGCCCTGCGCCCCAGAGACCTGAGACCCTCGCTGTCGCTGTCCCTGGTGCCGCTCCCACCCTTGTGGTCTCCTGTGGATATGCAAACCGCCTCCAGTCCCTCACCGCAGAACTCCAGATTCACATCGGCTTCCCCAGCAGCTCTGCTTGCCATGTCCAAGACGGGCCCTTGGCATGACCTTGGGCCCGCTCTGCCCCGTCCAGAGAGGGGCAGCCCTACCCTTCCAGTTGCTCAAGACGGAAGCTTGGGAGGCTCTCTTGACTTGGCCTTCCCCTCTTCCACTGGGACTCGAGAGGCACATGTGCAGCGTTGA
Source organism: Canis aureus (assembly GCF_053574225.1). Taxonomy (NCBI): domain Eukaryota; kingdom Metazoa; phylum Chordata; class Mammalia; order Carnivora; family Canidae; genus Canis; species Canis aureus. The sequence continues at coordinate 13,559,309 of NC_135639.1, read as the reverse complement.
AGAAGCACCCCCACCCCCTACACTTTGAGGATAGCTCCCAGAGATTTTTTTTTTTTAAGATTTTATTTATTTACTCATGAGACACACAGAGAGAGGCAGAGACATAGGTAGAGGGAGAAGCAGGCTCCCTGCGGGGAGCCCGATGTGGGACTTGATCCCAGGACCCAGGGATCACGACCTGAGCCAAAGACAGATGCTCAACCACTGAGCCACCCAGGTGCCCCCCTCCCAGAGATTCTGATGCAGCCAGCTGCAGGCAAGGCTCCCCCTTAGTATATTGGAGAAGCTCCCAGCTGACTCTGGTTGCCTACTCCTTGACCTACCCGTGACCACTGTGTGCAGGGCGCTAGAGGTACAGCCCCCCAAGAAGAGCATCTCTGACGTGCGGGCACATAGTGGGGAGAGATGAGTCTAATGGAAGTGGCGACCCAGGCCATTCCCTTCCTCCCAATGAAGAGCCAGTGAGACAGCTGGATGAGAGAGGGGCCAGGCTGAGCAGGTCCTCAGCTCCCCACCCAGCTCCCCGGAAGGCAGGCACCCAGTGTGGCAGGCAGGGGGCTGGCCAGGGTTGGGAGGCCTCGCTAGGTTGTTGCCATGGTGATGGACGTGCGTCTGTTCTGCAGAGAACTCTGGAGTAGCTTGGAGGCCAGACGACAAAAGACACCTCCATCTTGGGTACAAATTGTGGCTTCTTTTCATCCTCGTTGGCCCTTTTATGCTCTGCTTTTGTTCTTGCCATTTAGATCAGAGACTAAAACCCTTTCAAATGCTATAAATTCAGAACATAGGCAATTAGGGGACCTCTCTGAGGTTGCAGCGCCCTTGTAGTCTCTTTACAAAGCCGGTGCTTGTGTAGTGGAACGGAGATGACCGAGCAGAGGCGGTCAGCATCGATCCAGCCAGTACTTACTGGGCACCCACTGTGTGCCAGGACCCAGGCCGGCGCTGGAGATTCAGTGCGGTATAGGACCAACAGATCGCTGCTCCGTGCCTCCGTTTCCCCAGTGTCAAACAAGGGGGCTGACTTGGCCCAGGGGTTTTCATGTGGAAAGATCTCGGTCACTGATGGTGACCAAGTAGCTTCGCTTCGCTCTGTTTTATGGGCTCTACTCCCCTCCAACATTTGGTTTAAAGAAAGAAATTCGTAACCAGAAGGGGGGAATGGTGGGCCAGGAATGAAAACCACTAGCCAAGGGTCTCTAAGGCTTTTTCCAGAAGGAATGTTCTGTGCTGTTACAGCTAAGGAGACTGTGGATTCCCCAGGCTGTTAGGACACACAGGGCCTGATGCACAGAAGAAGCTAGTTTACATTTAGGATGTTTATCTACCTGGATGAGCAATATCCTGCCTTCATTTGAAATAAAGTCAGGAACCTCCTGGAGCTCTGTAAAGAGAACAGCCCCAGGGTGTTAGGCACCTGCCCTTCTCAGACGGGATCTCACCCTGGCCTCAAGGCCCCGTCCTCACCCTTTGCTCGTGGGACTTCACCTGGGCCGGTGGCCTTCAGGGACACGTGCTCCTCAGAGCTCCCCCCGCCTCCCCTGGCCTCCATGCACCTGCCCTGGGGTGATTTGGGGTCTGCAGTCTCAGAACATGGTGTGTGTTGAGGAACTCATGTATTAGGTGAGGTGCTGGGAGCCCTGTTGGTGCTACGTATTCTCTAGGCCCTGCCTCTCACCCTGTGCTCTTCCTGGGTTTTCTCCCGCAATGCAGGGGAGCCCAGTGGGCAGCTTCGCAGAGCAAGCCCTCTGCCACCTACTTTCTCTCCCCAACAGGCGCCTGAAGGACACCAGGCCCGCATTACAGAGGCAACCTGAGTTTTTCCCAAAAGCCATTTACACTGTCTGGGCAGGGAAGCGGGAAATAGGCCGGGGACAGGGTGTTTTATTGACTGTGTCTTGTCTTGAGGAGCTGCAGGAAAGCTTTATTAATACAGCAAGACCAAACAATCTCATTGAGGGCCGGGCGCCACCTGGGCATGTTGGAGGTTCAAGCTGATATTTCTACCCCAAGGCCCAGTCCCCTTGTACTAATTTCTTCAGCATGGACATTACCTTTTCCCCTGAAGGCCAAATGATGCAAGACACAAAGAGATTCTGGATTAGAGAACAGCTTCCATTTAAAACATCCTGAACTTGGCAAAGTTACCCCACTCCGTGGGGGCTGTTGAAATTTTGCCCTCTTGTTTTATTATCGTGGGGTCCATCCAGAGATCAGAGGATCCCAGGGAGCCGAGGCCACATCCCCGCCTGGCACTGCATGGTCCCAGGTGCAGGGTCCCTCTCTGCTGCCACCGGTGTGTAGAATGAGTGACCTCTTGGCTTCGACACCTTGGGGGACCCCTTCTTCTGGGGATATGTGGGGTTGAGGGTTCCCAGCACTCCAGCCCTGCCACCCCACCCCGCTTTCATCCTTTGGGGAGATGTGGGGAGCAGAGAGAAGGTGTCCTGTAGGACTGAAGCCGGCGGGTGAGTGATGTGCTCCATCTTCTCATGTGGCGGCGTGATGAGCCCCAGTGTGGGAACTGGTGGCCACACCTCTGGAGAAATGGCACCTTCCCTTGTGAACCCCAACACTGATGGTTTCACCCGGGCCTCTCTGGCCCCCAGGAAGTCCTCAAATGCCCAGCACACCTCACGGCCTTTGCCGATGTCGCTGCCTCGAGCTCTCCTGTGACCCCCTGACTGCAGAGGGGGCGATTACCATGCATTACCAGTGTGGGGGGCCCAGCGGATGCCGATGACCACCCACAGATGGGCTCCCAGGGCAGGGCTCTGGGCAAGGGAGATGGCTCCTACCCTTCTGGGTGGCTGGACATTGGTCTCCTGGGCTTTCGGGTGGCTCAGTTCCAAATCCTGCAAAGGCATCTGGGACGGACAGCCAAGGAGCAGAGCGAGGCGGTCAAGGCACGAAAACTCTCTGAGAGCAGACAGCAAGAGTAGAGGGGTTCTTGCCCAACCTCCTCAACACGATTTTAGAGGAAGGCCGACCTCAAGAGTGAGGGGTGTGGAGCTGGATCGGATATGGAGGGTGATTGGGTATCAAGGAGGCAAGTGGTTCTTGCTAAACCGATTTATAAGATTCTTGGTACAGCTGAGCTAGACTGGCTGCAGACAGGCCCGAGAGCAAGGAAAGAAGAGTTGGAAAGAAGGCTCAGAGGAGCGTGCCTGAGGTTTGCCTGGGGAGAAGCTTGGCCCGGACATTCGGACTGATGGGCCACGCTGGGTGCCCCCCATTCTCAACAACCTCATCCTCGTCTTCTTCATTTCTTCAAAGGTTTCCTTCCTTTGGTCTCTTGTAGAGAATCTTCTAGCGCAACGCTGGCAACTGCTTAATTGGAGCAGAGTTCAATGGACAACAGAAAAAGAAAACAGATTTCTCCTTGAGAAAACAATAAGACTTTGGATTTTTAAAAGGAACAAAAGTGATTTTCTAGGGAGACTGGGGGTGTTTGGGGCCAGGAGCTGAGTCTGTGAGGCACAGCACCAGCCCAGCATGGGACTGGAGGCAGGAGCGGTGTGGTGGGCTCTGGAAGAGAACCATGGGTGATTACACATCTATAGTTTCTATTTACCCAATGTCTTTCCAGAACCTTCACGCTATGGTGACTAAGGCTCTGTGACATGGACAGCTGGCTGGGACACACCCCAGGTGGGAACCACCCCTACTGCTGTGAGGCTCCCAGCACCTTCTGGACATTGTGTCACTTGAGGCAGGATAGTGGGAATTATCATCTTCTTTTTAGGGGAGGAAACAGAGGCTCAGGGGAGAGGGGGAGGTGACCAGAGTCTTAGAAGGGACAAATGGAAGAGAGGATGCCAGCCAGTGCCTCTCTAAACCATCCTAACCACTGCGCTCTGCAAAGAACAGCTGTGGAGGGTGGAAATGGGCTTTGCCCACATTGGGAAATTTCCTGTACTTTGATCTCATATGCTTCCCCATATGCCATTCCCAGGGGTTTTCCTGAAGGTGATAATTGCACAGATATGAAAAGGTGTGATCATAGGGATTATTCACTGTGGCATTATTTGTCACTGACCAACAATGCAAATGTCCATCAAAAGAGAGGAATTATTTTTTTTTTAATTTTTATTTATTTATGATAGTTACAGAGAGAGAGAGAGAGGCAGAGACACAGGCAGAGGGAGAAGCAGGCTCCATGCACCGGGAGCCCGATGTGGGATTCGATCCTGGGTCTCCAGGATCGCGCCCTGGGCCAAAGGCAGGCGCCAAACCGCTGCGCCACCCAGGGATCCCAAAAGAGAGGAATTAGGTGAATCCTTGTGCATTTATGCACTGAACTCCCTCGAACCACTAAAAGTGAAACCTTTTGCAATCAGCTTTTTGCAATCGATGTATTACTTGTGTAGGAAGACAAAAGCACATTAACAATCTTTTAAAAAAAGAACTATGGGGATGATTTGCCACAAAAGGATATAATTCCCCAAATTAGACTCACTGGGCAATAATTGTGCACAGTTCAGTGTGCAAAGCCTTGTGCTAAGCTCTGTGGGGAGTCATGACATTTAGTGACAGTCAATCTGGTCCTCTGGGGGTTCACAGACGGAGATGGTGGAGCTGGCTCTGACATATGGCTGAGTGTGTCAGGCGATGAGGCAGCCGAGGAGAGGCAGTGAAGCCTCCCAGGGAAGACTTGGGTTCAAGTTCTTGGGGTGGAGGGTGTGGGAGATCCAGGTACAGACAGAGGGCACATGGCATCATAGGTGCTGGGATATAGGAGTGCAAGCAGCGGGAGTAGTCAGCAGTAGTGAGGTTACTTTGAGGAAGGCTTTTTACTTCTCTCTCTCCCTTTTTTTCCTTTCATTTACACGAAGACCTTAAAAATCCTTCAAAATTAGCAATCTGTGTTCATGTAACTGTTTTAGAAAGCATTTGGCATCGCCTGGGAAGGGTGTAGCTGTGCATATCCCACAATCCAGCAGTTTCTTCCACATACAGACCCTGGAGAAACACATGCTTAGGTGGGCACCAGGGTGTAGGACAGGCGTCGCCACCACAGCACATCCAAGAGCCCTACATCGGGGAGGCCCCAGCGTCCACTCCCAGAATGAACAAAGAAAATGTGATATAATCACCCCAGGGAATACTATACAACAATGAATGTGGATGAACTTCAGTTATACAGGATATGGCAGCTGAATCATCAGCGATATTGTACAAAACCAGAAGAAGAACCAGGAAGATGTCATCAAATAAGTCAGGAGAGTGGTCACTTTTGGGGGAAAGGAGGTGATTGTGATGGAGGAGAGGCCCCTGGGGGTTCCCGGGCATCTACAACTTAACCTGGATGGGGGTCACGTGGGACTCACTGAATAACTATTCTTTACACTGTAAATATATGATTTATGCCTCTTCTGTGTGTACACATCATAATAAAAAATATGAGACAGAAGCAATAAAAGATTGTGGTAAATAACCCTTCAAAAAATATAGAAGGGCATAAAATTACAAGTGGAAAATTAAGATCTTTACCCTCCTACATGCCTCCCCCCATCTCACTCCCTGGAACTGGTGAGCACCTTCCAGGGTTGACCAACCCCCACTCAGAACCGATCTGTGTGCATTTTGCACCAGCACAAGCACGTACAGCCTCTTTAATGAATGTGCTTGTTTCCCTAAATTGGATTGTAACAGGCATGCTGCCCTGTGAGCTTTGATTGCACTGAAGAATAATATCTCTTGGATATTTTTCTATGGTAAACACTGCGCTACCTAATTTTCTTTAGTGGCCACTTGGTATTTCACTCTAAGAGTGACCACCTCTTATTTCATAGGTCCCAATGAGCCGACACACAGGAGGTTTCCAGATTCTTCCTATTGCGATTCTGAAGTCACACGGAGACCTGACATAAACACACCTTAACTAATTCTTTTTTTAAGTTTCTATTTGTTTGTTTGTTTATTTATTTATTTATTTATTTATTTATTTATTTATGAGAGAGAGAGAGAGAGGCAGAGACACAGGCAGAGGGAGAAGCGGGCTCCCTGCAGGGAGCCCGACGCAGGACTCGATCCCGGGTCTCCAGGATCATGTCCTGGGTCAAAGGCGGCGCTAAACCGCTGGGTCACTGGGGCTGCCCCATCTTAACTAATTCTTGAAAGCTTTCTCATCCTTTAAGTATTTTCTCCCATTTAGGGGGGTTTGGTGAATGTTTGGGCTGTTAGAAGGCCCTCTCTCCATGCTACCATTTTTAAAGGGATATTTTCTGCTCCCCTCGGAGGAATCAGGGCTGCAAAATCTGGAACGTCAAAAACAAAACCCAGAAAATCACTCTGGTAGTGGCAGCTCAGGCCACCTGTGCAGAAAGGGTGGACCAGAACCTTCCCCAAAGGCTCCTGGAAAAGAGAAAGCTCTGCGTGTGTGTGTGCGTACGTGCGTGTTTCCCTGCGGCACTCAGCACTGGTGTTGTGGGGAGACAACATCTTCTGCAACAAGACAACAGTCAATATAAATCCAATTGGACATAATGACTGGATTTCTCTTTCCCCACAGAGATGGTGACAGTGATTTCTCAGATGCCTTTTAGTTACAGACAAGTTTCTGAACAAAATAATTAGGTTTGGGTCTTTGCAGCCTGCCCTATTGGACTATTGATTATCCACTAAAATCTCCTGCCCTGCGGATGTCTGGGTGTGCAGTCAGCATAGCAAGTGGGCAAAGACAGCTCTGAGTGGGGTGGGGAGGTGGGGGTGGTAGGGGTGAACCTCCACAGAGCTGTATCCTGAGCCCCGGAGTCCTCTGCTGCTGGGGACCACCTGTGGGCACCTACTTATTGATACCCCCACTGCCCCCAAACCGTAAAGGTCTAGGAAGCAGAGTTTGAGTCCCCACTGCCTGGCCTCACACCCATGTGACATCGGGCAAGGCTGTGCGTGTCCCTGGGTGCTTCCTTGTGTCAAAAGGCAGCCTTTAGACTCCGTAGCCTCCAAGTCCCCTTCCAGGCCTGATGTTCTGTTCCAGCGCTGCCCAGGAGAAATTGGGTGCAAGCCACAAACTTGGGCCAGTGATTAATTTAAAACTTTGTAGCAGCCTCGTTAAAAGAAGAAGCAACAGGTGAAATGAGTTTTAATAAGATCTTTTATTTACCCTAACGTGTCTAAAATAGTATCATTTCAGCATGTAAACTAGACCATTCTCTTATACCACACACAAAGATAAACTCAAAATGGATGAAAGATCTAAATGTGAGACAAGAATCCATCAAAATCCTAGAGGAGAACACAGGCAACACCCTTTTTGAACTTGGCCACAGCAACTTCTTGCAAGATACATCTATGAAGGCAAGGGAAACAAAAGCAAAAATGAACTATTGGGACTTCCAAGATAAAAAGCTCCTGCACAGCAAAACAATAGAAAAGTTATTAATACTTTACATCTTTTGTGCTAAGTCTTTGCAATTCAGTCTGTATTAACATATGAAATAAATGCTGACAGCGCATCTCAAGGCTGGTTGCATTTCAAGCACTCCAAGGCCACGCGTGGAGAGTGGCTACTGGAGTGGACAGTGCAGGTCTACCTGGTTCATCTGCTGTCTAGCAGATGGGGAAACCGAGGCCCAGCTGGCTGGGGCAGAACTGGCTCTGGCCCCAGGGCTCCTCACCGTACATCTGACGCTCTGTGGTCCTGCTCTGTGAGTGGCTCCGCGCAAGCTTCCTCGGGGAGACTAAAGAGGAAGAGGTCATTTCCTTTGCTGTCAAGGAGTTAAAGGTCCAGTTGGAAAAAAAAACAAAAAACAAAAAAAGAACAAGCCCAAGGGATCCCTGGGTGGTTCAGCGGTTTAGCGCCTGCCTTCGGCCCAGGACATGATCCTGGGGTCCTGGGATCAAGTCCCACGTCGGGCTCCCTGCATGGAGCCTGCTTCTCCCTCTGCCTGTGTCTCTGCCTCTCTCTCTCTGTCTCTCATGAATAAATAAATAAAATATTTAAAAAAAAAAAAAAAGAACGAGCCCAGATGAACCTGTTGGGGCACACCACACTCTGGCAATGCTTTGGTGGGGAGCAGACTAACAGGGCTATAAGCATTCTTAGAGGCAGAAACCCAGAGAAGGTGGCAGCGGTCACTCCAGGCTTGACTGCCTTATGCAGAGAGGACTTCAGCTGGGCTCTGGGGCCGAGAATATTTGGGAAAGGGCGTGAGGAAAATGTGAATCATGTCTGTGGCTTGGAGGGGTCCAATCTGATGAGGGGAGAGGGTGGGAGCTGGGGGGTGCGGTGGGGGAATTGCTGCCGACCCGAAGAGCGAGGCTGAAGGGTTTATTTATTTATTTTAAAGATTTTATTTATTTATTTATTTATTTATTTATTTATTTATTTATTTATTTATGAGAGACACACAGAGAGAGGCAGAGACACAGGCAGAGGGAGAAGCAGGCTCCATGCAGGGAGCCCCCTGTGGGACTCGATCCTGAGACTGAGCCAAAGGCAGACGCTCAACCGCTGAGCCGCCCAGGTGTCCTAGGCAGAGAAGGGTTTAGATTTGAGTATCAGGGAGCCACCTTGGGCTCTTGAGCTGGGGCGGGACTCGCGGGAAGCCGTGGTTCATGGCTTCTGCTGGGTTCCTGATGGAACCTGGTCAGGAGGCTGCTGGAGCAGGAGCTGGTGATGGGGATTGGGCGTTAAGAGGAAGGAGGAGCCATTCCACGGAATTGGAGGAAGCCTGCCCCGTGGCCCTGCTTCGATGGTGAAAATGTGCCCAGGTGATGATATCTGGGCATTTTGCTTCTCCCTGGGCTCCCTTGTCCAAGAGCAGGAAGGTCATTTGAGGTGAGCGGATCTGCCCAAGCAAAGTTCGGAGAGAGGAAGGAGCAGAGGTTGGGGTGACCGGGGTCCCGGATGACTGCAGGGGAGAGGGCACGAATGACTCGGTTCCTTGAGATTTAACAAGCAGAGACAGCCATCCCTCATGGCATCATAAACGGAATGGGCTTTTGGTGAGTCAGTGGAATGGTGGGAAAAAGGTTTTTCATGCCAAACCAGGTAGGAGGAGACAGGGCTTGGCTAGGTGGAAGGGGGTACACGCTGCAGGTGCAGGGAATCGCTTTTGCAAAGGCAGGGGACCGGATAGGCCTAGCACGTCAGTGGGCGGGAGGGGAGACACCTGTTAAGGCACGGGTCCCTTCAGTTGGTTACCCTCAGATGGCACTTACTTCTTAGGTTATCTGGGACCGTGAGCCAAACGCAGCGTTTTCTGTGCCAGGCAGTGTGAGGCTCTGGGGGATGATGTGGTGAGACACCAGAGGACCTGGCCTCAGCTTGCATGGAGAAGGATGCAAAAGTCAGACATTAATCACAATCGCAGTGAAATTGTGATTATACTAAGTGCCAGGAATAACAGGGTTAGGGTCCTATCAATACAGCTCGGTCCGTGAGGACTTCCCCAAGAGGAAATACTTTGCCATCCACTTGCTCTCTTTCTTTCAAAAGTTTATTTAGTATCAAGCTAGAGGAGACTTTGCTTAACGGAACATTTCAAGCCTTGAGTTACAAAAGAAGACCACATTATTCGCACTTGTAATTGGCTTCCCTTTTTATGCTTGTTGTTGGCAGGCAGGGAAAAAATTAGCATATGGCTGAAAGATAAAATAACTACATTTCTATGGAAACCTTTAAAATGAAAGGTGAGGCTTATGTTAAAAGTCCATCCATTTACTTTTAACTCACTTGTGTCTTGACCTGAGGCATAAAGGCTAAGGGGGAATTAAGTAGATCAAGGGGAGGAAGGGAGGACATTCTGGGCAGCAGAAATGGCCTGAGGGAGGGCTCTGGGGTGAGGAGTGCAGAGTGCATAGACAGATGGGAGACTGGAATGAGAAAGATAATCAGGCAAAGAGGAAGAGGAAGAACTTCGCAGGCAGAAGCAGAGTGCAAAGGCCCTGAGGCGGACAGCCCAGCTTCCAAGGAGCCCTTTGTGGCTGGAGGGGGACAGCAAGGCAGAGTGGCATCAGAGAGGTGTGGAGGCTGCATGAGCCAGGCTGGTGAGGGCCTTTCAGGCCAGAGCTCTTCAGGCTGCAATGTTGGGACCCTCGGGACCCACAAAGACATCTGAAGCCTTGTGAGAGCCCAGGTAACCAATCATAAGGGAATCCAGTGTTAGATCAGAGGCAAGGGCAATGTGGCAAATAAAAATGGACGTGGTGGTTGAGGCTGGACAGGGTCCCATGAGCCACAGTGAAGACATTTGACCTTATCCCAAGTGAAGGCCACTGCCTTAGAACAGGGAAGAGCATGACCTCACTGGTGTCTGGGAGCTCTCTCCAGCTGGTGGTGAGGAGGGTGGACTGTGGGAGGCCTGGGTGGCCGTTGGGGTAGCCACTGGGGATGACGGCAAGTGAGGGTGCAAATTCAAGGCATGAAGGTAATGAAACACCGCTCTTCACAGCTGGCTGGCTCCTTGCCGCCCTCAATTACAGCGAATGTCCTCAGACAGGTTGGTGATTCTATTAAAGTGGCCAAACCTGGAGACCTGCGTTTTACAGATAATGCCGCATGAAGCCAGTTAATTCAGTGATTGGATTATTAAGTCAGAGCATCTATGACTTAATTTTATCGGCAGTCAGCAAAGCGTCCTTCAAGTGAATTGACATTTGCTTTGCCGTTCCCTCTTCAACCACAACAGATTTGGTTCAATTTTAAACAGAAAATGTTCTTTTGCAGTATGCAGAAGAGCTCAGAAAGGAATGGAAATGAAATGCGCTTGTTCCCCCCACCGATCGTAACCTCATTATTTATATGTATGCTCAGCAACTGATCGAGCTGGCTTCAAGGGAAAAAAAACCCGAAACCCCAAAACCAACCAAACAAAAAAAACCCTTTGAATGTGATGAAGCCTGGCTGAGACCTTCCACGATCACCGGAAAAGAATGCAGCCCGCTATTGTTCAGGGTAAATAAATATCAATTAGGCCAATGTGGTTGTTGGTATTGTTTTGATCTCAAATATCTGCTGATTCTTTTGGTCCAGGTGTTCCATCAGTTGAGGGGAAAGAAGTGTTAAATCCCTCAATTAGGGGTGTCTGGGTGGCTCAGCGGTTTAGCACCGCCTTCAGCCCGGGGTGTGATCCTAGAGACCTGGGATCGAGTCCCATGTTGGGCTCCCTGCATGGAGCCTGCTTCTCCTTCAGCCTGTTTCTCTCATGAATAAATAAATAAAATCTTAAAAAAAAAAAAAATCCTTCAGTTAGGATTGTGAAATTGTCTTTTTTCTCCTTTTCTGGCTTCGTTTCATATGTTTTGAAGCTCTATTATGATGAACATACCCACTATGATGACTGTGTCTTCCTACGGCATTGATCACTTTAGTCATGACGAGAGGACCTTCTTTTTATCTCTGTTTAAAATTTTGTTTGGGAATCAATGTGATCTGACATTAATACAATTATTCTACCCTTTTATGGTGACGGTTTGCCTGGTATATTTTTCCCACCCATTGACTTTCAACCCGTCTGTGTCTTTATACGTAAAGAGTGTCTCTTATAGGCAGCGTAGAGGTCAGACGATTTTTTAAAATCCATTCGGACAATTTCTGTCTTTCAATGATAGTGTCCATTACCACTTAATGTAATTTGGGGTATAGCTGGATTTTATCTATCATGTTATTGACTCCTCTGTGTTTTTGCTCATCTGTTCCTCCTTCCCCACCTTCTAAAATTATCCGAACACTTTATAGAATTCCACTTAATTTTCATTTCCTGTTTAGCTGTTTTGCTATTCTTTGCATTATATTTTACAGGTGCCTGAGAGATTACAATACACACCTTTAATTTTTTCAGTCCATTTATCGTTAATGATATACCACTGCACACAAAACACAGAAGTCTGGTCACTTTATAACATCTTCACCACCCTCACCCCTTAAGTTATCGTTGTTAGAAGTAATACAGCCACACAGGTCAGGAATCCATCAAAACGGTGTTGTACTTTTTTTTTTTTTTTGACAGTGTTATATTTTTAAAGAGTTAAAGGTTTATAAAGTAAATGGAAAAGGTTAAAATAAGAGAGAGGGGAAAAAGCAGAAAACATCTGAGTCTTTTGCATCTCGCCAGATATTTATTTACCTTTTCTGCAGCTCTTCGTTCTTTCCTGAGGATCTGGGTTTCCATCTGCTGTCATTTCCCTTCAGTCGGGCTTGAGACACAGCACAGCCCTGCCCGTCCCTGGGAGACACGGTCCACGTGGAGCCCATATGCCAACTCTGCACGGAAAGCCTTTGTCTTTTCCAGGCTTCCATGGCTGACAGTGTCTTTGGGAAGGAACCTTGTGTACAGAGAGCTGATCATCTGTGCACACTATGGTCACTGGTCCTTGCAAGGCCCATTTCTTGGTTTATCCCCACTTCTTTCCACTTTCCACCTCACCCCAGATCCCCCCGTTCCTGGGCCCCTCCCCGACAAAGGCATCCGCTCCTGTGCACTCAGTACACAGCCTTGGATATGTATGGGGTGCTCTGCGCGCTTTAGATGAACCAACATGCAATCATGCCGTAGAACTTGCTCTTCCCCGCCCCCTCCTTCTTTCCTACTCAACGTTTTGTGAAATCTGTGCTACTTCTAAGGGCTCCAGGATGCTCCTCCCAGTTTCACTTCTTTATTCTCTAATGATGGAAACCAGGCTTGCCTCCAGCTGCCCACTGCTGCCGAGGGCACTGCAAGGTCTACCCGTTTTTGGCCCTCGTAGGGATTTCCCTGAGACACAGGCAGGGGGAGACATAGGCTGGATCGGAGGGGCCCTGTTCACTTCATTCCCCCAAGCGGTCCTGATGGCTCTCCAGGAAGCCTGCACCAGTCCCCACCCCACCCCAAGATCAGGATCCCCATTTCCTTACATCTTCACCAACAAATGGCATTTACCCAACTTCCTAACTGTTGCCGGGCCAATGGGTGTCTCGTTGTTTCTCATGGTCTTTGGCATTTCTCTGATCACTAGCGTACCTGAGTGGCATGAGCTTGGTAGCCATTCGGGCTTCCCCTTGGGTGACGTACCTGGTGCCCTGTGCCTGGTTCTCCAGGGGGGCACACTGGCTCCTACCCCCCCCCCCCACCATGTTGCCATCGGGCTTCACTAGGCTCAGAACTATGCTGTCTTTTGAAGATGCCTCCGAACACTATTTGCCTTTCCCAGTTCAATGCCTGGGAGTGGAATCTTTTCCTTAATTCCAAGTTCTCTTATAGGGCGAGTACCTGAAAATTTTCCCCACGGACCACCTACACCTTCCAGGTACTCAGCACATTCACTTTTCCAATGCCAGAGAACACTTTTTAAAATTTTGATTTCATTTTGTTTTAATTCCAGTATAGTTAATGGTGTTATTTATATTTAGTTTCAAGTGAATAATATAGTGAAGCAACACTTCCATACATCACCCAGGGCTTGTCACAACAGGTGCACTCCTTCATCCCCATCACCTGTTCCCGCCACCCCTGCACCCATCTCCCCTTTGGTCCACAGCAGTGTGTTCTCTAGAGTGAAGACTCTGTTTCTTGATTTGCCTCTCTTCTCTCCCCCTTTGTTCATTTGTTTTGTGTCTTAAATTCCACACACGGGGTGAAATCATATGGTATTTGTCTTTCTCTGACTGACTTATTTCACTCAGCATTATACTCTACAGCTCCAGCCATGTTGTTGCAAAATGGCAAGATCTCATTCTTTTTTTATGGCTGAATAATATTCCACTATACACATATCCACATTCAATCTTCTTTATCAATTTGTCTATCCACGGGCTCTTGGGCTGCTTTCATAGTTTGGCTACTGTAAATAGTGCTGTTACAAATATAGGGATGCATGTATCCCTTTGAATTAATGTTTTTTTTTTTTTTAATTTTCTGGGTAAATACCCAGTAGTATGATTCCTGGATTATACAGTAGTTCCATTTTTAACTTTTCGAGGAACATCCACACTGTTTTCAACAGTGGCTGCACCAGTTTGCCTTCCCATCAACAGTGCAGTTGAGTCCTTTTTCTACACATCCTCACCAACACGCTACTTAGTGTTTTTGATTTTAGCCATTCTGACAGGTGTGAGGCGATATCTCATTGTAGTTTTGATTTGCATTTCCCTGATGATGAACGATGTTAAACATCTTTTCATGTGTCTTTTTCCAATGCCAGACAATATTTTATGAGTGTGAACATCTGCTGTGTGCCTGGCACCAGGCAAGCATCATCTCCTTGAATCCCCATAACAGCTCTGGGAGGGGGCCTCTTATCATGCTTGAATGACAGATGAGGAATAAGGCACAAAGGAGCTTAGTAAAAGCCCAAAGTCATATAACTTGTAAAAGTGACCCAGGCAGGATGCTATTTATAGCTTGGATTCATTCTAGTTTATCTCGAATAACGCCTATTTCAAATAGCTGCTATGTTCGAAGCAGCTCCCTATCATTCATGCCTTATCGTTCCTAAATATTGAAATTTACTGCAAAAAGTCAACCCTGGTGGCACCTTTGTACCTTTCCAGTCCCTAGTGTTTGAAAAGGATGGGAGCGGGTGGAGGCAGGGGGGGTCGGTGGCTGAGCTCACTGATCCTAGTTCCCAGTAAGAACAAATGTGTTACTAGGAGGCTTTCTCAGAGCCTGGTCTTCAAGGAGTGGCCTCCAGCAGGGGAGAGAGAAAGAAAAATAGAATCTTCCATTTTGAGCAAAGGTGATTTCTCTCTGGTTCCCATGGCTCTGCATCAGAAGGGAACCCTACCTGCCCAGTGCTCATACTCTTTACAGGCACTTAATAAGCATCGACTGTGTTCAGCAATCTTGGTGATGATCAAAAAGAGTGGCCCTTGTCCTATAACCTAGAGAGACAGAGATAATTGATTACACTCATGGGAATATTATTCCTCATGGGCAGACAAGTTCTGGAGGAAGTAACTGTTCCGTGAGGGTTTAAAAGAGAAGGCCCTGTCTGATAATGGAGGTGGGGTTTCCATGAAAGGATGGCTTCTCCTAAGAAGTGACATTAGGGGGATCCCTGGGGGGCGCAGCGGTTTGGCGCCTGCCTTTGGCCCAGGGCGCGATCCTGGAGACCCGGGATCGAATCCCACGTCGGGCTCCCGGTGCATGGAGCCTGCTTCTCCCTCTGCCTGTGTCTCTGCCTCTCTCTCTCTCTGTGACTATCATAAATAAATAAAAATTTAAAAAAAATTTATAAAAAAAAAAGAAGTGACATTAGGGCTGATAAAGAAGAATGAGAAGGTGATAGCTAGGAGAAGAAGGGGAAGAACTTCTCAGGCAAAGGGAACAGTGCAAAGGCCCTGAGGCAGAGAAACACTGAGAGGAACCAGGGTGGCTGAAGGGGAAGGCAGGGGCTAAGTGGGGTAAGAGAAGTTTATGGAGTCCCAAAGATCCAGACCAGACTGGGCATCCCAGGCTGGATCTTCAACCTGGAATGCCAGGACGCTGGGTATATGAGGCAGTGTCAGCTGCCTCCTCAGTCCCAAGCCATGGGAGACCCTCGATTTACACATGTCCTCTATTTTAAAGGATTGACATGGACCCGGGTAGAGACATGAGGTTGCTCCTATATCACCTCCCCGTTCACTAAATCTCCTGTCTCCCACTGGTCGGAGAAGAGGCTCAACTCTCATCCAACCTGATTCTTACTACCTTACTGTGTTATATTGTCCAGAGGCACAAAACCAAGAGCATCCAGAGGCAATGTTAGTGTCTGTTTTGTCAAGGCTCAAAAAATCCTTCCCCGATCCATCTCACTGAGTCATGCACTTCTAATACAATTTCTCTTTCTTTCTATCTTTTCTTTTCTTTTTTTTTTATTTTATATATTTGAGAGAGAGAGAGAGAGCATGAGCTGGGTGAGGGGCAGAGGGAGAAGCAGACTCCCTGCTGAGCAGGTGCGCAATGTGGGGCTCAATCCTGAGACGCTGGGATCATGACCTGAGTGAGCCGCAGGCAGATGCTTAGCTGACAGCCACCCAGGCACCCCTACAATTTTTCTTACTATGTTTAATATTCATTTATCAAAATTCTTATGTGTGTATGATGCCTTAATGATTGTTCCAATAACACGATTGTAAAGGGAATTTTAAAACTTAGAACATACAGCCAGAAAAAAAACTATTTTAAAGCTGATGCATATTCATAATTTGTTGCAGTTTATGTAATAGACAAGGTGGTAAATAAAGAAGTGATAAAAACATTACAGTTGGATCAAATTCTGTTGGAAGTGCAGCGAAAATATACTTTGAAGGCATAAAGAATATAATGTAAAATTTTTGGCTTAAAGAAAAACTTCATTGTATTTTTTTTAGTATAATACGGTGGTTTTACGTTCTTGTACTATTTATATTCCATTGGGTGCGTTTAAGTGAGAGTTAGGCTGGTTTATATATAAGGGTCACATATACACTATACCCCAAAGCATTTAAATCTATTAAAAAAAATGTTAGATGCCAACTCAAATATGTGTGGGGCATACAGATTTTTAGAGCATTCTTTTGTGGGTATCAGTGAAAAGTGTGAAGACGCTGTTGTGGCCACGATGCTCCAGGGGTGGTGGCAGAGATCAGAGGGAGGGAGCATGGAGAGTGGCTTTTTCGTGGGCTCCAGATTCCTCCCACTGGCTGGGCTGGAGCTGGAGCTGGTGTGGCTTCCTGTGTTCACCTGTATGGCACTGCTACCAGAATGTGTAGGCACCCCAAGAATGGTGATTTTTGCCTGCTTGAGCCATTACTGTCCCCCAGCATCAACCATAGCGCCTGGCACATAGTAAGCACTCAATAAATATTTATTGGAGGAATGGATGGCGGATACACCAAGCTTTTGCTTTGCGCGGGGCACTGTGTTAAGGGATTCCCATTTCACCTTTACCACGACCCCACAGTTGTCGCAGTTAGTATCCTCATTTCAGAGACGGGGAAACTAAGGCACAGAGAGGCTACGTAATTTGCCCAAGGTCACCTATCAAGGAAGTAGCAGAACAGGACCCAGGTAGGCATCCTGACAAGAGCGCTTAACCATGACACCTCTCTGCCCAAGGAAGCATGGAGCAGAGCCTGTGTCTTTGGGTTCTGGAACTCCGGGCTCTTGGGGGCACTCCGTGGGGGTGACACCCTCCACAGCCATCTACACGACTCCCTGCCATCTGCCCTCTCCTCCTAAGTGGTTTTCCTTCTCTCCCTGTTTAATATTTAAGTTGACACATCCTGGGACATCCCGGAGTCCCCATGTTACTGACCTACTTACTTATCCAACCATCTTTCTCACACATCAGGGGGAGCATGGGGGTGTATGGAAGGAAGGAGGTGAGAGGGTGGGGGGAGCACCATGCCCCCCCCCCGCCCCCCCCCGCTGTAGGCAGCTTCCAGCTGACAATTAACCAACATTAATAAAACAAGGCTGGGCTCCAGGTTAGGAGACTGTAGCAGAGTAACATTTATTCTAAGTGGCTTTCTAAGAAAATAGCTCCAGTTCTTTCCACCCCCTAGAAGGGTCTCCAAAGCTCCAGCTGTGTCAGGGGGACATCGGTTTGTTTCTCTGCTGCTTATAAAATGGAGGGACCTTGGAAATCAAGAGTGGGCCCTTACCCCTTGGTAGTGAGGATTACAGCTCCTGAGCACCCACAAACGGGCACCGTGTCTGTCCTAACCTGAACCCCCCCCCCCAGGTTCCCTCCCCACCTCCCCACCTGGCACAGCGCCCAGCAGAGGACTACAGACAGCATCCAGAGTCTGGGCCAGCTGCCTCCTCAGTCCCTTTGCTAACGTGCCAGGTACTTGCCTGGTCTCTAGTGTCCCCTGTCCAGGGTGACCTACTCCTGGGGGCTCCAGAGGCCCAGGCCCCTGCTCCTACTTTCGGAGTCCTAGGCTCCAGGGCCTGGGGTCCTCACGTCCCCTCTCCCACTAGAGGGTGATGGATCGGTGTCCCCTTTCCCTGTGAGGGTACCCAAGGACCTGCTGGTCAAAGACCCCAAGCGGCACCCTGCATCATGCTCCAGAGGGGCGACAGGAGAGGAGCGGTGGGGCGCAGCGCGCCTTCCCCGGGAAAGAGACCGTCCCTGCCTCCCGACACCCTGCGACCCCCACCCAGCAGCCTTCCTGTCCTCACGGCCAGTGTCAGGGGGCAGCGAGGCTCGGGGAGCAGCTGGCCAGGAGGAAGCGCGAACCGGGGCCCTGGACCTCTCCATCCCTTGGGTCGCCGTCGCCGCGGGGGCGCGGCGGAGGGCGGGGAGGCGGGCTCCGGTCCCGGCAGGGTGGGGGCCCCCGAGGCCGGGACTGGGGGTGGCGCCCTCCCGCCCCGCCGGCCGTGACGTCAGAGCCGGACCGGGTAAAGCGCGCGGCGGCGGCGGCGGCGGCGGGGCGCTGGGGTGGAGCCGCGCGGACGGACGGAGCCCGGGGCGCGGGGCAGGCAGCCGCAGGCGACCTCGAGGTAGCGGGGGGCCCGGCGGGGGCGGCGGGGAGGGGCGCCCGGGGCGAGCGGGGCCGCAGGACGCACGGGGCGGGAGGAGTGGGGGGCGCGGGGCCCCGGGTTCGCGCCCCGACGCCGCGGGCGCGCGTCTCGGAGCCGGAGCGCAGGTGCCCCGAGGGCGCAGCCGCCGCAGGTGAGCAGAGCGGGGGGCGCGGGGACCCGGCCGGGGTGTGCGGGGCGCGGGGAGCCCCCGGGCCGCCGCCCCTCAGCGCGCCCGCCCCCGCCCGCAGCCCAGCCGCCGAGCATGGCCCTGAGCGCGCCGGCGCTGCTCCGCTGGCTGCTGGAGAGCCGCCACTCCAGGAAGCTCATCCTGTTCATCGTGTTCCTGGCGCTGCTGCTGGACAACATGCTGCTCACCGTCGTGGGTACGTAGGGACCCCGTCCCCGGCCGCCCCACCTCCCCTGCCGGAGCGCGCCCCGGGAAGGTTGGGGGACACACTTTGCAAAAGCACCTCCTTCCTCCCCGCGCCCCCCGCCCCCATCCCCACGTCTGCCCACTGGGCTGGTTGCAGCCGCGTTTTGTGGCTTCGTTTTCCTGGTGGTCAGGTCAAAAAATGTGACATCTGTTGAGAACCAGAACTTGTGTTTCCTCCTGATAATTTCCTGCTTCCCCCTGCCTGCTCTGACCGCGATGAAAAGATTTCTACTAAGAACCGGCAATCCCTCGGGGTTCGAAATAACGTTACAATAATTATTATGCAAAAAAATTATGCTGACCTTATTATTATTACAATAATTATTATGCAAAAATGATGAATATTTTTATGCTAACCTGGAATTATGTTAATAGTTATTAACAATTTGGCTTATCATTTAAAGGAAAGGGTCAGCATCCCTCCCTCCCAAAAGGGAAGTGACCTGGAAATATGTTGTATTAGTGTGCAAGGTTCCAGGTGGAAACGTTTCGGGACCTTTTCAAGAGCAGTTTGAACAGTGTTGGATTTTAGTCTTTTCTCTACAATGGAGTTTTGAAGAACTAAATAATTAAAATCCAGGGCTCCTAATAAGCCCCATTAAGAGCACAGTATTTGGTGTACTTTTCTTAAAAATCTCCAAAATTTTAATGAATAGCTTTTTAAAAGAAATTGGATTCTCAGGGATGGGTTATTCCCCTCCTCTGCATTTGCGGGTTCTCACCTCCAGGATTACCTGGGTAGGGATCTCATCAGAGTTCAGTAACAAGGACCATGCTTCTCCTTTGTGTGGAATGCTTTGTTGTCACACACAGGCCCAGAGCTGCTTTTACATGAGTTTTTCTTTGCCTTTGTAGAAGTCTCAGGAGTTTTTCCATTTTCCGGGTTGCATGAAACATTGGGGGGACTTCCGACTCAAGTAATGGAAAGATGAAGTGGGCCTGTTGCAGGATTTCCGAGTTATTACTTCCTGTGGGTTTATTTTTCCCCTAAGACCCGTAATGAAATTGAGATGCCTCTTTCCTGGATTCATTCACTTAAAGGTCTTTCTGAGTTTCTCTCTCTGGGGAGCTCCTGTTGACCCCAGGTCAGCACTGAACAGACTTCAGACCACATTTTGCTCTCCTAATGTAAGGGAACCCTGAATGAGCAACCCCACAGAGGCCCAGAACCCCAGGCAGGTCCCTCCTGCACAGTAGCTGGCTCTGAGGGCGGCTGGAGCTCTCCTGGCCTCCTGGGGCTTTGTTTTCTCCAGTAGCTCTGCCGCGTGAGGCCCTTCCAGTGTGGGCCCAGGGATCCCATTCCAGGGGCAGACCACTCTGGGCCCCGGGTGGCATCTGACACAACCGTCATTTTGCTGCCGTTGGTCCCGGGGTGGGCTCCCATATAGCCACAGCCTCCCTGTTGTGTTTTTGCCCGCAGTCCCTATCATCCCAAGTTACTTGTACAGCATTAATCATGAGAAGAATGCCACGGAAATCCAGACTCCCAAGCCAGTGCTCACCACCTCTACCTCAGACAGCTTCCAGAGCATCTTCTCTTATTATGACAACTCCACCGTGGTCCTGGGGACTGGCAGCCCCAAAGGACCCCCCGAGGGGCTGCTGCAGCTGGCCACCACGCAGCACCCGGTGACTAATACATCTGCTGCGCCTCCTGACTGTCCCAGAGAAGACAAAGCTCTCCTGAATGAAAATGTGCAAGTTGGCCTGCTTTTTGCCTCTAAAGCCACCATCCAGCTCCTGACCAACCCCTTCATAGGGTTGTTGACCAACAGGTGGGTAGGTGCTGAAATTTTGGCCAAGGAGGGGTTTTTTTTGGTTGGTGTCTTTTTAAAAGAGTTTATTTATTTGAGAGAGAGAGAGAGAGAGAGAGAGATAAAGTGAGTGCACATGGGGAGGGGCAGAGGGGGACCTGGGAGAAGGAATCTGAAGCCAATTCTGCACTGAGTATGGAGCCCAATGCCGGGCTCGATCCCTCAACCCTGAGATCGTGACCTGAGCTAAAACCAAGAGTTGGAGGCTCAACCTACTGAGCCATCCAGGTGCCATCTGGCCTAGGAATTTTATATTTATATTGTTGCAAGGTCTTTTCTCCCTAGAATTCTGTTTCTTGTTCATTTATCAGAATGTGGAAAACCAGTGGTGGGTGAGGTAGGGAGAACCCTGCACCCTCACCCTCCTCCTCCTCATGTTTCTCTCCTTAATTGTGATATCCCTTTTGTTCAACCTTTTGGTTGCCCCTTCTATCACTTAGAAAATAAGAAACTATTGAAACAGAGTAAAGGGTCCCTCCCCGAGTGGGAGAACTCAGGTTCTGTCTAAATGCCAGATTTCAGTAGTACATTTGTCAGAATCACCCTTGGGTAGCAAGACCTCTGCAGCCACCATGGCATCAGCATTGGATTCTGTGTGTCACACAGCTCTGTCTTTTCTTCTACCCCGGGTCATCCACTTCCCTATAGAAAGCCAGGGTGGTTTGCTTTCAAGCTGGCGTAGTAAAGGCTCAAGATGGCAGTTGGAGAGGGGTGGGGGGAATGTGGAGAAAGACCAGTAGATGGACCTCTTAGCTGGCTCTGAGGCCCTGGGCAGTGTAAACAGCTCCCTGGCCAGCTACTGAGCTGCGTCCCAGTGCACAAATAGAAAAGTGAGGCTGTTTTTTGGAGAAGTCAAACCAGTGAATAATGCCCCAAGCCAGCTTTATGTTAATCTGGATATTCTGGGTGATTTTTTTTTTGGACCCCTCTGAATTTTGAATAATTGTTCGCATCTCTGCTGTCAGTGGCCATCCGGCAAGTATTCTTCTACAGCTGAGGTGGCCTAGCTCTGCTTGGTACCTTGGGGATCAAAGTATAGGACAGGAGGCTTGCAGAGAAAAGGAAGAGGCAATCCCTGAAGGTGGTGCTGCAAAGAGGGGGAGCTGGGGCAGTGTGAGTGGTGGGGTGGGTTGCTCTACAAACGTGATAGCTCTAAAGGCAGAAAAAATGGTAGAGGGGAGTGCCCAGCGTCCTACTTGTGAACCAGCCCCAGACACATGAGCAGAGACAAAGATTACAGTAGGCAAGGAGCCCGTGGGTGGAATGAGTCTGAATAAGGTAGTCAAGGTGACAAGGAGGGTCCAAGACAAGGCTGTAAGTGGCCCCAAGTGCCAGGTTGGGAGAGGAGGGGGTTTTGTTGGTGTGAGGGGGGTGCTTGGGAGCCACTAGAGGTTCTAGAGCCAAGTTGAAGAGGTGGGAGCCAAGCATGGTTTTCAGTAGGTCAGCCTGGCACCCCATGTAGGCTGGGAGCAGGGACATCTTTGCTTCTACCCAGGCTTTGGCCTGTGGTAGGGGAAGCAGGCCCAGCTATGTCATTTGCAGGGTCCTTTGTTCAAACATCATTGAGCATTTCAAGACCGTAACAGCAGAGCATTCAAGCAAGCAAAGGGCTCCTATGAGAGTGGGGCCAGCTCTGGGGCAGAGAAGAGGAGGTCTGTTGAGTGAGGGGGCCCGGGGTGGTGGCAGAGGCTCAGAGAGACAGATCTGGTCTCCCCCAGCACAGGCTACCCAGAGACACACATGGGTTACTGGTCACATACCTGTGGCCAGTTGGATGGAAGCATGTTTTTAAACTTCTGCAGTTTGACTCTCTGGACCGGGTAGTGGGGCCACCAAAGACATTTTAACAATCCCAAGCCACGTCCAGCCCCCCAATATTGTGTCAAGCAATATTATGAAGCTTCTGGGTAAAGTGTGCTAAGTGCAAATGAACCTCATGAGGACAGGGTGACTGGGAGCCCCACCTCGAAGCATCGTTACTGAGGTGCCATTTGCAGGTTCCTCTCTTCTTCAGCAAGAAAACCAAACCGTAGTTGTAGGGTTGTTCTCAGCCTCCAAGAGTGCTTCTCTAAATGCATCTGGTGTAATTACAGAAGATGTCTCTGGGTTTTGTATTCTGAGAAAGCAAACAGCTCAAACGCTACATGAGGAAAATTGGCAAGGCGTTACAACAGTAATGTCTTCAATCACTTGGGCACGGATGTTCCTAGCTGAGATGCTTAACACAGCACTTAGGGACTTGGCCAAAATGGTGTGAGTATTCCAATCTTCCAAATGCAAATGGTAAATGAAAAGCTTTTTTAAAAACCTCACTCTCGTTTTCAATGCTTTGCTCACACCATGGGGAAGAAGCTTGTTTAAAGCCAGTGGGACCTTTTATCCTATGAAATACTCCAAAGAGTTTACCGTTTGTAGTCACCCAACACTATTTGGGGCACAAAAAAGGGGAATCTTCCAAGAGAAACCTAATTTTGTTTTGTGACTTGTGAAAGTCAATCTTTTCTTATGAGTAATCCGCTTTGCAATTTAGAACAAAATTGGCATCCCTAACTGGTTCCCCCAGGTACCCAGCAAATTTCAAAAGCCTCTCCAGTGGCACCTTGTATTATGGAAATGCAAACAAATTTTAATACTGATGTAGCGTAAACTCTGTCGTCCCTCCAAAACGCTCGTAATTTTTGTGTATATTTTTAAATACTTTCCAAGCCCAATAGACATGAATTTGGGGGGACCGGCAGCATTTCTGGGCGCCCCATGGCTCTGCTTAGAGAAGGGCTACATTCTGCTTTCCTTAACAGGACTTTCCTTGTGAGCTGCTGTATATAGTCTTTTGATATAATTTGTGCCAATCGCATCCTCAATTATGAACAAGATGTGTGACTCACATTGTCAGCGTTGTAAACAAGTGTGTTGAAAACAGCATTTTGCAGTTGGATAATAGTTTCTGATTAAAGAAGGGCGGTGAAAAGCATGGAGCATCAGAGCTTGAAGAGGCTTCAGCAAGGGCTTTGGGGCCAGTCCTGCCGTTTTGTAGGCAAAGAAGTTTTCATTTCTTCTTCAGGGGCTATATTTTTACTGCAAAGCGGGTGCCGACTCAGTTCCCTTCCTGAGTGGAAGAGAAAGCACCCGCCCCAGGGCAGAGGCAGGACCAGAGCCAGTGTCCAGACTCTGTCTGGGTGTCTTCCTCCCTTCCTGTGCTTTCCACCTGCTTAGTGTTTTACAGCTTTTACATTTAGCTACTTAGAATCAATGGCGCAGGTCAAAATCTGTCCTTCTTGCATCTGTTTGGGCTCTCTCTCATTGTACCAGGCTGAACTAGTGGAGTGAAAGCCCAAACGGTGAGTTATTGATTGCTATTTTTTTTTAGAGATTTTTTTTTAGAGATTTATTTATTAGAGAGAGCGCATGCATAATGGGGGGAAGGGGGAGAGGGAGAGAGAATCTCAAGCAGACTCCCTCCTAAGCATGGAGCCCCGCCGTGGGGCTTGATCTCACGACCCTAAGATCATGACCTGAGCTGAAATCAAGGGGCAGACACTTAACCAAACAGAGCCATGCAGGCGCCCCCAATTGCTATGTATAATCATTGAGCAGGGAGTTTAGAAAAAACTAGTGTGGTTTTTTTGGACACACCCTCCCTCACCTCCCCAGCCCCCCGGAAAATATCTTTGTCTAGCCCCTGGTGTGATCTGGCCCTGCTTGCCAGCATCTCTGCAGCGCTTGGGGAAAAAAGCCTTCTCCATCCCCCCCAGGAGGCTGGTAGGAGCCACTCCTTTCAAGAACCATTTGCGGCAAGTGGGACCCACTCATCATCACATGCGTCGCAGCCCAGACCCTCCTGTTCATGGTCAAGTTGCGGCTGCGAGTGGCTCTTTCAGGCCGGTGATACAAGAGGCGGGCTGCCTATCTGCTGTTCTAAATACCGGATAAGAGCCCTCATTCCAGACCCTGAGTATAAAGTGGCAATTCCCTAGAAATGTTTAAGTGCCCACAGGGCGGCTAATATGATATGAGTTTTATTCCTGTTTTATTTCCGTTTTCATTTCTTCTTCAGGGGCTATATTTTTACTGCAAAGGGGTGCCCAGAGAGGAGGGAGCGAAGAGCCTTTGATTTTAGCAAGTGCAGTGATCACATAAACAACAACACACTTTGCAAAGCCCGCAGGTGCCTTGGTTGGCTTGACTTTTATCTTGGAGGCTCGTGTGACTTAGAATCCCAGTTTATTCATTTCACGACTGCAGCTGTGTGTCAGAGGGAGGGGGAGGAGGCATTAGACCAGCAGCGTCTGTTACCACCTGCCCTGTACGTGAATTTGAGGCCTATGTACCCCTGACGGGAGGGTTCCCAGGCAGGCAGACGATGGAAGGGCACCTTCAGGTTTCTCTCCAGGAATCAGGTTAAGGACGGGGCATCATGGTCTTCACTTGCTCACCGCAGGGCTTCCGTAGCGGTTGTATCTGGAGAACCAGGAGCTATTCCAGACTATTCCAGATGCCCTTGGATGGCCGGGGAACGAGTTCACTTGGGGTGCTGGGGGACCGCACCTTCGGCCCCCTCCTTCGCTCATCCTCGTGGTCTCCTAGGTCTGCGTTTTATCAAGCCAGCATCAGTGGCTTAATTTATTTCCATAGTTACCCCTATATTTGAAAGCCGGTTATTTGTCCTCACAAATCTTAGTCCACATCTGAATGACAAGGAGGAAGCCGCAAGGCATGGATCTCTACAGAATGGGCTGCCGTGATTTTTTTTTTTTCCTCTAGCTTCAGCCAGTTGGTCTGAAGTAGGCTTTGTGGGAAGAAGCAGTGACCTTTTCAGTTTTTCTGCGGACAGGGAAGCCAGCCCCTCCTGAAAGGGATCTCCCGTCCTAGATGTCATTAGGATGGTGTGACACAGTCTCACTTGTGCAGTGAAGAGAAGCTGGCAGTGGGATGGGGCGCTTCTTGGGGGAGCAAAGGCCCCACCTGAGCTGCGTGTCAGGGAGCAGGGGTCGCCCCCACACACTGAGGAGTCCAGGGCTCCACAACCCCCTGCAGGCAGCTACCAGCCAAAAAAGACAGACCTGAGCACTAAACCGAAGAATTTTGTTTTACATACGAAACGATGGACCATCAGCTCCTTGGTACATCTCAGCAATGTAAGGCGTCATCCCATTTCCCGATGTTCACTTGCTGTACCACCTTCTAGAAGATAACTGAGAAGGGTGATGTCACCCTTGACGTCTTGTCTCCTCTGATGATAGCTTTGTACCCTTCCAGATCCTCTACTGTGTGTCCTTGCTGTTGTCATGTCCCAGGGCAGAGGGAGCCTGAGTTTTATTTTATTTTTTGTTACTGATTATTTTCAAAAAGATTATTTATTTATTCATGAGAGACAGAGATGGAGACTTAGGCAGAGGGAGAAGCAGGCTCCCTGCAGGGAACCCCATGTGGGACTCCATCCCAGAACCCCGGGATCACACCCTGAGGCAAAGGCAAACGCTCAACCTCTGAGCCGCCCAGGTGCCCTGAGGGAGCCTGAGTTTTAACAGGCCTGAGAAGGGAGCTTGCATTGGTCTCTATGGCAAAGATAAGCTAGTTATTAAAGGAAAAAAAAGTATTGATTTTCAGTGATGAGTTAGGGAATACGGAGTTTCTCCACTGGTGTGTAGGTATATATAATGAACATAACTTTTATTGCTTTGTACTTTTTTTCTGGGGATTCAATATATGACTTTTAGTCTATTTTCAATTGGATTAACTGCTCCCTGATGCTCTTAAAGAGGATGATCGTGGGCTGGGATGATGCCTAAGGGGATAGAAATGGGACATTTCGCTAAAGGCTGCATCAGATCTAGCTCCGCTTAGCACTGAGACAAGAGGCTGACTCACATGTTCATGATTAATGTCACTTGAGCCTCTGTCCATTTAGGAGATACTGTGAGGAAGGAGAAAGGGCACTGGTGATCTGCCCATCTCCCGGTGACCCTGGGGCACTGGACATCTTTCCTTCGGAGGTGCGTGTTCGGTGGGGGAGGGGGAACAGAAGAATTTGAGGGCGGAGAGCTCCAGGATCTGCCCCTTGTGCCCTGTTGCCTTAGGGCTGAGCCCTGGGGGAAAGATGCTGCCCAGCACTTTCCACCGGGCAGCCCAGGCAGCAGCTTGGCCAGCGCTGAAAGTCCAGAGTACGTGCGCGTCCAGTAACAGGAAGAAGGGGTGTGAGCCCGTGGTCCCCAGAGTGGTGGGCTTGCTCTGGCACCATGGGGGAGCTGCTCTGTGTTTGAACCTCCACGTTCTCATCCAGCATGAAGGTTTAGACTGGCCAGCCTGTGAGTTTCCTTCGTGTTTGGCCATGTGGTTATTCCATACATGCTTTATTAAAATCCCAAAGGGATTTAAAGACAGTAGCTGCAGTGGTTTTAAAGCAAACACAAGACCTGGGCTTGATAACAAGAATCCTATATAAGTACACATCCCTGCATGGAGCCATCTGGCGTTAAGCCATAGAGCATTCATTCCACTCACCCGGTGTGATCCCCCACCAATATGTATGCTAGCAGGACCTGGCACGCCCTAGGCACTCAAGATAGGTCCGTTATCCTGAATTAGGGGCAGGTTACTTAATTTCCCTGGCCCTCAATGTAGTCATCTGAAAAATGAGGATCATGCCAGCTGCCTCACGGAGCTGGGGTGAGAATCACGAGTGGTCCCCTTCCTAGTTTCCTATTAACGTTCTTGTGGAATGCTAGAGGCTCCTGGTAAGAGGAAGTTACTCTGGATGTGTCCTGCCAGGTGGCCCGGGCCACTTATCCGGCTGCAGACTGAGCATCGCTGCACTGGTATTTCCAACAACTTTGACAAATAGATCGTTTTCCAAGGAGTATGTTGAAAGGGGGTGAGAAGCCTAGGTTTATTGCAGGGCAGCTACAGGCATCGCCACAATTCCTTCTTCCCCCAAGATGTGCAGGAGTTGCTGAGAAGCAATGAATTGCCTATGAATTCGCTCTCAGCCTCCTGGTAGTTTCTTCCCTCAGTACCCTGCAGTGCTGTGTAGGGCCTGGTGTTGTGAGTGGGGCTCTTTTGCCCAAGTGAATAAAGAGTATGGAGCAGTCAGCTCCAGGCTAGCTGAGGTTAGAGAAGCTGTCATTTGACGGCCATCTGAAGTGCTGTTTTGAACCCTGGCATCCTGCCCTGACTTGCCTGGTTGGCTCTGAGCCCCACCTGGTGCAGTGCAAGCTCACCTCAGGTCACAGTAGGGGGACTTTTGCATGGGATAGTGGGAGGAGGGCTGTCTGAAATGATGCTATTTTGAGATGTTATTTGTATTTTTGCTAGTTTCTGGAGCACATGAAGCAGTTAAAGAAAAAAAGAGGAGGGGGAGTATGATGAGGACCTTGTGGAAAGATTCTGTGTAAAGCCACATATGTCTTTTGGCTTCCTGGGGAGGTGGTGAAGTTTGCAGGGAAAAGCCCTGGACTGGACAGGATGGCCCTGAGTGAAATTAGCCCGCGGGCATTTGACAGGTCACTTTGGTGGCCTCTGTTTCCTCATGTGAGATGGGGAGGTGGTCATCTGCCTTTGTCAAATCGTTGAGCTGATGGCTGTAAGTGCTTAGAGAATTGAGTAGAACTTTATTTATTCATTTTTTAATTTTATTTAATTAATTTATTTTTTTAAAGATTTTATTTATTTATTCATGAGAGACAGAGAGAGAGAGAGAGAGAGAGAGAGAGAAAGGCAGAGACACAGGCAGAGGGAGAAGCAGGCTCCATGCAGAGAGCCTGACGTGGGACTTGATCCCGGGTCTCCAGGATCATAACCTGGGCCGAAGGTGGCGCTAAATCACTGAGCCACCCGGGTTGCCCTTATTTATTTTTTTAAAAAGATTTTATTGGGGATCCCTGGGTGGCTCAGCGGTTTGGCGCCTGCCTTTGGCCCAGGGCGAGATCCTGGAGTCCTGGGATCGAGTCCCACTTTGGGCTCCCAGCATGGAGCCTGCTTCTCTCTCCTGTACCTGTGCCTCTCTCTTTGTCTCTCTACATCTATCATGAATAAATAAATAAATCTTAAAAAAATAAATAAAAAGATTTTATTTATTAGAGAGACAGAGATAGCAACAGAGAACATGAGTGGGGAGGAAAAAGGAGAAGCGGACTCCTTACTGAGCAGGGAGCCCAATGCAGGGCTTGATCCCAGGACCCTGGGTCATGACCTGAGCTGACACAGCCGCTTAACCCACCGAGCCACCCAGGTGCCCCTGCATGTAACTTTAAGTGAAGGTATTGTTATCGTGATTTTTTTAAAAATATTTTATTTATTTATTCAAGAGAGACACAGAGAGAGAGACAGAGATGCAGGCAGAGGGAGAAGCAGGCTCCATGCAGGGAGCCCGATGTGGGACTCGATCCCAGGACCCCGGGATCACGCCCTGGGCTGAAGACAGAGACTTAACTGCTGAGCCACCCAGGTGTCCCATTATCGTGATTTTTTAGTCAAGCCTAAACTAGAAGTCCCAGTCACTCACTTCCAGGCTGAGTGACTGGGACTCAGGACTCCTTGGTCCTCATTTGGTTCCTATCCAGGAGCCCGAGGGTCTAGGGCTGGAGGGAAACAAAGCCTGGAGATGCTCTGGGCTGTTCTGCTAGAGGATGGTCAGTCACTCAGCCAGCATTGGCCTCCCACCCAGGGCAGCAGGGGCCAGGAAGCTGCTTTCACTCTCCTGTCCCATCCATCTGTAGAGCAGGAGCCAAGCAGTCTGCATACTCTGCAGGCACAGAGAGGAAAGAAAAGGGGATGAGGGAGGAGACCCTTTCTGAAGCACCTTCTATGTCCCAGGTGCCTGGTAGCAGTTTATCACCCACATCTCCTGTCTTCCCTCCAGTGCTGGGAGGTGGCCTGTGGCTTACTTGGCTCACACGGTAGGGCCGGATGCGATACCAGGAGGCCGGGGTCTTCCCACTGCCCCTGTCCACCCGGGGGGGCAGAGCCCTGTAGGGACTGTGGTCTTTAAGAGCAAATAGGATGTTGAAGTTTTGCACCAAAATCAAGGCCTAGTTCTCTAGGCTGGCCTCATCGAGGTCAACGCGTAGGGAGACTTGAATATCCCCTTGTATCCTGATGCCTCTCAGACGTAGTGCCGTTGTCTCTGCTGCCGCACTGATGAATCACCTGATGACCTTTCACTGGACTCATTGGCTTGCCATTGTCCCTTTGGAGAAGCTCTAGCAAAGACAGTAATTAAAGAATAATAATAAAAAGATGGAAACCGGGGTGTTGTGTATTTTAGACATGCCCTGGGTTACTTGCCAATATTGTGTTAACATTTATTCCGGAGAAATTTCTGTCCAGAGTGGCAATCCTTAAATGTATTCACGTTCCAAGGCAGTCAAACACGAAAAGGTCACATAGGAAGCACCAACTATATGAATTTTTAGAAAAGTCGACCAAACCCTCCTCCATCTGATCCCAAAGGTAAGGCTCCATACAAAGCCTTAGGGAAATACGGAGCAGTCACCAGACGTTCCCCGTGGCTCTCTTTTGCAGAATTGGCTACCCAATTCCAATGTTTGCGGGATTCTGCATCATGTTTGTGTCCACGATCAGTAAGTGTCTGCTGTTTCCGGCTGCGTGTGGGTCCCCGCGTGGGCTCCGAGGACCACACGCTGGGCGCTGAGCCTGGGTCCCCCGGGGTGGGGGGCGGGCCGGGTGCTGGCAGCGGTTGCAGAAGGGGGGTCGGTGGAGCTGTTCACGGCACAGGAGCACAGCGCGGTTAGTAGGGAAATGCGCCGTCGGGGCGAGGGATGGCCTCAAGGCGCCCCTGCGAGACGGTGGCCCCGCGTCAGGCTGGCACTGATGCGCGGCGCGGCCGCCCCCTCCGCAGTGTTCGCCTTCTCCAGCAGCTACGCCTTCCTGCTCATCGCCAGGTCGCTGCAGGGCATCGGCTCCTCCTGTTCGTCTGTGGCTGGTAGGTGCCCCGAAACCCCAATCAGTCAGCGCCCGGGGCTGGTGGGGGGCCGGGGGAACAGCTTCGGTCTGTTGCAGGGGTCCCCAGGCTCACCTTGGCTGGTGGCCCCTTGCAGAGTCAGTTGGAACAGTGCAGGGACTCCCCGGGTCAGTGGTGGTATTGGGGGGGGGTCCGTCGGGAGGGTACTGCTCCCTTGGATTTGGCTTGGCCTTATATTTCTGCGAATCTGACAGGTTTGGGAGCTCACAGGTCCGGGCCAGAGTTGGGCAGGCGAGTCACTGATGATTCTCTTGGTGCTCCCTTGACAGCTCGGCTGTTGACCATTTCTTCTCCTGTTTAGGGATGGGCATGCTGGCCAGCGTGTACACGGACGACGAAGAGAGAGGCAACGCCATGGGCATCGCCCTGGGAGGCCTGGCCATGGGGGTGCTAGGTGGGTGAGGGCCTCCAGGAGCAGGCTGCGGGGAGGGCCTGTCTGCTGTTGGAGGCCACAGCCTGCCCTCTGCCCACTCTGAGTCTGTTCCCTTTTTATTCCCCGCGCCCACCTCCCAGCACCGGAGGGAGGACAGGACATGTGATGATAACTGCTCCCTTGGAAAACCGGTGGGACCTTCCTGACCTGGGAGGATGTGGGCTCCCCTGCCGCCTCACCCCAGCCTGCTGGGTGACCTTGGGCAAAACAAACCAACCCAGACCTTCCTGAGTCCAGATGTAAAAGGAAGGCCTGAACCCCTTCTCTTGGACATTACCATCCCACCCGCGGACCTCCCCCCCTCCTCCTGGCTGACCTCCCTTGCCCCAGGGACAGATCCCTTCCTTGAGAGGACATGTGGGTCCTCTCCTTTCCCTGTTGCATCCCCAGCCTTCACTGGGGAGCCCAGAGTTCTCTCCGAGCTGGTTTAGAAGGAACAAGATCCGCGCTGACCCATTTTCCTGTGCTCCCTGAGTAGCTCGGTTGTGTGGCCTGGGTCTGGTTGCTCTCTGGTCTTTACTTTTGGGGTGACCCTCATATGCTCATGCCCATGCCTTGCGTAGAAAACTGCTTGGAGGGAGTTGCTGGGGCACCTTGAGCTGAGAAGAATGTAGGGTGGCCACCCCCAAATAGTTTTGGGAACAAAGTACAAACTCAAGGAACAAATGGACGGTCCTAGTGGAGTTGGGGGTGGGGGCACCAGTCCCAGGCCCTGGCACCAGCTCCTCTTTCTCTTCCTTGCAGTGGGCCCCCCCTTTGGGAGCGTGCTCTATGAGTTTGTGGGGAAGACAGCTCCGTTCCTGGTGCTGGCTGCCCTGGTGCTCTTGGATGGAGGTGAGTCCATGTGGGGACCTTGGCCATGCTCTTGGTGGCTGTGACCTGTGTCAGCAGGTGATCCGTGTCAGCAGGTGTTTGCAGCAGGTGCTTGGGGCACCTTTTTTCCCTTCCTTTTTCTTGTAGCTATTCAGCTCTGTGTGCTCCAGCCATCCCGGGTCCAGCCAGAGGTAAGCCCCTGGGGAAGGAGGGGGCCACGGTGGCCGCGTCAACCTTTTTAACCCCTGATTTTTGCTGACAGAGCCAGAAGGGGACACCGCTAACCACGCTGCTGAAGGACCCGTACATCCTCATCGCTGCAGGTGGGGCCCTCCTCAGTCTCCCCGCTCCTTCTCAGCCAAAAATGGGGGTTGGGTGGCGAGAACCAGTGCTCGCTGGGCTGCTGGAAACGTTGGGCGGTAGAGAAACACGAATAGCAGAGGGGTTACGTATGCACCACAGGGAATGGCTTTCTTCCATCATTAATTTCTGACACTCAGCCAAGTTCCTTTGTCGGTTTTCATTTGGGGCAGAGATGTCCGGGTCACGGAGATGCCCTGACACAGAGGTTTATTTGTGTCGGTGGCCATCGCTGTGTGGCCGTGAACTTCTGGAAGGAGTCCGTGGCCTCACTGCAGGCATCGTAGGTGGGTGGTCTGAGTCACCTGGGCATGCATGGATTCAGGCTGACAGCACAGCCCCAGAGGACAGCTCCCTCCTGTGGAGAGGTCACTCTGTGCACTACCCCAGAGGCTGCTGGGAAACCGCCCTTGTCTACAGAAGGTCCCATCTTTGGGTTCTTGGTCTAGATGGATTCAGAGGAAGCCCTGGTTCTATGGCTTGTGGGAGGGTAATGGGCGTCATTCATCCAAGAGACTGTCTCTCCAAGACCAGCTTGGTGATGTAGGCCTGGGGCTGCCGAACAGGAGACCGGTTATGCTGCCTGGGTCTGGACACTGGTCAGCACCGGGCCTGGGGTCAGGTCAGGAGAGGGCAGCCCTGAAGTGTGGCATCAGATGCAGTTAGGGGTACATTTGTTTAAGCAGTGGTCATGAACGCTGGTCAGGCTGGGAGAGTCTGGCTGAACTGGATCCATGCCCCTACCTCAGAGCATTCCAGTGTAGCCTTTTTATGCCCCAGGCTGGCCGCCCGCTGCTAGATTTGGTCAGGGGGGCACCTGTGTAACCCTGGTCTAGACCCTCTCCATCATACCTGTCAGCCAAAGCATTGCAAACCTGGTGTGGTGACCTCCTAATGCAGGGGGACCTCTCTGTGCCCCCAGTAAGATGCAGGGACAATTCCAACACCCAGGTGCCCATGGAGCCCGGGTTGTCTGAGGGGGAGTGAGGAGGTGTATGGTGAGAGTGGGACTCCCTGAAGCCCAGCACCCCCTGCCTCGGGCTTTCTTTGACCCTCATCGTCTCACCCTGACTCAGAGAGGAAAGATCCACCCAGCACTGACTATCAGGCGGTCACACTTCCAGGCAGCCTTGGCTCAGGGAATTGGGGGCCAGGCGACGTGTCTTATTTGTTGTGGTGGGATTTTAACTGGTGAAGGTGACTGAGTGATAACGCGGAGAGATCAGTGCTATTGAAAGGAGATTTTATTACATTTCCTGTGAAAAGGAGGCATGCTACGCCACTCAGGGCCTCCTGAGGAAGCAGCAAGTTTCCTAGGTCAGAGGTTTGCATGGGGAAGGCAAGGCAGGCCTGGGGGAGCAGCTTAGGATGGGCAGGCTTTGGGGCCTGGGGGCTGTCCCTGCATGCCTGGTGCCTGGTCCCGGGGTGGATTCAGGGCAGGGGTGTCGGTTTGCTGTGCGAGAGTTGGACCAGGAGGGGTTCAGAGTGTGGGCCCCGGGTCACAGGGGAGATAGAACAACTGTGTCAGTTTGGCCCTAGTTAGTAGACGGCAAATAGACAAACACCGAATCTGGGAAAACAGCAGGCAGGTGAGGGGAGCCAGTCACGTCAGCATCCTTTCTCTGTTCCACCTGTAATGTCACAAAGCATGAAAAAAAAAAAGTATGGAGAAGACCTTTCTTCGTCATGTGACCACCTTACTCACCATTGCACAATGTCGTTTGAATCAGGATTCAGGCAAATTAGAGGTTCTTGGGGACACAGCACAGGAAGCTCCCAGCACAGTGGGGAACAGCTCTGTGCATCTTCTTTCCCGATGGCTCTACCTTCTGGTTAACAGGGTGGTAATGGATATTTGCAGAAATACTCTATGTGTATAGTGGATTAAAAAAATATCCCTCAACAGCACACCTGTACCGAAAGCACTGAGTTTTGGGGCATCCCAGGGCATCTTTAGAAATGTCTGTGTTCCTTGCACAGTAAAACTTGGGTGCAGGAGCCTCCAGTTGCTGGGGTCTGTGTGTGGCCTGGAAGTGGCCCACACTGGTGGGTGGCCTCAGGCAAGTTACTTCGTTAATAAATTGGAACTCCTTCGCTAATAGGTTGGGATGGGTCATCCAATAACGTCTACAGCTCCCTCCAGTTCCTTTATGACTCTGGGATTCTAGTTTGAAAAAAGTTTTTCTTAATGCTTTGTTTGAATTTAATATTTAATTTTAATTGTTAGTATTTCATTTTAACGGATTTAACATAATATTTAATTGTTCTTTGATAAGAATAACAATGATGATGATAGTAATAATAAACCCAGCCTCCTCACTATCCCCTTGACCTGTGAATAACAGCTTTTCCTCACAAAAGGAGAAGTTCTGAGCATCCAAGTGGATTGTTCTGGCTGTGGGCATGCGGGTTTAACTGTGTTTGGAATCAGGAGGGGATGCTCAAGAAGCAAAACAGAAGCACACTAACCGTCCTCCTCCCTTGAAGGGTCCATCTGCTTTGCAAACATGGGGATTGCCATGCTGGAGCCAGCCCTGCCCATCTGGATGATGGAGACCATGTGTTCCCGAAAGTGGCAGCTGGGTAAGGACTAGGGCAGCTTCTGATTCCAGAACTTTTGTCCTTGGGGTGAATCCTATCATTGTTGCCCAGCCAATCTGCAGGTACCAGGATAATAAAATGATTGTTTCTGTTTGACACTTAGTGGGGTCAGCGCTTAGGGTAGCAATGAGCTTTGGGGTCTGTTTCGGCCCCAGTTTTTTTTTTTTTTAATTATCCCTGATGGGATACAGAATTAACATAGAGGCATCACACCTGGGCAGAAATGAGAGAGCAAAAATATATTCAGTGTCTTCCCATGTTTCTGAATTAGACTAGTTATGTTAAATGTATGTGGACAGCAATAAAATTTATGTGAAAGAGGCTAACAACACACAGGATTTAAGAGGGTGAATTTTAACATTTTTAATTTACAAGTAATACATGCTTTATTATTAAAAAAACAGTTGGGGTGCCTGGGAGGCTTAGTTGGTTAAGCATCTGCCTTTGGCTCAGGTCATGATCCTGGGGTCCTGAGATCAAGCCCCAGGTCAGCTCCCTGCTCAGCGAAGAGCTTGTTCTCCCTCTCCCTCTGCTGCTTTCCCTGCTTGGGCTCACTCTCTCCCTCTCTCCCTCCCTCCCTGTGTCAAATAAATAAATAAAATATTTTTTAAAAAGCCAAAAGTACACAAATCCAGAAAGTAAATCTTAAAATCTCGTGTTCACCTTTTTCCTCCCAGCCCAGTCCTCTATGAGATTCATTGTTAATAGTTCTGTTTTTTTTCTAGATGGTTCTGCATTTATTGCCATGCTTAAAAGTTGAAGCCAAGTGGAATCTTGCCAGTTGTATCACTGTGTGACCTTTTGTTTGTTCATGTGTCCATTTCAGAATGGGTAGATTTAATTTTCAAAATTAATTAAATTAGAATTTTAATCAATTACACATGTACTTAATGTTTAAGTTAAATACTATGACTAGAATTATAATGAGAAAGCCAACAGTCCTTATCCCATGCCTCCCCATCACCAACCCCCTTCCTCAGATTTGATCCTCTTTAATGCCTTTAGTTGTTTCTTCTGCTAATTTATGTCTCTAAATATGTGTAACTTCTGTTTTTTTAAAGTTCTCCAATTTCTGACATTTTCTGTCAGCTCCCTAATATGTTAGATGGAGATTAATTCCATTATTATTCCACCTGAAAATATCCACCAACTCACCTGTTTTCTCAACTTCTGTTTTCCTAAAACAGTTATGTTTGCGGGTTACAATGGTATTCAGATTGCCATTGTGACTATGCAAATATTGTTCAAAGAAGAGCTATATATAGAGTTTTGTGATTACTTCTTTTTACGGACTTCTATTTTTCCTAAAGTTAGTCATTGCCATGTTTTTTTCCATTTTCTTAGTTTTCAAGGTAGCATTTATGAACATATTCTCAAATTCTCTGGCAGAGGTGAAAGGCCTTCTAAATGTGGCCAAGTACACCGGCAAGCCTAACCTATTTGTCTTTTTGCTTGTTTGTGGACATTTGTCCCACATTACTCTGTCTTGCTCCAGTCTAGGCTTATTCACTAGGTCATCCTAGGACTTTCTTCTTCCATTGTCTGGACATCTTTGCCTCTTTTCTGTTTCCTGTATCCTTCTCCTCTATGTTCCTTTCTCTTGGTTTACTCCGTCATTATGATGGAACACATCCCTCTAGCCGCTTTCTGAGAGATGGTGCGTGGCAGGTAAAGTTTTCAGAGATCCTGCATATCTACAAACATATCTATTCTCTATTTTTGGTTGATTTAGTCTATTTGAGTATATGAGTCTTGGATTGGAAATTATTTTTCTTCTGTTTTAAGGCCTCTGTCCTATTGTGCTCTAGTGTTCAGGGTTGCCATTGAGGAGGCTAGTGTCCTTCTCATTCCCCATCCTCTGTAAGAGCTGGAAGGATCTCTTCCTCTTTAGGTTATGAGCATCCATGATGGTTTTTGCAGTGAGGTCTGTTTTCTTCTACTCTACTGGGCACGTGTTTGGTTAGCCTGCTCACGTGGGAACCTGTTCCTTTTAGTCCTGGGAAACCATTTTGATTATTTCTTTAATGAATTCTCTCCTGTACTCCATTTTCTTTTATTATTACTCTTGGTTCAATGTTGGACCCTCTGTGTTTTATCCTTTTGATTTCTTATCTTGCCTTTTCTTATTTCCACTGATTTCTTCATTTTCTAAACTGCCTATTGGATTTTTGTAATTGGTGTCCTCATAAATTTGAAGAGCCCTTTCATATTTACTGAGTGGTTTTGTATGTGTGGAAGGGTTGTTGAAATAACAACCTCTTCCTGTTTAGTAGGAAGACTTCCACTCACTTCCCAACTCAGCCTCTTGTGTTATCTCTGGTCTCTGTGCTGCCTGGGGTCTCTGGGCCAATTCAGTTAGTTTCTTTAAAGAAGCTGCCTCCTGCCAGGGTGAGTGATTGAGAGCTGGAGAGTCCATGTACTTTTAAAACAGCCTTTCAAAAAATAAAAATAAAATAAAAAAATAAAAAATAAAACAGCCTTTCAGCTCTCTTTCCAGTTGATAGCCTCAGCCTTACATTCACAGTACCCGGAGCCTTCAGTTCCTGAATGTTCTAGGTTTGGAGGTACAAAAGCTGTTGCTTCCTGTTGGCTTCTCCATGTGCAGGTGGAAGGTTCCAGTGTTCTCTGTTGTGTCCCTCACTGTTCTCCCTCTGCTTATTTTTCCTTCTCATTGCCTTTTCTCTTTTTATATTTTGTCTGTTTTTGGACTTCGAGGGGAAGGTGTAGAGTTTTTTGTTGTTGTTCCTTTACTAAATTTTAAACAGAATTTGCAATGGGAATGGAGAAAAACCTCTAGATTCCATCTGCCCTGTTTAGCTGGAAGCCCATCATTCATTTTTAATACTCGGATATTGTTCTATTTTAAGGTTATACCATAAATTTTCTGCCAAGTCCTATTGTTGGACATTTGGGTTAGTTCCGGTTTTTGCCATTTAGAAACCATACTGTAGC
The DNA here is from genome assembly GCF_053574225.1 of Canis aureus. Classification (NCBI taxonomy): domain Eukaryota; kingdom Metazoa; phylum Chordata; class Mammalia; order Carnivora; family Canidae; genus Canis; species Canis aureus. The sequence goes on along the minus strand of NC_135639.1, from coordinate 13,521,508 downwards.
AAGATATTCTTACACATCTTCCTGTTCGTGTTTAGAAGTGTATCTGTGTGCAAATCCTGAAAGTTCAATGGGTGTTTGGTAATTGGTAATATTGCACTAACACCAGTACTGTCAGTTTTTCCCAGTTGCATATGAGGTGGGGTGTGTGTGTGTGTCTCATTTTGATTTATTTTTACAAATTCTTCGAGTACAATTGAGCATCTTTTCATGTTTTAGCCATTTCTATTTCCTGTATTGTGGATTTCTTAATATTTTTTGCCAACTTTTTTTCTGTGGAGTTATGTGTCCTTACTGATTTTAAATATTCTTTATATATTGATATTCTTTATCAGATGTTTTACAAATATGGCCGTCATTTTGTTGTATGTCTTTTGAGTTTACGAATGGGTTCCCCCCCTACACACACACACTCAGAACATTTAAGATGCCACTAGTCAGGGTTAGCAATTTGCCCCTTCATGTCCTTGTCATCGGAGTGAAGCTCTGGTGAGATCTTTCCCATGTAGAGATTATTTTTTTCATCCATGTTTTCCCCTAATTTATGATCTGTTTTATACATAAACATCTTCGATTTACATAGACTTAACTTAGGTACGGGGTTGTGTTAAGGATTTGGTGTTAACATTTTTCTGTATGGCCAGCCAGTTGTCTCAGGAGCCCACATGATTTTTCCCACCTTTATCATACTTACTGTGTGTTCTTGGGTCTGTTCTTGGGTTCTCTTTTCTGTTCCATGTGTGGAGATGAATTCCTCTGTCAGTACCCTCCTATTTGATTCCTGGAATTTTAGAACATTGTTTAATGTCTGACAGCTTGTCCCTGCACACATACCTTTTTCTTTTTCTTTTCTTTTTTTTTTTTCCACATACCTTTTTCTTTAAGAATTTATTGATGATCCTTCCCGGGGACTTATTTTCTTTTCCTAGCTCTCTTGGCTTATAAATTGCCATCTTTGGTTGGCAAGTGAAGCTGCGATTTTTGGTGTCCCCCGCCTTCCCTCACAAACAAGTTTCTATCCCCTCTGCAGTGGTGTCTTACCAGATCCTGCTTCCTCCTTCAGACTTGTCCCTACCCCAGTCCTTATGGGGCGCTTCACTGAATCACTGTTTTCTTTCACCAAATAATCCTTCATTAAAAAGTCCCAGATTGCTTGGGATTGAGCAGGATGAGACTGGGACTGCCAATGGGTGGGTTTCTCTTTGGGGTGATAAAGTATTTTGGAATCAAACAGTGGTGATGGTTGCAACACCCTGTGACTCTGCTAAAAACCACTGAACTGCATGCTTGAGCAGGGTGAGTTTTAGGGTATAGAAGTCATGTCACAAAGCAGAATCCAAAACAAGCCCCAACAGCAAGAGTCTCTCCGTGAAGGAGAAAGAATTCTTGGAACAAAACTAGGGCTAGTTCTTAGAAATCAAAACTCAGAACCTCCTGGCAGGGGAGACAAAGAAGAAACCCCAAAGACTGGAAGCTGCCAGAGAAAGCACATCACTTTGCAGAGGGAAAGACTCTTTTTTTTTTTTTTTACTTTCTTTCTTTCTTTCTTTCTTTCTTTCTTTCTTTCTTTCTTTCTTTCTTTCTTTCTTTCTTCCTTCCTTCCTTCCTTCCTTCCTTCCTTCCTTCCTTCCTTCCTTTCCCTTTCTTTCTTTCTTTTTTTCTTTCTTTCTTTCTCTTTCTTTCTTTCTTCTTCCTCTCTCTCTCTTTCTTTTAAATATTTGATTTGTTTATTCATGAGAGACACACAGAGAGACACAGAGACACAGGCAGAGGGAGAAGCAGGCTCCCTGCAGAGAGCCCATGTGGGACTCGATCCCAGGACCCCACAATCACACCCTGAGTTGAAGACAAACAATCCACCATTGAGCCCCTGGCCCTCCCCGGAAGATCTTTTTCTAACCGGAGTTAATGAAAAGCAGTTTTGCAAGAGATGAGATGCCGCTCTTCACATCCCATTGCTGCTGAGGGTGGTAACCCTGCGGCGCTGCTTCTCCCCCTGGTGGTCTGGGGCCCTTGACCCCGGGCCACAAGGTGCCCGCACCTGCCGCGCGTCCCCAGAGCTCCTGTATTCGCTTTGCAAGCGCTCTTGGGCCGAGCCACTCTTGCAGTGTTTCCGATGCCCCCACCTGACTTCCTCTCCTGCTTGGTGCATCTGGGCCATGAGCCAGGCACCTCCGCCCCAATGCCCCCTCCCTCTCCAGACGCAGCCCGAGGCTTGCTTTCTAAAGTCCTCAAAGTCCATCAGTCCCTGGGCCTTCCGGGTAGATGGCAGGCCCAGGCCACCTCGATGTTATCAGGAGATCCTCTCCTTGGGCTTATCTCTGAGGCCAGATGTCCCCCCCCAGCCCCCCCTCCCCGCCCTGCTGGCCACACCTCTCACCGTGAGATCACTCCCTTCCTGCCACAGAGACACAAGAGATTCCCTATCTCTGCCTCTTTTGCCATGTTGTCCTTAGTGTGAAGGGAACACGCCCCTCATCCTTTCTGGGAAAAAAAACTCTAAGATTTGAAGTCAAAGCAAAACAGTCTTACCAGCTGCATGGGTGACACATGATTGCTTTTGTTGAACGCTGCGTTTTGGGCCATAGTTTTTCGAGGAGGTAGGTGGTAGCCCATCGACACTCCAGAGGGCTCCCTTGTGAGTCTGTCCCCCAGACACCCCTGCCCCTTGGGGGTGGCTCTGACTTTGGGGTTGGCGGGGAGAGAATCATTTCATGGCATCTCTCTTTCAACTCCAGTCTGGGGTCAGATGACCTTTCCTCGACACCAGGAGGCTTAGGAACTCAGTTCATGGTAAGGCCTCCAAACCCCAAAACGGAACTTAAGGTCTGGGGAATGGGCCCCAGAGAAGAGTGGAGCTGAACTCTTTCTTCTGGCTCCTTAAGGAGATGTGCTGGTACAGCCGGAGGGGATAGGATACTTGCCTGCTCAGCAGGGGAATCACTCGGTTCCCAGCCAGCGATGACCTTGGGGCACGTGCTGTGCCAGCCTGGCGGGGTCCCCAAGAGCAAGATGATTGCTGAATGCTGTGGCTCTGGGATGTGAGGACTTCAGCCTCCTGCGTCTCCCTTAGGATAGGGCAAACTGGGACCATGCCCTGTTCTGGTTCTTGACCGAGCCCTTGGGGACCTAAGGAATGAGTCATCCAGAGCTCAGAAGAAGACCATCCCACCATCACTTCTGGGGCTACATGTCCAACATTGGCTCCTTGTGGGCTTCGTTGGGGTTTGAGCCCTCTTGTACCGTCAAGCCAGTGGCCGAGGCCAGGCTTACCATGAAAGCACAGGGATGGGCAGATGATCCCTGTGGGTGAACTTTCTCATATGTGCAGAGGTGCGTGAAGGGGTGCAGCCGCCCCTGGAAGGAGACAGCAGCCCAGCAGAGGGAGAGGCTCACACGTGTGGCCGCAGGCACTGTGTGCAGGCCATCCTGTCGGTACTGTTCCCGTCGTGTCGGGCCAAGGTGGACAAGACTTCCTGTTGCACTTGCAGGTGATACAGATTTTGGAGGGACAAAGTTGGCTAGTTGGTGACAGATTCCCAAAGGTCTCCCTAGGCTCCAATGAAGGTCTGAAAGGGACATGGAGGGATCCCTATGGTGAGAACGTAGGGTCCTGCCCTACGGTTGCAGACGCCCCATGACGGCAGGCGGGGACCTGGAGGGAGCGCAGGTCGTGGTGACATGAGCCACATGGAGCTGTGTGAGCCGGGGCCCCAGGGGTGCAGAATGGATGCTACTACCTCCAGAGCCAGGAGTGATCCAGGGGCCAGACGGTGGAGCCAGCCCTGAGATTCACTTGGTCCTTCTTCCCTGAGGTGCCAGGGGTCATGTGTTGGGCACCCAGCATGGAGCTGGGCTGGGTGGGTTCTGGGTGCCGTGTTTCAAGGTGAGGTAATTTGGAGCTTGTACAGAAGAGTGGCAGTAGATATCTAGTCACTAGGGGCGCCCCAAAGCCCTGGTGGTGGTTCACCGGGAAGCCAAACTGTGGCTGGGATGCATTCTCTTGAGCTGGTGGCTGGACTGGGGAAGGAGGGGGAAGGCGGCTTCTCTTGGCTCTGGAATGCACAGCAGGACCAGTGGGGGGAAGTGGTGGGAAGCCTTAGGGCTTGGTGTTTAGACACCTGCCCCTAGTAGCAGCCGTCCTTTAAAGAGCTGCCTGGAAGAGCAGTGGGTCTCTGAGCAAAGCTAGCTGGGCTCCTCTTGGGACACCAGGCAGCAAAGCTAGCTGGACTCCTCTTGCACCTCTGCTGCAAGAGGCACACTGAAGTTTCTCTGAGTGCCTAGAACAGGTTCTGGGGGCTGTGTACTGCAGCGGGGGCCCTGGCGATGCAGAGGATGCTGATGCTGTGTCACAACAGCAGTCGGGAGCTTGGAGCCTGAGGTCCAAAGACCGCGTGGGCCTGCCCTCAAGCGACAGCGGCCTCCTTCAACATGTTTGGTTCTGTGATGTGCATGTCTTCACCCAGGATGTTTTCTCTAAGTGCTCAGCCGTGTCCTGAGCACCTCCTTTGTGCCGTGGGGACTGGGAGCTGGGCCGTGGGAACAGGTGAAGTGGTCCCTGCCCCTGGGGGCCCAGTGCAGCCTGGGGAAGGGCCAGGGCGAGATGCGAGTAAGCTGGAGCTCACGCAGAGGGCCCAGGCAGGGGAGTCAGCCCGGGAGGGCTGTTTGTCACTTGAACCTCCGAGCCTTCCTACGCCATGTGCGCGGCGTCCCAGGCTCTAAGAGGTTACAGTGACCCACTGTCATGCCTTGCACCCCGTGCTGGAGGATCGTGAAACTGGATTTGCTGAGAGAGCGTTTGCTGTCTGTGGAACACAAGGTGCGCCCCCCCCGCAGGTCCCACGTGTGAGCTCCGTGCCCCACCTGTAGGTCAGGAGGCTGTAGCTGGTCTGCGGCTTCCCCTGGAGCACGCTGGCAACCCCGCACCGACGCTCTGTCTTCATCCTGTGCTGAGATACACCAGGAAGCAGGGCTCCTGGCCAGGTTCTTGGCAATCACTTTCTTTGGCCCCAGTTGACAGCGGTGCCTGTGGACCGGGCTCAGCCCATACGTAGGTTTTGGGTGTCAGCCTGCGAGAGCTTTATGTTTTTAAAAATTAGTTGTCAGCATTTACAAATCCCAAGAGGTTTCATGTAGGAACATGGAGGTCAAGCTTTTCTGGAAAAACTGGATCTTCCAATCTGGGACTTCCATCCTCAAGAGCAGTAATTGTCCGGGAGGAATAGCAGGTGCCTTCCTAGATGGGGTCAAGGCCCTCCCCCTCCATTTTCGTTTTGTTTCTCTGACACTGAGGCCCAGTGTTGGTGGCTCTTTATCACGGTACCTGTGCTGGTTTTGATCTTATACTTTGCCTCCTCCTTTCATGTACCCCCTCCCTAAACCCCAGAGATACTCATCCTGGGACAAAGGCCTTCATGATTTCTTAGGTCTCCTGACTCTACTATGTTGCGTTGAGATGAGGCTTAATTACCAGCTGCTTTGGGGAGCTCCTGGGTTCCCAGAGCACTGCCTTCATACATTTGTTAACGTCCCTAATGTAGCCACGTCCCAGTGCAGACGTCATCTGATTCCTTCCTTTGAAGACGCTCTCATGGTGACCAGAGCCACGTTGTGGTCATTGTCTTCTGCCGTAGCAGTGAGCCGGGGCCGCGCTATCAGTACTGTTTGCTGAATCTGATTACACCCAACAATTATTTGGCCACCCAGATTGCCAAGTGTGATGGAAACGGTTTCCTGGAACATGAGATGAGATTGCTCTTTATTATTATTTCCCAGATCACTAAGCCTAGAATGATTTGGTTTTGCATTTAGCTCCTGGACCTAATCAGTTTGAAGTCCTTCCCGTGCTGGAAGGCTCGACCTCTCTGGAGGGCTTGATGGCTTGCATTAGTACGTACGGAGGTACAGGGAGGCTGCTGGATCCTTGAAGGGGCAACATCACCCTTAGCTGCATGCTGGTGGGCAGCAGGGACAGGCAGGGCCTCAGGCCCTGTGCACTTTGAGTAGCCCTGACCCTCTAGTAGCTAGCGTGCATGTCTAGCTTACGCAGTCCTATGATCGCAGACAAAGCAGCTTCACCATTTGTGGGCAAGGCTTAGAATCAAATCTGGTACAGCAGAGCTCAAGAAGAACACTAAAAGTATGAAGTTTGAAAAGCCGTCTTTCGAAGAGATTGTCCTACTGTCCTGATAGCAGATGGGGACCACAGGGAGCTGATAGGGACAGGTCCCTATCAGGGGCAGCTGGGCTGGTCTGACTCGAAGAGGGCTTTCTGTTCAATGCAGAGACGACTTTCAAGGCAGCCACTCCACCAGCTGCTGGAAATTGGCCCAGGCTTGGCCCAGGGGTGCCAGGTCTCTGGGAGAGCATAGAACCTTGAACATGACAATGCCAGTCATATGACTTGGCCACCCCAAAAATGACCACATAGACATTTATTATTATTTTTTTTAGGCATGGAAAGATGCTCATAAAGCTAGTTGAAAGAAGCAGGATGTAGAACAATAGTATAAACCCATGTTTTGTTTTGTTTTCTTAAAATCTCATGCACATGCATTGATCTGTGTGTGTAAACTTGTGTGTATAAACTTACAGGAGGAGGTCACCATGGTCATTTTCTGAGTGATGGGGTTTGGAATCATTTCAATTTTGTTCTATGTCCTTCATGTTCCCCATTTTTTTTTTCAATGCTCGTGTCTTACCTCTCTGGTAAAGCAACACGGGGGTGAGGCTGGGGGTGGGTGGCACCCTGCTCATGGCCCATGGGGGCTCTCAGGGACCAGCTCCTACGGCGCAGAGTGCCCACACCAGGCCGTGTGTGAAGCTGCCACCAGGCAAGATTGGAGCTGCTGATAGAGGAATGAATTTCATTTCTGGAGCGTCTCAGCAGCTTTGTGAGGCCGGATAAAGCAGGTGGGGTCCAGTCTGGACCCGTCAGCCGCCGGATATTAGCTGCTTGGGTGCAGGCCCCAGGGCTTCTCTCATCGGCTCTAATCACCATCGTGGTGTCTGACAATTATTACTTTTTCTAACACTTGACTGATAATCAATACTGATAAGGTGTCCTTTTCATAAATTTACAGGCATTGCTTTCTTGCCAGCTAGTATCTCTTATCTCATTGGAACCAATATTTTTGGGATGCTCGCACACAAAATGGGGAGGTAAGATGAAATGCGGACAACGCTCACTCCGTCATAATAATGTAGCTTTAAAAAAAAATAATGTAGCTTTTTAAAGCAAATTCTAGATGTTTCTACCTTAGTTATCAGAAGCAATTGTTTTGATTTCTGTTGAAAATTTGGCCTGGGGAAAAAAACTTAGAGTGGTCATTTATTAAAGGCACTGTTTTTTTTGTTGTTGTTGTTTTTTTTTGATAGGTGGCTTTGTGCTCTTCTAGGAATGATAATTGTTGGAATCAGCATTTTATGTGTGAGTAAAAGATGGTATTTGACAAGCGGCAATGATCTGTAAATAAAACTTTTGCTTTGGGCAAGAATCCCCAGGAAACCTTTTATAGCTGTTTGAAATTTGTTGACATTTGTTTTTATTACGTCTTCCATTTTCCTCAACTTTTTTTTTATCGTCTGACACATTTTGGACAAGATTCTCCAAGGGATATTTACATTTTATGTCAGCTGGAGGTTATTTAGTATGTTTTGTTGGATAGTGTGCATGTCACTACCTACTCCACCCCCATCATCTTAAACATTACAGTGTCTTAAAACACTTTCAGATAACTAGCCGGAAACAATAGCAAGATGTTTTTCTAGAATAAAACACCTTCTACCAATGGCCAGTATCTACCTTAAGTGAGGCCTTCTGGTCCTTGTCAGAAATGGAGTGTGGTCAAGGCCAACCTCAACTATAGCAGTTAGCAAGTTTTTCTTGGTGGTCACAAAATCCATTTCAGCTTCAATTCAAAGACTTGGAGAACCTGATTCTCCCCAAACTCCATCCACCTCCTTCCCCCCATTTCCTTCAGAAGGGAATACACACACCAGGCTAGAGAAATTATGTCTTTTATATTTTCCCAGATTTACCATTGGATGTCATGATTCTAGTATAATGTTTATTTCCTCTCACAGATTCCTTTTGCCAAAAACATCTATGGACTCATAGCTCCCAACTTTGGAGTTGGTTTTGCAATTGGTAAGTCATGTAACCTTAGGCCTAAATTTAAAACTTTGTTTCCCCCATTACTGGGAAGGATTTCCTCTTATTTGGGCAGACTGTCGTTCCTCAACCTAAAATTTCTGGAAGCTTGAGCAGAGGCTGTAGGCAGCCAAGCTCAAGTACAGCCTGTTGATTGTCTACAGACAGATCCTTGCTTCTCTATACTAGTCATTTATTTCCTGAAAACCAGTATTTTTAAAAGCCTGATATTTACAGAAGCAAACGGATACTCCGTTGCTGCCCTTGGGCAAACAAGAGAATCCCTCAACCAGAGCACGTGTGTTTGGGCTCAGATCTGTGCACAGACCTGCTCCAGTGAATCTGGGGGACAGAGACTGCACATGTAGTTTTTTATAAGGTTTGGTATAGAAGAGGTTGGCTGATGTATTCATGATTACGTGTGCTGCGGAATCACTGGCAAAGGGATGAGTATTTGAAATGCGAGGAACAAGAATATGTTAAGAACAGACTTGTGAATATTTTGGGTAAAAAGTCTACGTTTGTTTCTCTTTTGTAATATACAGATGGGTCATACTAGAAATCAATGCTAAATCTATCACAGGCTAAAGGCAAGAATTGAATCTTTGAGTGGGTACTGTGGAAAGAGAGAAAGGAGCCCCAGGTGGGCTTAGGTTTATCCTCCCCACAGCACCTACCTACTCCAGTGGTGTCAGTGACAGCTGTAATTTATTTTTCAACTCTTTGGGGCCCATCCAACTCTTCTGTCCATTTTATTCACCCCATGTCCCCAGCAACTTCCACATATTAGGGGATCACCAAATATGAATTGAATGAAAGAAACTTCCCTCCTCTTCTTGCTATCTAGTTGGTGGAGAAGAGGGGACTAAGATTTGAGTACTCTGCTGGAGGTGTTGTCCACAGAGACAGTCTTGTCTTAGCCCATCATTATCTGCACCATTTTATGGATGGGTAAGCCAGTGTTCAGAGAGATGAGGAATGGCCATGCTCACCCTGCCAGGGACTTGAGCCCAGGACTCTGAACACACATGCTCTTTCTTTGTGCTGCCTGTCCCTGACTGTTGAAGGAACAAGAGATTCTAATGTGGCCTTGGTGGTGTGTGTGTGTGTGTGTGTGTGTGTGTGTGAGCCGCAGATTAGCAGACCTCTTTATCTGTTCCTGAGCAGGCCAGGGTCACCCCCCACAAGGCCCCTACATATTCTAATTCCTTCCTGTCTTCCCTGATACTTTCCAGCTTCTTATGGTCCACATGTGAGGCCAGGGCGTGTGGATGGGGACGGGGGTGTATGAGGCTTATAGGTGTGCCCCCTGGGTGAAGGTAAGGGGCCTATCGACTAGAAGAGAGTTAATCTGGATAGCAGCAGCTCGAAGTGAGTGAGGGTGCCACACAACCAGTAGCCAGTGCTCCACTCAATGTGAAGCCTGGTCTGTGAGTCACCAGAGGGCTGGGTGCCCTCCCCAGGAAGATGAGCCCTTCAGACAGTGGAGGCCAGATGGGGTAAGGTGGCCTGGGTTCCAGTCCCAGCTCAGTGACCTGCAGTCTGTCTTTAGTGAAGGGTATGCCTTAGGCAGCCTGCCTCGAGACTCACAGGTGGTGATGACAATTGGGGAAGAGCTGGTGGGCTTGTGAGGTTAGGACACAGTCCCTGGTATTCCCCGCATTTTCGGGTTACATCCGTTTTCCACAGACCATGTTCCCTAACTGTCCACAGGAATGGTGGATTCGTCAATGATGCCCATCATGGGCTACCTGGTCGACCTGCGGCATGTGTCCGTCTACGGCAGTGTGTATGCCATTGCAGATGTGGCGTTCTGTATGGGATATGCCATAGGTAAGGATGCAGGCTTTCAAAACAACTGTTTAGCTTAATGGATGGTAATGCTGATTGAAAATTATTTAACTTGTTGTATCTTTCTATCTATGAGACATCTGGAGAGAGCTTGATCTAATTCTCTGTTTCCTGAAAGGTCCTTCTGCTGGTGGGGCTATCGCAAAGGCAATTGGATTTCCATGGCTCATGACCATTATTGGAATAATTGATATTCTTTTTGCTCCTCTCTGCTTTTTTCTTCGAAGTCCACCTGCCAAGGAAGAAAAGATGGTAAGAAAATTTTAGGATGCAGTCAAGTGTTTCTTGGTCTTCTGGATAGTTTCTCCATGACTTAGTTATAAAATATATTCTGCTCCTTTTGGGCAGAACTCCCTAAACATAAATGGTAACAGTTCCTTTTGAGTTTATACCACTTAGGCCATACTTCCTTTACTAATCAAGCATTATGTTTATAAATATGAAGAATGAAATGACTTTTGTTTGTAGGTTGGCAGTCTGTACAGCTCTTTTGTCAGCCAGACATGGGGTAGTTCGATGTAATTTTCTTTAGTTCTTGAAAATCTTGATTTTTTTTTCCACCTGCACCAAGATTAGCCATTTTTGATGCTATGTGTTTTTCTCCTAAGCCTTACTGCTTTTAGTAATGGTGTTTTAGTCCTTGCTACATAAGCTTCTGGAGATGGTTTTGGTGTAGATAACAGAGCATTTTGGAAAACTATTGTATATGTATCTTTGGGCACACGTGAGCATAGGTAACCTTTAAATTAACAATTTCATAACCAGAATCATAACTAGATGAAAGATACACTAATGAGTAGAAGGCGTTCCTCTTCTGAACAGATTTACTTACTGATTCTAAGTATTGATACCTTGTAGTGAAGTTTTTAAAACCTCACATGGTGATGGGTACTCATCTAGCTGGAAGAAGAGTGATTTAGATTAAGAATGAATAAGATAACCAGGTGAGGAGAGACAGTATTTTGTGATTATGAGTGGCTATGTAATGTTGTAATGTTCTCTTGGGGGTATATCAGAAGTTCTGATGGTTGAACTGAAATGGGTCTTGGTGCTTTGGCATTTCTTGAACTGCCCTTTTATGATTTTCCCCCAAAAGTGGGTTCAAAAACAATCACAGACTGTAAAGTTTAGGTTATGTGCAGCCATTTATTTATTTGGTGCATTCTTTGCATTCATCAATTCCTTCAATATATTTTAAAAATATATTCAGTATGGAGCACTGGTCTTATGCCCTTTATTATATAGGGTGTAACTAGGTAATTTTGAATTACTTATGATCCATTCAACTGAAAGAAAAGGAGTGAAAGGTGTTGTGGAAATGTTCCAATGAAAACCACCCTTTTTTTCCTTCCTCTTGCTTAAATGCCTCTAGTTCTGAGCAACCATAGTGCTTTTATTGTTCATCTGACTTGTCTTTCAGCCTGACCCCCACAGGGTACCTTGCCCAAATCAGAGTCAGAAAATTCTCAGTGCAATGACTAAAAACTGTCATTCCTTGCCATCATATCAATTTGATTAAGGCCAAATGAAGGTTACTCCCAACTCTCTCTACCAAAAAAAGATAAATCATCTACAGATGCTCCTGCCACCCAGGAGACTGTTTAAGATTCTTGGGAGATAGTGAAGGGCTAGCATGGCCTTGGCACCAAAACTGTCAGCTGGGGAAATGAGAGCACCTGCCTCATTGGGTTGCTCGGTGGACTCAGAGGAGAATCCCACAGAGTGCTTAGCCCCGAGCTTAGCACACAGTAAATGCTCAGTAAATGTGTTACCATTTCTACTACCACCCCACACTTGTTTCTAGCTTTTACCTAATACTCTCATTTACTGTCAGCCCAGAGGTCCCCTGTATCCACCCAAGGCCCCTCTGTGAGGCGAGAGCTTCCTTTTGCTCCTGAGACCCCAGAACTGCTGAACGGGCTTCCGTAGCCAAGCAGCAGACGTTAGCAGCTGTTGTGTTATCTGTGTGTCAGCAGCAGCATGATGGCTTATCTGAGGTGTTGGAGGAAATGAGTGAGGGCTGAGGATGAGCAGGGGGGGTCCCCCCTGGCAGGGGCAGGAGGCAGGCCCTGGTGTGTCTTCTCTTCCCTCTTGTAAATCAGGGCTTTAGTTCACTTAAAAATGCCAAAGGAAGTGGAAGAGACAATGTAAAGCCAAAGCAACAATTGCAGGCTTCCGGAAAGCCACTTTCACTATAAAATGTCAAAATCCTTAATAAATGCCTAGCAAGAGGAATCATTAAAAACTTGAGAAAATGTGCATCTCGCTGCCCATAATTGCTGCCCATGATAGCAGGTATCTCACTGGGTTCCATTTGCCCAGTGTAATGGTAACGTCTGAGGATGGCCAGCGGCTGCTGCCTTCTCATGGAGCAAGCGGAGCAGGAAGGAACCTAATGATCAAGGGGTGCGAGGCGGGGACAGCAGTGTGCCATGTAGGAAAGAATTGATTACTGCTCACTTGAGAAAATCCAATACTGACCGGTGCTGGCCTTCAGGATGAGCAGTTACCAAATGCAGGGGGACAGGAAAGCTGGAATAAGACCTATAAACCATAAAAAACAATTCTTTCATTAAGCAGCATTCTGAAAATGCCGTGTTTGGACTTAAGCTCTTTTATATTAAAGATCAAATACTGTTTTCATGGGGCCGCAACTGTAGAAGCATCAACTGGTGTGGCAGCACTTGAGCTTTTCTTCTGTTTGGTACTTTTTTCTTTTTTAAGATTTTATCCATTCATCAGAGTGAGAGAGAGCACACATGTGCAGGGGGAGGGGCGGAGGGAGAGGGAGAAGCAGACTCCCCGCAGCAGGGAGCCCGATATGGGGCTCGGTCCCAGGAACCCCGAGATCATGACTGGAACTGAAGGCAGACACTTAACCGACTGAGCCTCCCAGGCGCCCCTGTTTGTTTATTTTGAAATAATCAGTACGGGTGGAGGAAAAAGCCTGTTTGTTACTCAGGTCCCTCTGCAAGTTAAGAAATGCCCATCCTGCCATTTGAGGCCAGCTGTGGTTTAGTTGCACACAATGACAAGCAGCCCATGACTCTCAGAACATCCAGTTGAGAATTAGCTGTGTGATGATAGGGATTTTTTTTTCAGATTTGAAGAATTATTTTTGAAGATAGGGCACATTTTTTTATATCTTACTCCTGAAGTTTCTAGTTGTGGCCCAGACAGGAAAGTCGGTGTTTGAGATTGCAGCTTGCTTTTCCTGGGTGACTCTGGGCTCTCTCAATAGTTGTTCTAGAGACTCTTTTCTGAATGCAGGGAGCCAGGCAAGGACCTGCATGTTATAATCTATTTATAGAAATGTGTCCCTTTGCAGGGCATTTACACAGTAGATATGTAAAAAGATCACGATTTTTTTTTTTTTTTTAGATATGGTAAATAAAACTTTCAAGCATTCAAACTGGCATCTCATAATCTTGAAGTCTGGAGGGCTTTACTCAGTGCTTGTACTGTATCCCAGCTGTGTGTTTGCCTAATTTGTATACTTCATTTAGTCCAACAACGGTTTTACCACTTTGGAGATCCTCACTCTGCTCGGTGTCTGATAGGAAGCCAAGCATTTGGCAGGGGTTTAACTCTCAGTAACTGGACTGTGCTCTGGATTCAAACACTCTCCTACTTTCTCTCTGGTCTTCAGTAGAGTCAGACGTGCCCAGCAGAGGGCTGGCTTCAATTACCTGGCGGCTCCCTGAACCGGGTTCTTCCTGGCCCTTGTGCACTTGACTTACCCACTTGACCTTCACTCCTCTTTGTTCCTGGCACTTTGGGAATATTACATCTGCTGTCTGGCTTATAACTTGTTATAAAAAGCAGAACTGTCACATAATCTTTCAAGAGGTTCAGGAGCCAGTAAACTAGGTTTTAAAAGCTACAAAACAGTATTTAAAAAAAAAAAAAAAACCAAAAACTTATTTATCTGAGATAGGCTTTGTGTACAAATGTGGTTTGGCTGCATTGATAACTTCTGACCACTGAAGTCTGTTTGATGCCATCACCAGTCTGATTGAACTTCTTCCCTTGCAACACAGCTTTTTGAATCCATACTACGTGCCTGCCCAGTGTTAAGTTTCGGGGTCCTTAAGAAGTCTACATGTTATACAGAGTTAGGTCTCAGGGCGAGAGAAGGCAGTTATGAGTAGGGTAGACTGATGGCTATCCCTCCCAAGGCTGTATTGCTGTGCATGGGCCAGTGATCAAGGCCCCTTACTTGGCCCTGCAATCTGGCTCTGGTTGGGCTTTCTAATAATATCTCACTGTGTGCCTCATCATCACCACATCTGTGGCGGCCAGGCTGGCTTAGTGTCCCTGGTTTTTATTTTATATTTGTTTTTTAGAGAGAGACTGAGAGTGAGCAAGTGTGCTAGCGGGTGAGAGGAGAGGGGTCAGAGGCTGAGGGAGAGAGAATTACAGGTAGAGTCCCTGGTGAGCATGGAGCCCACTGTGGGGCTCGATCTCATAACCCTGAGATCATGACCTGAACTGAAATCAAGTCAGCCACTTAACTGATGGAACCACTGCAGCGCCCATGTCCCTGTTCTACATAGTGGTTCACTGAGTGGATGATTCTTGCTGTGGACATCCTTCCCATCCTTCAAGGTTCAGCCTATATCCTATCTCCTCCGTACAGCTGTCCTTGAGCACTTCACCCACAGCGAGCATTCCACCTGTAAGTGCTGTGGCACCTGTCCTTCTCTCGCCATGAAGTCACTGAGTTGCTCGTATAGGAGCTTAGGGGCATGGGAGCAGGTGCCCAGCAAGCTGTTGGCAGCCATACCGCTCTGCTATACTTCTAGATAATACCATCTCACTGAGGCAGTGCTTCTCATGGCATGTAGACAGACACACACCACTGGCATGAAAGGTTAGGGGCCTGGGATTTCATGTTTAACTTCCCCTCCCCCGCCAAGTGATTCCTATGTTTCTTTGAGGATCACTACCCTGGGGAGGTAAGACGTTGATCTCTTCGGGGGTTAAACCTTTTGTGTAACAAGGACACATCCATATGGGGAGAATGGTCCTGGTGTACAGCATCTGTTGCCTCAGTTATTGAGTTTTAGAAATTGAGCTCTTTATTAAATACATATATTAATTCACTTGGCACGAAGCATTTAAAAAAAAAAAGTTAAATTTGCAGCTGACAAGCTGAGCTGACAGCCTGACTTAGAGGGTCAAGGAAGTCGTTATCTTAACATATCACCCAAGCAGATTTTAGAATTTCTTGGTAAGCGATAAATGGGTTAGCACTGAGTGGAGTCAGAGAAGTTATCAAATGTGTGGGACAAGACCTGGGCGGGGAGTAACTGACAAACACCAAGATAGGTTGTAAGAGGTTAACATAAGATAAATTTTAACAGATAAAGGTTTCCATGTAGATTTTCACACTGCATTAAAAGGTATTGGGGGAATAGTTTATGTAGCGGAAACTCCAAAAGACACACCTCATAGGAGAATCTCCTTTAGTTGTACCAGTGTCCTGTTGTATGGTGTTTTGTATTCCTCTGCCTCTACCATGGAGCAGTGTGGGAACCGACTTTGGCATAAGGCTGGCTGGCGCATCGCTGCCCCATTTTAGCTGTATGCCCATGGCCGTGTTGTTTAACCTCTGTGCCTACACAGACAGTTATCAGCCTCCCACATAGAGTTCTCATGAAGCTGAGGTATTGCAGCAAGAACCCTCTGCGTGGTCCTGGCATGATAAGGGGCTGCTGTATTTGCAGACAGCATGCTTGGTCTGCACGTTTTTCAAGAGGAGTAATGATTACAAGTATGTTTTGAGGATGTTTATCAATTGAGGATCAATGGACTGTTTAGTTTTCAGTAACGAGAAGACACAAGATTTTTATGTTCCTAAGAGTTGGTTGGTTTTAAATTCTACATTTGAGCTAGGGGAAGACATTCAGGATTTAGGGAGAGGCGCTGTGGAAATGCCACTTATGAAAAAGACGTGACGTTTAGTGTAGGAAAACTTAAGGGGCCGTGGCAATGGTCTTTGTGAAAATGCCTGGAATTGGAACTGGCTCCAGATATAGAAACAATGGAGGGAGTTAGCCTCAGGTCCATTTCCAACAGAAGTTCATCTCGTTAAGGGTGTAGTTCATCTTATTAAGGGTGTTGCCACCGTGAAATCCGTGAGCAGCAGTTGGACTGGGTGACCTCCAGGACCCCCTCCTCCATCCCAATTCCAAGATGCTAAATAGAACTCTTCCTAAATGTAGCCTGCATAGCCCTCGCCTCATAGCTTACAAGTTGCCCTAACTGGACTACATGATGTAGCCCCTGGCAGAGACCCCCTTCTATACTACCTTCTGTTATCTGGAATCCTCACAGACTGTGGAATGTGGAACTCCAGGGCTTCTGGGACAGACACCTGGCAGTTGCACTGCAGGCACCTGGCAGTTGCACCGGACTGATTGACAGTGGGTGGCATAATCTATAGCTTTCCAACTCTAGTAATCCTTGAAAATAGTAGGTTATTTTATCTTTGTGAAACAGGGTTAATGTATCTGCACTTTGCTCTCTTCCAGGCTATTCTCATGGATCACAACTGCCCCATTAAGACCAAAATGTACACCCAGAATAATATCCAGTCGTATCCGATTGGTGATGATGAAGAATCTGAAAGTGACTGAGATCCTCAAAAGTCATCAAAGTATTTAATTGTATAAAACCGTGTTTCCGGTGAAACGACTCCTCCAGAACTGTCTTAGTCATACCATTCACCCCTGGTGAAAGCAAAACAACCAGAGGTTATTCAGTCTTCTCCGTGGTTGTGATTGATTGCCAACAGCCTTATAAAGAAAAAGCAGCTTTTCTAGGGGTTTGTATAAATAGTGTTGAAAACTTTATTTTATGTATTTGATTTTATTAAATATTATACAATATATTTTGACGAAATAGATATAGTGTAAATCTATAAATATTTGAATCCAAATCAAATATAATTTTTAAAAAACTTACATTCATGAACACTTGGGCAAAAAAATCTTATATTTTTTTCTGAATACTGGTAATGAGTGTTTAAAATTAAAGCACACATTATCTCCGAGACACTTCCAACGCTGAGAAACTAGAAGGAAGTCTGAAAAATAGAATTAAATAAGACAGCATATGATGTAGTGACATTGAGTGGGGTTAACTTGTAATTACTATCAATATATTTATGAGCTAAAGTCTAGTTATCTCAAAGGCAGAGGACAGGAACTTGAGCCGTCATTTTTTGGACTTACCCATAAATCGTAGCTGGCATTAATTTTCTACGGAATCATCTACCTGGAAACAGATGGTTGTAAATTATATGTTTACAGGTCATGTGGCTGGCAGCAGACACTAAAGCCAATAGGAAAAAATAGTAAATGTTCTGAAAGCAGAGAAAAGCACCCAAAAGTATAAGTTATGAACTAGTGTTCCCTTTAAAATATATACTTGTCTTAGAATGAAAGAAAATTGAGGGTAGATAATACCTTATACCATCAGCTTTTAGAAATTTAAAAGGCTAATAGCTGCTATGTCAAAAAAATTAGACTACATTCTTGACCTGTTATGAGGTCATCCAAGTGTTTTCTAGGAACCAATTAAATTTTGAATTGCAATTATTATTTTTTAGACTTCTGAAGGTTGTTCACATCAATGTGAAAACAAATTTTAAGTAAAGATGGAGGAGGAATGAAATTATCTTGAATTACGTTAGGAAAACAGGTAAAAATAATAGGTCAGGACACATTCCCTTTCAGAAAAATCCTAGAAACATCTAGAACTGTCTATTATTATATCATCTAGTGCTGTGTAATGTGGTTTTTCTAAGCATGACAACATTGACGTGCCTTTTCAATTTAACAGCAAATACTGTGTTAGCACTGTCCGTTGACATCAGGTTTTGTATGAGATGTGATTGGAGTGTGCAGATAGTATAGAATGTCTCAGATATTTGTTAATACTTGTTAATTCTGTAGCTTTGCAATCAACAAAAATTACCTAATGTCTGTACTTTGTTAAGTTAAAATTGTGTTTCTGTTAACTTGGACAAGGAGCAAAGAACTTTAGACTAGCTAGTACTTTGTTTCCATTTGCTTTATGAAATTTTATGTGGGGCTTCGAAGCATTTGAAATCTGGCTTTCAAGTGCAGCGTGGTGGAAGAAAGGAAGTTTCCTACTCACATATTTGCACTGGGCAATTTACACAAATCTGTGACTTTGTAAGATGTCTCTAGAAGCACTCTCATATGGCTAATGTATGACGGCAGGACTGTTTTCTATTCCCACTGGGGAGACCCTTAAAGAACGTGCTACAGATCAGTTCTCTTAAGAGGGTTCATGGATCCCCCTGACCAGTATACAATACTGAATGATTTATTCCAATCTCATTCTTGCCTTCAGTTCTTCAAGAATGACTGGTAGAGGCATGCCCACTGTTGATCTCTAGAGAGAACGTAAAAGACATGAGTTTTTCAGAACTGTTTTGGGAGCAAAAGTATCATTTTTATTTGAGAGGGGAAAAAATTGCAAGGTCTTTTATATGACTAATATTCTGAGGTTAGCAAGACTGTGAAGTGAGGCTTTTTTTCTTTTAATGTGTGTATCAGAACTGTGAACATACAGCTCCCTGAATGTTTTCTTGAGCAGCGGTGGGTTATGTTTGTACCTACCAAAATAGATACAAAAACATAAATGAGGTAGCAAAGAATATTCAATTCTTTCAACTGCTAAGTGTATGTGCTTACATGTTTTAGCTAGTTTCCTTAATAAATCTTCTGAACACTACTGTGCCTGTTTGTATTCCTTTATAAGCCAGACATGATCATTGGAATAACATGCATGAGGTATTGTTTTGACTGTGAATATCTAATTAAAAACTATTCTTCTCTGCTTGCAGGCATCAGTTAAAATTCAGGTTAGTCTGAACCCTACTTTTTGGCTTTAAATTGAAATCTGTAACTAGTCCCATGGTGTCAATGTGGAAAAGCCCAGTAAGTTATTCTTGCATTTCTCAAGTTAGACTGTTTTCCTGACTGTTGTGAACAAATAACTCTGACAGAAGTAACTAAGCTCTTCCACAAGGTGAGCCCACAGGGCCCTGGAATCTACACAACTCAGGGTGTGTACTTTCAGGCATGAGATTCACAGGTGTGAGAAAGAATGGCAGTTTTACTCAGAGGGGCTCTAAACCTTCCCCAACCCTTTTAAATAAAGGAAAGTTATTATCTCAATTTAGAAAGAAAGACAATACATTTTTAAATTAAAGTGATTTTAAATTTATTCACTTTTAGGGAAATTAAGATCTTATCTTTATAAGCAATAGCCAAGTTATTTTCAAACTGCCTTTCAAAAAATCCAGATAAATTTAGAACTTGACAGTACCCTCCAATTTTCAGCTTTTTTTTTTCTCTCTCAAAATCATAAAGTGGCCAATAGGATCTCAGATACTCTGATACTCAAGAGTACAGGGTTTGATATTAGGAAATGTAGCATATTAATTCTGCTATCAAAATAATGCCAAAATGTTGTTCAGCTTGATTGTCTAATCTAGTTCTTCACCTAAATACCAGAAATACAGAAAGCAGTCTAATTCCTAATAAATAGCAGGGCCAATCCATACATCTGATATTTAACAGCTTACAAAAACAACCATAAAACCAGAACTTAATGCTTTTAGGCAAATTTCAAAATAGCAATTTTGTTTAGCAAAAGGGCATTTTGTGAAGAGCTTGATTGCCAAATTCAACCAGGCAGTAATTCCAGAGAGATGCAGCAATCACCTCTTTCAGATGTCAGCAAATGAAGATATTCTTGTTTTCTGTGGTAGTTTTTTTTATTATTTTTTAGCTATTGATAACATAGCATGGCAGCAAGATTACATCAGGAATGTAATAGAATACAACTGTTTTCATGGAAGCCTTACACCTCACTATCCCCTAGGCTGTTTGGAGTGATTTCCCCCCCCTCCCCTGCACTAAAGCACAACTGTGATGTCTCTACTGCCTGTCCCAGTAGATATAAAAATATTGCACTACATTAAAGGTAGATTTTACAAATATCATTAGCAGCATTACTGAGCTTTTCATAATTGTGGTTCTACAGAGTTAAATACTTTTAAAACAGGAGTAGATTTTTATGAAACCAAAATTTTGCGTTATTTCTGCAGCTCTTTCAAATGCATCGGTTTCAGCAGCATGCTTGGATGTCACTAAAACTTCTGTGGTGTCATCCATCCATACACACCAGCCACTTACAGACATTGGCCTTCCAGGTCATCATTGGTAAGTTATTTTTCATAAGATAAAAGTTGGTTATTCCATTGGGCAGATTGTTTCAAGCACGTTACAGAACCTTTTTTTTTTTTTTTTTTAGCTTTCAGAGAAGTTGGTATATAAAGACTTCTACAGCAGTGTTCTTTTAAAATGCAAGCATGCTTAGCAACAAAAAAAGGGGATACACAGATATAGTTTTGTTATCAACTTGGCCAATAAAGGTTCTTCCTAACATTTCACTCAATAAAACAGCAAGAATGAGAACTGGCTATTGATTTTAAAAGTGGAATAACTTTTCTGCCCTCAAAATTGTTTTTGTCCCCTCCCCCCCATATGAGTCATACCTTTTTTTGAATAGCTTTTGACTGTTTAGAGCACTTTCGCAGTTCTGTTTTCTCCTCACAACAATCCTGTGAGGTAGTTAAAGTATTGTTTATTCCTACTTTGGAGCTGCGGAGACTGCCGCACGGAACCCTCTTGTGGTTACAGAGTTCATTAATGGCCAGTGGAAGAGCTTGATCTTAAGCTCTTGTCTGGAGTCCTGGGCTGGAACCCTTACTCTTCTACTATGCTTCTTTCTGCTGTCCATCAAAACTGTCCCACCTAGCTTTAAATTCATGTCAGTCTTTACTATATGTAAATTATCATAGTAGTTACCTACAAAAGGAAAATAGACATGTAAAAGGCCAAAACTTGTATGGTATACCAACACAGAGGTCATGCTCTCATGTTTTCCCTCAGTCATGTGTTCCTGGAGTCCATACAATGGACGGAGTATCAGAACAGATCTTCATTATCAAAGAACTGATCCCAATTCCTATGTATCTATACTGTTAATTTTTATTTTCTTTTTTTAAACAAAAGACCATCTGAACTACAGAAGTGTTCAGAATGACCACCATTCCTTCAACGGGCAGCATGTCAGAAAAGCAATAAATCTATCCTGCATGATTCCTTTCTTTCATAACACCCTCCTGCATGAATATGTTCCTAAAACAAAAGAGCCAAACCCAGTTATCAACACGGTCATTTTAAGAACAGTTCTCTGAAACTCTATCCTTGACATGCTTTATTTCCCATGGGAGAACTGAAGATGAAAATCATAAATATTCAGAACTTCCATTTAAAAGGAGAAAGCATCAATATATTGAAAGATTATATTTCAAAATCCTACTGGTTACTGTGTTTTTAGTAATCTTCTCTACAAAACTGACCAACTGCATTCTCTATTCCCTATTACATTTTTTCAATGCAACCTCTTCAAATTAATAACTGTATTCTCACTAAAACTGCACAAAAACTAGAAAAAAATTCACAGAAGGATAGAAAGCAAGCACTATATGTAACTTATTTTTTTTTTTTTACTAAATCAGTGTAACTGACTAAAGCCGCAGCATCTGCTTTTATGTCACATTTGGCAAAAACAAAAAAACCGCCCCCAAGCCCCAAAATATCAAAAATCTCAAGCAAGTAGAGATGACAAACTTCCTAACACAAAGACTCAAAACCTGTTCCCTCAATGATTGCTGTTGTCGATTTGGGCATGCAGCAAACTTGTTATAACCGTGATGGAAATGAAAATCTTCAAGAATTTGGACAGTATCCTATTTAACACTCATTCAAAAACTAAGATGAAGGAAAATAACACAATGAGACATCACATGTACATAAACATGAAAAGTTAGCTTACATAATTACATAATTAGAAAAAGTTAAAAATAAATTAGTAAAAATAAATTCCCAGTATAAACCCAAAAAAGCATAGCTATAAATGCAATCTGAAACAACCAATTTAGTGAGCTGGTCATGTTTTTCCTGAAAAACAACCTTTTTCACTCTTGTTCTTACACAAGCAAATTGCTGTGGAGAAGCAGGCTGAAGTGCATTAGAAGAGGGCTTACACATGGTACTTAAGATGCAACTTTCCCCCAATCACTCGAAAGTTTAAATCAGCGGTTTGTTAAACAGACTCAGATGGGCCAAACAAATCCTCTGATATGCTGCTGAACGGCTGGGAGTCTATTAGTTGGGTTATCTCATTATCAAGATCTTCTTCTGTATCATCTGTGTACTTGCTTATTTTTTTTGAGTGCTGGTCTAAAGACAGACTTTCTAAAGATTCAAGATCTTCAATGCCTGCTCTGTAGTGGATCATGAGAAGTGTTAGAGCTTGTAGTCTTTCACCTGATTTAGATAAAGCAGCAGAAAGAAGGGATTTTTTCCTTGATTCAGTTGTTTCTTTTTCTTCTCTAACAAGGGAATTATTATGTTCCAGCTCCTGGTCAATTTCATTCTGCAGTTTATCCAGCATGAACTCTAGTTTCTGGATCCTCTCCTCTGTAGGCAGGCCCCTGTACAGATCACGGCCAATTTCTTTAACTGCAATGAAAACGCTGTCGTCCAGACCACCCTCCTTTCTCACCAACTTTATTCCTGTGTTGTTTCCTCGTTTAGAAGGACTGTTTGGACCACAGACTTCTGTGTCACTGCCTTCATTGTCGGATGTGTTGGGTGTGTGTTTTGGTGAAGGTTCCACTAGATCAGTTCCTGGTTCAGAAAGGCGAGTTTTAGAGACTTGGCGCAAATTTAACAAACGAGAGCTTGTGTTGATAATGTGTCTTGTCAAACCTGTTGTTTTATTGACGGACTTGCTAGCTTCAGCATCAACACGAGGAGGCAGGCCTAAGAAGGTTTCTTGTCCTTCCAGCCTGAGGTTTTTCAGGGTCCGGTCTATCCGCCTATCAGTTGCTCCACAGAGAGGAGTCTCCGCTAGACACTTTTCCTGACATTTTTTATGGCAAACATAAGCACAGTACATACACTGGGAAGCAGCTTTAGTCCACACTTTTTTCTTACAGTAATCACACCAAGTTGGGTTCTGGAACTGAGTATCCTGGAAACTATGTTTATTTTCTGTTAAACCCATCTGTCCAACAAAATGCTCCTCTTTAGGTAGGGCAGAAACCTCTTCGACCAAATGGAGTTCTTTTTCTTTCTCTACGTTAGTAACTACATGTTGGTCTGGTTCTCCTTCTTTCAAATATTTGAAGTGAATGGTAATGTCACCAAAGCAAAATTTGTCATTGAATCCCTTCTGCATACTCAGATTGCGTAGTGCGGTTCTTGTGACCATTGCCTTAGGTGATGGGGCTTCCAATCTGAATTTTGAAAAGTATTCCATGTTTGATGTAGCCAGGCATCCTAAAGCCACCTCTTCAAGTTTTAAGCTAACATGCCCCAAACAGATAAGACCCCCTAACTTGAAAGGATCTCTGCACCACAATGCAATGTTTAAGTATCTGTGGCAGGCTTCTATGTCAAAGAAACAGGTTGCTCTGGTTCTTGTCCATTTCCCTAGCTTATTACGGTAAGGAATTTCTGAGGATTCCCACATTTGAGGGTCATCCGAACCGTCCTTAGGAGGGCAGGAACTTTCTGAAGTAAAATCTCTTGTTACTTCTTGCTTTGCTAAAAATTGCTTAGATGCAGCTACATCTTCTGTGTGATCCATAGTTTTTGCTTGCTTTTCAGCAGGTTTATCTGCAGGAGGAGGAGGCAGCACCTTTTCTGGCTTTTCAGTGAGAACATCTGGTTCTGTCTGATTTGGGGGGTCAGCAGAAGGCAAAGGAACTTTCACTTGTGGTCGTGGTGGCACGGGTGGTTTGAAAGTGGATCCTTGGGTGGGTTTTGACACTTGTGTTGGATCTGTTATCTCAGAAGCTTTTAGGGCCAAGGGTTTATTTCCCTCTTTACATGGAGGTTTTGGTGGTGGTAGGTGACTTCCTACAACTAATTTACGGTTTAAAACTGGTGATATTGTTCCAAGGGGTTTAACAGAAAGTGTTGTTGGCGTACGTTTGGGGCTGTGACTTACTGATGGAACCTCGTCTTTGAGCTCATTCTGTGTTCTTACATCACTTGCCAGGTCTTCAAATTCAGAATCCAAATCTCTATTTTCAGCATCTACTGCCAACCCAGTGCTTTCTTCTTCATAGTTTGGTTGGCATGAGCTTGATAGAAAGTTTTCTTCCAACTGTCCAAAATTATCTTGCAGTGCTGCACCTTGATTGCTCTGGCCGACAGGCCTCTCATAATACACCAGGACCCGGTCCCCGGCCTGCTTGATCAGCTTTAACACTTGTAGGGTAGATGTGATTTTCACACCTGTTGAAGGTTTTAAGAGGAAAAACATGTGAAGTACTGCCATGAAAATCACTTGAATTTGCTGAATGTAACTGCCATGAAAATCACCTGAATTTGCTGAATGTAACTGCCATTAGTTCATGATTATGGAAAAGCAATACAGAAATGTGGTGAATGATCAAATTCAGAGACTGATGCTTGAAGTAAACTTAGCAAAATACTGTATTATAAATAGTGGACTCTTTTACATATTTTTTTATTAGCCCTACTCATCAAACTAATCCTTTTATCAGGATCAGAAAGAACAAGGAAAGCATAAATTGC